>NC_092725.1:113615814-114903182 GCF_047496885.1 Scyliorhinus torazame | reverse complement strand
ACTTCGCTAATCCCGCCCAGAACGGACTCTGATTATGTGTGCTTAGATCAAGCCATCAGTCATTCTTTTGAGCCTTGGGGAGTTTCTCCCTGGTCAAGCCCATCATTGGGGAGCAGAACCCCAATACCGGCTCCTCAGCTATCGGGCCACCATTTTGAAAGGGTTCCCCGATCTCTGAGTGAGCTTGAGGGTTCCCACAACCCCCACCCATGAGCAATGTCACCTCCCACACACATGAGCATTATCCCACAGCCCCCATGTGAGGACATCCCTCGATGGATTTGCTAAGGGCCCCCATTTTCAGGCCTCCCCTCCCTATCATTTGGGCCCCCCCTTTCAGGACCCCCACCCTAAACCCCCACAACCTTTATTAGGCCCCTTCATCCACCCTTCAAACCTTCCTCATCCCCCATTTCATGGGCATGGTCCCCTTGGCAGTGCCACCTGGGCTGCTGGGCAACTTGGCACTGCCACCCAGGCACCCTGTGCCAGTGCCCCTTCCTGCCTGGCATTTGAACTGGGGCACTTTGGCACTTGGCCAAGATGCCAAGCTGGCGATGCCAAGGTGCCCAGGTGCCAGAGGGAAAGCCAGAGGGCCATCCTGCATTGTCCGTGACAATCCAGGTGCCTGGGAAACCCCTCAGGTGCTGTTACACCTGGTCCACGTTTGTGTGGACCAGTACTAAATGGCACGCGGTTGAGGCTTCGCTGGGGATGCTGACTCATTTAAATATGTTAATCTGGATCTCGCTAGGCACGGGCAAAATCCAGATCGTGATATCTCGCGAGGTTCAGTTGAATCTCGCGAGACGTCTCAAACATCGCGAATCTTGCGAGAATCAACGGCCTTGTTGCTTCACCAAAACGGGCGCGATGAGGCTGGTAAATCACGTCCCAAGCAGATTCTATAACACGGGAGCGATCCATTACTATTTTCTTATACATTTTTGGGATATGAGCATCTCTGGCAAGGCCAGCATTTACTGCCCATGCCTAATTGCCCTTAAACTGAGTGACTTACCAGAGGTTAACTAGGCTGGGCTATTTCAGGGGGCATAAGTGTCAGCCACATTGCTGTGGGGTCACTTAGATGCCAGACCAGATCAGGATATAGGATTTCCTCCACTGAAGGACATTTGTAAACCAGGTGAGTTTTTACAACCATCCAATAGTTCATAAGAACCTAGGACACAGAATCAGGAGTAGGCTATTTGGCCCTTCATCCTGCTCCACCAGTTGATAAGATCATGGCTGATCTGATATGTGGTTACATATAATAGTACTTCAGGTATTGTCTCACCAAAGCCTTATACAATTGCATAATTCCTTATGAAGAAAAGAGTATTTGAAGGATCTCAAACCCAAGACTGAGGTCATGGCTGACTGGGCAGCAGTGATCCCCACATTCCTAAACACGTCAAAGGCTTGGACAACCTACAGCAGGCACATCAAAGCACCATCATCATTATTAATGAGACAAGCATTTTGTTCTAGTTTTATTAATTCACTAAATATAAATTCCTTCAGTTGCCATAGTGGGATTTGATCAGTGTCTGCGGAATATTAATTGGACTTGCTGGATTTCTAATCCAATAACATTACTGCATGTGTTGTGAAGATGGCAGTTTGTCCCTCCACGTTAACGTACACGCTTTGTGAAAAATGTCTTGTACTTATTGGTCAATGTTAATATTCAGGAGTGGGTGTGTGGGGGTTGGGGGTAGGGTTTAGGTTTCTTTGGGGTTTTTCCCATTAACACCATAAATTCAAGGGAGGTTTAGTGAAAACCCGTCTATAGGGTTTCCACTGCAGCAGAAGAGGAATTCTTCTGAGGAGGTTCAGCCACCTTGGCCGGGACTCCCCCCCTACGAGGCGGGGCGGGGGGTCCCGGTGGGATGGAGTGGTGGGAACCACTCCAGCATCGGGCCGCCCCAAAGGTGCAGATTGCTCCGCACCTTTAGGTGCCAAGCCCTCACCGTGAGGGGCTAGGCGCGCGCCGGAGTGGTTTCCGCTCCACCGGCTGGCGTGGAAGGCCGGGGCTGAAAGGACTTCGCCGGCCGGCGAACGTCCGCGCATGCGCGGGAGCGTCAGCGGCTGCTGATGTCATCCCTACGCATGCGCAGGGGGGCGTGTCTCTTACGCGTCAGCCATGGTGAAGTCTGTGGCCGAGGCGGGGGGAAAAGAGTGCCCCCACGGCACAGGCCCGCCCGCGGATCGGTGTGCCCCGATCGCGGGCCAGGCCACCGTGGGGACACCCCCCCGGGGCCAGATCGCACTGCGCAGGACCCCGGAGCCCGTCCGCGCCGCCTAGTCCCGCCGGTAAGAGAGGTGGCTTGACAGGCATTCCAGCAGCGGGACTTCGGCCCATCGCGGGCCAGAGAATCGCCGGGGGAGGGGCCCGCCGACCGGCACGGCGAGATTCCCGCCCCACCGAATATCCGGTGCCGGAGAATTCGGCAACTGGCGGGGGCAGGATTCACGCCAGCCCCCGGCGATTCTCCGACCCCCAATCCCGCCCGTAAGTTTAGCGCCAATTAATCCTGATTCTCCAAACAGTGAGAGAAAAGTCACCTTTTACCCTCCCCAAAGGCTTTCATTATTGTAAAAATTTAAAAACTCTATTAGATGCTGTTTGATTCTTCTTTGTTTCATATGAAAAAGACCACATTTTCAAGCCCTTTTTCAATATTACAATATTCTAAGAACTCCTAAATTTTAGAATGTCTCACTATTTCTGAGCTGTTAAATCAGACAAAATATTACAGATGACAGGAACTAGCTGGTTAGCGGCTTTGGCAGAATTTTAAATGATGAAAAAGATGAAAAGCTTTTTATAAAAATTGAGAATTCTGGAGGCAGGCTACAGTTTAATTTTTCATACATTTTAGAATGCTTTTAATAATTTAAATCTGGTTATAATCATTGAGCTAATTCATCAAGCTCACTTCAAAAAGACCATCTCAGCCCCAAAACTCTACCACGAAGGAGGAAAAGGCTCAACAGGATGATCAATTGTGGGGGCGGCACGGTGGTGCAGCGATTCGCAATGCTGCCTCACGGCACCGAGAACCCAGGTTCAATCCCAGCCCTGGGTCACTATCCGTGTGGAGTTTGCACAAATTTGCCCTCTCTGCATGGGTCTCACCTCCATAACCCAAAGATATGCAGAGTAGGTGGATTGGCCACACTAAATTGCCCCTTTAAAAAAAAGTGACCATTGTGTGTTCCAAGTCACATACCAACCTGGCATAGGCATGGACTGCTATTCCTGGCTCAAAGTCCTAACACCACCATGGCCACCTTATCAACACAAAGACAGCAGAGGCTGAGGAGAGGTCCTCCTGCAAGCTTCTCAGGGCAGCTAAGGATGGATCACAAATTAGGCCACATTCTGCAACTCAAATTTAAACAAAAGTAAGCTATAAGGAGGTCCTTTCCCTCCAGTGGGATATCCTTCACAGGCTTATTAAGCTGACTCTTTGATAGTTGCTTTAGTATACATCATGGAGATGGGGCTGCCTGCTGTAAGTCAACTGGTTATGGGATCATTTGAACTGGTGCTTTCTGTCCTATTTCAATGTGGAATTGTCCATTTTAGGGGAAAATGAATAATCTGTAATAATAATGTACATGCTTAATCAACGACAGCAAAATAGGTTATAAAGTTGATCAAATTACCCATTTGCCACCAATGGCTATTACTCTTGGGTTTGGTGCAGCACAGATATCTACAACTCATTGCGCAATCGCAGAATGAGCATTCCATCTATATCCACTTTCCTCATTTAAAAATAAAAAAAATCTTTTTATTGGCTTTTCCCTTGTTTGTAAACACACTTTCCTCATTTACTTACTTGTTACAGTCCACATATAAAATCAAGTGGGATGCACTAATGACCAAGGCAATCCGATGCCACTGTCCATCAGCCAAAGCGTAGGGAAACACCTCTGTGTACGACTGATGGCTGCCAGATCGATAGTGAAAACGCACTTCATTCCGATGGCCACTACTCTCCACCTCCAGGTACCTACAAAAGAAAGCATCCTTATTGTAAAGCCTGTAAGATTATTCATGATGTTAAAATCAGGAATTGCCTCAACATCCCTTATTCTTTACCAAGATGCCTTATCTGCCTCAGTGTTTTATTTTGTAAAAGTCCTTGAGCGGGATTCTCCGCGAACCGGCGGGGCGGGCCACTCCGGCACGAAGGAGTGGCGTGAACGACTCCGGCGTTGGGCCACCCCGAAGGTGCGGGATCCTCCGCACCAGGGGCTAGGCCGGTGCCATAGTGTTTGGCGGCATGCCAACCAGCGCCGAAGGGCCTCCGCCGGCCGGCCGGCGCGAATTGGCGCATACGCGGGTGCGCCAGCTTGTGCTGGGGTCATCCCAGCACATGCGCAGTGGGGTTCTTCTCCGCACCAGCCATGGTGGAGGTTGACACCGGCCGGTGCGTAGGGAAAGAGTGTCCCCACGGCACAAGCCAGCCCACGGATCGGTGGGCCACGATCGCGGGCCAGGCCACCTTGGAGGCACCCCCAGGGCCAAATCCCCTCGCGCCCGCCCGAGGATTCTGCAGGCCGCCCGTGCAGCCAGGTCTCGCCGGTAAGGACCTGTTGTGATTTATGCCGACGGGAGACGCCAAAAACGGGCAGCCTCTCGGCCCATCGCGGGCCGGAGAATCGCATGGGGGCCGCTGCCAGCGGCCGCCGACTGACGCGGCACGATTCCCGTCCCTGCCAAAACTCCGGCGCCGGACAATACAACAGAGTTCCCACCGGCATGGTTCACATATGGTTCCACCTGGTGGAGGCTCGGCGTCGCGACTGCGGTGGCCGTCCTAGGTGGGGGCAGGGGATCACTCTCCGGAAGGGCCTCCACAACGGCCAGACCCGCGATCAAGGGCCACCGATCGGCGGGCGTGTGCAATCTAGGGAGGCCTACCTTCTTCTGCCCGGCCCGCTGTGTGGCTCTGCCATGTTGCGCGGTGCCGGTGCGGAAACGGCCACTGCACGCATGCGCGGACCTGCGGTGAGCAGTGCAGGGCCGCATACGGCAGCTGGAGCAGCGCGAAGCACTGCGGTGCCATGTTGGCCCCCTACGGGCTACAGAATCACTGGGCCAAAAGGCCTGTTGATGCCGGCGTGAAACACTCCGGTCCTAATGCTGGCGTCAACACTTAGCCGCGTTGTTAGAGAACCCCGGCCTTAGTCTCTCAATATCTCAAATTTACAATTCAATCTAAAACCCATCAATGATTTTCTCCCTCCCTATCCCCGTAACTTTCTTATTCATACTAGCTCTCTGAATTCCCTAATCCTCTGACTCCGGCCTCTTGTGATCCTTTCTCTTGCTACTTTAGGTGGCCTTTAGTCACTGGGCCCCAACATCTGAAATTCTCTCCCACAATCCCTCTGCTTCGCCTATTCACTTCTCCTTTCGGGCCCTCTTTAATGTACCTGCAGCCAGGTTTTTAGTTACTCCACTCAGTATTTCCTTCTTTGACTCATCTGATTTACCTAATACACCTGTGGACATAGGAAATAGGAGCAGGAGTAGGCCATTTGGCCCGTCGAGCCTGCTTCACCATTCAGTTACATCATGGATGGTCTACCTCAACACCACTTTCTCGCACTATCCCTTGATGTCTTTACTATGTAGAAATCCAGTGATCTCAGTCTTGAGCACACTCAATGACTGAGCTGCCACAGCCTCTGGGGTAGACAATTCTAAAGATTTA
This sequence comes from Scyliorhinus torazame, assembly GCF_047496885.1. NCBI lineage: Eukaryota > Metazoa > Chordata > Chondrichthyes > Carcharhiniformes > Scyliorhinidae > Scyliorhinus > Scyliorhinus torazame. Next base: position 114,897,444 of record NC_092725.1, on the reverse strand, counting down.
CCACCCGCTGCATAAGGGCCTACTTAGTATTCCCCCACCCTCACCCAGCCAGTGGAAACCTCCTTCTTATGTCTGGCAGGTTGAACCCTGTATGAATTTTACGTTTCAATAAAATTGCCTCTCAGTTTCCAAACTCTAGAGAATACAGGTCCACACCCCTCAATCTCTCCTCACCCGGCAGTCAATCCATCCCCGGAATCAGTCAGTGAACCTTTATTGCACTCCCTCTGTGGTAAGCGTATCCTTCCTGAGGTAAGGAAACCAAAACCCCACACAATACTGCAGATGCTGCCTCTCTGAGGCTCTATAGACAATTGCAGTTTAGAGCTGAAGCATCTTTCGGCTTTCTTTGTGTTAAAGACACGTTATTAGTACAGGTTTCTGGCATTGTTACATTTTATTAGTGCCAGTTATGTAGCAATAGAAACATGGGGAAAGTATGCAACAAACATTTTATTAATCCTTCCTTATTTTTGTTATTATTGAGAAGCCAGTTGAAGAACAGGTTAAGACTAAGGCTAAAAATAGTGGAAGGGAGAATAGTTAATCAGGAATTAATTCTTTTTTTAAAATTTTAGAGTACCCAATTAATTTTTCCAATTGAGCGGCAATTTAATGTGGCCAATCCACCTGCGCTGCACATCTTTGGGTTGTGGGGGCGAAACCCACGCAAACATGGGGAGAATGTGCAAACTCCACAATGAAAGTGACCCAGAGCCTCAGGATTGAACAGGATACTGAGGTCGTGAACAATCTGCATCAGCCCAAAACAGTGACTCCGGAGAAGGATGGAATGAGTGACAAAAGTACGAAAATGGTGGAAGGGGCCAAAGAGCTAAGTTCAGGTTGTGCAACACCTGGCGTGATTTGTACGGATTGCGTTCCAAAGTAGCAGTAAACTATCTGGCCGCCATTAGGCCTTGATGGGTACTGAAAATAACCAAAAAGGTAAATGGAAGCTGGCTTTTATATCTGGAGGACTAAAAAACAAGGGGTAAAAGTTATGCAGCAGCTAGAGCTATGTTATGGTTTCTGATCCCATATATGTTACATCACCTACTTCCAACTATATAACATTGTCTGCATCATGCCTTACCTCACCTCAGCTGTCACTGAAACTGTAACCTACACATTCAATTATCCCAATGACATTCTGGTCAGCCTCTCATGTCCCATAAACTTTAACCCGCTGATAGAAACTAACCTTTTATTATAGGTAAAAGGGGTTAAAGGAAGAAATTATTAAAATAAATCATAATAGCTAATGTTGGCGATTTGGTGGGAGGATGGGATTGTTGTTATTGATATGGGGATTGAAATTACATTCATTACTGATTATTGTTTATTGTTGGGTGTAAATTTGGGAGAAAATGTGAAAAAGGAGGAGAATAAAAAAATATTTTTAAAGAAGAAATCATAACAACGAAGATCTTAAAAGTCATAGATTAACCATGACAGCAGAAAATGCTGAGAGCTTGTAAAAAGATCCGATAAGGAAACTGCAAATGTTTGCAAGGCCAAACTGACAGAAAGACTCATTGTGTTAGAGAGATGGGCTAGGATCCAGTTCCATGTCCGCAGTGACCACAGAATCACCCCATGGAAAGGATTTTTTGCTGAGTAAGCTTTTCTTAAAGTGGAAATTTACTGAAATGTTTCATTTCTTAATGTAACAGACAGACACATTAGTCGAATTAAAAGAATTATAGATTAGTCAAGACCAATCATTGCTGTAGAGGGGACGATACTTTATAGATAGTAATCTTCTTAAAAGTTTAGGTATCAGGACGAGAAAGTCATTCTAGAATCAATTCAACCTCTTCTCTAAAATCTGTTCTATCCTTTTGCTTTGCAAATCGCTATTTTATTCTATTTTAAACTGCGCAGTCCTTATGTACTCTGTATTGTGACTTGAAGAAATTCCTTTGAGCTGTCATTGTATTTTGAATTCGACAATCTGTATTTGTAAAAGACAATGGGCGGGATGCTCCAATCCCCTGCCGGGTCGGAGAATCCCCGGGGGAGCGGCACGAATCCCGCTCCGCCGTATTCTCCGGCAGCCGTATTCTCCGGCGCTGGTTTTCGTGCGGGATTCATGCCACATCGGTCGGGTGCCATTGGCAATTTTCTGGGACCTGATGGGCCAAGCGGCCGTTGGTTTCTGGCCAGTCCCGCCAGCGTGGGTTAGACATGGTCCCACACAGCGGGAGCTGGCAGGTAAGTCGGCTGGGGCAGTCCTCGGGGGGGGGAGGGGGCGGGGGGGTGTCGCGGGTGGATCCGATATGGTAGCCTGGCCCGCGATCGGGGCCCACCAATCAGCAGGCGGGCCTGTGCCATGGGGGAACTTCTTCCATCCGCACCGGCTCCTGTAGGGCTCCGCCATGGCCGGCGCGGAGAAGACACCCCCCCGTGCACAAGCGCCCGAATAGGCCAACAGTTCCGCGCATGCGCTGGATCACGCCGGCCCTTTGGCGCATGCGCAGACCCGTGGAATCCCTTTGCCGCTGGCTGGTGCAGCGCCAACCCCTCCGGTGTCCACCTAGCCCCCGGAAGTGTGGAGAATTCCGCTACTTCTTGTCGGTTTGACGCCGGAGTGGTTCACGTTGTTTTTGACGATGGCGTCGGGCCATCGCGCCGATTGTGGGGAATCCCGCTGAATCACTTTGATTAGCTTACTGCAGAGCTAGTCGGAACGTCCTAAATTCTGTACTTGTGTGAAAATTGAAACTTACCAATAGACACTAAAAGCTGACAAAAATAAAGGTGGCAAATTGCCTTTAACCCAAGAAGCTAATCTTGAATCTCTGTTATTTGGTATAATGTACGGCGTTACTGATATATGAATAGACACAGAGATCCAACACCCGCCTAGCACTCTCCTAATTCCTGTGTCCTATCCCTCATTAAGCCCTGCGTGCCAATTCCCTCTGTGCTTGTTGACCTATGTTGACTCTTAGACTCTCAGCCAGGGACGGATCTACTATGAAACTAATGAAGCTTAAGCTTCAGGGCCCCTAATCCCGGAGGAGCCCCAGAAGCGACTTTAGTCCACATTGCTTAAAAATTTTGGGTCTACTGTATGAGAAGGGTTTTTAAAAAAAATATATATATTAATAATATAGTGTAATTCAATACAAAATAATAGTTAAAATAAAAATTTAAAGGTTATTAAAGTATCATGTAGGTTAGCCGTAAACGAAAAACATTCAAATTAAGGATGTTTCATTCTAAATATATTTAATATAAAATAATTATATATAATTTAAAACACTATTAACATTTATGACAGAAATACAAACAGTAGATGACGTGTTGTAACAAAAAAGGGGAGCCGTTGAAAAGGCAATCACAATGCTAATGTGAATTTTCAACGTGATAGCACTCGTGATAGCGATCGAGACAAGAATTTTTTCAATAAAGTGTTCATAAGGATACAATATTTTAATTATCCCTACTCAGAAATAAAGTTATATTTAGAAAAGTAACGTAAGTAATAAAGGTGAAATAGTGTTAGAATAGCCTAAGCCTATTGTTTTTATGAGGAGGTGAACGGAAGGTAGGCTACGACCTCATAGCCTAGGCTAATAATATAGTTACAAGTATTTATGAAAAAGTAATAAAGGGGTGAATTTGTGTTAAATTACAGGTGTTTATTGTGAAAAGTGTTTAAATAATGGTAAAATTGTGTTACATTACCTTAGCCTATGAGTTTTGGTGGCCTAGTCTTGCCTAACTTAGTCTAGCCTAGCGTACTACGCTAGCTTGAACATAACCTAGTTTAGTCTATTTAGCTTATTTATTATAAATCTTTAAAAATGGCGCTTTACTTTCTGAGCAGGAGTTTTTAAAAAAAACCTTTCTCAGAAAGTAGACCTAAAATTTTTTGCTTTCAAAACATGCGACAATAGTCGCACGACTCAAATTGATTAATTTTTTGTTGTATATATTTCAACAATCCCAAAGTTTGAGAGTCAGTAGCACAGATGTTGTAAAGGTGGAGTGTCGCGGTAAGTTGGCTGTTCTGCTGTGGCTAATGTAATTTTTTTCCCTTTTCAACAGAGATCAAGACCCTAGAGGAATAACAATGAGTTCACGAAAGTACTTAAGTGGATACCAAAAACGCAAACTCAATGAAAAGCGATCTGACGAAATTTTTAAATGTCTAAAACGAACAAACTATTTTGCAATGACAAGTTTGTCAACACTACAGTTGAAACAAGCCAAGCAAACACCATTGAAGCCAGTGATAGTGCACAAACCGTGGGAGCTTTTTCTAGCAATATTCAACCCACTGTCGATGCTTTTGATACAGATGACGATCACAGTGGTCAACATGAAAGTACCACGGAACAAGCAGAGACTGAGCAGAAACATGAAACAGGAAGCTAATTCAGTGATTTCAAAGAATACCGTGACCTCAAAAACTGGCCCATAACAGTTGATAATGATTTCATACAGAATTGTTTAATGCAAGACATAGGTTTTTTTCAAAATAAAAACGAGATGGTGTATATACCGAATCAAGCAGGCTTTACAAGGAGCAAAACAGAAGTTTCTCAAACAAATATTTTGGAAAAAGATTGAAAAATGGCCAGACTGTGATGAGATCCTGGTTAGTTTACCCAAAGAGCAAAGGTTGTTTTGTTTGCAAACTCTTTTCTAAATGCCAAACATCACTTACAACAGGTGGGTTTTCTGACTGGATGAATGTACTCAGAACTCTGGAGAATCATGAAGACAGCATGGAACATAAGAGGGCGATGTTGTGTTGGATAACAAGAAAGCCAAATAAAAGTACCTTGGATCAGCAACTTGAAGAACAGATGAGAAAAACCATACAGTACTATTTTGAAGTACTGAAAAGAGATGTAGCTGTTATAAAGTTTTTAAGTGAAAGAGGTTTGGCATTTAGAGGTCATGAGGAGAAGTGGGGCTCACCAAATAATGGAAACTTCATGGGGGCCATTGAACTTACTGCAGAGTTCGACCCATTTTTACATGAATATCTCGAGAAATATAAAAATGAAAAAGTAAATGCTACTTACCTATCCAAACCCGTGTATGAAGAATTGATAGAAATTATGGGAAAACATGTGCAAGGTGAAATTGTGAATCAAATCAACAACCTAGACACCAAATACTGCTCTATTTTGGTGACTCTACGCCTGACCTGACACATGTTGACCAGCTTGTAATTGTGGTTCGATACTGCTATAATGGAAAACCCTGTGAGAGATTTTTAACATTTTTACCGATAGAAAACCATTCATCCACGACCTTGTACAACAAAATACAACACGTGCGCTGTATCGTTCTATGTTCTGGGTGAACATAAGCTTTCAATTGAAAATATCCGTGGTCAGTATTACGATAATGCATCTAACATGAAGGGCTCGGAGAAAGGGCTGCAAGCACTCTTTAAAAACATTAACAGGTACGCAGACTATGTACCATGTGCAGCCCATTCACTTAACCTTGTTGGAGAAAAGGCAGTGTCTACTGTACCTGAAGTTGTTGACTATTTTGGCATTTTGCAGGAGCTGTATGTTTTCTTTTCTGGATCGCCACGAAGATGGGGGATTTTAAACGCATAGGGCAATCTACATTTTTCTCTAAAGAGCTTAAGTGTAACTAGATGGTCTGCACACTATGAAGCAGTCCAGGCAATTAAAAATGGATAAATGGGTAATAAACAAACTCTCAAAAATATTTTTGAAGACTCAGAAGAGAAGCCTGAATGTAAACGAGATGCAAAGAATTTATACCACAAGTTGGTAAAGCTGGAATATGCTATTTAAACAGTCGTTTGGGGAGAAGTGCTGGAGCGTTTCAACAAAACAAGTAAGAAACTCCAAACCCCTGGTTTTGATGTATTTGAAGTTAATCTTCTGCCATCATCTTTACTTTCGTTTGTTAAAGAACTCAGAGAAAATTCAGCCGATAGGATTGCACACTATGAATCAGAAGCAAAAGGTTTGTGTGAAGCTATCACCTCAAGTTATTCTGAAGCTTCCAAACGCATTGTTACAAGGTAATTTTCAGATGGAACAAGTGGTATTGCTTCTTTGGGAGGAGCTGACAAATTTAGGACAGAAGTTCTATATCAACTCTATGACTGCTTGATAATCCAGTTACGGAAGAGAATTGATCCAGATGAGCAGATTGTGAAAAGGTTCAAGTTCCTCTCAGAATTGGTGAACAATTCTGAAATTGATGAGGACAGTATTAAACTTATAATATCGTATTACAAAGATGACAGTGACCACAAATTAGTAAACGAGTGTTATCAGTTCAAAGAATATTTGCACCGTAGGAAATCCCAGAACATAGAAGAAAACACGCTATCTAAAATGCTATGCGCAGAAGTTCTTCAGCTTATTTGTGAGCAACACCTAATTGAAGAATTCCCCAATATTACTACTGCGCTTAAGCTGTACTTGACAATGCCTATCACGAGCTGTGAAGCAGAAAGGAATTTTTCAAAGCTATCCTTTATAAAGAACAAATTTCGGTCTACCATGACTGAAGAGCGCTTAAATTCTTTATGCATATTGTCTCTAGAAAATTACATTGCAAGGAAGCTCTCATATGACAAAACTGTACGTGAATATGTTGCTAGAAAAAAAAGAAGAAAGAGTATTTTGTAAAATGTGCTTCATATAGTATGTATTCTCATAGGTGTCTAAAATAAAAGATTATATTGACTGTGGTCTTTTCTATGTTTTATTTCATCATTCTATGATGCATCATGCATGTATATAACATTTCCCTAATTTTCATCCCCCATAACTCGAAAACTATAAGTCATAGGAAATTTTTATTCACACCAGTGACTTTGACATGTGAGATAATCCAGTACAGCAATTTTAATCAAAATCTGCGATGTAGTGGTTACATTTTTAAAAAATTTGTGATGATCTGTCGTGGAACAACCCCATTGAAGAAGATAACAGTGGTTACCCAGACCTCGTTGCTGGTTGCGAAGGGGCCCCCATAACAGTTCAAGCTTCAGGGCCCCAAAAATGTAGGTCCGCCACTGCTCTCAGCACCTCGAATTTCAAATTCTCATTTAAGCCCGAGGCAGATCTGGAGTGCTGAGATCCATTCTGAGTTCCATACCTGAGGAAGAAAGGCCTTGGAGGGAGTGCAGTGTAGATTTATCAGAATGACATTTGGTCACTAAGCACTAAATTAGGTGGAGAGATTGCATAAACTAGCATTGCATTCCCCAGAGTTTAGAAAATTAAGGTGTGATTTGAAGTTTCCAAGATATTAAGAAGACTGGTGTAGTGAATCGAGAGAGAATCTATTTTGGCTGATTGGAGCATCTAAGACTCAGGGCCATGGCCTAAACATTAGACTATGGCCTTTCTGGAGTGAAATTAGGTAGCACCTCTACAAAGCAAGAAGTTTGGAAGTCTATTCCGCAAATGGCTAGGTTATTTTTAAATTTAAAATATGAGACTGATAATATCTTTGGTTCGCAAAAATCTAAGTGCTTTGGAGATAGGTCATAATGAATGGCAGAGGAGGCATGAGCCATTAAATGAGCTACTCTTGTTCCAATAGTATCCAGTATAAAGATGGTGGTATGCTGTATCTGGCCAGTGGGAAGGACCAAGGCCTTGGGAATCAACCACTGGAGTCTCAAATGGATGGTTTATGCAGTGCTTTAAGTGGGAAGGGGGTGGGGGAGTGTATGTCGGGGATTGGGAGGGGTGGGGTGAGGGGTGGAGATAGGTTGGGTGTCCACTCCTGCTCCTCCTGGTCCACATGGAAACAAAATGTATTTTAATGCACTGACATCACCTTAATATTTTTAGTCTTCTATCTGAAATGTTAATATACATAACAAATAATGCTGGAATAGCCCTACTATTGTGCCAACTTAATCTCTGGCAACATAGCTGTTGTGGTGGAAAAACATCACACAACTAGCCGAAACAACAGACTCTACACTCTGGGATTTCAACCAGCAAAAAAGTCATCTGGTAAATCCTTTGAGATTCTTCCTCGCAACGTAAAGTCTAAAATAACAATGTATTGTGTCAGGAGGGACATGAAAGTCATGAAGCACATTTAACCCCAGGCTGCTCCGTGTCTTCACTCTAATGTATAGGGGATGAATCAGTTGTAAATCTCACTACCACCCAGACTAATCCTTACATCTGATCCCACACGTTTATTAAAGCGATTAAGACTGCAGGCTCAAGCTACAGTGCACACTTAGAATTTTTAGAAGGTTTCATACTAATTTATGACTCTTACTAAATATCACATTCTCAGAATACAGTTCCTAAAAATTCCTTAATGAACTGCAAATCTATTCTCAATAACCTTTCTGTAGAGAGGTCATTAAATCTTCAGTGCGAAACACCAACAATACAGTACAGAACACATTCCGCTGAATAACCCTTCCCCCATAGAGCATTCATTTTAAATATAATTGACACACTAGAGTGATTACAAGGCAGTAACTTAATCCCAGATGAGTTACAAACCATCAAATGATTTATTATGGAAGTCACCATGAGATTCCCGCAGTGCAATTACATCCAGGTATACTTTCATCCCAAATTGGGAAAAATTCCTCTTCCAGTGAAAAATCAGAGAATCATTCTCTTCTCCATAATTAAAAGACTACGAGTGAAATTGGAGAAACATGTGGCTTTGAAATGTGTGATTTCTGCAATTGAAATTAGTAGGCCATTTTTTCTAGGAAAAAAGAAGCAATTCCCCCATTTTCAGTGGAATGGAATTTCTACCCTGAAGTAACTACAGCCAGATTTCTGACATCCTCTGTGAAATCAATTTTTTATTTCCATTATCCCCCTGTAATCACTCTCGAGCTTCCATTATACTTTAGGTAATCACTCTTGGATTTCCATTCTTTTATATGTAATAATCTCTACAAGATATCCATTATTCCATATGCAATCAATTCTAGGCATTCATTGTTGTATATGTAAGTGAGTCAAGGCATCCATTATTCTCCATGGGATCGATCCCAGATATCCATTATTCTCGATGTAATGGCTTTTCGATTTCCATTATTTTCCATACAATCACTCATAGGTATCCAATATTGTCTATCCAATCAATCCTAGGTATCCACTGTTCTCTTTATAATCATTCCCAGATTTGTCTTATTATTTAAATTAATCCATTTTAGAGATTTCACATTTTTTGTATCAGAAACTGAACTGCATAATATTGAATTCAATTAATGACATGCCTGTCGCACTGTAGCCTTAGTTTCTATCAGTTGCAACATTGGAATTAAATGTGTCGAGATGGCCTTCTATTATAACTAGTCCCCATCTCTAAGAAGATTATCTTTATAATGCAAGATTAGAGAAGTGTCATCTTTTAATGTTCAACTTCAACAAAAGTAGCATGAACCATAATTATTTTAAACAATGGAATTATTTTTTGAGCCGTTATGGAATATTTGAAGAAAATCAAGGGATCTGTTGTGGAAGTATCAGGAAACTGAGGTTTTGCGAGGAAATTGTCATATTTGATTGTGTTGTTTAAAACATGTTCATATCCATTAAATAACTTGTTCAGTGACATCTTGCACATGGAAGGCTTAAGGCTTATTAAGAAAAGATCTTACTGGTCTGAAAGATGGTAACATTTGAAAAGGTAATTATTTGAAAAGAAGGATTTCAAGAACATGTTAAGAAACCATTTGCTGTTCCCATTATCTGAATAGCTGAAAAAAAATAATTGAGATTGGATAATGAAGATTAAAAAGAGTTCATAAAACTCAAATGGTGAACGCATGGCTTGGGGATGAATTTATTCTTGAAATTTAATTTATTACTGGTTTCTGTAATGTTCACTATTGTGTATTGGCTTTATTTTAATATATATTTTGTAGATCATATAAAGAGACAGATTTGAGAAATCTGTGTCTCTATTCACAGCGAAAGTCCTACACACTTCATGGTGACACCTTTGTCAAAAATATCTAACGTGTTTTTACAATTGGTCGCAACGGTTGAGCAACTAACTGACTGGTTAGCATAATCCACTGATCGTTCATCATTTTAACTGGAGGAAAATTTTGATTGAGTTCATGTGATCTTTTTTGATGTAATCCCTTACAAGAACACTGATGTCAGTTTTAATTTATGTTACACATTGACTCCTCTATGTATTTACAGCATTAGATTATGCTACCATCATAGCAGCATAAACGTACTATCAAATAGCCTTGTAAAAGTTTATGCCATTGAATTAATGAGATATTAGAATGTACAAGAGTAATGTCATATAAATAGGCTTGAGGCAATTGATTAAATATTCATGTTTACCTGCATGGGAAACAAAAGTAACTGTGAACTCTTACCCTTTCCCATTCAATTAAAAAATACATTTTGCATCAGGATACCAAATGTATTTATCAGTTCGTACCAAGCTCCATAATGTTGGCGATATTATATTTAGCCGCAATAGGTCACAGATTAGAAAGAGTGCAAAAACATAGCCAGAAATTACCCTTTTCAATGGTTATCTGGTATTACAGATACAAGGTGCATGTGTGGATGTTAAGTGACATAGAATGTTTCCTCCACAATCAAAAGCCTGTTAATGCTCACTGTCCTCCTATTTGACATGTGAAGAATGGCCAATTGAGTCAGATGCTACAGGACTGACACCCCCTGTGAATCAGAAGCGGATTTACAATGAAACACCGTGCTTAGGCACAGGGCTCCAAACAATGCCCACCCACCCCCACACTGGGCAGGTGTACTGGACATCTAACCAGAAGCTGATCACTTTGCATTTGCTGATAGACTGATAGTAAATGCAGAGTAAAATCAGACTGATTGGTGAGTCTGAAAGAGTGTAAAAACTGGTAACGAACAGTCAATTTGAGGTGCACGCCCACGTGACCACAAGGAGAGGCGAAGGAGAGGCTGCTGAGGATTGTGAATCAAGAGGTTAAACAGATTTATAGACCAATACAGCGCAGTACAGGCCCTTCGGCCCACGATGTTGCACCGAAACAAAAGCCATCTAACCTACACTATGCCATTATCATCCATATGTTTATCCAATAAACTTTTAAATGCCCTCAATGTTGGCGAGTTCACTACTGTAGCAGGTAGGGCATTCCACGGCCTCGCTACTCTTTGCGTAAAAAACCTACCTCTGACCTCTGTCCTATATCTATTACCCCTCAGTTTAAAGTTATGTCCCCTCGTGCCAGCCATTTCCATCCGCGGGAGAAGGCTCTCACTGTCCACCCTATCCAACCCCCTGATCATTTTGTATGCCTCTATTAAGTCTCCTCTTAACCTTCTTCTCTCCAACGAAAACAACCTCAAGTCCATCAGCCTTTCCTCATAAGATTTTCCCTCCATACCAGGCAACATCCTGGTAAATCTCCTCTGCACCCGCTCCAAAGCCTCCACGTCCTTCCTATAATGCGGTGACCAGAACTATACGCAATACTCCAAATGCGGCCGTACCAGAGTTCTGTACAGCTGCAACATGACCTCCCGACTCCGGAACTCAATCCCTCTACCAATAAAGGCCAACACTCCATAGGCCTTCTTCACAACCCTATCAACCTGGGTGGCAACTTTCAGGGATCTATGTACATGGACACCGAGATCCCTCTGCTCATCCACACTTTCAAGAACTTTACCATTAGCCAAATATTCTGCATTCCTGTTATTCCTTCCAAAGTGAATCACCTCACACTTCTCTACATTAAACTCCATTTGCCACCTCTCAGCCCAGCTCTGCAGCTTATCTATATCCCTCTGTAACCTGCTACATCCTTCCACACTATCGACAACACCACCGACTTTAGTATCGTCTGCAAATTTACTCACCCACCCTTCTGCGCCTTCCTCTAGGTCATTGATAAAAATGACAAACAGCAACAGCCCCAGAACAGATCCTTGTGGTACTCCACTTGTGACTGTACTCCATTCTGAACATTTCCCATCAACCACCACCCTCTGTCTTCTTTCAGCTAGCCAATTTCTGATCCACATCTCTAAATCACCCTCAATCCCCAGCCTCCGTATTTTTTGCAATAGCCTACCGTGGGGAACCTTATCAAACGCTTTGCTGAAATCCATATACACCACATCAACTGCTCTACCCTCGTCTACCTGTTCAGTCACCTTCTCAAAGAACTCAATAAGGTTTGTGAGGCATGACCTACCCTTCACAAAGCCATGCTGACTATCCCTGATCATATTATTCCTATCTAGATGATTATAAATCTTGTCTCTTATAATCCCCTCCAAGACTTTACCCACTACAGACGTGAGGCTCACCGGTCTATAGTTGCCGGGGTTGTCTCTGCTCCCCTTTTTGAACAAAGGGACCACATTTGCTGTCCTCCAGTCCTCTGGCACTATTCCTGTAGCCAATGATGACATAAAAATCAAAGCCAAAGGTCCAGCAATCTCTTCCCTGGCCTCCCAGAGAATCCTAGGATAAATCCCATCAGGTCCTGGGGACTTATCTATTTTCAGCCTGTCCAGAATTGCCAACACCTCTTCCCTACGTACCTCAATGCCATCTATTCTATTAGCCTGGGGCTCAGCATTCTCCTCCACAACATTATCTTTTTCCTGAGTGAATACTGATGAAAAATATTCATTTAGTATCTCGCCTATCTCTTCAGACTCCACACACAATTCCCCATCCCTATCCTTGACTGGTCCTACTCTTTCCCTAGTCATTCGCTTATTCCTGACATACCTATAGAAAGCTTTTGGGTTTTCCTTGATCCTTCCTGCCAAATACTTCTCATGTCCCCTCCTTGCTCGTCTTAGCTCTCTCTTTAGATCCTTCCTCGCTACCTTGTAACTATCCATCGCCCCAACCGAAACTTCACACCTCATCTTCACATAGGCCTCCTTCTTCCTCTTAACAAGAGATTCCACTTCCTTGGTAAACCACGGTTCCCTCGCTCGACGCCTTCCTCCCTGTCTGACCGGTACATACTTATAAAGAACACGCAGTAGCTGATCCTTGAACAAGCCCCACTTATCCAGTGTGCCCAACACTTGCAGCCTACTTCTCCACCTTATCCCCCCCAAGTCACGTCTAATGGCATCATAATTGCCCTTCCCCCAGCTATAACTCTTGCCCTGCGGTGTATACTTATCCCTTTCCATCATTAACGTAAACGTCACCGAATTGTGGTCACTGTCCCCAAAGTGCTCTCCTACCTCCAAATCCAACACCTGGCCTGGTTCATTACCCAAAACCAAATCCAACGTGGCCTCGCCTCTTGTTGGCCTGTCAACATATTGTTTCAGGAAACCCTCCTGCACACACTGTACAAAAAACGACCCAACTATTGTACTCGAACTATATCTTTTCCAGTCAATATTTGGAAAGTTAAAGTCTCCCATAATAACTACCCTGTTACTTTCGCTCTTATCCAGAATCATCTTCGCCATCCTTTCCTCTACATCCCTAGAACTATTAGGAGGCCTATAAAAAACTCCCAACAGGGTGACCTCTCCTTTCCTGTTTCTAACTTCAGCCCATACTACCTCGGAAGAAGAGTCCCCATCTAGCATCCTCTCCGCCACCGTAATACTGCTCTTGACTAGCAGCGCCACACCTCCCCCTCTTTTGCCTCCTTCTCTGAGCTTACTAAAACACCGAAACCCCGGAACCTGCAACTCCATTCCTATCCCTGCTCTATCCATGTCTCCGAAATGGCCACAACATCGAAGTCCCAGGTACCAACCCATGCTGCCAGTTCCCCTACCTTGTTTCGTATACTCCTGGCATTGAAGTAGACACACTTCAAACCACCTACCTGAACACTGGCCCCCTCCTGCGACGTCAAATCTGTGCTCCTGACCTCTATACTCTCATTCTCCCTTACCCTAAAACTACAATCCAGGTTCCCATGCCCCTGCTGCATTAGTTTAAACCCCCCCAAAGAGCACTAACAAATCTCCCCCCCAGGATATTTGTGCCCCGCAGGTTCAGATGTAGACCATCCTGTCTGTAGAGGTCCCACCTTCCCCAGAAAGAGCCCCAGTTATCCAGAAATCTGAATCCCTCCCGCCTGCACCATCCCTGTAGCCACGTGTTTAAATGCTCTCTCTCCCTATTCCTCATCTCACTATCACGTGGCACGGGCAACAACCCAGAGATAACAACTCTGTTTGTTCTAGTTCTGAGCTTCCATCCTAGCTCCCTGAAAGCCTGCCTGACATCCTTGTCCCCTTTCCTACCTATGTCGTTAGTGCCAATGTGGACCACGACTTGGGGCTGCTCCCCCTCCCACCTAAGGACTCGGAAAACACGATCCGAGACATCACGTACCCTTGCACCTGGGAGGCAACATACCAAACGTGAGTCTCTCACGCTCCCACAAAATCTCCTATCTGTGCCCCTGACTATAGAGTCCCCAATTACTAATGCTCTGCTCCTCTCCCCCCTTCCCTTCTGAGCAACAGGGACAGACTCCGTGCCAGAGGCCCGTACCCCATGGCTTACCCCTGGTAAGTCGTCCCCCCCACAAGTATCCAAAGCGGTATACTTGTTTCTCAGGGGAACGACCGCAGGGGATCCCTGCACTGACTGCTTTTTCCCAGTCCCTCTTACAGTTACCCACCTATCTCCAATCTTTGGTGTAACTAATTCCCTGAAGCTGCTATCTATGACCCCTTCTGCCTCCCGAATGATCCAAAGTTCTTCCAACTCCAGCTCCAGTTCCCTAACTCGGTCTTGGAGGAGCTGGAGATGGCAGCACTTTGTGCCCGGCGCCAGCTGAGCAGGCCCAGGCCCGCATTGGAGCGCGAGGCGCAACCACCGAATCTAGCCACTCGGTCAGCGGCCAAGCAAGCAAAAGGACAGCTTGTCAAGTTCAAAGTAATGAACAGTGCATAAACTGCACAGTCATCCTCCTCATGAATTATCTGATGACTTACACATTCCGATTTCCACATCTCCTGAAAAGCTTGAATAAGAAGTGGACTGTCAACATTGGAAATCTGAAGCAAAATCATAGAATCATCGAATCCCTACAGTGCAGAAGGAGGTCATTCTGCCCATTGAGTCTGCACCAACCCTCTGAAAGGGTATCCACCGACCCTCTGAAAGAGTATCCTATCTAGGCCCACTCCCCCACCTATCGCCATAACCCCACCTATTGGACACTAGGAGGAATTTTAACAAGGCCAATCCACCTGTGGGAGGAAACCAGAGCACCAGGAGGAAGCCCACGCAGACATGAGGAGAACGTTATCAGATAAGTTTCAAAGTACAATCTTTTTGATGATGAAGTCAAACAATTCATTAATTTCATCGATAATGATGAGTCCTGTGCTTCAAGTTCACCAGCTAATTTGTATAGACTTGTACGTGATGATTTGCAGGCAATCTTTCCAAATGTGAAACTATTCTGAAAATATTGTTGACAATACTTGTCACAAATGCTTCCGGTGAACATTCTTTTTCTGTATTGAAGGATTAAAAATGATTTGTGAAGTACGGTGAGTCAGGGACATTTGACAAGTTCAGCAATATTGATTGAAAATGCATCTTTACAAGATATCACCTACAATGGTGCAATTGAAGATTTTGGAAAGAAAAAGTGAAGAAAAAAAGCTATCTAAATTGCCATGCCAACTTGCTTAAATTCTGGGCGGTATTCCCCCCCCCCCAACGCCGGGTGGGAGAATCGCCGGGGCGCTGCGCGTGTCGTGCCACGCTGCCCCGACACCCGCACGCGATTCCCCCCTACCCCCCGAAACGAGCGCCGCGAGAATCACGCCGGGCCGTTCGGAGAATCGCCACAAACGGTTTCTCCGGCCCACAGGCCGGCAAAAAAAATGACAGTCCCACCATGCCGTTCACCCCTGGTAGCTGCCGGTGGGAACTGTGCAGGAACGCTGGGGGGGGCGGCCTGTGGGGGGGGAGGGGGCCCCTTCACCGGGGGGGTTGGGGGGGGGGGGCCTCCGATGGGGTCTGGCCCGCAATCGGGGCCCACCGATCGGCCAGCCGGCCTCTCCCCCCCCCGGGCCTACCTCCTTCCGTGGCCGGCCGCAGAACCCCGCGCCATGTTGGTGAGGGGCCGGTGCGCGTAAGGAGTCCCCCGCGCATGCGCAAGATGGCACGACCCAACTGCGCATGCGCAGGAATGAGCTGCCCCAACTACGCATGCGCGGGTTGGCGCGGCACCCATTTGGCGTCGCGTAAGGAGGCTGGAGCGTATGAACCGCTCCAGCGCCGTGATTGCCCCCTGTGGGGGCCAGAATAGGTTGTGCCCGGGCCCTGTTCGCGCCGTCGTGAAACGCGACGCGTTCACGACGGTGCGGGCACTTAGTCCCGGGAGTGGAGAATCCCGCCCTCTGTTTTTCAAAATGGACACTGCTGGTCTGGTATAATGGCTGCATTATATCAGATGGTAGTTCAACCCACCATCGCTCTCGAGACTGGCCTTCAGAAAGTGCCTAGGGCATAGAACGGAATCCTGCCAGACAAAGCCACCCGATATTGAACTTGGATTCACTGGACACACCACTCACATGAACTTATGGCAATAACTCCTTAGATTTTGTGAGAGGATTTTATTTTGGAAACTGAATGAGATTCTGTGAAATATACTGACTGGCAGTGTATGCATCTTGTTGATTGGAGTTGCTTCTGCACTGGACTGTCTCAGTCTGTCCTTTTGTAAAAAAATATTTAAATTGGCATTTTTCAGTTTTTACAAGTCAACCTATGGTGCACCTGGTATTTACATGTCGTGAGGCTTCTTATTTACAGAGATTTTCAGCAATTATTCAAACAGGAGTACTTTTACAATTTTAAAAAACAGTGAACAATTTGTGTATTTTTGTGGCCTCAGCCTTGGCGTTCTGTGGGGCCAGAGTGGTTTGGTCGGGGGGGGGGGGGAAACGTGATGTTGGGAAGGGGGTCCAGAGATGAAATGAAAATCGCTTATTGTCACAAGTAGGCTTAAAATGAAGTTACTGTGAAAAGCCCCTAGTCGCCACATTCCAGCGCCTGTTCGGGGAGGCTGTTACGGGAATCGAACCGTGCTGCTGGCCTGCCTTCAAAGCCAGCGATTTAGCCCTGTGCTAAACAGCCCCGAAATGAAAATCGCTTATTGTCAACAGCAGGCTTCAAATGAAGTTACTGTGAAAAGCCCCTCGTCGCCACATTCCAGCACCTGTTCGGGGAGGCTGGCATGGGAATTGAACCGTGCTGCTGGCCTGCCTTGGTCTGCTTTCAAAGCCCACAATTTAGCCCTGTGCTAAAGCGTGGGGCCCGATGAACTGTCAATCCACCTCTGCTGCTAATTATACATCAGTGTCTGACACCCCACGTGCGATTCAGTGACCAGGTTGCACCCAGCACGGATGTGGGATTGCCGGGTTTATCCTGGGAGCGATCTAAATCGGGCCCTGCGCCGACTACCAGGCCAGTTGCGAGTCACCCAACTCACTCAACTTGGCGTGATCTAGACCTTGCCCTCACTGGGCAAGATACTGGTCAGCATATTTAATTGAGCCATTAGGCTCATGTAAATAACCGCACGCCAGATTCACCTGATGGGCGTGAGTCAATGGCTGTGTCTGCAAGACCTCGCCAGGGTGCCATTTAAGCACTGCTCTACACAAATGTGGATCAAGCACAACGCACCTCAGGGGGGTCTCGTAGGTCATTAGAGTCCCCCAGGTGATTGGGGACAGGGCAGGGTGTACCCTGGCACACCGCTTGGCACCCGGGCATTGCCAGCCAGTCACCCTGGCAGTGCTACCCAGTCACCCTGGCATTGCCAGCCAGTCACCCTGGCGGTACCACCCGGTCACCCTGGCAGTGACATCCTGCTAGTGCCTGGTTGTTGACACTGCCAGGGTTCCATGCTGTCAGGGTTTGGGCCAAGGGGGCCTTGCCAATTGGAGGAGGGAGTGAGGGACAGTTTCCAAGATCCTCAACAATGTTGGTGGGGTAAGGGGGGGTCAATAAAGTGGTGGGGCGAGGGACTTCCGGTGGCGGCAATGACTGGGTGAGCCGCACATTCGGGGGCTCTCACTCCGGTGGGATTTGAGGACCTGGTTCCCCGGTTTTGCGGGACTGTGGAGCGCTGAAAGGACGGCCACGGGGGGGCTAAGGAGCGAGCAGAGCTGCATGGAACTGCGGGAGAGCAGAAAGCAGCGCAAACAGGAGAGGAAGGGATAAAGGCAAGGTGCAGGGGAAGCTGACCCGGGAGCAAAGATGGCGGACCTGTGGACCTCGGACCCGGCGATCCAGCAGGCGCTGGAAAACATGCTGCAGGTGATAAAGAGCAGTTTTGAGTCGTTGAAGCGGGATAACTTGGACCCACTTCAGAAGGCAGTGGATCAGCTGAACCAGAGACTAGATGCCCAGGACAAAAACGTTAAGGAGCTGGGGGAGGCGGTGGAGGGGCAGGCGGATGCGCAGACGATTGCTGCGCGAGAAGTCGACGGGTTGAAGGAGAGACAGAGACGACTGCTGGACAGAGTAGAGGAGCTGGAAAATAGAGCCCGTAGACAAAATCTGAGGATCATTGGCCTCCCGGAGGGGGCGGAGGGAGCTGATGCCACAGCGTTCGTGGCGGACTTGTTGATGCAGCTGATGGGGGCTGAAGCCTGTCCGCGATCGCCGGAGCTGGAGGGGAGAACAGAGTACAGGCGAGACAGGTGAGTCCGGGGGGGCCGCCCCGTCCGATGGTGGTTAGGTTCCACAGGTTTGTGGAGAAGGAGCGGGTGCTGCAGTGGGCAAAGAGCGCTAGGAGCAGCACGTGGAATAACAGCGTCCTTCGCATTTACCAGGACCTAAGCCAGGAGGTGGCCAGGCGGCGAGCAGCCTTTAAACAAGTTAAGGAGGTGTTGTTCAAAAAGGACGTGAAGTTTGGTCTGCTCTTCCCGGCCCGTCTTTGGGTTACGCATCAGGGCCAACACCACTACTTCTCCGAGCCCAAAGAAGCGATGGACTTTGTGAGGGATCAGGGGCTGGTCTCGAAAAAAGGACCCACGGATGCAAGCTAGGGTCCGAGAATTACTGTTTGAAGGGAAGCCTACTGTGCCTGGACTGCAGGTCGACTGTTTACTGCTTTAAAGGTGCCTTGTGGTGTATTTTTTGTGGGCAGTTTTTGCCTGCAGGGGATTTGGGGGGAGGGTATCCCCCCCCCCCCCCCCCCCCCCCCCCCCCCCCCCCCCCCCCCCCTTTCGAATGGTCTTTTCCTTTTTTCTGTTGTTTTTTTTCTCTCCTTTTTTTCTTCTGTTGTGGTGGGTACCTTTCGTTGGGCTCTCTGAGTGCGCTGGGGCCTGTATTGTAACAAAAGGGTGGCCGGTCAGCAATGGGGATTAAAGATGTTGGTTGGGGCTTTTATTTAATTTATGTCTATGGTTTTTATGTTTGTTTCGGATGGGGGATGTACGGGTACTGGGTTATTGCGGTGTTTGGTGCTCAGAAAGGGACGTGGGTTAACACTTTTCTTTGTAGACAGCTGGGACTGTGTTGTGCCTGGAGCAGCCTCGCGTTGCTGTTTGATGTTTACATCTTGTTTGATCTTTCCCATCTTAGTGAGACTGCTCCAGTGGGTCGGAGTGGGGGATGGTGTGCTGGGGAGTGGGGAGATGAGGTCGGGGAAACAATGGGAGTGAAACAAGGGGGCGCCGGAGCGATGAGTCACCGGGCTAGCAGATTGGCTAGTCAGGGGAGTCAGGTGGGGCGGGGGGGGGGAATACAGCCATGTGAATGGCAGGGGTGGGGTTATTAGGGGATGTTGCTGGGGGGGGGGGGGGGGGAGTTATTTTGCTGACGTGGGGGGGATCTGAAGTAGGTAATGGAAAGGAGGTCGGGGGTTGAGGCAGCCAAGAGGCGAGCCAGGAATGGCACAGCGCATGGGCCGGGGGAAGGCCCAAGAAAGGTTATGGCTGACCGGGGTGGGGGGGGGGGGGGGGGGGGGTCTTACCAGACTAGGCTAAGGAAGGGCTGGATCAGCCAAGTCTTCCACTCGGACTTGGATTCTAAGTCCAGGGGGGGTAGCAATTATGATCAATAAGCGGGTTCAGTTTGAGGCGGAGGGCGTAGTCGCAGACGGCGGGGGCAGATTCCTTATGGTAAGGGGCAAGCTGGAGGGGAGAAGAGTGGTGCTGGTGAACATATATGCGCCGAACTGGGACGATGTTAACTTTATCAAAAGAGTGCTGGGGAAGATCCCGGACCTAGACTCACGTAAGTTGATAATGGGGAGGGGGACTTTAATACGGTCCTTGACCCGTTGCTGGACCAGTCATGTCCCAGCACGGGCAGACTCCCAGCAATGCAAGGGAGCTGAAAGGGTTCATGGAGCAAATGGGGGCTGTGGACCCATGGAGAGCCAGACAGCCGACGGGAAGGGGCTACTTGTTTTATTCGCATGTTCATAAAGTATATTCCAGGATTGATTTTTTAATCTTGAGCAAGGACTGTGTCGGGGAAGTAAAGAATACGGATTACTCGGCAATCACTATCTCAGACCATGCCCTGCACTGGGTGGACCTGCAGGTTGGGGGGGGGGGGGAATTACCAATGCCCGCAATGGAGGTTAGACGTAGGACTGTTGTCGGAGGAGGGGATATGTGAGAGACTTCGGAGGTGTATGCAAAATTACTTGCAGGTGAACGATACGGGGGAGGTTTCTGCAGCAACCCTGTGGGAGGCGCTGAAGGCAGTAGTGAGGGGGGAGCTGATCTCAATTCGGGCTCACAGGGTCAGGGCGGACAGAGCAGAAATGGACAGATTGGTTAGAGAAATTCACCGGATAGACGAGGAGCATGCGGGATCCCCGGGGAGGACCTACTCAGGGAGAGACGGAGATTGCAGGCGGAACTGGGGGTGCTATCCACGAGTAGGGCCGTGGAACAACTTAGGAAGGCGAGGGGAGTGGTGTATGAGCATGGGGAGAAAGCCAGTAGATTGCTAGCGCAGCAACTCAGGAAGAGGGAGGCGGCCAGGGAAATAAGTAGAGTGGTTGATGGGGAGGGGAGCAGAGTGGAGGACCCGGCAGTACTGAATAAGGTATTTCGGGACTTCTATAGTAAGCTGTACACTTCAGAACCCCCAGAAGAGCCGGAGGAGATGAAAAGGTTACTGGATGGTCTAACCTTCCCAAAAGTAGGCAGGGGACCAGTGGACAGGCTGGGGGCCCCGATTAGAGCGGAGGAGGTATTGGGGGGCCTAAAGGCCATGCAGTCGGCGAAAGCCCCGGGACCGGATGGATACCCAGTAGAGTTTTACAAGAAGTTCTCGGAGATAGTGGGACCGGTCCTGACAGGGATTTTAATGAGGCAAGGGACAGAGGGACCCTGTCACCGACGATGTCGCAAGCCACCATCTCGCTGATACTGAAGCGGGACAAGGACCCGGAATCCTGCGGGTCATACAGGCCAATCTCCCTGATCAATGTGGATGCCAAGCTCCTGGCCAAGATCCTGGCGATTAGAATTGAGGACTGCGTACCGGAGGTGATTGGAGACGATCAGACAGGGTTTGTGAAAGGCAGGCAGCTGACAGCTAACTTGAGAAGATTGCTTCATGTAATCATGATGCCCCCGACGGGCAAGGAGGTGGAGGTAGTGGTGGCAATGGACGCTGAGAAGGCCTTCGACCGGGTGGAGTGGGGATATTTCTGGGAGGTGCTTGGACGGTTTGGGTTCGGGGAGTGACTGGTTAATTGGGTCAGACTTGTACCAGGCCCCAAAAGCTAGCGTTAGGACGAACAGGATAATGTCAGATTATTTCAGACTACATCGCGGGACCAGACAGGGGTGCCCACTCTCCCCGTTGCTGTTCGCACTGGCCATAGAGCCGTTGGCGATGGTGTTGATAGCTGCAAAGGGGTGGAAGGGAATGACATGGGGAGGGGGTGGAACATAGGGTCTCTCTCTATGCGGACGATCAGCTCCTGTACGTGTCGGACCCACTGGCCGGGATGGAAAATATACTGGAAACATTGAGGAAGTTCGGCCGGTTCTCAGGGTACAAATTAAATATGGCCAAGAGTGAGATGTTTGTGGTGCAGGCAAGGGGCCAGGAGAATAGACTGAAGGAGCTGCCATTTCGGCTGGTGGAGGAAAGTTTCCGGTACTTGGGGATACAGGTGGCACGAGACTGGGGCAGGTTGCATAAGTTAAATTTGACTAGGGTGGTGGAACAAATGAAGAGGGAGTTTCGGAGATGGGATGCACTCCCGCTGTCACTGGCAGGGAGGGTGCAGACTGTAAAGATGACAATCCTCCCTAGATTTCTGTTCATCTTCCAGTGCCTCCCAATCTTTATCCCACGGTCCTTCTTCAAAAGGACTGGCAAAATCATCATGAGCTTTGTCTGGGCGGGAAAATCCCTGCGGGTGAAGAAGGCGATGCTTGAAAAGAGCCGCAGCGAGGGGGGACTGGCATTGCCGAGTCTGATCAACTACTACTGGGCGGCTAACATAGTCATGATAAGGAAGTGGATGGTGGGTACGGGGTCTATCTGGGAGCGAATGGAGGCGGCTTCGTGCAGGGGCATCAGTTTGGCAGCCCTGGTCACGGCTCCCCTACCGCTGTCGCAGGCCAGGTACCCTACCAGCCCGGTGGTGGGGGCGGCCTGCGGATATGGGGCCAGTGGAGGAGGCATGTGGAGGGGGGGGGGGGTGCATCTGTCTGGGCTCCAATATTTGATAACCATCGATTCGCCCCTGGGAACATGGAAGGAGGGTTTCGAACATGGCGGCGGGCGGGGGTGGGCGATATGTTCCTGGAGGGGAGCTTTGCGAGTTTGAGGGGCTTGGAGGAGAAATTTGGGCTGGTAAGGGGAAATGACTTTAGGTACTTACAGATGCGGGACTTTGTACACAGACATGTCCCATCCTTCCCGTGCCTCCCGCCAATAGGGATCCAGGACAGAATAGTCTCCCGAGGAGAAGGAGGAGAGGGTAGAGTCTCGGATATCTACAAGGTGCTCATGAAGGGGGAAGAGTCCTAGACAGAGGAACTGAAACTCAAATGGGAGGAGGAGTTTGGCGGGGAGATGGAGGACGGGCTGTGGGCGGAAGCCCTGAGTAGGGTAAACTCAACCGCAACATGTGCCAGGCTCGACCTGTTTCAATTTAAGGTCGTTCACCGGGCCCACAAGACGGTAGCTCGGATGAGCAAATTCTTTGGGGTAGAGGATAAGTGCGCTAGATGCGCGGGAGGACCAGCGAACCATGTTCACATGGTTTGGGCACGTCCTAAGCTTAGGGGGTACTGGGAGGGATTTGCGGGGGTCATGTCCCAGGTGCTGAAAACAAGGGTGGTGATGAGTCCAGGGGTGGCAATTTTCGGGGTTTCGGAAGACCCGGGACTCCAGGGGGAGAAAGAGGCAGATGTTCTGGCCTTCGCTTCCCTAATAGCCCGGCGGTGGATACTGCTGGCATGGAGGGACTCAAAACCCCCGAAGACCGAACTATGGCTTTCGGACATGTCAAGTTTTCTGGGTATGGAAAAAAATTAAGTTTGCCTTGAGGGGATCTGTACTGGGGTTCGTCCGAAGGTAGCAACCATTCATCGACTTCTTCGCGGGAGAGTGAACGTCAGCAGGTGGGGGGGAGGGGGGCGGGGGGAGATTTGAGTAGAGTAGCAGGGATCAATAGGCGGGTAGTGTCTAGGGGAGAGGAGCGGGCATGTGCAGTATGGTTTGATTGAAGTATTGGTTTTATATTGATGTTTGCACATTTCTGTTATCTGTAACTGTTTACAATGCCAAAAAATACCTCAATAAAATTGTTTGTTAAAAAAAAAGTGGTGTGGCATTGAAAGGGGGGGGGGAATCGGGGCTTTTGTTCAGAATGGCACCCCAATCTATGAGCAGCTCACCAGCATGAAATCTCTCTGAATGTGGCTTCAGCAGGGAGAAACTCCCCAAGACAAAAAAATAACGACAAAGTGGCGTTGAATAGTGGGGTGATTCTCAGCGCTGCAACCACTGAAAAAACCCCGCCCAATGTGCCCAAAAGCAAGTTTAAATTTGTCCGCTGAATCATGTCCACCATCTTTAAGGTAGGAGAAAAATTGGAAGATAAAATTATAGCGTCAACTTGAAGAACACAAACTGCAACTAAGGGCTTTGCAGCTTTCAACATGCTTCCTCTGAATCCAGATACCATCGCTGACAGACTCTCTCACCTCTCAAAGTTCTGAAGCCAACTGATCTCTTGTTATTGCATCGTGCAGTGCTCTATTTTGACAAATAAATACATAATGTGCCAAATTGGTAAAAGACATTCTGTATTTCTTTCCTAATGCTGCTTTAGTTGGAAATTAAACTGCAGCTGTGGATAAATTTTGCCCTGTGTTTTGCTGGAGGGACAGAATGAACAGCCTTTGTGTGAAAAAAGAGGGAAGTCACTGACCTCTTTTCTGAGTGATGAATCGACAGGAAGACTCCTGAATTATAGTGGACTTGCTTCAACGTAATCAGAATAGTAAACTCGCGTGTGTGTCTCAGCTTCTGAGAAATGTGTTCAACAGCAGAAGCAGATGCTTTTAGACTTCTTGTGGAATCTGGAGAGTACAAGGAGGAAAATGTGAACCAGCGATGAGACACAATTATTTTCTCCAAACCTTCAATAGCAGGGTAAGAATTTCTCTTTTGAAATCTGGTAGTACCAATTTACCATTATTTTACACAACTGGTGGAAACCAACAGTTCAGAATCCTTGAACAGGCCAACCCTTCCCACATTGGCTTACTCACAGTCCTTCAATACTAACTAATGTTGTCAATGCTCATTCAGGAAATAATTTTGATGCTTTGTTTACTGTGCCATGATGACAGGATTTGTGCATGAGTAATATCACCCTGAAATTTCATTGGCTGAGCAAACATATATTGAACTGTTTAACATGGACTCTTTCAAGACAACAAAATACACTGACCAAAAATGGCTGCCACAAGTCACATGGGGCGACATTCTCTAGAACTTCTCTCCACCCCTAGAACTTAGTCCCCTATCCTCGAAGCCAGGACTTTGGCCAGCAAATTGACATTCACATTTAATAGGGAGATTGGTCTGTATGACCCACAATGTTCTGGGTCCTTCTCCCACTTCAGAATCAGTGAAATCAAGACATTGTTGGGGGAAGAACACCCCACTTCCTTGCCTCATTAAATACCCTCACCAGCAGCGGGCCCAGCATCCCAGAGAACATCTTGTAAAATTCCACTGGCTAGCTGTCCGGTCCCGGGCCATGCCCGACTGCATGGCCTCCAATAAACAAACCCTTTCTGACATCATTATAGGGGTAGGAGGTCATATGACTATAACTATCTTTGGATTCTCCTTAAACAACTACTAAACACAGAAGCAAAGCTGTAGTCAGGAAAAGCTACCAAAGGAGCAGTAAGGTACTCCCTTCTCTCTTCTTCCTCAAGTTAAAACCCAGGGCTGGATTCTCCGAGCCTCCGCGCCAAAATCGCATTCGGCACGGGGGCGGAGAATGTTTGTCAAGCCGGAAATTCGAACCGGCGCCGCTCCCGCGATTCTCCGGTCCCGGGAGCATAGCTCGAGAATCTCGCGTGCGCGAACTACGTGGCGCGGGTAGGGGGCCTTTGACAGAGGCCTTTGACACCCCCACGATTCTCCGCGCGCAACTGGCCGAGTTCCCGACGGCGTGGTTCTAACCATCTATCGGCCATCGGGATCGTCAGGTACCAGCTGTGGACTGAGTCCGCAGCCACCCTGGTGCGGGGGGTGGGGGAGGATCGTTCACGGGGCGGGGACCTCATGGACAGCCAGGGGAGCAATCGGGCATCGTAGACCCACAGGTGTGCACGATCTCGGAAGGGGGGGGCCTACATTTTTGGTGCCGCTCCGCGGTCCGTGTCCGCCATGTCGCAGGGGGCGGCCGCTGTAGGCCGCCGCCGTGCGCATGCGCGGATTCCCGACCGGAAGTGCGGCACCCATATCCGCAGCCAGAGCTGCGAGAACCACTCCGGGGCCCTGCCAGCCCCCTGCAGATAGGAGAATCACTCAGAACTTTCTTAAGGAAAGCCCAGGGACGGGATTCTCCGAAATCATGGCCAAGTGTTGACGCCGGTGTCAAAACGGACGCAAACGACGCCGGCATTAACGGGCCCCCAGGCCCAGACATTCACCCCTTCCTCGGTGGCTGGAACGGCACCGAAGTGCTGTGCGCTGCTCCGATGGCGAAAGCCTGCCCTACACGGCTGGAGCGGATCTGCGCATGCGGGCGTCACAGCTGACCGGGTCTGCGCATGCACGCCAGCGCCGTCTCCGCGTCGGCCCCCGGGCAATATGGCGGAGCCCTACAGGGGCCCGGCACGGAGGAACATAGGCCCCCCCCCCCATGGAATGAGCGTGCCTGCCCATCGGTAGCCCCCGATTGCGGGCCTGGCGGCTGTAGAGGCCCTCCCCCTCGGAGTCGGTTCCCCCCACCCCCTGACCAGGACGACCCCTGCAGCCAGAACGCCGAGATCTCGCCGGGTAAGACCATATGCGAACGACGCCGGCGGGACTCGGCGCAACTCAGCAGGCACTTGGCCCATCGAGCGCAGAGAATCACCGGGGGGGGGGTCGCTCTCAATGGCCCCTGACCGGCGCCCCGGTGCGATTGGCGAACGGAGAATTGGCGGCCCGGCGTCGGAGCGGCGTGGCGGGATTTGCGCGACCCCGCCGATTATCCGACCAGGTGCGGGATCGGAGAATCCCGGCCAGTGAGTTTCATCAAAAGGAATCTAAGAAGCAAAACACACTGATTTCTGGAAAAGACAGGTTACAGATTAAAAGGGGGACAGTCTGCGGCAGTTGCAGTTTTACGTGGACTTCAACTCAACCCCTGGAATCTAGAGGAATCTGGAAAAAACTCATAAACCGTGAACTCTTATTTTCTTGCCTTCAGTATTGACTTTTAATCTGGCTAAGAATGTAGCTACCTCCAATAAAACTTGGAAAGATGTGTGTGCACCTGTGTGTGTGTGTGTGTATGTGAATGTGGGTCACGAAAATGCAAGAAGCGCAGGTTTACCTTTTAAAATATTTTAAAATATTTTGCTTTCATCATCTGGGTGGGTTTTTAATTCGATAAAAACAAACCCCTTTTTGTCTTAAAAGTCCAAGAAAGCCTGCCAGACTCATTTCTTTGCAATCAGCACATAAATGGTTAAACACAGATTTTGAGACAATTCCATCATCCTCCTAAATCCTTCGCAAACCCTGGCCGAGTTCTCCGCCTGTTCGCTGGTGGTGGGATTCTCTGGTCCCGGCAGCACAGGAGGATTTCAATGGGAAATCCCATTGTCAATGACGGGAGCAGAGAATCCCGCCGCCAGCGATCGGCGGGCACCGAGAAACACGTGGCCGGGAGGCTGGAAAATCCCACCCCCTGTTACAGCCAGACCTAGAGTGGTAAATTAGGGGAGTAAATATCCCCTCCTCATATGGTCATACCCACTGTGATAGATTTGCTTTAAAAATTAGATAACTGGGGACCTCTGAAAACAGAATTATGCTATCTAAAATATTTCCTCATATCAGTCATGTAAAAAAACACAATACTGCAAGTGTTGTATGTGACGTAAAACAGGGCACAGGTTTTAACCAACTATGAGTGAATGTCATTTATATCCATTTTCGATTTGAAGAGAAAGTTACATTAATCTCCACTTATGTTTCAGTCACAAGTTTGTTCCAAATTATAGTTATTCAACCTGAATTCACCAATTCTAAATCAATCAGCCACTTAGACTCAGAGAATGCTTTGAGGAAGGTAAATCAAATCACAGAGTAACTCAGAAGGCAATGATTCAAGTTCTGGGGGTCTGGATGTAGTGCCACAAGACATTCACTGAACCCTCACAAGTAGACAAGGTCAGTGAATGCATCTTCAAATGCTATATCCTACCCAGTTCCAATATAGAATAGAGAATTGACATGCAGTGCCTACAAAATAACGGGCGGAATTCTCGCCCCCCCACGCTGGGTTGGAGAATAGCCAGGGCGCCGCGCGTCTCCCGCCACGCTGTCCCGACGCCCGCACCCGATTCTCCCACCCCCACCAAACCGGCGCGGTGAGAATCACGGCTGGCCGCTCGGAGAATTGCTGCTCGCCGTTTGCAACGGGCGAGCGGCGATTTTCTCCGGCCCGGATGGGCCTAGCGGCCTACTGTTATAACCTGCCTACTTACCATTGGCTGGGGACTAATGACTATCCCACAATCCTGTGGGAGTATGAGCTTACCCAATGAGGGGGGCGGAGAAACCACTAGTAAACTCCTAGTATAAATAAAGCTGGTCAGTTCAGGAACCAGCAGGAAGGAGTATGTAGCAAGGGAAGTTACTGCTACTGTTATGTACATATGTTATAGTAAATAAATGTTATTACTTTGTATCCTTAAAACTCATGCTGGATTCTTCGTGGCCCTTACAAAACTGGCAACGAGGGTTAAAGTGAATAGCTGTCTACACTGCTGAAGCCACCTCCCTGGATTTTTGTTGGATACAGGTTGGAAGTTGTTTTCTATTATACCATGCCTCTGTACGGACGTTTGGATGTTTTTGATGCTGCGCTGGAAAGCTGGAACCAGTACACACAACGGATGCGTTACTATTTCCGGGCAAACAATATCACCGAAAACGAGCGCCAGGTGGTCATATTGCTCACCGCCTGCGGCCCACATACGTTTGGGGTGATTAGGAGCCTTACGTACCCAGCTGCGCCGGACACCAAAACGTTTGATGAACTTGTGAATAGTGGGGCAACATTTTAACCCAACCCCGTCCACGATAGTCCAGCGTTACCGGTTTAATACCGCTGAGAGGACCCCTGGAGAATCCCTTGACGATTTTCTATCCAGGCTACGCAGGATTGCGGAGTACTGTGACTATGGTGAGACCTTGTCAGAAATGTTACGCGACCGTTTGGTTTGCGGTATTAACAATGCGGCCACCCAGAGAAAGTTGTTAGCGGAGCCAACATTGACTTTTCAACAGGCCATTCAAATAGTATTGCCCCAAGAGAGCGCAGAGCGAGGAGTACAGGAGCTACAGGGAATGGAAGTGCATGCCTTGGGGCGCAACCCCTTCCGTCCGAAAACGTCCCCCCGCACTCCTGCGGCACCTTGGGCGAGGCAACGTCCGGACCGACGCCAGTGGCCGTCGGACATTCCTCCCCGAAGGGAGCCTTCTCCAGAGCCAATGGATGAGGAGCCATGTCCGTGTCAGACTTGTAGGGGCCGACCCTGTCGCAGACGGCGGACCTGGGGGCGCCGTCGTTCCGACCGAAACTGGGACCAGCCCAGGGGCCGTAACTGGGACCAGCCCAGAGGCCGTATCTTCCATGTGGATGAACCTGCGGCGACTACTCCTGAGGACGTGGAGACGGAGGACGACTGCCTGCAGCTGCATTGTGTGGCAGCTCCCCGTGTGGCCCCCATTAAGGTGACAGTATGGATCAATGGCCACCCGCTTGAGATGGAGTTGGATACTGGCGCAGCGGTCTCCGTGATCGCCCAGAGGACATTCGACCGCATCAAGCAGGGTATACAGACCCTTACATTAACCGACTCGCAGGCCAGGTTGGCCACCTACATGGGGGAACCACTGGACATTGCAGGAACTACAATGACCCCTGTTGTCTATGGACACCAGGAGGGGCATTTCCCACTTATCGTGGTGCGCGGCCATGGGCCCAGCCTGTTGGGTCGGGACTGGTTGCGCCATTTGCGATTGCAATGGCAGCACATCCTCCAAACAGTTTCTGAAGGGTTGACTGAGATGCTAGGACGATACCCAGATGTATTCCAGCCTGGTTTGGGGAAAATAAAAGGGGCCGTAGCCCGTATCCAAGTTGAACCAGGAGCTATTTCCGGGCGCGCCCAGTGCCTTACGCCTTGCTCAAGAAGGTAGAAGGGAAGCTCACTCGTTTGGAGAGTTTGGGTATTATCAGGCCCGTCCGTTTTGCTGACTGGGCAGCACCAATTGTACCTGTAATGAAGCCAGATGCCACAGTTCGCTTGTGTGGCGACTATAAACTTACAGTGAATACGGTTTCCCGACTCGACCGATATCCAATGCCTCGCATAGAGGATCTCTACGCGAAACTTGCAGGTGGACTCTCGTTCACAAAATTAGATATGAGTCACGCCTACCTGCAGTTGGAGCTGGACCCTGCCTCCCGACCATATGTAACGATTAATACACACCGGGGCCTGTATGAATATACACGGTTGCCCTTTGGAGTATCCTCTGCCTGCGCAATTTTTCAACGTGTTATGGAGGGCATTTTGAGAGGTTTACCACGTGTGGCTGTCTACCTAGATGACGTTTTGATTACAGGGACGTCGGAGCAGGAACATTTGGAAAATCTGGAGGCTGTCCTTAGACGCCTTTCGGAGGCTGGAGTCCGTTTACGTCGCACAAAGTGCGTATTTCAGGCAAAAGAAGTAGTCTACCTAGGTTATCGGGTGGACCGCGAAGGTCTGCACCCCGTCGCAGAGAAGGTGCGTGCAATTCAACATGCCCCCGCCCCGACTGACACTTCGCACCTTAGTTCTTTTCTCGGTCTCGTAAACTATTACTATTAGTTCCTCCCCAATCTGGCAACTACGCTGGCCCGTTGCACCTTCTGCTAAAGAAAAATCACACTTGGGTTTGGGGTCAGCCGCAAGAAACCGCTTTCCGGCGGGTAAAGCAACAATTGTCGTCGTCTGGTTTACTACCCACTATGATCCTGGGAAGCCTTTGCTCGTCACATGTGATGCATCCCCGTATGGTATTGGGGCCGTCCTGTCCCACAAGATGGAGAACGGGGCTGAACGACCGATAGCTTTCGCCTCCCGCACATTGACTGCAGCGGAGAAAAAGTACGCGCAGATCGAGAAGGAGGGCCTGGCAATGGTTTTTGCGGTGAAACGCTTCCACCAGTACGTGTACGGCCGCCATTTCACTATCGTGACTGATCATAAGCCGCTGCTGGGACTTTTCAGAGAGGATAAGCCAATACCGCCCATTGCTTCCACACGGATCCAGCGCTGGGCTTTGTTGCTTGCTGCATATGAGTATTCTCTGGAGCACAAACCAGGAACGCAGATAGCAAATGCTGACGCACTGAGCCGATTGCCTTTATCGACCGGCCCCATGTCGACCCCCACGACCGGTGAGGTGGTTGCAACCTTAAATTTTATGGACACCTTGCCTGTCAAGGCATCACAGATCCGTGAGTGGACCCAGACGGAGCCAGTCCTGTCAAAGGTTCGGCACATAGTCCTGTATGGTGGGCAGCATAGACAGCTCCCAAGGGAGTTGCGGGCATTTTCCTCCAAGCTGTCAGAATTCAGCGTGGAAGACGGCATCCTCTTGTGGGGGAAGCGTGTGATTGTCCCGGAAAAAGGCCAGGAGCTGACACTATCAGACTTGCACAATGGGCATCCAAGCGTGACCAAAATGAAAATGTTGGCCCGGAGTTATGTCTGGTGGCCAGGCCTCGACACCGACATTGAGAAGATGGCCCAAAACTGCTCCATTTGCCAGCAGTATAAGAAGCTTCCGCCGGCCGCGCCCCTACATCACTGGGAATGGCCAGGGCGGCCTTGGGCATGCTTGCATGCAGATTTCGCAGGCCCTTTTCAAGGATCCATGTTCCTTCTACTAATTGACGCCCAGTCCAAACGGCTAGAGGTGCATAAGATGCAGGGGACAACGTCCTGCGCAACAATTGAAAAGATGCGTTTATCGTTTAGTACGCATGGCCTCCCCGAGGTGCTGGTCACGGATAACGGCACTCCATTCACGAGTGAGGAGTTTGCAAGGTTCACGAAGATGAACGGCATCCGCCATATTCGCACTGCCCCTTACCACCCGGCTTCAAATGGGTTGGCAGAGCGCGCAGTGCAGACATTCAGAAGAGGCCTAAAGAAGCAGTCTTCCGGATCAATGGACACGAGACTGGCTCGCTTTTTGTTTACGTACAGGACCACCCCCCATGCAGTGACTGGGGTAGCTCCCGCAGAACTCCTAATGGGCCAGAGACTTCGCACCCGCCTTAGTATGGTTTTCCCGGACATTGGCGCAAAAGTGCGCCG
Source organism: Scyliorhinus torazame (assembly GCF_047496885.1). Classification (NCBI taxonomy): domain Eukaryota; kingdom Metazoa; phylum Chordata; class Chondrichthyes; order Carcharhiniformes; family Scyliorhinidae; genus Scyliorhinus; species Scyliorhinus torazame. Next base: position 114,865,363 of record NC_092725.1, on the reverse strand, counting down.
CACACAAGAACGGCAGGGACAGGGATTTTCTCGGCATCGGCCGATTCTGCAGTTTGCGCCCGGTGACCCAGTGTTCGTTCGGAATTTTGCTGGTGGTGCCCAATGGGTTCCTGGTGTAATTTTTCACCAAACGGGCCCTATGCCTTACCAAGTGCAAGCCCAGGGCCATCTCCAGCGAACGCATGTAGACCATGTTCGGTCCAGAAGACCATCCCCTCAAAAGATTCCCCGCCCCCGGGGCTCACTTCAACAGCCGTAGAGACCAGAGACAAGGGAAGGTAGTCCTCACAATCTTCCACTGGTGCCTCACTCGAAGCCTGCGCAGGTCGTTACGGGACCGAATGGAGATAGAGACGCTGACATGACGGAGGCAGCAGACTCTGACTCCGAGATGGAGACACGGGATGCATCAGAGGGGGAATCCTCGGGTCCACGGGCCATGGATGTACAACCGCGCCGTTCATCACGGAAGCGCCGGTCTCCGTCTCGTTACACGCCGCCTGATCCAGCGCCACGTGCAAATGGTGTCCGGCCTGCGGCCAAACGAGTCTGACGCCCTCCTTCGCCAGGGTCTTCGGTGGATTCCTTGGACTTTGGAGGGGAGGGATGTTATAACCTGCCTACTTACCATTGGCTGGGGACTAATGACTATCCCACAATCCTGTGGGAGTATGAGCTTCCCCAATGAGGGGGGGCGGAGAAACCACTAGTCAACTCCTAGTATAAATAAAGCTGGCCAGTTCAGGAACCAGCAGGAAGAAGTGTGTAGCAAGGGAAGTTACTGCTACTGTTATGTATATATGTTATAGTAAATAAATGTTATTACTTTGTATCCTTAAAACTCGTGCTGGATTCTTCGTGGCCCTTACAAAACCTACGCAACATGACAGGTTCCCGCCGGCGCCATCCACACCTGGGGCGAAATTCTCCGTTATCGGCGCAAAGTCCGCCGATCGGCGCAAAAAACGGCGCAAATCTGACTTGCGTCACGCCGGGAAAATGGTTCAAAAGTCTCCGGCCCGAAATGGGCTAGCAGCGACGTGACGGGATCCGCGCTTGCGCAGCGTCATACACGCCGCACGGCGTGACGGCTCATAAGGCCGCGCTGCTCACCCCCACCCGGCCGGAACACCTGACTGGATGGCTGGCCGCCGCTCAGCCCCGAGGTTCCAGTCACGGGATGTGGAGGCGCTCCTGGATGCAGTGGAGCAGAGGAGGGGCGCCCTGTATCCCGGGCACGGCCGCAGAGTTGTCCCACGCCACAGCCGGCGTCTGTGGAGGGAGGTGGCAGAGGCCATCACCGCTGCGGCCCTGACACCACGGACAGGCACCCAGTGCCACAAGAAGGTGAACAACCTCGTCAGAGCAGGTAGGGTGAGCCTCCCCCCCCTGCCTGATATCCATATCCCCCATCCCCCATATCACCCTCCCCCATATCCCCCTCCCCATATCCCCCCTCCCCCATATCCCCCTGCCCCATATCCCCCATATCCCCCCTCCCCCATATCCCCCTCCCCATATCCCCCCTCCCCCATATCCCCCCTCCCCCATATACCCCATCCCCCATATCCCCCCTCCCCATATCACCCATATCTCCCCCCCATATCCCCCCTCCCCATATCCCCCCTCCCCCATATCCCCCTCCCCATATCCCCCATATCCCCCCTCCCCCATATCACCCCTCCCCCATATCCCCCTCCCCATATCCCCCCTCCCCCATATCCCCCATTTCCCATATCCCCCTCTCCCATATCCCCCATATCCCCCCTCCCCCATATCCCCCCTCCCCCATATCCCCCTCCCCCATATCCCCCCTCCCCATATCCCCCTCCCCCATATCGCCCATAACTCCCCTCCCCCATATCCCCCTCTCCCCCATACCCCCCTCCCCCATATTCCCCCTCCCCATATCCCCCCTCCCCCATATCCCCCCATACCCCCCTCCCCCATATCCCCATATCCCCCTCTCCCCATAACCCCCCCTCCCCATATCCCTCCTCCCCCATATCCCCCCTCCCCCATATCCCCCATACCCCCTCCGCCATATCCCCCCTCCCCCATATCCCCCCTCCCCATATCCCCCCTCCCCATATCCCCCATATCGCCCCTCCCCATATCCCCCCTCCCCATATCCCCCCTCCCCATATCCCCCCTCTCCATATCCCCCTCCCCATATCCCCCCTCCCCCATACCCCCCCTTCCCCAATATCCCCCCTCCCCCATATCCCCCATATCCCCAAGTGAATCCAACCCTAACCTTAACCTCTGCAATGCACACGCAACCGATGGTGTGCATTCATATACCTGCCTAACACTGTTGCCTTTTACCCCTGCCACCACCCCCACCCACCCCCCCGCCACAGGAGAAGCGCGCACACAACAATAGGGAGCATGTGAGGACTGGAGGAGGCCCCGGTGATGAGAGGCCACTGACCGAACACGAGGAAAGGGCCCTGGAACTGGCTGGCGGACATGACGACCGGGAGGTTGCTGATGCAGAGGTCGGGGGCGTACTAGCAAGTGAGCCACCGACAGCCCGTCCCCATATCTCCCCTCCCCCATATCCCCCCTCCTCATATCACCTGATCACCGCCTGCGTGTCTAACCATGCATGCTTCATTGTGTATCGCAGGAGCAAACGTCGAGGCACCCATCCCCGCAGATGCAGACCGCCTGCAGGATGCCCCTCGGAGGCCACGGGAGACGGAGAGACCCGGACCCACCGGCATGCGACGCCCGCAGGATGCCCCTCGCACACCATGGGAGGCGGAGAGACCCGGACCCTCCGGCATGCGACGCCCGCAGGATGCCCCTCGCACACCACGGGAGACGGCGAGACCCGGACCCTCTGGCATGCGACGCCCGCAGGATGCCCCTCGCACACCACGGGAGACGGAGAGACCAGGAGCAACAGGGAGACGACACCCCCGTCACGTGCGGGAGCGACGACGCAGGCGTGTGCCACCCAGCGACGAGAGGGGCAGCCACAGGCCCCCGTCACATCCGAGCCAGGACACCCCTACCCAGGACACTACTACCCAGGACACCCCTACCCGGGACAGCACTACCCAGGACACCCCTACCCGGGACAGCACTACCCAGGAAGACGAAATACCGGACAGTGACTCAGAGTGGATGGGTGGAGACGAACCCCCACCCCAAAGTGCCATGGACTCAGAGTGGGACGAAGAGCACGACACAACACCACTGCTGTCACCAACACCCTCCACCATCGCAGAAACACTCACCTCGGTTGGGCACTTTAGTGATGAGGCGTCTGGTACACTCACTGGTGCGCACAACACAGCCATCCCGGTACAGCAGGTGGAGGTAGGAGCAGCAGAGGGGCCGGGCGGTCGGAGGGCAGCCCAGCCCAAGCGAACATCTGCCGCCCAGATGGATCCCGGGTTCCTGGAGTTTCCACACCCACACATAGATCCGATGCAACCACCGACCCGGAGACGAGCGAAGAGGGTGACGGCCGGCTTGCGGCGGCTGCAGTCGCAGGTGGAGCAGTCCACCCGCGTCCAGGAGCTGGAAGTGGTGCCGGTCATGCGTGCCACCCAGGCCAACACCGCACGGGTGGCGTCCGCGGTGGAGGCAATGGGTGCGACGGTGTCAGACATGGGGAACGGTTTGCGAGGCCTGGGGCTTTCCGTGCAGGCGGCGTCTGTGGCCCAGGACATGGCTGCCCTCTCACAGGAGGCCATGAGCCAGCGCCAGATGGCAGAGGCGCTCAACACCATAGCCCAGTCTCAGCAGGCCATAGCCCAGTCTCAGCAGGCCATGGCCCAGTCTCAGCAGGCCATAGCCCAGTCTCAGCAGGCCATGGTCCAGTCTCTGCAGGCCATCGCTGAGGGCATCGGCGCCAGTGGCCATGTGCGATCCGGCGTCGCACCGTCACAGACAGGGTTTGCCAACCCCCTGGGCTCCATGGCTGCAAACCTGCAGACCCCTGTCGATACCAGCACGGGCCTCCAGGACTGGCAGCGCCAGATGCCGGGGGGGGCGTCGGATGGCCAGTCCGTTCGCATCCCCCACCCCTGTAGAGGCCTGGGGGCCATCGGGCACCCCGAGGGAGGAGGAGGTGGTGTGGTCCATCCCGGGTCCCCCTGTAGGGGAGGTCCGGGAACACCGCGACACCTCGGACTCCCCCCCTTCCGTCCCAGGTGCATCGGGTGGGCAACGGGCAGGACAGGCTGACAGCTCGCCATCCCAGTCGCCCGGGCCGCAGCCTGGCCCATCGAGGCCAGGACGCCCCAGGAAACGGCCGCCAAACGGATCCAGTGTCAGAGGGCAGGAATCACAGGAGTCCACCTCCAGTTCTGCTGTACCGTCTGGGGAACCACGTAGACGTAGTCAAAGGGCCCGTAAGGCCAAACAATTAGACACTGAGTAAGTTGGCACGGGTGCAGGGCACAGATGAATTTTAGGGGCTAGGGCACGTGCATGAACTCCTTTGGTTATTAAAGTCAATGTTACACCTGCCGAAGCTGCCTTTGTGCTCTGTCCAAAGTGTGCGGGGGTGTCATGTACGTTGAGCGCAAGTGTGTGTGTGAGGGGTGGTCTTACCTCAGCCCCAGGTGAGTCTGCCCCCTTCCCCCTGGGCCGCAATCAACATCTCCCCGGGCAGAGGACGGGACCGTGCGCTGCAGTGTCACAGCCGCATGCAGGGATGGTCCGGGTGGATGGTGGTACTGTGGCCATGGGTCAGACATAGTCCAACGATGTGGAGCCAGGAGCTCACCGCAGGGCGGGTTGTCATCATCCTCCATGGCCTGCAATAGACACTCGTCCACCCGCAACTGTGTGAGCCCGGCCCGTTGTGCCGCAGGTGGATCGGCAATGGGGGGGTGGAGTGCATGCGGGTGGGGTGGGTGGGGTTGGGGAGGGGGGTGAGGGTGCTGGGTGGGTGGATGGGTGGGGGGTGTGGGTGGTCGGGTGTTGCCATGGTGTGCGGTCTGTGGCCATACTACCCGATTCCCACGCCCATCTAGTCAGTGAAGCGGGCGGCTATCAGTCTGTCCCGTGCCCGCTGGGCCAGCCGGTAACGGTGGACAGCCACCCGCCTGTGTCTAGCCCGTCTGCCCTGACCATTGCCCCCATCTCCCTCATCTGGGGAGGCCTGCGCCTCTTCCTGCTGCTCCTCCACTCCGCCCTCCTCTGCCTGCGGCACATCGCCCCTCTGCTGGGCTATGTTGTGCAGGACGCAGCACACCACAATGATGCATCCGTCCCTATCTGACCTATACTGGAGGGTGCCCCCAGAGAGGTCCAGGCACCTGAAACGCATCTTCAGCACGCCAAAGCACCTCTCTATCACTCCCCTTGTCGCTACATGGGCATCATTGTAGCAGTTCTCCGCCTCATTGCGTGGCCTCCGTACAGGCGTCATCAGCCACGATCACAATGGGTAGCCCCTGTCGCCCAGCAACCAGCCCCTCAGCCGGGGATGGCGTCCCTCGTACATGCCGGTGATGGATGACCGCGACAACATGTATGAGTCGTGTACACTGCCTGGGTAACGGGCGCAGACTTGCAGGATCATCATGCAGTGGTCGCAGACCACCTGTATGTTCATCGAATAGGTCCCCTTCCTATTGATGAACACGGCCCTGTTATCTGCAGGTGGCCGCACGGCGACGAGCATCCCATCGATCGCGCCCTGGATCATGGGGAACCCGGCCACGGCAGAGAAGCCCATGGACCGGGCACCTTGGCTGGCCCGGTCCACAGGGAAGCGGATGTAGCGGTGCGCCATGGCATGTAGGGCATCTGTCACTGCCCGGATGCACCGATGCACCGATGTCTGCGATATGCCGGACAGGTCCCCACTCGGTGCCTGGAATGACCCCGTTGCATAAAAGTTCAGGGCAACCGTAACCTTGACGGACACGGGGAGAGGGTGTCCCCCGCCAGTGCCAGGCGGTGACAGGTGTGCCAGCAGGTGGCAGATGTGTGCCACGGTTTCCCGCCTCATCCGGAGTCTCCTCCTGCATTCCCGGTCCGTGAGGTCCTGGTATGACTGCCGGGGCCGGTACACACGGGGCACCCTCGGGTGCCTCCGTTGCCGTGGGGCCGCGACGTCCTCCTCCCCCTCCTCGTCCTGTCGGTCAGGTGTCCCTCCAGCCTTGGCGGCTGCCGCCTGCCCCTCTGCGGCAGCCTGCGCCGCCTCTCTGGCACGCTCCTCCTCCTCCAAGGCAACATGGACATTAGCGGCTGCCGCCACGGCGGCCAACATCGCTGGATGATCGGAAAACATGACGGCCTGGTTGGGGGGGGGGGGAACGACGACATGTCATCATTGCCCATATCCCCTCCTTCCCCACAGCCAGGTGGCATGGACCGCATGGGTCCAACTGTTGGAGGCTGGCACCTGGCCAGGTGGACCAACTCACTTGCCCCCCCATCCCCCTCCCCGGCACGGACCCCCCCCCCCCCATCCCCATCCCCGGCACGGGCCCCCCCCCCCCATCCTCCTCCCGGCACGGACCTCCCCATCCTCCTCCCCGGCACGGACCCCCCATCCTCCTCCCCGGCACGGACCCCCCATCCCCCTCCCCGGCACGGACCCCCCCCCATCAACCTCCCCGGCAAGGACCCCCCCATCCTCCTCCCGGCACGGACCTCCCCATCCTCCTCCCCGGCACGGACCCCCCATCCTCCTCCCCGGCACGGACCCCCCATCCCCCTCCCCGGAACGGACCCCCCCCCCATCAACCTCCCCGGCAAGGACCCCCCCCATCCTCCTCCCCGGCACGGACCCCCTATCCTCCTCCCCGGCACGGACTCCCCATCCTCCTCCCCGGCACGGACCCCCCCACGCCCCCCATCCCCCTCCCCGGCACGGACCCCAACCTCCTCCCCGGCACGGACCCCGCATCCCCCTCCCCGGCACGGACCCCCCCACCCCCATCCCCCTCCCCGGCACGGACCCCAACCTCGTCCCCGGCACGGACCCCCCATCTTCCTCCCCGGCACGGATCCCCTCCCCCCCCATCCCCCTCCCCGGCACGGACCCCCCCATCCTCCTCCCCGGCACGGACCCCCTATCCTCCTCCCCGGCACGGACCCCCCATCCCCCCCCCGGCACGGACCCCCTATCCTCCTCCCCGGCACGGACCCCCCATCCCCCTCCCCGGCACGGACCCCCCATCCCCCTCCCCGGCACGGACCCCCTATCCTCCTCCCCGGCACGGACCCCCCATCCCCCTCCCCGGCACGGGCCCCCCCATCCCCCTCCCCGGCACGGACCCCCCATCCTCCTCCCCGGCACGGACCCCCCTCCCGGCACTCCCCCAGAGCCCAGCCCACTCTAACCACCCCCCCCGCCGCGCACACACACACAACCCGAGACACACCTCACCCCACACATCCAGACAGCGGCCACGTCATCGCCTGCCCAGCGGCCAACCCCCCAGGCCGTCATTCACCTCCACGCTGGTCGGCGTGAACCTGGAGCACAGGTTCACGCCGATGAAAAGGAGGTTTGATTTACGTCGACGTGAACGGTCATCACGTCGACGGGACTTCGGCCCATCCGGAAGGGAGAATATCGGCAGGCCCAAAATCGGCTGCCTTGCGCAGACCCGTGCCATTCTCCGACGTCTGCGGCGCCATTAACGCCCCGCCGACTTTTCTCCCTTCGGAGACTTCGGCAACCGGCGGGGGCGGGATTCACGGCGGCCAACTGCCATTCTCCGACCCGCTGGGGGGTCGGAGAATGACGCCCCTGGTCGCAGCCGGCGGAAACAGCGTGGGAACGCTGGGCGGTGGCCTGTGGGGGGGAGGGAGGGGGTTCCTGCACCAGGGGGGGGGGCCTCAAATGGGGTCTGGCCCGCGATTGGTGCCCACCGATTGGCGGGACGGCCTCTCTGAAGCAGGACCTCCTTTCCTCCGCCGCACCGCAAGATCCATCTGACATCTTCTTGCGGGGCGGCCTCGGGGAGCTCATGCGTGGGTGACGTCATTTACGCGGCGCCGGCCACGTCATTTACGCGGTGCCGCCTTTACGTGGCGCCAAGGCCCAGCGCGTGTAAATGACGCGGCGCCGCTCTTATCCCCCAGGGGGCAGGAGAATAGGGTGCTGGGAGCGGGCTCCGACGCCGGAGTGAAACACTCCGGTTTTCACTCCGGTGTCGGCACTTAGACTCCCGATGGGAGAATTGCGCCCGATGTGCATACAGTCAATGGCACCTTGAACAATGGGGAAAACTGAAATCCTAATGAAACTGTGTGTTTGCTCCGCTGTTTGTTCCTGGCCAGAGAGAATGAAAATGAAATGTAATTAACTGTCTTTGAATAGAGAACCTCAGTGGACTCCCTTAGACAACAGTGAACAGCAGACTATCAGATGTTACAAATATCTCCAGTTCCAGCCAGAAAGGATCAGGAGGTAGCCTTGAGCTTACAGTTATTGCTCCAATAGAGGTAGAGTTCAGTGAGAACGTCCTTACTCAAGCCCAACTCTCTCACATACTGTGCTGGATTTAATGCATGTGAGAGGGATCACTTTTAGGCATGGGCTGCCACATCAAGTCCCATTCAGGCACTTGACAGACCAAGAGCGGAATCAAGGCAGTGGATGTCTTGCCTACCAAGAGTTCCTTGCCAATTAGAGGCCAGCAGCTCTATTGAATGGCAGTGCCACAAGGGTGGTTGGTGGCTGCTGCTGGTACAACACCCACCTGAGGCCGAGGGCTGCGGATAGTTTGAGGTGGACAGGTATGCGATGGCGGGTGAGGCTTTGAGTGGTGGGATTCGTGGGGGGTGGGATAAAATGGGTCGGTGACAAGGGCAGGGGATGGCTCTCAGTGAGCCACCCGTTTCCCGATGCTGGTTTCCTCAAAGATTTGCTTGTCACATTCCCCTCCACCCTATCCCCTTTGGTGATGTCGCCAAAGATGGGATAATCCCAGCGGTGTTGGGATGAGATTCGTAAATGGACACTAAAATTGTCCCCTTAAGGGCTGTAGTTTGTAGTGAGATGGGAAGAACACCCATAGGCCTTCCTGCGATGAATGTAATCAGAATGGAAGTTGGTAGATTGTGGCAACCTCCACCCACCGTCCTCATGCCCGATTAGGTGCTACCACACCACTTAACTCACCACAGGGAGTTCCCATTGTTCTTCACTGAGAATCATGTCAGGGAATTAGTCCCTGAACACACTAGTCAGAGATTGCTTCTTGTTGAAAGCCTTTCTCCTCCACCTCCTCCCTCTTCCAGCTCCATGTGAACTCTGTGCCTTCTCACAATATTATACATCAATGGGAGTGCCTATACTGGATCTTTTACTGTGAGTAATTGACTTGTGTAATTTACACTTATTGCAGTGTAGTTCCTCTAGCATTCCCACACACTGGAAAATCAGTCTGAGCTGCCAGTTACAATTTAAATTGATTCTTTTCTTACAACACATCGTTTTCCAATCAAGCAAGCAAAATACAAACAATTTCTTACTGGGAAAAGATGTATAAACTGTTCCAAATGTAATATTGATTTCCTTGTCACTGATCTCACTTACAGCTCGTTTTAAGGCTTGATTTTATTCCCTCCTCTCGCCACACCCCCCTCTTCTCAGCTTAGTGAAAATGTTTTGGCAGGTAGGCATGAGACAGCGGGTGTGGGGAAGGGCATTCCATCATGTTTCTGATATGTTTCCAGGCCCCCAATTTTGAAATGCATGAATTCACACATGGGAAGACTGCCCATATCAGGGGAGTAAGGCCCGAACATAAAAGGTGTCATCAGGATGTGCGCACTATTTTAAATGTGGGCATGACTAAAGGCCACAAAATCTCAAAGTCACCAGTCGGTGATCCAGGTAAGTTAAACTTTTATATTTTACAATGGTTCCTTGTGGGTCAGGAGGAGGAGCAGTACCCAGACAGATAACCTGGACACCCGTCGCCCGAGGCTTCCCCAAGCAATCAGCTGAGCTATTTCCCTCATGCCCATAAGCAGGGAAAATCCTGTGCTTCCTGTGGCTGAAGAAATCCTGGGAGAGGCACAGTGTAGTTTCAAACCTTCAAGGTGAACCTGCAAAATAGTCTTTGTTGCCTTAGAGTTCCAAGAGGAACTCTACATTGCATTCAGCTACCTGGCCAAAACATTTGACTCGGTAAAGCACAAGGTTGTGTGGATTGTGCTCTAATAATTTGGATTGTAGAATCCGATGAAGTGACCACACATGAACTCACACTTGGATACAATACTAACTGTTGTACCCTCAATAACAACGCTTAGAGAGTAAACGGTAAAGAAGGCTTTAATAAGCTAAGAACTAGCCTGGAGCCGAGACGGGTGCTTACTGGGTGCCGCCCACAAGTCGACCCCTTATATCCGACTCCCAGGTGGGCGGTGCCGGAGGGGGAGTCCCCCAGGGTTCCAAGCCCGGTCTTAAAGGGGCCATCACCTTACATGATGATAAGGGTACAGTAATACAGTAACCGTTCATCACATTCACCCCTTTTTAAAAAAATAAGTCCAGTGGGGGGTGAAGTGCCATCATAAGTCCATTTGTCTCGGCGGCCTGATCGTCCTTATCAACCGCCTCAGCTCAGGCGGTGGGGCGGCGGTCTCGGGCGTCTTAGTTGAGGGTACGTCCGGGTCGGGGCAGGGGGAATAGTTGGGGCTGGGGGTAGTGGTGCCGGCGTAGGACCTCCTGCCAGCGGGTAGTTGGGAGACTTCTCGACCGTAGGGCCAGAAGGACAGCCTTCCAAAATGTTGCGTTCTCCCTCTCCACCTGCCCGTTTCCCCACGGGTTATAACTGGTCGTTCTGCTCGAGGCAATGCCTTTGCTGAGCAGATACTGACGCAGTTCATCGCTCATGAACGATGTACCCTGGTCGCTGTGGATATAAGCGGGGAAACCAAACAGGGTGAAGATGCTGTGCAGTGCCTTTATCACGGTGGCAGAGGTCATGTCGGGGCAGGGAATGGCGAATGGGAAGCGGGAGAACTCATCGATAATGGTGAGGAAATAGGCATTGCGGTTGGTAGACAGGAGGGGGCTCTTGAAGTCCACGCTTAGTCGCTCAAAGGGCCCCGAGGCCTTCACGAGCCGAGCCTTGTCTGGCCGGTAGAAGTGCGGTTTGCACTCCGCACAGATCTGGCAGGCCCTGATCATGGCCTTGACCTCCTTGATTGAGTAAGGTAGGTTGCGGGACTTGATAAAGTGGATGAGCCGGGTAACCCCCGGGTGGCAGAGGCCATTGTGGATGGCTTGCAGGCGGTCCTCCTGTGCGTTAGCGTACGTGCTGCAGGACAGGGTATCTGGGGGCTCGTTGAGCTCCCCTGGACGATACTTGATATTGTACGTGTAAGTGGGGAGTTCGATCCTCCACCTCAAAATATTATCGTTTTTTATTTTGCCCCGTTGTGCGTTATCGAACATAAAGGCGACCGACCGTTGGTCGGTGACGAGGGTGAACCTCCTACCGGCTACGTAGTGCCTCCAGTGCCGTACATCCTCCACAATGGCTTGTTCCTCCTTCTCGACTGCAGAGTGCCGAATCACGGAGGCGGTGAGAGTCCGGGAGAAGAACGCTACTGGTCTGCCTGCCTGGTTGAGGGTAGCAGCCAGGGCGATGTCCACCACGCGCATTGCGTCCTTGGTGATATCGGCCTTGATGTGGTTGAAGACCAATCGAGCTTCAGCCGAAGGGGGAAATATCGTGGTCTTTATGAGTGGTCAGGCTTTGTCCGCATATTTGGGGACCTACTGGGCGTAATAGGAGAAGAGCCGCAAGCACCGTTTGAGGGCCTTAGGCTGCGGGGAAGGGGGAGTTCCTTTAGGGGGCGCATGCGGTCGGGGCCGGGACCTAGGATCCCGTTTTCCACGACACAGCCGAGGATGGCTAGCCGGGTTGTGTGGAAAACGCATTTTTCCTCGTTATAGGTCAGGTAGGGGGCTCGGGCGGTCTGGGGGAACTTTTCGAGGTTTGCGTCATGGTCCTGCTGGTTATGGCCGCAGATGGTGACATTGTCCAAGTAGGGGTATGTAGCCCGCAAACCGTACTGGTCCACCATTTGGTCCATCGCCCTTTGGAAGATGGAGACCCCTTTTGTGACGCCGAAGGGAACCTTGAGGAAGTGGGAGAGCCGGCCGGCTGCTTCGAAGGCAGTATGGGGGCGGTCTTTCAGTCGGATGGGGAGCTGGTGGTAGGCGGATTTGAGATCTACCGTGGAAAATACTCGGTATTGGGCGATCCGATTTACCGTTTCTGCTATGCGAGGAAGGGGATACGCATCGAGCTGCGTGAAGCGGTTTATGGTCTGGCTATAATCCACGACCATCCGTTTCTTATCCCCGGACCGGACTACCACCACTTGTGCTCTCTAGGGGCTGTTGCTAGCCTCGATGACCCCCTCTCCCAGTAAACACTGGACCTCTGATAAAAGTCATGTCTTGGGCACTGTAGCGCCGGCTCCTGGTGGCGACGGGCTTACAGTCGAGAGTGAGGTTCGCAAATAGAGAGGGGGATGCGACTTTCAGTGTTGCAAGGCTGCATACCGGGAGGGCGGGGGGCAAGGGTCCGCCGAACCTCAGTGTCAGGCTTCGGTGGCTGCACTGGAAATCCAGTCCGAGCAGCAGGGGGGCGCAGAGGTGAGGGAGGATATAAAGTTTGAAACGGGTGTATTTGGCGCCCTGGATTGAGAGATCCGCGATACAGTACCCCTTGATTTGTACCGAGTGGGACCCGGATGTGAGGGCTATGGTTTGGGATGCGGGATGGTTGCGCAAGGAGCAGCGCCTTACCATTTCTGGATGAATAAAGCTCTCCGTGCTCCCGGAGTCGAAGAGGCATGAAGTGTCGCGCCCGTTGACTTGGACCTTCATCATCGAGTTCTGCAGATGTTTTGGCTGAGTTTGGTCGTGGGTGATCGCTCCCAATCACAGGTAGTCCGAGTCCTCAGCCGAATCAGACTCGTAAAATGGCCGCCGCCTTCGGTCGCACGTGTAGGGTCGAGAAGATGGCCGCCGACAAGATGGCCGCTCCCATGATTCGCATGAGGTGGATGACCCGTCAGAAGGGGGCGTGTCACGTCGATGCGCAACCGCATTGCGAGGCCTGCGCGCCTGTTAGCCTGATTTTCGGGCCTGCTGTACTTTGTGTTTCTGGCCCCTGGGCCTGGCCAGGCAAACCCTCGCAAAATGCCCCTTCTTCCCGCAGTCGCTGCAGATAGCGGAGCGGGCTGGGCAGCGTGGGCGTGGATGCTGGCCCTGCCCGCAGAAGTAACACGGTGTCCCCCAGTCTGAGCGTGTCGCCACGCGGCGCAGGCCCGTAACGTGGCTGAGTCTGAGGAAGTCCGAGGGGGGCTCGCAGAGTCCGCGGGGTACATGCCCAAATTATGTCGGGCCACCTCCAGCGAGGACACGAGCGTTAGCGTGTCCTAGAGGTCCTTTGCCCCGTTTTCGAGTAGCCGCTGCCGGATGTAGGTCGAGCGGATGCCGGACACGAACGCCTCGCTGATGTGCAGGTTCATATGGGTTTCCCCTGTCACATCCTGATGGTCACAGTCCCTGGCAGGCGCGGTGAGTTTTTCAACGAATTTGTCTAGTGATTCCCCCGAGGGCTGCCGGCAGGTAGAGAGCAGGTGCCTGGGATGTACCTCATTGATGGATTTGACAAACCGCTTGTGGAGTAACTCGACCGCTGATGCACGATCAATTGCACAAAGACTAAAGTTGGGTACAAATGTGGTTTTATTACAGTCAGATGCGTGGCCTCCTACTGCAGCTGGCGAAATGGCAGGGCACTGGAGGTCATACATATTTATACAGTTCTCCGTGGGCGGAGCCAGCCGGCAGGAGCTACCAGCGAGCCTGTAGTGCAGGTCCTACCTTACATCTCTATTACAGTGGTTCATCACATTCCCCCCCTGTTAAAAATGAGTCCGACGGGGGTGACGTGAAACTTTATACAATTAGTGCAATTATGTACAGTGGTAGGGAAAGAAAAGTCCATGTTGACGGTCTGGAGTCCGTCAAAGGTTCAGCCGGTCCGGTGCTTTGGTGCTTCGTTGGGAGCGGCGTAACGGTGGCGGCGAAGTCGGTGCTGGCGGTGGCGGAGGTGTCACCGATGGCGGTGGTGGCGGTGCTGATGCTGGCCACTCCTCGGGGAACTACGGGAGCGTGCAGACGTCCTCTTCGTCCTCTTGTGCAGTAAAGGGGAGGGGGGGGGGGTCTGGTGGGGTCAATATTGGTGGCGCGGTGGGAGGTGGGACGGTGCCAGGTCCCCGAGTGAGACAGTATCTTGCCGGCCGTCGGGGAACTCAACGTAGGCATATTGAGGGTTGGCGTCGAGCAAGTGAACACTGTCCACCAAGGGGTCTGCCTTGTGGAGTCGGACGTGCCTACGGAGAAGGAGTGGTCCTGGAGCAGCGAGCCAAGTCGGGAGAGATACCCCGGATGTGGACTTCCTGGAGAAGGTATAAACACGTTCATGGGGTGTGTTATTAGTGGCGGTGCACAATAGTGACCGGATGGAGTGTAGAGCGTCAGGGAGGACCTCCTGCCAGTGAGAGGATGGGAGGTTCCTGGACCGTAGGGCCAGCTGAACGGCCCTCCAAACCGTCCCATTCTCCCGTTCTACTTGCCCGTTCCCCCGGGGGTTGTAGCTGGTCATTCTGCTGGAGGCTATACCCCTGCTGAGCAGGAACTGACGCAGCTCATCGCTCATGAATGAGGATCCCCTGTCACTGTGGATGTAGGCGGGGAAACCGAACAGAGCGAAGATGGTGCTGAGGGCCTTGATGACGGTGGCAGACGTCATATCGGGGCATGGGATGGCGAAGGGGAATCTGGAGTACTCATCGACACTACTTGGCGATGTGTGCTCTGATGCGGGTGAAAGCGTGTTGTGCCTCGGCCGCGAGGGGGAATTGGGTGGACTGGATGAGTGGGCGGGCCTTGTCTGCATTTGAGGGTGCGGCTCTGGAGGTTGCACTGGAAGTCCAGGCCCAACAGGAGTGCAGCACAGAGATTAGGAAGGACATAGAGGCGGAGGTTACTGAATTCTATGCCCTGGACCGTGAGGGTGACTGTACAAAAGCCTCGGATCGGGGTGCAGTGGGATCCGGAGGCTAGGGAGATCCTGTGATTGGCAGGGTGGACCGCGAGGGAGCAGCGCCTTACCGTATCTGGGTGAACGAAGCTTTCGGTGCTCCCGGAGTCCAGCATGCATGAGGTCGCGTGGCCGTTGATTTTAACCATCGTCGACGCGGTGGCCAGGTTGTGTGGGCGAGATTGGTTCAGCGTCATCGAAGCGAGCTGCGGGTAGCCATCGGATGCTTCGGGTGGCGAGCATGTGTGGTTCCGATGTCGGGATGTCCGGGGACCCTGTGGGGAACAAGATGGCGGCGCCCATGGTGCGCACACTGCGGAGTCTGGACAAGATGGCGGCACCCATTGGTCGCACATGGACCCGGGAGGAGAAGATGGCGGCTCCCATTGTGCGTCTGGCGTGTGGGAGGGGGCAATAGCGGGCTCGATCGCAGCGACTGCGCGGGCCTGGCACACAGCCGCGAAGTGGCCCTTTTTACTGCAGGCTTTAAAAATCTGCGGTGCAGGCCGGGCAGTGTTGGCGGGGGTGCTTCTGCTGACCGCAGAAGTAGCAGCGGGGACCCCCGGGGTGCTCGGATTGGCGTGCGGCGCAGGCATATTGCGAAGGCAGGGCCCCGGCTGAGGAGGTCGTCATCGGGGTCCAGGAGGGGTAGGAAGGGTGGACAGCACGGCGGGAGAGGTACGATTGTACGTTACGGGATGCGACCGTCGTGGAGAGCGCCAAGGTTTGCGTCTCCGCCAATTCGAGCGTGGCCCCTTCCAGCAATCGTTCACGGATGCGGTCCGACGCAATCCCCGTCACAAAGGCATCGCGCATGAGGAGATTTGCGTGTTCGGCGGCCGTGACGGCCTGACAGTCACAGTCCCAGACGAGTGGAATTAGGGCCTGCCAGAAGTCCTCGATGGACTCACCAGGTAGTTGCGAGCGGGTGGCAAGTACATGCCTGGCGAAGAGCGTGTTCGCATTCTGCGCGTAGTGTTCTTTGAGGAATTCCATTGCTTTTGTGTAAGTCGTGGCATCTTGGATCAACGGGAACACGCCGGGGCTCAGTCTGGAGTACAGGATGTTTATCTTCTGAGCCTCCGTTGGCGCGGGGTAAGCCTCGAAACATGCTAGCCAGTGAGTAAAGTCTTTCCTGGCGTCGGGCGAGTGCGGATCCAGCTGCAGATGCCACGCATCTGACTGTATTAAATTGATGCACGATCAATTGCACAAAGACTAAAGTTGGGTACAACTGTGGCTTTATTACAGTTAGATGCGTGGCCTCCTGCTGCAGCTGGTGAAATGGCAGGGCACTGGAGGTCATGCATATTTATACAGTTCTCCGTGGGCGGAGCCAGCGAGCAATCGGCGAACCTGTAGTGCAGGTCCTACCTTACATCTCCTATTACAGTGGTTCACCACAACCGCCACTTCATAGGTAGTCGCCTTTTCGAGCGTGGCGGAAATTCTGTGACTCACTCGGGCGTGGAGTAGGCGCAGTTTGCGTGGCCCCAGGATGGGAGTCTCTGAGGAGTCAAGGTAGGCCTCGAAACATCAGAGCCAGTAGTTAACATTTTCTTTTGCCTCCGGTGTCCGTGCTTCCAGATTGAGCTTCTCTGGTTTTAGGCCAGCGTCCATCCTGATGCAGTTTAGCTTATTAAATTGTTGTACCCTCAATAACAACGCTTAGAGAGTAAACAGTAAAGAAGGCTTTAATAAGTTAAGAACTAGCCTGGTGCCGAGACGGGTGCTAACTGGGTGCCGCCCACAAGGCGGCCCCTTATATACGACTCCCAGGTGGGCGGAGCCAGAGGCGGAGACCCCCAGGGTTCAAAGCCCGGTCTTAAAGGGGACATCACCTTACATGATGATAAGGGTACAGTAATACAGTAACCGTTCATCACATTAACACAGGTTTATTTCTAATCCAGGAATCTCTCCACTCCCCAAAGGTTCCTCCTCATCGACCTGCGCACAGGTCGAAGTTTATATACTGAGAGATTCCCCTTGTAAAGGGGGAAGTTCTGCCCTGTTCATCGGGGAAGTTCATATTGCAAGGTGGACACGGGGAAACGGATGGTGCACACTCCGTGACCTTTGAGGGAGTCATAACCGAATGTCCAAGATACTTTATCACAATCCTGCACTTGCTTCCCAAAGATATCACGGAGTGGGAGATCTAAAACAGATGTCTTCAAAATCCAGACCGGGGTCAAGCAAGGCTGTATGATAAACCCCATACCATTCAAAATCTACCGGATCACCTCATTAAGGATCAACAGCCCTCTGGTACAAGTATTGAAAAATGCCTGGATGTAAAACGCTTTAACCTCAATCACATCCATGCCAAAACGTTACTGACCATAGACATACATGATCCAGTTTATGGATCACCGCAGTGTCATCATCCAATTTGTACAATGGGCGAGATTCTCCGACCCCCTGCCAGGTCGGAGAATCGCCGGGGGCTGGCGTGAATCCCGCCCCCGCCGGTTGCCGAAGTCTCCGGCACCGGATATTCGGCGGGGGTGGGAATCGCGCCGCGCCGGTTGGCGGGCCCCCCCGCGCGATTCTCCGGCCCGGATGGGCCGAAGTCCCGCCGCTAAAATGCCTGTCCCGCCGGCGTAAATTAAACCACCTACCTTACCGGCGGGACAGGGCGGCGTGGGCGGGCTCCAGGGTCCTGGGGGGGGGGCGCGGGGCGATCTGGCCCCGGGGGATGCCCCCACGGCGGCCTGGCCCGCGAACGGGGCCCACCGATCCGCGGGCGGGCCTGTGCCGTGGGGGCACTCTTGCCCTTCCGCCTCCACCATGTCGGAGGCGGAAGAGACTCCCTCCACTGCGCATGCACGGGAATGCCGTCAGCGGCCGCTGACGCTCCCGCGCATGCGCCGCCCGGAGATGTCATTTCCGCGCCAGCTGGCGGGGCACCAAAGGCCTTTTCCGCCAGCTGGCGGGGCGGAAATTCGTCCGGCGCCGACCTAGCCCCTTAAGGTTGGGGCTCGGCCCCCAAAGATGCGGAGCATTCCGCAACTTTGGGGTGACGCGATGCCCGTCTGATTTGCGCCGTTTTGGGCGCCAGTCGGCGGACATCGTGCCGTTTCTGGAGAATTTCGCCCAATATTTGCAAGTCACTCTCAACCTCTTCCATTCTACATACAAGAAACTCGGCCTGTCCTTGAATAGTGTATGATGAGCTCGCCCTCTGGCCATCAATTGGGCAATTTGGGGAAAATCAAACCAGAGGACTATTTTCCATACAGCACAGGCTTCTGATATCGGGGTTCTGAAGACCATGTGGAAAACCCTTCCCAAGATTTCACAAGTAAATACCATTCTCACGAGGTGCTAATTCACCAGCTTAAAGACAGTACAACATAGGACTTCAGGGAGGTCAATTGTGCACTTTCAGAAGCAGAGAAATAGCACAAAGAAGTGATAGACAGAAACAAATGGATCAGAAAGAAAACATGGCCGGGATTCTCCGGTTGCCAACCCCGAAATCGAGTTCGGCGATTGGCCGGAGAATCCCAAGTTGCGCCGAAATCGGGGGGCAGCACCGCTTTTGTGATGCACATGTGCCGCGGGATAGGGCATCGGACGGCTCGTTCAGCTTTCCGGGACGGTACAAGATCTCATAGTTGAAGGTGGAGAGCTCGATCCTCCACCTTAAGACCTTGTCATTTTTAATTTTGCCCCGCTGTGCATTATCGAACATGAAAGCTACCGACCGTTGGTCAGTGAGGAGAGTGAATCTCCTGCCGGCCAGGTAATGCCTCCAATGTCGCACAGCTTCCACTATGGCTTGGGCTTCCTTTTCCACTGAGGAGTGGCAGATTTCTGAGGCGTGGAGGGTTCGGGAGAAAAAGGCCACGGGTCTGCCCGCTTGGTTAAGGGTGGCCGCTAGAGCTACATCGGAGGCGTCGCTCTCGACCTGGAAGGGGAGGGACTCGTCGATGGCGCGCATCGTGGCCTTTGCGATATCCACTTTGATGCGGCTGAAGGCCTGGCAAGCCTCTGTCGACAGAGGGAAGGTCGTGGTCTGTATTAGGGGGCGGGCCTTGTCTGCGTACTGGGGGACCCACTGGGCGTAATATGAAAAGAACCCCAGGCAGCGTTTTAGGGCTTTTGAGCAGTGAGGGAGGGGAAATTCCATGAGGGGGCGCATACGTTCAGGGTCGGGGCCTATTATCCCATTGCGCACTACATATCCCAAGATGGCTAGCCGGTTTGTGCTAAAAACGCACTTGTCCTCGTTGTATGTGAGGTTCAAGGCTTTAGCGGTCTGGAGGAATTTTTGGAGATTGGCGTCGTGGTCCTGCTGATCGTGGCCGCAGATGGTTACGTTGTCGAGATACGGGAACGTGGCCTGCAACCCGTGTTGATCAACCATTCGGTCCATCTCCCGTTGGAAGACCGAGACCCCGTTTGTGACGCCAAATGGGACCCTTAGGAAGTGGTATAATCGCCCGTCTGCCTCGAAGGCTGTGTACTTGCGGTCACTTGGGCGGATGGGGAGCTGATGGTAGGCGGTCTTGAGGTCCACGGTGGAGAAGACCTTATATTGGGCAATCCGATTGACCATGTCGGATATGCGGGGGAGAGGGTACGCATCTAGCTGTGTGTACCAGTTGATGGTCTGGCTATAGTCTATGACCATCCTTTGCTTCTCCCCTGTCTTTACTACTACCACCTGCGCTCTCCAGGGACTATTGCTGGCCTGGATTATGCCTTCCTTCAGTAGCCGCTGGACTTCGGACCGAATAAATGTCCCGTCCTGGGCGTTGTACCGTCTGCTCCTAGTGGTGACGGGTTTGCAATCCGGGGTGAGGTTTGCAAACAAGGATGGGGGCTCAACCTTGAGGGTTGCGAGGCCGCAGATAGTGAGTGGGGGTATTGGGCCGCCGAATTGGAAAGTTAGGCTCTGCAGATTGCACTGGAAGTCTAATCCCAGTAATGTGGGCGCGCAGAGTTGGGGAAGGACGTAGAGCCTGTAGTTTTTAAACTCCCTCCCTTGCACCGTTAGGGTCACTATGCAGAAGCCTTTGATCTGTACGGAGTGGGATCCTGCAGCTAGGGAAATCTTTTGCGCACTGGGACGGATGGTCAAAAAACAGCGTCTTACCGTGTCGGGGTGGATGAAGCTTTCTGTGCTCCCGGAGTCGGCCAGGCATGGTGTCTCGTGTCCGTTGATCAGCACCGTTGTTGTCGTCGTCTGGAGCGTCCGGGGCCGTGCTTGGTCCAGCGTCATTGAGGCCAGACGTGGTCGTAGTGCTTCAGCGCCTTCCTCGAACCCCGTGGAGCCGTCGATGCTGGGGTCCATTGTTGCCGTCCAAGATGGCGGCGGGGGTGAACAAAATGACCGCCCCCATGCATCGCACATGGCTGGGGGGTCACAAGATGGCGGCAGGGGTGGACAAAATGGCCACCCCCATGCGTCGCGCAGGGCTGGGGGGTCCCAAGATGGCGGCGCCCTCCTCCCCTCGTGGTGGCCGGGACCCAAAATGGCGGCGCCTGCGGGTCGCACATGGGGCGCTGGGGGGTTTGGGGAGCGTTTGGAACGGGCAGGACTCCTTCTTCTCCGGGGACAGCGGTGACCCCCCGGGACCGGCACACAGCCACGAAATGGCCCTTTTTCCCGCAGCTCTTGCAAATCGCTGCGCGGGCCGGGCAGCGCTGCCGGGGGTGTTTCGCCTGGCCGCAGAAATAGCAGCGGGCTCCCCCGGGACGACTTGGCGTCTGAACCGCGCAAGCCTGTGGGGGGGGAGGGGGTTTGTCGCGACGGGGGTCCACGGAGCCCAAGGGGCTGCCGCGCGGTCGGGGCCGTCCGCGCGGGCGTTTTGCGCGGCCACATCTCGGGAAGCTGCAAGGGCCCGTGCCTCTGAGAGTCCTAGCGACTCTTTTTCTAAAAGTCTTTGGCGGATTTGGGAGAGTTCATACCAGCCACAAACGCATCGCGAATTAACATGTCCGTGTGTTCAATCGCGTTTACCGACGGGCAGCTGCAGGCCCGTCCCAAAATTAGCAGCGCGGCGTTGAATTCGTCTAGCGATTCTCCGGGACTTTGCCGTCTCGTTGCGAGTTGGTAGCGTGTGTAGATCTGGTTCACTGGGCGAACATAGATGCTCTTTAGTGCTGCGAACGCCGTCTGGAAATCCTCTGCGTCTTCTATGAGAGGGTAAATTTCCGGGCTTACCCTCGAGTGCAGGACCTGTAGTTTCTGGTCTTCTGTGACCCGGCCGGGGGCCGTTCGGAGGTAGGCTTCGAAACAGGTCTGCCAGTGTTTAAAAACTGCTGCTGAGTTCACTGCGTGGGGGCTCATCCTCAGGCATTCCGGGACGATCCTGAGCTCCATAGTCCTTTAAGCATGCTTAATAAATTGTAGCGCACAAAGACTCCCGAGAGACGAATAGAGGTGAAGACGATGAGGCTTTATTAAGCGTGACTCGTTCCCCGCAGTTCAGCAACAGACTGGAGCTGCGGGGAGAATTCCTGGTTCTTATACTCCGCCTTCAGGGCGGAGCTAGAGATCAACAGCCAACCAGGACCCAGGATCTGTCAGCCAATGACATCACGGCTTCACAGTCCCACATGACCCCTAATGCATACTACCACACCGTGAACCCGGCGTAGCGGTTGCGGACTGAGTCCAGCGCCGCCACAGTCAGGAGGGAGCCGGTCCGCGGGTAGGGGGGGCATTGGTGGGGATGGTGAGGGGGGTTACTGGGGGAAAGTATGTGGCATGCCAGGTCCACGCTCGGCTGGCGCCATGTTGCACGGCGCGGTCACTGTAGGCCGCCGCCGTGCACATGCGCGGTCACGGACCTGCCAATTCTCAGGCCGTGTCCGTAAGTAAAGCCGGGGACTTTACGCTGCGTGCCTGCTAGCTCCCCACCAGACGGAGGATCGGTGCAGCCTCTCTCCAAACCTCACTAGCAAGTATAGGGCTTTCCCATCTCGCCCTCACACCGCGTAGCAGAGGAATCCGACGAGAGAACATGGCCTATGGGTCCGAAAAAGACCCCTTGCCAGGCTGAGCCAGGGACAGAATCTTCTTCATCAAGGAAGAAGGTGATGCCAAAGGAAAGAAAGGAAAAACCTTACAGGAAGTCGCGAACATGACAATATACCAGTCTTTTTTCATAATCCATCATCATTTCTCTAATGTGGTTTTCACTTCCCCTCTGATATTTCTGTATTCCTCTTGGTTCTCAACTGTATTTTCTATCTGACACCTGTCTTAAGTACACTTTTACTTCTTTATCTTAATTTTGATCTCCCTTTTCATTCAGGGAGCTCTGGATTTGTTTGCCCTACCTTTCCCTTTTAAGGCAATATACCGTAACTGTATCCGGACCATTAAGCCTTCTATAAAATGGTTCAGGGGTGGAATGAGTGTTGGGAAAACCGGCCAGCAGAACAAAGCTCTTGTCTGCCCACCTCCAGTCCAGTACCCCATCAGCCTTCGACAATCCTGCCCCTTGTAATAGACTGATAATTGGCTGATGCAGAAACTAGATGACTTGAAACGAATGCCCATCCCATAGCTGTGAATAAACAAACAAGATCCTTTTGCCTTGTGACATTAACCCTTTTGTCATTTAATTCTCTTGCCCACCACCCTATTACAGATCTTCCCTTATCCTCTGTTGGCTCTGTATTTGCTTAAAACCTGGTATATCTCTAGCTCCTATAGTTCTGATGAAAGATCATCAACATGAAGCATTGGGCTGGATTTAATGCTCCATAACTGATAGGTTTGAAGATCAACAGGGTGGCTCGTTAAATCCAGCGGGTAGGTTGCCCGCTGTCTTTCCACCTGCCCCTGACCCCATCACAATTAATACAGTGGCGGGGGTTGGCTCACCCATCAGTGGACCGACTGAGGCAATGAACAATGCCCACTTAAGGGCCGAATCCCACTGGGATTTAGCCGATGGTGGGAGAGGCCCATGCCAACCAGCCAGCCTGGCAGGTTTGCATACACAGGCAGCTGGAGGACAGGGGGGCATCTCTCCTTACCTGGCCTCCCTCGGCCCACCATCACTCACTGAGACCCCCCAAACATATCCACAAATCCAATTTGCCTCTGGCCTGAAATGCACAGAGCTGCCAGCCTCTGATTGGCTCTCAGAGGTGGGAATTCCTGATCCAGAGGGGCAGAGACTAGCCTCCAGCTCATTAACAGCACTCAACTGGAAACTTGCCAATTATTTAACCGGGGCAGCGGTGGTGGAGGGAGGGGTGAAATCCAGCACATTGTGTAATTCAGCCCATTCATTCTGCTTCTCTCTCTCCACAGATGTTGCCTAAACTATTGAGTATTTCCAGTAATTTTTACCTGCACGTTCATCAGCAGGAAATGCTGGGGAAACTCTATTTCCTTTAAAAATAAGTTAGACAGTTACACGGGCAGGGTGGGTATAGAGAGATATGTGCCAAATAGGGGCAAGTGGGGCTAGCTTAGTGATAGAAACTCGGTGGCATGGACAAGCTGCGCCGAAGGGCCTGTTTCCATACTGTAGACATCTATGACTCTATGACTCTAAAAATTAGTTACGGGTTGTTTTCATGCCAAATCTGAAAGCTTGAAGTTGTTCTGAAATTGTTCGCGTCCAGCTCCTTGTCATGCCTCCAGAGGCAAATCACTCATTTCCAAGGAACTGATTTTGGGTCAACCACCTTGTTGGGAGAAGATGGTGAAGGCCAATGACAGAGGGGGTCGCGGTGATCACCAGAGAGCAACTTCTTTTGCATTCCTGGTCTCCTTAGCTCCACATCAGGTCTGGGATTCTCCAATCCCGCGGCCAGGTTCTGACGCCAACCACTCCGGCGTCAACGGTCCCCGATATTGAGGAATGCTCCTTTTTCTAGGGGGCTAGGTCGGTGCTGGATTGCTCCCCGCAGCTCCAGCTGGCACGGAACAGCCGGCGCAGGTTCGCACATACGCGGTACGGCCGATGTGATTCCGCGCCCCCCCGAAACCAGGACAGCCCCCCCAGACACACCTTCCAGGTCCCGCCATGTGGCACCTGAGTAACCCACGCTGGCGGGACTCGGATGAATTCGGCGGCCACTTGGCCCGTCGGCCCATGGAGAATCGCCGTGGGGGGGGGGCGCTTTTAACGGCCCCCGACCGGCGGGGCGGCAATCCCACAGGCGCCCGAGAACCGACACCGGAGTATAGGTAAGGCGGCGGCGGAACGCAAGGGATTCTCCGACCCGGCGCGGGGTCGGCGAATCTCGGCCCAGATGTCAGGAATATATTTTTATTTTCCTGTTTGGTGCTTTGGCCAGCTGACTGATTAAGGAAAACTTTAGTTGCTGGGATAACAAATGAAAGCAGGAGGGTCCTCTAACCACAGTAAGGACACTAACTGAATAAAACCTGAGCTGAGCAGGTCCTCCTCACGCTCCATTTGGGGTAACCCAAATTGACAAAGGGACTCTCACACGTCTCATTAATATTGTCACGATGATCGAGGAAAACCCCGAATTACGTACGGAAATAATGAACTTTACATCAGACCTGTAGTTTTAAAAATGGTCATACAAACCAAGGATGGCTGAGAATGTAAATTCATTCACTGACTGAATTGCAGGTGGGTGATACTAAGAGAGAGACAATGGAATCACACCCAGGCAAGGATACATCAAAAGCACGAAAGCCATACAGAAACTCAGTACCATCTCCTGTGGTGATAAAGGGAGCTGATTATCACCTCAGCAGGAATGATATCGTGTAAGCAATGTCCCAGACCTGGGGCGGGATTCTCCGCAATCGGTGCGATGTCCGCCGGCCGGCGCCAAAAACGGCACTAATCAGTCCGGCATCGCACCGCCCCAAAGGTGCGGAAGCCTCCGCATCTTGAGCGGCCGAGCCCTCACCTTGAGGGGCTAGGCCCGAGCCGGACTGATTTCCGCCCCGCCAGCTGGTGGGAAAGGCCTTTGGTGCCCCGCCAGCTGGCGCGAAACTGACTTTGCGGGGCGGCGCAAGCACGGGAGCGTCAGCGGCCGCTCACGGCATTTCCACGCATGCGCAGTGGAGGGGGTCTCTTCCGCCTCCGCCATGGTGGAGATCATGGCGAAGGCGGAAGGAAAAGAGTGCCCCCACGGCACAGGCCCGCCCGCGGATCGGTGGGCCCCGATCGCGGGCCAGGCCACCGTGGGAGCACCCCCCGGGGGCCAGATCGCCCCGCGCCCCCCCCCCCGGAGCCCGCCTGCGCCGCCGTGTCCCGCCGTCCCAAAGGTGGTTCAATCCACGCCGGCTGGCGTGGGTTGACAGCGGCGGGACTTCGGCCCATCGCGGGCCGGAGAATCACAGGGGGGGCCCGCCAACCGGCGCGGCGCGATTCCCACTCCCGCCGAATATCCAGTGCAGGAGAATTCGGCAACCGGCGGGGGCGGGATTCACGCCAGCCCCCGGCGATTCCCGCCCCAGTTTGTGGATTTCCACCTTCCAGGGATATACAAAGATTGGGATAAAAGCCAGCTGCAAAACCTGGTCAATGTCGACTAGTGCTGGGTGTTTCAGCTTGTGAAACAGGAGGAAAGATCTCAGCTAAACCACAGACCACCACAATCTCACCTGCTGAAGTCAGCGCTACTGGAATCATCAACGTTCCACGTTGCTCCTCATGGACAAGTCAAAGACTGCTTTGTATACATTGTTGTAAACTTACTTTTGGACACAATTCTAATTTCTAATCTGTGTGCACGTATATGCATGTGTTTCATCATTTTCTCACATTTAGTAGCTAATCCACTCACTCAACCTGAGAATGTCAGCCCCTTATGAAACATAAATATATTGGGCTGGGAAAAGGTATCCACAAGGGAAGGAATTCTTTTTAAATTAATCTTTTACAATTAATCCGAGGGGGTTGAATAAAGAAAGGGAGCCAGTTCATCGCTCCTCACCTGGGGCATAAAACTGGGATATATCCCATCCGGATCGAATTGGGGAACCTTGCCTGGGGACCTGTTATAACAATGAGTACAAAGGACTGTTATAGGTGGCTACCAGAGAATTGTATAAAATCATTTGAGTATATATGAGCTGGACACATTTCAACCATTCCTGGGAGTCACCTGTCATCAGGGGTGGGGGTGGGGGGGGGGGGGGGGGGGGGGGGGGGGCCGAGATACAGGAAAGTAGAGTCAAGATCACAACCGGATCAGCCATTATCTTATTGAATGGTGGAGGAGGCACAAAGGGCCGAATGGCTTACTCCTAAGTCCCATGTTCCTTTGCTCCTATGGGTCATGGAAATTCATCCATGAAATTGGTATTGGTTACCCAAGTTTTTCACCCAGAAATGGACACAAGAGGTGTGTGTCATCCTGGAGAATTGTACGCTAGACATCATGGAGAGACTAAGGGCAGGATTCTCTGATCCTGAGGCTAAGTATTGACGCCGTCGTAAACACTGTCGCGTTTCACGAAAGCGTGAACATGCCCCCAGGCGCAGCGATTCCACTACAGGGGGCCAGCACGGCACTGAAGCGACCCACGCCATCACCGGCATCAAATGGGCGCCGCGGGTCTGCGCATGCGCAGTGCAACCGGCTCCATTGCGCGCACGCGCGGTGGCTCCCTTCTCCGCACCGGCCCCGACGCAACATAGCGTAGGGCTACAGGGGCCGGCGCGGAGCAAAAGAGGCCCCTAGCCTGAGAGGCCAGCCCGCCGATCGGTAGGCCCTGATCGTGGGGCAGGCCACAGCAGAGGCCACCCGCCCCCCCCCCCACCACCGCCCCCCCCCCCCCCCCCCCCCCGGGGTCGGAACCCTCCCCCCCAGGCCGCCCTCGGATGGATGCACGCCGAGGTCCTGCCAGGTAAGACCACACGTGGACGGCGCCGGCGGGACTCAGATTTTTTATGCGGCCACTCGGCCCATCCCGGGTGGAGAATCGGCAGGGAGGGCCGCGTAGAGCGGCCCCCGACCAGCGCCGCACCGACCGCGCCGGTGCCAATGGCCAGGGTCGGGGCGGCATCGCATGATGTGCGCCCGGCCCGCCAATTCTCCAGCCCGGCGTGGCTGAGAGTATCTTGCCCCCAATGTTTGTATCTTGGAGAAACAGATATTTCAATATAAACAGGATAATTTTGTAGTCTCATAAGAGGAATGTATGTCTTCTGCTTTTAGTGTCTTGAATGTTGCACTCAAAAGTGTTCAAGGAAATATAAAGTGACAATAATGATGTCAGTGTCATAATATACACCAGTATATCATGGTGCAGACACACACACACACTGATGGACATGCAGTGGGACCAATCAGCATACACAACACCGCAGCCAATCACCAGTGAGAGCTCATTTCCCTGCACTATAAAGACAGGGGACAGGAGAGTTCCCGCTCATTCTAGTAGCAGCCAGCTCGGAGCACAGAGCTCACAGCCTGCAACACAGACATTCACCATGTGCTGAGTGCATCACCTGGTTAGGACTAGGCACGGGTCAACAGGTAAAGCTGGTATTGCATTTACCCACAGTTCAAGTATGTTAATATAGTTAACCTTATAATAAAATAGAGTTGCACCACTTCCAGTGTTGGTGACCTGTTTGTGATCCAGAACACCCAACACATCAGTCAGCATGACTGATTAAGATATAACTTTACTGGTTAGAGTAATAGATAAAAGTGGAGGTATAGTATAACAGTAATGGTTAATAAAGCCTGTTCATCAAAGAATTCAAGCAAATTTAGTTAAAAAAAATAGATGCTTTTGAAAAACATCTACAACTGTAAATATTTTTACCAGAGATTCAGGAACATATACCTCACGACTGTGTGGGCGGGAATTTCCGACCCCCTGCCGGATCGGAGAATCACCGGACGACGGTGCATGCTGGCCTTGGCCCTCCTGTAAATCTCCGGCCAAGATGAGCCAAAATCCTGCCGACATGACCACAGGTCACGCCGGCGTAAATCAAAGTAGGTTTTTAACGGCGTCAGTCGTGCTGGCTGACGCTGGCGAATGAGGAGGTAGGGGTCGGCGTGGGGGGGGAGGGGTGGGGTGCAACCACAGAAGAGACGGCACGGCGGTGGCTGGGAGAGGCGGGGTTGCGGCTGTCGGTGGCGGATGTCCCCCAGGGCCGGGGGTGCGTGGCGGTGTCAGGGTGGGTGCGAGGGGGGGGCGGTGCCGGGGAGGTGGGAACAGGGGATGGGACCGGTGAGTGCCAAGGTGGTGGGGACCGGGGAGGGGACCGTTGGGTGCCAAGGTGGTGGGGACCGGGGAGGGGACCGCGGGTGCCGGGGGGTGGGGACCGGGGAGGGGACCGCGGGTGCTGGGTGGTGGGGACCGGGGAGGGGACCAGGGGTGCCGGGGAGGTGAGGACGAGCGATGCCGGGGTGGAGGGTGGTGGGGTGGGACCGTGGTGCCAGGGAGGTGGGAACCGGGGGTGCCGGGGAGGTGGGAACCGAGGGTGCCAGGGAGGTGGGGACCGGGGGACCCGGGGAGGTGGGGACCGGGGAGGGGACCAGGGGTGCCGGGGAGGTGGGGACGGGCGGTGCCGGGGTGGAGGGTGGTGGGGTGGGACGGGGTGCCGGGGAGGTGGGAACCGGGGATGCCAGGGAGGTGGGGACCGGGGAGGGGACCAGGGGTGCCGGGGAGGTGGGGACCGGGGGTGCTGGGGAGGTGGGGACCGGGGAGGAGACCGGGGGTGCCGGGGAGGTAGGGACCGGGGGTGCCGGGGAGGTGGGGACCGGGGGGTGCCGGGGAGGTGGGGACGAGGGGACGGGGGTGCCGGGGGGGATAATGGTGAGGTGGGGACCGGGGGAGTGGCCTGGCTAGGTGCCAGCAGGCAGCAGTGACGACCATGCCGGCCATGGCACCAGGTTGCGGAGGCCCAGCACCTCCTCCTCCCGCGGGGTGCCCGATGGTCCCCGGGGCTCTCCACGGGTCAGGATGCGAACGGATCCAGCACCCGAGTCACCCCCAGCACCTGGCACTGCCAGGCCTGGAGGCCTGCCCAGGTATCAACAAGGGTCTAGAAGTTTGCAGCCATGGGGGGGATGAGGGAGGGGGGGGGGGGAAGGGGGATGGGGAGAAGGGGGTTTGGGAAGGGGGTAATGGGAGGGTGGATCAGAGGAGGGGGTGGAGGGGCGCAGGCAGTGGGGGTCCCATTTTGTGGTGCGCCCCCGATCTCTGCATCCGCGACCGCCTACAAAGTCCAGGGCCCTCTCTTCATCAACAGTGAGGGGGCGCAATTCATGTGGGCGCCCTCCAGTCCTGCCATGCTCCCGGTTATAGTTAACAGTAACTTTGAAAAAAAATTTTAATTAAAAAAAAAAATTTAATTTTAATTTTAATTAATTGACGCAATGTCAGTTAGAGGGGTGCAGTGCTCTGACTGTGAGATGTGGCAGGTCCGGGAGGCTTCCAGCGTCCCAGATGGCTTCATCTGCAGAAAGTGCACCCAACTGGAGCTCCTCACAGACCGCATGGTTCAGTTGGAGCAGCAATTGGATGCACTTAGGAGCATGCAGGTGGCGGAAAGCGTCATAGATCACAGTTATGTAAATGTGGTCACACCCAAGGTGCAGGCAGAGAAATGGGTGACCACCAGAAAGGGCAGGCAGTCAGTGCAGGAATCCCCTGTGGTTGTCCCCCTCTCGAACAGGTATACCCCTTTGGATACTGTTGGGGGGGATAGCCTATCAGGGGAAAACAGCAGCAGCCAGAGCAGTGGCACCACGGCTGGCTCTGATGTTCAGAAGGGAGGGTCAAAGCGCAAAAGAGCAATAGTAATAGGGGACTCTATAGTCAGGGGCACAGATAGGCGCTTCTGTGGACGTGAAAGAGACTCCAGGATGGTATGTTGCCTCCCTAGTGCCAGGGTCCAGGATGTCTCCGAACGGGTAGAGGTCATCCTGAAGGGGGAGGGCAAACAGGCAGAGGTCGTTGTACATATTGGTACTAACGACATAGGCAGGAAGGGGCATGAGGTCCTGCAGCAGGAGTTCAGGGAGCTAGGCAGAAAGTTAAAAGACAGGACCTCGAGGGTTGTAATCTCGGGATTACTCCCTGTGCCACGTGCCAGTGAGGCTAGAAATAGGAAGATAGAGCAGCTAAACACGTGGCTAAACAGCTGGTGTAGGAGGGAGGGTTTCCATTATCTGGACCACTGGGAGCTCTTCCGGGGCAGGTGTGACCTGTATAAGAAGGACGGGTTGCATCTAAACCGGAGAGGCATAAATATCCTGGCCGCGAGGTTTGCTAGTGTCACACGGGAGGGTTTAAACTAGTATGGCAGGGGAGTGGGCACGGGAGCAATAGGTCAGAAGGTGAGAGCATTGAGGGAGAACTAGGGAATAGGGACAGTGTGGCTCTGAGGCAGAGCAGACAAGGAGAAGTTGCTGAACACAGCGGGTCTGGTGGCCTGAAGTGCATATGTTTTAATGCAAGAAGTATTACGGGTAAGGCAGATGAACTTAGAGCTTGGATTAGTACTTGGAACTATGATGTTGTTGCCATTACAGACACCTGGTTGAGGGAAGGGCAGGATTGGCAGCTAAACGTTCCAGGATTTAGATGTTTCAGGCGGGATAGAGGGGGATGTAAAAGGGGAGGCGGAGTTGCGCTACTGGTTCGGAAGAATATCACAGCTGTACTGCGGGAGGACACCTCAGAGGGCAGTGAGGCTATATGGGTAGAGATCAGGAATAAGAAGGGTGCAGTCACAATGTTGGGGGTTTACAACAGGCCTCCCAACAGCCGGCGGGAGATAGAGGAGCAGATAGGTAGACAGATTTTGGAAAAGAGTAAAAACAACAGGGTTGTGGTGATGGGAGACTTCAACTTCCCCAATATTGACTGGGACTCACTTAGTGCCAGGGGCTTAGACGGGGCGGAGTTTGTAAGGAGCATCCAGGCGGGCTTCTTAAAACAATATGTAGACAGTCCAACTAGGGAAGGGGCGGTACTGGACCTGGTATTGGGGAATGAGCCCGGCCAGGTGGTAGATGTTTCAGTAGGGGAACATTTCGGTAACAGTGACCACAATTCAGTAAGTTTTAAAGTACTGGTGGACAAGGATAAGAGTGGTCCTAGGATGAATGTGCTAAATTGGGGGAAGGCTAATTATAACAATATTAGGCGGGAACTGAAGAACATAGATTGGGGGGCGGATGTTTGAGGGCAAATCAACATCTGACATGTGGGAGGCTTTCAAGTGGCAGTTGAAAGGAATTCAGGACCGGCATGTTCCTGTGAGGAAGAAGGATAAATACGGCAATTTTGGGAACCTTGGATGACGAGAGATATTGTAGGCCTCGTCAAAAAGAAAAAGGAGGCATTTGTCAGGGCTAAAAGGCTGGGAACAGACGAAGCCTGCGTGGAATATAAGGAAAGTAGGAAGGAACTTAAGCAAGGAGTCAGGAGGGCTAGAAGGGGTCACGAAAAGTCATTGGCAAATAGGGTTAAGGAAAATCCCAAGGCTTTTTACACGTACATAAAAAGCAAGAGGGTAGCCAGGGAAAGGGTTGGCCCACTGAAGGATAGGCAAGGGAATCTATGTGTGGAGACAGAGGAAATGGGCGAGGTACTAAATGAATACTTTGCATCAGTATTCACCAAAGAGAAGAAATTGGTAGATGTTGAGTCTGGAGAAGGGTGTGTAGATAGCCTGGGTCACATTGAGATCCAAAAAGACGAGGTGTTGGGTGTCTTAAAAAATATTGAGGTAGATAAGTCCCCAGGGCCTGATGGGATCTACCCCAGAATACTGAAGGAGGCTGGAGAGGAAATTGCTGAGGCCTTGACAGAAATCTTTGGATCCTCGCTGTCTTCAGGGGATGTCCCGGAGGACTGGAGAATAGCCAATGTTGTTCCTCTGTTTAAGAAGGGTAGCAAGGATAATCCCGGGAACTACAGGCCGGTGAGCCTTACTTCAGTGGTAGGGAAATTACTGGAGAGAATTCTTCGAGACAGGATCTACTCCCATTTGGAAGCAAATGGACGTATTAGTGAGAGGCAGCACGGTTTTGTGAAGGGAAGGTCGTGTCTCACTAACTTGATAGAGTTTTTCGAGGAGGTCATTAAGATGATTGATGCAGGTAGGGCAGTGGATGTTGTCTATATGGACTTCAGTAAGGCCTTTGACAAGGTCCCTCATGGTAGACTAGTGCAAAAGGTGAAGTCACACGGGATCAGGGGTGAGCTGGCAAGGTGGATACAGAACTGGCTAGGCCATAGAAGGCAGAGAGTAGCAATGGAAGGATGCTTTTCTAATTGGAGGGCTGTGACCAGTGGTGTTCCACAGGGATCAGTGCTGGGACCTTTGCTCTTTGTAGTATATATAAATGATTTGGAGGAAAATGTAACTGGTCTGATTAGTAAGGTTGCAGACGACACAAAGGTTGGTGGAATTGCGGATAGCGATGAGGACTGTCGGAGGATACAGCAGGATTTAGATTGTTTGGAGACTTGGGCGGAGAGATGGCAGATGGAGTTTAATCCGGACAAATGTGAGGTAATGCATTTTGGAAGGTCTAATGCAGGTAGGGAATATACAGTGAATGGTAGAACCCTCAAGAGTATTGAAAGTCAAAGAGATCTAGGAGTACAGGTCCACAGGTCATTGAAAGGGGCAACACAGGTGGAGAAGGTAGTCAAGAAGGCATACGGCATGCTTGCCTTCATTGGCCGGGGCATTGAGTATAAGAATTGGCAAGTCATGTTGCAGCTGTATAGAACCTTAGTTAGGCCACACTTGGAGTATAGTGTTCAATTCTGGTCGCAACACTACCAGAAGGATGTGGAGGCTTTAGAGAGGGTGCAGAAGAGATTTACCAGAATGTTGCCTGGTATGGAGGGCATTAGCTATGAGGAGCGGTTGAATAAACTCGGTTTGTTCTCACTGGAACGAAGGAGGTTGAGGGGAGACCTGATAGAGGTATACAAAATTATGAGGGGCATAGACAGAGTGGATAGTCAGAGGCTTTTCCCCAGGGTAGAGGGGTCAATTACTAGGGGGCATAGGTTTAAGGTGAGAGGGGCAAGGTTTAGAGTACATGTACAAGGCAAGTTTTTTACGCAGAGGGTAGTGGGTGCCTGGAACTCGCTACCGGAGGAGGTGGTGGAAGCAGGGACGATAGTGACATTTAAGGGGCATCTTGACAAATACATGAATAGGATGGGAATAGAGGGATACGGACCCAGGAAGTGTAGAAGATTGTAGTTTAGTCGGGCAGCATGGTCGGCACGGGCTTGGAGGGCCGAAGGGTCTGTTCCTGTGCTGTACATTTCTTTGTTCTTTGTTCTTTTGTTATGGGCACGCTCCTCGGGAAGGGGGGGGGGGTCAGAGGGGAGGCAGAGATAAAGGTCAACAGTGTTAGATATACTTGCATACCAGCGGTTGTGTGTATGTTGGCAGAGGTTCACAGCCCATCCTGCCAATGCAGCTTGCATGGGTGGGTGCAGTCATGTAGGTCTCAGCTAGGGCTGTTCCGCCCCATCCTGGGGGGGAGGGGGGGGGGGGCTGCCACATATATGGGGGGTTGGTGGGGTTGGTGCAATGGGCACAGCGGGGGGTACTCACCCTGGCTGCCCTGACTAGGTTATTGACCTCCTTGTGGCACTGGCTGCCTATGCTGGCTGTTACGGCCACAGCGCTGACGGCCTTTGCCACCTCCCTCCACAGGCGCCTGCTGATATTTGGTGCGACCCTGCGGCCGTGGCCGGGATACAGGGCCTCCCTCCTCTGCTGCACTGCATCCAGAACCTCGGTGCGGCCATCTTCCAAAGTTGCTGGGGGGTCTCTCCGCCGGTGGGCGTCTTCTGAGGAGCTTGGCATGACGCCGCTGCTAGACCCTTCCAGCATGGAGAATTCCAGAACTTCCGGTCGGCCCGACGCCGGAGTGGCTCGCATCACTTTTGACGCCGGCCTCAGGTCATTGCCGCGATCACGGAGAATCCCGGCCCTTATCTGTGATCTTTTAATGCAGGCAAAATATGTTGTATGAGGGAGCATGGTTTTCAACAGTTCTTTGAGGTAGAGGCCGGTATTCTCCATTGCGAGTCCTCCCAGCTACCGCTGCTGGCGAGGAAAGAGAATTTGGCGCTCAACCGAATCTGCAGTGGGACCAGAGAATCTCGCTGCTGTTAATGGATGGAGAATCCCTCCAGCGGAACTGAAAGTGAAAATGAAATGAAAATGAAATGAAAATGAAAATCGCTTATTGTCACAAGTAGGCTTCAAATGAAGTTACTGTGAAAAGCCCCTAGTCGCCACATTCCGGCGCCTGTTCGGGGAGGCTGGTACGGGAATTGAACCGTGCTGCTGGCCTGCCTTGGTCTGCTTTAAAAGCCAGTGATTTAGCCCAGTGTGCTAAACCAGTCGCTCTCTGCATGAAATTTAGTGCGCTTCCCCTAGGCGAGTTAGGCAGGGGGGCATTTAATCGGGTGGAAGAGTGCTGGGTGGGGACCCTGCCACCTTCTTGCCAATTAATACCCACTTAATTGTCATGTCCCAGCATCGCTGGTATTTAACCCTGTCCTGTTTGCTAGCAGGTTCCTGGCCAGGAGCAGGGTCAGGGATATCCTCGTACAAAGGCACTCAATGCCTGATCAAGGGACTGAACGTAAGGAAGGCGGTGGTGGGGGTGGGCACAGCGAGCGATGCTCTTCCCATGCAACCAAATTAACTCCCTCCCGCAATCTCCACCCAAACTCCATCTCACTCTCCTTCATCTGTTGCCTGGGTGACTTGGTGATTCTAAGCCTCTCCTTGGATGCATTGACAACACTGCCAACGCTTCTGCTGGTGCTGCCTGCAATGGACAGCTGCCAGCCTCTGACTGGCAAGCAGCTCTCAGAGGTGGGAATTCTGCCCCCGGATCCATGATCCCAGGAAAAGCCCTCCACTAACCACTTAAGTGCCGGCAATTAATACTGACAGTCCTTTCCCAGGGGAGGTGACACGCACAATGGTCAACCCTCCATCTGTATTAAATATCGTCCTCTGTATTTACTTAGGTCAATCACCGACACTAGATTGACTAAAGTCTGCTTCATTTAGTGCGCCAACAGATGTCTTGTACTAACTCAAAACAATATGAACCAGAGGAAAAATGGTTGACTAACAGCTGAATGTTAACAAGATCAATTCTTCCTCTGTTATGTTTTAACAGCTGCAATATTTTACAAAACAATACTCATGTTTAATAAAAGCTTTTACAGAATTACAGAATTGTCACAGCATAGAAGGAGCCCATCATGTCTGCACTAGTTCTCCGAATTAGCAACTCACTTTGTGCCATTCTCCAGCCTTCTCGCCATAACCCTGCACATTCTTCCTTTGCAGATGACAGTCCAATTCCCTTCTGAATGCTTCTGATTGAACCTGCCTCCACCAAATCCTCAAGTAGCGAATTCCAGACCTTAACCACTCGCTGTGTGGAAAATGTTTCTCTCATACCGCTTTTGCTCCGTTTGCTCTCACGATCTACAAGTGCTCGTGAGTTCCCATTTCTTGTTTTATTTTTGAGGAAGCTAATTTCGAGCAATCTGATTTTATTAAGTGAATTTGTACCGTATAATTATGGTCTTTTTATTGCAATACAATATGGTCATGCCTGAACATTTATCACAATTGTAAATTCCTTTCAGTGTCATTTGAATTGAGGTAAACAATGAAATGAAATGAAACGAAAATCGCTTATTGTCACAGGTAGGCTTCAAATGAAGTTACTGTGAAAAGCCCCTAGTCGCCACATTCCGGCGCCTGTTCGGGGAGGCTGGTACAGGAATTGTACCCGCGCTGCTGGCCTTGGTCTGCTTTACAAGCCAGCTATTTAGCCCACTGTGCTAAACCAGCCCTATTTTCAGTCATATTCTCTGTTAAAATAGGAATTTCACAAAGGCACAAAACGCAATTGTAACCTAATATCACGCCATTTAATTGCAAGGCTTCTGAATTTATTTTCCTGAAGATATTTAAACATTAAGGCATGTTAAAAATGCTTAGCTGATTCAAACGTTGTACAATCGTAAACTGCAGGGTGTCACATCAGCTGATTTACATCAATGTACACTGAATCCTACTCTGTCAAAGAATGTATATAAGTATTACAATGGCTTGAGACATTTTGTTATCAACATATAAAATTGTACAATTATGACTCACGTTTTGAGAAACATTTCACTTCAAAGAAAAATAAATTAGGATTTAAAAACATGCTGCGAAATCCCGAAGATTTATTTATGTAAGCTATTCGGGCAGCACGATGGCACAGTGGGTTAGCCCTGCTGCCTCTCGGCGCCGAGGTCCCAAGTTCGATCCCGGCTCTGGGTCACTGTCCATGTGGAGTTTGCACATTCTCCCTGTGTTTGCGTGGGTTTCGCCCCCACAACCCAAAGATGTGCAGGGTAGGTGGATTGGCCACGCTAAATTGCCTCTTAATTGGAAAAAATGAATTGGGTACTCTAAATTTATTTTTAAAATTATGTCTGCTATAAATTCTTTCACACATGCTAATAGAATTCATAGAAATAACCTAACAGACAACATTCTTATTAAATACTTTATGTTACAGTGTTTTGGATGAATCTGGAGTGACTGACCTACTTTATTAATATTAGTGGACGCATATAGAACTGTGAGAAAGCTCAGTAGCCCTGCAAAATTCCAATCCTGAGCTTGTCAATATTCATAACCTGTAATATATCGCGCTCATAGCCTGGTTATGTCATTTCACATCACCGCGTCCCCTGCACCACCACCACCCCCCGCCAACAGCTGCTATGATTTTGCTGAGCCTTTGTCGCACGCCCAGGGAGCTTCTTGTGTGTAGTTAAAAGCAAACAGCAAGCAGAGAGTGAGCTGCCGCAGCTCAGTGCTTGTCAGCTGTGGATCTGCTGGTCGCTGAAACCTTTCTATCAAAACTCTGCAGGAAGCTGGAGTTCATTATCGACTAATGTTCCCAGAGACACAATATTAAAAGCTGAAAGAATAGGAACTAGTCAAAAAGTTGCTTCTCGAACTTCGTGCAGGAAAACGGTGTGTCAAAAAAATTGAACAACATAAAACACAGTCTGACGTAAGTAATAGACGAGTCGGTGTGTAAAGCGGAAAGCTGTGCTGGTCCATAAAAGATACAAAGTACTGAACATTGTGAGTTACAGGAAATACGTGGGTATCAAAGCATTTTTTTAAATGTTGTTTCATGTGCATGGGAAAGGTTTATATAGTAAAATTTCTTTGATTTACATTGTTAATATGGTGATACATGCTTTGTTCCAAAAGAACAGCAATGAATAGCCATAAAAGCAGACTATTAAAACACTAATCTGATTGGCAGTCTGGTGTTATGGCTGGCTGCTGTACACTTTGCAATTAAGCATACGGATGTTTCAATTCTACACTCTTAATCATTACACCATTGGCTGACGAGACTCTGAAATTCCCCTCTTAAACCTTTCAATCTCTATCGCTCATCCTTCCCACCTTTTGGTCATAGAATCATAGAATGTCTACAGTGCAGAAGGAGGCCATTCCACCCATCAAGTCTGCACTGACCCTCTGAAAGAGCACCCTACCTAGGTCCACGCCCCGACCCTATCCCCATAACCCAGTAACCCCATCCAATCTTTTGGACACTAAGGAGCAATTTAGAACGGCCAATCCACCTAACCTGCACATGGGGAGAAAGTGAAACTCCACACAGACAGTCACCCAAGGCCAGAATTGAACTGGGGTCCCTGGTGTTGTGAGGCAGCAGTGCTAACTACTGTGCCAACCTGTTAACTTCTTATGTGGCTCTGTGCCAAGTTTTGTTTGATAATGCTCCTGTGAAGCTCCTTGGGACAGTTTACTCTGTTAAAGGTGCTATTTAAATGCAAGTTACAGCTGTTGAAAAGCTTTGTTTTATTTAGCTCGCTGATATCAAAATGGAACTCACCATTCGGATTGAGGATTCGGATTGAGCTAGGGTGTCAGAGAATCATTCTTTCATATAAATATCCAATTAAGCTATTCGCTATAACTGTTGATTACAGAATAAAGAAACAAGCATGCAGAGAGAGATTGACCGAAAGGCAAATTCAGGCAGGGAGATACCAAAAAACAAATCAAAAACAAAATAAAAAGACCCACCTTCAAAATGTTCTAACTATGTGATATGCTAATGATACATGGCATACACCTTCGTAGGAATTAATGCAACGTCTCATAATCCTGCTCTCTCTCTGGTCGACCTGACCACAAGGAAATCAAATTAAGATGTGTTTTTTAATAAAGTTAACGTTTTCCTTATGTCAGCAGACACTGTAAATACTCTGTTTTAGCATAACGAGACCAGGAATATAATAATAATAATAAAAATAATAATAACACAATAATAATAATAATATACGATGGCAGCGAGTGAAAGAACAATATGCAAATGCCTCTGCCATTACTGGAAAGCTTCAACCAGATCACAGGCCTCAATCAATTACAAGCATGGCCAAATTGGCACCAAAGATTCTGCGATATCACACTGCATCTGGTCTCATTGTGAAATTGAGCAATGAGCATTGTTACATGCGAAGGGTGGTTGTGCGGACAATATTCTAGTCAGGCAGGGGATGAATGAAGGAAAAGCTGCATGCAATGAAGTAATAAGAAAATGTGGGGTGGAATTCTCCGTAGCCCGACGCCAAAATCGGGGTCGGAGGTTGGGCAGAGAATGGCTTCTGACGCCAGATTCGGGCAGGCGCCGGTTTGACGCCGGTTCGCAATGCTCTGCCCCTTCCAGGTCGGTATCACCGTGACGCGCTCCACACACAGTGTCCTGCCACAGAGACCAAGGGTAATATTTTCAAGAGGGCCATAACGGGATTTGTGCCGGTGAGATTTCCAAGTGCAATGTTCCTGAGCCCTCCTCGATGACACGATCAGGTTCACCCCCTTTAGCTCAATGTTTCTCAAACTTTTTTTCCGGGGACCCATTTTTACCAACCGGCCAACCTTCGGGACCCAACCCGGCCAACCTTCGCGACCTACGCCGTTGGTGTGTCATCGGCCGGCCTGTGATGCCCCGCTCCCAATGGGCCTGGTTCCCGACAGCGTGGGCTACGTGTGGTCTCAGTGGTCGGGAACCAGCTGCGAACAGCCACACGCATCCGGGATCCGTGCCACTAGCTTGGATGCTTCTGCTAGGGCTGGGGGAATGGTGGGAGGTGGACAGGGGGTGGGCTGTGGGGTCAGGATGGGAGAGTTAGGATTTCAGCACAGCCTGCATCATGTTTTCCGGCGCTCCCAAGGCAGGCCATCAGCCCTGCGCATGCGTGGCCCGGGATGTGCCGATTCTCCAGCCGTTTTCCACATGATCTGCGGGTGGTTCACCAGAATCGGTGAGGGGTTCGCGCCGATTTTCCCATCGTGAACCACCTGCGGATTCTCCATTGACTCCAGCACTTAGCCGTTGGAACGGAGAATTCCACTCGTGGTATCTGCTTCAATCTGCAAAAGAATACAATTGTCGAGCGGGCTATATTTAACAAGTACACTCAGTAAAAGGGGAAAGTATTAAACATTCATCAACAATCTTTATAGTTGTTATGTGAATATGGCAACTTGAAATATGAACTAATCAGGGACAGAATTGTTGTTTAAGTCTTGGATGAAGTAAATCTTGGATAGCCATTTGAAGTCAAGAGGTAATTTAACCTCAAAAAAGGTATTTAACTGAGCAAACAGACTGAGGTCAAGGCGAAGAATTGATTCGTGATTCAGGGTGTCAGGGAGAGCCATATCCCAAAAACAATTGACTCAGTGAGTAAATTAATTTTAAAAGCAGAGAGGTAACCGTAGAAAAGGAGAGGCAGGAAGAACATCTATGAGCCACCCCCAGCTAACTGTAAGTGGTGTGGCGGGAAAAACCTAAGCACAAAAATTGTCCTGCCACAGAGACCAAGGGTAAGATTTTCAGGAGGGCCATAACGGGATTTGAGCCAGTGAGATTTCCGAGTGCAATGTTCCTGAGCCCTCCTCGATGACACGATCAGGTTCACGCCCTTTAGCTCAGTGTTTTTCAAACTTTTTTTCCCATTTTTACCAACTGGCCAACCTTCGCAACCGAACCCGGCCGACCTTCGCGACCTACGCCAGCCGACCTTCGCGACCAACGCCGGCCGACCTTCGCGGCCCAAGCCGGCCGACCTTCACAACCCACGCCGGCCGACCTTCGTGGCCCACGCCGGCCGACCTTCACGACCCACGCCGGCCGACCTTCGCGACCAACGCCAGCCGACCTTCGCGGCCCACGCCGGCCGACCTTCGCGACCAACGCCAGCCGACCTTCGCGGCCCACGCCGGCCGACCTTCACGACCCACGCCGGCCGACCTTCGCGACCAACGCCAGCCGACCTTCGCGGCCCACGCCAGCCGACCTTCACGACCCACGCCGGCTGACTTGTACGACCCACCATTTTCTCTGATATTCAGGCACGCATGCGCAGTGCAGCCAAAGTTTTTTTATATGGTCGCAGCATATTTGAAGGCCGCTTGCAGCCGGTATAGTTAAAAGCCGGCTGTTGCGCGTGGATTTGCGTGATCAGGAGCGTCGCGACAGACGCCTCCGCATCTTTCCCGACGGCCACCCGCAACCCACCCGCGGGTCGTGCCCCCCGAATTTGACAATGCCTGCTTTAGCCGTTATTAAGCTCACTATGGACAAGTGATTGAACAGGCACCACATCCACAGTCCTTACCTCATCCTAATAGATAATATTACTGTGAGAACAGATGTACACGAGTTGCCATAGAGAAGCAAACATCTAGAAGATAAAATCAGACATCTACAAGATATAACCAGAGATGCTTCATTCACCTACTGATTCAGATGACTTGCCCGACTGATGAACCTGATTCATCCATTAATCCTCCTTCGGCCCAGCGGAGTCTGAGAGGTCACCTACAGGACTCAAATCCATAATCTCCTCCAAAAGATCAGAGGACCCATTTGGATAGACTAGTGAAATCGCCACAAAATGATTCCAAAAATAAATGAAAGTCAGAGGCTTGGGAGTAGATTTACTATACTGGGCAAAATCAAAGACTTGAGGGAAATGTAGTATGATGGGTTAATTCTAATCATGTGATATGCTAATGAGCACCATGTACATCATCACAGGGCCTGATGTAATGTCTTTAATCCTGCTCTTTCTTATAAACTTCATGGCAAGGCAGCCATCATAATGTGTTTCTTAACCAAGTTAACTTTTTCTTTGCCTCACCACATTCTGTAAATACTCTGGGCGCAATTTACCGGCCCCATTGCACCCGACTTGGTGACGCGATGAGGCCGGTGAATCCCACAAAAGGCCTCTTATGAGATCCGCGACCCCTGAAATATCTCACGAAATGTATCGAAAACCTTGAGATCTGGATCTCATCCGCGC
The DNA here is from genome assembly GCF_047496885.1 of Scyliorhinus torazame. Classification (NCBI taxonomy): domain Eukaryota; kingdom Metazoa; phylum Chordata; class Chondrichthyes; order Carcharhiniformes; family Scyliorhinidae; genus Scyliorhinus; species Scyliorhinus torazame. Next base: position 114,823,921 of record NC_092725.1, on the reverse strand, counting down.
TGGGTGAGATCCAGATCAACATATTTACAGCTCATCGCCAGATTCGACCAGCGCCCAGGAACTGGCGGCCTCCCCAGCGAGGCCTGGACAAGATACTGTTTAGTAGTGGTCCACAAAACCGTGAACCAGGCCCAATAGCACCTGTTGGGGGGGTGGGGGTTCCCATGCCATTGGGCACCCCTGGGTGGTTGGGGAAAGGGCAGAGTGGCACCTTGGCTCTCCCTCTGGCACCTGGGAACCTTGGTGCTGCCAGCCTGACATTTTGGCACTGAATCCTGCCATTGCTAAAGTGCCCAGGTGGCACAACCAGGCTGTCAAGGACATGGCCATCGGTGGCATTGCCAGGGTGGCACTGTCGAGGCTCAGGGCCTGAGGGAGCCATACACATGAAAGGGGGTGTGAGGGGGGTATAAAGGGTAGGGGACAAAGGGCAGATATGAAGAGGCCTTGTAAAGGTTGGGCATCAAGGGTGGGGGTCCTGAAAAGGGGGGGCCCAAAAGGTTGTTGGGGAGGCCTGCAAAGGGGGCCCTCTGCGGCCGCATAGAGTGGTGTCCTCACTTGGGGGCATGTAGGGTAATGCCCATGTGTGCGGGGGGGGGGGGCATTGCTCATGGGTGGGGGATGTGGAGGACCTACATTCTCACTTAGAAACCGGGGCTCCCTTTCAAAACAGCAGCCCGATCTCTGAGGAGAAGTTCTCACCAGCAAGTTCAGATCCCCAGAGCTGAAAGAAATTCGAAGTGTGGGCTTAACCAGGTAGAAATTTCCCTAGGCCCCAAAAAATGACTATGGGCGCAGTATACCGGCCGTGTTATGCCCAAAAGACAGAATGGCATAGCCGGTAGATGCTAGGTGAATCCTCGACCCGGCTTGCCACGCCTCGTGAGATCTAATGCAACCTTGTGAGACGTCGCAATGTGAATCCCACCCATAGTGGATGGCTCACATTTTAGCAAATCTGCATATTAGAGGGAGACAGCGATGTGTAGTTGAATAGCAGTGTGGATCTCACCCAAAAGGCCGGGGACAAACACCCTGCCAAAATCGCCCAAAGTGACACTTAGAAATATTTTTGGTATGGGCTCAGGCTTAGTCAATAACTAACTGTTGTATTGTATCAATAACTAATTGGTACTCTTTTAAGGTGGTTTTTGTAATTTTACAGATCTCAGCACTGAGGTTAGCAGCCCCTAGGAGGTTACAATACTAACTTTATTATGATGGTTCCCTTTAAGGTCCTGTACCCGTGCTGAGAAAAGTAAAATGGTCAACTGGCTAGACTGCTAACAGAGCTCATGAAATCCAAAGGATTTATAATCAAAAACCTTCAAAGAATTCATTTTAAAAGGGGTGGGATTCTCCCTCCCGCCACACCCATTTTCTGGTGCGGCCCGCCCCCCACCCGGTAGCTGGCCAATGGTGTTTCCTATTGTGGGCACCCTCACGCCGTCGGAAATCCGCAGGCCAGTGAAACGGAGGATCCCCCACGGAGAATCCAGCCCAAGACCTATTGGTTTATCGTGGTGTTTAAATGATTAGGAATTACCGTGCCGTGGGCAGCACGGTAGCACAGTGGTTAGCACTGTGGCTTCACAGCGCCAGGCTCCCAGGTGCGATTCCTGGCTTGGGTCACGTCTGTGTGGAGTCTGCACGTTCTCCCCGTGTCTGCATGGGTTTCCTCCGGATGCTCCGGTTTCCTCCCATCCTGGAAAACGTGCTGTTAGGTCATTTGGACATCGTGAATTTTCCCTCAGTGTACCTGAACAGGTGCCGGAATGTGGCGACTCATGGCTTTTCACTCTAACTTCGATACAGTGTTAATGTAAGCCTACTTGTGACAATAAAGGAGTATTATCATAACACTGAAGAAGACTAGGCTGTTTAGAGACTTTGAGTGAAATCTAACCGCCTGCCTCGGGACCTGACACAGCACAGCCGATAAATCTCGCAAGAAGCCTCTCGCGAGATTTACCCAGATCGCTATACCTCGCAAGATCTCACGGGATCTCGTGTGACATTGCGAACTGGATCCCACCCACAATGTGCGGGACCTAAATTTGCATATATAAGTGTGCAGTTAGGCACACTTGAATATGCACTCGCTGGATTTAACCAGTGCCTGAGATCGAATCCCCTCACCGAGGAGCTCCCAGCCAGCTGCCATTTAGCACTGGTCTCCACAAATGGCGAACAGGCGGAAAGGCATTTCGGAGGGTCTCCCAGGCGGTCTGCCAGGCGATTGGAGGCCGGTGGGTGGCATCTGGGCAGGATGGTTGGCCTCTGGGCAGGGTGGTACCCTGGCACTGATGATGCCACCCTGGCACCTTGACACTGAGAGCCTGGCACCCTGGCAGTGCCACTGGGTCCAGTGATGTTAATTTTGCCAGTCGTGTTTTTAGCATTAAAACAGAGTAATCTAAAGGAGCATACCTGCACTAAGTACTGGTCACAGTTTTATCTTTGAGTCAATCATAGCTTTGGCCGGAATTTTCCAGCCATTACTGCTGGCGGGATCTTCTCTTTCCACCAACGACAACACCCCGCTGCGGGTCCCCTGAGGTAGAGGATGTGAACAGGAGGAAACCCCATTGACAGCGGCGGAATGGCAAGATCCCGCCACTGGCCAATGCAGGCCCCCTCCATCACCACAAAACGCACTGCAGGGGTGTGTGGAAAATCCTGTTCTTCGTTTATGTCATTTACATCTTCATTTGCCCGCAGGAGGTATGAGAGATAATTTGTAACTTCAGCCATTGAGTATGCAGACCATTCAAACCCCAGAGGTCAAGAGGGTCCAACCCCGTGGTAAGCAGATTTGTGCCTGAGTGTGGGGTTGTACTCACAGTTCAGTTGTGCCTCTCCAAGTGAGAGGGTCTTCATTCCTCATGACGCAGGGAAGCAACCCATTCCTGAAAAACCCTCTCTGCCCTTTCCGCCTGGCCTCTAATGGAACCCCACCCCGTTACCTCACAGTTGCCCCAGTGGTGACCCTCAGTATTCACCTCCTGCCACCCAATTTCCAGCTCCCAGAACGGGCACTCCTTCAATATTGAGCAGAAGCCCAGCAAGGAGGATACAGGAAGCGATGCCTGCTTGCCAGGATCCAGACCCCTTTAAAGCACGGCACTCCGAAGTGAATGGATGGTAAGGCCTGCCAGCGACCATTCCTGAAAAGAATGAGTGAGTGACCTCCAGTCCCGGACTGGAGTTGAACTTATCTGTGTCTCCCACATCCTATCCCGTACACCCTGAGCTGTGAAGAGCCTGGAGAATTACGGGTGTCTGAGCGCTCACCTCCAATATTCCCCTCAGAGATTAAGCTGCCAGGTGCATGGTTATGTAGAGTTGTAAATGATGCTGGCATGATGTCATGCTGGCGCCCGGTGATTATTATGTGATGAAGCAGAGCGATGGAGGAAGGCAGAGAGAGGAGGAGGCAGAAACAGAACAGCACATAAAGAGTAGAGCAAAGCAACAACATGGCGACAGAACGAAAACAGGAGATCATTTTGTTTTCAGCACTCGGTTGATAATGGATTGGGATTACCCGTGTGTTGGCACCCAGCCCAATTTTCATTTCCAGTGATTTTTCAGTGGACAGGCAGATGATCTCCTCCACCAGATTGCCAATTAAGTGGTGAAGGAGAAAATTACCACAGCAAGTTCACTAATTGTGAAAATATGTTAGGACATTTGAATCGAGAAATTACATTGAGCATCCAGGACACTTTTAATTTTAAACTATTTTGCCATTAACACATCATCAAACAGAGTAACTAAGCATCTGCTTTTCTGCGGATTGTTTTCCTTACAAAAGCTTTTGTGCACCTCTTCTGAATTCCCAGCCTTATTGGATTCTTTCTGTCACAAGCGGAATTGTTAAGTTCCACGGAACGAACAGGCTTCTCCTTGACAAGGTCAAACTACAACTTAGTTGTGGTTTGACCTTATTGACTAAAGGTCACTTAAAAGGCTGTGTACAGCTGACCCCCATGTCTAATATGCTGCACAAACACCAGACAGAATAAAGTCACTTCAAATATCTGCAAGCAACAAGATGGACGATTCAGTGTTGAGAAGGGGATTTATTAACATTGCAAAATTGTTTAAAATATTTTTGATTGTCTGTAAATATGTAATGGAAATTCACGCCTCAAAAGTGCCATCATATCACTAAAACGTTCTGTTAGCATTATTGACGCTTGATGTTGAATGCAATAATGATGTCCAGCTCTTTGACAACAAACAGCTTAAATTAACTGCCTGTGTAAATTTTTGGGACGTTTTTTTCTGAATGGAGAATTTTTGTCGCTTAATCCAAAATCCCACGGTTTAAACCTAAAAATCAAGGTCATAGAGCCTCAGTGAAACATTAGCTCCGTAACAGATAAAACCAATGATGCATAGTCAGAGAAAACAATTAATCAAAGGGCAGAAGGAAAACTGAATAACCGCAAATCCTAAAAGGTAACAAATCCTCAAATGACCTGAAACAGTATTTTATGGTGAACAAAGAAGTTAACAAATAGCTAAAATCAGATCATGTGGAATTAAGAGCAGAATGCAGCCAGATTTTATGGAGCTCATTTGATCTCAGTCCATCCAGCAGAAATAGGGCAGAAGGGGTTAAAATAACTGTACAAAACCTAACAACTAAGCATTTGGGGCAGGATCTACCAGTCACATTGCACCTGAAAAGCAGCATGGCGCGATGCGACCAGTAGATGTCAAGAGGTCCCATTTCCAGGATCTATCCCGCTCACCATGCTTCACGAGTACCCAATCATTTTTTTTCCAACTAAGGAGTAATTTAGTGTGGCCCAATCCACCTACCTTCCACATATTTGGGTTATGGGGGTGAAACCCACGCAGACACGGGGAGAATGTGCAATCTCCACTCGGACAGAGACCAGGGGCCGGGATCGAACCTGGGTCCTCAGCGCTGTAGGTAACAGTGCTAGCCACTGCGTCATCATGCCACCCAACGCAATCTCGCAATACGTCGCAATATGAATCCCACCCAATGTGGGCGAGATCACGAGACAGCTGGTCTCACTCTAATATGCATTGCCGCCGAGATATAACCTAGGTGTGGGATCTAACCCCCCTCGCTTTGGAGACCTCGGGCAAGCACTATTCAGTGCTGGTCTCCACAAACGGGCACCAGATCGAATGGCACTCATGGGGATCTCTCAAGCAATTCGAGGCCCCCAGGTGCATGCCCTCTGGGCAGTGTGGTACTCTGACACTGCAGGTGCCACCTGAGAACCCTGCCACTCCCAGCCTGGCACACTGACAGTGGCACCCTGGCAGTGCCACCTGGGTGCCAGCCTGGCACTACTGAGGTGCTCGTTTGGCACTGCCAGCTGGCAGGGGCACTGTCAGGGTACCAAGCTGGCATTTTCTGCACGGCAGTGATCGGGCCAGGGAGTGCTCTGCACAGGTGTGGGGGGGGGGGGGGGTTGCAGGGAGGTGTAGGACCCCCTTATAGTGAGTTGGGGCTTGGAGGAGGAGTTTATGGGTCGTAGCGTGGCAGCCCAATCTCTTGCTGCACTGAGGAACTCCACTTGCTAGGCTAAGTGCGGCCGTGTCCAGGAGTTCCCCGCTGAGGCCCCGATACACCCGTGCACTAGTGCTCATGCTTCAAATTGCCTTCACCATTGGTGTCTATTTTGCCGAGCACCGAGAAACATCTGGCTAATCTCACGTGCTACGGTTCTTTGTCCCAGTTCGGGTAGATTATACCCTAGATCTCTTGAATATGTAAATTTGAGGCCTAAATGCTTGCTAAAGAAGCTATTTGGCAAATTGGTCATACAGTGACCAGAGCAGGTATTGGGCCTTCAGGATTCTTCAGCCTCTGCGTGGCCCCCAACCTAAGGCAACTTTATGATTTATTTTTAATAAAAGTGCTATCTTATCGTACCAAAAGAAGCCGAAATCCAGCCCCAACTCCAAACAAGTTGTCATCAAGGCCCACACCTAATTGTTCCAGTTCTTCCCTCAGAACTTAATTAAGGGTCCCTAAACTGCTCGCAATATAGGCAGCCAAAAAATTGTTTGCTCCGCCTATGGGACAAGACCAGCACTGAAAACTCATCCCAACTACACCAATGAGACCCATGGGACGATTTCTATTGACCTTTGAGCTTCCTGCTTCAGGATCACACTAATTCCTCACTACTAAGCGTGGGCCCAAGCACAAACTCAGACCCATTTCTACCCCATATCTTTCCTCGGGCAGATCATTATTTAGATGTGCTGCAATAGTAACAGTCAACTGTGCATTTTCACTGAGCGGATATTAATTCATTCCTTGGCAGTGCCTGCGCAAGTCTTTTAGATGATTCAAACACACGAGGTACTTTAATAGAATCATCGATAAATGATGAAGCAGTTCAGAAGCAATCATATCAAAGTGTTCACCTCCCAGCCATTGCGTTTGTGCTGAATACTATGACACAAGATGCTGTATGTCAAGGTGTTTCAATCAGGAAATGCTTCAAATTCAAGAACAATGAAGGCCCATTGGTCAGAAAGGAAAGGGATGACAACAGGGCAGCTTCCGTTCATTGGGGATTTTCATGTTGGATAATAATCCACAAGGCTCAAATGTTCCTTTTAATAAAATCAATCCATTTAAAGATTAATTTATTTTCAAGGGGCAGCATGGTGGCTCAGTGGTTAGCACTGCTGCCTCACACGTCCCAGGTTCAATCACGGCTCTGGGTCACTGTCCATGTGGAGTTCTCCCCATGTTTGTGTGGGTTTCGCCCCCACAATCCAAAGATGTGCAGGCTAGGTGGGTTGGCCACGCAAAATTGCCCCTTAATTGGAAAAAATGCATTGGGCGTTCTAAATTTTTTTTAAAAGATGAATTTTTTTTTTAAATATTGCTTTTCTCATCTCTTCTCAGGTGCTTCTCCTTCCCTAACAAGAAGTGATTCCCCAGCCGAGTGCGCGAAGCAGACAATGCGCTTACGGGCCTGTGACAATGCTATAGCTGAGCCAGCTGTGAAATGTGTGAGAGGCCGAACATGATTTTTGCCTGTATTTCTAGACCAATGAATGGCCAGATAAATCAGCAACTTATTTTGTATGTGCAGAATTCCAGCACTCTGCCAAATCTTAATATTCCGCGTTTTTGAACAAAAGCACAAAAAAAATTATGGGAAGTTGCATCTTTCATTTACGTCAGAATTTAATTGAATTTTTTTTAATTAAATTTTTTAAAATAAATTTAGTGTACCCAATTCATTTTTTCCAATTAAGGGGCAATTTGTCATGGCCAATCCACCTAGCCTGCACATCTTTGGGTTGTGGGGGCGAAACCCACGCAAACACGGGGAGAATGTGCAAACTCCACATGGACAGTAATCCAGAGCCGGGATCGAACCTGGGACCTCAGCGCCGTGAGGCTGCAGGGCTAACCCACAGAATTTAATTTTATGACTGCTCGGACGCTTTGTACTCCAGCCTGCCCCTCTGAGTGGTCACTGTGCTCTCTCAGGACCGATGTAATGATAGATGCAGCAAGTAAGCCTTCCTTGAACAAAAGTGAGCAGAAAAATGCAGCCACGATCCCTGTGACTCGGCTAGATGTCACTTGATGGCCGTGGCAAAGTAGCAAGAGTGTTTCCTCACTCTTCATTCTTCAATGTTTAAGGATGCTGAGTTTCTTTACATATGTATTCTAAACAAATGCGGCTGATTGCTAGTTGTTGAGTTGTAAACGTATCTATTTGAACAAACGTAGCCTAAGTTATGATGCTCCTTTGGTAAACAAAATGCTTCATAATGGTTGAGAAAGTCAATTTACATGTCACAATAGTAAGCAAATTGCAAATATATTAAAATACATTTCTGCTTTAAAAGCATGTTCATAGATGATGAAAATAGGAATAATTATGCTTATGTTCTTGAGAAATGTTGTCTATTATTTTACATTACTCAATATTACCCTTATTATTCTGACTGACTTAAACCCTATTTCGCTGCTTTTCCAACAAGTGAATATTAATCTTTTGCCAGCTAATAAGCTTCACCTAAAGGGTTGAAAATGAGCTCAGCAATGTCCGTCGTCAGTTCTCTGTTCACTATTTTAACAAAGGAATTTCACATGAATTCGCAAAATCATTTGTTCTTAACATTGCACGCCACAGTTTAAATGTATTAGCCTTCTTTGAAGGTTAGGTTCTCTCAGCTTTAATTTCATTTCACCCCCCCCCCCCCCCCACACACACACACACATACATCCCGCCAGCTTCACACTACCTTAATTCACTTTAATCAGCTTTCAGAATTCTTTATAACATGCTTTGAACTGAGCTAGGGAGGACTGCCCTCAAAAATCCAATTACCTCAGTGGCTCTGATTTGCCTGTTGCCAAATTGTAACATCAATAATAAAATTCAAACAATATTGCTTTGGCGTTTATAAATATTAATGTGGTTAATCCACACCCAATTTCCTTTGTTCCCTTTACAAGGAATTTCTCCCTGTCTTCTATTTCTTATTTGTTGTCTTTTGCGAATGCAAAGTTGCCCATGGTGTTGAAATGCAGTACAGTTTCCCTTCTCTATTTTTTTTCATATTTTAAAGGACTGCATATATCCACTTTCTACTTTTATTTATCCTCTCCCGATCTCTTTCTCTGTCACTGTCACTGATGTGCAAAATATGCATCCCCAGAGAAAGACAGCCTCTTGGGATTTATGGTAGTGCCTGCTGATGCTCCAAAGTAAATAATTTCACATAAAATGTGTTCATTTTCTGCCTTCACTGTCCTCCCCTTTCCAATTTCTGTTTTGTATATTTGACCTCCACCACCCCTTATCATTATTGCACAGTATCTACTTGTGAAGAGATACATCATTTAGAAGAATAATCATTTGCACATGTCAAATTCCCATTTCCATGTTATATCTTGTATGCTCTGGCGGCACGGTGGTGCAGTGGTTAGCATTGCTGCCTCACGACGCCGAGGACCCAGGTTCGATCCCGGCCCCGGGTCACTGTCCGTGTGGAGTTTTTACATTCCCCCCGTGTCTGCGTGTGTCTCACCCCCACAACCCAAAGATGTTCTGGTTAGGTGGATTGGCCACGCTAAATCTTCCCTTAATGGGGGCTCCATGGTGGCACAATGGTTAGCACCACTGCCTCATAGTGTTGAGGACCCGGTGTGATCCCTGCCCCAGGTCACTGTCCATGTGGATTTGCACATTCTCCACGTGTCTGCATGGGTCATCCCCACAAACAAAAGATGTGCAGGTTAGGTGGATAATTGCCCCTTAATTGGAAATAAATAAATTGTTCCTTAATTGGAAATTTTTCTTAAAATATATTGTATGCTCATATATTCATTCTTAAACAGAAGAACCATTTGAGTCAAGACATACAAGTGTCTTGCTCTTTTCTCACATGGCTTGGATTGAATTCAAGTACAGAAGTGTTACCCAGTGCAAAAGACAATAACCCCTTCTGTTGCTGGAGTTTCAGTGCCAGTTCTATAACATTGACAAATATTGGTATCCACACAGGAGCAGCCAAAGACATTTTGAGCAGTTCAATAAGAACGTGGGGGGAATTTCCTCTTCCGGCGTCCTTAGCTATAAGATTGAGTGGGTGCTGCAAATGCAGGGAAATCACTCAGCAAGGAGCACAGAATCATTGAATCTTTTAGCACAGAAGGAGGCCATGCAGTCCATTGTGCCTGTGACGGCTCAACTATTTATCCAATAGGTCCATACTCTGTCTCTTTCCCCATGGCCCTGCAAATTTAAATTAATGGACGGAAAAATTGAGCAAGGCCCATTGGAGGAACGTGCTCCACCTTTCCTGAAATTCCTGTATTTTCTTTATCCAGGCAATCCAAAAGCCCCAGACACCACCATCTTTTTAAATAGAGTAAATCCCATTTCTAACAAAGTTGTTAGGAATAGATTTTGTCAGGAATAAAATGGTGTTTATCAACAAAGAGCAACTTGGTACAGGGCATTTTGCAGCACTAAGTTGCCTTGGAGCACAGCCTTCCATGCTTACTACATGGCTGCTAGACGTATTCTGCCCAAGGACACCACCCTCTTGAGTGATCACTCACTCTTGGTTCCCATTGGCCCCTCAAGTCAGATGACCATTTTCGGCTACATTGTCTTAAAGGGAAAGACACCACAAGCACCACAAGCAAAGAGAACACAAAGTTTTTTGGCAGCAGAATTAAGCAAAGGCCTCCACAGAGAAAGAAAACGATTTATATTCAGAGAGTGCCTTATCACAAATGATTCGCATTCATTGAGTGCCTTATTGCAAGGTTGGAAAGTCCCAAAGGGCTTTACACAATGGGGGCAGTTGTCATTATCCTGCCCAACTTAGTTTTCCATTGATTGAACATAAAGTGAATGAACATAAAATAGGGTTTATAACTGATGATTGATCAGCTACTGATCCTTCTCTGTCCCAGCAAGGGTGTGAAAACGACCTCCAATTAATTTCTTTTGGAATGCCGTCACTGATGTTGGCAAATTCACCAGCCACTCTGCACTAGCAGTATCCCACCGAAAGCATTGGAGCATTCAATGAGACCATATCTGTGTCAGGCCTATACAAAATGAACAGGTCACACCTCAACAAACTCACCGGGAGGTTAACTAGAACTGTAGGAAATGGTTTAATCTAATTTGGTGGGGGGAAAACACTAAGATGAGTCATTATAGAGGAGGTACAAGGTGCACAGAGGACTGACAGAGCCAAACATCATTAGAATGATGAATAGTCCAGAAATAGCCTGGATCAGATGGAAGGCAGGTTAAGACAGATTTAGGTTGATTGTGCAAAAATGCATGGAGCATGGATGATTGGTGTGGTGCAGGCACAAATAGTCACATAAGATTATGATATCAGTATTGTTATGATTCCAGTTGATGTTACAGCTGGATAAGAAGATTCCAGAATGGAACCCTGGCTCAAAAAACGTAGCTTTTATTTATTTTTATAAAACGTGGAGGAACAGAGTCACAGCTCCATTAATTAGTTTTACCAACAAGGAAGAAAAAATTATTAAATGTAAAAATATTGGATTATAATACAATACTCCTTTGCTCCTCCACTATCTTCACAACTACACACAGATTTTAAGGTTAACATGGATTACAAAGTACGTCTCAAGCTACAATGGCCTCATCAACGCACAAAGTCCCTTGTAAGCACTCAAGATGATTGTGGTAAGACACACTCCACTCTAACCCAAGTGAATGTCTGTGGATTTTCCCTTATGTCCCCCTAGGTGATTCTTATACGTTGTCTCACTGAACTCTGGTTTCCACACGAGTGATTTCAAATGCCGCTTTCAAAAGTCACACTTTCAAATTTTTTTTTTAATCATGCTTTCCCTTCGCTGCTCCAATCCAGGTTTCACTTTCAGGCTTTACACCTCTCCTTTCAGGTTTCCTTTGTCTTCAAGGTTTTTACACAAACTCCAAGATCCAGCCACCGATTCCCACAATTATTTCAAATAACATCTCCCAAGCTGTAGTAATTGCTCACAAACCTAAGCACTACTGCAGATATCTTTCTGCCTTCTCACAGTCCAATGTCTTTTTAATCTGTGATTTTACTGAACAGTAATCTGTTCTGGTTCCCAGGTTTCTCTATTCTGTTAACTCCAGTGAAACTTATCATATTTTTTCCAAGTGTCAAACTCTGACTGAAAACCAGCACGTAGCTCTCCAGCTGCAGGCCAGTTTTCATTCCAGACCTTGAGCCTCCCTGAGTAAAAAAAACAATGGCTGGGATTCTCCAACCCCGCGCTGGGTCGGAGGATCCCTGGCGCACCCCGCCGCCAGCTTACATATTCTCCGGCACCAATTCTCGGGCGCCCGCGGGATCGCTGCCGCGTTGAAAGCGTCCCCTGCCCCCCGATGATTCTCTGGGCCCCGACGGGCCGGGTTCAGCCGAGTCCCGCCGGCGTGGGTTACTCAGGTCCCACACGGCGGGAGCTGGAACGTGTGTCTGTGGAGACCGTCCTGGTGGGGGGGGGGGGGGGGGGGTGTGCGGGGGGATCCGTCCCCGGAGGGGGGGGGCCCCCCACGGTGGCCTGGCCCGGGATCGGGGCCTACCGATCGGTGGGCGGGCTGGTTCCGTGGGGAACTATGTTCCTCCGCGCCAAACCCCTTTAGGGCTCCGCCATATTGCCCAGAGGCCGGCGCGGAAACAGGAACCCACGCCGCGAAATCACGTCAGCCATTCTGTGCATGCGCAAACTCGCCGGCTGGAGCTGCGGGGACCACTCTGGCGCCAACCTAGCCCCCTAGGAAGGGGAGCATTCCTCAAAATCGGGGATCGTTGACGCCGGAGTGGTTGGCGCGGCTTTTCATGCCGGCGTCAGAACTTGGCCACGGGATTGGAGAATCCTGCCCAATGTGTGGGCATGGTTTGAGCCATCAGTCTGGACGGGTGAGGCCTGATAGAGCCGAAGAGCCAGGAAGGCACCTTGGTCAGCGCACAAACTGAACAGGCCCCAGTACTCACCCCCACATAAATGTTAGGACCCCTTCAAGCATCATGGCTCTTCCCCAACACAGCAAACGCGACAAGGTGCTCTTCCCCAACCCCCCCCAACCCCCTCACCATCCCCACAAAGCCAATATTGTGACACCCTCTCTCCCTTCGCAGGCATCGGTAGGCCGCTTCTCACCGACACCACCCTTTCAGCCATCAGGTGGTACATTGGTAGGCACTGCTGCCTTACAGCCCCAGGTCCCCGGGTTCAATTCCAGCCTCGGGTGTCTGTCTGTGTGGAGTTTGCACTTTTTCCCTGTGTCTGTGTGGGTTTCCTCTGGGTGCTCCGGTTTCCTCCCACAGTGTAAAGATGTGCAGATTAGTTGGATTGGCTGTGTTAAATTGCTCTTTAGTGTCCAAAAGGTTAGGTGGGGTTACTGAGTTATGAGGATAAGGTGGTGGTGTGGGCTTAAGTAGGGTACTCTTTCCAATGGCCGGTGCAGACTCGATGGGCTGAATGGCCTCCTTCTACACTGTAAATTCTATGATCTATGCCCACTTACCCCCACTCCCCCTTGCAGGCATCGGGTGACCCCCTCCATTCCCTAACCCCCTTGCAGGCATCAGATGATCCACTCTCACTCTCACCTTGCTTAAAGACACCAGAGCTACTGCCCCCACTCCACCACCTGCGCCATCGCAGTCTCAGGGCACTCTCTATAGTATGGCTTTTCTTCTAGCAAGGCTGAAAGATATGTTCCCTCTTTAACATTATAAAACCAACTGCTTCTAGGAGAGCTGTGAGAACTGTCTTTTCTCTCACTGCCTATCTCCAACTTCAATCAAAATATCGAAAGTAAAACTTAAAAGCCTCTCTCCCCGACAAGGCCCCAGTTGCTAATCAACCACTGCTGGTTTATTTACTCATCACCCGTAACCCTCTCTAAGCACAATAGAATTACAGTTGGAATTGAAACTAACCCCCACAAAGAACACCACTGTCCAACATGAATTTAACTATAGTTTTCACCCTTCCAAGCACAAAAACATTAAATTAAATGCGCTTAAAACTATATCTTATTTCTAATGTTTATCAATGCAAATATAAATCCCTTTAAACTACCTTTATTTTCATCATGTTACAGTGACTGAGACCATATTCAAGCTAGCAGAGGAATATTCCTGGCCAAAATATATTCATGTAAGATCATTCATTCAGTTCCTTGGCTCATTGTCTGCTAAGGTTTCATCCTGAGCAGTGTTCTTGGCAGTTTTTGACAGTGGTGGTTTGTCATTGACTTCTACTCTCAGCAGCAGGGCGGGAAGGGAGATCCCAAACAACCTCAGCCGGAATGGGAATCAAACCATAATGCTGCCATTATTCTGAAGCACATGCTGGCCATCTAGCCAACTATGCTAACTGTCGCCGCTTCGTGGAATGCAGGAAATTTTTTTAAAGTCTGAGGAGGAGGATGGCAAATGGCAGCATTGATCAAAGATATTGTTATGCACTAGAAAGGGATTTGAGAGTTCAAAGACAAAATCTATTTGGTCAGAATTGAGGAACAATGGTGAAGCTATTACAGAGCAGGGTATAGAGTATAGGCCACCTAATAATGGGAAGAAGAGAGGGAAAATTTGCAGGCAAATTGCAGAAAGATGCAACAACATTAGATCAGTGATAATGGAGGCTTCCATTATCCTAATAGAGACTGAAAAGATGATGGTGTAAAGAGCAAAGATAAGAAGGAATTCATGAAATGTGCCCAAGTGTATTTCCTTGATTCCAGCCAAAATGAGGGTGGAAACAACACTGGATCTTTTTCTGGGGAATGGAATGAGGCAAGTGAACCATGTTTTAGTGGGACAGTTTTAAAGAAACAGTGATCACAAAATCATTAGATTTGAGGTAGTTATGGAAAAGGACAAGTAAAAATTAGATTTGAAAAAACTCAACTGAAGTAGGACTAATTTCAGTGAGTTGTTAAGGGATCTGGCCTAGGTGAAATGAAAAGGAGGCCTTCAAAGAGGATGCAGTTTAGGTACAGACCAAACAGATTCCACGATCTGAAAGAAAGTACATCTAAAGCTTGTACTCCAAGGATTGGGAAACAGATAGAGATTAAAAATGAAAAAAAGGAGACATGATAAACAAGAACAGAGGATGCTGGAAAAATATATGTACGGACTTTCAAAAGGCTTTTCAGATAATCAACTTCTCAGCGAAATTGAAACTCCTGGGATTAGCGACTGCATGGATATGAAATTAACTAGGAGCCAGAAGGCAGAGTAGTGGTGAACAGCTGTTTCTCAGACTGGCAGCAAGTGTACTACCCTTGATAATGTACACAAATTCAGAGGGGCACAAACATGATGAAATCACAGACACATGACAGGTGAAATGTAGCACAGAGAAGTGTGATGCGATTCATTTTGGTAGGGAGAGCGAGGAGTGGTAATATAAAAGAAATGGGGCGGGACTCTCCGTTTCTGTGACTGTTGACGCCGACGCAGAATTCGTGGACTTTCACGACAGCAAAACTACCACCGAACCTAGATCGATTCAGCAACTGTGGAGGGGCTAGCACCGGCTCCACGTGGAACACAATCGATTCCAATGAAACCGGTGTGGGATTCCCCAGGTCTGTGAATGACACTCGGGAGGCTGACAAACTGCAGCCGCACATACACATTGCAATCCCCACACACACTCATTCCAGCCAGCAAGATGGCACTGGCTGTGCTGGAGCGCACCCAGACAGCTGATGGGTCGGCTGGGCCAGAGGGTTCCTAAGGGGTGGCCTGGGTGGACACCTATACGACCCGTGGCCCTAAGTTCACATTGGGCTGTTAGCGGCATGTACAGCTGCATGGTTGCCTTGCCGGCTGCGGCAATGGTGTTCCATGCCCATCCACCCCAACCCCACAGCCCACCTCCTGGCCACCCCCCCTCTACTCCCCGCGGCCCTGGCAGAAGTCCCCGCCGGCCAGCTGCAGAACTGCCAGCAAACTATGGCGATGTTGGATACTTTCCATACCCTTTCTCTCTCCCTCAACAACCATGATGCTGGTTTCACAATTTTTAAAAGCACAAATGAACCGCACCATCGGGAACCGGGTCCATCGGAGGCGGAGCTTCACGGGGGCCCCAGAGAATACCACGTTGGGCCCACTAATGACATGCAAATGGTGTTTACTGTAGATGTGTTCTGGACTGCACTGACGCCACTGTCGAAGTGATGGAGAATTGCGATTTGGCATCAAATTGGCGCGATTTTTGCGTCGGAACCTATTCTCTGCCCAATCGTGTTTCACGATTTCAGCATCAGCCAACGGAGAATCCCGCCGATGGTACTATTTTAAAAGTGGTGCAGGAGCGGAGACCTGGGAATGTATGTGAAAAAGTCTTTGAAGGTGAGATGATTCGCTGAGAAGGCTGTGAAAAAGATTAGTGGTTTTCGAAACAAAGCTGCAGGGCTAAATTTTCAGGTTTCCTTCCCCCACCCACAACCCAGAGATCGGGCATGGAGACGGAGGGCAGCTGAATTATTTTATGTAAAACCAATGAAACTAAATTAAAAGAACTGAGGGACAAATTAAAAGGGGCAGCCCCTGAAATGGGTACTGCCTTAAACAAAAATAAAGCACAAATGAAAATTAACATCAAACGGAAATGTGATTAAAAGCATCAATAAGGCACCCCAGTGCCTGCGCTGCCAAGCGGGCATGGAACAGGTGGGCCTGAAAATGCCAGCACCAGCCGATATGATAATGACTGGAATATTGCAGCCAGTTCTAGGCACCATATTTTAAGGAGGCCAAGGTCTTGGAGAGGGTGCAGACAAAATTGCACTGGAAAGTGCTTAAAACAAATAACTTGCAGAGTTCTTAAGAAGACTCATATTGGACTCGAAGCATGAACTCTGTTTCTCCCTCCACAGATGATGCCAGGCCTGGATCCAGAATTTACCACTTTTATAGTTGTTCACTGGTCTTAGAATCATGATTAATATTCACAGGGCATTTAGAATCTGCATCTTAATGTTGTCTGTCTAACAGGGGAGAAATATTTTCACTGATAGGGTTTATAAATATTGTACACTAATACGTTAAAATCAAAACCAAAACAAGACTTGAATAATGTATGTTTTATGTTGTTAGTGATAATGAGGGGTGGATTTCCTTGGTGGCTCTCCAGATCTGCCACATTTGAAGAGGAAGATCTGCTAGTGAATGCAACTCAAGGGCTGAAATGATTGAGTGGGCAATGAGAGAACTTACATGGCAGAAACTGAGTTGGAAAGAGTAAGGTGCAGGTGGTTGCACATTTATGTGGGAAGTAATGCAAGTGTCTGTAACTCTGTGAGTTGTAACTTTGTTGTATCTACCTCTTTCTTTGAAATATCCTGCACCTATCAATTAATGTTTGACTTTATGTGGATTTTAGTTGGTTTGTTACAATAAGGGTTTTAAAAAGTTAAACTTGTCTTGCAGTTTTCTTTCCATTGGCATCGTGGGGATTGCGTTCTTTGCAAAACAGTTATCAGTCTCTATGGGGACCATAACAACTGAAGAACTGCATTTCTTTTCGAAGGGAAAGGTTAAATTCGGCCTAATTCACTAGAACAAATTTAGCTGAATATCAGAGGCTTGGCAACAGAATTCAAAGCCTCCTAAAAGCTGTCTCTATGGAACTTGGCTGGTACAATATTCATAAGTCATTTATTGAAAACTGAATTGTATACTGAAGTATATTTTTTCCGTCTTATATAATCAGTGGTTATTGAATAAAACACCATTTCTACAAATCATTCTGACAAACAGAAGCAGTCAATTTGCTTTAAAGACTTCATAGACAAAGAATCATGCTGCTGTTACAGTCCATTCTAATAGTCAGCAATGCAGTTTCATTTTGATGGTGCATCCCAGAAACTGAATATTAAGAGATGTTAGACGTAGCCCCAGCAGTTTGGGGAGTAATAACCTTTTCCAATGAAATAATTATGAAATGTGGGGATGAGGCAGGGGGAGTGAAATTTTAGTCGCAAACACAAGGTCAGTGGAGTTGCGGCTCCACCAATTTCAGTGCCGACATGAATTCTGAACCATTTTGATGCCCTGGTCCATATTAACATGCGGCCATTAAGCTTCAGGTACCAACTGAACTCCACACATTGGTGCCAGGAGGGCAGGAAATTGGCCATCTCCCACTCTAGTACAGGTTAGGCACTGAAGTTAACCCAGAAGCAGCCAATAGTGGACAGGGAGTGTGGTCTTATTTTTTTAGGAAATCTAGGAGGATCTCTTTTTTTGAAATTGCAAGTTTCCTGGACTTAGGTTAAACTGGACATGAGGAACACACGCAGTGTCTATTTTTCAGGTTTCATGGCCCCAGTTTGCATATTTTAGCAGCCCCATTCTTCAGTTTTTTTCAGGTGATTGGGTTGTTCGGTAACTTATAGGTAAGCCTGAAAATTGCATTGGGAATGTCTTGAGCAACAATGAGGCTGCTGAGATGCCCAGCTCCAATTTTCAGTTGTTGGCTGCTTGTTATTCCAGCGATAAACGAGAAATGGGCTGATGGTAGCTGAAAATCACCCCCAGAGCTTTCTGTCTTAATCAACTGATAACATAATTTTGGCAAGATCATGCATTTCCTATTTTTCCATAACACCCTTAATAATTGGGGGGGGGGGGGCGGGGAGAAGAGAGAGAGAGTGCAAGAGGGCAAACTATAAATACCTGGCCTAGTCTAACTCATACCTTCAACTAAACATAGTGTCAATTTGGTTCAGTTGGTGATATTCTCAAATTATGAGATTATACTTCAAGGCACACACAAGAGCTTAAATATAAATGCTAAACAGTCAGTAGTGAAGGGATACAGCATTGTTGGATGCCCAGTCCTTCAAGAGACCCATCTGTCTATTGATTCACATGATCATTATAGGCGTATTCAGTGAAGGGCAGAATTCACCAAATGCTGTGACCAACAGTCCTCCTTCAACAAACAACGCAAAGCATAGTTTAATTAATCATTTTTCAGATGGCTGATTGTGGAATCTTGCTTTTTATATTCTTTTATTGGTCACTGGCTACGCCAGCATTTACTGCCCATCTCAAATTACCCTTGAGAAGGTGGTGATGAGCTGTCTTCTTGAACAACTGCAGTCACCAACAGTGCAGTTAGAGAGAGGTTTCAGGATTTTGACCCAGTGACAGTGAAGGAATGGCGATATAGCTCCAAGTCAGGATGGTGAGTGACTTGGAGAGGAACTTACAGGTGGTGGCGTTCCCAAGTGCCTGCTGTCCTTGTCCATCTGGATAACAGAGGTTGCAAGTTTGTGAGGTAATGTTGAAGGCAATTTCCTTCAATGTATCTTGGAGATGGTACACACTGCTGTCACTTTCAGCCAATGCTGAATTTTTAATGTGGTGACTACAAAAATAGAAATGTTTTGCTTCAGTTATACAGGGCATTGGTGAAACCACATCTGGAGTGCAGTGTACTCCCCCAACACTGGTCTCCTCATTTAAGGAAAGTTTTAAATTTGTTAAAAGCAATTCAGAGGTTTACTAGACTCATACCAGGAATGGATTGGTTGCCTTATGAGGAAAAATTGGAGAGGTTAGGTTTTTATCCACTAGAATTTAGAAGAATAAGAAGTGACTTGGTTGAGGGATCTTGACATGATGGATGTGGAGAGAATGTTTCCTCTTGTTGGAGAATCTAGAACTGAGGGTCACTAATTAAAATAAAGTGGTCAATTATTTAAGACAGATGAGGAGAAATTGTTTTCTCTCTGAGGGTTGTAAATCTGTAAAACTCTCTTCCCCAAAAGGCAGTGGAAGCAGAGTCTTTGAATATTTTTAGAGCAGAGAGATTCTTGATTAACAAGGGGGTGGAAGGCTACTGGGGGTCGGCAGCAATGCATGCTGCTTTATCTTGGATGGTTGAGCTTCTTAAACGTGCACTTATCCAGACAAGTGAAGAGAATTCTACCGCACTCCAGAATTGTGCCTTGTAGATGGTGGGAAGGCATTGGGGAGCCAGGAAATGAGTTGAGTTATTTGCTGCAGAACTCTCGGCTTCTTATCGGCTCTTGTGGCCGCAGTAACTATGTAGTTGATCCATTGAAGTTTCTGATCAATGTTAAGCTTCCCAGGATGCTGATGGTGGAGATTTTGATGATGGTAATGTCAATGAATGTCACCGGGAGTGTTTACACTCTCGCCTGTTGGTGAAGGTCGATGCTGTGCATTTGGGTGGTGCGGACATTACTTGCCAATTATCAGCCCAAGGTTGAATGTTATTTAGATTTTGCAACTTTATCTGTGAAGTCTTAATAAATGCTGGCGTCTACCTACATAATAGCCGCCACAATTCATGATTTAAAAATCATGAAGATGTGGTAACTGGCACAAATCTATATGCCTTTTGTTCTTTAACAGAATCTGATATGGTGAGATTTGATAAGAAAGTAAGGACTTCTATGTTTACATGATGTAATGACATCAATTGAACAATAGCAACTCCTTTTTGGATCATTACAGCGCAAAGACTGTGGCCTAGAAATGAAACCATGCATCGCCCATTTCTCTAAGCTAACTGGACTTTTCAGCTTCCACAATAGTCGCAGGCAGTGCACACTCATCCTGTTAAAGGTTAAAATAAAATACCTGCATCCAAGCCCGTGCTTGAAACAGGTGTTAGTTCCTTTACATGTGCAATTAAGAGAACATAGATCAGTTTTCAGCTTCTTCTGCAATATCAGTTTAACCTGAACTGGCTGCATCAGGAACAAAAACAGGTCCAGATGTGATCTATCAGCCTGTCCTTAAAGAAGCAACTGAAGGCTGCATCCAAAATGGAAAATGTACTTACTGAAATGGGAAATGGAGGACTGCTTCATGTGAGCTGCAACTGGCCATAGCTCTCCTTGGGTCGCTGCTACCATCCCCCAGATCACCATCATTATTCTACCCCCATTCCACCGCACTCCCTGCTTCTCACTATCCTCACCTCTGCTCAGTGCCACTTTCCCAACCATCACTATCATCCTGCCTGAATTATACAGCCCATTTCCTCCCCCCTATTATCCACCCCCCCCCCCCCCCCATCATTCTCTCATGGGCAACCAGTGATGTGAGATAAATGCCGGCCTTGACAGCGATGTTCACACTCCCAAGAATGAGTTTGTACTAGTTCCTGTTTAGCAAAAGCGCACTGGTCCACCATTTTAATTTAAATCTGGCGAACTGCAACAACAACTTGTATTTTTATGGCACTTGTGGCAAGTATAGCTCTAAATGTTAATTTATGTGAAATAATTGCTGAAGTCTCCAGAATGTATATAGAGTTTAGATGGCCGACATCTGGACAGCAACACGCGTTAGTCTTACTCTAACATAGTGCTTAATAAATGAAGAGCTTGCATTGGTGTTAGAACTTTCACATCCTCATGACATTACGAGAAGCACAGAATTGCTCCGGAAGGATGCAGAGACGTAGAAGAATGTTGCCAGGGCGTGAAAATTGCAGCCATGAGGACAGATTGATAGGCTAAGGGGTGACCTATAGAGGTGTACAATACTATAAGGGTAGGCAGGAAAGACGTTTCCCCTAGTGAAGGGTTAATTATCAGGGGGCATAGATTTAAGGTGATTGGTAGAAGGATTAGAGGGGACATGAGGATGGTGGGTGTCAGGAATTCACTGCCTAAGTTGGTGGTTGAGGCTGAAACACGCAATTCGTGTAAAAGGTGCCTGGATCTGCATCTGAAGTAGTGTCACCCAGAAGGCGAAGGCCCGGGTGCTGGAAAATGGGATTAAAATTAACGGCTAGTTTTTTTTGTGGCGGTGGCAAACACGACGGACTGAATGGCTTCCTTCTGCAGCTTAACATTTCGGTGATTCTCTGGTTCTATCCTAAAACCATCAGACAGTACATCTGAAGTGCTGTCACTGTTGTTATGTAGGAAACACAGAAGCCAATTTGCACACAGCAAGGTTTACAGAAGTCGGGTTTTTCTAACAAAAGCTGTCTGTGTTACAAATCTCTGTGAAGCATGGTTTGTTTGCCTTCACGCGACATGTGAAACGCAAAGCTCCAAACATTAAAGCAAAAAAAAGACCCATAATAAATCCTGCACCATCGCTCAGGGGAGGGATTGCCAACGCCACATATTTTAAGTAGCCCTCAGTCAAGCGGAGCTGCGTGGCGGTATCTCCACTGCATTCTAAACACTAAAGGAAGCGCCTCACACTCAATCTTCTGGATCTCCCCAGCTATTCATCAGGAAGGTTACAGCAGCCCCGTATCAGCGATGCAACGGCTCCTGTCACATACTGGGCAGAGATGGGGTTTTTAGAAATTATTTCCAATCAGTATATCCTCTGATTGTCAGTTCATTGAGCTTTTGTTGGGGAGATAAAATGCGACAGATGATCTCGGTCATCCTTTTTAACCTTTTCCACCAGCCCTGGTTTACATTTTATCCAGCCAGCAGGCTTATCGCTCGGGTTAGTTTAACTGCCCGTTGAGTAAAGTTTCCATTAATCATTCATTCATGTAGCTCCTCTCGGAGCAGAGTGGCGGGGGGGGGGGGGGGTGGTGTGGCCCTGTCTTGTAAGAAGCTCAGTGTTAAAACACGCAGACTGGTCACTGGTGGTGGAAATCACGCCACGCAAAGCAGCACTCTCAATCATGTCCCATTCACACTGGGGGGGGGGGGGGGTCGGACCACTTATCCTGCTCCCTGTACCTCTACCAGAGCCCTGACTTACTGCACGGTCCCCGAATTCAGCCCGGACATGTTCAAGGGGTGAAGGCAGAGGGGATGTGTTTTTACCTTGGAACAGAAAGGCTCTGCTTCCATTGTGGAACCCTTGGACCTGGGCAATTCCCTCAGTCGAATCACTCAGTTGCAATGCAGAGAAAACGTCAATTTCCAGGGCCGGATCGACGCCGAATCCTAGAACTGATATCAACCAGATGTTACCAGACTTACAGTCATCTCCACTCAATCAAAAGCAAGTTGGCGATTCAAGTTACACTCTATTATTGTTATCTGCTTTTAAGTGACAACTCCTCTTTTAATCTGCTTTTTTAAATTCACGTTTCATGTTCCAACAATCTCAGGAGCGCAAAGGAAGCGACTGCAACTCAATAAATCTTGTTTATATTGTTCATGCATTAAACTCGGAATCCCAATCAGCCACCTCACATTGTCTCATTTCCAACCTTCTAATCTCCCCCCACCCCCCGCAAGTAAAAGTCTACTCTTCAATTTGATTAACTAGCAAACGCTGGGGTTTTGATTCATCGACAGGATATTACAGCCCTTGGTCATATACATGTTAAATGATTGTTAATCTATACCATGCGTAAGCCCTTTGCTCGTCCATATGGAGCGTGTCCACCTACAGCTGGTCAAAACCCCTGCTGCATCTATAGCTGCTTTTTGTGTGTGGCTGTAGCTATAAAAGCTCTGTCCATCTACAGGGTGTTAACCGCCTTCTCTATCTATAGGGTGCTGAGTCCCTTTTCCATCCGCACCCACCGCCCATACCCCACGACCAAACCCACCTTGTTCTACAAGCTGTTAAAAGCCGGGGAAATGGGGCGACGTTTTACCTTGCGTGATGTGAAAAAGTGCGAGGACAGTCCTGAAGATCGCGAATGCCATCGTGGAGAGAGGGAAGGGGAAACCAAACTCCCTAGTCCATAATATCCCGGCGCCTTCACCTCGGATTAAAGGGTTGCCTCCAAAAAAGAAAGTGGTGGGGGCGGGTTGGGTTGGGTTTGAAGTGGCGCCGCGGATCAGGCCGAAGGAGAGAGAGACACTGCCGACCATCCGCAGCCAGCCGGTCCCCAGCACATCGCACACACCAAGGCTCCGGCTTCACAGCATCCGCGCCAAACCCAGCTTGCAGTCGGGTGAGCCCCGGGTCCGGAGTGCTGGCTGGGAGTTTGATGGTCCGATCGCTGTCTCGGAGCCGGGACGGTGACTCGCTGGAGGATGAATGAGGGAAGCTGTTCTGTGCCAGTCTCTGGGGAGACTTGCTGTACCAGCGCTGGCGGGAGACACTGTTCAATTACAACAAAAACAACTGGCAGTTCAGCGCTATCCCATTCCCTGGTGGCTTCCTCACAGGAGCTAAAATCTCCCGCGCCCAGCAAGTGCGCGAAGAATCCTTCCAAATGTGCGAGGCAGCACTGAGTGCCTCTGATCCAGCCCCTGGAGCCAGAATACTCAGCAACGAGATTAACAAGGGAATCTCGGCGTTAGAATCCCATTTTATTCCCTGGAATAATACCCCCTTCTCATTTCGTCACACCAAACACACATACAGCCAGCAGAGATGGCCGCCCACCACAGAATAGAGGCAGAACTGAATTCCTGCTTTATGAGATTACTTTAGGGTTTTTTATACCTCACAGGTTGTTTCCAAATGAACTACATTTGTGGTGATCTGTGCGCTTTACAGCAGAGCTGACTTTAGAAGCACTATGTGATCAAATGAGAACACATCTGATATAATGATACAAGGTTGGGGGTGGGGGGTTAGAAACGGTATTATTGTCAACACTCCGTTGCCCAGAATGGTCCCCGAGTTTAACGGATTCAATAAAGATCATGGATCATAGAAATTACAGTGCAGAAGGAGGCCATTCAGCCTATCGAGTCTGCTCGGGCCCTTGAAAAGAGTACACTACTTAAACCCACGCCTCCACACTATCCATGTAACCCAGTAACCCCACCTAACCTTTTTGGACACTATTGGGCAATTTAGCCTGGCCACTCCACCTAGTCTGCACATCTTTGGACTTTGAGAGGAAATCGGAGGTCTCGGAGGAAACCCATGCACACAAGGGGAGAAAGTACAAACTCCACACAGCCACCTGAGGCCGGAATTGACCCTGGGACCCTGGAGCTGTAAGGCAGCAGTGCTAGCCACCAAACAGGACGACTGTATTCCCCAGGGCATTGACGTTTGATGGTTGAGCTGATCAAGATGTTTAAAATATTTAAGCTAGATATAGAACTATTGCCTCTAATGGGGGGAATCCAGAACAAAGGGAAAAGAGTATTGAAATTGGGGTTTGGACCTGGGTAGAGTGCCCTTTCAGAGGGTCAGTGGACACTCGATGGGCTGAATGGCCTCCTTCTGCATTGTAGGGATTCTATACTTTTTCACACCATAGCAGGATTCAGAAATTATTTCCTCTAAAACCTTATGGATTCTAGGGTAACTGGAACTTTCTAGATTTAGGTGGATATATTTTTGTTTAGCTGGGGTTTATGGAACAAAAGCAAGAATAGAAGCACAGATCAGCCCTAATCTGATTAAATGGTGCAGCAAACTCAAACAGCTGAATGACCATCTCAGAAAATGTCCAGTTTATTCTGCCACTCCCCCTGTTGATGTGAAATGGATTAAGGCCAGATTGACAGGCAAAAGGCAGGACGAACTACAAGTAAAGGTCCTGTTCTGATCCTTGAGCAAACTAAAGCCAAAAATAATCAGCACCTTCCAGGCTGCCTTTTCACATCACTTTGGTAGGAGTGCAGTATAACTCATTCCCAATATAAAGTTAGGATTAAAAGATTTCCAGTGACCTTGTGGATCAAGTGCCACATGCTGTCTGAACATTTACCAACCCTAAGGGTTTGGGTTCAAGTCCCACTCCACGACTTGAGCACAAATATCAAAGCTGACTCTCCAATGCCCTATTGAGAGAGTGCAGCACTGTCAGAGGTGCTGTCCTTTGGATGAGATGTTAAATTCTCAGATGGGCATAAAAGATCCCATGGCACTCTTTCAAAGAAGAGCAGAGCCAAAATTTGGCAGATGGAGTTTGACATATGAGGTTCTCCATTTTGGTGGGAAAAATTAATGGCAACTTATTGTCTAAAGGAGAGAAACTTGAGTGCTTCAGTGCAGAGGGATTTGGGTGTCCTTGTGCATGAATCACAGAAAACTAGTCTGCAGATACAGCAAGTAATAAGGAAGGCAAATGGAACTTTGGCATTTATGGCTAAAGGAATAGAGTAGAAAGTACGGAAATGTTGGTGCAACTGAACAAGGCACAGGTGAGACCGCACCTGGAGCACGGTATACAATTTTGGCCCCCTTATTTGAGGAGGGATGTAATTGCATTAGAGGCAGTTCAGAGGAGGTTTACCAGATTGATTTTAGAGATGAGGCGTTTGTTTTATGAAGTGAGATTGAACAGTTTAGACCTATACTTTCTCGAGTTTAGAAAAATGAGGGGAGATCAAATTGAGGTATACAAGATGATAAACAGTACTGAAAAAGTAGACATGGAATGGATGTTTCCTCTTGTGAGAAAATCTAGACCAAGAGGTCATAGTTTTAGGACAAGGGGTAGCAGATTTATAACAGAGATGAGGAGAAATTAATTCTCTTAAAGAACAAAGAACAAAGAAAAGTACAGCACAGGAACAGGCCCTTCGGCTCTCCAAGCCCATGCCGAACATGCTGCCCGTCTGAACTAAAATCTTCTACACTTCCTGCGTCCGTATCCCTCTATTCCTATCCTATTCATGCATTTGTCAAGATGCCCCTTAAATGTCACTATCGTCCCTGCTTCCACTACCTCCTCCGGCAGCGAGTTCCAGGCACCACTACCCTCTGTGTAAAAAACTTGCCTCGTACATCTCCTCTAAACCTTGCCCCTCGCACCTTAAACCTATGCCCCCTAGTAATTGACCCCTCTACCCTGGTGAAAAGCCTCTGACTATCCACTCTGTCTATGCCCCTCATAATTTAGTAGACTTCTATCAGGTCGCCCCTCAACCTCCGTCGTTCCAGTGAGAACAAACCGAGTTTATTCAACCGCTCCTCATAGCTAATGCCCTCCATGCCAGGCAATATCCTGGTAAATCTCTTCTGCACCCTCTCTAAAGCCTCCACATCCTTCTGGTAATGTGGCGACCAGAATTGAACACTATACTCCAAGTGTGGCTGAACTAAGGTTCTAAACAGCTACAAATGACTTGCCAATTCTTATACTCAATGCCCCGGCCAATGAAGGCAAGCATGCTGTATGCCTTCTTGACTACCTTCTCCACCTGTGTTGCCCCTTTCAGTGACCTGTGAACCTGTACACCAGGATCTCTCTGACTTTCAATACTCTTGAGGGTTCTACCATTCACTGTATATTCCCTACTTGCATTAGACCTTCCAAAATGCATTAGCTCACATTTGTCCAGATTAAACTCCATTTGCCATCTCTCCGTCCAAGTCTCCAAACGATCTAAATTCTGCTGTATCCTCTGCCAGTCCTCATTGCTGTCTGCAATTCCACCAACCTTTGTGTCGTCTGCAAACTTACTAATCAGACCAGTTACATTTTCCTCCAAATCATTTATATATACTACGAACAGCAAAGGTCCCAGCACTGATCCCTGCGGAACACCACTAGCCACAGCCCTCCAATTAGAAAAGCACCCTTCCATTGCTACTCTCAACCTTCTGTGACCTAGCCAGTTCTGTATCCACCTTGCCAGCTCACCTCTGATCCCATGTGTCTTCACCTTTTGTACCAGTCTACCATGAGGGACCTTGTCAAAGGCCTTACTGAAGTCCATATAGACAACATCCACTGCCCTACCTGCATCAATCATCTTTGTGACCTCTTCGAAAAACTCTATCACGTTAGTGAGACACGACCTCCCATTCACAAAACCATTCACAAAACCATGCTGCCTCTCACTAATACGTCCATTTGCTTCCAAATGGGAGTAGATCCTGTCTCGAAGAATTCTCTCCAGTAATTTCCCTACCACTGACGTAAGGTTCCCTGGATTATCCTTGCTACCCTTCTTAAACAAAGGAACAACATTGGCTATTCTCCAGTCCTCCGGGACATCACCTGAAGACAGTGAGGATCCAAAGATTTCTGTCAAGGCCTCAGCAATTTCCTCTCTAGCCTCCTTCAGCATTCTGGGGTAGATCCCATCAGGCTCTGGGGACTTATCTACCTTAATATTTTTTCAAGACGCCCAACACCTCATCTTTTTGGATCTCAATGTGACCCAGGCTATCTACACACCCTTCTCCAGACTCAAAGGTTGAGAATCTGTGGAATTCACTACCCCAGAGTGCAGTGGATACTGGGACATTGAGTAAATTTAAGGAGTAGACAGACAGATTTTGAATTAGTAATGGGTTGAAGAGTTATGGAGAAATGAAATTAAAATGGCTTATTGTCACAAGTAGGCTTCAAATGAAGTCACTGTGAAAAGCCCCTAGTCACCACATTCCGGCACCTGTTCGGGGAGGCTACTACGGGAATTGAACCCGCGCTGCTGGCCGTGTTCTGCTTTACAAGCCAGCTGTTTAGCCAACTGTGCTAAACCAGCCCCAGAGAACGGGGAGGAAAGTTGAGCTGAGGGCGAGATTAAATCGACTATGATTGTATTGAATGGCGGAGCGGGCTCGAGGGGCTGAATTACCTACTCTTGCTCCTAGTTCTTATGTTCTTATTCTCCCCAGTATTATGGCCAATATTTATCTCCAAAATAACATCATTAAAATAGATTTTCTGGTGATTATTGTTTGTGGGAGTTTATGGTGTGCAATTTGGCTGCTGTGTTTCCTTTATTACAACAGTAACTTCACTTCAAAAATATTTCACTGGCTGTACAATACTTTGAGATGTCCGTTGAGGTAGTGAGATTATTTGGATGTCATCTCTTTCAAAGAGCTGGCATATGCACAATGGACTGAATGGCCTCCTTTGTTTGGCATGGTTCTATGGCCTGCAATTATCGATTCCAAACAGATGGTTAATTTAACTACAATCATGGCCTGTAGATTTGCTACAGTCAGATCATTGTTTTTTATTGAATACTTTATATGCTCATGATTGCCCAGTGATTATAGTACTGAACTAGTACACCAGTGTGTTGCAATCCCACTCTTGTGAAACTGTATTCAATAAATCTTGTAATTTGTGGGTCAGTGACATAAAAATAACCATGAAACTGACAGGCTATTACAAAAACTCAACTAGTTCACTAAGGTGCTTCAGGGAAGGTAGTCTGCCATCCATACTGATAGCCTACATTTGACATGAGACCCAGTCATCATGTCATTGACTCCTAGCGCCCTCTGAAACTATTTCGAAATTTACCCAGTTGCAAAAAATCACCACAATGTTCAATAAAAAGAAAAATGGGTTATGTTATCAGCAACAGATCATTTTAATACTATTGTGGGACTACAATCATCACAAGGGCTGTGGCAATTCAAGGAGAAGACTCCACCTCTATATTCTCAGGACAATGTTTGATGGGCAGTGAATGGCAGGCTGAATAGCATCGCACACATCCTGAGAACAAATGAAAAATAAAATATTAAAGACAAGAAACTTTGGTGCCTGTTAGGAATTTTGTATCATGCATTTGGCATTCTGGGAAGCACGTTCATCTTCACCTGCCCATGACTCAATTATACCCTTTACCTATCCTGGATATTTCAGTGGCACTTGTTTCTCTCCTCTTCCATTTTGCTATTCCATTTTTGTCTGGCTTATGACATCCAGGTTTCTAGTCTTCCATGCTCCATGTGATAGTGCAGGGACTGGTCAGTATATATTGATGCCAAATCTCCTGCTTTCTTGGGGAAAGGCTGTGAATGATATGGTACCCTTTTTAATGAGGTCTTCTTGTTTTGTGTTCTCTGGTTTGAAAATGAGGAGGAGGCAATCATTCTGCACAAATATACATTCTGATTGATGAAAGCGGAGATCGGTTTGAGCAAAGTCAAGCCAATTTGAACTTGTCTCCTTTCTAATCTCAAAAAGAAAGCTGCACTCCTATGGCTTTTCAAGTTACTAGCCTGCACACTTTATGTAAGAATGAATGTAATCTGAACACTGACTTTCTTCTAAAAATGAATTGAAATTAATACTTTCAAATGTGAATTTCAGAGGATTCAGCCATTGCCTGAATAGAGATTAAAGGCTTTAGCATTGGATATCTTGAGAAACACTTCCTTAATCCTGATGTATTAAACCATGGATTATTAGCACTGATATTTTTCATGATAAACAGTTAATGATTTTATTGTAATAAGTCCAAAGATGTGCAGATTAGATGGGGTTATGGGGATAGGGTGTGGGAGTGGGCCTAGGTAGGGTGTTCTTTCGCAGACTCGATGTGTTGAATGTAGGGACTTCTGCACTGTAGGGATTCTATGGGAAGTAAATTGCATTGCAAGTCATGGCAATCAAACATTTCATTGGAGAGTCAGTGAGCCTGAGTTTGCTATAAGTAACTTTTAACTTTGTGGCATAAGTGGAATAAGAGGCGACTAAATAAGAACATGCAAGTTAATTATCAGATAGAATAAAGCTCAAGAACATTGGTCTGGATTCTCTGTTTCATGGACTATGTCCCGACGCCGTCGTAAATACTGTGGCCTTTTACACCAGAAAAACTGGCGTCAAAAGGCCACATATTCACAGTCCTGCAGGGGGCTAGCAGGGAGCCGTCGTGAAGCTCGCAGCTTCAGCTACAGATACGGCCCCCGCACTTCCGTGTCAGTGGCCACGCAGTGCTCCATGTCGGACTCAGACCGTGGAGCTGGATTGTGGAAATAGTGCCCCAATCAGCCGTGCGCCCGACCCAGACCGCCCACTCAAAAATACCCCAGTCCCGTATGAGGCCCCCGGCCCTCCGATCGGCCCACCCGCGACCATGGTAGCCCCGGACTGAGTCCGCAGCCGCCACATGAATATCCAGAACAGCAGAACCAGATTAAATCCATGCCATCGGGACTTCGGCCGATCGAGGGCGGAGAATAGTGGGGCGGGCCTCTGGCAATGGCCACAGTTGGGGGATACATGGCATACTCCCCGAGTACGCTGCTTTCTGGGGTCAGAGAATCGAGGAACCGCCGCCGATTCCATGCTTGGAACTGGATTCTCCGCCCCGGCGCTGGACACAATTTCTGCGTCAGGGTGCGGAGAATCCAGCCCATTGTCCACCAAACATACACAAAAACTATTGGCTCCATGCTTCCTGAAAGACCTGTTTCTGTTAAAATGTGCAAATGGTTTTCCTGTCGTTTGCACTTCAGGTGGCATCAGGTGTTTGCTGGTACCAATAACATCAAATGCATTGTTCACTACAAAAAATCTTCATATCTGTATTAGTCCACTCTGGTGCAACACTGGCTGACCTTTACAAGAAGAAGAATGTGTAGTACATACAAAATAAATGCTGAAGAAATGTACGACAGATAAACATATGTTCACCCAATTGCACAGGTCTTTCTGTGATTCAGAACTGACTACATCCTTGTAGCTCAGGTCTAACCAGTAATTACTTTGCAATATATTATCCTTGGAAGGGTAAATTGTTACTCAAAACAAGTTGCTTCCTCATAAATCCATATCACTCCCATTACAAGGAGGATAGGATGATAGGAATGTGCAGGACAGGGAAAGAGCATTTCACTCTCTCCCTGACCGATCAAGGGAGCAGAAACAAAATTCACTTTTTTATATCAAGGTACAAATATGACAAAATAAAAAAAATATCTTGGAAATTCTTGCATTAAATACAGCCATTAAATCTTAACATCTGTTATTCAATTTCATGGCTGATGTGTGTTTTACTCCAGTTAAGTGCAATGGAACAATTTATACAACCGAGTAATTGTTCACCAGTGTGATTTATACCAGATACTAAAAAAACAAGTTTGTGATTTATCACAAGATAATTACAGATGAGGGAGTCATTCAACCCATTTTAATTAATGTATCCAGAATATCCTAAAGTTTCCATATTGTGACATGAAATTAGCTCTTAAATGATTCCGTGGTTTTCATCTTTTCCACTCTATCTGATAGTCCATTGCACACATTGATCATTTTTGTGAGATGAAATTCCTGATATCAACTCTAAATCTTCCCTTTACTAACCCAAGCCTGTATCATTCATGCAGTTACACTGAGGCCATTTTGCACATTTTCTTTTTCCATGCCTTTAACCACCTTAGCTAAAATCACCTCTCAGCCGTTTCTCTTCAAGGTTGTAAACCACATGTTTCTTTGATCCATCCTCAGAATGCAGGCTTCTGATGCCAGAAGGGGAATTTTAATTCCTTCTGCCTAGAAGACACAGGACGGGATGGCTGTTAAGATTGAATGTGTGCATGTAACGCTTACCACTCATTTCCCACTCCACAGCTATTTTAACACCATTTTTCTCTTTGACAACTAAAGAACCTCTGAGACTCAGACAGCAGTGTCATAACTGTATGCAAACCTAGGTCTTATCACAGATTTTATCCACTTTGAGTCTCATTTTAATGCTATCATGGATGCTTACCCGCATGGTCCTATTTAGGAATATCTGAGCAAATACTCAGAATGGAGTTTATTTTCTATGATAATTATAATGTTAAAGAATATACAACAGAATTAAAACTCTAGAGAAAATACACCTTTTATATATGCAGAGATATACAGTACAATCCACACACTTCAAGGTATAATAAAATGAAGTTATAAACCAATCTAGTTATTCTATTGCATCGGTAGGTCATAAGATATATTTCTGCCGGCATCGAATTCTATTATATTTTCCTGCCTGTAAGTTATTATCAGAAAATCAGATGTAGTGAAAACAAAATAATAAAGCGCATGTTTAACAATAAATCTGATCTAGGAAAATAACTACCTGGTAAATGATATTTGCCTTGCACACCATTTCCTCTAAAATGAATGCAAATGTCTAACTGATCAAATAGGGATTTAACTTAATTTACTCGGGAATAAATCTGCAGTTTATCTATGCAGCCAATCACCCATGTCGCTGAAAATTGTAATAAAGTGCACAATCTGCAGTATCTGTCTTCCAGGCCTCAAAAGTAAATATAGTAATGATGAGGCAATTGTGATTGCAAAAGGTTGCTGGTCAGATGAAATTTGCATTCGCTTTGAGTACAATTCATGCCTTTTTTCTCAAAAGTAAGCACCGGCTGCAGACAAAATATTTTCCACAATTTGTACAATTCATGTGTGTATTCAAAATTATTCCTAGAGGGTCTTAAGTCAAAATAATATCTGCTGTCCGTAAACCAAATGAACCATTGTTTGAAGAGTAAGAAAACGTAAACCTTCCTTTTTTTCTCCAACTGAAATTCATCCTATGACATGCACCGTCTTAGAGAAGCTACTTTGAACCTAATATACAGCATTGAGGCTGCTTCCCATTTACTTGTTTACTCTCTCCCTCTTTTCCTTCCTCTGAAGCTCCATCTATCTTTTCTCCCCAGCCACACTGGCTATGAATGGTAAATCACATGCTGCCACTCACTGGTTTAGTGTGTCAGTACATTTAAGGTGGCACAATGAAGTAATGCCCAAGATGTCGGTTTTAAACATTTCATGGGTTTACAAAACCCTAAACAAGAAGACACACAAATATTCCAAATCAGTTTTGCATAAGCTGCGAGTCTTAAAATCCTAAAAATGAACAGCACAGTGATATGAGATATATTAATATGATTCCAACAATTTTTCATTGACTTCAAAAAGATTAAACCAACCTGCACAATGATAGGGATGTCATACTGGTAAAATACAAAACATGTGCTTCATGAAATGCTGAACTATATAGTCAGAACAGGCAGAAAAGAAATCCGAGAAAGACTCAATTAAATTGTACCTTGCTGTATTCAGACCACTCCTTGAACCCTGTGTAGTTCTGATCACTTAGACATCAATCTAGTTATTCTATTGCATCGGTAGGTCTTAAGGTATATTTCTGAGTATATAGAAATATATACTATTTCTATATACTATATCCAATTGGAGGACTAGAGGCAGCGCAGAGTGGAGTCCTCAAGTCGATTCCTGAAGAGGGAATTTTACCTCCCCGGCAGGAAATCAATGAGACACAAGGGACAGAATTTTTATTTTTTCTGAGGTGGTGGGCCTGGAATGTCCCTTGACCAACCGGCGTGCAAATCACCCACGCCAAAGTTATTATTATTGCAGAAGATCGGTGGAGTGGGTGACAACTACCTGCCCACAAGTGGGTAGGGCCATTAGGCCAATTAATGGACATATACTCTGCACTTGCCAGCTTGAATTTTCCAATTGGCGTACAGCTGCCCATTAAGGTCAAAACATGGCAGATCGACAAAGTCGGCCTCTCGGAGGCACACCAGTGGGGAAATGGAGGGAGAGGGGGAACCACGATGTGGAAGTGGGCATCAGTGCCAATACTCCAGCCTGCTAGGAAATGCTCCGCAACTACCATAGCCATTGCGCACAGTTGTATGACCACTTCAGGTTGACAACTTGGCAGCTTTAGCCTGTTTGAACTTAAAAATGTATTAAACCTCTCGAGAAAGTACCGCCCTCTCTCACATGTTTACATTGTCAGCACCCACCTTTGGTGGTGATATTTCAGTGCTGGAGGGTATCCTTTAGCCCTTGAACCTTTGGAGCTCGCCCTCTGTCCTTAAATGGACAGCTAGTGCACACCCTGGCCACACTACTGCATGAGAAGAGAGTGCTGATTGGTTGATAAGTGGACTCTGATCGTAAAGGCATGGCATGGATAATGCGCCAGGGACATCTAACTGCAAAATGAAAAGCTTCAATATTATTTCTCTTTTTCCAGTATACTCAAGTTCTGTACTACCAAATGGCAATTTTCTTTCTTAATCATCACTCCTTTATTCAAATAATAATCCAATTCTCAGACTTTGAATTGCACTCAATTTGTTCAGTTCAAAGTTAAAGGTTGCACGTTCGATTAGAGGAGCAACTGCACAAAAATTGTAACAAAGGACCTTGAATAACCTTGCCTGGAATACCGTTTATGACAATTATCCCTCTATCTAATTGAGTATAGTGGAACCCTTTTACTCTGAAACACTACTGGCTATGGCAAAATTCCATGAAAAGGAGAAGTTTCACTACATCAGTGGCTATGTGAATTTGTACTGCACTGGGATACTGGATTTAATTACAAAGACTCATTTTAACAGAAATCATTATAATAACCTATCACTGGAGTTGTATTAAGTATATAATTGCTCCAGCACTGATGTGCTAATCAACTGTTTTAATTTTTTGGAACTGTTTGGGTTAAAATCTGAAATAATTCCTCACCTCAACAAAGACAAAATAGCTGGGGTACCAAACTGAAAGGGATCAATTGTACTTTATTTGTAAAAGATACATGGTCTTATTCCTGTGATTAATGAGCCATCCAGACTTGCAATGAACTAGACTTCAGGGGACCCATTTAAAAAGATTGAATGACTGAGGGTGGAAAATATATCAGCAAAGGTAATCTGAAATCTAACATGATGTTGGCAATCCTTGAAAGATTAACACATAGTATTCCAGCCTCTATGCTGGTACAAATCTAGCATGAACTGCTGGTTAATTTCAATTGACTAACTATTGTTGTCTACATTGAACCTTTTCATTTTATGCATCATAATGGTGCAATTTCACATGAATGGAACATTTATAAATGACGTGTACATTACCCCCATGGACATAACATGAATTTAACAAAATTATAAAATATTTATCTGTGATTAAGGGAACATTTTATAGCAGCAAGCAGTTAGTGTTATAGTGTGGGTTCTGCAGATTCACAATTAATAAATGTTACAGTGAATTCGCCTGATGGAATAGAACTTGAGTATTATTGGGTTAAAGGGACACATTGAAGCTTTTTGTCTTGCAAAATTGTCAGGACAATTCGCAAGAATTAAGGGGAAAAAACAATTTATAATGTATGATAATAGAATGCTGATTGGTTGCCAAGTGTACTCTGATTGGTAGAGGCATTGCATGGAGAATGCACAAGTTGATCGTGACGGACAGATAACTGCCAAGAACTGTTTGAAATTTAAACCAGGCCACTTGACTCTGATGATCAAGGCATTGGGGAATGAATCAGCAAATGGCTGTCATTTATTTTATTTAGCTGAAACAAGTGCAGTGTACATGTTCTTTCTGTCTGCAAAGAACAATATATGTAATATATGTAACTTCCAAAACATGCAAATACATCAGACTGTGAGCCTGACTGGCCATCATTGTCTGCATAATTTTAGCACATTGAGGGTATAGTAAATGTTGTTTAATTGCAGAATCACATCTAATATTGGATACTGTGTATTGAGGTTTGCAAATCAATAGCAATGCTGTGTCTATATGCTCATTTGACATTGCTGGCCTATTCACCAATGTTCCACTGAAGGAAGCCATATATATTTGTACTGCAGTACCATATCATCGCACCCCAGACCCATCAACATCAATACTCATTCAACTTTTGAAATTGGCAATTTGCAGTTAAATTCAATTTTAATGACACTATGTGTGGATGTTGTTGCCATGGGACCTCCTTTAGGCCAAGCCCTCACAAACATCTTTATTGTGTTCCACGAGAAACGTGTCTTCAATGAAATGACATCTAACTCCCTATCCCTAGCATATTTACAATAAGTGGATGATACGTTTGCTATACTTAAATCTGCAGCAACATGCACTAATTTCCTTAGCTGTCTTAATGGGCTCATCCTGGGCTCAACTTCACATTTGAAATGGACCAGTCAAATAAACTTAGCTTTCTTGATGTATTAGTGGGCTGGTTTAGCACAGTGGGTAAACAGCTGGCTTGTAATGCCAGCAGCGTGGGTTCAATTTCCGTATCGGCCTCCCCGAACAGGTGCTGGAATGTGGCAACTAGGGGCTTTTCACAGTAACTTCATTGAAGCCTACTTGTGATAATAAGCTATTATTATTATTATATCATCTCCATGGCAGCATCTCTATTGATCTAAGTCCACTTGCCAACCAATCAGCTGTTCCTTTGACATTGGCATCCTTGCGATTGTCCTGGTGAGTGCAAAATAAAAGCTTTGACAAAATTAATTTTTTCGCCAATAATCCTCAGTGTGCTAAGAATCATGCTGACAACCAACTTGAGATTGTCAGTAGAGCTCACAGTGCGGTGCACTTGCATGTGCTGTAAGCTACAGAAAGAACATGTACACACATTTGTGCCTGTTTCAGTTAAACAAAATAAGTGACAGCCATTTGTTGATTCATTCCCCATGCAATCCTTTGACCAATCAGAGTTAAGCTGCCTGGTTTAAATTTCAAACAATCCTTGGTAGCTATCAACTGGTGCATTTTCTATGTCAACCCCTCTGCCAATCAGAGTCCATAGCCAACTAATCAGCACTCTCTTCTCATACAGTATAAATTGTTGTTTTCCCCTTATACTAGTATTCTTGTGAAGTTCCCTGATGAGTGCACGATGAAAAGATTCAACATGTCTCTTTTTTTCAACAGTAGCAGTGAATTCCAAGGTAACGTGAATTGATTGACCAGAGTTATTGCCATGGAAAGAGCTAAGGGAGATGACAATTTTGTTTAGTTTTTATTGGTAGAAAAAGACGGAAAGATTGCATTTTTTATTTTACGATTTAATAAGTGAATATATCATTTTAATCATAAAACTGTCTCTAGGCTATATTCAAACGGAGCAAAAAAGGCACCACAATTTCTGAATCTGTCCACATGGCAAAGTGCAGATTTACAGAGACTCCTCTGTCTCAATATAGTGGCACCTTCTTGCTTTAACTCTAGTGTAATACGGTAAAGCATAAATAAGAATCTCATCAAGCATCACTCAATAAAAATCATGCGAAGAGCATGTGAAGCAAAATGACAGACACCCTCCTGTAAATCAGATAGGAGAGCTCCTGCCAATCAAATGATT
Source organism: Scyliorhinus torazame (assembly GCF_047496885.1). NCBI lineage: Eukaryota > Metazoa > Chordata > Chondrichthyes > Carcharhiniformes > Scyliorhinidae > Scyliorhinus > Scyliorhinus torazame. Next base: position 114,786,620 of record NC_092725.1, on the reverse strand, counting down.
AATTTTTCCTCACTATTACGATTATTGTAATTTTTTTCACCTAAGTGACTTTGTGAAATTTCACATATAATTGCACAAATTGAGATAGATCCAATTTCTTCGTTAATATAATTATGGATCACAGTTACCACTTTAACCTCTTGCAATTACTGACATTTTAAAAGTATAATCTTTCATTCAACATTTCATTTATTGTTAGTTAATAAATGTGTTACAAAAGTACCCAGGATGGCAGTACCCTGGCAGTAAGCAGGCAGAAAAGAAATCAGGGTGTTGAAATCTTTTCAGGGTTTTCTTTTCCCACGTGTTGTATCCTATGAAACAAAACAATCACCGATCCAGTAAGTCATTCTCTTCCAAATGTTCAAAGCATGTAGGATGGCTCAAAATCACTTCCCTTAACTGGGGCACTTCCATTTCCGTCTCAACTTCCTGATAGTAACCCTCATGAGACCCACAGGGACACCTTAATGGGACTCATGGAATACAAACTCCCCTACTAGCAGGCAGACGCCCACCAACTCAGGCTCGTAAATTCACGTTATAAAAGCCGGCCCGGACTGGGACCGACGTGTTCTTTAGTCTCGGTTGGGTTGGACTAGGATTAGGGTTTTGAGCTGTAAACCGCATTGTGGTCTTTATTTTATGTTGACTAATTAAATACTGTTAAACTTACCTTCTCGGGACTCCCAAGCGTTTATATTTCTGTAAAGATTATTTGCAAAATCAACTCTTGAAAATGCAGAGAAGAAATGTCAGGCCAAGAAATATCTACCTTATAGATTCAATTACAGGGAATAGATCAGCAAAGTCAATTTGAAATCTGCAGGAACTACTGATAATTCATGAGAGGTTGACACATCCCAATGCCTGGTCGATTGAAAATGAAATGACCCCTTTTTACACCTAAATCCCATCAAGTAAATAAACGTTGTCACCTCTATAATCTCCAAACCACCTCAATTCTAAATGTGCAAAATGGAACTGTGCCACATGTCAGTAGATATAAATCAGAGGACTGAGGAATGGGGCCAAAGCACAAATAGTTTTCAGGACCAGAAAACAGTAACTTAATGCAATTGTTTCTTGTACAGACTCCCCCAAACGTTGCAGTGGAAAGACTGCGGATAATTGAGGAAATGTGCTTAAAACCATTTTTCTGTTGTCATATGAAATGAAATTTTTGGCATTCGTATCCACCAGAGAGGAATTAATCTTTGGGGATTTTCAGAGAGCCTTTTGCTGTTCGGTTTGTAAAGATAATGTCATGTATAAATGCCCAGTCCTACCATCATTTGGTAGATCTGAAGGATATAGAAGCATTTGCATGAAATAAAACATACATTTAGACAGTGCTTTTTATGCCCTTGAGACATCTCAATGTGCTTCCTGGCTATTGGATTACCATTGTTAGGGTGTACAAAACCTCTGCAAGCAAGCGGTGTGAGTGTGGGGATGGATGTTGGCCAGGCCACCAGTAATTCCCTTTTGAAAAATGCCATGAACTTATTCCAGTCCATTTACTTGACTGGAGCCTGAGCTGAACGTTTCCTCTGTAATTGAAGATTATATGCTGAATTCTAGGGGTTAGAATTTCACTACTGAGGTGGATACCTCACATCAGGAAATTTCCCAAATTGGCAGACCCACATTAGATCAGACCATTGCTATGAGGAGGTAAGGGTGAAAATGAGTCAGGTCCACCAAACCCAGAAGCAGGTCTTATGTGGTCATGGAGATGGATCAGTGCCAAATCAGGCTGGTTAGAAGATTCACCTTTGTTCTATGGAACTTTGTTTTGGAAGCTGTTAGCCCTCACACCCCACATACCCATGCTCCTTCATCATTCCATGAGCCCTCTATTCCAACAGATGCCCCACATGCATGCCCATTCATACCTCTATGCCACCTTCATAGCCACTCACCCAATATTCATCATGGACAGATCTCAGGGACCATGTGGAGATGAAAACAATAAACTTTGAACAATGCTCTAACACAGTAGACACTGAAAAAACTCCCATTTCTGAAAACCATTCAAAATGTTAAATTTCCTAAAGTGTTTGATTGTTTATAAAGTTGTTTACTCATGCTCCACAGCAAAGACAGTTAATCCTTTAAAGGCTTCTTTAAACTGCCAATCTGTGACCTTGGAATCCCCTGCTGATATAAATGTAGCTTTTGAAAATCAGCCAAGCATTCATGATGACTTAACAATAGCCATTGGGAAAGGTCAGTAGGGAGCTCCAATGAAACTACACAAAGTTATTTTGTTTTTCTAATTTACACCAGATGTCCTGTCACTCACTGCAGTTCAGCAAAAGGTGTTTTTTTTAATTCTTGCTAACTGCTTAAGCTCAAGTTTAAAGAGCAGGGTTGTTTTTTTAAAACTTCATATTGTGACAGTTAAACAGACTTTATCTGTTCTTCAAGAGTGTTTATGTATACTCCATCAATTATTGACACCCACACTGCAGGTTAAGACCCTTGGACCAGCCAAAATGGAGTCTGCTTGGACTCAGCACGAGGTTCAAATGGTCCTACTGAGTTCAATTGGCAACATGGTAGCACAGTGGTTAGCACAGTTGCTTCACAGCACCAGGGTCCCGGCTTGGGTCACTGTCTGTGCTGAGTCTGCACGTTCTCCCAGTGTCTGCGTGGGTTTTCTCCGCGTGGTCCGGTTTTCTCCCTCAAGTCCTGATAGACGTGCTATTAGGTGAATTGGACATTCCGAATTTTCCCTCTGTGTACCCAAACAGATGCCGGAGTGCGGCGACTAGGGTTTTTTCGCAGTAACTTCATTGCAGTGTTAATGTAAGCCTACGTGTGACAATAAAGATTATTAAGATTAAGGTTTCCCACCTGAATGATTGATGCCTTCCCACTGCCATCAAAAATGGAATCTGTCGGAAATCATAGAGGGGTCATGAAAGGTATGAAGGGCATGGGTGTGTGGGGTGTGAGGGCTAACAGCTTCCAAAACAAAGCCTCATAGAACAAAGGCGAGTCTTGTAACCAGCCTGATTTGGCACTGATCCACCCCCATCTTGAAAGGTCCATGGAATCTTCCCGACTCTGCAAAAATCCAGTCCTTGAAGTGAGGTTGAAACCTATAACTGTCTTTGGCACAAGAGCCAAGCTCATACTGCTATTTATGTACTAAAAATCAAAACATATTAAGATTACATATTTTTTAATTTTAATGGTTACTGCAAATGGTCTTCAAGTCATAAGCAGTTTACTGCTTATTCATAAAGCTGATTATTTTAAAGATGAAGTGAGATAAAGATGAAATGTTGTTCAACACAAAACTGCACCTTTGTTTGGTATTGAGAAGTATAGAACCACACTATTTATGCAGTACTAATCGTATTTCGATATCTATGTCTACAATGTTAACAGAGACAGTGAGCACATCCCAGTGTGAAATCCCCACAAAGATATTGAATTCAGGTTTGGTGTATCTGAAAGTGCCAATGGAAAAACACAATGACCAGAGTCAAGTGGATGAAACTTGTGACCCCAGCTTTAGCTCCTAGCATACTGCAGACAGTTAAATAATATCACGTTCCACCATTTGATTACACAGGTTGCTGCTGATAACCATGCCATTTTTTATGCTGACTCGCACCATCTATCAATTTAGCAACTGTCACTGAAAGAGCAGTGGGGGTGAGGGGATTGGAGGTGTGTGTGTGTGGGGGGGGGGGGGGGATTGGTGGTTGGGAAGCAGGAGGTCAGAAAGATCAGCAAGAATCAATTGACTGATTCCAGCTTCGAGCAACAGGGAAAATTGGCTCACTGGATTGTGTTTGACTGATTTAGTGTTATTCTGTCAATCCTTTGTTTGGCTTCATGAACCAATACTAACTCTGGCTGGAGCTAACATTAGCAAGTCGGCTGCTGCTTGTCACCTGGGTACCTGAAAATTGAACAACCCTCTGCGCAGCACATTAGCAAGGCAGTGAAGTTGTCATTTTACCCTCCGATGGTTCGTTCTGGGAGCCATGCAGGCTGCAGATTTGAAAGCAAAAGAACACAGTCATGTTTTCTATGTTCTATGTTCTACTTGCTGCTGACAGTGCACGATTTTCACATGACAATGTAGTCCCTGGTGAAGGTTGATACTCTTATCCTTCCTCCGGCTGGTGAGATGTAATTTTACTCTGACTCACCCACGATGAATTGTCACAAATGGAAAGGAGTTCAGATACCAGCTCACGTGGTTCCTATTTTAAATAAGTGTATGTCTTGCAGTTGCCAACTTGGCAGAGCCGTGCAGCTGTTGTTTGTTCATTTGGATTTTAATGGTGTAGCATCTTCCCAATCTGAAAAGTCACGGTCAGCCTGCAGGCCAGCCACCTGTTGAATAGTGTAGATCCCAAATCTCCCCATGGGATGGATTGACTTTTGATCTGGTAGGTTCACGCAAACTTCTCATGGAAAATGACATGTATCGCTCGTACTGTAAGCCGTTGCCGTGTGCTGGATTGACTAGCAGGTTTGTCGGTCGTGGTGGGTAGAGGTGGGGTGGGCGCGAGATTGTAAGTAGTCAAGAGTTGGGTGGGTTTGCTGCCTTTCTTTATTAGGTGTGTCCCAGTAACATTGGACTACTTTGGAATGTCATTTTATCAGCCCAGAATCAAAATAGAACATAACATTAATTTGGACTGGCCACTGATAAGAACAATTGGCATTTTTATAGTATCTTTAACATAATAAAAGATGCTTGGTAGCATCATCAAACAAAACATGTGTTTATGGCTATCCAGTGCCTAGAACATCTCTCACACCTATCCTCCACCTCCCAGAAGAACCGACTTGTTCGCGCCTTAGTCAAGTGCGTCCTGTGCACCAGCTTAAACCTTATGAAACTTAACCTTGCACAAGAGGAGATGGAGTTGATCCTATGCACAGCTTCGTTTCACCCCCTCCCCTTCAACACCACCCCCAATTCGTCTTCCCACTTCCTTTTCACTTCTTCCAAAGAAGCCCTCTCCATCGCCAACAGCTGTACAGAAATGTTTGAGATCCTTCCCTCCCTAGCTCATCCAAAAACAGAACCTTATCCAACAGCGAGGGGGAAATGAAAAAAGCTCTTTACGCACAATAGTACCGCACCTGCAGATATCTAAATACATTTCCTCTCAGAAGCTGGAACTTCTCTGAAATATCTTCTAACCCTGCAAATCTACCCTCGAAAAACAGGGGCAGGATTCTCCCCTACCCGGCGAGGCGGGGGGTCCCGGCGGGATGGAGTGGCGTGAACCACTCCGGCAGCGGGCCGCCCCAAAGGTGCGGATTTCTCCGCACCTTTAGGGGCCAAGCCCTCACCTTTAGGGGCTAGGCCCGCACCGGAGTGGTTGCCACCCCGCCGGCTGGTGTGGAAGGCCTTTGACGCCACGCTAGCCGGGGCCGAAGGGACTCCGCCAGCTGGTGGAAGTCCGCGCACGCGCGGGAATGTCAGCGGTTGCTGACGTCATCCCTGTGCATGCGCAGGGGAGGTCACCTCCGCGTTGGCCATCACAGAGGCGATGGCCGACACGGAGGGGAAAGAGTGCCCCCACGGCACAGGCCCGCCCGCGCATCGGTGGGCCCCGATCGTGGACCAGGCCACCGTGGGGGCACCCCCCGGGGCCAGATCGTACCCCCCCCCCAGGACCCTGGTGCCCGCTCTCGCCGCCTGGTCCCGCCGGTAAGGGAGGTGGTTTAATTCACGCCGGCAGGACCGGCATTACAGCAGCGGGACTTCGGCCCATCATGGGCCAGAGAATCGCTAGGAGGGGCGCGCCGGTCGGCGAATCTCCGGTGCCGGAGAATTCGGCGGCTGGCGGGGGCGGGATTCACGACACTCCCCAGCGTTTCTCCGACCCGGCGGGGGGTCGGAGAATCACGCCCCAGGTCTCTGAACCTCTATAACCCCTCCCTCTCCCATGTCCTGTATGTTGAATCAAGACCAGGTGGCATAAACCAATTTATTCAGATTTGCATCAACAGAGACATAGTGCCTAATTAAAATTGGTTCCAAATTCTCAAAGAAACTATTACCACTAGGCTCGACAAAAATTTTACTGGAGAGAATAGGAGAGAGGTGGTAACAAGTGCCCTCAAGCGTGATCTTACACAAGTAGCCTCCTCCATCCGCCCCCATATAGAGTCTGGATCCTTAAGCCACCCCCTTATCAGTGTTTGCTTCCCAGTAATAACACAGCAGATCAGATAGTGCCAAACTCCTTCCCCCCCCCTCCCCCGACTGTCTATCCCTCTATAAAAAACAGCCCTACGCACCCAAGGGGTCTTGTCTGCCCAAACAAAGGAAGATATTAACTTATTGATCCTACCAAAGAAAGCCTCAGAAAGAAAGACTAGGAGACACTGGAATTTAAACAAAAGCCTTGGAAGAATATTCATTTGCACTGTCTGGACTCTTCCTGCCCAAGTCAAAGGAAGGACAACCCACATCTTCAAATCAGCCTTCACCCCATCAACCATACTGGCAAAGTTATGTTTATGGAGCGAGGCCCAATCATAAGCCACACGAAACACCAGGTACCAGAAACTAGTCCTGGCTGGGCAAAATGTAGCCTTCCCAGATCAGCTCCTGGGGTTTTCTGGAAAACATTCACTTTTGCCAAGTTTTAAGTTATACCCCGAGAAGGAACCAAACATCCTGGCAACTCCATTATCGCCTCCACATTGGAGAGAAAGTCCGTAATGTACAACAACAAATCGTCCGCATATAAGGATAACCTATGCTCTTCCTGTCCAAGTCAAAGGAAGGACAACCCACATCTTCAAATCAGCCTTCACCCCATCAACCATACTGGCAAAGTTATGTTTATGGAGCGAGGCCCAATCATAAGCCACACGAAACACCAGGTACCAGAAACTAGTCCTGGCTGGGCAAAATGTAGCCTTCCCAGATCAGCTCCTGGGGTTTTCTGGAAAACATTCACTTTTGCCAAGTTTTAAGTTATACCCCGAGAAGGAACCAAACATCCTGGCAACTCCATTATCGCCTCCACATTGGAGAGAAAGTCCGTAACGTACAACAACAAATCGTCCGCATATAAGGATAACCTATGCTCCTTCCCTCCTCGCTCTATCCTCCTCCACTTAAAGATGATCTAAGTGCAATGGCCAGCAGTTTCTTTACTAACGCAAACAACAGCAGGGATGATGGGTACCCCTGCCTTATACCCCTGTTCAATCCAAAGTACTCCAAGCTCAGGGCCTTGGTACGGATTCTCGCAGTGGGAGCCCTTTACAAAAGCCTAACCTAGTATATAAATTTTGGCCCAAAACCAAATTGCTCCATTACCTCAAAAAGTTACCCCCACTCAACCCGATCAAATGATTTCTCCCCATTCATCGAGATAACCACCTCTGGTTTGGTCACTGAGGAGTGCAACAGCACCACGGGTGAAATTCTCCCGAAACGGCACGATGTCCGTTGACTGGCGCCCAAAACGGCGCCAATCAGACGGGCATCGCGCCGCCCCAAAGGTGCGGAATGCTCCGCATCTTTGGGGGCCGAGCCGCAACATTGAGGGGCTAGGCCGACGCCGGAGGAATTTCCGCACCGCCAGCTGGCAGAAACGGCCTTTGTTGCCCGCCAGCTGGCGCGGAAATGACATCTCGGGGCGGCGCAAGCGCGGGAGCGTCAGCAGCCGCTGACAGTTTCCCACGCATGCGCAGTGGAGGGAGTCTCTTCCGCCTCCGCCATGGTGGAGACCGTGGCGGAGGCGGAAGGGAAAGAGTGCCCCCACAGCACAGGCCCGACCGCGGATCGGTGGGCCCCGATCGCGGGCCAGGCCACCGTGGGGGCACCCCCCGGGGCCAGATCGCCCCGCGCCCCCCCCAGGACCCCGGAGCCCGCCCGCGCCGCCGTTCAAAAGGTGGTTTAATCCACGCCGGCGGGACAGGCAATTTATCGGCGGGACTTCGGCCTATCTGGGCTGGAGAATCGCGGGGGGTGGCCCGCCAACCGGCGCGGCCCGATTCCCGCCCCCGCCGAATATCCGGTTCCGGAGACTTCGGCAACCAGCAGGGGCGGGATTCACGCCAGCCCCCGGCGATTCTCCGACACGGCGGGGGGTCGGAGAATTACGCCCCACATTCCAGAATCTCCTAATGTTGGTTGGCAGCTGTCGGCCCTTAACAAACCCTGTCTGCCCCTCTGAAACTACCCCCTGCAGACAAGTCTCCAAACGAGTTGCCAGCACCTTAGCCAACAGTTAATAAAGAAATAAGTCGGTACAGCCCTCACTCTGCTGGATTCTTGTCCTTTTTCAAGTTCAAGGAGATCGATACCTGTGCCAGCGTGGCCAGCAACATTCCTGAGACAAGGAATCGTTAAATATCTCCAACATAAATGGAACCAGTATCCCAGCAAACTGTTTATAAAACTCGACAGGAAATCCATTCACACCACTGCCTTACCCATCTGCATTAGACGAATACAACTCCAAATCTGCCCAATTGACGCCTCCAACTCCTGCCTTCTATCGTGCTCCACCTCCGGAAAAGTCGACTCATCTATAAACTGTCCCATTGTCGATTCCTCCTCGTAGGACTTTGGAATGGGCGGAGAAGAGCTTCAAGGTGCAGGGGGCAACGATGATGTCGGGCCGGAGTGATTGGGTTGTGTCGCTTGAGGAGATGGCGATCCTGGGGGACATGTGTAAGACGCGAGCAAAGGTGGAGGACCAGGAAAATAGGTCCAGTCAATCTGCGGATTGACCAGTTGGAGTGGGGGGTACGAGTGCAATAGGCTATGTCGTGAGGATGCTGGCCAGGTTGGTGGAAGAGAAGGTGCTGGACAAGGCCCCAGAGGTGGATCGGGCCCATAGGCCCCTGAGATAGAGGCCAAGAGAGGGGAAACCGCCACCGGTGGTGATTGTTGCACAAGTTCCAGGACAAGGAAAAGATTCTGAGGTAGGCCCGGTGGAGCAGGATTGTGAGTGGGAAAAAAACAAATCCCAATCTATCAAGGCATTGGAGTGGAGCTGACCAGGAGTTCAACAAGGCCAAGGCAGTGCTGTATCGGCACCAGATTCAGTTTGGGATGTTGTACCCGGCCAGTGTTTGGGTAACGTTCGAGGGCCGGGAGTATTACTTTGGGGCGCTGCAGGAGGCAAATGACTTTATTCAGGAACGTAAGCTGGGGAAGGGCTGAAGGGAGATCTTGGGTGTTGTCTCTGCAAAAGTTTATTTGTTTCTGTTTGCTGATGGGGTAAAGTTATAATGGGGGCGTTTGCAAACCCCCCCCCCTCCCCCGCCCCCCCCCCCCCCCCCCCCGCCCCCCCCAACCACCTTACCACCTTTTTTGTGGTTTTGTGTTTTTTATATCTTTTGTATAGTTGGTACTTGTATTTCTTGTATTTTGGTATTTTTGAACTGAAGTTTGATTGCTGCTTGGTTCGGAGGCGTTGGGGGGGGGGGGGGGGTGGTATAGTGTTTAGCTTTAAAACACTCTGTTGGTTATGCTCTGTGCATTGATGGGGATTGGGGTGGGGAGGTTTGAGAATGCTCTGTAGGGATGCCATGTTGGGATGAGGGTTCTAGTTTTGGGTTGGGTGTGGGGTATGGGAAGGTGCAGGGATGAGGTTTGGAGAGAAGGATTGGGGGGGGGTGCAATTCGGATAGGAACGGGGGGTGTGGAGAGTTCTAGGGGGCCTTCGGGTAGGAATCGCCACGCTAGCAAGGAATGTTAGTGAACGGAAGTGAAGTGGCGGGTGGCTGCGGTGATTAGCCAGTTTGAGGGGGAAGAAGGGTGATGAGGCAGTTATGGAGGATGAGGTTTGTTATGGACAGGGTGGTGGCCATCTTGGATGGGCCCGATTCAAAGTGGGGATGGGGGCGGAGCATAAGAGTGATGATAGCAGACTCGAGGGGGATGGGGAGGCAGAAGCCTCCGGTGGAATGTCCACAGGCTAAATGGTTGCTGAATGTAATTATGATCACGTCAGGTGCCAGAGGTGATAGTGTCCATGGATGTGGAGAAGGCCTTTGATAGGGTAGAGTGGAGGTATTTGTTTGAGATTCTGGGGAGGTTTGTGTTCGCGCCAAGGTTGCTGGTGTGGGTTTGGTTGTTGTTTGTGTTGCTGATTGAGTCCTTGGCGATGGCAGTTCAGGCTTCAGTTGAGCGAGCAGGGTTTGTGGGGGTGGGGGGCTGGGAGCACCAGGTGTCTTTGTATGCCAATGACATGTTGTTGTTCATGTCAGACCCATTGGGAAGATGGCCAGAATCGTGGACTTACTGGAGAGGTTGGGCCTTTCTCGCTCGGCGCCTGGCATTAATTTTCAGGGCGACCTTCACCTTGACGGCCACTGGGAGTGTGTGACCTCTCCCATACCCCCCACTTCCAGATGCACATGGTCTCCCATGCACAGATGTTGCATGGTCTCTCTGCTCAGCCACAGTTGGCAGGGACACACCCAGTCCAGCAGGTCTTCGTACATCAGGCGCTGTCGATATACATGAGGCCTGATGCGACGCCTCCTCCCCACCTCCTCCTCGGCCTGCTGGACGACTGGATCTCCATTCTCACCAGCTGGCTCCTGTTCCTCTGGGGCAGGCTCCTGTTTTGCAGACCCACCCAGAGCAGGCCCTGCTCTTGCAGCTTCTGTGCATCCTCCAGGGCTGCGGTGGTCAGGGAGATGCCAACCACAACTCGGCTATACCTCCAACTCCATTTTCTGCAGGGGGTATACGACACGCTCACCATGTTAGCATGGTGAGTACTCCCCTGCCCACCGAGGTCCAACGGGCTGCACTGTCCATGTCCCGGCATGTCCCTTTCCTGATCCTGGCCCAACGCCCCCCCCCCCAACCTCGGCTGTTCCCCACAACACACTTCCCTCCGCAATGCCCCACTGGTTCTGCCGATGCCTGTCACCGGGGTGCCTCCTGCCCTGCCGCCCAACCTTGCCAGCATCACGCTCTGCAGCCTCTGTCCTGTGTCCTCTGTGGGGTCTACTGTGGATGGGTAGGCCCTGTGCTACCCCCGCCAGCAGGATGCCACCTAACCGTGGGGGAGGGGGGGGGGGGGGGGGGTGGACTGTGCTGCCGGCGTGGTGGCAGGGACCATGGACAGGACTGGGGCAGGCGAATTGGGCAACTGATGAGACCATGGCTGTGGTGCCGTTGGTCCTCTGTGCGACGCACGGGTTGTGCCAATCCGTCCGAAGGCAGGGTGGATGGTAGCAGGGGCGCAGTAGGCAGAGCTAGGTGATGGCCGGTGTTTCTGCGGGGTGGGCTGGCTGGTAGTGCCACTGGTGGGGCACCCACTCTGTGGGTACAGTGTGCCAGGGTTTATAGCAAGGGCAATGGTGCATGCGACCGCTGCTTGGCACACTCCCAACCTCCACCTGCATCCTCTGCTGTGGGGCAGCACTGTGGGTGGGTGCACTGAGGGTTACCAACGCCTGGTGGCCACACATGTCCTGTTAATGGGGGTGGCTGGAGTCTGGGAGTTCCGGGAGGGTGACCTGGGAGTTCAGGGGGAGGGGGCATCCATACGGCCGGAGGCACTCTGCAAATTCAGGGGACACGGTGGGCAGTCAGTGGGGTGGGCAGTCAGTGGGGTGGGCAGTCAGTGGGATGGGATGTCAGTGGGGTGGGCAGTCAGTGGGGTGGGCAGTCAGTGGGGTGGGGCAGTCAGTGGGATGGGAAATAAGTGGGGTGGGAAGTCAGTGGGATGGGCAGTGGGCAGTCCGTGGGGTGAGAAGTCAGTGGGATGGGCAGTCTTTGGGGTGGGCAGTCAGTGGGGTGGGAAGTCAGTGGGGTGGGCAGTCACTGGGATGGGAAGTCAGTGAGATGGGAAGTCAGTGAGATGGGAAGTCAGTGAGATGGGAAGTCAGTGAGATGGGGAAGTCAGTGGGGTGGGCAGTCAGTGGGGGGAAATCAGTGGGATGGGAAGTCAGTGGGGTGGGGCAGTCAGTGGGATGGGAAGTCAGTGGGGTGGGCAGTCAGTGGGGTGGGCAGTCAGTGGGATGGGAAGTCAGTGGGATGGGCAGTCAGTGGGGTGGGAAGTCAGTGAGATGGGAAGTCAGTGGGATGGGAAGTCAGTGGGGTGGGCAGTCAGTGGGATGGGCAGTCAGTGGGATGGGAAGTCAGTGGGGTGGGAAGTCAGTGGGGTGGGCAGTCAGTGGGATGGGAAGTCAGTGGGATGGGCAGTCAGTGGGGGTGGGAAGTCAGTGAGATGGGAAGTCAGTGGGATGGGAAGTCAGTGGGGTGGGCAGTCAGTGGGATGGGCAGTCAGTGGGATGGGAAGTCAGTGGGATGGGAAGTCAGTGGGATGGGAAGTCAGTGGGGTGGGCAGTCAGTGGGATGGGAAGTCAGTGGGATGGGCAGTCAGTGGGGTGGGAAGTCAGTGGGGTGGGCAGTCACTGGGATGGGAAGTCAGTGAGATGGGAAGTCAGTGAGATGGGAAGTCAGTGAGATGGGAAGTCAGTGGGGTGGGCAGTCAGTGGGGTGGGAAGTCAGTGGGGTGGGCAGTCAGTGGGATGGGAAGTCAGTGAGATGGGAAGTCAGTGAGATGGGAAGTCAGTGGGGTGGGCAGTCAGTGGGGTGGGAAGTAAGTGGGATGGGAAGTCAGTGAGATGGGAAGTCAGTGGGGTGGGCAGTCAGTGGGGTGGGCAGTCAGTGGGTTTGGCAGTCAGTGGGATGGGCAGTCAGTGGGATGGGAAGTCAGTGGGGTGGGCAGTCAGTGGGGTGGGAATTCAGTGGGATGGGCAGTCAGTGGGATGGGAAGTCAGTGGGGTGGGCAGTCAGTGGGATCGGCAGTCAGTGGGATGGGAAGTCAGTGAGGTGGGCAGTCAGTGGGATGGGCAGTCAGTGGGTTGGGCAGTCAGTGGGATGGGCAGTCAGTGGGATGGGAAGTCAGTGGGGTGGGCAGTCAGTGGGATGGGAAGTCAGTGGGATGGGAAGTCAGTGGGGTGGGCAGTCAGTGGGGTGGGCAGTGGGCAGTCAGTGGGGTGGGAAGTCAGTGGGGTGGGAAGTCAGTGGGGTGGGAAGTCAGTGGGGTGGGAAGTCAGTGGGATGGGAAGTCAGTGGGATGGGAAGTCAGTGGGATGGGCAGTCAGTGGGATGGGAAGTCAGTGGGGTGGGCAGTCAGTGGGATGGGAAGTCAGTGGGTTGGGCAGTCAGTGGGGTGGGCAGTCAGTGGGGTGGGCAGTCAGTGGGGTGGGCAGTCAGTGGGTTGGGCAGTCAGTGGGGTGGGCAGTCAGTGGGATGGGAAGTCAGTGGGTTGGGCAGTCAGTGGGGTGGGCAGTCAGTGGGGTGGGCAGTCAGTGGGGTGGGAAGTCAGTGGGGTGGGCAGTCGGTGGGGTGGGAAGTCAGTGGGTTGGGCAGTCAGTGGGGTGGGCAATCAGTGGGATGGGAAGTCAGTGGGATGGGAAGTCAGTGGGTTGGGCAGTCAGTGGGGTGGGCAGTCAGTGGAGTGGGCAGTCGGTGGGGTGGGCAGTCAGTGGGGTGGGCAGTCAGTGGGGTGGGCAGTCAGTGGGCGGGCAGTCAATGGGGTGGGAAGTCAGTGGGATGGGAAGTCAGTGGGGTGGGAAATCAGTGGGTTGGGCAGTCAGTGGGATGGGAAGTCAGTGGGATGGGAAGTCAGTGGGGTGGGCAGTCAGTGGGGTGGGAAGTCAGTGGGGTGGGCAGTCAGTGGGGTGGGCAGTCAGTGAGATGGGAAGTCAGTGGGATGGGAAGTCAGTGGGTTGGGCAGTCAGTGGGGTGGGCAGTCAGTGGGGTGGGCAGTCAGTGGGATGGGAAGTCAGTGGGTTGGGCAGTCAGTGGGGTGGGCAGTCAGTGGGGTGGGAAGTCAGTGGGATGGGAAGTCAGTGGGTTGGGCAGTCAATGGGGCGGGCAGTCAGTGAGATGGGAAGTCAGTGGGTTGGGCAGTCAATGGGGCAGGCAGTCAGTGAGATGGGACGTCAGTGGGGTGGGCAGTCAGTGGGGTGGGAAGTCAGTGGGGTCGGAAGTCAGTGGGGTGGGCAGTCAGTGGGGTGGGAAGTCAGTGGGTTGGGCAGTCAGTGGGGTGGGCAGTCAGTGGGATGGGAAGTCAGTGGGGTGGGAAGTCAGTGGGTTGGGCAGTCAGTCGGGTGGGCAGTCAGTGGGATGGGAAGTCAGTGGGGTGGGAAGTCAGTGGGGTGGGCAGTCAGTGGGGTGGGAAGTCAGTGGGGTGGGAAGTCAGTGGGTTGGGCAGTCAGTGGGGTGGGCAGTCAGTGGGATGGGAAGTCAGTGGGGTGGGAAGTCAGTGGGTTGGTCAGTCAGTGGGGTGGGCAGTCAGTGGGGTGGGCAGTCAGTGGGATGGGAAGTCAGTGCGTTGGGCAGTCAGTGGGGTGGGCAGTCAGTGGGGTGGGAAGTCAGTGGGATGGGAAGTCAGTGGGTTGGGCAGTCAGTGGGGCGGGCAGTCAGTGAGATGGGAAGTCAGTGGGATGGGAAGTCAGTGGGGTGGGCAGTCAGTGGGGTGGGAAGTCAGTGGGGTGGGAAGTCAGTGGGTTGGGCAGTCAGTGGGGTGGGCAGTCAGTGGGATGGGAAGTCAGTGGGGTGGGAAGTCAGTGGGTTGGGCAGTCAGTGGGGTGGGCAGTCAGTGGGGTGGGCAGTCAGTGGGATGGGAAGTCAGTGGGTTGGGCAGTCAGTGGGGTGGGCAGTCAGTGGGGTGGGAAGTCAGTGGGATGGGAAGTCAGTGGGTTGGGCAGTCAATGGGGCGGGCAGTCAGTGAGATGGGAAGTCAGTGGGTTGGGCAGTCAGTGGGATGGGAAGTCAGTGGGATGGGAAGTCAGTGGGTTGGGCAGTCAATGGGGCGGGCAGTCAGTGAGATGGGAAGTCAGTGGGTTGGGCAGTCAGTGGGGTGGGCAGTCAGTGGGGTGGGCAGTCAGTGGGGTGGGCAGTCAGTGGGGTGGGAAGTCAGTGGGGTGGGCAGTCAGTGGGGTGGGAAGTCAGTGGGTTGGGCAGTCAGTGAGGTGGGCAGTCAGTGGGGTGGGCAGTCAGTGGGGTGGGCAGTCAGTGGGGTGGGAAGTCAGTGGGTTGGGCAGTCAGTGGGGTGGGCAGTCAGTGGGGTGGGAAGTCAGTGGGGTGGGAAGTCAGTGGGGTGGGATGTCAGTGGGATGGGCAGTCAGTGGGGTGGGCAGTCAGTGGGGGGAAATCAGTGGGATGGGAAGTCAGTGGGATGGGAAGTCAGTGGGGTGGGAAGTCAGTGGGGTGGGAAGTCAGTGGAATGGGAAGTCAGTGGAATGGGCAGTCAGTGGGGTGGGAAGCCGGTGGGGTGGGAAGCCGGTGGGATGGGAAGTCAGTGGGATGGGAAGTCAGTGGGTTGGGCAGTCAGTGGGGTGGGCAGTCAGTGGGGTGGGCAGTCAGTGGGGTGGGAAGTCAGTGGGTTGGGCAGTCAGTGGGGTGGGCAGTCAGTGGGGTGGGCAGTCAGTGGGGTGGGCAGTCAGTGGGGTGGGAAGTCAGTGGGGTGGGCAGTCAGTGGGGTGGGCAGTCAGTGGGGTGGGAAGTCAGTGGGGTGGGAAATCAGTGGGTTGGGCAGGCAATGGGGTGGGCAGTCAGTGAGATGGGAAGTCAGTGGGGTGGGCAGTCAGTGGGGTGGGCAGTCAGTGGGGTGGGAAGTCAGTGGGGTGGGCAGTCAATGGGGCGGGCAGTCAGTGAGATGGGAAGTCAGTGGGGTGGGCAGCCAGTGGGGTGGGCAGTCAGTGGGGTGGGCAGTCAGTGGGGTGGGAAGTCAGTGGGGTGGGAAGTCAGTGGGGTGGGAAATCAGTGGGTTGGGCAGTCAATGGGGTGGGCAGTCAGTGGGGTGGGCAGTCAGTGGGGTGGGCAGTCAGTGGGGTGGGCAGTCAGTGGGGTGGGAAGTCAGTGGGGTGGGCAGTCAGTGGGATGGGCTGTCAGTGGGGTGGGAAGTCAGTGGGGTGGGCAGTCAGTGAGTTGGGAAGTCAGTGGGGTGGGCAGTCAGTGGGGTGGGCAGTCAGTGGGGTGGGCAGTCAGTGGGGTGGGAAGTCAGTGGGGTGGGCAGTCAGTGGGATGGGCAGTCAGTGGGATGGGAAGTCAGTGGGGTGGGCAGTCAGTGGGGTGGGAAGTCAGTGGGATGGGAAGTCAGTGGGGTGGGAAGTCAGTGGAATGGGAAGTCAGTGGGGTGGGAAGTCAGTGGAATGGGAAGTCAGTGGAATGGGCAGTCAGTGGGGTGGGAAGCCGGTGGGGTGGGAAGCCGGTGGGGTGGGCAGTCAGTGCGATGGGCAGTCAGTGGGGTGGGATGTCAGTGGGGTGGGCAGTCAGTGGGATGGGCAGTCAGTGGGGTGGGCAGTCAGTGGGGTGGGCAGTCAGTGGGGGGAAATCAGTGGGATGGGAAGTCAGTGGGATGGGAAGTCAGTGGAATGGGCAGTCAGTGGGGTGGGAAGCCGGTGGGGTGGGAAGCCGGTGGGGTGGGCAGTCAGTGGGGTGGGCAGTCAGTGGGGTGGGAAGTCAGTGGAATGGGAAGTCAGTGGAATGGGCAGTCAGTGGGGTGGGAAGCCGGTGGGGTGGGAAGCCGGTGGGGTGGGCAGTCAGTGGGGTGGGCAGTCAGTGGGGTGGAAAGTCAGTGGGGTGGGCAGTCAGTGGGGTGGAAAGTCAGTGGGGTGGGCAGTCAGTGGGGTGGGCAGTCAGTGGGATGGGCAGTCAGTGGGGTGGGCAGTCAGTGGGGTGGGCAGTCAGTGGGATGGGAAGTCAGTGGGACGGGAAGTCAGTGAGGTGGGAAGTCAGTGGGGTGGGAAGTCAGTGGGGTGGGAAGTCAGTGGGGTGGAAAGTCAGTGGGATGGATAGTCAGTGGGGTGGGAAGTCAGTGGGGTGGAAAGTCAGTGGGGTGGACAGTCAGTGGGGTGGGCAGTCAGTGGGGTGGGCAGTCAGTGGGGTGGGAAGTCAGTGGGGTGGGCAGTCAGTGGGGTGGGCAGTCAGTGGGATGGGAAGTCAGTGGGGTGGGATGTCGGTGGGGTGGGATGTCAGTGGGTGGGCAGTCAGTGGGGTGGGCAGTCAGTGGGATGGGAAGTCAGTGGGGTGGAAACTCAGTGGGGTGGGCAGTCA
Source organism: Scyliorhinus torazame (assembly GCF_047496885.1). Classification (NCBI taxonomy): domain Eukaryota; kingdom Metazoa; phylum Chordata; class Chondrichthyes; order Carcharhiniformes; family Scyliorhinidae; genus Scyliorhinus; species Scyliorhinus torazame. The sequence continues at coordinate 114,769,570 of NC_092725.1, read as the reverse complement.
GTGGGATGGGCAGTCAGTGGGGTGGGAAGTCAGTGGGGTGGGCAGTCAGTGGGGTGGGCAGTCAGTGGGATGGGAAGTCAGTGGGGTGGGCAGTCAGTGGGGTGGGAAGTCAGTGGGGTGGGCAGTCAGTGGGGTGGGCAGTCAGTGGGATGGGAAGTCAGTGGGGTGGGATGTCAGTGGGGTGGGATGTCAGTGGGTGGGCAGTCAGTGGGGTGGAAAGTCAGTGGGGAGGGAGGTCAGTGGGGTGGGATGTCAATGGGGTGGGATGTCAGTGGGTGGGCAGTCAGTGGGGTGGAAAGTCAGTGGGGAGGGAGGTCAGTGGGGTGGGATGCTGGTGGGGTGGGCAGTCAATGGGGTGGGCAGTCAGTGGGATGGGAAGTCAGTGGGTTGGGCAGTCAGTGGGAAGGGCAGTCAGTGGGATGGGAAGTCAGTGAGATGGGAAGTCAGTGGGGTGGGCAGTCAGTGGGGTGGGCAGTCAGTGGGTTGGGCAGTCAGTGGGGTGGGAAGTCAGTGGGACGGGGAGTCAGTGGGGTGGGAAGTCAGTGGGATGGGATGTCAGTGGGATGGGAAGTCAGTGGGGTGGGCAGTCAGTGGGGTGGGAAGTCAGTGGGATGGGCAGTCAGTGGGATGGGAAGTCAGTGGGATGGGAAGTCAGTGGGATGGGCAGTCAGTGGGGTGGGCAGTCAGTGGGGTCGGCAGTCAGTGGGGTGGGCAGTCAGTGGGTTGGGCAGTCAGTGGGATGGGAAGTCAGTGGGATGGGAAGTCAGTGGGGTGGGCAGCCAGTGGGATGGGAAGTCAGTGGGATGGGAAGTCAGTGGGATGGGAAGTCAGTGGGATGGGAAGTCAGTGGGGTGGGCAGTCAGTGGGATGGGAAGTCAGTGGGGTGGGCAGTCAGTGGGGTGGGCAGTCAGTGGGATGGGCAGTCAGTGGGTTGGGCAGTCAGTGGGATGGGAAGTCAGTGGGATGGGAAGTCAGTGGGGTGGGCAGTCAGTGGGGTGGGAAGTCAGTGGGGTGGGCAGTCAGTGGGATGGGCAGTCAGTGGGTTGGGCAGTCACTGGGATGGGAAGTCAGTGGGATGGGAAGTCAGTGGGGTGGGCAGTCAGTGGGGTGGGAAGTCAGTGGGGTGGGCAGTCAGTGGGATGGGCAGTCAGTGGGGTGGCAGTCAGTGGGATGGGATGTCAGTGGGATGGGAAGTCAGTGGGATGGGAAGTCAGTGGGATGGGAAGTCAGTGGGGTGGGAAGTCAGTGGGGTGGGCAGTCAGTGGGTTGGGCAGTCAGTGGGTTGGGCAGTCAGTGGGATGGGAAGTCAGTGGGATGGGCAGTCAGTGGGGTGGGAAGACAGTGGGATGGGAAGTCAGTGGGATGGGAAGTCAGTGGGATGGGAAGTCAGTGGGGTGTGCAGTCAGTGGGTTGGGCAGTCAGTGGGGTGGAAAGTCAGTGGGATGGGCAGTCAGTGGGGTGGGCAGTCAGTGGGATGGGAAGTCAGTGGGGTGGGAAGTCAGTGGGGTGGGAAGTCAGTGGGTTGGGCAGTCAGTGGGTTGGGCAGTCAGTGGGATGGGAAGTCAGTGGGATGGGCAGTCATTGGGGTGGGAAGACAGTGGGATGGGAAGTCAGTGGGATGGGAAGTCAGTGGGATGGGAAGTCAGTGGGATGGGCAGTCAATGGGATGGGAAGTCAGTGGGATGGGCAGTCAGTGGGATGGGCAGTCAGTGGGATGGGAAGTCAGTGGGATGGGAAGTCAGTGGGATGGGCAGTCAGTGGGGTGGGAAGACAGTGGGATGGGAAGTCAGTGGGATGGGAAGTCAGTGGGATGGGAAGTCAGTGGGATGGGCAGTCAGTGGGATGGGAAGTCAGTGGGATGGGCAGTCAGTGGGATGGGCAGTCAGTGGGATGGGAAGTCAGTGGGATGGGAAGTCAGTGGGATGGGCAGTCAGTGGGGTGGGCAGTCAGTGGAGTGGGCAGTCGGTGGGGTGGGCAGTCAGTGGGGTGGGCAGTCAGTGGGGTGGGCAGTCAGTGGGCGGGCAGTCAATGGGGTGGGAAGTCAGTGGGATGGGAAGTCAGTGGGGTGGGAAATCAGTGGGTTGGGCAGTCAGTGGGATGGGAAGTCAGTGGGATGGGAAGTCAGTGGGGTGGGCAGTCAGTGGGGTGGGAAGTCAGTGGGGTGGGCAGTCAGTGGGGTGGGCAGTCAGTGAGATGGGAAGTCAGTGGGATGGGAAGTCAGTGGGTTGGGCAGTCAGTGGGGTGGGCAGTCAGTGGGGTGGGCAGTCAGTGGGATGGGAAGTCAGTGGGTTGGGCAGTCAGTGGGGTGGGCAGTCAGTGGGGTGGGAAGTCAGTGGGATGGGAAGTCAGTGGGTTGGGCAGTCAATGGGGCGGGCAGTCAGTGAGATGGGAAGTCAGTGGGTTGGGCAGTCAATGGGGCAGGCAGTCAGTGAGATGGGACGTCAGTGGGGTGGGCAGTCAGTGGGGTGGGAAGTCAGTGGGGTGGGAAGTCAGTGGGGTGGGCAGTCAGTGGGGTGGGCAGTCAGTGGGGTGGGAAGTCAGTGGGTTGGGCAGTCAGTGGGGTGGGCAGTCAGTGGGATGGGAAGTCAGTGGGGTGGGAAGTCAGTGGGTTGGGCAGTCAGTCGGGTGGGCAGTCAGTGGGATGGTAAGTCAGTGGGGTGGGAAGTCAGTGGGGTGGGCAGTCAGTGGGGTGGGAAGTCAGTGGGGTGGGAAGTCAGTGGGTTGGGCAGTCAGTGGGGTGGGCAGTCAGTGGGATGGGAAGTCAGTGGGGTGGGAAGTCAGTGGGTTGGGCAGTCAGTGGGGTGGGCAGTCAGTGGGGTGGGCAGTCAGTGGGATGGGAAGTCAGTGCGTTGGGCAGTCAGTGGGGTGGGCAGTCAGTGGGGTGGGAAGTCAGTGGGATGGGAAGTCAGTGGGTTGGGCAGTCAGTGGGGCGGGCAGTCAGTGAGATGGGAAGTCAGTGGGATGGGAAGTCAGTGGGGTGGGCAGTCAGTGGGGTGGGAAGTCAGTGGGGTGGGAAGTCAGTGGGTTGGGCAGTCAGTGGGGTGGGCAGTCAGTGGGATGGGAAGTCAGTGGGGTGGGAAGTCAGTGGGTTGGGCAGTCAGTGGGGTGGGCAGTCAGTGGGGTGGGCAGTCAGTGGGATGGGAAGTCAGTGGGTTGGGCAGTCAGTGGGGTGGGCAGTCAGTGGAGTGGGAAGTCAGTGGGATGGGAAGTCAGTGGGTTGGGCAGTCAATGGGGCGGGCAGTCAGTGAGATGGGAAGTCAGTGGGTTGGGCAGTCAGTGGGATGGGAAGTCAGTGGGATGGGAAGTCAGTGGGGTGGGCAGTCAGTGGGGTGGGAAGTCAGTGGGGTGGGAAGTCAGTGGGTTGGGCAGTCAGTGGGGTGGGCAGTCAGTGGGGTGGGCAGTCAGTGGGATGGGAAGTCAGTGGGTTGGGCAGTCAGTGGGGTGGGCAGTCAGTGGGGTGGGCAGTCAGTGGGGTGGGCAGTCAGTGGGTTGGGCAGTCAGTGGGGTGGACAGTCAGTGGGATGGGAAGTCAGTGGGTTGGGCAGTCAGTGGGGTGGGCAGTCAGTGGGGTGGGCAGTCAGTGGGGTGGGAAGTCAGTGGGGTGGGCAGTCGGTGGGGTGGGAAGTCAGTGGGTTGGGCAGTCAGTGGGGTGGGCAATCAGTGGGATGGGAAGTCAGTGGGATGGGAAGTCAGTGGGTTGGGCAGTCAGTGGGGTGGGCAGTCAGTGGAGTGGGCAGTCGGTGGGGTGGGCAGTCAGTGGGGTGGGCAGTCAGTGGGGTGGGCAGTCAGTGGGCGGGCAGTCAATGGGGTGGGAAGTCAGTGGGATGGGAAGTCAGTGGGGTGGGAAATCAGTGGGTTGGGCAGTCAGTGGGATGGGAAGTCAGTGGGATGGGAAGTCAGTGGGGTGGGCAGTCAGTGGGGTGGGAAGTCAGTGGGGTGGGCAGTCAGTGGGGTGGGCAGTCAGTGAGATGGGAAGTCAGTGGGATGGGAAGTCAGTGGGTTGGGCAGTCAGTGGGGTGGGCAGTCAGTGGGGTGGGCAGTCAGTGGGATGGGAAGTCAGTGGGTTGGGCAGTCAGTGGGGTGGGCAGTCAGTGGGGTGGGAAGTCAGTGGGATGGGAAGTCAGTGGGTTGGGCAGTCAATGGGGCGGGCAGTCAGTGAGATGGGAAGTCAGTGGGTTGGGCAGTCAATGGGGCAGGCAGTCAGTGAGATGGGACGTCAGTGGGGTGGGCAGTCAGTGGGGTGGGAAGTCAGTGGGGTGGGAAGTCAGTGGGGTGGGCAGTCAGTGGGGTGGGCAGTCAGTGGGGTGGGAAGTCAGTGGGTTGGGCAGTCAGTGGGGTGGGCAGTCAGTGGGATGGGAAGTCAGTGGGGTGGGAAGTCAGTGGGTTGGGCAGTCAGTCGGGTGGGCAGTCAGTGGGATGGGAAGTCAGTGGGGTGGGAAGTCAGTGGGGTGGGCAGTCAGTGGGGTGGGAAGTCAGTGGGGTGGGAAGTCAGTGGGTTGGGCAGTCAGTGGGGTGGGCAGTCAGTGGGATGGGAAGTCAGTGGGGTGGGAAGTCAGTGGGTTGGGCAGTCAGTGGGGTGGGCAGTCAGTGGGGTGGGCAGTCAGTGGGATGGGAAGTCAGTGCGTTGGGCAGTCAGTGGGGTGGGCAGTCAGTGGGGTGGGAAGTCAGTGGGATGGGAAGTCAGTGGGTTGGGCAGTCAGTGGGGCGGGCAGTCAGTGAGATGGGAAGTCAGTGGGATGGGAAGTCAGTGGGGTGGGCAGTCAGTGGGGTGGGAAGTCAGTGGGGTGGGAAGTCAGTGGGTTGGGCAGTCAGTGGGGTGGGCAGTCAGTGGGATGGGAAGTCAGTGGGGTGGGAAGTCAGTGGGTTGGGCAGTCAGTGGGGTGGGCAGTCAGTGGGGTGGGCAGTCAGTGGGATGGGAAGTCAGTGGGTTGGGCAGTCAGTGGGGTGGGCAGTCAGTGGGGTGGGAAGTCAGTGGGATGGGAAGTCAGTGGGTTGGGCAGTCAATGGGGCGGGCAGTCAGTGAGATGGGAAGTCAGTGGGTTGGGCAGTCAGTGGGATGGGAAGTCAGTGGGATGGGAAGTCAGTGGGATGGGCAGTCAATGGGGCGGGCAGTCAGTGAGATGGGAAGTCAGTGGGTTGGGCAGTCAGTGGGGTGGGCAGTCAGTGGGGTGGGCAGTCAGTGGGGTGGGCAGTCAGTGGGGTGGGAAGTCAGTGGGGTGGGCAGTCAGTGGGGTGGGAAGTCAGTGGGTTGGGCAGTCAGTGAGGTGGGCAGTCAGTGGGGTGGGCAGTCAGTGGGGTGGGCAGTCAGTGGGGTGGGAAGTCAGTGGGTTGGGCAGTCAGTGGGGTGGGCAGTCAGTGGGGTGGGAAGTCAGTGGGGTGGGAAGTCAGTGGGGTGGGATGTCAGTGGGATGGGCAGTCAGTGGGGTGGGCAGTCAGTGGGGGGAAATCAGTGGGATGGGAAGTCAGTGGGATGGGAAGTCAGTGGGGTGGGAAGTCAGTGGGGTGGGAAGTCAGTGGAATGGGAAGTCAGTGGAATGGGCAGTCAGTGGGGTGGGAAGCCGGTGGGGTGGGAAGCCGGTGGGATGGGAAGTCAGTGGGATGGGAAGTCAGTGGGTTGGGCAGTCAATGGGGCGGGCAGTCAGTGAGATGGGAAGTCAGTGGGTTGGGCAGTCAGTGGGGTGGGCAGTCAGTGGGGTGGGCAGTCAGTGGGGTGGGCAGTCAGTGGGGTGGGAAGTCAGTGGGGTGGGCAGTCAGTGGGGTGGGAAGTCAGTGGGTTGGGCAGTCAGTGAGGTGGGCAGTCAGTGGGGTGGGCAGTCAGTGGGGTGGGCAGTCAGTGGGGTGGGAAGTCAGTGGGTTGGGCAGTCAGTGGGGTGGGCAGTCAGTGGGGTGGGAAGTCAGTGGGGTGGGAAGTCAGTGGGGTGGGATGTCAGTGGGATGGGCAGTCAGTGGGGTGGGCAGTCAGTGGGGGGAAATCAGTGGGATGGGAAGTCAGTGGGATGGGAAGTCAGTGGGGTGGGAAGTCAGTGGGGTGGGAAGTCAGTGGAATGGGAAGTCAGTGGAATGGGCAGTCAGTGGGGTGGGAAGCCGGTGGGGTGGGAAGCCGGTGGGATGGGAAGTCAGTGGGATGGGAAGTCAGTGGGTTGGGCAGTCAGTGGGGTGGGCAGTCAGTGGGGTGGGCAGTCAGTGGGGTGGGAAGTCAGTGGGTTGGGCAGTCAGTGGGGTGGGCAGTCAGTGGGGTGGGCAGTCAGTGGGGTGGGCAGTCAGTGGGGTGGGAAGTCAGTGGGGTGGGCAGTCAGTGGGGTGGGCAGTCAGTGGGGTGGGAAGTCAGTGGGGTGGGAAATCAGTGGGTTGGGCAGGCAATGGGGTGGGCAGTCAGTGAGATGGGAAGTCAGTGGGGTGGGCAGTCAGTGGGGTGGGCAGTCAGTGGGGTGGGAAGTCAGTGGGGTGGGCAGTCAATGGGGCGGGCAGTCAGTGAGATGGGAAGTCAGTGGGGTGGGCAGCCAGTGGGGTGGGCAGTCAGTGGGGTGGGCAGTCAGTGGGGTGGGAAGTCAGTGGGGTGGGAAGTCAGTGGGGTGGGAAATCAGTGGGTTGGGCAGTCAATGGGGTGGGCAGTCAGTGGGGTGGGCAGTCAGTGGGGTGGGCAGTCAGTGGGGTGGGCAGTCAGTGGGGTGGGAAGTCAGTGGGGTGGGCAGTCAGTGGGATGGGCTGTCAGTGGGGTGGGAAGTCAGTGGGGTGGGCAGTCAGTGAGTTGGGAAGTCAGTGGGGTGGGCAGTCAGTGGGGTGGGCAGTCAGTGGGGTGGGCAGTCAGTGGGGTGGGAAGTCAGTGGGGTGGGCAGTCAGTGGGATGGGCAGTCAGTGGGATGGGAAGTCAGTGGGGTGGGCAGTCAGTGGGGTGGGAAGTCAGTGGGATGGGAAGTCAGTGGGGTGGGAAGTCAGTGGAATGGGAAGTCAGTGGGGTGGGAAGTCAGTGGAATGGGAAGTCAGTGGAATGGGCAGTCAGTGGGGTGGGAAGCCGGTGGGGTGGGAAGCCGGTGGGGTGGGCAGTCAGTGCGATGGGCAGTCAGTGGGGTGGGATGTCAGTGGGGTGGGCAGTCAGTGGGATGGGCAGTCAGTGGGGTGGGCAGTCAGTGGGGTGGGCAGTCAGTGGGGGGAAATCAGTGGGATGGGAAGTCAGTGGGATGGGAAGTCAGTGGAATGGGCAGTCAGTGGGGTGGGAAGCCGGTGGGGTGGGAAGCCGGTGGGGTGGGCAGTCAGTGGGGTGGGCAGTCAGTGGGGTGGGAAGTCAGTGGAATGGGAAGTCAGTGGAATGGGCAGTCAGTGGGGTGGGAAGCCGGTGGGGTGGGAAGCCGGTGGGGTGGGCAGTCAGTGGGGTGGGCAGTCAGTGGGGTGGAAAGTCAGTGGGATGGAAAGTCAGTGGGATGAGCAGTCAGTGGGGTGGAAAGTCAGTGGGGTGGGCAGTCAGTGGGGTGGAAAGTCAGTGGGGTGGGCAGTCAGTGGGGTGGGCAGTCAGTGGGATGGGCAGTCAGTGGGGTGGGCAGTCAGTGGGGTGGGCAGTCAGTGGGATGGGAAGTCAGTGGGACGGGAAGTCAGTGAGGTGGGAAGTCAGTGGGGTGGGAAGTCAGTGGGGTGGGAAGTCAGTGGGGTGGAAAGTCAGTGGGATGGATAGTCAGTGGGGTGGGAAGTCAGTGGGGTGGACAGTCAGTGGGGTGGGCAGTCAGTGGGGTGGGCAGTCAGTGGGGTGGGAAGTCAGTGGGGTGGGCAGTCAGTGGGGTGGGCAGTCAGTGGGATGGGAAGTCAGTGGGGTGGGATGTCGGTGGGGTGGGATGTCAGTGGGTGGGCAGTCAGTGGGGTGGGCAGTCAGTGGGATGGGAAGTCAGTGGGGTGGAAAGTCAGTGGGGTGGGCAGTCAGTGGGGTGGAAAGTCAGTGGGGTGGGCAGTCAGTGGGATGGGCAGTCAGTGGGGTGGGAAGTCAGTGGGGTGGGCAGTCAGTGGGGTGGGCAGTCAGTGGGATGGGAAGTCAGTGGGGTGGGCAGTCAGTGGGGTGGGAAGTCAGTGGGGTGGGCAGTCAGTGGGGTGGGCAGTCAGTGGGATGGGAAGTCAGTGGGGTGGGATGTCAGTGGGGTGGGATGTCAGTGGGTGGGCAGTCAGTGGGGTGGAAAGTCAGTGGGGAGGGAGGTCAGTGGGGTGGGATGTCAATGGGGTGGGATGTCAGTGGGTGGGCAGTCAGTGGGGTGGAAAGTCAGTGGGGAGGGAGGTCAGTGGGGTGGGATGCTGGTGGGGTGGGCAGTCAATGGGGTGGGCAGTCAGTGGGATGGGAAGTCAGTGGGTTGGGCAGTCAGTGGGAAGGGCAGTCAGTGGGATGGGAAGTCAGTGAGATGGGAAGTCAGTGGGGTGGGCAGTCAGTGGGGTGGGCAGTCAGTGGGTTGGGCAGTCAGTGGGGTGGGAAGTCAGTGGGACGGGGAGTCAGTGGGGTGGGAAGTCAGTGGGATGGGATGTCAGTGGGATGGGAAGTCAGTGGGGTGGGCAGTCAGTGGGGTGGGAAGTCAGTGGGATGGGCAGTCAGTGGGATGGGAAGTCAGTGGGATGGGAAGTCAGTGGGATGGGCAGTCAGTGGGGTGGGCAGTCAGTGGGGTCGGCAGTCAGTGGGGTGGGCAGTCAGTGGGTTGGGCAGTCAGTGGGATGGGAAGTCAGTGGGATGGGAAGTCAGTGGGGTGGGCAGCCAGTGGGATGGGAAGTCAGTGGGATGGGAAGTCAGTGGGATGGGAAGTCAGTGGGATGGGAAGTCAGTGGGGTGGGCAGTCAGTGGGATGGGAAGTCAGTGGGGTGGGCAGTCAGTGGGGTGGGCAGTCAGTGGGATGGGCAGTCAGTGGGTTGGGCAGTCAGTGGGATGGGAAGTCAGTGGGATGGGAAGTCAGTGGTGTGGGCAGTCAGTGGGGTGGGAAGTCAGTGGGGTGGGCAGTCAGTGGGATGGGCAGTCAGTGGGTTGGGCAGTCAGTGGGATGGGAAGTCAGTGGGATGGGAAGTCAGTGGGGTGGGCAGTCAGTGGGGTGGGAAGTCAGTGGGGTGGGCAGTCAGTGGGATGGGCAGTCAGTGGGGTGGCAGTCAGTGGGATGGGATGTCAGTGGGATGGGAAGTCAGTGGGATGGGAAGTCAGTGGGATGGGAAGTCAGTGGGGTGGGAAGTCAGTGGGGTGGGCAGTCAGTGGGTTGGGCAGTCAGTGGGTTGGGCAGTCAGTGGGATGGGAAGTCAGTGGGATGGGCAGTCAGTGGGGTGGGAAGACAGTGGGATGGGAAGTCAGTGGGATGGGAAGTCAGTGGGATGGGAAGTCAGTGGGGTGGGCAGTCAGTGGGTTGGGCAGTCAGTGGGGTGGAAAGTCAGTGGGATGGGCAGTCAGTGGGGTGGGCAGTCAGTGGGATGGGAAGTCAGTGGGGTGGGAAGTCAGTGGGGTGGGAAGTCAGTGGGTTGGGCAGTCAGTGGGTTGGGCAGTCAGTGGGATGGGAAGTCAGTGGGATGGGCAGTCAGTGGGGTGGGAAGACAGTGGGATGGGAAGTCAGTGGGATGGGAAGTCAGTGGGATGGGAAGTCAGTGGGATGGGCAGTCAATGGGATGGGAAGTCAGTGGGATGGGCAGTCAGTGGGATGGGCAGTCAGTGGGATGGGAAGTCAGTGGGATGGGAAGTCAGTGGGATGGGCAGTCAGTGGGGTGGGAAGACAGTGGGATGGGAAGTCAGTGGGATGGGAAGTCAGTGGGATGGGAAGTCAGTGGGATGGGCAGTCAGTGGGATGGGAAGTCAGTGGGATGGGCAGTCAGTGGGATGGGCAGTCAGTGGGATGGGAAGTCAGTGGGATGGGAAGTCAGTGGGATGGGCAGTCAGTGGGGTGGGCAGTCAGTGGAGTGGGCAGTCGGTGGGGTGGGCAGTCAGTGGGGTGGGCAGTCAGTGGGGTGGGCAGTCAGTGGGCGGGCAGTCAATGGGGTGGGAAGTCAGTGGGATGGGAAGTCAGTGGGGTGGGAAATCAGTGGGTTGGGCAGTCAGTGGGATGGGAAGTCAGTGGGATGGGAAGTCAGTGGGGTGGGCAGTCAGTGGGGTGGGAAGTCAGTGGGGTGGGCAGTCAGTGGGGTGGGCAGTCAGTGAGATGGGAAGTCAGTGGGATGGGAAGTCAGTGGGTTGGGCAGTCAGTGGGGTGGGCAGTCAGTGGGGTGGGCAGTCAGTGGGATGGGAAGTCAGTGGGTTGGGCAGTCAGTGGGGTGGGCAGTCAGTGGGGTGGGAAGTCAGTGGGATGGGAAGTCAGTGGGTTGGGCAGTCAATGGGGCGGGCAGTCAGTGAGATGGGAAGTCAGTGGGTTGGGCAGTCAATGGGGCAGGCAGTCAGTGAGATGGGACGTCAGTGGGGTGGGCAGTCAGTGGGGTGGGAAGTCAGTGGGGTGGGAAGTCAGTGGGGTGGGCAGTCAGTGGGGTGGGCAGTCAGTGGGGTGGGAAGTCAGTGGGTTGGGCAGTCAGTGGGGTGGGCAGTCAGTGGGATGGCAAGTCAGTGGGGTGGGAAGTCAGTGGGTTGGGCAGTCAGTCGGGTGGGCAGTCAGTGGGATGGTAAGTCAGTGGGGTGGGAAGTCAGTGGGGTGGGCAGTCAGTGGGGTGGGAAGTCAGTGGGGTGGGAAGTCAGTGGGTTGGGCAGTCAGTGGGGTGGGCAGTCAGTGGGATGGGAAGTCAGTGGGGTGGGAAGTCAGTGGGTTGGGCAGTCAGTGGGGTGGGCAGTCAGTGGGGTGGGCAGTCAGTGGGATGGGAAGTCAGTGCGTTGGGCAGTCAGTGGGGTGGGCAGTCAGTGGGGTGGGAAGTCAGTGGGATGGGAAGTCAGTGGGTTGGGCAGTCAGTGGGGCGGGCAGTCAGTGAGATGGGAAGTCAGTGGGATGGGAAGTCAGTGGGGTGGGCAGTCAGTGGGGTGGGAAGTCAGTGGGGTGGGAAGTCAGTGGGTTGGGCAGTCAGTGGGGTGGGCAGTCAGTGGGATGGGAAGTCAGTGGGGTGGGAAGTCAGTGGGTTGGGCAGTCAGTGGGGTGGGCAGTCAGTGGGGTGGGCAGTCAGTGGGATGGGAAGTCAGTGGGTTGGGCAGTCAGTGGGGTGGGCAGTCAGTGGAGTGGGAAGTCAGTGGGATGGGAAGTCAGTGGGTTGGGCAGTCAATGGGGCGGGCAGTCAGTGAGATGGGAAGTCAGTGGGTTGGGCAGTCAGTGGGATGGGAAGTCAGTGGGATGGGAAGTCAGTGGGGTGGGCAGTCAGTGGGGTGGGAAGTCAGTGGGGTGGGAAGTCAGTGGGTTGGGCAGTCAGTGGGGTGGGCAGTCAGTGGGGTGGGCAGTCAGTGGGATGGGAAGTCAGTGGGTTGGGCAGTCAGTGGGGTGGGCAGTCAGTGGGGTGGGCAGTCAGTGGGGTGGGCAGTCAGTGGGTTGGGCAGTCAGTGGGGTGGACAGTCAGTGGGATGGGAAGTCAGTGGGTTGGGCAGTCAGTGGGGTGGGCAGTCAGTGGGGTGGGCAGTCAGTGGGGTGGGAAGTCAGTGGGGTGGGCAGTCGGTGGGGTGGGAAGTCAGTGGGTTGGGCAGTCAGTGGGTTGGGCAGTCAGTGGGGTGGGCAGTCAGTGGAGTGGGCAGTCGGTGGGGTGGGAAGTCAGTGGGTTGGGCAGTCAGTGGGGTGGGCAGTCAGTGGGGTGGGCAGTCAGTGGGGTGGGCAGTCAGTGGGGTGGGAAGTCAGTGGGGTGGGCAGTCAGTGGGGTGGGAAGTCAGTGGGTTGGGCAGTCAGTGAGGTGGGCAGTCAGTGGGGTGGGCAGTCAGTGGGGTGGGCAGTCAGTGGGGTGGGAAGTCAGTGGGTTGGGCAGTCAGTGGGGTGGGCAGTCAGTGGGGTGGGAAGTCAGTGGGGTGGGAAGTCAGTGGGGTGGGATGTCAGTGGGATGGGCAGTCAGTGGGGTGGGCAGTCAGTGGGGGGAAATCAGTGGGATGGGAAGTCAGTGGGATGGGAAGTCAGTGGGGTGGGAAGTCAGTGGGGTGGGAAGTCAGTGGAATGGGAAGTCAGTGGAATGGGCAGTCAGTGGGGTGGGAAGCCGGTGGGGTGGGAAGCCGGTGGGATGGGAAGTCAGTGGGATGGGAAGTCAGTGGGTTGGGCAGTCAGTGGGGTGGGCAGTCAGTGAGGTGGGCAGTCAGTGGGGTGGGAAGTCAGTGGGTTGGGCAGTCAGTGGGGTGGGCAGTCAGTGGGGTGGGCAGTCAGTGGGGTGGGCAGTCAGTGGGGTGGGAAGTCAGTGGGGTGGGCAGTCAGTGGGGTGGGCAGTCAGTGGGGTGGGAAGTCAGTGGGGTGGGAAATCAGTGGGTTGGGCAGGCAATGGGGTGGGCAGTCAGTGAGATGGGAAGTCAGTGGGGTGGGCAGTCAGTGGGGTGGGCAGTCAGTGGGGTGGGAAGTCAGTGGGGTGGGCAGTCAATGGGGCGGGCAGTCAGTGAGATGGGAAGTCAGTGGGGTGGGCAGCCAGTGGGGTGGGCAGTCAGTGGGGTGGGCAGTCAGTGGGGTGGGAAGTCAGTGGGGTGGGAAGTCAGTGGGGTGGGAAATCAGTGGGTTGGGCAGTCAATGGGGTGGGCAGTCAGTGGGGTGGGCAGTCAGTGGGGTGGGCAGTCAGTGGGGTGGGCAGTCAGTGGGGTGGGAAGTCAGTGGGGTGGGCAGTCAGTGGGATGGGCTGTCAGTGGGGTGGGAAGTCAGTGGGGTGGGCAGACAGTGAGATGGGAAGTCAGTGGGGTGGGCAGTCAGTGGGGTGGGCAGTCAGTGGGGTGGGCAGTCAGTGGGGTGGGAAGTCAGTGGGGTGGGCAGTCAGTGGGATGGGCAGTCAGTGGGATGGGAAGTCAGTGGGGTGGGCAGTCAGTGGGGTGGGAAGTCAGTGGGATGGGAAGTCAGTGGGGTGGGAAGTCAGTGGAATGGGAAGTCAGTGGGGTGGGAAGTCAGTGGAATGGGAAGTCAGTGGAATGGGCAGTCAGTGGGGTGGGAAGCCGGTGGGGTGGGAAGCCGGTGGGGTGGGCAGTCAGTGCGATGGGCAGTCAGTGGGGTAGGATGTCAGTGGGGTGGGCAGTCAGTGGGATGGGCAGTCAGTGGGGTGGGCAGTCAGTGGGGTGGGCTGTCAGTGGGGGGAAATCAGTGGGATGGGAAGTCAGTGGGATGGGAAGTCAGTGGAATGGGCAGTCAGTGGGGTGGGAAGCCGGTGGGGTGGGAAGCCGGTGGGGTGGGCAGTCAGTGGGGTGGGCAGTCAGTGGGGTGGGAAGTCAGTGGAATGGGAAGTCAGTGGAATGGGCAGTCAGTGGGGTGGGAAGCCGGTGGGGTGGGAAGCCGGTGGGGTGGGCAGTCAGTGGGGTGGGCAGTCAGTGGGGTGGAAAGTCAGTGGGATGGAAAGTCAGTGGGATGAGCAGTCAGTGGGGTGGAAAGTCAGTGGGGTGGGCAGTCAGTGGGGTGGAAAGTCAGTGGGGTGGGCAGTCAGTGGGGTGGGCAGTCAGTGGGTTGGGCAGTCAGTGAGGTGGGCAGTCAGTGGGGTGGGCAGTCAGTGGGGTGGGCAGTCAGTGGGGTGGGAAGTCAGTGGGTTGGGCAGTCAGTGGGGTGGGCAGTCAGTGGGGTGGGAAGTCAGTGGGGTGGGAAGTCAGTGGGGTGGGATGTCAGTGGGATGGGCAGTCAGTGGGGTGGGCAGTCAGTGGGGTGGGCAGTCAGTGGGGGGAAATCAGTGGGATGGGAAGTCAGTGGGATGGGAAGTCAGTGGGGTGGGAAGTCAGTGGGGTGGGAAGTCAGTGGAATGGGAAGTCAGTGGAATGGGCAGTCAGTGGGGTGGGAAGCCGGTGGGGTGGGAAGCCGGTGGGATGGGAAGTCAGTGGGATGGGAAGTCAGTGGGTTGGGCAGTCAGTGGGGTGGGCAGTCAGTGGGGTGGGCAGTCAGTGGGGTGGGAAGTCAGTGGGTTGGGCAGTCAGTGGGGTGGGCAGTCAGTGGGGTGGGCAGTCAGTGGGGTGGGCAGTCAGTGGGGTGGGAAGTCAGTGGGGTGGGCAGTCAGTGGGGTGGGCAGTCAGTGGGGTGGGAAGTCAGTGGGGTGGGAAATCAGTGGGTTGGGCAGGCAATGGGGTGGGCAGTCAGTGAGATGGGAAGTCAGTGGGGTGGGCAGTCAGTGGGGTGGGCAGTCAGTAGGGTGGGAAGTCAGTGGGGTGGGCAGTCAATGGGGCGGGCAGTCAGTGAGATGGGAAGTCAGTGGGGTGGGCAGCCAGTGGGGTGGGCAGTCAGTGGGGTGGGCAGTCAGTGGGGTGGGAAGTCAGTGGGGTGGGAAGTCAGTGGGGTGGGAAATCAGTGGGTTGGGCAGTCAATGGGGTGGGCAGTCAGTGGGGTGGGCAGTCAGTGGGGTGGGCAGTCAGTGGGGTGGGCAGTCAGTGGGGTGGGAAGTCAGTGGGGTGGGCAGTCAGTGGGATGGGCTGTCAGTGGGGTGGGAAGTTAGTGGGGTGGGCAGTCAGTGAGATGGGAAGTCAGTGGGGTGGGCAGTCAGTGGGGTGGGCAGTCAGTGGGGTGGGCAGTCAGTGGGGTGGGAAGTCAGTGGGGTGGGCAGTCAGTGGGATGGGCAGTCAGTGGGATGGGAAGTCAGTGGGGTGGGCAGTCAGTGGGGTGGGAAGTCAGTGGGATGGGAAGTCAGTGGGGTGGGAAGTCAGTGGAATGGGAAGTCAGTGGGGTGGGAAGTCAGTGGAATGGGAAGTCAGTGGAATGGGCAGTCAGTGGGGTGGGAAGCCGGTGGGGTGGGAAGCCGGTGGGGTGGGCAGTCAGTGCGATGGGCAGTCAGTGGGGTGGGATGTCAGTGGGGTGGGCAGTCAGTGGGATGGGCAGTCAGTGGGGTGGGCAGTCAGTGGGGTGGGCAGTCAGTGGGGGGAAATCAGTGGGATGGGAAGTCAGTGGGATGGGAAGTCAGTGGAATGGGCAGTCAGTGGGGTGGGAAGCCGGTGGGGTGGGACGCCGGTGGGGTGGGCAGTCAGTGGGGTGGGCAGTCAGTGGGGTGGGAAGTCAGTGGAATGGGAAGTCAGTGGAATGGGCAGTCAGTGGGGTGGGAAGCCGGTGGGGTGGGAAGCCGGTGGGGTGGGCAGTCAGTGGGGTGGGCAGTCAGTGGGGTGGAAAGTCAGTGGGATGGAAAGTCAGTGGGATGAGCAGTCAGTGGGGTGGAAAGTCAGTGGGGTGGGCAGTCAGTGGGGTGGAAAGTCAGTGGGGTGGGCAGTCAGTGGGGTGGGCAGTCAGTGGGATGGGCAGTCAGTGGGGTGGGCAGTCAGTGGGATGGGCAGTCAGTGGGGTGGGCAGTCAGTGGGGTGGGCAGTCAGTGGGATGGGAAGTCAGTGGGACGGGAAGTCAGTGAGGTGGGAAGTCAGTGGGGTGGGAAGTCAGTGGGGTGGGAAGTCAGTGGGGTGGAAAGTCAGTGGGATGGATAGTCAGTGGGGTGGGAAGTCAGTGGGGTGGAAAGTCAGTGGGGTGGACAGTCAGTGGGGTGGGCAGTCAGTGGGGTGGGCAGTCAGTGGGGTGGGAAGTCAGTGGGGTGGGCAGTCAGTGGGGTGGGCAGTCAGTGGGATGGGAAGTCAGTGGGGTGGGATGTCGGTGGGGTGGGATGTCAGTGGGTGGGCAGTCAGTGGGGTGGGCAGTCAGTGGGATGGGAAGTCAGTGGGGTGGAAAGTCAGTGGGGTGGGCAGTCAGTGGGGTGGAAAGTCAGTGGGGTGGGCAGTCAGTGGGATGGGCAGTCAGTGGGGTGGGAAGTCAGTGGGGTGGGCAGTCAGTGGGGTGGGCAGTCAGTGGGATGGGAAGTCAGTGGGGTGGGCAGTCAGTGGGGTGGGAAGTCAGTGGGGTGGGCAGTCAGTGGGGTGGGCAGTCAGTGGGATGGGAAGTCAGTGGGGTGGGATGTCAGTGGGGTGGGATGTCAGTGGGTGGGCAGTCAGTGGGGTGGAAAGTCAGTGGGGAGGGAGGTCAGTGGGGTGGGATGTCAATGGGGTGGGATGTCAGTGGGTGGGCAGTCAGTGGGGTGGAAAGTCAGTGGGGAGGGAGGTCAGTGGGGTGGGATGCTGGTGGGGTGGGCAGTCAATGGGGTGGGCAGTCAGTGGGATGGGAAGTCAGTGGGTTGGGCAGTCAGTGGGAAGGGCAGTCAGTGGGATGGGAAGTCAGTGAGATGGGAAGTCAGTGGGGTGGGCAGTCAGTGGGGTGGGCAGTCAGTGGGTTGGGCAGTCAGTGGGATGGGAAGTCAGTGGGGTGGGAAGTCAGTGGGACGGGGAGTCAGTGGGGTGGGAAGTCAGTGGGATGGGAAGTCAGTGGGATGGGAAGTCAGTGGGGTGGGCAGTCAGTGGGGTGGGAAGTCAGTGGGATGGGCAGTCAGTGGGATGGGAAGTCAGTGGGATGGGAAGTCAGTGGGATGGGCAGTCAGTGGGGTGGGCAGTCAGTGGGGTGGGCAGTCAGTGGGGTGGGCAGTCAGTGGGTTGGGCAGTCAGTGGGATGGGAAGTCAGTGGGATGGGAAGTCAGTGGGGTGGGCAGCCAGTGGGATGGGAAGTCAGTGGGATGGGAAGTCAGTGGGATGGGAAGTCAGTGGGATGGGAAGTCAGTGGGGTGGGCAGTCAGTGGGATGGGAAGTCAGTGGGGTGGGCAGTCAGTGGGGTGGGCAGTCAGTGGGATGGGCAGTCAGTGGGTTGGGCAGTCAGTGGGATGGGAAGTCAGTGGGATGGGAAGTCAGTGGGATGGGCAGTCAGTGGGGTGGGAAGTCAGTGGGGTGGGCAGTCAGTGGGATGGGCAGTCAGTGGGTTGGGCAGTCAGTGGGATGGGAAGTCAGTGGGATGGGAAGTCAGTGGGGTGGGCAGTCAGTGGGGTGGGAAGTCAGTGGGGTGGGCAGTCAGTGGGATGGGCAGTCAGTGGGGTGGCAGTCAGTGGGATGGGAAGTCAGTGGGATGGGAAGTCAGTGGGATGGGAAGTCAGTGGGATGGGAAGTCAGTGGGGTGGGAAGTCAGTGGGGTGGGCAGTCAGTGGGTTGGGCAGTCAGTGGGTTGGGCAGTCAGTGGGATGGGAAGTCAGTGGGATGGGCAGTCAGTGGGGTGGGAAGACAGTGGGATGGAAAGTCAGTGGGATGGGAAGTCAGTGGGATGGGAAGTCAGTGGGGTGGGCAGTCAGTGGGTTGGGCAGTCAGTGGGGTGGAAAGTCAGTGGGATGGGCAGTCAGTGGGGTGGGCAGTCAGTGGGATGGGAAGTCAGTGGGGTGGGAAGTCAGTGGGGTGGGAAGTCAGTGGGTTGGGCAGTCAGTGGGTTGGGCAGTCAGTGGGATGGGAAGTCAGTGGGATGGGCAGTCAGTGGGGTGGGAAGACAGTGGGATGGGAAGTCAGTGGGATGGGAAGTCAGTGGGATGGGAAGTCAGTGGGATGGGCAGTCAATGGGATGGGAAGTCAGTGGGATGGGCAGTCAGTGGGATGGGCAGTCAGTGGGATGGGAAGTCAGTGGGATGGGAAGTCAGTGGGATGGGCAGTCAGTGGGGTGGGAAGACAGTGGGATGGGAAGTCAGTGGGATGGGAAGTCAGTGGGATGGGAAGTCAGTGGGATGGGCAGTCAGTGGGATGGGAAGTCAGTGGGATGGGCAGTCAGTGGGATGGGCAGTCAGTGGGATGGGAAGTCAGTGGGATGGGAAGTCAGTGGGATGGGCAGTCAGTGGGGTGGGCAGTCAGTGGAGTGGGCAGTCGGTGGGGTGGGCAGTCAGTGGGGTGGGCAGTCAGTGGGGTGGGCAGTCAGTGGGCGGGCAGTCAATGGGGTGGGAAGTCAGTGGGATGGGAAGTCAGTGGGGTGGGAAATCAGTGGGTTGGGCAGTCAGTGGGATGGGAAGTCAGTCGGATGGGAAGTCAGTGGGGTGGGCAGTCAGTGGGGTGGGAAGTCAGTGGGGTGGGCAGTCAGTGGGGTGGGCAGTCAGTGAGATGGGAAGTCAGTGGGATGGGAAGTCAGTGGGTTGGGCAGTCAGTGGGGTGGGCAGTCAGTGGGGTGGGCAGTCAGTGGGATGGGAAGTCAATGGGTTGGGCAGTCAGTGGGGTGGGCAGTCAGTGGGGTGGGAAGTCAGTGGGATGGGAAGTCAGTGGGTTGGGCAGTCAATGGGGCGGGCAGTCAGTGAGATGGGAAGTCAGTGGGTTGGGCAGTCAATGGGGCAGGCATTCAGTGAGATGGGACGTCAGTGGGGTGGGCAGTCAGTGGGGTGGGAAGTCAGTGGGGTGGGAAGTCAGTGGGGTGGGCAGTCAGTGGGGTGGGCAGTCAGTGGGGTGGGAAGTCAGTGGGTTGGGCAGTCAGTGGGGTGGGCAGTCAGTGGGATGGGAAGTCAGTGGGGTGGGAAGTCAGTGGGTTGGGCAGTCAGTCGGGTGGGCAGTCAGTGGGATGGGAAGTCAGTGGGGTGGGAAGTCAGTGGGGTGGGCAGTCAGTGGGGTGGGAAGTCAGTGGGGTGGGAAGTCAGTGGGTTGGGCAGTCAGTGGGGTGGGCAGTCAGTGGGATGGGAAGTCAGTGGGGTGGGAAGTCAGTGGGTAGGCAGTCAGTGGGGATGGCAGTCAGTGGGGTGGGCAGTCAGTGGGATGGGAAGTCAGTGCGTTGGGCAGTCAGTGGGGTGGGCAGTCAGTGGGGTGGGAAGTCAGTGGGATGGGAAGTCAGTGGGTTGGGCAGTCAGTGGGGCGGGCAGTCAGTGAGATGGGAAGTCAGTGGGATGGGAAGTCAGTGGGGTGGGCAGTCAGTGGGGTGGGAAGTCAGTGGGGTGGGAAGTCAGTGGGTTGGGCAGTCAGTGGGGTGGGCAGTCAGTGGGATGGGAAGTCAGTGGGGTGGGAAGTCAGTGGGTTGGGCAGTCAGTGGGGTGGGCAGTCAGTGGGGTGGGCAGTCAGTGGGATGGGAAGTCAGTGGGTTGGGCAGTCAGTGGGGTGGGCAGTCAGTGGGGTGGGAAGTCAGTGGGATGGGAAGTCAGTGGGTTGGGCAGTCAATGGGGCGGGCAGTCAGTGAGATGGGAAGTCAGTGGGTTGGGCAGTCAGTGGGATGGGAAGTCAGTGGGATGGGAAGTCAGTGGGTTGGGCAGTCAATGGGGCGGGCAGTCAGTGAGATGGGAAGTCAGTGGGTTGGGCAGTCAGTGGGGTGGGCAGTCAGTGGGGTGGGCAGTCAGTGGGGTGGGCAGTCAGTGGGGTGGGAAGTCAGTGGGGTGGGCAGTCAGTGGGGTGGGAAGTCAGTGGGTTGGGCAGTCAGTGAGGTGGGCAGTCAGTGGGGTGGGCAGTCAGTGGGGTGGGCAGTCAGTGGGGTGGGAAGTCAGTGGGTTGGGCAGTCAGTGGGGTGGGCAGTCAGTGGGGTGGGAAGTCAGTGGGGTGGGAAGTCAGTGGGGTGGGATGTCAGTGGGATGGGCAGTCAGTGGGGTGGGCAGTCAGTGGGGGGAAATCAGTGGGATGGGAAGTCAGTGGGATGGGAAGTCAGTGGGGTCTGAAGTCAGTGGGGTGGGAAGTCAGTGGAATGGGAAGTCAGTGGAATGGGCAGTCAGTGGGGTGGGAAGCCGGTGGGGTGGGAAGTCGTTGGGATGGGAAGTCAGTGGGATGGGAAGTCAGTGGGTTGGGCAGTCAGTGGGGTGGGCAGTCAGTGGGGTGGGCAGTCAGTGGGGTGGGAAGTCAGTGGGTTGGGCAGTCAGTGGGGTGGGCAGTCAGTGGGGTGGGCAGTCAGTGGGGTGGGCAGTCAGTGGGGTGGGAAGTCAGTGGGGTGGGCAGTCAGTGGGGTGGGCAGTCAGTGGGGTGGGAAGTCAGTGGGGTGGGAAATCAGTGGGTTGGGCAGGCAATGGGGTGGGCAGTCAGTGAGATGGGAAGTCAGTGGGGTGGGCAGTCAGTGGGGTGGGCAGTCAGTGGGGTGGGAAGTCAGTGGGGTGGGCAGTCAATGGGGCGGGCAGTCAGTGAGATGGGAAGTCAGTGGGGTGGGCAGCCAGTGGGGTGGGCAGTCAGTGGGGTGGGCAGTCAGTGGGGTGGGAAGTCAGTGGGGTGGGAAGTCAGTGGGGTGGGAAATCAGTGGGTTGGGCAGTCAATGGGGTGGGCAGTCAGTGGGGTGGGCAGTCAGTGGGGTGGGCAGTCAGTGGGGTGGGCAGTCAGTGGGGTGGGAAGTCAGTGGGGTGGGCAGTCAGTGGGATGGGCTGTCAGTGGGGTGGGAAGTCAGTGGGGTGGGCAGTCAGTGAGATGGGAAGTCAGTGGGGTGGGCAGTCAGTGGGGTGGGCAGTCAGTGGGGTGGGCAGTCAGTGGGGTGGGAAGTCAGTGGGGTGGGCAGTCAGTGGGATGGGCAGTCAGTGGGATGGGAAGTCAGTGGGGTGGGCAGTCAGTGGGGTGGGAAGTCAGTGGGATGGGAAGTCAGTGGGGTGGGAAGTCAGTGGAATGGGAAGTCAGTGGGGTGGGAAGTCAGTGGAATGGGAAGTCAGTGGAATGGGCAGTCAGTGGGGTGGGAAGCCGGTGGGGTGGGAAGCCGGTGGGGTGGGCAGTCAGTGCGATGGGCAGTCAGTGGGGTGGGATGTCAGTGGGGTGGGCAGTCAGTGGGATGGGCAGTCAGTGGGGTGGGCAGTCAGTGGGGTGGGCAGTCAGTGGGGGGAAATCAGTGGGATGGGAAGTCAGTGGGATGGGAAGTCAGTGGAATGGGCAGTCAGTGGGGTGGGAAGCCGGTGGGGTGGGAAGCCGGTGGGGTGGGCAGTCAGTGGGGTGGGCAGTCAGTGGGGTGGGAAGTCAGTGGAATGGGAAGTCAATGGAATGGGCAGTCAGTGGGGTGGGAAGCCGGTGGGGTGGGAAGCCGGTGGGGTGGGCAGTCAGTGGGGTGGGCAGTCAGTGGGGTGGAAAGTCAGTGGGATGGAAAGTCAGTGGGATGAGCAGTCAGTGGGGTGGAAAGTCAGTGGGGTGGGCAGTCAGTGGGGTGGGCAGTCAGTGGGATGGGCAGTCAGTGGGGTGGGCAGTCAGTGGGGTGGGCAGTCAGTGGGATGGGAAGTCAGTGGGACGGGAAGTCAGTGAGGTGGGAAGTCAGTGGGGTGGGAAGTCAGTGGGGTGGGAAGTCAGTGGGGTGGAAAGTCAGTGGGGTGGACAGTCAGTGGGGTGGGCAGTCAGTGGGGTGGGCAGTCAGTGGGGTGGGAAGTCAGTGGGGTGGGCAGTCAGTGGGGTGGGCAGTCAGTGGGATGGGAAGTCAGTGGGGTGGGATGTCGGTGGGGTGGGATGTCAGTGGGTGGGCAGTCAGTGGGGTGGGCAGTCAGTGGGATGGGAAGTCAGTGGGGTGGAAAGTCAGTGGGGTGGGCAGTCAGTGGGGTGGAAAGTCAGTGGGGTGGGAAGTCAGTGGGGTGGGCAGTCAGTGGGGTGGGCAGTCAGTGGGATGGGAAGTCAGTGGGGTGGGCAGTCAGTGGGGTGGGAAGTCAGTGGGGTGGGCAGTCAGTGGGGTGGGCAGTCAGTGGGATGGGAAGTCAGTGGGGTGGGATGTCAGTGGGGTGGGATGTCAGTGGGTGGGCAGCCAGTGGGGTGGAAAGTCAGTGGGGAGGGAGGTCAGTGGGGTGGGATGTCAATGGGGTGGGATGTCAGTGGGTGGGCAGTCAGTGGGGTGGAAAGTCAGTGGGGAGGGAGGTCAGTGGGGTGGGATGCTGGTGGGGTGGGCAGTCAATGGGGTGGGCAGTCAGTGGGATGGGAAGTCAGTGGGTTGGGCAGTCAGTGGGAAGGGCAGTCAGTGGGATGGGAAGTCAGTGAGATGGGAAGTCAGTGGGGTGGGCAGTCAGTGGGGTGGGCAGTCAGTGGGATGGGAAGTCAGTGGGGTGGGAAGTCAGTGGGGTGGGCAGTCAGTGGGTTGGGCAGTCAGTGGGATGGGAAGTCAGTGGGGTGGGAAGTCAGTGGGACGGGGAGTCAGTGGGGTGGGAAGTCAGTGGGATGGGAAGTCAGTGGGATGGGAAGTCAGTGGGGTGGGCAGTCAGTGGGGTGGGAAGTCAGTGGGATGGGCAGTCAGTGGGATGGGAAGTCAGTGGGATGGGAAGTCAGTGGGATGGGCAGTCAGTGGGGTGGGCAGTCAGTGGGGTGGGAAGTCAATGGAATGGGCAGTCAGTGGGGTGGGAAGCCGGTGGGGTGGGAAGCCGGTGGGGTGGGCAGTCAGTGGGGTGGGCAGTCAGTGGGGTGGAAAGTCAGTGGGATGGAAAGTCAGTGGGATGAGCAGTCAGTGGGGTGGAAAGTCAGTGGGGTGGGAGTCAGTGGGGTGGAAAGTCAGTGGGGTGGGCAGTCAGTGGGATGGGCAGTCAGTGGGATGGGCAGTCAGTGGGGTGGGCAGTCAGTGGGGTGGGCAGTCAGTGGGATGGGAAGTCAGTGGGACGGGAAGTCAGTGAGGTGGGAAGTCAGTGGGGTGGGAAGTCAATGGGGTGGGAAGTCAGTGGGGTGGAAAGTCAGTGGGATGGATAGTCAGTGGGGTGGGAAGTCAGTGGGGTGGAAAGTCAGTGGGGTGGACAGTCAGTGGGGTGGGCAGTCAGTGGGGTGGGCAGTCAGTGGGGTGGGAAGTCAGTGGGGTGGGCAGTCAGTGGGGTGGGAAGTCAGTGGGATGGGAAGTCAGTGGGATGGGCAGTCAGTGGGGTGGGCAGTCAGTGGGGTGGGCAGTCAGTGGGGTGGGCAGTCAGTGGGATGGGAAGTCAGTGGGGTGGGATGTCGGTGGGGTGGGATGTCAGTGGGTGGGCAGTCAGTGGGGTGGGCAGTCAGTGGGATGGGAAGTCAGTGGGGTGGGAAGTCAGTGGGGTGGGCAGTCAGTGGGGTGGAAAGTCAGTGGGGTGGGCAGTCAGTGGGATGGGCAGTCAGTGGGGTGGGAAGTCAGTGGGGTGGGCAGTCAGTGGGGTGGGCAGTCAGTGGGATGGGAAGTCAGTGGGGTGGGCAGTCAGTGGGGTGGGAAGTCAGTGGGATGGGAAGTCAGTGGGTTGGGCAGTCAGTGGGAAGGGCAGTCAGTGGGATGGGAAGTCAGTGAGATGGGAAGTCAGTGGGTGGGCAGTCAGTGGGGTGGAAAGTCAGTGGGTTGGGCAGTCAGTGGGATGGGAAGTCAGTGGGGTGGGAAGTCAGTGGGACGGGGAGTCAGTGGGGTGGAAAGTCAGTGGGATGGGAAGTCAGTGGGATGGGAAGTCAGTGGGGTGGGCAGTCAGTGGGGTGGGAAGTCAGTGGGATGGGCAGTCAGTGGGATGGGAAGTCAGTGGGATGGGAAGTCAGTGGGATGGGCAGTCAGTGGGGTGGGCAGTCAGTGGGGTGGGCAGTCAGTGGGGTGGGCAGTCAGTGGGTTGGGCAGTCAGTGGGATGGGAAGTCAGTGGGATGGGAAGTCGGTGGGGTGGGCAGCCAGTGAGATGGGAAGTCAGTGGGATGGGAAGTCAGTGGGATGGGAAGTCAGTGGGATGGGAAGTCAGTGGGGTGGGCAGTCAGTGGGATGGGAAGTCAGTGGGGTGGGCAGTCAGTGGGGTGGGCAGTCAGTGGGATGGGCAGTCAGTGGGTTGGACAGTCAGTGGGATGGGAAGTCAGTGGGATGGGAAGTCAGTGGGGTGGGCAGTCAGTGGGGTGGGAAGTCAGTGGGGTGGGCAGTCAGTGGGATGGGCAGTCAGTGGGTTGGGCAGTCAGTGGGATGGGAAGTCAGTGGGATGGGAAGTCAGTGGGGTGGGCAGTCAGTGGGGTGGGAAGTCAGTGGGGTGGGCAGTCAGTGGGATGGGCAGTCAGTGGGGTGGCAGTCAGTGGGATGGGAAGTCAGTGGGATGGGAAGTCAGTGGGATGGGAAGTCAGTGGGATGGGAAGTCAGTGGGGTGGGAAGTCAGTGGGGTGGGCAGTCAGTGGGTTGGGCAGTCAGTGGGTTGGGCAGTCAGTGGGATGGGAAGTCAGTGGGATGGGCAGTCAGTGGGGTGGGAAGACAGTGGGATGGGAAGTCAGTGGGATGGGAAGTCAGTGGGATGGGAAGTCAGTGGGGTGGGCAGTCAGTGGGTTGGGCAGTCAGTGGGGTGGAAAGTCAGTGGGATGGGCAGTCAGTGGGGTGGGCAGTCAGTGGGATGGGAAGTCAGTGGGGTGGGAAGTCAGTGGGGTGGGAAGTCAGTGGGTTGGGCAGTCAGTGGGTTGGGCAGTCAGTGGGATGGGAAGTCAGTGGGATGGGCAGTCAGTGGGGTGGGAAGACAGTGGGATGGGAAGTCAGTGGGATGGGAAGTCAGTGGGATGGGAAGTCAGTGGGATGGGCAGTCAATGGGATGGGAAGTCAGTGGGATGGGCAGTCAGTGGGATGGGCAGTCAGTGGGATGGGAAGTCAGTGGGATGGGAAGTCAGTGGGATGGGCAGTCAGTGGGGTGGGAAGACAGTGGGATGGGAAGTCAGTGGGATGGGAAGTCAGTGGGATGGGAAGTCAGTGGGATGGGCAGTCAGTGGGATGGGAAGTCAGTGGGATGGGCAGTCAGTGGGATGGGCAGTCAGTGGGATGGGAAGTCAGTGGGATGGGAAGTCAGTGGGATGGGCAGTCAGTGGGATGGGAAGTCAGTGGGATGGGAAGTCAGTGGGATGGGAAGTCAGTGGGATGGGCAGTCAGTGGGGTGGGAAGACAGTGGGATGGGAAGTCAGTGGGATGGGAAGACAGTGGGATGGGAAGTCAGTGGGATGGGAAGTCAGTGGGACGGGCAGTCAGTGGGATTGGAAGACAGTGGGGTGGGCAGTCAGTGGGGTGGGAAGTCAGTGGGATTGGAAGACAGTGGGCGGGCAGTCAGTGGGGTGGGCAGTCAGTGAGGTGGGAAGTCAGTGGGGTGGGAAGTCAGTGGGGTGGGAAGTCAGTGGGGTGGGAAGTCAGTGGGATTGGAAGACAGTGGGGTGGGCAGTCAGTGGGGCGGGCAGTCAGTGGGGTGGGAAGTCAGTGGGGTGGGAAGTCAGTGGGGTGGGAAGTCAGTGGGGTGGGAAGTCAGTGGGGTGGGCAGTCAGTGAGGTGGGAAGTCAGTGGGGTGGGAAGTCAGTGGGGTGGGAAGTCAGTGGGCGGGCAGTCAGTGGGGTGGGAAGTCAGTGGGATGGGAAGTCAGTGGGGTGGGAAGTCAGTGGGCGGGCAGTCAGTGGGGTGGGAAGTCAGTGGGATTGGAAGTCAGTGGGGTGGGAAGTCAGTGGGGCGGGCAGTCAGTGGGGTGGGCAGTCAGTGGGCGGGCAGTCAGTGGGGTGGAAAGTCAGTGGGATGGGAAGTCAGTGGGGTGGGAAGTCAGTGGGGTGGGAAGTCAGTAGGGTGGGCAGTCAGTGGGATGGGAAGTCAGTGGGGTGGGAAGTCAGTGGGCGGGCAGTCAGTGGGGTGGGCAGTCAGTGGGATGGGAAGTCAGTGGGGTGGGAAGTCAGTGGGGTGGGAAGTCAGTGGGGTGGGAAGTCAGTGGGCGGGCAGTCAGTGGGGTGGAAAGTCAGTGGGATGGGAAGTCAGTGGGGTGGGAAGTCAGTGGGGTGGGAAGTCAGTAGGGTGGGCAGTCAGTGGGATGGGAAGTCAGTGGGGTGGGAAGTCAGTGGGCGGGCAGTCAGTGGGGTGGGCAGTCAGTGGGATGGGAAGTCAGTGGGATGGGAAGTCAGTGGGCGGGCAGTCAGTGGGGTGGGCAGTCAGTGAGGTGGGAAGTCAGTGGGGTGGGAAGTCAGTGGGGTGGGCAGTCAGTGGGGTGGGCAGTAAGTGAGGTGGGCAGTCAGTGAGGTGGGCAGTCAGTGGGGTGGGAAGTCAGTGGGGTGGGAAGTCAGTGGGGTGGGAAGTCAGTGGGGTGGGAAGTCAGTGGGGTGGGAAGTCAGTGGGGTGGGCAGTCAGTGGGGTGGGCAGTCAGTGGGGTGGGCAGTCAGTGGGTTGGGAAGTCAGTGGGCGGGCAGTCAGTGGGGTGGGCAGTCAGTGGGGTGGGCAGTCAGTGGGGTGGGCAGTCAGTGGGGTGGGAAGTCAGTGGGGTGGGCAGTCAGTGGGGTGGGCAGTCAGTGGGTTGGGAAGTCAGTGGGGTGGGAAGTCAGTGGGGTGGGAAGTCAGTGGGGTGGGAAGTAAGTGGGGTGGGAAGTCAGTGGGGTGGGCAGTCAGTGGGCGGGCAGTCAGTGGGGTGGGCAGTCAGTGGGGTGGGCAGTCAGTGGGGTGGGAAGTCAGTGGGGTGGGAAGTCAGTGGGCGGGCAGTCAGTGGGGTGGGCAGTCAGTGGGGTGGGCAGTCAGTGGGGTGGGCAGTCAGTGGGGTGGGCAGTCAGTGGGGTGGGCAGTCAGTGGGATGGGAAGACAGTCGGGTGGGCAGTCAGTGGGGTGGGAAATCAGTGGGATGGGAAATCAGTGTGGTGAGCAGCCAGATGGTTGCCTTGGAGGTTGCAGCAATGGTGGTCCATGCCTCATTCCTGGCCACTCCATTCCCAGGGGGACACCCTGACCCCACGGCCCTTCTATTGGTCGCCCCCCCTGCTACTCCTCCCAGACCCTGGTGGATGCCCTCCCCCCCAGCGGCACAACGGGCAGCCCACTGTTGCACCCTGGTCATTTTACTTACCTCCTCTCTCTCCCTCAGCAGCCGAGGTGCCCGGTCCCCATTTTTAAATACCACAAGTGAACCTCACCATTGTTACTTCTGCCTGGCTGTGATGGAGCATCCGGGGAGGCCAGCGACTACCGGGCCAGGCCCGTTACTGAGATGCTAAAGGACGTTTCTGTACAATTTGCATGCATGTGCCAGCGTGTGGCATGGATCGCATTCATGCCACTATCGAGGCGCCGGAGCATGGCGTTCCGCTTGCCCGGCGTCAACCTCGATTTTCGACTGATGCCAGTTTTCTCCGCCCGATCAGGATTCACGATTTCGCCGTCGGTGAGGGAGAATCCCACCCTCAGTTTTTTGGAATGGAGTTTGTGACAGGGACTGAAGACAATGGCCTCACTCTTCCCTCTATCTAGTTTGGGAGAAATTTCTGCTCACCCAGTACTGGATGTCAGACAAAGAGTGACAGTGGATGGGGTCAAGAATGGGGGTGGTAGGGTCAGGCTAGGTACGTGTATATGTGGAACATCTTTCAGAGAATGTTGCCAAGGGACAGCACGTAGGTGAGAAACAGGAGGATGGGGGGGGGGGGGGGGGGGGGGGAGTAGTGGAGAGGTTCTTAGGGGATACCAGAGGTATCCGCGGAGCAGCAGGAGTAAAAAAACATTGCTGGCAATTATGTGGCTGTGACAGAGTAGATAATAGGACGAGGGTGAGGGCAGCACCATCCAGTCAGATAATGGTGGGAAGGCATTAGAGGAGGATTTTGTGGTTGAGCATACCAAATGCAGCAGATAGATGAGAAGAGTGCGGAAAAATAGGTTAAGCTTTACCTCATTCAAGTAAGATGTTGCTTGTGACTTTGGTAAGGGCTGTTTCAGAACTGACGACATGGTGGAATCCTAGTTGCAGGGGATCAGAAATGGGCACGGACATGGACGACAACAACAAGCTGAGAAGAAAGGTGGGTTGGAAATGGGATAGTAATTTGCAAGGACAGTAGAAGCATTGGTTGATATTTTGAGGAGAAGTGCGATGATGGCAGAATTGAAGGAGAGGGGAGGGGAACAGTACCTGAGAAGAGAGAATGACAAAGAATATGACCTAACATGCGAGCCAGGTAGGTAGGTTGAGGGGTTAAAGGTGGGTCTCCTCAGCGAGGCAGGAGAGTGGGGAAACTACAGGGTGGGAAGAGATCGGATCAACGGGCTGTGCCATTGCATGAGAATTACAGATACCGTCTCTGTGTTGTGTGTCAAGTCAGTGTTGTATCCTCTTCTCAATGTCTTGGACAGTATCGTGAGAATATTATATTGGTAGTAATATCTGAATTATATTGGTAGATACATCTGAGGTCATTTGCATGGGAAAAACCTAATAATTTAAATGCAATATAATATTTAAATGCACAGTACTGTCATGAACGACTTAACCATTTTTAATAATGTAGTAAATGGAAGTTTGAATGTGAGTAAGTCTCTGGGCCCTCTAGTGTTCACTCACAATCTCCGATTCCATTACTTGCTACATATTTTTGGCACAGTGAATATTATTTTCTCCATTATAGAATTGCACAGTCTTGTCGCCGGTTTCTGGTATAGGTTGTTAAAGTTTCCTGCACTTATACCAGGCAAAATATTGAACTATTTATATTACCTTTGAATGCCTGAAAATGTGTCAATTCTTTAATTTGGGTTTAAATTTTTTTTTAGTTACGTTCAGGTGTTATTTTTAAACCAAGCGCATATTCAGGTCAGATTGTTAAAAGCAAAACTCCATGTATATTTGCTGATACTACTTTATCATCTATTTTATAATATTAATCCTAACATTGTTGCATATTCAGTGGTGTAGTAAAAAGATTATGAGCTGGATTTGGGGGGCATTGACCTTGACGAAAATTACCCAGAAAGATCGAGTGATCTCTGTGAAAGAACTCCCCCCACTTCCCAATGGCAATTTAAATCTTGTGCCAGGGGGATCACCAGGCAAACGGCAGCAGTATTGCCAACACGCAGTGACATAGTGGTATTGTCACTGAACTAGTAATCCAGGGACCCAGGTTTATCCTCTGGGGACCCAGGCTCAAATCCCACCAGGGCAGATTGTAAAATTGAATTCAGTAAAAATCTGGAATTAAAAGTTTCATGATGACCGTGAAACCATTGTCGATTGCATAAAAACTCATCTGGTTCACAAATTGTCATCCTTACCTGATCTGGCATACATGTGATTCCAGACCTACAGCAATGTAACTGACTCTTCAATGCCCTCAGAGATGGGCTATAAATGCTGACCCAGCCAGCGATGCCCACATCCCATGAACAAATGAAAAATAAACGCAAGTTAAACAGTCAATGACATTGTGGTATTCTCACAGACAGCAAACCAGGAAGTTAAAGTACCAAATACCTTTTCATTTAAATATTTCAGATTTCAAAATAAATTATGAGAATTGGATTAAAATAGAAGATAAAACACCATAAACAAGTTTTTGGGCAGCAAGGTGGTGCAGTGGTTAGCACTGTTGTCTCACAGCCCCGAGGTCCCAGGTTCAATCCCAGCTCTGGATCACTGTCCATGTGGAGTTTGCACATTCTCCCCGTGTTTGCGTGGGTTTCACACCCACAAGCTAAAGATGTAAAGGCTAGGCAAATTGCCCATTAATTGGAAAAAATTAATTGGGCACTCTAAATTTATTTATTTTTAATTTTAAAAAATAAGCTTTTAAAATGAATTATTTAAAAAATAATGAAAATAGAAGATAAAATAGAGAATAAAATTATGACACCTCAAGCGGTCTTGCAGGCCATTAGAAACCCCCAGGTGGTTGGAGACAGGGAAGAATAGTCCCCTGGCATTCCCCCTGGCATCTGGGCACCTCAGCACTGCCAGCCTGTTAATTATTGTGTTGATTAACTGAGAAATGGCTGAGTCTCAGCCAGGGTGGGAAACAGCTCTCAGGACAGTGAGCAGCATGTAAACAAGTTGATAAGGACCGCGCAGGTTTAATAGCAAACTGCACAGAAACAGGCAGTGATAGAATGATGTCAGGAAACAAAGAAGAGAGTACCATGAACTTTGAATGGGAAGCTGAGGGCTCCATCACCAGGTTTATAGCAGGACTACACCCCAGATTGTAATGAAAGAAAAGATTAATAATTTCTTTGACATATACTAGAATTTGACTGATAGATGGTTTAAAAACAGAGATAGGAGCATCAGGAGCAAACGATGCCCTGGGAGCTCGAGACGAATGTGACGGAGATTGCGGGTGTATCCTAGATAGGTTTTCTGAAGAGCTTCAGAACGGAAACAGTCAGTTGGAGAAAGTCCGGTATAAGTTATTCTACAGTGCACTTCGGTGTGCCTATCGACTGAGTAAGAAGTGCAAAGAGTTAAGGGAACTGGTAGATAAGCTGCAGAATGGAATGATTGATTACTGGAGGCACATCTGTCGTGAACAACCAGTTACAATGGCAAACAATGCAGAGAAAGCCACAGTGGCTGCTGGATGTGAAGGCGGGCTGTGTGAAAGGCCCGTCTCGGTGCTCCAGAACATGCAAGAAAAATAATAAAACAAAATGCAGCCCTCCAGCACTCACCCTTCGCACTCATTCAGCAACCCTAAACACTCCCCATGCCCCATCCATGCTAATGCATGTCACTTCATGCCCTTGTGGCACTTCATGCCGTCTATGCCAATCGATGTCCCTCTCCCAAACCCCCTATGGCCCTCATATTCTCCATGCCAACCTATGCCCCTCTACCCACCATCCATTTTAGCCCTATGCCACCTTTGTAACAGTTCATGCCATCAGCACCCTTCACCCTTTGCCCTTACACCATCCATAATAATTCACCAAGTAGTCACCATGGGCAAACCTCAGCACCCAAGATGAGATTAAATGAAATAATCTCATGTTCTATGTGTCTATTAATTACATAATTATTTTTAAAACTCTAATTGATACACCACATTTAAATTCCTTCAACTACATAATCCCTTATAAATCATTTACTTTAAGTGTCTAGTCTCTTATGGAAACAATAATTTGGATTCATAGCCCCATAGCAAAGACTTTGTAACCTCGTGGAGTGGTCAATCAAACTGTGAACTGACAGACACCACATTGTGATAATGATAGATTATGAAATTAATTATGCAGCTCAAATTCTATAACGACAACCTTCAGGCTTATGTCAACAGATAGAGTGAACTAGCAAGGGTGGATTATTTCTAAACTGCAGACTGCTTTGTTTTAAAAACATAAAGGGCAGAATATTTAAATGGCTTGACAGTTTGACAGTTAGAATGAGTTGATCCACTTATTATGCACACTCCTGTCTACTTAAAACAATCCCAAAGAGAACTTGACCTTTCCCAATGATGTCCCTTTTCCTACCCAAAAGGATACCCTACCTCTCTGAAAAACTCCAGTAGGTTTGACCTTCCCCTGAAGAGTCTAAAGTCTCCATGTCATGTTTTAGACATCCTGCTAGCGAACATTGGATCTGTTTAAAGGCAGCTGCATTGTTACATGTGCAGCTTCCTCCGTGAGCCAAGATTGTGCAAACTAAGCCCAACCCGTTACGCCTGTTGAAAACGGCAGGTGCTAGGTTCAGGGGCAGGATTTCCGGAATTGTGGTTCAAGCGCCACTTTGGCTGCATCAGACAGCCTCTCCGTTCCTGTGAAAAAATTCAGGCCTCAGTCAGCCTCGGCCATGAAACAAATAACAATTATTTAGAAGATATATCATAACTTTTCCACCTCAATGATTTAAAGCAACAGAACAACTAGGCTGCAGCTGAAACAGGGAAGGGAGAGAGAAAGTTGCTACTGTGTGGTCTCTGTGCAATTAGAGTGCTGAATAATTTTCAAATTACTGAAGGATTTCTGAGGCTGAAGAGAGAAATTTCAATGTTTGGTGCGACTTCAAGAAAACAACTTTGTTTGTGCTGCCATCCAGTGGCGGAAGGGTCAAATACTGGAAATCTGGAAAGTGGAAAATACTGAAAATACGCAGCATTTGTGGAGCGAGACACAAAGCCAACAGCTCAAATTGATAAACTTTCATTGGGATCTGGTATTATAATCAGAATAAGATAATAGCGTTTATGACTTGAAGGACCTGTATTGTATCACTTCTGACAATTACATCGGGTCCGAGGTGTCTAATAGAAAACTAAATATTAATGGTACATTGATCGTACCCTCAGCAATTAAAAATGTGGATCTCTAATAGTGGGGCTTTCCACTCTTTCAAAGAGCCGGTGCAGACTCGATGGGCCGAATGGCCTCCTTCTGCACTGTACATTCTATGAAAACATGTGAGTTAGTTATTTCAGTGCTTCCCACAGAACATTGGCTATCTAGGATGTAAACTGTTTGAAGAATCATTCCCGAGGGAACGGAAAAGTTGATTTTCTCTGATTATACTTTTCTTTATTCATCATAATTGATGCAATCTGGGCTCTAATGGGTCAGCCTGAGGTAAATGTTCACTTTAAAAATATTACCTGTAATTCATCAGTGTAGTAATTTGAAGGAGCAGATTCATATGTTGCAATATGGGGTTATGGAATACAAATTCATGTTCCTAACCATGCACGTTTTACTGTCACAGAATACCAGTCAATATCAAATGGTTCCTTACAAGAAGGACTGGAAAACATAATAGTGGAGAGCCTCCTAGCAGGTTACTATAACACGGCAAAGGTCTGGATGAGGCCTCCATCCTCTCAGCAAGGGTAGGTGCATGGTGCACCAAAGCATCAGGAAGTGAAAGGGAACAGAAAATAAATAGATTTTTAAAAATATCTCAATTAAAATTTATCTATAGTTAACAGCATTGGCATTACTCAATACAAAGTCGGTCATCCGCGGCCGCTTCGAGGAGCACCCCAGGATGGGCGGCTGGCTCTTGGAGGATTAGGGGTATGCGCTGAGAACCTGGCTACTGACGCCAGTATGGGGGCTGGAGACTGAAGCCAAGATCTGGTACAACAAGGCCCTTGTGGCCACCCCACTCTCCCCTGCCCCGGTGCCCTCAATGATCCTCGATGTGCTTGGCTCTCCTAGCTCTACCGCGATGTCAAGTTGTCTCCCCAGGATGCACATCAGAGGTGGAGACAGACAGCTGCTTACCTCAACCCATGGCCTTCAATGCCCGTGGCGGGCATCTCTGGGGCCGGAGGGTGGCACTTGTCTGTGGCACATGCACAGCCGCGCCGCCCTGTCCCATCGGCTGGCTGCGAGATGTGGCCTCATCAGAGGGGTGGAACTCGGGATAGCTGGTGGCCACCGTTGCCACTTCATGGGACGCGTCTGGGTTGGCACCCAGCACCCGCTCCTCCCACTCAGTGCCCATAGGGCCCTGGGTTTCACCTTGGGGCGGAGGGACAGCTGGTTCGAGCCCCTGCATCATCAGGCTCTGCCAGCCTTGGTGGCACTCCGATGCCTGCAACATCATGTCGATGCTCTTCTGTGATTGGGCCATGCTCTACAGCGCCTCGGCATTGCCCACCTGAGACTGGGCCAAACTCCGCATCGCCTCGGCCATTCCCATCTGAGAGCCGCGCATGTCCAGCACCTCATCAAGGTCAGCTTGGTACAGGGTGACATCCCCCAGCGAGTTGGACATTCTGTCGAGACCGTCAGCCATGGCCATCACCGACTGCGCGACGCCTTGGACACCTTCACTATGTTGCTGACACCGTGCGCCAGGCTCTCCATTGTGGTCGCCACCCTAGCAGCGTTGGCTTTGGTGCCACACATTGTCAGCGGCATCTCCTGTGCCCGTAGCCTCTGGGACTCCTCCAATCGGTTATGGATCTGCTCAAGTATCGCTGACATTCTTGAAGAAAAGTCATATTGGACTCCAAATGTTAATTCTGTTTCTCTCTCCACAGATGCACAGATGCTGCCAGACAGGCTGAGTTTTTCCAGTATTTTCTGTTTTTATTTAAGTTAAATTCACTGTTAGCCTTCTTCTACTCCTTGATGCTGATTGCGTATTTGTAAGAGGAATGACCTTAAATGTGAGCTCAAAATGGAGTCGGTATCTGATTGAACGGTGGGAACGAGAAAGACGAACACTGATGAAGGCATGAAGGTTCATATAAACAAAACATTACTTACCAGAGGCAGAAAGCAAGCTTCAAGACAATAGTCCTGGAGCTGGTTCAATCAGGGATATGTCTGTGTTACCCTTTTGGGCGGCACGGTAGCACAGTTGCTTCACAGCTTCAGGATCCCAGGTTCGATTCCAGGCTTGGGTGACTGTCTGTGCGGAGTTTGCACGTTCTCCCTGTGTGTGCGTGGGTTTCCTCCGGGTGCTCCGGTTTGCTCCCACAGTCCAAACATGTGCAGGTTAGGTGGATTGGCCATGCTAAATTTCCCTTAGTGTCCAAAAAAGGTTAGGTGGGGTGACTGGGTTACAGGGATAGGGTGGAGGTGTGTGCTTAAATAGGGTGCTCTTTCCAAGGGCCAGTGCAGACCCGATGGGTTGAATGGCCTCCTTCTGCACTGTAAATTCTATGATTCTTAGCAAAGATTTGAGAAGCTGCTGACTTGACTAAGCGAATGACATGACACATCTAGGTGTTGCAATTTCATCTTCAGAGTTGCCAACAAGGCTCCGTGAGGTGCTCATTGCTGGAAGAGCTGAAAGAACTCTGCTCATATGATTGTCACTCAAGTTGATTGAGATAATCAAGGAGGTTTCTTTGAAAATTAAATATATTGATGTTAAAGCCCTCAGTTTTCAGTTCTTAGAGTAGTTCTAGTCCTTTTAGCAGAATAATTAAGCGATTTTTAATTCAGTGTTGTTTAATTAATTTTAATGACAATTGCAATGTAGAGGATGCTTTACTGCTCCCTGTATGTGTTAATGATATCTTCACGTTACCAAATTGACTGCACTTCAAGAATGCTTAATTGGCTGCAAAGCATTTTGAGGTCATGAAAGGTGCTATATGAATGTTATTTTTCTTCTATTCCCTTCTGTTACCAGAACTGTGCCCATTTATTCTGATCACCTCCTATTTTCAAGATTTCTCAAATGGACACCATTAAATTCACAATTTCAAAAGGTTGAAGGATTCCATTTGCACCCCAATCTGGCTAACTGGAAGTAACTTGCATGCAGCAAGCAGGCCTACACTTGATCTTAGCCAAAAGGCCGAGAAGCAATGCAGCAAGCAGACCTGACCAAAGCAGTGAGATATGTCTTTAAATATCCAGACTGAGCAAATAAAGTCCATATTGTGATGGAAATTGTTGATCGCTATATCTTATCATAAATTTCAAATAAATATTCATGATGTTCTCTGATTAGGATTAACCTAGCTCCTAATTACTGTCATGTTAGGAAGACAAAGGAAATGTAAACACTGCAAAGCAATGTATTATTCGTCGGAGAGCTGATTAGGGCACAAAGTACATTGGAGTGTATTAATTAGCCCAAAGCCACTCAATCCAGAACCAAGCATGATGGACCATTCATTGCAGTCATTAGTCAGTAGATCATTCCTTTATTCAAAATTCGAGAAATATTGAGTGCATACTGTGGCTTGTGGGCCCTTTGAGAAATCATACGGTATTGTTCCAATTGCAAAGCCCATTTATTAAATTGATGAATTTAAAAAGCATTAAAGGCATCTCCCCTGGAGAATATGATAGATTAATGAGCAGAACCAATCGACTAAATACTATAGATTAAATGCCTTTTTTAGATGTAGCTAGCTCTGTTCTAACCGCTGATGGTAATCATCATTTTGTCAATGTTTCTTTTTAAGGTTTTCTGAAACTCTCCGAAGAACTCTTCAAGCAAACCATTTTATTCCTGCTCACAGAACCTGACTTGGGACAAACTTGTCATAATTACAGCAGAAATTCCCACAAGCTCTCACTAACTCTGCTTTACAGCAGGAAACAAACATAGCGTTCATTGGCATGAGCAATCTTCAAATTAATGAAGGAGCTCTCACAGACTTTCCCAGCTCTACAACAAAACCTTAGTTTCACCACATTCCTTTATGTTGATTTTTAGTCAAAGAGGAAGTTGTCTTTTTCACATTAAATGTTTTACTTCATGGACATGTGGCCCCAGACTACAATGTATTTTTGAATGTCATTGTTTTAATAAGATGCCATGTATTTTACCACCGCAATCCTGCTTATTAAACCATCTGCAAATCTCGCTGCGACAATGGCACTGTAAATTCTATATGATCATAATAATAATCATAATCTTTATTATTGTCACAAGTAGGCTTACATTAACACTGAAATTAAGTCACTGCGAAAATCTCCTAGTGGCCACACTCCGGCGCCTGTTCGGGTACACAGAGGGAGAATTCAGAATGTCCAATTCACCTAACAGCACATCTTTCGGGACTTGTGGGAGGAAACCAGAGCACCCGGAGGAAACCCACGCAGACACAGGGAGAATGTGCAGACTCCGCACAGACAGTGACCCAAGCCGAGAATCGAACCTGGGACCGTGGCTGGAGAATGGTTTAGCATTTTTCACCTGTGATAAAGCTTAGAATTGCCCTAATATACCATCCCTCCCGCTCCCCAAGTTTCTCATGCATTGTGCTGCCATGGTATTGATTCTTCCAGCTGATTAGTAGTAGTCAAGCAATATTCCAATTAATTATGTATTTCATAATTTCCCTGAAGCTCTGTTCTCAATCCATCTCTGTGTGCATATATATATATGTTAATATGTATTAATATATATGTAATATAATATTCGTTTTTTAATTCATTTATGGGATGTGGGTGTCACTGGCTAGGCCAGCATTTATTTCCCATCCCTAGTTGCCCTTGAAAAGGCGGTGGTGAGTTGCCTTCTTGAATCCCTGCAGTCCCTGAGGTGTAGGGGTATACCCACAGTACTGTTAGGGCGGGAGTTCCAGGGATTTGCCCCAACGACAGTGAAGGGACGATATATTTCCAAGTTGGCGTGGTTTGTGACTCAGAGGGGAGCCTCCTGGTGGTGGGATTCCCAGATATCTACTACTCTTGTCCTTTTAGATTGTAGTGGTCGTGGGTTTGGAAGGTGCTGCCTAAGGAACCTTGGCGAGTTCCTGCAGTGCATCTTGTAGATGGTACACACGGCTGCCACTGTTCGTCAGTGATGGAGGGATTGAATGTTTGTGGAAGTGGTGCCAGTCAAGCGGGCTTCGTTTGTCCTGGATGGGGTCAAGCTTCTTGAGAATTGTTGGAACTGCACTCATCCAGGCAAGTGGAGAATATTCCACATATATTCCATACATTAATATATGTCTTATATTATGTATATGTATTACGTTCAGTCAATAATCTTATTTTCCAATTATCTGAAGATCAATTGAACATCGAGGGCTGGATTCTTCGTGACTTTGCGCCGAAATCGCGAAACACGATCGGACGGAGGATCAGCTCCAGGGTCCCAGGTTCGTTTCCGGCTT
This sequence comes from Scyliorhinus torazame, assembly GCF_047496885.1. Classification (NCBI taxonomy): domain Eukaryota; kingdom Metazoa; phylum Chordata; class Chondrichthyes; order Carcharhiniformes; family Scyliorhinidae; genus Scyliorhinus; species Scyliorhinus torazame. The sequence continues at coordinate 114,732,644 of NC_092725.1, read as the reverse complement.
GGGTCACTGTCTGTGCGGAGTCTGCACATCCTCCCTGTGTGTGCGTGGGTTTCCTCCGGGTGCTCCGGTTTCCTCCCACAGTCGAAAGATGTGTGGGTTAGGTGGATTGGCCATGATAAATTGCCCTTAGCGTCCAAAATTGCCCTCAGTGTTGGGTGGGGTTACTGGGTTATGGAGGTAAGGTGGAGGTGTTGACCTTGGGTAGGGTGCTCTTTCCAAGAGCCGGTGAAGACTCGATGGGCCGAAAGGCCTCCTTCTGCATTGTAAATTCTAAATTCTAAAAGCTCCGATGCCGAAATCAGGTTTGATGACGGTTTTGGGCCGATTTTGGATTCTCTGGACCCCCCAAGTCGACGAAATCCCGGAAGTACAGTGTGCATATCATTATCTGCCCTGACAACGAATTCTCCGGGGCCTCAGCGATTCTGCGGCCTAGATGGGCGGATTTCCCGACGCTGTGGTTCTAACCACCTTTTAAAAATCGTGGAGCTGGCGTGGTGGTTGTGGCGGCTGCAAGAGGACGTAGGAGTTGGCATGGGGGGGACTGCGGGCTCCCGTATTGGACACCGGCCGTGCTTTCTGCGGGGTTGAGAGGGTTGAGGGGACCCTGCCAGAGCCGGGGGAGGGGAGGGAAGTTGGGGGGGGGGTTAAGAGGCCAAGCAGTCAGGGAGCCCCCGACATGACAGGGCGGTGCCCACACACCAAGCTCCATTACGCCGACCATCTTGTTGGTCACCCACCCCGGCCCCTGGGTGAACGCAGGGTTAACAGCCGTATAGGTAGGTGCCTGCCTCCTCCCCCTCCCCGGCCACCCCACCCAATTGTAGGACCACCCAGGGCCACACTGACGGCAGCCCCCAGTGAGGGCAGTGCCATCAAACGGTGGCCCTGGCAGCAGAGTCGGGCACCAGGAGTTGGGGCACCAACGGGGCGGAGGTGGGGGGTATGCATCGCTGGGGTGCGCGGTGCCAACCGGGGCCACCATGTAGCCCATGGCCTGGTTGTGTACGGGTGTATGTGCCGTGGTGACATGTTTTCCCCTCACTCCCTGTAGATTATCATGTTTGGTCACCACCAGCAATGTTGGCCGCCGTCCTGTATGCAGCCCTATGGCGACGTCAGCGGAGAGGCGGAGGCTGCAGCAGAGGAGCAGGCTGCAGAGGGGAAGGTGGCAGCTGGTCAGGATGGAGGGCCTGACAGGCTGAGGAGGAGGAGGAGGTGGTGCAAAGGAGGCGCCGGGTGAGGCCCGTGTGTACCGGCACCACAAGCCCTTTGAGGAACTCCTGGACTGGGCATGCAGGAGGAGACTGCAGATGAGCAGGGCGACTGTCGGACATATCTGCCACATGATGACTCACCTGGAACCGTATGGGAATTGGGGGGGATACCCGCTCCCGGGGACCGTCAAGGTCGCCCTGAACTTTTACGCAATGGGGTATTCCCAGTCGGCGAGTGGGGACCTGCCTGGAATTTCCCAGGCATCGGCGCACAGGTGCATCTGTGCCGTCACCGACGCCCTGTATGCCCTGGCGGACCGATACATCCAGTTCCCTGTGGGCCGGGCCCACCAAGATGGTCGGGCAGCAGGGTTCGCTGCCATTTGGGATGCCCCAGGTCCAGGGGGTAAACGATGGGGTGCATGTCGCCCTGCGGCCACCGGTGGATAACAGGCCACTGTTCACCAACAGGAAGGGCTACCACTCCATGAACATTCAGGTGGTCTGTGACCATCAGATGAGGTTTGTGCACGTCTGCACCCGATACCCGGGCAGTATGCATGACTCCTTCATACTGGTACAATCTGTGATCCCCGGCATGTTTGAGGGACCCCCCTCCCCTTCCCTCCCCCGCCCCGGCTGCGGGGCTGGTTGCTGGGCGACAGGGGTTACCCGTTGCGGTCGTGGCTGATGACACCTATATGGAGGCCACAGACCAACGCGGAGACCTGACACAATGATGCCCATACAGCGACCAAGGATGTGGGCGAGAGGTGCTTCGGGGTCCTGAAGGGTGTCTGGTGGTGTGGGAGGTGAGGTGCCTGGACCGCTCTGGAGGGACCCTCCAGTGCGAGGCAAAGAGTGCCGGCCGCATCGTTGTGGTCTGCTGCGTCCTCCACAATATAGTCCAGCAGAGGGGCCGATATGCTGGAGAAGGATGAGGAGCAAGGGCAGGCCTCACCAGACGAGGAGGATGAGGGTGAGGGGGACAATGGGGGCTGGCAAGGCACGGGAGGTCGCACTATGCTATTGGCAGGGCCAGCGAGCACAGGACACATTAGTCGACACACGATTCACCAACTAGGGGGGAGGGGGGTTGCTCGGCAGGGGCACGGATGCGACAATACCACACACCCTCATCACCGACCATCCTCGCCCCCCACACCACCTTCCATCCTCACCCCCCCACACCACCAACCACCCTCACCTCCCACACCACCCACCACCCTCACCTCCCACACCACCCACCACCCTCACCTCCCACACCACCGACCATCCTCACCCCCCACACCACCGACCACCCTCACCTCCCACACCACCGACCATCCTCACCCCCCACACCACCGACCACCCTCACCTCCCACACCACCGACCATCCTCACCACCCACACCACCGACCACCCTCACCTCCCACACCACCGACCATCCTCACCCCCCACACCACCAGACACCCTCACCTCCCACACCACCGACCACCCTCACCTCCCACACCACCGACCATCCTCACCTCCCACACCACCGACCACCCTCACCTCCCACACCACCAGACACCCTCACCACCCACACCACCCTCACCACCCACACCACCAGACACCCTCACCTCCCACACCACCGACCACCCTCAGCACCCACACCACATGACACCCTCACCTCCCCCACCACCGACCATCCTCACCTCCCACACCACCGACCACCCTCACCTCCCACACCACCGACCACCCTCACCACCCACACCACCAGACACCCTCACCCCCCACACCACCGACCATCCTCACCTCCCACACCACCAGACACCCTCACCACCCACACCACCGACCACCCTCACCCACCCACACCACCGACCATCCTCACCCCCCACACCACCGACCATCCTCACCCCCCACACCACCGATCATCCTCACACCCCACACCACCAGACACCCTCACCTCCCACACCACCGACCACCCTCAGCACCGACCATCCTCACCTCCCACACCACCAGACACCCTCACCTCCCCACACCACCGACCACCCTCACCACCCACACCACCGACCAGCCTCACCACCCACACCACCAGACACCCTCACCACCGATCATCCTCACCTCCCACACCACCAGACACCCTCACCTCCCACACCACCGACCACCCTCACCACCGACCATCCTCACCTCCCACACCCCCGACCACCCTCACCACCCACACCACCGACCACCCTCATCTCCCACACCACCGACCACCCTCACCACCCACACCACCGACCACCCTCACCTCCCACACCACCGAAACACCCGCACGCACACCTCCCTCCATTATATATACCTGCGGCACCAAGAGCCGGGGGCACTGAGTTGGCGGTGACAGCGGGTTTGGTCCATGGGATGGAGGATGATGACAGCCCGCTATGCGATGAGCTCCATGCTCCACATCGTTAAACAATGTCTGACTCATGCCCACAGTAATACCTTCCACCTGGGTGACCATCGCATGCGAGCTGGCCAGTCCATCACACGATCCCGTTGAATCGCTGGGGACAGGGTGATGGGGACGGTTGGGGGAGGGTGGAGGGGAGTGGCTGCACGTTCCACCCACTGGGCCTCACTCGTCCACCACCCCTCACTCCAAGTGGCCTTCACTGCCTACCCACCCCCACATTCATCAGACAGAGGCAGTTTCAGTGGTTTTCACAGGTATTTAATGTGAAGAGGTATATACAGTCTGTGCCCTAGCCCCTATAACTAAACTGTGCCCTACACCCGTGCCAACTTAACTGGTGTCTAACTTTCTGGCCTTACAGGCCCTAACACTACGTCTTTGTGGTTCCCCAGACGGTACAGCAGGAGTGGAGGCGGATTGCTGAGACTCCTGCCCTGCGACTAGGGTCCCCATTGGTGCACGCCTCCTGGGGCGGCCCGGCCTGGCTGGGCCCGATTGCCCCTCAGGTGTCCCGGCTGGCGTGGTGCCGCCCTGTTTTGCTGACTGCCCACCAGATGCTACAGCGACAGGAGGGGGGGAAGTCCGAGGTGCTGTGATGTTCTGGAACCTCCCCTGCAGGAGTCACTGGCACAGGCCCGAGCACCTCCACCTTCCTCTGGGAGCCCGATGGCCCCCAGGCTTCTCCATGGGACAGGGCTGTTCCTCTCTCCACAAATACTGAAGGACATGCTGACTATTTCCAGTGATTTCTGCTTTTATTCTATGAATAGTATCACTGGTTGCTTTGCGACACTTGCTCATTTCTGAGTGGTAGCTTTCTGATCTCGGCATCGGTGACCTCCCTCTCCTCGGGCACAGTGAGGGGATGCAGGTCTGGTGGTCCCCCTCCAGTCCTGTCCCGCTCCCGGCAGTTATGCGCGGACGTCTCCTGGAGTGGGGGGAAACACATACGTATTAGACAGTTCGCGCATGCAACCCAGGGCTTGGGTCTCTGATGGCATTGGTGCATAGGGCACACGGCCATTGCGGCTGGCATAGGTGGGTACAGTCATATGGGTCAGGGTGGGAGTCTGACCGTGCCCCTGGGGGTAGGGGGGTCACATGTGAGTGTGGGGGGTGAAGTGGTTGATGCCAGGAGCACAGCGCTGGGTACTCACCCTGGCTGCCCTGAGGAGGTTGTGCTGCTTTTTCCTGCACTGGTCTGCAGTCCGGGCCACCTCGCTGAAGGCGCTGACGGCGTCTGCCACCTCTGCCCAGGCACGGTGAACGATGGCGCCTGCTGAACTCCGTCCCAGCCCGGGGTACAACACCAGCCTCCTCTCCTCCAGGAGGCGTCCAGGAGGGTCTCCCGTTTGCCGTCCCGGAATCGCAGCGTTGCTCGCCTTGCGGCCATCTTGCCTGCGATGCTGTGTGTGAGCTGGGGTGAATGATTAAGTTCAGCCGCATCGTCACGTCAATCACAGAACCGCCGGTCCGACGGGTGTTTCACCATCCACCCGTGGTAGCCCCTTGGGAGCGGTTGAATCGCTCCACCTGTGGACCCGTTGACGCCGTTGTGAAACTCTCGCGTTTCCACGACAGCGTCAACACTTAGCCTCAGGAACAGAGAATTCAGCCCCTTGTCTTATTTTCTAATCTGTTCTGGACACCTATTTCATTTCCATAGCACACAATATTACATTTTATGTTGTTATGATTTCTGCCAGACATGAGAGAAGGTCGACTTACTCAGCCTGCACGAAGAAGGTCATTCATCTCCTTACGGCACTGCAGCCCCGTGCTCGAGTCGCAAAAAGTTGGTGCAACAGGTGATTAAGAAGGCTAATCGAGTTTTGTCTTTCATTGCTAGAGGGATGGAGTTCAAGACTAGTGAGGTTATGCTGTAATTGTATAAGGTGTTGGTGAGGCCACATCTGGAGTATTGTGTTCAGTTTTAGTCTCCTTACCTGAGAAAGGACATATTGGCACTGGAGGGAGTGCAGAGGAGATTCACTAGGTTGATCCCAGAGTTGAGGGGATTAGATTATGACGAGAGGTTGAGTAGACTGGGACTGTACTCATTGGAGTTTAGAAGGATGCGGGGGGATCTTATTGAGACATATAAAATTATGAAGGGAATAGATAGGATAGGTGCGGGCAGGTTGTTTCCACTGGTCGGGGAAAGCAGAACTAGGGGGCATAGCCTCAAAATAAGGGGAGGTAGATTTAGGACGGAGTCTAGGAGGAACTTCTTCACCCAAAGGGTTGTGAATCTATGGAATTCCTTGCCCAGTGAAGCAGTTGAGGCTCCTTCTTTAAACATTTTTAAGGAAAAGATAGATGCCTTTCTAAAGAATAAAGGGATTCGGGGATATGGTGTTCGGGCCGGAGAGTGGAGCTGAGTCCACAAAGATCAGCCATGATCTCATTAAATGGCGGCGCAGGCTCGAGGGGCCAGATGGCCTACTCCTGTTCCTAATTCTTATGTTCTTATGTTCTTATGGAGTGAGCTGGCACCCACAATCACGGCCACAGGTGGGGTTGGTGATATTGCTGGCAGGACATCGGCCTGATTTGAGTGCGGAGGGTCTCCCACCTCTGCTGGACCCCATTGGGAGGTTTGCTGAGGGCTCCCATGGTGAAGCATAGTGCAGTCTTTCTCGCAGCCACCCCCCGATTGGACTTGGAACAAGCACTGGTGAGGCCTACTGATTGAAGCCATTAAGTCAAGGTGGGGCGGGTGAATCAGAGGCAGACCCCCACGTGCGCGGCGTGTAGCTCGTGGAAAACAATCATTTTTAAAGAGGCTGTATATACAGCGACATTCCTGACGTCGCCGGTGGGGATCTCGGTTTTCTGGCTGGTACCGACACTTTGAAAAATTGTCAGAAAAGTTGCCCAATAAAATATTGCAGGACATGCTGACTATTTCCAGTGATTTCTGCTTTTATTTTATGAATAGTATCACTGGTTGCTTTGCGACACTTGTTCATTTCTGAGTGGTAGCTTTCTTATCTCTCTGACCAATGAAAATACATCTTTTTAATATCTCCACACGTTTGCCAATGAGCAATTTGAGCTGATCAGTAGTTTTTTCACGAGAGACACTTTGAAGTGTAATGACCTATTGATCTTTTGACACATCAAGGACCATGTCCAGGGTAGTCCCGGGAATTCGGCTCCTGACCTCAACAAAAGTAAAATAATTCAATTGCCGTTTAAAAGCAGCACTGATCTCAAATAGTTGAAACAAATAGTCCAATACCACATTCAATGCACATCAAAGATACCACGATTATGTTCCTGATGGAGTGCACAGCACATTCAACTCCATGGTTAAATTTTAAAGTAATCAATCTCGATGGAAAAATGCTTGCTCATGGTCCACTGGGATGGATAAGAGGGCAAAGTGCAAATCAGCATGAAATCAGTGAAATGGAAAGGTCACTATAACAATTGCATGGCCCCCAGCAGAGGAACTAATTGTAGAGAGGAGACAAGTAGAATTCAAACATTGCTTTCTATGATATACGCATAACCTGCATACACGATTAGCATGCTGTATTTTCATACGGCCACTGAGATTGGTTTTGATGAGTTTGAACGCCTATCGAGAAGACAGGCGTAAATCTGAATTTGACTTGTTCATTCACAATGGATTCATTCCCATTTGAAACATTTCTTCGTACAATTGCTCCCGAGAGGTTTTATATATACTTTGCACAATTGTATTTTAAAGCTTACTTGAAGGTAATTAGTTTTATTCAAACGTGTTGCCTCCTCTCTAATGCATAGCACCAGTTCACATGGAATGATAGTGGGTCCTCACATGTCACAATGTGGAGTTTGTAGCAGGTCTCTGCAATGCAGACAGGCTGCTGCACAAAACTTGGAAGTTGTAGTTTCTTATCAGGCTGTCCTGAACCACTTCCTAAGCAAACAATTTACTTTAAGAGTGCAGTTACTATTGTTTTTTAGGCAAGTGCATTTTTCAATTGCACACAGTGAAGGTCTTATAAATAGCTTTGAAATGGCTGACTAGAATCCTAGAGTGGTTCCAGTACAGAAGTAGGCTATTTTGCCCATTGTGTTATGCCGATTCTCTACAAGAGCAACTCAACTAATTCCACTCACTTGCTTTTTTACCTTGTCCTGCAATTTCCTTTCTATTCAGGTAATTGTCCAATTATCTTTTCTAAGCCATGATTGGCCTGGCCTCCACCATATTCTCAGGAAGTGCATCACAGATCCTAACCACTCAGTGTGTAAAAATGTTTCCACCCCCCCTATGTCACCTTTGCTTCTTTTGCCACCCAATAAATCAATGCCCTCTTGTTATCAATTCTGCTGCAAATATGGGAACAGTTTCTCCCTATCTACTCTATCCAGACCCCTCATAATTTTGAACACCTCCATCAAATTTCCTCTTAGTCTTCTCTTCCCAAGGAGACCAGTACCAGCATCTCCAATCTATCTATCTAACGGACATTCCTCATCCCTGGAACCAATCTGGTGAATCTTCTCTGCACCCTCTCTAAGTAATGTCTTCATATCCTTCTGAAAGTGTGATGCCCAGAACTGGACACAGTTGAGGCCGAACCAGGTTATGATACAGGTTTATCATAACTGCCTTGCTTTTGCAAACTGTGCCCTTATTTATAAAGCCCAGGATGTCGTATGCTTTATTATCCACTCTCTAAACCTGTTCTTCCACCTTTAATGGTTTGTACACATATAATCTCCCCACAGATCCTTCTGCTCCTGTCTCCCCCCTTTAGAATTGTACCTTTATTTTATATTGCCTTACCAAAATAAGTCACATTACACTTCTCTGCACTAAATTTAATTTGCCACTTGTCCGCCCAGTCCAGCAGCCTGGCTATAACCTCTTGAACTGTAATACTATTCTCCTCACAGTTCACAATGCTCCCAAGTTTTGTGTTGTCTGCAAATTTTGAAATTGTACCCTCTACCCATGTCAAGGTCTTAATATATATCAGTAAAAGCAGAGGTCCTAGCGCTGATCTCTGGGAAGCCCAGTTTGAAAACTTTTCACCACTTTCTGTTTCTTGTTACTTAACTAATTTTGCCCAGGGGACCAGAGTAGAGAGATAGAAGGCTTGCCTCTAAGGAAAGTGGAAAGAAACTTCCGATACCTGGGGATTCAGATCGCTAGGAGCTGGGGAACCTTGCACAGACTTAATCTGACACGGCTGGTAGAACAAATGGAGGAGGACTTCAAGAGGTGGGACATGCAGCCTCTGTCGCTGGCGGGCAGGGTGCAAGCAATCAAGATGATGGTCCTCCCGAGGTTCATATTTGTATTTCAATGTCTCCCTATACTAATCACTAAGACCTTTTTTAATAAAATAGACAGGAGCATAACGAGCTTCGTGTGGGCAGGGAAAGTTCCGAGAGTAAGGAGGGGGTTCCTTCAGCGTAGTAGGGACAGAGGAGGATTGGCACTACCGAACTTGGGCGATTACTATTGGGCCGCCAATGTGGCAATGATATGTAAATGGATGATGGAGGGTGAGGAGCGGCGTGGAAAAGACTGGAGAGAAAGTCCTGTAAAGGGATGAGTTTAGAGGCGCTGGTGACGGCGCCGCTACCGTTCTCACCTAAAAAGTTTACCACGAATCCGGTGGTGGCGGCAACATTGAATATCTGGGGACAGTGGAGGTGACAGAGAGGGGTGTGGGGAGCCCTGGTGGGGTCCCTTATCAGGAACAACCATAGGTTTGTCCCAGGAAGAATGGATGGAGGATTTCAGAGCTGGCACCAGTTGGGAATTAGGAGGGTGGGAGATTTGTTTATAGATGGAACTTTTGCGAGCTTGGGAGCATTGGAGGAAAAGTATGGGTTGCCCCGGGGAAATTTCTTGAGATATATGCAGGTGAGGGCGTTTACTAGACAACAGGTGAGGGAATTTCCGTTGCTCCCGACACAGGGGATTCAGGACAGAGTGCTTTCACGGGTGTGGGTCGGAGAGGGCAAGGTGTCAGAGATATACCGAGGGATGAGGGAAGAGGGGGAGGAGTCGGTGGGCGAACTAAAAGGAAAGTGGGAAGAAGAACTAGGGGAGGAGATAGAGGAGGGTATGTGGGCTGATGCCCTAAGCAGGGTAAATTCCTCTTCCTCATGCACCAGGCTTAGCCTGATTCAATTTAAGGTGCTACATAGAGCACACATAACGGGAGCAAGACTGAGCAGGTTCTTTGGAGTGGAGGACAGATGTGGGAGGTGTGGCGGGAGCCCGGCAAACCACGCACATATGTTTTGGGCGTGCCCGGCACTAGAAGGGTATTGGAAGGGAGTGACGGGAGTGATTTCGAAGGTGGTGAAGGCCCGGGTCAAACCAGGCTGGGGGTTAGCTCTATTTGGAGTTGCGGATGAGCCGGGAGTGCAGGAGGCGAAAGAGGCTGACGTTGTGGCCTTTGCTTCCCTAGTAGCCCGGCGCAGGATCCTACTCATGTGGAAGGAGGCGAAACCCCCCGGACTGGAGGCTTGGGTAAATGATATGGCGGGGTTCATTAAATTGGAGCAGATAAAGTTTGCCCTGAGAGGGTCGGCTCAAGGGTTCACCAGGAGGTGGCAGCCATTTCTCGACTACCTAGGGGAACATTAGAGGGAAGACAGATGACCAGCAGCAGCAACCCAGGGGGGAGGGGGGGGGGGAGGGGGCAGTGGGGGGGGGGGGGGTTAGTTTAGTTTATGTCAAAAGATAATGGGGTTTTGTTATTTGTGTATTGTTAAAAATTTCTTTATTGTTACGTTTGCTTTGTAAGAGGGGAAAAATTGTCGTTTGGGGAAAAAATTTCCAATAAAATATATTTTTTTAAAAAAAACTAATTTTGCATCCTTGCTGATACTGACCTTTTTATTCCATGGGCTCTAATTTTTCTGACAAGCCTGTTATGTGGCACTTTATCAAATGCCTTTTGGAAGTCCATGTACACCACATTACTCTTACACATTACAGTTTCACATCTCCAAAAATCTGTCCTGATCCACCCACGTCGACGCTACCACCAAGAAAGCACAACAGCGCCTATACTTCCTCAGGAAACGAAGGAAATTCGGCAGGTCCACATTAACCCTTACCAACGTTTACAGATGCACCATAGAAAACATCCTATCGGGCTGCATCATAGCCTGGTATGGCAACTGCTTGGCCCAGGACCGCAAGAAACTTCAGAGAGTTGTGAACACCACCCAGTCCATCACACGAAACTGCCTCCCATCCATTGACTCCATCTACATCTCCCGCTGCCTGGGGAAAGCGGGCAGCATAATCAAAGATCCCTCCCACCCGGTTTACTCACTCTTCCAACTTCTTCCATCGGGCAGGAGATACAGAAGTCTGAGAACACGCACGAACAGACTCAAAAACAGCTTCTTCCCCACTGTCACCAGACTCCTAAATGACCCTCTTATGGACTGACCTCATTAACACTACACCCTGTGTGCTTCATCCGATGCCAGTGCTTATGTAGTTACATTGTATATGTTGTGTTGCCCTATTATGTATTTTCTTTTCTTCCCTTTTCTTCCCATGTATTTAATGATCTGTTGAGCTGCTCGCAGAAAAATAATTTTCACTGTACCTCGGTACACATGACAATAAACAAATCCAATCCAATCTTATCAACCCTCAACATTATCTCATCAAAAAATCAAGTTGGTTAAACACAATCTGCCCTCAACAAATCCATGTTGGCTTTCATTAATTAATCCACGTTTGTCCATGAATTTTGTCCTGAATTATCATTTCTAAAATCTTACCTTCCACTGAGGTAAAACTGACTGGCCAGTAGTTACTGGATTTATCTTGATGCCCTTTCTTAAACAAGTGTGTAATATTTGCAATTCTCCAGTCATTTGGTTCCATCCATGTATCTAAGAAGGTTTGTAAGATTATGGTTTCTCATCACCTCTACTACTCCTTTTACAATCTTTACACTATTCATTTGCCTAAAGAAGACTTTCCGATTTCTTTTTATGTTAGCTGCCAGTTTCTTCTCATACTCTCCATTTGTTTCTCTTATTGTTTATTTCACTTCCCCTCTGAAGCTTCTATATACAGCGTCGTTCTCACCTGTAATATGCACCCTTTTCTGCTTCATCTTACTATCTCTCTTATCATCCATGGAGTTCTGGATTTGTTTACCCAGCCTTTCCCCCATATGGGAATGTACCTTGATGGTACATGAACCAATCCCTCATGAAAGCCAACCCATTATTCCATGACAGTTGTGCCTGCCAGTCTTTGGTTCCAATCTACCTGGTCCAGATCCATTCCCACCCCATTGGGGTTGGTCCTCTTCTTTTTATGGTGGATTGCTCTTTATCCTTTTCAAATCCCTACTTAAACCTTATGATATTACGATCATTGACTCCTTCAGGTTTCCATACAGGCACAGCCACCTGATCCACCTTATTCCCTCAAACCAGATCCAGTAATGCTTTTTTCCTCTTTGGACTGGAAACATACTGACTTAGAAAGTTCTTCTGAACATACTCTGGGACGCTTTCCTCCTCTCTACTCTTTGCACTATTACAATTCCAGTCTATATAAGGCTAATGAAGTCTACCACTCTGTAATTACAAAATAATTGTTGCTCTTTTCTCTAATTTCTTTGCAAATTAATTCCTCTATATCTTTCCCTTTAGAATGCACCCTGTAGCGTAATGGTACCACTGTTGTTTTTTAGCTCTAACCAAATAGACTCTGTCCTTGGCTCCTCTAGAATATCCTCTCCCTCCAGCACTATAACGTTCTTCCAAATCAATATTGCTACCACTTTTTTTTTTTGCCCTAGCTTTCCTGAACATCTTGTTTCCAGGGATATTTAACAGCAAGTGCTGCCCTTTTTTGAGCCAGGCCTCTACTAATACTTTGACATCAAATATCTATGAGGCAATTTGCACCTGCAACTCACCAGCCTTACTAGCCATACTCTATGCATTCACATACATGCACAGTAAACTTAATTTACATCTTATTACATGCACTCTTGTTATTTTCTACTCTAGTGTCATCTGTCTTTCCTAATTCTCTGTGCATCATCCTCTTTAATTTTACCTCATGGTAAAGCCCTCCCTCCTGGATCATACTCCAGCCTTGCCTCCACCCGGTCTCTCCTCCTATTTCTAGAACGTGGTACTGGGAGTAGTCCAGATATTCTAGCCGGGACTCTCCAATCCCGTAGCCAAGTTCTGACGCTGGCGTGAAAAGCGGCGCGAACCACTCCGGTATCAACAGTCCTTGATTATCAGATATTCACCCGTTCCTAGGGGGCTAGGTCGGTGCCGGAGTGGTCTCCGCTGCTCCAGCCGGCGCGGCACAGCCGGCGCGAGTCCGCGCATGCACTCTACGGCCGGCGCAAGTTCGCGCATGCACACCGCGACCGGCACGAGTTCGCGCATGTGCATGGATTCCCGTCTCCGCGCTGGCCCCCGGGCAATATGGCGGAGCCCGACAGGGGCCCAGAGCGGAGGAACATAGGCCCACACGGGACCAGCCTACCCGCCGATCCCTAGGCCCCGATCGCGGGCCAGGCCACCGTGGAGGCTCCCCCCCCCCCCAGGTTGGATCCCCCCCCCTCCAGGATGGCCCCCGCAGACAGAACTTCCAGGTCCCGCCTGGAAGTGGGACCAGAGTAACCCACGCCGGTGGGACTCCGCCGAACCCGGCGGGCACTGGGCCTGTCGAGGGCCGGAGAATCACCGGGGGGCCGCTTTCAACGGCCCCGACTGGCGCGCGGCGATTCCGCAGGCGCCGGAGAATCGGCGAGCTGGCGTTGGGGCAGCGTGGTGCGATTCTCCCGCCCCCCGGGGATTCTCCGACCCGGCGCAGGGTCGGAGAATCCCGACCCCTAACTTTCAGGCAAATGTCTCCAGAGTTTCTTCCCTAGCTGACTAAACTTTGCCTGCAGGACCCCTTCCCTCTTTCTATCTATGTCATTGTACCAATATGGACCATGGCCACTGATGTTTCATCCACCCACTAAAGTCCTCTGGAGCTGCACCGTGACATTCTTGACCATGACAACAGAGAGGAAATATACCACCCTGGATTTGTGCCTGTGACTGCAGAAATGTCTGTCTCTTCCTCTAACTATCAAATCTCATATCTTTCTTTTTTTTTAATTTAGAGTACCCAATAATTTTTTCTCCAATTAAGGGGCAATTTAGCGTGGCCAATCCACCTAATGTCCACATCCTTTGGTTGTGTGGATGAAACCCACGCAACATGGGGAGAATGTGCAAACTTCACACGGACAGTGACCCACGGCCGGGATTTGAACCCAGGTCCTCAGTGCCGTAGTCCCAGTGCTAACCACTGCGCCACATGCCGCTCTCAAATCTCCTATCTTTAATGTTTTTCCAGCCTGCCTTCTAATCCCTGTACTGTTCAGCCAGCCGGGGTGCCAAGGACAAGGCCCTGGCTGCACACCTCAGAGGAACTGTCGCTCCCAGCAGTATTCAGAGCAAAATACTGGTTGGAGCGTGAGATGCACCCAGAGGTCACCTGTCTCCTTGCCTGATCATTCTTGACTGTCGGGCGGATGCCCATTCATTCTGCCTGCATACCCTGAAAACCACAACGATAAACGTGCTATCCACCAAAATGTAATTCTTGCAGAGACACTGCAGTGACACAAGCTGCTGCTAAGCCCCGAGGACAGAATCCTGAGCTCGCCCAGCTAACAACGCTTGCTCTACATGCAGTTGTCCAGGACCCATGAAGTGTCCTGGAGTTCTCATACGGAACAGGGTGTTCACTCCACAGGTATGAGATGTGCTGCAATGCCTTTATTTATTGGACTATTACACTTACTAAAAAATAAAAAACTTTTACTCACTAATCAGCTGCTGTTCCTGTACTGATGTTTCTTTATTTTACAGAGTAGTTAACTGAAATTATTTTTTAATTAACTTATTATCTATGAACTTTAGATTTCAACTACAGAAAAATTCAGTCACCTTTCGTTTGAATATCTCCTATTAAGGAATTTAGCCCCTCAATCTGATGGATTAATGGAGTACGGCTTTGAATTATGTAATATCATCAGATTGCCTTTAATTTTTAGTTTTTATATTCATTAATTGATCAAGTCTTATTTTGTGTCTGAATAATTCAAATTAACTGAAAGCTTACACGTGTATTCACCCCTACCGACTCGTTGCCATGTGATATCACTTTCAGTTTCGATTTCCTTTTCAATTCTCCTGTTCAGATCAGACTCTCAGATCAAAATATAATCCACTCCCACTCTGCTCCCACTCTGTTCACACTCTGGGTCTCTCTGCTCCCCCCCTGCTCCCACTCCGTGTCACTCTGCTCCCCCTCTGCTCCCACTCTGTATCTCACTGCTCCCCCTCTGCTCCCACTCTGCTCCCACTCCGTGTCACTCTGCTCCCCCTCTGCTCCCACTCTGTGTCACTCTGCTCCCACTCTGTCTGTGTCACTCTGCGCCCACTCTGTGACTCTCTGCTCCCACTCTGTGTCACTCTGCTCCTACTCTGTGACTCTCTGCTCCCACTCTGTGTCACTCTGCTCCCACTCTGTGTCTCTCTGCTCCCACGCTGTGTCACTCTGCTCCCACTCTGTCTGTGTCACTCTGCTCCCACTCTGTGTCACTCTGCTCCAACTCTGTTCTCACTCCGTGTCACTCTGCTCCCAATCCGCTCCCACTCTGTGTCACTCTGCTCCCACTCCGTGTCACTCTGCTCCCACTCTGTGTCACTCTGCTCCCACTCTGTGTCTCTCTGCTCCCACTCTGTGTCACTCTGCTCCCACTCTGTCTGTGTCACTCTGCTCCCACTCTGTGTCACTCTGCTCCCACTCTGTTCCCACTCCGTGTCACTCTGCTCCCAATCTGCTCCCACTCTGTGTCACTCTGCTCCCACTCGGTGTCACTCTGCTCCCACTCTGTGTCACTCTGCTCCCACTCTGCTCCCACTCTGTGTCATTCTGCTCCCACTCTGCTCCCACTCTGTGTCACTCTGCTCCCACTCTGTGTCACACTGCACCCACTCTGCTCCCACTCTGTGTCACTCTGCTCCCACTCTGCTCCCACTCTGTGTCACTCTGCTCCCACTCTGTGTCACTCTGCTCCCACTCTGTGTCACTCTGCACCCACTCTGCTCCCACTCTGTGTCACTCTGCTCCCACTCTGCTCCCACTCTGTGTCACTTTGCTCCCACTCCGTGTCACTTTGCTCCCACTCTGTGTCACTCTGCTCCCATTCTGTGTCACTCTGCTCCCACTCTGCTCCCACTCTGTGTCTCTCTGCTCCCACTCTGTGTCACTCTGCTCCCACTGTGCTCCCACTCTGTGTCACTCTGCTCCCACTCTGTGTCACTCTGCTCCCACACTGTGTCACTCTGCTCCCACTCTGCTCCAACTCTGTGTCACTCTGCTCCCACTCTGTGTCACTCTGCTCCCACTCTGCTCCCACTCTGTATCACTCTGCTCCCAGTCTGCTCCAACTCTGGGTCTCTCTATTCCCACACTGCTCCCACTCTGTCTCTCTGCTCCCACTCTGTCTCTCTGCTCCCACTCTGTGTCACTCTGCTCACACTCTGTGTCACTCTGCTCCCACTCTGTGTCACTCTGCTCCCACTCTGTGTCACTCTGCTCCCACTCTGGGTCTCTCTATTCCCACTGTGGGTCACTCTGCTCCCACTCTGTGTCACTCTGCTCCCACTCTGCTCCCACTCTGTGTCACTCTGCTCCCACTCTGCTCCCACTGTGTGTCTCTCTGCTCCCACTCTGTGTCACTCTGCTCCCACTCTGCACCCACTCCATGTCACTCTGCTCCCTCTCCGCTCCCACTCTGTGTCACTCTGCTCCCACTCTGTGTCACTCTGCTCCCACTCTGTGTCACTCTGCTCCCACTCGGGGTCACTCTGCTCCCACTCTGTGTCACTCTGCACCCACTCTGTGTCACGCTGCTCCCACTCTGCTCCCATTCTGGGTCTCTCTATTCCCACTGTGTGTCACTCTGCTCCCACTCTCTGTCACTCTGCTCCCACTCTGTGTCACTCTGCTCCCACTCGGTGTCACTCTGCTCCCACTCTGTGTCACTCTGCTCGCACTCTGTGTCACTCTGCACCCACTCTGTGTCACTCTGCTCCCACTCTGCTCCCACTCTGGGTCTCTTTATTCCCACTGTGTGTCACTCTGCTCCCACTCTGTGTCACTCTGCTCCCACACTGCTCCCACTCTGTCTCTCTGCTCCCACTCTGTGTCACTCTGCTCACACTCTGTGTCACTCTGCTCACACTCTGCTCCCTCTCTGTGTCACTCTGCTACCACTCTTTGTCTCTCTGCTCCCACTCTGTCTGTGTCATTCTGCTCCCACTCTGTGTCACTCTGCTCCCACTGTGTGTCACTCTGCTCCCACTCTGTGTCACTCTGCTCCCACTCTGCTCCCACCCTGTGTCACTCTGCTCCCACTCTGTGTCACTCTGCACCCACTCTGTGTCACTCTGCTCCCACTCTGCTCTCACTCTGGGTCTCTCTATTCCCACTGTGTGTCACTCTGCTCCCACTCGGTGTCACTCTGCTCCCACTCGGTGTCACTCTGCTCCCACTCGGCTCCCACTCTGGGTCTCTCTATTCCCACTGTGTGTCTCTCTGCTCCCACACTGTGTCACTCTGCTCCCACTCTGCACCCACTCCGTGTCACTCTGCTCCCACCCTGCTCCCACTCTGTGTCACTCTGCTCCCACTCTGTGTCACTCTGCTCCCACTCTGTGTCACTCTGCTCCCACTCGGTGTCACTCTACTCCCAATCTGTGTCACTCTGCACCCACTCTGTGTCACTCTGCTCCCACTCTGCTCCCACTCTGGGTCTCTCTATTCCCACTGTGTGTCACTCTGCTCCCACTCTGTGTCACTCTGCTCCCACTCTGTGTCACTCTGCTCCCACTCAGTGTCACTCTGCTCCCACACTGCTCCCACTCTGTGTCACTCTGCTCCCACTCGGTGTCACTCTGCTCCCACTCTGTGTCACTCTGCTCCCACTCTGCTCCCACTCTGTGTCATTCTGCTCCCACTCTGCTCCCACTCTATGTCACTCTGCTCCCACTCTGTGTCACACTGCTCCCACTCTGCTCCCACTCTGTGTCACTCTGCTCCCACTCTGCTCCCACTCTGTGTCACTCTGCTCCCACTCTGCGTCACTCTGCTCCCACTCTGTGTCACTCTGCACCCACTCTGCTCCCACTCTGTGTCACTCTGCTCCCACTCTGCTCCCACTCTGTGTCACTTTGCTCCCACTCCGTGTCACTTTGCTCCCACTCTGTGTCACTCTGCTCCCATTCTGTGTCACTCTGCTCCCACTCTGCTCCCACTCTGTGTCTCTCTGCTCCCACTCTGTGTCACTCTGCTCCCACTGTGCTCCCACTCTGTGTCACTCTGCTCCCACTCTGTGTCACTCTGCTCCCACACTGTGTCACTCTGCTCCCACTCTGCTCCAACTCTGTGTCACTCTGCTCCCACTCTGTGTCACTCTGCTCCCACTCTGCTCCCACTCTGTATCACTCTGCTCCCAGTCTGCTCCAACTCTGGGTCTCTCTATTCCCACACTGCTCCCACTCTGTCTCTCTGCTCCCACTCTGTCTCTCTGCTCCCACTCTGTGTCACTCTGCTCCCACTCTGTGTCACTCTGCTCCCACTCTGGGTCTCTCTATTCCCACTGTGGGTCACTCTGCTCCCACTCTGTGTCACTCTGCTCCCACTCTGCTCCCACTCTGTGTCACTCTGCTCCCACTCTGCTCCCACTGTGTGTCTCTCTGCTCCCACTCTGTGTCACTCTGCTCCCACTCTGCACCCACTCCATGTCACTCTGCTCCCTCTCCGCTCCTACTCTGTGTCACTCTGCTCCCACTCTGTGTCACTCTGCTCCCACTCTGTGTCACTCTGCTCCCACTCGGGGTCACTCTGCTCCCACTCTGTGTCACTCTGCACCCACTCTGTGTCACGCTGCTCCCACTCTGCTCCCATTCTGGGTCTCTCTATTCCCACTGTGTGTCACTCTGCTCCCACTCTGTGTCACTCTGCTCCCACTCTGTGTCACTCTGCTCCCACTCGGTGTCACTCTGCTCCCACTCTGTGTCACTCTGTGTCACTCTGCTCCCACTCGGTGTCACTCTGCACCCACTCTGTGTCACTCTGCTCCCACTCTGTGTCACTCTGCTCCCACTCGGGGTCACTCTGCTCCCACTCTGTGTCACTCTGCACCCACTCTGTGTCACGCTGCTCCCACTCTGTGTCACTCTGCTCCCACTCGGGGTCACTCTGCTCCCACTCTGTGTCACTCTGCTCCCACTCGGGGTCACTCTGCTCCCACTCTGTGTCACTCTGCACCCACTCTGTGTCACGCTGCTCCCACTCTGCTCCCATTCTGGGTCTCTCTATTCCCACTGTGTGTCACTCTGCTCCCACTCTGTGTCACTCTGCTCCCACTCTGTGTCACTCTGCTCCCACTCTGTGTCACTCTGCTCCCACTCGGGGTCACTCTGCTCCCACTCTGTGTCACTCTGCACCCACTCTGTGTCACGCTGCTCCCACTCTGCTCCCATTCTGGGTCTCTCTATTCCCACTGTGTGTCACTCTGCTCCCACTCTGTGTCACTCTGCTCCCACTCTGTGTCACTCTGCACCCACTCTGTGTCACTCTGCTCCCACTCTGCTCCCACTCTGGGTCTCTTTATTCCCACTGTGTGTCACTCTGCTCCCACTCTGTGTCACTCTGCTCCCACACTGCTCCCACTCTGTCTCTCTGCTCCCACTCTGTGTCACTCTGCTCACACTCTGTGTCACTCTGCTCACACTCTGCTCCCTCTCTGTGTCACTCTGCTACCACTCTTTGTCTCTCTGCTCCCACTCTGTCTGTGTCATTCTGCTCCCACTCTGTGTCACTCTGCTCCCACTGTGTGTCACTCTGCTCCCACTCTGTGTCACTCTGCTCCCACTCTGCTCCCACCCTGTGTCACTCTGCTCCCACTCTGTGTCACTCTGCACCCACTCTGTGTCACTCTGCTCCCACTCTGCTCTCACTCTGGGTCTCTCTATTCCCACTGTGTGTCACTCTGCTCCCACTCTGTGTCACTCTGCTCCCACTCGGTGTCACTCTGCTCCCACTCTGTGTCATTCTGCTCCCACTCTGCTCCCACTCTATGTCACTCTGCTCCCACTCTGTGTCACACTGCTCCCACTCTGCTCCCACTCTGTGTCACTCTGCTCCCACTCTGCTCCCACTCTGTGTCACTCTGCTCCCACTCTGTGTCACTCTGCTCCCACTCTGTGTCCCTCTGCACCCACTCTGCTCCCACTCTGTGTCACTCTGCTCCCACTCTGCTCCCACTCTGTGTCACTTTGCTCCCACTCCGTGTCACTTTGCTCCCACTCTGTGTCACTCTGCTCCCATTCTGTGTCACTCTGCTCCCACTCTGCTCCCACTCTGTGTCTCTCTGCTCCCACTCTGTGTCACTCTGCTCCCACTGTGCTCCCACTCTGTGACACTCTGCTCCCACTCTGTGTCACTCTGCTCCCACACTGTGTCACTCTGCTCCCACTCTGCTCCAACTCTGTGTCACCCTGCTCCCACTCTGTGTCACTCTGCTCCCACTCTGCTCCCACTCTGTATCACTCTGCTCCCAGTCTGCTCCAACTCTGGTTCTCTCTATTCCCACACTGCTCCCACTCTGTCTCTCTGCTCCCACTCTGTCTCTCTGCTCCCACTCTGTGTCACTCTGCTCACACTCTGTGTCACTCTGCTCCCACTCTGTGTCACTCTGCTCCCACTCTGTGTCACTCTGCTCCCACTCTGGGTCTCTCTATTCCCACTGTGGGTCACTCTGCTCCCACTCTGTGTCACTCTGCTCCCACTCTGCTCCCACTCTGTGTCACTCTGCTCCCACTCTGCTCCCACTGTGTGTCTCTCTGCTCCCACTCTGTGTCACTCTGCTCCCACTCTGCACCCACTCCATGTCACTCTGCTCCCTCTCCGCTCCTACTCTGTGTCACTCTGCTCCCACTCTGTGTCACTCTGCTCCCACTCTGTGTCACTCTGCTCCCACTCGGGGTCACTCTGCTCCCACTCTGTGTCACTCTGCACCCACTCTGTGTCACGCTGCTCCCACTCTGCTCCCATTCTGGGTCTCTCTATTCCCACTGTGTGTCACTCTGCTCCCACTCTGTGTCACTCTGCTCCCACTCTGGGTCTCTTTATTCCCACTGTGTGTCACTCTGCTCCCTCTCTGTGTCACTCTGCTACCACTCTTTGTCTCTCTGCTCCCACTCTGTCTGTGTCATTCTGCTCCCACTCTGTGTCACTCTGCTCCCACTGTGTGTCACTCTGCTCCCACTCTGTGTCACTCTGCTCCCACTCTGCTCCCACCCTGTGTCACTCTGCTCCCACTCTGTGTCACTCTGCACCCACTCTGTGTCACTCTGCTCCCACTCTGCTCTCACTCTGGGTCTCTCTATTCCCACTGTGTGTCACTCTGCTCCCACTCTGTGTCACTCTGCTCCCACTCGGTGTCACTCTGCTCCCACTCTGCTCCCACTCTGGGTCTCTCTATTCCCACTGTGTGTCTCTCTGCTCCCACACTGTGTCACTCTGCTCCCACTCTGCACCCACTCCGTGTCACTCTGCTCCCACC
Source organism: Scyliorhinus torazame (assembly GCF_047496885.1). NCBI lineage: Eukaryota > Metazoa > Chordata > Chondrichthyes > Carcharhiniformes > Scyliorhinidae > Scyliorhinus > Scyliorhinus torazame. Next base: position 114,711,352 of record NC_092725.1, on the reverse strand, counting down.
CTGCTCCCACTCGGTGTCACTCTGCTCCCACTCTGTGTCACTCTGCTCCCACTCTGTGTCACTCTGCTCCCACTCGGTGTCACTCTACTCCCACTCTGTGTCACTCTGCACCCACTCTGTGTCACTCTGCTCCCACTCTGCTCCCACTCTGGGTCTCTCTATTCCCACTGTGTGTCACTCTGCTCCCACTCTGTGTCACTCTGCTCCCACTCTGTGTCACTCTGCTCCCACTCAGTGTCACTCTGCTCCCACACTGCTCCCACTCTGTGTCACTCTGCTCCCACTCGGTGTCACTCTGCTCCCACTCTGTGTCACTCTGCACCCACTCTGTGTCACTCTGCTCCCACTCTGCTCCCACTCTGGGTCTCTCTATTCCCACTGTGTGTCACTCTGCTCCCACTCTGTCTCTCTGCTCCCACTCTGTCTCTCTGCTCCCACTCTGTGTCACTCTGCTCACACTCTGTGTCACTCTGCTCCCACTCTGTGTCACTCTGCTCCCACTCTGTGTCACTCTGCTCCCACTCTGTGTCACTCTGCACCCACTCTGTGTCACACTGCTCCCACTCTGCTCCCACTCTGTGTCACTTTGCTCCCACTCCGTGTCACTTTGCTCCCACTCTGTGTCACTCTGCTCCCATTCTGTGTCACTCTGCTCCCACTCTGCTCCCACTCTGTATCACTCTGTGTCTCTCTGCTCCCACTCTGTGTCACTCTGCTCCCACTGTGCTCCCACTCTGTGTCACTCTGCTCCCACTCTGTGTCACTCTGCTCCCACTCTGCTCCAACTCTGTGTCACTCTGCTCCCACTCTGTGTCACTCTGCTCCCACTCTGCTCCCACTCTGTATCACTCTGCTCCCAGTCTGCTCCAACTCTGGGTCTCTCTATTCCCACACTGCTCCCACTCTGTCTCTCTGCTCCCACTCTGTCTCTCTGCTCCCACTCTGTGTCACTCTGCTCACACTCTGCTCCCACTCTGTGTCACTCTGCTCCCACTCTGTGTCACTCTGCTCCCACTCTGTGTCTCTCTATTCCCACTGTGGGTCACTCTGCTCCCACTCTGTGTCACTCTGCTCCCACTCTGCTCCCACTCTGTGTCACTCTGCTCCCACTCTGCTCCCACTGTGTGTCTCTCTGCTCCCACTCTGTGTCACTCTGCTCCCACTCTGCACCCACTCCATGTCACTCTGCTCCCTCTCCGCTCCCACTCTGTGTCACTCTGCTCCCACTCTGTGTCACTCTGCTCCCACTCTGTGTCACTCTGCTCCCACTCGGGGTCACTCTGCTCCCACTCTGTGTCACTCTGCACCCACTCTGTGTCACGCTGCTCCCACTCTGCTCCCATTCTGGGTCTCTCTATTCCCACTGTGTGTCACTCTGCTCCCACTCTGTGTCACTCTGCTCCCACTCTGTGTCACTCTGCTCCCACTCGGTGTCACTCTGCTCCCACTCTGTGTCACTCTGCTCGCACTCTGTGTCACTCTGCACCCACTCTGTGTCACTCTGCTCCCACTCTGCTCCCACTCTGGGTCTCTTTATTCCCACTGTGTGTCACTCTGCTCCCACTCTGTGTCACTCTGCTCCCACACTGCTCCCACTCTGTCTCTCTGCTCCCACTCTGTGTCACTCTGCTCACAATCTGTGTCACTCTGCTCACACTCTGCTCCCTCTCTGTGTCACTCTGCTACCACTCTTTGTCTCTCTGCTCCCACTCTGTCTGTGTCATTCTGCTCCCACTCTGTGTCACTCTGCTCCCACTGTGTGTCACTCTGCTCCCACTCTGTGTCACTCTGCTCCCACTCTGCTCCCACCCTGTGTCACTCTGCTCCCACTCTGTGTCACTCTGCACCCACTCTGTGTCACTCTGCTCCCACTCTGCTCTCACTCTGGGTCTCTCTATTCCCACTGTGTGTCACTCTGCTCCCACTCTGTGTCACTCTGCTCCCACTCGGTGTCACTCTGCTCCCACTCTGCTCCCACTCTGGGTCTCTCTATTCCCACTGTGTGTCTCTCTGCTCCCACACTGTGTCACTCTGCTCCCACTCTGCACCCACTCCGTGTCACTCTGCTCCCACCCTGCTTCCACTCTGTGTCACTCTGCTCCCACTCTGTGTCACTCTGCTCCCACTCTGTGTCACTCTGCTCCCACTCGGTGTCACTCTACTCCCACTCTGTGTCACTCTGCACCCACTCTGTGTCACTCTGCTCCCACTCTGCTCCCACTCTGGGTCTCTCTATTCCCACTGTGTGTCACTCTGCTCCCACTCTGTGTCACTCTGCTCCCACTCTGTGTCACTCTGCTCCCACTCAGTGTCACTCTGCTCCCACACTGCTCCCACTCTGTGTCACTCTGCTCCCACTCGGTGTCACTCTGCTCCCACTCTGTGTCACTCTGCTCCCACTCTGTGTCACTCTGCACCCACTCTGTGTCACTCTGCTCCCACTCTGCTCCCACTCTGGGTCTCTCTATTCCCACTGTGTGTCACTCTGCTCCCACTCTGTCTCTCTGCTCCCACTCTGTCTCTCTGCTCCCACTCTGTGTCACTCTGCTCACACTCTGTGTCACTCTGCTCCCACTCTGTGTCACTCTGCTCCCACTCTGTGTCACTCTGCTCCCACTCTGTGTCACTCTGCACCCACTCTGTGTCACACTGCTCCCACTCTGCTCCCACTCTGGGTCTCTCTATTCCCACTGTGGGTCACTCTGCTCCCACTCTGCTCCCACTCTGTGTCACTCTGCTCCCACTCTGCTCCCACTGTGTGTCTCTCTGCTCCCACTCTGTGTCACTCTGCTCCCACTCTGCACCCACTCCATGTCACTCTGCTCCCCCTCCGCTCCCACTGTGTGTCACTCTGCTCCCACTCTGTGTCACTCTGCTCCCACTCTGTGTCACTCTGCTCCCACTCGGGGTCACTCTGCTCCCATTCTGTGTCACTCTGCACCCACTCTGTGTCACTCTGCTCCCACTCTGCTCCCACTCTGGGTCTCTCTATTCCCACTGTGTGTCACTCTGCTCCCACTCTGTGTCACTCTGCTCCCACTCTGTGTCACTCTGCTCCCACTCGGTGTCACTCTGCTCCCACTCTGTGTCACTCTGCTCCCACTCTGTGTCACTCTGCACCCACTCTGTGTCTTTCTGCTCCCACTCTGCTCCCACTCTGGGTCTCTCTATTCCCACTGTGTGTCACTCTGCTCCCACTCTGTGTCACTCTGCTCCCACTCTGCTCCCGCTCTGTGTCACTCTGCTCCCACTCTGTGTCACTCTGCTCCCACTCTGTGTTACTCTGCTCCCACTCTGCTCCCACTCATTGTCACTCTGCTCCCACTCTGTGTCACTCTGCACCCACTCTGTGTCACTCTGCTCCCACTCTTCTCCCACTCTGTGTCACTGCCCATTCTCTGCTCCCACTCTATATCACTCTGCTCCCACACTTCTCCAACTCTGTGTCACTCTGCTCCCACTCTGTATCACTCTGCTCCCACTCTGTTCCCACTCCGTGTCACTCTGCTCCCACTCTGCTCCCACTCTGTGTCACTCTGCTCCCACTCTGCTCCCACTCTGTGTCACTCTGCTCCCACTCTGCTCCCACTCTGTGTCACTCTGCTCCCACTCTGTGTCACTCTGCTCCCACTCTGTGTCACTCTGCTCCCACTCTGTGTCACTCTGCACCCACTCTGTGTCACTCTGCTCCCACTCTGCTCCCACTCTGTGTCACTCTGCTCCCACTCTGCTCCCACCCTGTGTCACTCAGCTCCCACTCCGTGTCACTCTGCTCCCACTCTGTGTCACTCTGCTCCCACTCTGTGTCACTCTGCTCCCACTCTGCTCCCACTCTGTGTCTCTCTGCTCCCACTCTGCTCCCACTGTGTTTCATTCTGCTCCCACTGTGCCCCCACTCTGTGTCACTCTGCTCCCACTCTGTGTCACTCTGCTCCCACTCTGCTCCCACTCTGTGTCACTCTGCTCCCACTCTGTGTCACGCTGCTCCCACTCTGCTCCCATTCTGGGTCTCTCTATTCCCACTGTGTGTCACTCTGCTCCCACTCTGTGTCACTCTGCTCCCACTCTGTGTCACTCTGCTCCCACTCGGTGTCACTCTGCTCCCACTCTGTGTCACTCTGCTCGCACTCTGTGTCACTCTGCACCCACTCTGTGTCACTCTGCTCCCACTCTGCTCCCACTCTGGGTCTCTTTATTCCCACTGTGTGTCACTCTGCTCCCACTCTGTGTTACTCTGCTCCCACACTGCTCCCACTCTGTCTCTCTGCTCCCACTCTGTGTCACTCTGCTCACACTCTGTGTCACTCTGCTCACACTCTGCTCCCTCTCTGTGTCACTCTGCTACCACTCTTTGTCTCTCTGCTCCCACTCTGTCTGTGTCATTCTGCTCCCACTCTGTGTCACTCTGCTCCCACTGTGTGTCACTCTGCTCCCACTCTGTGTCACTCTGCTCCCACTCTGCTCCCACCCTGTGTCACTCTGCTCCCACTCTGTGTCACTCTGCACCCACTCTGTGTCACTCTGCTCCCACTCTGCTCTCACTCTGGGTCTCTCTATTCCCACTGTGTGTCACTCTGCTCCCACTCTGTGTCACTCTGCTCCCACTCGGTGTCACTCTGCTCCCACTCTGCTCCCACTCTGGGTCTCTCTATTCCCACTGTGTGTCTCTCTGCTCCCACACTGTGTCACTCTGCTCCCACTCTGCACCCACTCCGTGTCACTCTGCTCCCACCCTGCTCCCACTCTGTGTCACTCTGCTCCCACTCTGTGTCACTCTGCTCCCACTCTGTGTCACTCTGCTCCCACTCGGTGTCACTCTACTCCCACTCTGTGTCACTCTGCACCCACTCTGTGTCACTCTGCTCCCACTCTGCTCCCACTCTGGGTCTCTCTATTCCCACTGTGTGTCACTCTGCTCCCACTCTGTGTCACTCTGCTCCCACTCTGTGTCACTCTGCTCCCACTCAGTGTCACTCTGCTCCCACACTGCTCCCACTCTGTGTCACTCTGCTCCCACTCGGTGTCACTCTGCTCCCACTCTGTGTCACTCTGCTCCCACTCTGTGTCACTCTGCACCCACTCTGTGTCACTCTGCTCCCACTCTGCTCCCACTCTGGGTCTCTCTATTCCCACTGTGTGTCACTCTGCTCCCACTCTGTCTCTCTGCTCCCACTCTGTCTCTCTGCTCCCACTCTGTGTCACTCTGCTCACACTCTGTGTCACTCTGCTCCCACTCTGTGTCACTCTGCTCCCACTCTGTGTCACTCTGCTCCCACTCTGTGTCACTCTGCACCCACTCTGTGTCACACTGCTCCCACTCTGCTCCCACTCTGGGTCTCTCTATTCCCACTGTGGGTCACTCTGCTCCCACTCTGCTCCCACTCTGTGTCACTCTGCTCCCACTCTGCTCCCACTGTGTGTCTCTCTGCTCCCACTCTGTGTCACTCTGCTCCCACTCTGCACCCACTCCATGTCACTCTGCTCCCCCTCCGCTCCCACTGTGTGTCACTCTGCTCCCACTCTGTGTCACTCTGCTCCCACTCTGTGTCACTCTGCTCCCACTCGGGGTCACTCTGCTCCCATTCTGTGTCACTCTGCACCCACTCTGTGTCACTCTGCTCCCACTCTGCTCCCACTCTGGGTCTCTCTATTCCCACTGTGTGTCACTCTGCTCCCACTCTGTGTCACTCTGCTCCCACTCTGTGTCACTCTGCTCCCACTCGGTGTCACTCTGCTCCCACTCTGTGTCACTCTGCTCCCACTCTGTGTCACTCTGCACCCACTCTGTGTCTTTCTGCTCCCACTCTGCTCCCACTCTGGGTCTCTCTATTCCCACTGTGTGTCACTCTGCTCCCACTCTGTGTCACTCTGCTCCCACTCTGCTCCCGCTCTGTGTCACTCTGCTCCCACTCTGTGTCACTCTGCTCCCACTCTGTGTTACTCTGCTCCCACTCTGCTCCCACTCATTGTCACTCTGCTCCCACTCTGTGTCACTCTGCACCCACTCTGTGTCACTCTGCTCCCACTCTTCTCCCACTCTGTGTCACTGCCCATTCTCTGCTCCCACTCTATATCACTCTGCTCCCACACTTCTCCAACTCTGTGTCACTCTGCTCCCACTCTGTATCACTCTGCTCCCACTCTGTTCCCACTCCGTGTCACTCTGCTCCCACTCTGCTCCCACTCTGTGTCACTCTGCTCCCACTCTGCTCCCACTCTGTGTCACTCTGCTCCCACTCTGCTCCCACTCTGTGTCACTCTGCTCCCACTCTGTGTCACTCTGCTCCCACTCTGTGTCACTCTGCTCCCACTCTGTGTCACTCTGCACCCACTCTGTGTCACTCTGCTCCCACTCTGCTCCCACTCTGTGTCACTCTGCTCCCACTCTGCTCCCACCCTGTGTCACTCAGCTCCCACTCCGTGTCACTCTGCTCCCACTCTGTGTCACTCTGCTCCCACTCTGTGTCACTCTGCTCCCACTCTGCTCCCACTCTGTGTCTCTCTGCTCCCACTCTGCTCCCACTGTGTTTCATTCTGCTCCCACTGTGCCCCCACTCTGTGTCACTCTGCTCCCACTCTGTGTCACTCTGCTCCCACTCTGCTCCCACTCTGTGTCACTCTGCTCCCACTCTGTGTCACTCTGCTCCCACTCTGCTCCCACTCTGTGTCACTCTGCTCCCACTCTGCTCCCACTCTGTATCACTCTGCTCCCAGTCTGCTCCCACTCAGGGTCTCTCTATTCCCACACTGCTCCCACTCTGTCTCTCTTCTCCCACTCTGTGTCACTCTGCTCACACTCTGTGTCACTCTGCTCACACTCTGCTCCCTCTCTGTGTCACTCTGCACCCACTCTGTGTCACTCTGCTCCCACTCTGCACCCACTCTGGGTCTCTCTATTCCCACTGTGTGTCACTTTTCTCCCACTCTGTGTCACTCTGCTCCCACTCTGCTCCCACTCTGTGTCACTCTGCTCCCACTCTGTGTCACTCTGCACCCACTCTGTGTCACTCTGCTCCCACTCTGCTCCCACTCAGGGTCTCTCTATTCCCACTGTGTGTCACTCTGCTCCCACTCAGTGTCCCTCTGCTCCCACTCGGTGTCACTCTGCTCAAACTCTGCTCCCACTCTGGGTCTCTCTGCTCCCACTCTGTGTCACTCTGCTCCCACTCTGCACCCACTCCGTGTCACTCTGCTCCCACTCTGCTCCCACTCTGAGTCACTCTGCTCCCACTCTGTGTCACTCTGCTCCCACTCTGTGTCTCTCTGCTCCCAGTCGGTGTCACTCTGCACCCACTCTGTGTCACTCTGCTCCCACTCTGCTCCCACTCTGGGTCTCTCTATTCCCACTGTGTGTCACTCTGCTCCCACTCTGTGTCACTCTGCTCCCACTCAGTGTCTCTCTGCTCCCACACTGCTCCCACTCTGTGTCACTCTGCTCCCACTCTGTGTCACTCTGCACCCACTCTGTGTCACTCTGCTCCCACTCTGCTCCCACTCTGGGTCTCTCTATTCCCACTGTGTGTCACTCTGCTCCCACTCTGTGTCTCTCTGCTCCCACTCTGCTCCCACTCTGTGTCACTCTGCTCCCACTCTGTGTCACTCTGCTCCCACTCTGTGTCACTCTGCACCCACTCTGTGTCACTCTGCTCCCACTCTGCTCCCTCTCTGGGTCTCTCTATTCCCTCTGTGTGTCAATCTGCTCCCACTCTGTGTCACTCTGCTCCCACTCTGCTCCCACTCTGTGTCACTCTGCTCCCACTCTGTGTCACTCTGCTCCCACTCTGCGTCACTCTGCTCCCACTCTGTCTGTGTCACTCTGCTCCCACTCTGTGTCACTCTGCTCCCACTCTGTGTCACTCTGCTCCCACTCTGTGTCACTCTGCACCCACTCTGTGTCACTCTGCTCCCACTCTGCTCCCACTCTGTGTCACTCTGCTCCCACTCCGTGTCACTCTGCTCCCATTCTGTGTCACTCTGCTCCCACTCTGTGTCACTCTGCTCCCACTCTGCTCCCACTCTGTGTCTCTCTGCTCCCACTCTGTGTCACTCTGCTCCCACTGTGCTCCCACTGTGTGTCACTGTGCTCCCACTGTGTGTCACTCTGCTCCCACTCTGTGTCACTCTGCTCCCACTCTGTGTCACTCTGCTCCCACTCTGTGTCACTCTGCTCCCACTCTGTGTCACCCTGCTCCCACTCTGCTACCACTCTGTGTCACTCTGCTCCCACTCTGCTCCCACTCTGGGTCTCTCTGTTCCCACACTGCTCCCACTCTGTCTCTCTGCTCCCACTCTGTCTCTCTGCTCCCACTCTGTGTCACTCTGCTCACACTCTGTGTCACTCTGCTCCCACTCTGTGTCACTCTGCTCCCACTCTGTCTGTGTCACTCTGCTCCCACTCTGCTCCCACTCTGCTCCCACTCTGTGTCACTCTGCACCCACTCTGTGTCACACTGCTCCCACTCTGCTCCCACTCTGTGTCACTCTGCTCCCACTCGGTGTCACTCTGCTCCCACTCTGCTCCCACTGTGTCTCTCTCTACTCCAACTCTGTGTCACTCTGCTCCCACTCTGCACCCACTCCATGTCATTCTGCTCCCACTCTGTGTCACTCTGCTCCCACTCTGTGTCACTCTGCTCCCACTCTGCTCCCACTCTGTGTCACTCTGCTCCCACTCGGTGTCACTCTGCTCCCACTCTGTGTCACTCTGCACCCACTCTGTGTCACTCTGCTCCCACTCTGCTCCCATTCTGGGTCTCTCTATTCCCACTGTGTGTCACTCTACTCCCACTCTGTGTCACTCTGCTCCCACTCTGTGTCACTCTGCTCCCACTCGGTGTCACTTTGCTCCCACTCTGTGTCACTCTGCTCCCACTCTGCTCCCACTCTGTGTCACTCTGCTCCCACTCTGTGCCACTCTGCTCCCACTCTGTGTCGCTCTGCTCCCCCTCTGTGTCACTCTGCTCCCACTCTGCTCCCACTCTGTGTCACTCTGCTCCCACTCTGCTCCCACTCTGATCTCTCTATTCCCACTGTGTGTCACTCTGCTCCCACTCTGTGTCACTCTGCTCCCACTCTGTGTCACTCTGCTCCCACTCTGCTCCCACTCGGTGTCACTCTGCTCCCACTCTGTGTCACTCTGCACCCACTGTGTGTCACTCTGCTCCCCCTCTGCTCCCACTCTGTGTCACTGCCCATTCTCTGCTCCCACTCTATATCACTCTGCTCCCACTCTGCTACCACTCTGTGTCACTCTGCTCCCACTCTGTGTCACTGCCCATTCTCTGCTCCCACCCTATATCACTCTGCTCCCACTCTGCTCCCACTCTGTGTCACTCTGCTCCCACTCTGTGTCACTCTGCTCCCACTCTGCTCCCACTCGGTGTCACTCTGCTCCCACTCTGTGTCACTCTGCACCCACTGTGTGTCACTCTGCTCCCACTCTGCTCCCACTCTGTGTCACTGCCCATTCTCTGCTCCCACTCTATATTACTCTGCTCCCACTCTGCTCACACTCTGTGTCACTCTGCTCCCACTCTGCATCACTCTGCTCCCACTCTGCTCCCACTCTGTGTCACTCTGTTCCCACTCTGCTCCCACTCTGTGTCACTCTGCTCCCACTCTGCTCCCACTCTGTGTCACTCTGCTCCCACTCTGTGTCACTATGGTCCCACTCTGTGTCACTCTGCGCCCACTCTGTGTCACTCTGCTCCCACTCTGTGTCACTCTGCTCACACTCTGTGTCACTCTGCTCCTACTCTGTATCACTCTGCTCCCACTCTGTTCCCACTCCGTGTCACTCTGCTCCGACTCTGTGTCACTCTGCTCCCACTCTGCTCCCACTCTGTGTCACTCTGCTCCCACTCTGCTCCCACTCTGTGTCACTCTGCTCCCACTCTGTGTCACTCTGCTCCCACTCTGCGTCACTCTGCTCCCACTCTGTGTCACTCTGCTCCCACCCTGCTCCCACTCTGTGTCACTCTGCTCCCACTCTGTGTCACTCTGCTCCCACTCTGTGTCACTCTGCTCCCACTCTGCTCCCACGCTGTGTCACTCTGCTCCCACTCTGCTCCCACTTTGTGTCACTCTGCTCCCACTCCGTGTCACTCTGCTACCACTCTGTGTCACTCTGCTCGCACTCTGTGTCACTCTGCTCCCCCTCTGCTCCCACTCTGTGTCACTCTGCTCCCACTCTGCGTCACTCTGCTCCCACTCTGTGTCACTCTGCTCCCACTCTGCTCACACTCTGTGTCACTCTGCTCCCACTCTGTGTCACTCTGCTCCCACTCTGCTCCCACGCTGTGACACTCTGCTCCCACTCTGTGTCACTCTGCTCCCACTCTGTGTCACTCTGCTCCCACTCTGCTCCCACTCGGTGTCACTCTGCTCCCACTCTGTGTCACTCTGCACCCACTGTGTGTCACTCTGCTCCCCCTCTGCTCCCACTCTGTGTCACTGCCCATTCTCTGCTCCCACTCTATATCACTCTGCTCCCACTCTGCTACCACTCTGTGTCACTCTGCTCCCACTCTGTGTCACTGCCCATTCTCTGCTCCCACCCTATATCACTCTGCTCCCACTCTGCTCCCACTCTGTGTCACTCTGCACCCACTCTGTGTCACTCTGCTCCCACTCTGCTCCCACTCTGGGTCTCTCTATTCCCACTGTGTGTCACTCTGCTCCCACTCTGTCTCTCTGCTCCCACTCTGTCTCTCTGCTCCCACTCTGTGTCACTCTGCTCACACTCTGTGTCACTCTGCTCCCACTCTGTGTCACTCTGCTCCCACTCTGTGTCACTCTGCTCCCACTCTGTGTCACTCTGCACCCACTCTGTGTCACACTGCTCCCACTCTGCTCCCACTCTGGGTCTCTCTATTCCCACTGTGGGTCACTCTGCTCCCACTCTGCTCCCACTCTGTGTCACTCTGCTCCCACTCTGCTCCCACTGTGTGTCTCTCTGCTCCCACTCTGTGTCACTCTGCTCCCACTCTGCACCCACTCCATGTCACTCTGCTCCCCCTCCGCTCCCACTGTGTGTCACTCTGCTCCCACTCTGTGTCACTCTGCTCCCACTCTGTGTCACTCTGCTCCCACTCGGGGTCACTCTGCTCCCATTCTGTGTCACTCTGCACCCACTCTGTGTCACTCTGCTCCCACTCTGCTCCCACTCTGGGTCTCTCTATTCCCACTGTGTGTCACTCTGCTCCCACTCTGTGTCACTCTGCTCCCACTCTGTGTCACTCTGCTCCCACTCGGTGTCACTCTGCTCCCACTCTGTGTCACTCTGCTCCCACTCTGTGTCACTCTGCACCCACTCTGTGTCTTTCTGCTCCCACTCTGCTCCCACTCTGGGTCTCTCTATTCCCACTGTGTGTCACTCTGCTCCCACTCTGTGTCACTCTGCTCCCACTCTGCTCCCGCTCTGTGTCACTCTGCTCCCACTCTGTGTCACTCTGCTCCCACTCTGTGTTACTCTGCTCCCACTCTGCTCCCACTCATTGTCACTCTGCTCCCACTCTGTGTCACTCTGCACCCACTCTGTGTCACTCTGCTCCCACTCTTCTCCCACTCTGTGTCACTGCCCATTCTCTGCTCCCACTCTATATCACTCTGCTCCCACACTTCTCCAACTCTGTGTCACTCTGCTCCCATTCTGTATCACTCTGCTCCCACTCTGTTCCCACTCCGTGTCACTCTGCTCCCACTCTGCTCCCACTCTGTGTCACTCTGCTCCCACTCTGCTCCCACTCTGTGTCACTCTGCTCCCACTCTGCTCCCACTCTGTGTCACTCTGCTCCCACTCTGTGTCACTCTGCTCCCACTCTGTGTCACTCTGCTCCCACTCTGTGTCACTCTGCACCCACTCTGTGTCACTCTGCTCCCACTCTGCTCCCACTCTGTGTCACTCTGCTCCCACTCTGCTCCCACCCTGTGTCACTCAGCTCCCACTCCGTGTCACTCTGCTCCCACTCTGTGTCACTCTGCTCCCACTCTGTGTCACTCTGCTCCCACTCTGCTCCCACTCTGTGTCTCTCTGCTCCCACTCTGCTCCCACTGTGTTTCATTCTGCTCCCACTGTGCCCCCACTCTGTGTCACTCTGCTCCCACTCTGTGTCACTCTGCTCCCACTCTGCTCCCACTCTGTGTCACTCTGCTCCCACTCTGTGTCACGCTGCTCCCACTCTGCTCCCATTCTGGGTCTCTCTATTCCCACTGTGTGTCACTCTGCTCCCACTCTGTGTCACTCTGCTCCCACTCTGTGTCACTCTGCTCCCACTCGGTGTCACTCTGCTCCCACTCTGTGTCACTCTGCTCGCACTCTGTGTCACTCTGCACCCACTCTGTGTCACTCTGCTCCCACTCTGCTCCCACTCTGGGTCTCTTTATTCCCACTGTGTGTCACTCTGCTCCCACTCTGTGTCACTCTGCTCCCACACTGCTCCCACTCTGTCTCTCTGCTCCCACTCTGTGTCACTCTGCTCACACTCTGTGTCACTCTGCTCACACTCTGCTCCCTCTCTGTGTCACTCTGCTACCACTCTTTGTCTCTCTGCTCCCACTCTGTCTGTGTCATTCTGCTCCCACTCTGTGTCACTCTGCTCCCACTGTGTGTCACTCTGCTCCCACTCTGTGTCACTCTGCTCCCACTCTGCTCCCACCCTGTGTCACTCTGCTCCCACTCTGTGTCACTCTGCACCCACTCTGTGTCACTCTGCTCCCACTCTGCTCTCACTCTGGGTCTCTCTATTCCCACTGTGTGTCACTCTGCTCCCACTCTGTGTCACTCTGCTCCCACTCGGTGTCACTCTGCTCCCACTCTGCTCCCACTCTGGGTCTCTCTATTCCCACTGTGTGTCTCTCTGCTCCCACACTGTGTCACTCTGCTCCCACTCTGCACCCACTCCGTGTCACTCTGCTCCCACCCTGCTCCCACTCTGTGTCACTCTGCTCCCACTCTGTGTCACTCTGCTCCCACTCTGTGTCACTCTGCTCCCACTCGGTGTCACTCTACTCCCACTCTGTGTCACTCTGCACCCACTCTGTGTCACTCTGCTCCCACTCTGCTCCCACTCTGGGTCTCTCTATTCCCACTGTGTGTCACTCTGCTCCCACTCTGTGTCACTCTGCTCCCACTCTGTGTCACTCTGCTCCCACTCAGTGTCACTCTGCTCCCACACTGCTCCCACTCTGTGTCACTCTGCTCCCACTCGGTGTCACTCTGCTCCCACTCTGTGTCACTCTGCTCCCACTCTGTGTCACTCTGCACCCACTCTGTGTCACTCTGCTCCCACTCTGCTCCCACTCTGGGTCTCTCTATTCCCACTGTGTGTCACTCTGCTCCCACTCTGTCTCTCTGCTCCCACTCTGTCTCTCTGCTCCCACTCTGTGTCACTCTGCTCCCACTCTGTGTCACTCTGCTCCCACTCTGTGTCACTCTGCACCCACTCTGTGTCACACTGCTCCCACTCTGCTCCCACTCTGGGTCTCTCTATTCCCACTGTGGGTCACTCTGCTCCCACTCTGCTCCCACTCTGTGTCACTCTGCTCCCACTCTGCTCCCACTGTGTGTCTCTCTGCTCCCACTCTGTGTCACTCTGCTCCCACTCTGCACCCACTCCATGTCACTCTGCTCCCCCTCCGCTCCCACTGTGTGTCACTCTGCTCCCACTCTGTGTCACTCTGCTCCCACTCTGTGTCACTCTGCTCCCACTCGGGGTCACTCTGCTCCCATTCTGTGTCACTCTGCTCCCACTCTGTGTCACTCTGCTCCCACTCTGTGTCACTCTGCACCCACTCTGTGTCACACTGCTCCCACTCTGCTCCCACTCTGGGTCTCTCTATTCCCACTGTGGGTCACTCTGCTCCCACTCTGCTCCCACTCTGTGTCACTCTGCTCCCACTCTGCTCCCACTGTGTGTCTCTCTGCTCCCACTCTGTGTCACTCTGCTCCCACTCTGCACCCACTCCATGTCACTCTGCTCCCCCTCCGCTCCCACTGTGTGTCACTCTGCTCCCACTCTGTGTCACTCTGCTCCCACTCTGTGTCACTCTGCTCCCACTCGGGGTCACTCTGCTCCCATTCTGTGTCACTCTGCACCCACTCTGTGTCACTCTGCTCCCACTCTGCTCCCACTCTGGGTCTCTCTATTCCCACTGTGTGTCACTCTGCTCCCACTCTGTGTCACTCTGCTCCCACTCTGTGTCACTCTGCTCCCACTCGGTGTCACTCTGCTCCCACTCTGTGTCACTCTGCTCCCACTCTGTGTCACTCTGCACCCACTCTGTGTCTTTCTGCTCCCACTCTGCTCCCACTCTGGGTCTCTCTATTCCCACTGTGTGTCACTCTGCTCCCACTCTGTGTCACTCTGCTCCCACTCTGCTCCCGCTCTGTGTCACTCTGCTCCCACTCTGTGTCACTCTGCTCCCACTCTGTGTTACTCTGCTCCCACTCTGCTCCCACTCATTGTCACTCTGCTCCCACTCTGTGTCACTCTGCACCCACTCTGTGTCACTCTGCTCCCACTCTTCTCCCACTCTGTGTCACTGCCCATTCTCTGCTCCCACTCTATATCACTCTGCTCCCACACTTCTCCAACTCTGTGTCACTCTGCTCCCACTCTGTATCACTCTGCTCCCACTCTGTTCCCACTCCGTGTCACTCTGCTCCCACTCTGCTCCCACTCTGTGTCACTCTGCTCCCACTCTGCTCCCACTCTGTGTCACTCTGCTCCCACTCTGCTCCCACTCTGTGTCACTCTGCTCCCACTCTGTGTCACTCTGCTCCCACTCTGTGTCACTCTGCTCCCACTCTGTGTCACTCTGCACCCACTCTGTGTCACTCTGCTCCCACTCTGCTCCCACTCTGTGTCACTCTGCTCCCACTCTGCTCCCACCCTGTGTCACTCAGCTCCCACTCCGTGTCACTCTGCTCCCACTCTGTGTCACTCTGCTCCCACTCTGTGTCACTCTGCTCCCACTCTGCTCCCACTCTGTGTCTCTCTGCTCCCACTCTGCTCCCACTGTGTTTCATTCTGCTCCCACTGTGCCCCCACTCTGTGTCACTCTGCTCCCACTCTGTGTCACTCTGCTCCCACTCTGCTCCCACTCTGTGTCACTCTGCTCCCACTCTGTGTCACTCTGCTCCCACTCTGCTCCCACTCTGTGTCACTCTGCTCCCACTCTGCTCCCACTCTGTATCACTCTGCTCCCAGTCTGCTCCCACTCAGGGTCTCTCTATTCCCACACTGCTCCCACTCTGTCTCTCTTCTCCCACTCTGTGTCACTCTGCTCACACTCTGTGTCACTCTGCTCACACTCTGCTCCCTCTCTGTGTCACTCTGCACCCACTCTGTGTCACTCTGCTCCCACTCTGCACCCACTCTGGGTCTCTCTATTCCCACTGTGTGTCACTTTTCTCCCACTCTGTGTCACTCTGCTCCCACTCTGCTCCCACTCTGTGTCACTCTGCTCCCACTCTGTGTCACTCTGCACCCACTCTGTGTCACTCTGCTCCCACTCTGCTCCCACTCAGGGTCTCTCTATTCCCACTGTGTGTCACTCTGCTCCCACTCAGTGTCCCTCTGCTCCCACTCGGTGTCACTCTGCTCAAACTCTGCTCCCACTCTGGGTCTCTCTGCTCCCACTCTGTGTCACTCTGCTCCCACTCTGCACCCACTCCGTGTCACTCTGCTCCCACTCTGCTCCCACTCTGAGTCACTCTGCTCCCACTCTGTGTCACTCTGCTCCCACTCTGTGTCTCTCTGCTCCCAGTCGGTGTCACTCTGCACCCACTCTGTGTCACTCTGCTCCCACTCTGCTCCCACTCTGGGTCTCTCTATTCCCACTGTGTGTCACTCTGCTCCCACTCTGTGTCACTCTGCTCCCACTCAGTGTCTCTCTGCTCCCACACTGCTCCCACTCTGTGTCACTCTGCTCCCACTCTGTGTCACTCTGCACCCACTCTGTGTCACTCTGCTCCCACTCTGCTCCCACTCTGGGTCTCTCTATTCCCACTGTGTGTCACTCTGCTCCCACTCTGTGTCACTCTGCTCCCACTCTGCTCCCACTCTGTGTCACTCTGCTCCCACTCTGTGTCACTCTGCTCCCACTCTGTGTCACTCTGCACCCACTCTGTGTCACTCTGCTCCCACTCTGCTCCCTCTCTGGGTCTCTCTATTCCCTCTGTGTGTCAATCTGCTCCCACTCTGTGTCACTCTGCTCCCACTCTGCTCCCACTCTGTGTCACTCTGCTCCCACTCTGTGTCACTCTGCTCCCACTCTGCGTCACTCTGCTCCCACTCTGTCTGTGTCACTCTGCTCCCACTCTGTGTCACTCTGCTCCCACTCTGTGTCACTCTGCTCCCACTCTGTGTCACTCTGCACCCACTCTGTGTCACTCTGCTCCCACTCTGCTCCCACTCTGTGTCACTCTGCTCCCACTCCGTGTCACTCTGCTCCCATTCTGTGTCACTCTGCTCCCACTCTGTGTCACTCTGCTCCCACTCTGCTCCCACTCTGTGTCTCTCTGCTCCCACTCTGTGTCACTCTGCTCCCACTGTGCTCCCACTGTGTGTCACTGTGCTCCCACTGTGTGTCACTCTGCTCCCACTCTGTGTCACTCTGCTCCCACTCTGTGTCACTCTGCTCCCACTCTGTGTCACTCTGCTCCCACTCTGTGTCACCCTGCTCCCACTCTGCTACCACTCTGTGTCACTCTGCTCCCACTCTGCTCCCACTCTGGGTCTCTCTGTTCCCACACTGCTCCCACTCTGTCTCTCTGCTCCCACTCTGTCTCTCTGCTCCCACTCTGTGTCACTCTGCTCACACTCTGTGTCACTCTGCTCCCACTCTGTGTCACTCTGCTCCCACTCTGTCTGTGTCACTCTGCTCCCACTCTGCTCCCACTCTGCTCCCACTCTGTGTCACTCTGCACCCACTCTGTGTCACACTGCTCCCACTCTGCTCCCACTCTGTGTCACTCTGCTCCCACTCGGTGTCACTCTGCTCCCACTCTGCTCCCACTGTGTCTCTCTCTACTCCAACTCTGTGTCACTCTGCTCCCACTCTGCACCCACTCCATGTCATTCTGCTCCCACTCTGTGTCACTCTGCTCCCACTCTGTGTCACTCTGCTCCCACTCTGCTCCCACTCTGTGTCACTCTGCTCCCACTCGGTGTCACTCTGCTCCCACTCTGTGTCACTCTGCACCCACTCTGTGTCACTCTGCTCCCACTCTGCTCCCATTCTGGGTCTCTCTATTCCCACTGTGTGTCACTCTACTCCCACTCTGTGTCACTCTGCTCCCACTCTGTGTCACTCTGCTCCCACTCGGTGTCACTTTGCTCCCACTCTGTGTCACTCTGCTCCCACTCTGCTCCCACTCTGTGTCACTCTGCTCCCACTCTGTGCCACTCTGCTCCCACTCTGTGTCGCTCTGCTCCCCCTCTGTGTCACTCTGCTCCCACTCTGCTCCCACTCTGTGTCACTCTGCTCCCACTCTGCTCCCACTCTGATCTCTCTATTCCCACTGTGTGTCACTCTGCTCCCACTCTGTGTCACTCTGCTCCCACTCTGTGTCACTCTGCTCCCACTCTGCTCCCACTCGGTGTCACTCTGCTCCCACTCTGTGTCACTCTGCACCCACTGTGTGTCACTCTGCTCCCCCTCTGCTCCCACTCTGTGTCACTGCCCATTCTCTGCTCCCACTCTATATCACTCTGCTCCCACTCTGCTACCACTCTGTGTCACTCTGCTCCCACTCTGTGTCACTGCCCATTCTCTGCTCCCACCCTATATCACTCTGCTCCCACTCTGCTCCCACTCTGTGTCACTCTGCTCCCACTCTGTGTCACTCTGCTCCCACTCTGCTCCCACTCGGTGTCACTCTGCTCCCACTCTGTGTCACTCTGCACCCACTGTGTGTCACTCTGCTCCCACTCTGCTCCCACTCTGTGTCACTGCCCATTCTCTGCTCCCACTCTATATCACTCTGCTCCCACTCTGCTCACACTCTGTGTCACTCTGCTCCCACTCTGCATCACTCTGCTCCCACTCTGCTCCCACTCTGTGTCACTCTGTTCCCACTCTGCTCCCACTCTGTGTCACTCTGCTCCCACTCTGCTCCCACTCTGTGTCACTCTGCTCCCACTCTGTGTCACTATGGTCCCACTCTGTGTCACTCTGCGCCCACTCTGTGTCACTCTGCTCCCACTCTGTGTCACTCTGCTCACACTCTGTGTCACTCTGCTCCTACTCTGTATCACTCTGCTCCCACTCTGTTCCCACTCCGTGTCACTCTGCTCCGACTCTGTGTCACTCTGCTCCCACTCTGCTCCCACTCTGTGTCACTCTGCTCCCACTCTGCTCCCACTCTGTGTCACTCTGCTCCCACTCTGTGTCACTCTGCTCCCACTCTGCGTCACTCTGCTCCCACTCTGTGTCACTCTGCTCCCACCCTGCTCCCACTCTGTGTCACTCTGCTCCCACTCTGTGTCACTCTGCTCCCACTCTGTGTCACTCTGCTCCCACTCTGCTCCCACGCTGTGTCACTCTGCTCCCACTCTGCTCCCACTTTGTGTCACTCTGCTCCCACTCCGTGTCACTCTGCTACCACTCTGTGTCACTCTGCTCGCACTCTGTGTCACTCTGCTCCCCCTCTGCTCCCACTCTGTGTCACTCTGCTCCCACTCTGCGTCACTCTGCTCCCACTCTGTGTCACTCTGCTCCCACTCTGCTCACACTCTGTGTCACTCTGCTCCCACTCTGTGTCACTCTGCTCCCACTCTGCTCCCACGCTGTGTCACTCTGCTCCCACTCTGTGTCACTCTGCTCCCACTCTGTGTCACTCTGCTCCCACTCTGCTCCCACTCGGTGTCACTCTGCTCCCACTCTGTGTCACTCTGCACCCACTGTGTGTCACTCTGCTCCCCCTCTGCTCCCACTCTGTGTCACTGCCCATTCTCTGCTCCCACTCTATATCACTCTGCTCCCACTCTGCTACCACTCTGTGTCACTCTGCTCCCACTCTGGGTCACTGCCCATTCTCTGCTCCCACCCTATATCACTCTGCTCCCACTCTGCTCCCACTCTGTGTCACTCTGCTCCCACTCTGTGTCACTCTGCTCCCACTCTGCTCCCACTCGGTGTCACTCTGCTCCCACTCTGTGTCACTCTGCACCCACTGTGTGTCACTCTGCTCCCACTCTGCTCCCACTCTGTGTCACTGCCCATTCTCTGCTCCCACTCTATATCACTCTGCTCCCACTCTGCTCACACTCTGTGTCACTCTGCTCCCACTCTGCATCACTCTGCTCCCACTCTGCTCCCACTCTGTGTCACTCTGTTCCCACTCTGCTCCCACTCTGTGTCACTCTGCTCCCACTCTGCTCCCACTCTGTGTCACTCTGCTCCCACTCTGTGTCACTATGGTCCCACTCTGTGTCACTCTGCGCCCACTCTGTGTCACTCTGCTCCCACTCTGTGTCACTCTGCTCACACTCTGTGTCACTCTGCTCCTACTCTGTATCACTCTGCTCCCACTCTGTTCCCACTCCGTGTCACTCTGCTCCGACTCTGTGTCACTCTGCTCCCACTCTGCTCCCACTCTGTGTCACTCTGCTCCCACTCTGCTCCCACTCTGTGTCACTCTGCTCCCACTCTGTGTCACTCTGCTCCCACTCTGCGTCACTCTGCTCCCACTCTGTGTCACTCTGCTCCCACTCTGCTCCCACTCTGTGTCACTCTGCTCCCACTCTGTGTCACTCTGCTCCCACTCTGTGTCACTCTGCTCCCACTCTGCTCCCACGCTGTGTCACTCTGCTCCCACTCTGCTCCCACTTTGTGTCACTCTGCTCCCACTCCGTGTCACTCTGCTACCACTCTGTGTCACTCTGCTCGCACTCTGTGTCACTCTGCTCCCCCTCTGCTCCCACTCTGTGTCTCTCTGCTCCCACTCTGCGTCACTCTGCTCCCACTCTGTGTCACTCTGCTCCCACTCTGCTCCCACTCTGTGTCACTCTGCTCCCACTCTGTGTCACTCTGCTCCCACTCTGTGTCACTCTGCTCCCACTCTGCTCCCACGCTGTGTCACTCTGCTCCCACTCTGCTCCCACTTTGTGTCACTCTGCTCCCACTCCGTGTCACTCTGCTACCACTCTGTGTCACTCTGCTCCCACTCCGTGTCACTCTGCTCACACTCTGTGTCACTCTGCTCCCACTCTGTATCACTCTGCTCCCACTCTGCTCCCACTCTGTGTCACTCTGTTCCCACTCTGCTCCCACTCTGTGTCACTCTGCTCCCACTCTGCTCCCACTCTGTGTCACTCTGCTCCCACTCTGTGTCACTATGGTCCCACTCTGTGTCACTCTGCGCCCACTCTGTGTCACTCTGCTCCCACTCTGTGTCACTCTGCTCACACTCTGTGTCACTCTGCTCCTACTCTGTATCACTCTGCTCCCACTCTGTTCCCACTCCGTGTCACTCTGCTCCGACTCTGTGTCACTCTGCTCCCACTCTGCTCCCACTCTGCTCCCACTCTGCTCCCACTCTGTGTCACTCTGCTCCCACTCTGTGTCACTCTGCTCCCACTCTGCGTCACTCTGCTCCCACTCTGTGTCACTCTGCTCCCACTCTGCTCCCACTCTGTGTCACTCTGCTCCCACTCTGTGTCACTCTGCTCCCACTCTGTGTCACTCTGCTCCCACTCTGCTCCCACTCTGTGTCACTCTGCTCCCACTCTGCTCCCACTTTGTGTCACTCTGCTCCCACTCCGTGTCACTCTGCTACCACTCTGTGTCACTCTGCTCGCACTCTGTGTCACTCTGCTCCCCCTCTGCTCCCACTCTGTGTCTCTCTGCTCCCACTCTGCTCCCACTGTGTGTCACTCTGCTCCCACTGTGCTCCCACTCTGTGTCACTCTGCTCCCACTCTGTGTCACTCTGCTCCCACTCTGTGTCACACTGCTCCCACTCATAGAACATAGAACATAGAACATACAGCACAGAACAGGCCCTTCGGCCCACGATGTTGTGCCGAACCTTTGTCCTAGATTAGTCATAGATTATCATTGAATTTACAGTGCAGAAGGAGGCCATTCGGCCCTTTGAGTCTGCACCGGCTCTTGGAAAGAGCACCATACCCAAACTCAACACCTCCACCCAACACCAAGGGCAATTTGGACATTAAGGGCAATTTATCATTGGCCAATTCACCTAACCCGCACATCTTTGGACTGTGGGAGGAAACCGGAGCACCCGGAGGAAACCCACGCAGACACGGGGAGGATGTGCAGACTCCGCACAGACAATGACCCAAGCCGGAATCGAACCTGGGACCATGGAGCTGTGAAGCAATTGTGCTATCCACAATGCTACCGTGCTGCCCGTCACTCTGCTCCCACTCTGCTCCCACTCTGTGTCACTCTGCTCCCACTCTGTGTCACTCTGCTCCCACTCTGCGTCACTCTGCTCCCACTCTGTGTCACTCTGCTCCCACTCTGCTCCCACTCTGTGTCACTCTGCTCCCACTCTGTGTCACTCTGCTCCCACTCTGCTCCCACTCTGTGTCACTCTGCTCCCACTCTGCTCCCAATTTGTGTCACTCTGCTCCCACTCCGTGTCACTCTGCTACCACTCTGTGTCACTCTGCTCCCACTCTGCTCCCACTCTGTTTCACTCTGCTCCCACTCTGTCTCTCTGCTCCCACTCTGTGTCACTCTGCTCCCACCCTGTGTCACTCTGCTCCCACTCTGTCTGTCTCACTCTGCTCCCACTCTGTGTCACTCTGCTCCCACTCTGTGTCACTCCGCACCCACTCTGTGTCACTCTGCTCCCACTCTGCTCCCACTCTGGGTCTCTCTATTCCCACTGTGTGTCACTCTGCTCCCACTCTGTGTCACTCTGCTCCCACTCTGCTCCCACTCTGTGTCACTCTGCTCCCACTCTGTGTCAAGCTGCACCCACTCTGTGTCACTCTGCTCCCACTCTGCTCCCACTCTGGGTCTCTTTTTTCCCGCTGTGTGTCTCTCTGCTCCCACTCTGTGTCACTCTGCTCCCACTCTGCTCCCACTCTGTGTCACTGCACCCACTCTGTGTCACTCTGCTCCCACTCTGCTCCCTCTCTGGGTCTCTCTATTCCCTCTGTGTGTCAATCTGCTCCCACTCTGCTCCCACTCTGTGTCACTCTGCTCCCACTCTGTGTCACTCTGCTCCCACTCTGTGTCACTCTGCTCCCACTCTGTCTGTGTCACTCTGCTCCCACTCTGTGTCACTCTGCTCCCACTCTGTGTCACTCTGCTCCCACTCTGTGTCACTCTGCACCCACTCTGTGTCACTCTGCTCCCACTCTGCTCCCACTCTGTGTCACTCTGCTCCCACTCTGCTCCCACTCTGTGTCACTCTGCTCCCACTCCGTGTCACTCTGCTCACACTCTGTGTCACTCTGCTCCCACTCTGTATCACTCTGCTCCCACTCTGCTCCCACTCTGTGTCACTCTGTTCCCACTCTGCTCCCACTCTGTGTCACTCTGCTCCCACTCTGCTCCCACTCTGTGTCACTCTGCTCCCACTCTGTGTCACTATGGTCCCACTCTGTGTCACTCTGCGCCCACTCTGTGTCACTCTGCTCCCACTCTGTGTCACTCTGCTCACACTCTGTGTCACTCTGCTCCTACTCTGTATCACTCTGCTCCCACTCTGTTCCCACTCCGTGTCACTCTGCTCCGACTCTGTGTCACTCTGCTCCCACTCTGCTCCCACTCTGCTCCCACTCTGTGTCACTCTGCTCCCACTCTGTGTCACTCTGCTCCCACTCTGCGTCACTCTGCTCCCACTCTGTGTCACTCTGCTCCCACTCTGCTCCCACTCTGTGTCACTCTGCTCCCACTCTGTGTCACTCTGCTCCCACTCTGTGTCACTCTGCTCCCACTCTGCTCCCACTCTGTGTCACTCTGCTCCCACTCTGCTCCCACTTTGTGTCACTCTGCTCCCACTCCGTGTCACTCTGCTACCACTCTGTGTCACTCTGCTCGCACTCTGTGTCACTCTGCTCCCCCTCTGCTCCCACTCTGTGTCTCTCTGCTCCCACTCTGCTCCCACTGTGTGTCACTCTGCTCCCACTGTGCTCCCACTCTGTGTCACTCTGCTCCCACTCTGTGTCACTCTGCTCCCACTCTGTGTCACACTGCTCCCACTCATAGAACATAGAACATAGAACATACAGCACAGAACAGGCCCTTCGGCCCACGATGTTGTGCCGAACCTTTGTCCTAGATTAGTCATAGATTATCATTGAATTTACAGTGCAGAAGGAGGCCATTCGGCCCTTTGAGTCTGCACCGGCTCTTGGAAAGAGCACCATACCCAAACTCAACACCTCCACCCAACACCAAGGGCAATTTGGACATTAAGGGCAATTTATCATTGGCCAATTCACCTAACCCGCACATCTTTGGACTGTGGGAGGAAACCGGAGCACCCGGAGGAAACCCACGCAGACACGGGGAGGACGTGCAGACTCCGCACAGACAATGACCCAAGCCGGAATCGAACCTGGGACCATGGAGCTGTGAAGCAATTGTGCTATCCACAATGCTACCGTGCTGCCCGTCACTCTGCTCCCACTCTGCTCCCACTCTGTGTCACTCTGCTCCCACTCTGTGTCACTCTGCTCCCACTCTGCGTCACTCTGCTCCCACTCTGTGTCACTCTGCTCCCACTCTGCTCCCACTCTGTGTCACTCTGCTCCCACTCTGTGTCACTCTGCTCCCACTCTGCTCCCACTCTGTGTCACTCTGCTCCCACTCTGCTCCCAATTTGTGTCACTCTGCTCCCACTCCGTGTCACTCTGCTACCACTCTGTGTCACTCTGCTCCCACTCTGCTCCCACTCTGTTTCACTCTGCTCCCACTCTGTCTCTCTGCTCCCACTCTGTGTCACTCTGCTCCCACCCTGTGTCACTCTGCTCCCACTCTGTCTGTCTCACTCTGCTCCCACTCTGTGTCACTCTGCTCCCACTCTGTGTCACTCCGCACCCACTCTGTGTCACTCTGCTCCCACTCTGCTCCCACTCTGGGTCTCTCTATTCCCACTGTGTGTCACTCTGCTCCCACTCTGTGTCACTCTGCTCCCACTCTGCTCCCACTCTGTGTCACTCTGCTCCCACTCTGTGTCAAGCTGCACCCACTCTGTGTCACTCTGCTCCCACTCTGCTCCCACTCTGGGTCTCTTTTTTCCCGCTGTGTGTCTCTCTGCTCCCACTCTGTGTCACTCTGCTCCCACTCTGCTCCCACTCTGTGTCACTCTGCTCCCACTCTGTGTCAAGCTGCACCCACTCTGTGTCACTCTGCTCCCACTCTGCTCCCACTCTGGGTCTCTTTTTTCCCGCTGTGTGTCTCTCTGCTCCCACTCTGTGTCACTCTGCTCCCACTCTGCTCCCTCTCTGGGTCTCTCTATTCCCTCTGTGTGTCAATCTGCTCCCACTCTGCTCCCACTCTGTGTCACTCTGCTCCCACTCTGTGTCACTCTGCTCCCACTCTGTGTCACTCTGCTCCCACTCTGTCTGTGTCACTCTGCTCCCACTCTGTGTCACTCTGCTCCCACTCTGTGTCACTCTGCTCCCACTCTGTGTCACTCTGCACCCACTCTGTGTCACTCTGCTCCCACTCTGCTCCCACTCTGTGTCACTCTGCTCCCACTCTGCTCCCACTCTGTGTCACTCTGCTCCCACTCCGTGTCACTCTGCTCCCACTCTGTGTCACTCTGCTCCCACTCTGTGTCACTCTGCTCCAACTCTGTGTCTCTCTTCTCCCACTCTGTGTCACTCTGCTCCTACTGTGCTCCCACTCTGTGTCACTCTGCTCCCACTCTGTGTCACTCTGCTCCCACTCTGTGTCACTCTGCTCCCACTCTGTGTCACTCTGGTCCCACTCTGCTCCCACTCTGTGTCACTCTGCTCCCACTCTGTGTCACCCTGCTCCCACTCTGCTCCCACTCTGTGTCACTCTGCTCCCACTCTGCTCCCACTCTGGGTCTCTCTGTTCCCACACTGCTCCCACTCTGTCTCTCTGCTCCCACTCTGTCTCTCTGCTCCCACTCTTTGTCACTCTGCTCACACTCTGTGTCACTCTGCTCACACTCTGCTCCCACTCTGTGTCACTCTGCTCCCACTCTGTCTGTGTCACTCTGCTCCCACTCTGTCTCACTCTGCTCCCACTCTGTGTCACTCTGCACCCACTCTGTGTCACACAGCTCCCACTCTGCTCCCACTCTGCATCACTCTGCTCCCACTCGGTGTCACTCTGCTCCCACTCTGCTCCCACTGTGTGTCACTGCCCATTCTCTGCTCCCACTCTATATCACTCTGCTCCCACTCTGCTCCCACTCTGTGTCACTCTGCTCCTACTCTGCACCCATTCCATGTCACTCTGCTCCCACTCTGCTCCCACTGTGTCACTCTGCTCCCACTCTGTGTCACTCTGCTCCCACTCTGTGCCACTCTGCTCCCACTCGGTGTCACTCTGCTCCCACTCTGTGTCACTCTGCACCCACTCTGTGTCACTCTGCTCCCACTCTGCTCCCACTCTGGGTCTCTCTATTCCCACTGTGTGTCACTCTACTCCCACTCTGTGTCACTCTGCTCCCACTCTGTTTCACTCTGCTCCCACTCGGTGTCACTCTGCTCCCACTCTGTGTCACTCTGCTCCCACTCTGTGTCACTCTGCACCCACTCTGTGTCACTCTGCTCCCACTCTGCTCCCACTCTGATCTCTCTATTCCCACTGTGTGTCACTCTGCTCCCACTCTGTGTCACTCTGCTCCCGCTCTGCCCCCACTCTGTGTCACTCTGCTCCCACTCTGTGTCACTCTGCTCCCACTCTGTGTCACTCTGCTCCCACTCTGCTCCCACTCGGTGTCACTCTGCTCCCACTCTGTGTCACTCTGCACCCACTCTGTGTCACTCTGCTCCCACTCTGCTCCCACTCTGAGTCACTGCCCATTCTCTGCTCCCACTCTATATCACTCTGCTCCCACTCTGCTCACACTCTGTGTCACTCTGCTCCCACTCTGTATCACTCTGCTCCCACTCTGCTCCCACTCTGTGTCACTCTGTTCCCACACTGCTCCCACTCTGTGTCACTCTGCTCCCACTCTGTGTCACTCTGCACCCACTCTGCTCCCACTCTGTGTCACTCTGCTCCCACTCTGTGTCACTCTGCTCACACTCTGTGTCACTCTGCTCCCACTCTGTATCACTCTGCTCCCACTCTGTTCCCACTCCGTGTCACTCTGCTCCCACTCTGCTCCCACTCTGTGTCACTCTGCTCCCATTCTGCTCCCACTCTGTGTCACTCTGCTCCCACTCTGCTCCCACTCTGTGTCACTCTGCTCCCACTCTGTGTCACTCTAGTCCCACTCTGCGTCACTCTGCTCCCACTCTGTGTCACTCTGCTCCCACTCTGCTCCCACTCTGTGTCACTCTGCTCCCACTCTGTGTCACTCTGCTCCCACTCTGCGTCACTCTGCTCCCACTCTGCGTCACTCTGCTCCCACTCTCTGTCACTCTGCTCCCACTCTGCTCCCACTCTGTATCACTCTGCTCCCACTCTGCTCCCACTCTGTGTCACTCAGCTCCCACTCCGTGTCACTCTGCTCCCACTCTGTGTCACTCTGCTCGCACTCTGTGTCACTCTGCTCCCACTCTGCTCCCACTCTGGTCCCACTCTGTGTCACTCTGCTCCCACTCCGTGTCACTCTGCACCCACTCTGTGTCACTCTGCTCCCACTCTGCTCCCACTCTGGGTCTCTTTTTTCCCACTGTGTGTCACTCTGCTCCCACTCTGTGTCACTCTGCTCCCACTCTGTGTCACTCTGCTCCCACTCTGTGTCACTCTGCTCCCACTCTGCGTCACTCTGCTCCCAGTCTGTGTCACTCTGCTCCCACTCTGCTCCCACTCTGTGTCACTCTGCTCCCACTCTGTGTCACTCTGCTCCCACTCTGCGTCACTCTGCTCCCACTCTCTGTCACTCTGCTCCCACTCTGCTCCCACTCTGTGTCACTCTGCTCCCACTCTGCTCCCACTCTGTGTCACTCTGCTCCCACTCCGTGTCACTCTGCTCCCACTCTCTGTCACTCTGCTCCCACTCTGATCCCACTCTGTGTCACTCTGCTCCCACTCTGCTCCCACTCTGTGTCACTCTGCTCCCACTCTGCTCCCACTCTGGGTCTCTTTTTTCCCACTGTGTGTCACTCTGCTCCCACTCTGTGTCACTCTGCTCCCACTCTGCTCCCACTCTGTGTCACTCTGCTCCCACTCGGTGTCACTCTGCTCCCACTCTGCTCCCACTCTGGGTCTCTCTATTCCCACTGTGTGTCACTCTGCTCCCACTCTGTGCCACTGCCCATTCTCTGCTCCCACTCTATATCACTCTGCTCCCACTTCGCTCACACTCTGTGTCACTCTGCTCCCACTGTGTATCAATCTGCTCCCACTCTGTATCACTCTGCTCCCACTCTGCTCCCACTCTGTGTCACTCTGCTCCCACACTGCTCCCACTCTGTGTTACTCTGCTCCCACTCTGCTCCCACTCTGTGTCACTCTGCTCCCACTCTGTGTCACTCTGCTCCCACTCTGTGTCACTCTGCTTCCACTCTGCTCCCACTCTGGGTCTCTCTATTCCCACTGTGTGTCACTCTACTCCCACTCTGTGTCACTCTGCTCCCACTCTGTTTCACTCTGCTCCCACTCGGTGTCACTCTGCTCCCACTCTGTGTCACTCTGCTCCCACTCTGTGTCACTCTGCACCCACTCTGTGTCACTCTGCTCCCACTCTGCTCCCACTCTGATCTCTCTATTCCCACTGTGTGTCACTCTGCTCCCACTCTGTGTCACTCTGCTCCCACTCTGCCCCCACTATGTGTCACTCTGCTCCCACTCTGTGTCACTCTGCTCCCACTCTGTGTCACTCTGCTCCCACTCTGCTCCCACTCGGTGTCACTCTGCTCCCACTCTGTGTCACTCTGCACCCACTCTGTGTCACTCTGCTCCCACTCTGCTCCCACTCTGTGTCACTGCCCATTCTCTGCTCCCACTCTATATCACTCTGCTCCCACTCTGCTCACACTCTGTGTCACTCTGCTCCCACTCTGTATCACTCTGCTCCCACTCTGCTCCCACTCTGTGTCACTCTGTTCCCACACTGCTCCCACTCTGTGTCACTCTGCTCCCACTCTGCTCCCACTCTGTGTCACTCTGCTCCCACTCTGTGCCACTCTGGTCCCACTCTGTGTCACTCTGCGCCCACTCTGTGTCACTCTGCTCCCACTCTGTGTCACTCTGCACCCACTCTGCTCCCACTCTGTGTCACTTTGCTCCCACTCTGTGTCACTCTGCTCACACTCTGTGTCACTCTGCTCCCACTCTGTATCACTCTGCTCCCACTCTGTTCCCACTCCGTGTCACTCTGCTCCCACTCTGCTCCCACTCTGTGTCACTCTGCTCCCATTCTGCTCCCACTCTGTGTCACTCTGCTCCCACTCTGCTCCCACTCTGTGTCACTCTGCTCCCACTCAGTGTCACTCTAGTCCCACTCTGCGTCACTCTGCTCCCACTCTGTGTCACTCTGCTCCCACTCTGCTCCCACTCTGTGTCACTCTGCTCCCACTCTGTGTCACTCTGCTCCCACTCTGCGTCACTCTGCTCCCACTCTCTGTCACTCTGCTCCCACTCTGCTCCCACTCTGTGTCACTCTGCTCCCACTCTGCTCCCACTCTGTGTCACTCTGCTCCCACTCAGTGTCACTCTGCTCCCACTCTGTGTCACTCTGCTCGCACTCTGTGTCACTCTGCTCCACTCTGCTCCCACTCTGCTCCCACTCTGTGTCACTCTGCTCCCACTCCGTGTCACTCTGCACCCACTCTGTGTCACTCTGCTCCCACTCTGCTCCCACTCTGAGTCTCTTTTTTCCCACTGTGTGTCACTCTGCTCCCACTCTGTGTCACTCTGCTCCCACTCTGTGTCACTCTGCTCCCACTTTGTGTCACTCTGCTCCCACTCTGTGTCACTCTGCTCCCACTCTGCGTCACTCTGCTCCCACTCTGTGTCACTCTGCTCCCACTCTGCTCCCACTCTGTGTCACTCTGCTCCCACTCTGTGTCACTCTGCTCCCACTCTGCGTCACTCTGCTCCCACTCTCTGTCACTCTGCTCCCACTCTGCTCCCACTCTGTGTCACTCTGCTCCCACTCTGCTCCCACTCTGTGTCACTCTGCTCCCACTCCGTGTCACTCTGCTCCCACTCTGCTCCCACTCTGCTCCCACTCTGTGTCACTCTGCTCCCACTCCGTGTCACTCTGCACCCACTCTGTGTCACTCTGCTCCCACTCTGCGTCACTCTGCTCCCACTCTCTGTCACTCTGCTCCCACTCTGCTCCCACTCTCTGTCACTCTGCTCCCACTCTGATCCCACTCTGTGTCACTCTGCTCCCACTCTGCTCCCACTCTGTGTCACTCTGCTCCCACTCCGTGTCACTCTGCACCCACTCTGTGTCACTCTGCTCCCACTCTGCTCCCACTCTGGGTCTCTTTTTTCCCACTGTGTGTCACTCTGCTCCCACTCTGTGTCACTCTGCTCCCACTCTGCTCCCACTCTGTGTCACTCTGCTCCCACTCGGTGTCACTCTGCTCCCACTCTGCTCCCACTCTGGGTCTCTCTATTCCCACTGTGTGTCACTCAGCTCCCACTCTGTGTCACTCTGCTCACACTCTGTGTCACTCTGCTCCCACTCTGTATCACTCTGCTCCCACTCTGTTCCCACTCCGTGTCACTCTGCTCCCACTCTGCTCCCACTCTGTGTCACTCTGCTCCCATTCTGCTCCCACTCTGTGTCACTCTGCTCCCACTCTGCTCCCACTCTGTGTCACTCTGCTCCCACTCTGTGTCACTCTAGTCCCACTCTGCGTCACTCTGCTCCCACTCTGTGTCACTCTGCTCCCACTCTGCTCCCACTCTGTGTCACTCTGCTCCCACTCTGTGTCACTCTGCTCCCACTCTGCGTCACTCTGCTCCCACTCTCTGTCACTCTGCTCCCACTCTGCTCCCACTCTGCTCCCACTCTGTGTCACTCAGCTCCCACTCCATGTCACTCTGCTCCCACTCTGTGTCACTCTGCTCGCACTCTGTGTCACTCTGCTCCCACTCTGCTCCCACTCTGCTCCCACTCTGTGTCACTCTGCTCCCACTCCGTGTCACTCTGCACCCACTCTGTGTCACTCTGCTCCCACTCTGCTCCCACTCTGGGTCTCTTTTTTCCCACTGTGTGTCACTCTGCTCCCACTCTGTGTCACTCTGCTCCCACTCTGTGTCACTCTGCTCCCACTCTGTGTCACTCTGCTCCCACTCTGCGTCACTCTGCTCCCAGTCTGTGTCACTCTGCTCCCACTCTGCTCCCACTCTGTGTCACTCTGCTCCCACTCTGTGTCACTCTGCTCCCACTCTGCGTCACTCTGCTCCCACTCTCTGTCACTCTGCTCCCACTCTGCTCCCACTCTGTGTCACTCTGCTCCCACTCTGCTCCCACTCTGTGTCACTCTGCTCCCACTCCGTGTCACTCTGCTCCCACTCTCTGTCACTCTGCTCCCACTCTGATCCCACTCTGTGTCACTCTGCTCCCACTCTGCTCCCACTCTGTGTCACTCTGCTCCCACTCTGCTCCCACTCTGGGTCTCTTTTTTCCCACTGTGTGTCACTCTGCTCCCACTCTGTGTCACTCTGCTCCCACTCTGCTCCCACTCTGTGTCACTCTGCTCCCACTCGGTGTCACTCTGCTCCCACTCTGCTCCCACTCTGGGTCTCTCTATTCCCACTGTGTGTCACTCTGCTCCCACTCTGTGTCACTGCCCATTCTCTGCTCCCACTCTATATCACTCTGCTCCCACTTCGCTCACACTCTGTGTCACTCTGCTCCCACTCTGTATCAATCTGCTCCCACTCTGTATCACTCTGCTCCCACTCTGCTCCCACTCTGTGTCACTCTGCTCCCACACTGCTCCCACTCTGTGTTACTCTGCTCCCACTCTGCTCCCACTCTGTGTCACTCTGCTCCCACTCTGTGTCACTCTGCTCCCACTCTGTGTCACTCTGCTCCCACTCTGCTCCCACTCTGTGTCACTCTGCTCCCACTCTGCTCCCACTCTGTGTCACTCTGCTCCCACTCTGCTCCCACTCTGGGTCTCTCTATTCCCACTGTGTGTCACTCTACTCCCACTCTGTGTCACTCTGCTCCCACTCTGTTTCACTCTGCTCCCACTCGGTGTCACTCTGCTCCCACTCTGTGTCACTCTGCTCCCACTCTGTGTCACTCTGCACCCACTCTGTGTCACTCTGCTCCCACTCTGCTCCCACTCTGATCTCTCTATTCCCACTGTGTGTCACTCTGCTCCCACTCTGTGTCACTCTGCTCCCACTCTGCCCCCACTCTGTGTCACTCTGCTCCCACTCTGTGTCACTCTGCTCCCACTCTGTGTCACTCTGCTCCCACTCTGCTCCCACTCGGTGTCACTCTGCTCCCACTCTGTGTCACTCTGCACCCACTCTGTGTCACTCTGCTCCCACTCTGCTCCCACTCTGTGTCACTGCCCATTCTCTGCTCCCACTCTATATCACTCTGCTCCCACTCTGCTCACACTCTGTGTCACTCTGCTCCCACTCTGTATCACTCTGCTCCCACTCTGCTCCCACTCTGCTCCCACTCTGTGTTACTCTGTTCCCACACTGCTCCCACTCTGTGTCACTCTGCTCCCACTCTGCTCCCACTCTGTGTCACTCTGCTCCCACTCTGTGCCACTCTGGTCCCACTCTGTGTCACTCTGCGCCCACTCTGTGTCACTCTGCTCCCACTCTGTGTCACTCTGCACCCACTCTGCTCCCACTCTGTGTCACTTTGCTCCCACTCTGTGTCACTCTGCTCACACTCTGTGTCACTCTGCTCCCACTCTGTATCACTCTGCTCCCACTCTTTTCCCACTCCGTGTCACTCTGCTCCCACTCTGCTCCCACTCTGTGTCACTCTGCTCCCATTCTGCTCCCACTCTGTGTCACTCTGCTCCCACTCTGCTCCCACTCTGTGTCACTCTGCTCCCACTCTGTGTCACTCTAGTCCCACTCTGCGTCACTCTGCTCCCACTCTGTGTCACTCTGCTCCCACTCTGCTCCCACTCTGTGTCACTCTGCTCCCACTCTGTGTCACTCTGCTCCCACTCTGCGTCACTCTGCTCCCACTCTCTGTCACTCTGCTCCCACTCTGCTCCCACTCTGTGTCACTCTGCTCCCACTCTGCTCCCACTCTGTGTCTCTCTGCTCCCACTCCGTGTCACTCTGCTCCCACTCTGTGTCACTCTGCTCGCACTCTGTGTCACTCTGCTCCCACTCTGCTCCCACTCTGCTCCCACTCTGTGTCACTCTGCTCCCACTCCGTGTCACTCTGCACCCACTCTGTGTCACTCTGCTCCCACTCTGCTCCCACTCTGAGTCTCTTTTTTCCCACTGTGTGTCACTCTGCTCCCACTCTGTGTCACTCTGCTCCCACTCTGTGTCACTCTGCTCCCACTTTGTGTCACTCTGCTCCCACTCTGTGTCACTCTGCTCCCACTCTGCGTCACTCTGCTCCCACTCTGTGTCACTCTGCTCCCACTCTGCTCCCACTCTGTGTCACTCTGCTCCCACTCTGTGTCACACTGCTCCCACTCTGCGTCACTCTGCTCCCACTCTCTGTCACTCTGCTCCCACTCTGCTCCCACTCTGTGTCACTCTGCTCCCACTCTGCTCCCACTCTGTGTCACTCTGCTCCCACTCCGTGTCACTCTGCTCCCACTCTGCTCCCACTCTGTGTCACTCTGCTCCCACTCCGTGTCACTCTGCACCCACTCTGTGTCACTCTGCTCCCACTCTGCGTCACTCTGCTCCCACTCTCTGTCACTCTGCTCCCACTCTGCTCCCACTCTCTGTCACTCTGCTCCCACTCTGATCCCACTCTGTGTCACTCTGCTCCCACTCTGCTCCCACTCTGCGTCACTCTGCTCCCACTCTCTGTCACTCTGCTCCCACTCTGCTCCCACTCTGTGTCACTCTGCTCCCACTCTGCTCCCACTCTGTGTCACTCTGCTCCCACTCCGTGTCACTCTGCTCCCACTCTGCTCCCACTCTGCTCCCACTCTGTGTCACTCTGCTCCCACTCCGTGTCACTCTGCACCCACTCTGTGTCACTCTGCTCCCACTCTGCGTCACTCTGCTCCCACTCTCTGTCACTCTGCTCCCACTCTGCTCCCACTCTCTGTCACTCTGCTCCCACTCTGATCCCACTCTGTGTCACTCTGCTCCCACTCTGCTCCCACTCTGTGTCACTCTGCTCCCACTCCGTGTCACTCTGCACCCACTCTGTGTCACTCTGCTCCCACTCTGCTCCCACTCTGGGTCTCTTTTTTCCCACTGTGTGTCACTCTGCTCCCACTCTGTGTCACTCTGCTCCCACTCTGCTCCCACTCTGTGTCACTCTGCTCCCACTCGGTGTCACTCTGCTCCCACTCTGCTCCCACTCTGGGTCTCTCTATTCCCACTGTGTGTCACTCAGCTCCCACTCTGTGTCACTCTGCTCACACTCTGTGTCACTCTGCTCCCACTCTGTATCACTCTGCTCCCACTCTGTTCCCACTCCGTGTCACTCTGCTCCCACTCTGCTCCCACTCTGTGTCACTCTGCTCCCATTCTGCTCCCACTCTGTGTCACTCTGCTCCCACTCTGCTCCCACTCTGTGTCACTCTGCTCCCACTCTGTGTCACTCTAGTCCCACTCTGCGTCACTCTGCTCCCACTCTGTGTCACTCTGCTCCCACTCTGCTCCCACTCTGTGTCACTCTGCTCCCACTCTGTGTCACTCTGCTCCCACTCTGCGTCACTCTGCTCCCACTCTCTGTCACTCTGCTCCCACTCTGCTCCCACTCTGCTCCCACTCTGTGTCACTCAGCTCCCACTCCATGTCACTCTGCTCCCACTCTGTGTCACTCTGCTCGCACTCTGTGTCACTCTGCTCCCACTCTGCTCCCACTCTGCTCCCACTCTGTGTCACTCTGCTCCCACTCCGTGTCACTCTGCACCCACTCTGTGTCACTCTGCTCCCACTCTGCTCCCACTCTGGGTCTCTTTTTTCCCACTGTGTGTCACTCTGCTCCCACTCTGTGTCACTCTGCTCCCACTCTGTGTCACTCTGCTCCCACTCTGTGTCACTCTGCTCCCACTCTGCGTCACTCTGCTCCCAGTCTGTGTCACTCTGCTCCCACTCTGCTCCCACTCTGTGTCACTCTGCTCCCACTCTGTGTCACTCTGCTCCCACTCTGCGTCACTCTGCTCCCACTCTCTGTCACTCTGCTCCCACTCTGCTCCCACTCTGTGTCACTCTGCTCCCACTCTGCTCCCACTCTGTGTCACTCTGCTCCCACTCCGTGTCACTCTGCTCCCACTCTCTGTCACTCTGCTCCCACTCTGATCCCACTCTGTGTCACTCTGCTCCCACTCTGCTCCCACTCTGTGTCACTCTGCTCCCACTCTGCTCCCACTCTGGGTCTCTTTTTTCCCACTGTGTGTCACTCTGCTCCCACTCTGTGTCACTCTGCTCCCACTCTGCTCCCACTCTGTGTCACTCTGCTCCCACTCGGTGTCACTCTGCTCCCACTCTGCTCCCACTCTGGGTCTCTCTATTCCCACTGTGTGTCACTCTGCTCCCACTCTGTGTCACTGCCCATTCTCTGCTCCCACTCTATATCACTCTGCTCCCACTTCGCTCACACTCTGTGTCACTCTGCTCCCACTCTGTATCAATCTGCTCCCACTCTGTATCACTCTGCTCCCACTCTGCTCCCACTCTGTGTCACTCTGCTCCCACACTGCTCCCACTCTGTGTTACTCTGCTCCCACTCTGCTCCCACTCTGTGTCACTCTGCTCCCACTCTGTGTCACTCTGCTCCCACTCTGTGTCACTCTGCTCCCACTCTGCTCCCACTCTGTGTCACTCTGCTCCCACTCTGCTCCCACTCTGTGTCACTCTGCTCCCACTCTGCTCCCACTCTGGGTCTCTCTATTCCCACTGTGTGTCACTCTACTCCCACTCTGTGTCACTCTGCTCCCACTCTGTTTCACTCTGCTCCCACTCGGTGTCACTCTGCTCCCACTCTGTGTCACTCTGCTCCCACTCTGTGTCACTCTGCACCCACTCTGTGTCACTCTGCTCCCACTCTGCTCCCACTCTGATCTCTCTATTCCCACTGTGTGTCACTCTGCTCCCACTCTGTGTCACTCTGCTCCCACTCTGCCCCCACTCTGTGTCACTCTGCTCCCACTCTGTGTCACTCTGCTCCCACTCTGTGTCACTCTGCTCCCACTCTGCTCCCACTCGGTGTCACTCTGCTCCCACTCTGTGTCACTCTGCACCCACTCTGTGTCACTCTGCTCCCACTCTGCTCCCACTCTGTGTCACTGCCCATTCTCTGCTCCCACTCTATATCACTCTGCTCCCACTCTGCTCACACTCTGTGTCACTCTGCTCCCACTCTGTATCACTCTGCTCCCACTCTGCTCCCACTCTGCTCCCACTCTGTGTTACTCTGTTCCCACACTGCTCCCACTCTGTGTCACTCTGCTCCCACTCTGCTCCCACTCTGTGTCACTCTGCTCCCACTCTGCGCCACTCTGGTCCCACTCTGTGTCACTCTGCGCCCACTCTGTGTCACTCTGCTCCCACTCTGTGTCACTCTGCACCCACTCTGCTCCCACTCTGTGTCACTTTGCTCCCACTCTGTGTCACTCTGCTCACACTCTGTGTCACTCTGCTCCCACTCTGTATCACTCTGCTCCCACTCTTTTCCCACTCCGTGTCACTCTGCTCCCACTCTGCTCCCACTCTGTGTCACTCTGCTCCCATTCTGCTCCCACTCTGTGTCACTCTGCTCCCACTCTGCTCCCACTCTGTGTCACTCTGCTCCCACTCTGTGTCACTCTAGTCCCACTCTGCGTCACTCTGCTCCCACTCTGTGTCACTCTGCTCCCACTCTGCTCCCACTCTGTGTCACTCTGCTCCCACTCTGTGTCACTCTGCTCCCACTCTGCGTCACTCTGCTCCCACTCTCTGTCACTCTGCTCCCACTCTGCTCCCACTCTGTGTCACTCTGCTCCCACTCTGCTCCCACTCTGTGTCTCTCTGCTCCCACTCCGTGTCACTCTGCTCCCACTCTGTGTCACTCTGCTCGCACTCTGTGTCACTCTGCTCCCACTCTGCTCCCACTCTGCTCCCACTCTGTGTCACTCTGCTCCCACTCCGTGTCACTCTGCACCCACTCTGTGTCACTCTGCTCCCACTCTGCTCCCACTCTGAGTCTCTTTTTTCCCACTGTGTGTCACTCTGCTCCCACTCTGTGTCACTCTGCTCCCACTCTGTGTCACTCTGCTCCCACTTTGTGTCACTCTGCTCCCACTCTGTGTCACTCTGCTCCCACTCTGCGTCACTCTGCTCCCACTCTGTGTCACTCTGCTCCCACTCTGCTCCCACTCTGTGTCACTCTGCTCCCACTCTGTGTCACACTGCTCCCACTCTGCGTCACTCTGCTCCCACTCTCTGTCACTCTGCTCCCACTCTGCTCCCACTCTGTGTCACTCTGCTCCCACTCTGCTCCCACTCTGTGTCACTCTGCTCCCACTCCGTGTCACTCTGCTCCCACTCTGCTCCCACTCTGTGTCACTCTGCTCCCACTCCGTGTCACTCTGCACCCACTCTGTGTCACTCTGCTCCCACTCTGCGTCACTCTGCTCCCACTCTCTGTCACTCTGCTCCCACTCTGCTCCCACTCTCTGTCACTCTGCTCCCACTCTGATCCCACTCTGTGTCACTCTGCTCCCACTCTGCTCCCACTCTGTGTCACTCTGCTCCCACTCCGTGTCACTCTGCACCCACTCTGTGTCACTCTGCTCCCACTCTGCTCCCACTCTGGGTCTCTTTTTTCCCACTGTGTGTCACTCTGCTCCCACTCTGTGTCACTCTGCTCCCACTCTGCTCCCACTCTGTGTCACTCTGCTCCCACTCGGTGTCACTCTGCTCCCACTCTGCTCCCACTCTGGGTCTCTCTATTCCCACTGTGTGTCACTCTGCTCCCACTCTGTGTCACTGCCCATTCTCTGCTCCCACTCTATATCACTCTGCTCCCACTTCGCTCACACTCTGTGTCACTCTGCTCCCACTCTGTATCACTCTGCTCCCACTCTGTATCACTCTGCTCCCACTCTGTGTCACTCTGCTCCCACACTGCTCCCACTCTGTGTTACTCTGCTCCCACTCTGCTCCCACTCTGTGTCACTCTGCTCCCACTCTGTGTCACTCTCCTCCCACTCTGTGTCACTCTGCTCCCACTCTGCTCCCACTCTGTGTCACTCTGCTCCCACTCTGCTCCCACTCTGTGTCACTCTGCTCCCACTCCGTGTCACTCTGCTCCCACTCTGCTCCCACTCTGCTCCCACTCTGTGTCACTCTGCCCATTCTCTGCTCCCACTCTGTATCACTCTGCTCCCATCTGTGTCACTCTGCTCCCACTCTGCCCCCACTCCGTGTCACTCTGCTCCCACACTGCTCCCACTCTGTGTCACTCTGCTCCCACTCTGCGTCACTCTGCTCCCACTATGTGTCACTCTGCTCCCACTCTGCTCCCACTCTGTGTCACTCTGCTCCCACTCTGTGTCACTCTGCTCCCACTCTGCGTCACTCTGCTCCCACTCTCTGTCACTCTGCTCCCACTCTGCTCCCACACTGTGTCACTCTGCTCCCACTCTGCTCCCACTCTGTGTCACTCTGCTCCCACTCCGTGTCACTCTGCTCCCACTCTGTGTCACTCTGCTCGCACTCTGTGTCACTCTGCTCCCACTCTGTGTCACTCTGCTCCCACTCCGTGTCACTCTGCACCCACTCTGTGTCACTCTGCTCCCACTCTGCTCCCACTCTCGGTCTCTTTTTTCCCACTGTGTGTCACTCTGCTCCCACTCTGTGTCACTCTGCTCCCACTCTGCTCCCACTCTGTGTCACTCTGCTCCCACTCTGTGTCACTCTGCTCCCACTCTGTGTCACTCTGCTCCCACTCTGCATCACTCTGCTCCCACTCTGTGTCACTCTGCTCCCACTCTGTGTCACTCTGCTCCCACTCTGTGTCACTCTGCTCCCACTCTGCGTCACCCTGCTCCCACTCTCTGTCACTCTGCTCCCACTCTGCTCCCACTCTGTGTCACTCTGCTCCCACTCTGTGTCACTCTGCTCCCACTCCGTGTCACTCTGCTCCCACTCTCTGTCACTCTGCTCCCACTCTGATCCCACTCTGTGTCACTCTGCTCCCACTCTGCTCCCACTCTGTGTCACTCTGCTCCCACTCCGTGTCACTCTGCACCCACTCTGTGTCACTCTGC
The DNA here is from genome assembly GCF_047496885.1 of Scyliorhinus torazame. Taxonomy (NCBI): domain Eukaryota; kingdom Metazoa; phylum Chordata; class Chondrichthyes; order Carcharhiniformes; family Scyliorhinidae; genus Scyliorhinus; species Scyliorhinus torazame. The sequence continues at coordinate 114,672,873 of NC_092725.1, read as the reverse complement.
TCCCACTCTGCTCCCACTCTGGGTCTCTTTTTTCCCACTGTGTGTCACTCTGCTCCCACTCTGTGTCACTCTGCTCCCACTCTGCTCCCACTCTGCTCCCACTCTGTGTCACTCTGCTCCCACTCGGTGTCACTCTGCTCCCACTCTGCTCCCACTCTGGGTCTCTCTATTCCCACTGTGTGTCACTCTGCTCCCACTCTGTGCACTGCCCATTCTCTGCTCCCACTCTGTATCACTCTGCTCCCACTCTGTATCACTCTGCTCCCACTCTGCTCCCACTCTGTGTCACTCTGCTCCCACACTGCTCCCACTCTGTGTTACTCTGCTCCCACTCTGTGTCACTCTGCTCCCACTCTGTGTCACTCTGCTCCCACTCTGTGTCACTCTGCTCCCACTCTGCTCCCACTCTGTGTCACTCTGCTCCCACTCTGCTCCCACTCTGTGTCACTCTGCTCACACTCCGTGTCACTCTGCTCCCACTCTGCTCCCACTCTGTGTCACTCTGCCCATTCTCTGCTCCCACTCTGTATCACTCTGCTCCCATCTGTGTCACTCTGCTCCCACTCTGCCCCCACTCCGTGTCACTCTGCTCCCACACTGCTCCCACTCTGTGTCACTCTGCCCATTCTCTGCTCCCACTCTGTGTTACTCTGCTCCCACTCTGCTCCCACTCTGCTCCCACTCTGACTCACTCTATATCACCCCTCTCCCATTCTGCATCACTCTGCTCCATTCTGTTCTCACTCTGCTCCCATTTGCTTCACTCTACACCATTCTGTGGCACTCCACGTCATTCTGCATCACTCTGCTTCCGTGTGCGTCAGTGTGCATCACTCTCTTCTCACTCTACTCCTATTCTGTTCCCACTCTGTCATTCTGCTTCCACTCTGTATCACTCTGCTCCTCCTCTGCTTCAATCTGTGTCCCTCTGCATCATTCTTCTCCCACTCGGCTTCCAATATGTGTCACTCTGCTCCCACTCGGCTTCCACTCTGCGTCACTCTGTAGCATTCTACTCCCAATCTGCTCCCACTGTTCCCACCCTGCTTCACTCTTCTTCAATCTGTGTCAATCTGCGTCATTCTGCTTCCACTCTGCTCCCACTCTGGGTCACTCGGCATCATTCTACTCTCAATCTGTTCCCTCTTTGCTCCCACTCTACTTCACTCTGTGTCACTCTCCTCCCACTCTGCTTCACTCGGTGTAACTCTGCTCACTCGCTGCTCCCACTCTGCTCACTGTATGCTCCCACTCTGCTTCACTTTGCTCCCACTTGGCTCCCACTCTACTTCACTTTGCTCTCAATCTGCTTCATTGTGTTGTGATCTGCTCTGGCTGTGCTTCACTATGTTCCCACTCTGCTTCACTCTCTGATCTGCTTAAGATTAATCATTTTGTTTCTGAGAGATATTCGTCAAGAGAAAGATATTGGTCCTAATATCAGGAGAATTTTCTATTCCTGTTCTATCTCATTCTTAGTCATGTGGCACTGCATCACAGTTACATCAGTATCGAGTGCTCCTGATGTTAACCATAGTCCCCCAGTTTAGGTTTTATTCTTCAATCTGAGATTGGAAATTCAACCCTGGTCTTCTGACCTAGTGTGACTAACTGAGCCAAACTGATGCTAGTTATAATTGAGATAAATAGCAAATAATATTGAAATAGCCCAACACAAACTCAGCGTATAAGACTGACCTGAATGCATGAAAATAGCAAGCTGCTTCGAAAGGCAAAGCAAATTTTACCTTGTGATGGTTGCCTTGTGTGACAATGTGGTACGCTTTATTTGTGAAGGCTTTCGAGTAAACGCCCTACTTAAGATTTCATAAGCGCATTTGCAATCTCAGTACACACAGATACCAAAGAAACATTGTACTGTATTATAGTGTGGTATGGCATGATAGGTGAGGTAAGGTCTTCAGACTTGTTTAGGTTAGGATGGGTTTAAAAAGGGAAAAACCAACCAGAATTCCTCGTAGGTCTTATTTCATGTTTGTGTGTGTATGTTTCTGTGTGTCTGTATGTCTGTGTGTGTATCTCTGCCTTTGTGCATCTGTGTGCATGTATGTCTTTCTGTGTGAGTATTTCTCATGTGCACTTGTGAGTGTTTGTCTGTATGTATGTATGCGTGTGTTTGTATGTGTTTGTTTGCGTGCGCGTGTATGTGTGTGCGTGCGTACATTTTTGTGTGTGCGCATTGGAGGACAGGATTGGTTTTGGCTGTGATGCCCTTTAAGGCCAAATAGCATTTACTGTCCAGTTTTGAACATTATATAATGCTCAAATGCAAGATTACACTGTAATAATAGGGAGGAAATAATAGGAGAGGATTTGCATTGAATTCTCTGTATCTCCCCCTCTAACTTTGGCAGAAGATTGGTGAAATCCCTAGACAAAAGGTGTGCAGCTGTTTCTACCTACCCTTGCCAATTTTCCAGCGACTCTGCTGATCTTCTGCGAAAATGGCATGGACATTCGAGAGAAATGTAATTAAAAGGCAAAGGGGAAAACATTAGCATAAGAAAAAGATTTAAATTCTAACATTATTTTTACTAATTTGCACACCGGATACTTGAAGAGGAAGTGAGACGAACAAAATGGGAACACCAGCACCTCCAAGTTCCCCTCCAAGCCACTCATCATCCGCCTGGAAATATATCGCCGTTCCGTCACTGTCGCCGGGTCAAAATCCTGGAACTCCCTCCTTAACTGTGGGTGTACCTTATATACCATGTGGACTGCAGCCATTCAAGAAGGCAGCTCACTACCACCTTTTCGAGGGCAATTGGGGGTGGGGAATAAATGTTGGCCTAGCCAGCGAGACCCACATCCCGTAAAATAATTTTTTGAACCAATAGGATTTAGCATATTCCTTTGAGCTTGGAAAATAGTGTTTTCAACATAAATAAAAGTGACTTAGTTTAGTGTGAATACTGGATAACAATTCCCTCCTAAAATCTGCTTTCAAATTTCGATTTTCAACAACAAAGGAATTAGGAGCAGAAGTCGGCAATCCAGCCCTTCGAGCCCGCTCCGCCATTCAATCAGATCATGGCTGATCTCTTCCTGGTCTCAAATCCACCTCCCCACCTGTTGCCCATATCCCTTCAACCTGTTTTTTATCAGAAATATATCTACCTAACAATCTTGCAGAATTCAGTGTCAAACGATCTTTAAAAAATTATAAAGCTTTCCTTGACATTTTAGAGTAAATAGTAAGAAAGCGTGTGATTAGCATTTCAGTCACAATGGAAACAGGGAAATCTGTCTCCTTGTACATCCCAGACCTCCAATCCCCCCACCGTTGACTGCTGTTCTATCAACCGTCCCAGCCATAAGAAGTGGCATTTCCGCCCTAAACCTCTCCATCCTTACTTAAAATGCTGTTTAAAAGATACATCTTTGGCGTGGCATTAATTTTCATCCGATTATAGTCCTGTGAATCACTTTAGGGTGTTAGTGGGCTCAACAGCTGGCATGTAATGCAGAACAAGGCCAGCAGCGTGGGTTCAATTCCTTTACCGGCCTCCCCGAGCAGGTGCCGGAATGTGGCGACTAGGGGCTTTTCACAGTAACTTCATTTGAAGTCTACTTGTGACAATAAGCGATTATTATTATTATTACATCATTAATGGTGATGTAAAATACATTTTTTTTATTGTTATAGGTTATAAATAGTTTCACCTTTAATCACTGTTCATCACACAGAGAAACTCGTTTCAAGCCAAGTTATAATATTAATAATATTCAACATTAGCATAATAATGAATTAATCCACAATAATACACATACGCTTCGCAGTACTGTTTCTAGCACAGAACCTTTTATAAGCAGTTTTTAAGTGGGATACTTTACTTACCAGTTATATTGTAGGTGGTTTTGTAGATGATATTCAGAATGCTGAGAGGATAGACAGCACAAAAACATTAGCTCAGGATGAGAATGTGTCTGCTATATAAAACCGTTGTCAAAATTGAGACCTTAGATTCCTAATTGGCCAAAGATTACCCCTTTTCTTTGTCCCATCATCCGGCTTAATTTGGATGTCGGGGGCAGGAAACATGAGTCGGGGCTGTTTCTGGTCCCGAATCTGTCCCCACGATGGGGGCGGAGGGGAGAAAACAATCCTTCTTTCGGATTTTCACAGAGGCACCCCATTAATTGCAATGGCGACCGGTTCCCGATCCTGTTGAAGGCAGCAGGGGTCTCTTGAAATTGGGGGTAAACCAGAGGCCTTCCTGCTTCAGAGGAGCTGGAGCCTGCACTGCATGGTAAGGAACTGAGAAGGTACTTCAACATGGAAGTGCCCTCTCACAGACATTTTTGAATCGTTCAACAAAAAACAGACACAGCCAAGGGTACCCGTGTGGGGTGACAGCATTCACACCCAAGCAGGCAAGGAAGGCCTCAATGCCAGCTTGGAGCACTGACCTCTCCTGATCCCAACCTGCTGCTGGATGCCAGTCTCCTGGCATTTAAACTATGCTCTTACTCATTTCAGGAAACCCAAGGCCAACTGGAAAATTCCTGCTGGCCTCCTCTAAGTGTACTTAACAAAGTGCTTAACTGACTGAACACTTTGTGTAGGCGGATAGCCCCACCAGCCCCAAATCACCCTCGTCAAAAATGGCCAACACCGGGAACGGGGTGGAGAAGCCAGCATGCCAGCCAGCATTCCAGACCCCATTCCCCTCCATTGCTGCCATTGGCCCGGCATGGAAATTTAGCCTTTCATGTTTATAACTTCAAACTGACCTTTCTCAGTCAGGGAATTCCTAAGGTAAAAAATCTTTTTTAACGTGGTAGCATGAGGTGATCAGTCTTATCTGCCTATGTGCAAATAACTTTGCAATAAATAATTCATTTGTTTTTTGATAATTATATCGTAGATGATTGAAAGTGGTGGTCGCGACTTCCGGGTGCGGCGATGACCAGCTGAGTCGCACGTTTCGGCAGCTCCCGGTGGAATGGACTTTTGGGCTCTTAATAAGAGCCCCAACAGCAATTTTAACGGCTAAAAGTACTGTGCGGTGAACCAGAAAGGGAATCCCCCCTGGATACGGATGAAAAAAGGAGAGGAAGGTGGCCGGATTGCGGTGGATCCTTTAGAGCAGCGGCAAGGAAGGCAAGCAAAAACCAAGATGGCGTCGGAAGGTGGCAGTTTAATATGGGGCCCTGAACAACACGGGTTTTTGAAACGCTGCGTGGAAGAACTCAAAAAGGAAATGAAGAAGGAGCTGTTGGCCCCGATATTACAGGCGATCGAAGGGCTAAAGGAGGAGCAAAAGACCCAGGAGCGGGAGCTTCGGGTCGTGAAGGCAAAGGCTGCCGAGAATGAGGACGACATACAGGGCCTGGTGGTGAAGACGGAGATGCACGAGGCACACCATAAACGATGTGTGGAAAGGCTGGAGGCGCTGGAGAACAACGCGAGGTGGAACAACCTAAGGATTCTTGGTCTTCCTGAAGGTGCGGAGGGAGCGGACGTCGGGGCATATGTGAGTACGATGCTGCACTCGTTAATGGAAGCGGAGGCCCCGGCGGGTCCGCTGGAGGTGGAGGGAGCATACCGAGTGATGGCGCGAGGACCGAGAGCAGGAGAAATTCCTAGAGCCATAGTGGTGAGATTCCTCCGTTTTAAGGATAGAGAGATGGTCCTTAGATGGGCAAAGAAAACCCGGAGCAGTAAGTGGGAGAACGCGGTGATCCGCGTATACCAAGACTGGAGTGCGGAGGTGGCGAGAAGGAGGGCGAGCTTTAATCGGGCCAAGGCGGTGCTTCACAAAAAGAAGATAAAATTCGGAATGCTGCAACCGGCAAGACTGTGGGTCACATATCAAGGGAGGCACCACTACTTTGAGACGGCGGATGAGGCGTGGACTGTTATCGTGGAAGAAAAATTGGAATGAGCGGGTTATTAAAAAAAGAACGTTTGAAACAAAGTGGTGGGGCGAGTACGGGGGGCGAAGAGGGGGGTAAAAAGGGGGGAAAGAGGAGTTTTATGTTATTAATCCTGCGATGTGGTAACTTTTCTTTCTTCCACAGGAGGTGGTGGGGGGAGGAAAGGAGGTGGAAGAGATGGGGCGTTGGCCATTGGGGGCGGGGCCAAGGGGGAAGCGCGGGCTCAGTTCCCGCGCTATGATAATCATGGCGGGAATAGGGAAGCAGGAAGGAGGGGGCGTCGCACGGTGCGAGCCGAGGTCACGGGGGGAAGCCGAGGTCGGCCAGAGTTTGCTGACTTCTGGGAGCAACATGGGGGGTGTAACTACGCTAGTGGGGGATCTAGCGGGGGGGGTGGGAGGGGGGAATTATTGGGCTGCTGCTGCTGGGGAGAGGGGGGAGCTGGCATGGGGTGGGATGGGCGGGGGTGCACCGCCTTGGGGGGGACACAGCTGCGGAGGAACCGGGTGAGGAGCTGGAAAAAGGGGATGGCTAATCGACAAGGGGGGGGTAAAAAGCCCCCCAACCCGGCTGATCACGTGGAACGTGAGAGGGCTGAACGGGCCAATAAAGAGGGCACGGGTACTCGCACACCTTAAGAAACTTAAGGCAGACGTGGTTATGTTACAGGAAACGCACTTGAAACTGATAGACCAGGTGAGACTACGCAAAGGTTGGGTGGGGCAGGTGTTCCATTCGGGGCTAGATGCGAAAAACAGGGGGGTGGCTATATTAGTGGGGAAGTGGGTAATGTTTGAGGCAAAGACTATAGTGGCGGATAGCGGGGGCAGATACGTGATGGTGAGTGGCAAACTACAGGGGGAGACGGTGGTTTTGGTAAACGTATATGCCCCGAACTGGGATGATGCCAATTTTATGAGGCGTATGCTCGGGCGCATCCCGGACCTAGAGGTGGGAAAGTTGGTAATGGGGGGAGATTTCAATACGGTGTTGGAACCGGGGCTGGACAGGTCGAGGTCCAGGACTGGAAGGAGGCCGGCAGCAGCCAAGGTGCTTCAAGATTTTATGGAGCAGATGGGAGGAGTAGACCCGTGGAGATTTAGCAGACCTAGGAGTAAGGAGTTTCCGTTTTTTCTCCTATGTCCACAAAGTCTATTCGCGAATAGACTTTTTTGTTTTGGGAAGGGCGTTGATCCAGAAGGTGAGGGGAACGGAGTATACGGCTATAGCCATTTCGGATCACGCTCCACATTGGGTGGACTTGGAGATAGGGGAGGAAACAGAAGGGCGCCCACCCTGGAGAATGGACATGGGACTAATGGCAGATGAGGGTGTGTGTCTAAGGGTGAGGGGGTGCATTGAAAAGTACTTGGAACTCAATGATAATGGGGAGGTCCAGGTGGGAGTGGTCTGGGAGGCGCTGAAGGCAGTGGTTAGAGGGGAGCTGATATCAATAAGGGCACATAAAGGAAAGCAGGAGAGTAGGGAACGGGAGCGGTTGCTGCAAGAACTTCTGAGGGTGGACAGGCAATATGCGGAGGCACCGGAGGAGGGACTGTACAGGGAAAGGCAAAGGCTACACGTAGAATTTGACTTGCTGACAACGGGTACTGCAGAGGCACAGTGGAGGAATGCACAGGGTGTACAGTACGAATATGGGGAGAAGGCGAGCAGGTTGCTGGCCCACCAATTGAGGAAAAGGGGAGCAGCGAGGGAAATAGGGGGAGTGAGGGATGAGGAAGGAGAGATGGAGCGGGGAGCGGAGAGAGTGAATGGAGTGTTCAAGGCATTTTATAAAAAATTATACGAAGCTCAACCCCCGGATGGGAGGGAGAGAATGATGGGCTTTCCGGACCGGCTGGAATTTCCCAAGGTGGAGGAGCAGGAAAGGGTGGGACTGGGAGCACAGATTGAAATAGAGGAAGTAGTGAAAGGAATTAGGAGCATGCAGGCGGGGAAGGCTCCGGGACCGGATGGATTCCCAGTTGAATTTTACAGGAAATATGTGGACTTGCTCTCCCCGCTATTGATGAGGACCTTTAATGAGGCAAAGGAAAGGGGACAGCTGCCCCCGACTATGTCAGAGGCAACGATATCGCTTCTCCTAAAGAAGGAAAAGGACCCGCTGCAATGCGGGTCCTATAGACCTATTTCCCTCCTAAATGTAGACGCTAAGATTCTGGCCAAGGTAATGGCAATGAGGATAGAGGATTGTGTCCCGAGGGTGGTCCATGAGGACCAAACTGGGTTTGTGAAGGGGAGACAGCTGAATACGAATATACGGAGGCTGCTAGGGGTAATGATGATGCCCCCACCAGAGGGGGAAGCGGAGATAGTGGTGGTGATGGATGCCGAGAAAGCATTTGATAGAGTGGAATGGGATTATCTGTGGGAGGTGCTGAGGAGATTTGGTTTTGGAGATGAGTATGTTGGATGGGTGCAGCTGTTGTATAGGGCCCCAGTGGCGAGTGTGGTCACGAATGGACGGGGATCTGCATACTTTCGGCTCCATAGAGGGACAAGGCAGGGATGCCCTCTGTCCCCATTATTGTTTGCACTGGCGATTGAGCCCCTGGAAATAGCATTGAGGGGTTCCAAGAAGTGGAGGGGAGTACTTAGAGGAGGAGAAGAACACCGGGTATCTCTATATGCGGATGATTTGTTGTTATATGTAGCGGACCCGGCGGAGGGGATGCCAGAGATAATGCGGACACTTCGGGAGTTTGGAGAATTCTCAGGATATAAACTGAACATGGGGAAAAGTGAGTTGTTTGTGGTGCATCCAGGGGAGCAGAGCAGAGAAATAGAGGACTTTCCGCTGAGGAAGGTAACAAGGGAGTTTTGTTACTTGGGGATCCAGATAGCCAAGAATTGGGGTACATTGCATCGGTTAAATTTAACGCGATTGGTGGAACAAATGGAGGAGGACTTCAAGAGATGGGACATGGTATCCCTGTCACTGGCAGGGAGGGTGCAGGCGGTTAAAATGGTAGTCCTCCCGAGATTCCTCTTTGTGTTTCAGTGCCTCCCGGTGGTGATCACGAAGGCTTTTTTCAAAAGGATCGAAAAGAGTATCATGAGTTTTGTGTGGGCCGGGAAGGCCCCGAGAGTGAGGAAGGGATTCTTATAGCGTAGTAGGGATAGGGGGGGGCTGGCATTACCGAGCCTAAGTGAGTACTACTGGGCCGCCAATATCTCAATGGTGAGTAAGTGGATGGGAGAAGAGGAGGGGGCGGCGTGGAAGAGATTGGAGAGGGCGTCCTGTAGGGGGACTAGCCTACAAGCTATGGTGACGGTCCCATTGCCGTTCTCACCGAAGAAATACACCACAAGCCCGGTGGTGGTGGCGACTTTGAAAATTTGGGGACAGTGGAGACGGCATAGGGGAAAGACGGGAGCCTTGGTGGGGTCCCCGATAAGAAATAACCATAGGTTTGCCCCGGGGAGAATGGATGGGGGATTTGGAATATGGCAAAGAGCAGGAGTAACGCAACTGAAAGATCTGTTTGTGGATGGGAAGTTCGCAAGTCTGGGAGCGCTGACCGAGAAATATGGGTTGCCCCAAGGGAATGCATTCCGGTATATGCAACTGAGGGCTTTTGTGAGGCAACAGGTGAGGGAATTCCCGCAGCTCCCGACGCATGAGGTGCAGGACAGAGTGATCTCAAAGACATGGGTGGGGGACGGTAAGGTGTCAGATATATATAGGGAAATGAGGGACGAGGGGGAGATTATGGTAGATGAGCTGAAAGGGAAATGGGAAGAAGAGCTGGGGGAGGAGATTGAGGAGGGGCTGTGGGCGGATGCCCTAAGTAGGGTAAACTCATCGTCCTCGTGTGCCAGGCTAAGCCTGATTCAACTTAAGGTGTTACACAGGGCGCATATGACTGGAGCACGGCTCAGTAAATTTTTTGGGGTAGAGGATAGGTGTGCGAGATGCTCGAGAAGCCCAGCGAATCACACCCACATGTTCTGGTCATGTCCGGCACTACAGGGGTTCTGGATGGGGGTGACAAAGGTGCTTTCGAAAGTAGTGGGGGTCCAGGTCGAACCAAGCTGGGGGTTGGCTATATTTGGGGTTGCACAAGAGCCGGGAGTACAGGAGGCGAGAGAGGCCGATGTTTTGGCCTTTGCGTCCCTAGTAGCCCGGCGCAGGATACTGTTGATGTGGAAGGAAGCCAAGCCCCCGGGGGTGGAGACCTGGATAAATGACATGGCAGGGCTTATAAAGCTGGAACGGATTAAGTTCGTCCTAAGGGGATCGGCTCAAGGGTTCACCAGGCGGTAGCAACCGTTCGTCGAATACCTCACAGAAAGATAGAGGGAATGGAAAAGAAGAAGGTAGCAGCAGCAGCCCGGGGGGGGGGGGGGGGGGGGGGGGGGGGAGGAACCAGAAGGACTCTCAGGGTTGTTAATATATATGTATAATATGTATAGGTCGTTGCTATAAATAATTGTAAATTGGACTGTTAAATCATATTTTTGGAGTGTTTACCTGAGACAAGGCAGTTGCCATTTAGTTTTAGTTTTTGTTATATGTTATTTATTCTTTGTTTATAAAACAGGTCATTGTTATTTATACTGTTATATTATTGTGTAAAGGATACACAATGTACTGTGATGGTTGACCAAAAATTTTCAATAAAAAATATATATTTTTAAAAGTATCCATTAATTGACACAGATATGTAAAGGGCCTTCAGCTGGCCTCTGTCAGGTGGTGTGTTGTTAGGAGTTTTGTGCAGAGGCTGTGGAAGTGAAATAAATGATGATTGGTGAAAAGGAACAAGAACTTTAGACTCTTCATATCACAGCAACTAAAACGGCTAACAAGGGAGGGGGGGGGGACCTTTCCCCCGACAATGTCCAGAGCACTGATTTCTTTGATCTTGAAGCGGGACAAGGATCCATTGCAATGTGGGTCGTATAGACCAATCTCACTCCTCAACGTTGACGCTAAGTTGCTGGCGAAGGTGCTGGCTACGAGAATTGAGGACTGTGTCCCGGGGGTGATTCATGAGGACGAGACGAGATTTGTGAAGGGTAGGCAGCTAAATACAAATGTGCGGAGGCTCCTCAATGTGATTATGATGCCCTCGGTGGAGGGGGAAGCTGAGGTAGTGGCGGCTATGGACGCAGAGAAGGCCTTTGATCGGGTGGAGTGGGAGTATCTTTGGGAAGTGTTGCGGTGGTTTGGGTTCGGGAAGGGGTTCATCAATTGGGTCAGGCTGCTATATAGAGCCCCAGTGGCGGGTGTGGCTCCGAACCGGCGGAGGTCGGAGTACTTTCGGCTGTACCGGGAGACGAGGCAGGGGTGCCCCTTATTCCCCTTGTTGTTTGCACTGGCAATTGAGCCGCTGGCCATGGCACTGGGGGAGTCCAGGAAATGGAGGGGGCTGATCCGGGGGGGAGAGGAACACCGGCTGTCGTTGTATGCCGACGACCTGCTGTTGTATGTGGCGGATTCAGTGGAGGGGATGGCGGAGGTCATGCGGATCCTTCGGGAGTTTGGGGACTTTTCGGGGTATAAACTCAATATAGGGAAGAGTGAGCTCTTTGTGGTGCATTCAGGGGACCAGGGAAGGGGGATAGACGAGCTACCATTGAAGAGGCGGAAAGGAGCTTTCGGTACCTAGGGATCCAAGTCGCTAGGAGTTGGGAGGCCCTGCACAAGCTCAATTTGACGTGGTTGGTGGAGCAGATGGAGGAGGATTTTAAAAGATGGGATATGCTGCCACTCTCACTAGCGGGTAGGGTGCAGTCGGTCAAAATGACAGTCCTCCCGAGGTTTCTCTTTGTGTTCCAGTGCCTTCCCATTATGATCCCCAAGGCCTTTTTCAAACGGGTAAGCAGGAGCATTATGGGATTTGTGTGGGCGAATAAGACCCGTGAAGAGAGTGTTTCTGGAGCGTAGCAGGGACGGGGGGCTGGCACTGCCGAATTTGTGTGGCTATTATTGGGCAGCCAATGTAGCGATGATCCATAAGTGGGTAATGGAGGGAGAGGGGGTGACGTGGAAGAGGCTCGAGCCTGAGGACGCTGGTGACGGCACCGCTGCCGTTCCCGCCGACAAGGTACATCACGTGTCCGGTGGTGGCGGCGACGTTGAATATCTGGGGGCAGTGGAGGCGACACAGGGATGAGGTGGGAGCCTCGGTTTGGTCCCCAATTCGGAAGAATCATCGGTTCATCCCGGGAAGGATGGATGGGGTGTTTCGGAGCTGGCATCAGGCAGGGATTAGAAGAATGGGGGACCTGTTCATCGATGGGACGTTTGCAAGCCTAGGGGGCGCTGGAGGAGAGGTTTGGGCTACCCCCGGGAAACGCTTTCAGGTACATGCAAGTGAGGGCGTTTGTGAGGCAGCAGGTGAGGGAATACCCGCTGCTTCCAGCACGTGGGATCAGGACAGGGTGATTTTGGGTGCACGGGTTGGAGATGGCAAGGTTTTGGCGATTTACCAGGAGCTGAAGGAAGAGGAGGAGGCCTCGGTGGAGGAGTTAAAGGGCAAGTGGGAGGAGGAGCTTGGGGAGGAGATAGATGAGGGTCTGGGGGCTGATGGCCTGAGTAAGGTTAATTCTTCCTCCTCTTGCGCCAGCCTCAGACTAATACCGTTCAAAGTTACTTGCAGAGCGCATAAGACAGGGGCGAGGTTGAGTAGGTTCTTTGGGGTGGAGGACAGGTGTGGGAGGTGCTCGGGGAGCCCGGCAAATCACGTCCATATGTTCTGGTCATGCTCGGCGCTGGATGGGTTTTGGAGGGGTTTTGCAAGGACTATATCCAAGGTGGTGAATGCCCGTGTCAAGCCGAGTTGGGGATTGGCATTATTTGGGGTATCGGACGAGCCGGGAGTGCAGGAGGCGAAAGAGGCCGGTATTCTGGCCTTTGCGTCCCTGGTAGCCCGTCGGAGCATTTTGCTGTTATGGAAAGATGCGCAGCCCCCTAGTGTGGAAGCTTGGATCAATGACATGGCATGGTTCATCAAGCTGGAGAGGATAAAGTTTGCCTTGCGAGGGTCTGTGCAAGGGTTCCTCAGGCGGTGGCAACCGTTCCTAGACTATCTGGCGGAGCGTTAGGAGGAGGTCAGCAGCAGCCCATGGGCGGGGGGGGGGGGGTTCTTTTGGGGTGGCATTTGGGTGAAGGTGGGGGGGGGGTTTCCCTATTTGTGTTTTTAAATGTTATATGGGGGGTTATTGTATATGGGGGAAATCCAATGTATAATTTCTGATTGTTGTGTTCTTGTTTCTTTCTTTTTGTTGTGGGGGGGGGGGCTGTTTTGGTGAAAATTTGTTGAAAAATTTGAATAAATTTATATTTTTTAAAAAAGAAAGTGGTGGTCGCACAAGGCTGGCATAACTTTCTGGCATTATGTCCTCATAGAGAATATTATATTGACATTTGTGTTGGTGCATGTATCAAACACATAATTTTAATGTCAATGTCACAATTCAGAAAACAGTACAATTTTATATCTATATTGAGGATTTCTTTATTTTGTGTTAGTATTTTTTTACAAGAGCATAGTCCATGGGCAACATGTTACATTTGCCAAATTCAATTTGAAGAATATTAACCTTTTAAAACCTTTGATCCATATTTTACAGTCAACACATTTTCGAAGAGATTTTATCAACAAAGCAGAAAAACCTTGAAAAATGTACAAATGCATCAATGTTTAAAAGTGTCTGAATAAAACAAATTGTCAGCATTAGTGCAGACATCTTGGGCGGGGTTCTCCGTTGCCCGACGGCGATATCGTAATCAGCGATCGGGCGGAGAATGGGCTCCGATGCCCAAATCCTGGCCGCCGCCGCTTTGACGCCGGTCAGCCATGCTCCGGCCCCTCCGAAATGGCGTCATCGCATCACACGGCGCACGCCGTTTCAACACCGTTGACGAGTCATCAGAAGGCCCTCCTGCGATGCTCCGCCCCCGGTGGGCCGGTTTCCCGACCTCGCGGGACACATGTGGTCTCAGCAGTCGGGAACCCGGCGTGGCGTCTGCGGACTGTGTCCAGCGCCGCCACACGCAGCCGGGATCCGTGCCACTGGCCGGGTTTGCTTATGCAAAGGCTGGGGGGACGGGTGGAGGGTTGTCAGGGGGTGGCCTATGGGGTCGAAGATGGTGGGTCGAGTCCACACACGGCCGGCGCCATGTTGTACGGCGTGACCACTGCAGGTCGTCGCCGATCACATGCACGGCCAGGGACCCGGCAATTCTCCAGCCGTATTTGGCGCGGGAGCCGGAGGTTTCACCCAGCGCCACTACTAGCCCCTCACCAGTCCCGGATTCAGTGAGGGTTCAGCGCCAATTCTGGCGTTGTAAAACGCCTGGAAATTCCCCGTTCGAGCCAGCACTTAGCTGCTGAAACGGAGAATCCAGCCCGCTATATTTCAGGTGTTGGTGTTATAATTGCTGAATATGTCTTCAACCAGGCGTGAGTGCTTCTACACACCGGTAAAGGCAGGTAAACGGATCACACACGGAATATGGTGTTAACATGGAGAAAGTTGACTATTTGTGACATTGGAAAACAGAGACTCAGGTGTCCTGTTTGTGCTGTACAGGGTTAGAATGTTGAATTGCCTCTAACAGCTCTATTTTCAGACCTGGCATGCTGTTCTCAGCCGTGTGACTGTGCTGAGACCGTGATGAAATTGCAGCATACTTGCACACAGATGCTTGTACTACATGTGTTGCTTTTCTGTCAGGGCTATTTGGAGTAATGTTCAGGTCAGAAGTTGAAGCTGGTTTCTCTTGTAATGTTTGTTCAAGTGAACAACCTTGTGTAAGCAGTTCTCTCTCCTTAGTGTTTCTCCATTTCATTCTGCGATTCTGGAACCAGATTTTAACCTTTAGAGTTGAAAATATCAATAAGAGCATTTGTGTTAGTTTTGTAATAAAAATGGATTGCCTGTGTTGCATTGTTTAAACCAAGAATGCATTTAGAGAGATGGTTTAATTGGCTACAATATTAAAATTACATTGTTAGGAAGAACTTGGATGGACTGTGTTCCATTTAGGAGTTGCAGACAAAAACATAGCAGGTCTTGTGGTGCAGTGGGTTGCGGCCCTACTTCTGATCGAGAAGTTCAAGTCCCATGTTAAGACTTAATAGGCATGAAAGGTGTGTTCATAATGGGGCCAAACAGGTTGACCATCAGCCTGCAAATCCTTTCAATATGCCTGATGGCAGGTGATAAAGAGCGGGAAAGTTCCCTGGTCATACTGCGAAAGACAACAGCAAACCATTGCAGCACTTTACCAAGTATAATCATGGACCAATCCAATGGAGGTCCTTGCCTGCCCTCTTTAGGCATGGTACTTAAAGGAGCAGGGCTCAAAAAGAAATGTCTCTCTTAAGAAGTGAACTTATCCAAATTTTCAATAAACGTAAAATATGCAACTGATTGTAACATGTAGCAGTATTACAGAATAATGTGAGGTTTCCTGAGAAGGCATAATTAATACTTTCCACTCCTGAATGGTATATAATGAGGCTATAGTCCACAAAGGGATCACAGCCATTTGTTTCCATTAGAGAGGCAATAGGTAGAGGTGGACCACTCCATGAAAGTAGGGCAAGATCAGAGGCAGACCTTTGTGAACTATCACATCAGTACAGAGGTTGAACCTGTGCTGCTGGCTTCATATCACACTGTAGAGATCTAACCTACTGAGCTATCTAATACCACCACAGCCGAGTATTCATTCTTCCCTTTCATTTGGGT
Source organism: Scyliorhinus torazame (assembly GCF_047496885.1). Lineage (NCBI taxonomy): Eukaryota > Metazoa > Chordata > Chondrichthyes > Carcharhiniformes > Scyliorhinidae > Scyliorhinus > Scyliorhinus torazame. Next base: position 114,657,240 of record NC_092725.1, on the reverse strand, counting down.
AAAATTTGCTACAAGGAAGCAGACCTTGGCAATATTCACAACTCCCTGTTATAAAAGTGAGCAAAAATATTTTAGACATGAATAGGTCCCTGTAATATATTATGATATATAACTTGTGTTTAGGTTATCTGAAAATATAATGTTTTATTGGATTCTTGAAAATATTCTTCATTTATTTTCCACCACAGAGAGCAATCAGTTCAAACTCTGGCCTTGGTAAGTTCTGGAATATAGTGCCTTGACCGGGTGTGATTTTCAGCAGTTGGACCATCACACCACAATAAAGAGCTTCAACTCTAGCAGAATACTTGCCCGATAGGAGAGCACATCATTGGCAGGATTGTGGGGTTGGGGGGATAGGATGGGTCAGGGATAAATTTAGGTGGCCATTGGTGGGAGGGGGGATGAGAAATGGGGGGTCAGGTGGTCAGTGAAATGAAATGAAAATGAAATGAAAATCGCTTATTGTCACAAGTAGGCTTCAAATGAAGTTACTGAAAAGCCCCTAGTCGCCACATTCGGGCAGCACGGTAGCATTGTGGATAGCACAATTGCTTCACAGCTCCAGGGTCCCAGGTTCGACTCCGGCTTGGGTCTCTGTCTGTGCGGAGTCTGCACCTTCTCCCCGTGTGTGCGTGGGTTTCCTCCGGGTGCTCCGGTTTCCTCCCACAGTCCAAAGATGTGCAAGTTAGGTGGATTGGCCATGGTAAATTGCCCTTAGTGTCCAAAATTGCCCTTAGTGTTGGGTGGGGTTACTGGGTTATGGGGATAGGGTGGAGGGGTTGACCTTGGATAGGGTGCTCTTTCCAAGAGCTGGTGCAGACTCAATGGGCCAAATGGCCTCCTTCTGCACTGTAAATTCTATGAAATCTATGAAATCTATTCCGGCGCCTGTTCGAGGAGGCTGGTACGGGAATTGAACCCGCGTTGCTGGCCTATCTTGGTCTGCTTTAAAAGCCAGCTATTTAGCGCTATGCTAAACCAGCCTCTAGGTTAGTCTGAGGGCTAGTCAGTGGGGGATAGGTGGGTTTGCGCAGAGTGCAGTCAGGAGGGTGGGAATGTAGTTAGGTTGGAAGGAGTGAAGTCAGGGGTGGGGGTGTAATCAGGGGATGGGGAGCGAAGGTTGGGGTAGTTGAGGGAGCGCAGTTGTGTGGCTGGGGGTACAATCAGGGGAGTGGAGAGGACAGTTAGGCAGTGGGCATGTAGTCGGGGGAGAGGAAGGGCAGTCAGCGTTGGGGTGGGCAGTTGGGGACATGTAGCTGCGGGAAGGCGGAGGCATAGTGATATTGTCACTGGACTAGAAACCAGAAACCTAGCGTAATGCTCCGGGCACCCGGGTTCGAATCCCACTACTGCAGATGGTGAAATTTAAATTCAATAAAAATCTGGAATTAAAAGCCTAATGATGAATATGAAACCATTGCCGATTGTCGTAAAAACCCATCTGGTTCACTAATATTGTTTAGGGAAGGAAATCTGCCGTCCTTACCCGCCCCCCACAAGGGTTGCTAGCAGGTAGTGGGAGGAAGCTCCATGGCCTGCGGGAGGTCTGGGTATGGGAGGGGGGCCAGGCGCAGGAATTCTATGGGATGTCAGTATGGGTCAGTTCTGAAGTTGCCTAGAAGCTAGAAGTGGTTTTAATTCTAATTTATTCTGGGTAACTATTACTGTAAGACAGTCAGGAGCACCCAATGGTTGTGATTAAAATCACATTTTCAGATGGTTCCCAGTACATTGCCATTGCCCATTGGAAATTTGAACTTACCAGGCAATTGCCATGCAATCCTTACCAGGACGTTATGGGACTCAGTGTCATTCTTTCTTTTATAATGCTCCTGGGAATCGTCATAGGCCATTTCATGACTTTAAAGATACCATGGCCGGGATTCTCCGAGCCGCAATCTCGCTCGGCATGGGGGCGGAGAATGGGCATCAGACCTGCGATCGGGTCCGAAACCATCGCCGCCAATCGCGCACTCACGGTCGACACGGCGCCGGTCGGGAGCCATTGAAAGAGGCCCCCGCGGCGATTCTCCGCCGACAACTGGCCGAGTTCCCGCCGGCGTGGTTCACTCATGGTTCCACCCGGCGGGAGCTCTGAGTGGCGGCTGCGAACTCAGTCCGCGGCCGCCCTGGTGGGGGGTGAGGGGGGGATCCATCACCGGGGGGGGGGGAGCCTCCAGGACGGCCAGGGTGGCAATCGAGGGTTACCGATGGGCGAACGTGCGCGATCTCGGGGGGCGTATATTGTCTGGGCCAGCCCGCGGTGTGGGTCCGCCATGTTGCGCGGGCCTGCCGCCGGGAGTGCAGGGCCCCGTATTGGCAGCCGGAGCTGCAAGGAGCACTCCAGAGCCCGGCTAGCCTCCTGCAAAACGGCGAATCACTCTGTACTTTCTCCAGGAAAGTCCAGAGTGATTAACGCCCGTTTTCTCACGGGCGTGGGAACATAGCCCCATTATCAGAGAACTCCGCCCCATATAAATGTAAGCTGTTCCTGTTATTATTTGCGAATTAAACAGTTAAGAATCTGATTGATAGTACCTGTGAATCTTTAAGCCCAAGGTGTGTGGCCAGTTTCTTCCTGTCTGTCTTACTGATGTATTTCTGTTTCTGAAAGGTTTTCTCCAGTGCTTTCCTTTGTTCCTCACTAAAGACCACTCTCCGCAGGATTCCTCTTCGCACTTTGCTGTGACTAACATGGGGCCAAAGAGGAAATTCACAGTTCCTAAAAGAACCGCTAACTAAGGAATAAAATAAAAGTATTTAGAATTACGACATGTTTCAGGAATAGGGAAAAAGGCAATTGACCTGCAAAGCTTGCACGTATTGATTAATCCTATTTCTAAGCCTCAATCAAGTCATTCTCCAAGGAACATATCCAGTTGCATCTCGCTTTTATTTATATGACTTCCATCAGTAATATTCTACGGTAATTTGTTCCTTCGAGTCAATTTTATGGCTTTGTTTTATACAATGGGAGCCTATATCAACAATATATATATTTTTAAAACAGAACAAGGTGGGTTTTGTCTCCATGCCCAACTCACATTATATCAACAGTAACCCCCCCCCACCTGACCCCCCTCCCCCCTCCTCCCCCCCAGGATACTGCTGCTGACAGTTACTGCTCCCCTAGAAAGTCAAGGAAAGGTTGCCACCGCCGGGAGAACCCCATCAAGGACCCTCTCAAGGCGAACATTATTTGCTCCAGGTTGAGGAACCCCGCCATATCGCTGACCCAGGTCTCCACACTCGGGGGTTTCGAGTCCCTCCACATTAACAGAATCAGTCGCCGGGCTACCAGGGAGGTAAAGGCCAGTACCTCGGCCTCTTTCGCTTCCTGCACTCCCGGATCCTCCGCCACCCCAAATATCGCTACCGCTGGGCTCGCCTTCACCCGAGCGTCCAAAACCCTAGACATCACCCTTGCAAATCCCTGCCAGAATCCTCTAAGCGCCGGGCATGCCCAAAACATTCACCGGACTTGCCGCGCACCTCGGGCACCTTTCCTCCACCCAAAAAAACCTACTCATTCTTGCCGCCGTTATATGCGCCCGATGCACCACCTTAAACTGGATTAATCCGAGCCTGGCACATGATGAGGATGAGTTCACCCTGCCCAGGGCATCGGCCCACAGGCCCTCATCCAGCTCCTCACCCAGCTCCTCCTCCCACTTATCCTTCAACTCCCCCACTGAGGCTTCCTCTACCTCCTGCAGCTCCTGATATATATCCGACACCTTCCCCTCCCCTACCCAGACGCCAGACACCACTCTATCCTGGATCTTACGAGGGGGAAGCCGCGGGAATGTCCCCACCTGTTTTTTAAGGAAGTCCCGAACCTGAAGGTACCTGAACGCATTCCCCGGGTGCAGGCCGAACCGAACCTCCAGCGCCTGCATGCTGGGGAAAACCGTGTCTATAAACAGGTCCCCCATCCTCCTAATACCTGCCCTATACCAGCCTTGGTACCCCCCATCCAACCTGCCCGGAGCAAATCTGTGGTTATTCCGTATCGGGGTCCACACCGGGGCCCCCTCCTCTCCCCTGTGTCTCCTCCACTGCCCCCAGATCCTCAGTGCCGCCGTCACCACTGGACTAGTGGTGTATCGCGCCGGCGAGAACAGCAGCGCAGCTGTAACAAGTGCCCCTAGACTGGTGCCTCTACACGACGCCGCCTCCCACCGCCCTCACGCTGCCCCCTCCTCCATCATCCATTTCCTGATCATGGCCACATTGGCCGCCCAGTAATAACTGCAGAAGTTCGGCAGAGCCCTCCCCAAATCCAAACCTGCCTAGCGCCTCCCACAGATACTCCCACTCCACCCTGTCAAAGGCCTTCTTCGCGTCCATCGCAGCCACCGCCTCTACCTCCCCCCTCTCCGAGGGCATCATGATAATATTCAGGAGCCTCCTCACGTTCGCGTTCAGCTGCCTGGCCTTAATAAAACCCGTCTGGTCCTCCCCAATCACTCCCGGGACACAGTCCTCTATTCTGCTGGTCAGAATTTTTGCCAACAGCATGGCATCCACGTTCAGGAGCGATATCGGCCTGTAGGACCCACACTGAAGCGGATCCTTCTCCTTCTTCAGGATAAGCGAGATCAATGCCTGCGACATTGTCGGAGGGAGGGTCCCTTTCTCCTTTGCCTCATTGAAGGTTCTCATCAGGAGCGGGCTCAGCAGCTCCGAGAACTTCTTATAAAATTCTACGGGGAAGCCGTCCGGGCCCAGGGCCTTGCCTGTCTGCATGCCTGCCAGCCCCCTGACTACCTCCTCCAACTCAATCGGGGCCCCCAGTCCCTCCACCCGCTCTGCTTCCACCCTTGGGAACCTCAACCGGTCCATAAACCGCCTCATCCCTTCCCCCTCCCCGGAGGGTTCCAACTCGTATTACCTTCCGTAGAACTCCCTGAAGACTTCATTCACCCTCTCTGGGCTCAGCACCATGTTGCCTTCCCTATCCCGCACTCCCCCAATCTCTCTGGCCGCCTCCCTCCTGCGCAGCTGGTGCGCCAGCATCCTACACGCCTTCTCCCCATACTCATAAACTGACCCCTTCGCTCTCCTCAGCTGCGCCTCCGCCTTCCCCGTGGACAGCAAGTCAAACTCCGCCTGTAATTTCCGGCGCTCGTTCAGCAGCCCCCCCTCTGGGGCCTCCGCGTACCTCCTATCTACCCCGAGTATCTCTCCCACCAGCCTCTCCCTCTCCGCCCTCTCCTTCTTCTCTCTATGGGACCTAATGGAGATTAACTCTCCCTTAATGACCGTCTTCATTCGCTCCCACGTAATTCTCAATACTCCTCCTTATCCGCCCGCACACCTCTTCGCCCGCGAGCTGCCCCACATCCAGTCGCCAGAGAGGGCGCTGACCCCGTTCCGCCCCCAGTCGCAGGTCCACCCAATGCGGGGCATGGTCCGAGACGCAATGGCCAAGTATTCTCTCCACCCTCCAACCTCGGGATTAACGCGCTACTCAACACAAAGAAGTCTATTCGCGAATAGACTTTATGGACATGGGAGAAAACGGAAAACTTCTTCGTCCTTGGCCGTGTAAACCTCCAGGGGTCCACTCCCCCCATCTGGCCCATGGACTCCCACAAGGCCCTGGCCGCCGCCGGTCTCTTTCCCATTCTGGACTTGGAACGATCTAAGCTCGGATCCAAGACCATATTAAAGTCTCCTCCCATTATCAGGTGACTTATCTCCAGGTCCGGGATCCTACCCAACATGTGCCTCATGAAGTCCGCATCGTCCCAGTTCGGGGCATATACATTCACTAACACCACCCGGGTCCCCTGCAGCTTGCCACTCACCATTATATACCTGTCCCCCTTGTCCGCCACGATGCTCCCCGCCTCAAAAGCATCTCGTTTACTGACCAAAATAGCCACTCCTCTGGTCTTTGAGTCTAACCCGAGTGAAACACCTGTCCCACCCATCCTTTCCTTAGCCTCGTCTGGTCCGCGAGCTTTAAGTGCGTCTCTTGCAACACGTCCGCCTTCAACCCCTTCAAATGCGAGAACACGCGGGACCGCTTGACCGGCCCATTCAGGCCCCTCACGTTCCACGTGATCAGCCTGGTCGGGGGGTTAACCACCCCCCTATCCCGCCGACTAGCCATCTCCCTTTTTCGGCCAACCGCGTGCCCCCACCTCCCTCCTCCAGCTCTCTCCCCGGCGCCCCCCCCGCCCGACTCTCCGTCCATGCCCCTCACCTGGCTCCCCTTCAATTAGCAAAGCAGCACCCCTTTCCCCCCCCCCCCCCCAAACCCCCCCCTGCCAAGCATCCGCTTAGCTCTGGTTTCCCCCCCATTGTGCTTCGGTGAGTCAGCTCACCCATGCTGACCCCGGCCGCTCCCGCCTCTATATACCAACCCTTAACTTGTTGCCTCCTTCGGGCCACCCTACCCCCCTCTCCCCCGCAGGGTAGAGGGGCAAGGGCCATCTGTGACATCCCCGTGCTCCGGACAGCCCGTCCCGGGCGTTTCCCGCCCCCTAGCACCGAACTCCTGGAAAACAAAACATCTGGAAAACAACCAAAACAAACAACAAAACCCCCAACCAAACTAGGGCAGACATGCCCATAAACTTATGCTTTACCCGCCGTCCTCCCCTCGGTCCCTCCCCACCCGCACATTTCACCCCCATACAACAGTCCCTTAGTTCAGGTCCAGCTTCTCCTGCCTGATGAATGACCACGCCTCGTCTGGCGTATCAAAATAGTGGTGCCTGTCCTGGTATGTTACCCACAGTCTGGCCGGGTGCAGGAGCCCAAACTTCACCCCTTTACCGTGGAGGACCACCTTCGCCCGGTTAAAACCTGCACGCCTCCTCGCCAGCTCAGCTCCCAGGTCCTGGTAAATTCGGATCGCGCCATTCTCCCACTTCCTGCTCCACTCTTTCTTTGCCCACCGCAGGACTCGCTCCCGGTCTGCCAAGCGCTGAAACCGTATCACCATCGCCCTCGGTGGCTCGTTTACCCTCGGCTTTCTGGCGAGAACCCTGTGCGCCCCATCCAGCTCCAAGGGCCGCGGGAAGGCCCCCGCGCCCATCATTGTCCCCAGCATTGTGGCCACGTACGTGCTCGCGTCCGCCCCATCCGCTCCTTCAGGAAGGCCCAGGATCCGCAGATTGTGGCTCCGAGATCTGCACTCCAGGTCGTCCAGCCTCTCCTACCATCTCTTACGGAGCGCCTCGTGCACCTCCACTTTCACCGCCAGGCCAAGGGTCTCGTCCTCGTTCTCCGCCACCTTCCTCCTCACCTCCTTGATCTCCTTCTCCTGCGCCTTCTGGGTCACCACAATTCTTTCCATGGAGGCCAGCATCTCCGTTTTCAACTCCATGAGTCAGTTTTTAAGGAGCTCCTGCTGTTCTCTGGCCCACTGGGCCCACACCTCCCAATCTTCTCCGGCTGCCATTTTGTCCTCCTGGACCTTCTCGACCTTCTTCCCTGGGCTCGCGCGTCTGCCGGCTCCGCTCCTGGTCCTCTCCATGCACCAGCGGGGAGGGCTCTCCCACGTCTGTTCCCATGCCGGTCCCTCCTGTTAATTGCCGCTGCTGCTCCTTTTAGCGGCCCAAAACACCGATCCCGGCGGGAGCTGCCATTCGTGGCCGCTACCGGAAGTCAACCAATGCCTATTCTGTCCATTCCAGTGAATCAGATTGAGTTAAAGATCCTCTCTCATTGTTCAGTGAAATGCACAGAATTCACTGGCATTCTGGCCAACATACTGACTCAATGCTACCAAAATAAATTGACTAGTTATTTGTTGTAAAACTGTGGATCACAAATGGCTCACAAATGCGCCTAAATAGTGACTACTTAAGTAATTTGTCATATGTGAAGTATGTTGGCATGTTTCTGACAGGTATATGGTGTCATAAAAATGCACATGTTGTTCTTCTCTCTGTTCAACTACTGGATTAGCAGTGTCTAGTTGCGATACTTGTAGATGTTGCCACTTACAAACAGAAATGTACTTTGTGTTTTGCATTCAAATTGAATTGTGACCTGGATTATAATTTTACATCTTGTTTCATGGATATTTGGTGATGAAAACATGATTTTGTTTTCAATTTGGCATAGACTAATTGATAAACAGCGCCACATATTCATTCTTAACAAAGCAAGTTGAACGATCTATAATTTATGAAAAGTTGCAGAATATCTCATTTGTGAACATCCCTATTTTGAAGTTTGTTTATGGTGGTTGAATAAATCAACTACACTTTTATTACTCAGGATTCCAGGCCACCTACTGCGGCAAGATGGAGCAGTGGTTAGCACTGCTGCCTCACGGCGCTGAGGACCCGGGTTCGATTCCGGCCCCGGATCACTGTCCGAGTGGAGTTTGCACATTCTCCCTGTGTCTGCATGGGTCTCACCCCCCCCCAACCCAAAAGATGTGCAGCGGTAGGTGGATTGGCCACACTAAATTGGCCCTTAATTAGAGAAAAAAGAATTGGGTGCTGTAAATTATTTTTTAAAAGGATTCCAGACCACTTTTAACCACTATTTTAGGTTCACATTTTGCAGCTGCACCCATTTAAAACAAAAACAATTTCGAAACACATCAGCTGTGCGCAGATACGAGGTTACATGAAACATTGTGCTGGTGAATGTTTTTGCATGAAAACCATAAACCTTGATAATATTTGATTGAATCCAGTACTATTATTTCAAATTATATTTCATCAGAATGCTTACTGATTTTTCTTTCCAAAGCTAGGCTGAAATTTTCAAAACATAACTTCCCCGTTATTCAGTTAATGAATTCTAACAACTAAAGAACAAAAACATTTTCCATGCAATGATAAATAATTGATAACACCTAAAAATAGGCAATATTGAACGGAGTACTCCAAATCCATGCTTTTGTTTATTTTCTGCCAGATGGATTTTTAAAAAAATATTCTCTTACATTGTATAAAGTCACTGAATTTTGAAACATGTATATTTAGAGTTATGATTATCATGAACCAGTGGAGCCCAATCTTAACAATCAATGGAACTCTCCTTTAAGTATCTGCTCAGACGTCAAGTATTAGTTAAAGCATGATGTGGTCTGTTGACATCAAGCAATAAAAGTTTTAACATAAAACATTATGGAAAAATATTATAAAGAGTTGGAACCTAAAAAATGGTTGAGTGGGGGTAATTATCTAAATTCATGGCAAATACAGGTGTAAATAGCTGTAATTCATAAAATAGGTTTGATGTTACTGGAAGTCAAAGGGGATGCAATATTAAATTGCTATCAGTGTCATAACCAGGAATCATTTATATGGAATTGTATCATTACAGAAGGTAAAAGCCCAGCATGGTGGGTGTACCCACATCCGTATGTGTCCATTCAGCAGACACCCTTAGATAGTCATAGTTTCATTCAGCTATCCTAATTTCACCACCCTGACTGACAGCTAGTAGGATCTATATCATTCCTACAGAGACTCCTTTAATAAATTGGCCCAAACAGTTAGAATGGAAATTGTACTCGGTTGAGGAGGCAAAGTAAACACAATTTTTCTCACTTACTGGAGCTTACTAAGCTAGTATCAATCATTGTTCAGAGAACAAATAAAGGAATTTATATAGGCAGACAACCCTATGCGCTGTCATATATCACACAGCCATACATCTAGCTTGCTAATTTTAAATATATATTTTTTTATTTGATTTTCAACAATTTATACAAAATATACAAAGTAACAATCAAAACAACAAACCAAGTATCAATGCCCTCAACAACCCTAACTGACCAAACAAAACCCAATCCTCACAGCCCCCCCTCGCCAATAGAAACCCCCCCCAATAACAGCTAACAGTGACCAGATCCTTAAAGTGTAATATAAACGCCGCCATCACCGATATAGACCATCAGTCGCTCCGCTCACCATGAACTTGACTTTCTTGAGATGCAAGAACTCCATTAAATCACCCAGCCATGCTGTAGCACTGGGCGGTGCTGCCTGTCTCCGTCGTCGGGCCAGCAATGAAGCAGAAGCCAAAACGTTCGTAATCACCCCAGTCCTTAGTTCCGGCTGGTCTGATACCCCAAATATTGCTACTATTGGGCAGGGCTCCAAATCCACATCTAAAATTGCCATTATGGTGTTAAGAAATGGCCCCCAAAAACTCATCAAATTGGGGCAGGACCCGTAACTTGTAATTTTTTTAATGTAAATATTTTAATAGGAGTTAAGTAAGTAATACAAGGTAACCTTAATACATTGCTGAACCATGAGTTGAATTTCCTCTTCTTTATAGACTTTCCTTACTTAGACTAACTTTCTCTATCTTCAGCAACAAACTCTCTAAAGTACCATTTCAGGGTTTGACAACTTTCCTAACCAGACCCTCCACCCACCCACCCCCACATTCCTCCCCCCACCCCTCACTCCCCAATAGTTCCATCCATGGACAGCTCGGTGGCACAGTGCTTAGCACTGCTGCCTCACAGCGCCAGTAACCAGGGTTCAATTCTGACCTTGGGTGACTGTGTGGAGTTTGCACATTCTCCCTGTGTCTGTGTGGGTTTCCTCCCAGTGCTCCGGTTTCCTCACAGTCCAAAGATGTGCAGATTAGATTGACTGACCATGATCAATTGCCCCTTAGTATCCAATGGTTAGGTGGGGTTACAGGGATGGGGCGGAAGAGTGGGCCTGAGTGGGGTGCTCTTTCAGACAGCCAGTGCAGACCAAATAAAATGAATGGCCTCCTTCTGCACTGTGATCCTATGATTCTCTACACATTGCAACTCCTTCATAATTCTGCCACCATAGGCTTCCCTCCACAAAGCCTGAGCTGCCGTCACCTTAGTCCTTACCAAGCTCTGCACAAAGACGCTTTTCTCTGTCCTCAAATGCCTCAAAGGCTGACCCCATCCTACTTCCGAGACCGCTTTCAATCCCATCACCACATGTGCACTCCTCTGACATATGTCGACTCTGAATTCCCTTTCTTCTTTGCTCCTGCATTGGTACACACTCTTGGGGTACTACGTTCACACCCTCTGCAATCCCCTCCTTTAATCCTTATCCATGCCGTCCTCCCATTCGGCTTTCAAAAGCCTGCTAAGCATTTCAAGTACTCCGTTTATCCATCCAATTCGACCTTTTCTTTTCTCCCTGCTAAATGTCTGTTTTCTACTGCTCCCAGTTACATGCTTGGAAGCATTTCCCCCGTGTGTGATGAGCCCGATATAACTGCAACTTGTGGATGAGAAAAGGACGGTCTACATCAGGCTTTTGGCTGGCTGGGGATTTAATCACCCTATGTTCAGTAAAATTAGCAATAATGTCCATATTTCTAAACTCGGTTCATCCTCTGACTTTGAGTCAGGCAGACAGACCATATCAGTTAAAGAAAGTCTATAAAAGTCCATTTCATTTCTGTTTCAATGAACTGATCTCAATGACTGTGGTTGGCGGGATCCCCCAATTGGAACGTGAGAGACAGGGTGAAGACTTGCAAACAGAGCTTTATTTCTAGCAGTTAGGAAAAGGGCGCCTGACCCCCCGGTCCAGTGCTTTCTTAATGGAGGCTGATTTGGAAAGTTCATCTGCTCTGTGAAAAATACTGGCGAGGTCGCGTGTGGATGAAGAAAGTGAAAGTGGCGATTGGTCATGGTCCTGTTGGCCATTGTGTAGGAGTCTTGGCCATGTAAAACGCTCTGTGGGAAAGTGGCAGCCTCTGAAAACAACTCAGAGAGTCTCAGCTCATTAAACAGCCAGAATTTGCTGCCTCACTTGTCAAGAAGCATTCAAACTGGCAACTCCCCACCCCCCCCCGCCAAAAAAAAGCCATTTTAGTCACTGCAAATCTGAACAGCCAGTTTGATTTAATGCCACAATGCCTTCGAAAAGGCACAAAAAGACATACCACCAATACCTTTAAATGTGTTTAACATTGGACATTTCCCCAAATTTATTTATAAATATTTTTATTTTAAACAAATTAGAAACGAAAGTCATGTTTTCCCCCCAAGGTGAACGAAGACACAATTACTTGTGCGAAAAACACTGGAACAGATTAAGTGTTAACTCTGAATAGATTCTTGTTCATACATTTGAAATACAGTCAGGTTGGTGCATTGTGCAAGCCTGCGAACTGTCAGTGAGAAGACTGATTTTTCATACATTGGAAACGCTGACACATTGTGAAGCAGAAACGTGGCGTTTGACTTGTAACCATTTTTCAGGCCACATGAAATCGCATTGCTACGGTATACAAAACACATCAAGCATTACTGATGCAGCACAAAAACTTACTCGGAAAAGCAGTGGGGGAGAGCGGCTGCTGGCAGGACCCACCACAGCAAGTCAAGAAGACCTGGGAGAAAGTCGGCAGGAAACATTTGGATAAAGCTGCAAATATTAAACCCAGAAAAAAAACAAAAATGAGATCAACAGTGTTGTTCAGCGTATCCCCCCCACCACCCCCCCCCCCCCCCCCCCCCCCCCCAGCTTCAAATGAATAACCATAAAAAGTATTTCTTACAATGGTTAACACTGAAAAAAATCTGCATGTTAATGATGCGGGTGTCTGAGTATGTTCTGTAAATCAAAGGGGAACGAATTTCAGACATTCAACCGTGTTATTGATGCTTTTTTACTTGGCGGTCGGGGATCTATAAAATTAAATAATGGTTCCAGCTCAGAAGGCTGCCATTCAGCCCGTCCTTTCCCACTGTCTACAAGAGCAATGCGCCTAATACCTGCAGAAACCCACGATTAACTATCCCCCAATCCAAAAGGCAACTATTTCCCATCACTCTCTGGTTTCTGTCACTCAACCAATTTTGTGTTCAAGTTCCTACTGTCATGATATGCAGACATGCAGATAATGATATACAGACAGGCAGCTAATGAACACAGAGAACAGGATATGACCAATGAACAGGCAGGACACTCAGGGGTGGTTGCTCACTATAAAAGGCACGAGGCACTCACACTCCGCCTCTTTCCACTGATGAACATCTACAGAGTGAGTCAGGGTGTATTTACAGTATCACACCTCCAGCATGTGGCTAAGAGCTAGTCTGGTTCAGTCAGACAGAGTAACCACACTTAGATTAGCAGAGAGTCAAACTCATAGAGAACTGTGCTAACTGTGCTACTGGTTCAATAAATCAGATTGAACTAACTTCAAGGTCTGGAGTATCTTTTGGTTAAAGCTGCATCTAGTTGCAGCCTGTGTTATCCCAGAGTACATAACACGACATGCTACCAGGAGACTGCTTAATCTAGGTGGTTTACCTCAGTCCGTTCCGTGACGACCAGCGAATGTATCCCGGCACAATGGAGAAGATTCAGGCTCCTCACCAGCTCAGGACCTCCGGCAATCTCAGTGCCAACTGGCGGACATTCAAGCAAAAGTTTCTGCTGTACATCGAAGTTTCAGACCTCGTGGGTGCGTCTGATGCAAGGAAGATCGCGCTTCTCCTCTCAACAGCGGGTGATCAAGCCATCAAACTCTTCAAGTCTTTTCAATTCACCGAAGGCTAGGATAAGACAAAGTTTCAGACCATCCTGGACAAGATTGACAGTCACTGTGAAGTGGGCACCAATGAAATCTTCGAGCGCTACATATTCAAACAGCGTCTACAAGGTAAAGATGAATCTTTCAACTCCTTCTTAACTAACCTCCACCTGCTAGCACTGTCCTGCAACTTTGGTGATATTGCTGACTCCATGATCAGAGACCAAATCATTTTTGGAGTTCACTCTGATCCTCTGAGAGAGCAGCTACTGAAAATCAAGCATATGACCCTGCCAGTCGCGATTGAAACATGCACAGTGCATGAGTACGCCAAAAATCGCTATGCCCAGTACAAAGCGGCTGAAAATGAGAAACTTGCTCCCACGAGGCAGAGCGTGCAGGCCATCTCCCGGATGCAGCGCCTCAGCATTGATGAAAGCGGCCATTTTGCGCGCTTTTCCCGGGGCCCCACGCATGCGCGATGTGAACGGGATAACGAAGCGGCCAACACCCGCACTGCGCATGTGCGATGACGCGCGGAGCGTCAGGACACCGACATCATGACGTGCTCTAACTGCGGCAAAACCCACTGAAAGAAACACTGCCCTGCAAGAGGCAGGCGATGTTTAAACTGCGGGAAGCCTGGACACTATGCAGCCTTGTGCAGGTCTACACCACCAGTCAGGGGCCAGCGCTCCCAATTCCGACGATGGCGCATTCAGAGTGTGCAAGAACGATTACAGGATTCTGATCCTGGCAGCACAATGGATCCAGAGGAAGAATGCCTGGACTCCGCCTACTGTGTGGGCATCATTACCAAATGTGAATATGCCACATCCAACTCATCACAAATTCAATCCATCCTCGCTGTGGATTCTGCGGACGAATGGCGTGCGGTGATGCAGGTAACCACTGCTCCATCCAGTTTAAGCTGGACACAGGTACTTCTGCCAACCTCCTCTCACAGGCAGATTTCAAATGCATCAAGAAGCCCTCCAAGGTCCTTCCAGCAGCCTGCAGGCTCCTGAAATGCCATCACGGCACTGGGATCCTGCCATCTACTCGTCTCCAACCGGAGCACCCAAGCACGGTTACATTTTGAAATTGTCAAGCCAGACAGGGCATCCCTACTTGGCGCGCATGCCTCCAAGCAGCTGAATCTTGTGCAGTGGGTTTACACAACGACATCCTCCAATGAGGATCTTCAGGCTGGCATTGGCGACATCCTCACTCAGTATCCGGATGTGTTCGATGGGATGGGCACGCTGCCATATCGATACAAGATTCTGCTACGACCTGATGCCAAGCCAGTGGTCCACACACCACACCGGGTCCCGGCTCCGCTGAGGGAGCGCCTGAATGCACAGCTCAAGGATCTTCAGCAACAGGGCATCATTTCCAAGGTAACTGAACCGACTGACTGGGTCAGCTCGATGGTATGTGTCAGAAAGCCTTCGGGAGACCTGCGCATCTGCATTGATCCCAAGGATCTCAATAGGAATATAATGCGTGAACACTACCGCGTCCCGAAGCGGGATGAACTCACCAGTGAGATGGCACACACACCTTTTTTTCACCAAGTTAGATGCGTCCCATGGATTTTGGCAAATCCAGCTGGATGAGTCCAGCAGAAGGCTCTGCACCTTCAACACACCGTTTGGCAGATACTGCTATAATTGCATGCCGTTTGGCATTGTCTCGGCATCGGAGATCTTCCATCGTATCATGGAGCAGATGATGGAGGTCATTGAAAGGGTTTGTGTGTACGTGGACGACATCATCATATGGTCCACAACCCCTGAAGAGCATATTTCACGTCTCCAGCAGGTACTCCGCCATGTCCATGCCAATGGCCTGAAGCTGAACAGATCCAAATGTTGCTTTGGCATGTCGACACGCAGGTTCCTAGGTGACTAGATCTCTCAGCAGGGCGTGCGCCGGACACAGACAAGATCAAGGCCATCGAAGCCATGAAGGTCCCTGAAGACAAGAAGGCGGTGTTGCGCTTCCTGGGCATGGTCAATTTTCTGGGCAAGTTCATCCCAAACCTGGCCTCGTACACCACGGCCCTACGAAACCTGATGAAAAGGTCCACCGCCTTTGAGTGGATGGCAGCACATCAGGCAGAGTGGTTGGAGCTGAAAGCCAAGCTCCCCATTGCACCCGTCTTGGCATTTTTTGACCCAGACAGGGAGACGAGGATCTCGACAGATGCGAGCCAGAATGGCATTGGTGTGGTGCTGCTTCAACGCGATGACACTTCATCCTGGGCACCGGTAGCCTACGCATCGAGGGCCATGACGCTCACCGAAACAAGGTATGCGCAAAAAGAGAAGGAATGCCTGGGTCTTCTCACTGGCATTCTCAAGTTTCACGACTATGTCTACGGCCTGCCGACATTCACAGTCGCGACGGATCATCGGCCTCTGGTCCACATTATCCACAAGGACCTGAACGACACAACGCCTCAGTTACAGCGCATCCTCCTCAAACTCAGAAGTAACGACTTTGACTTTGTGTACACGCTTGGCAAGGAGCTCATCATCGCTGATGCATTGTCCCGCTCCATCACATTGCCTAGTGAACCGCTGAAAATCATCTGGCAGATTGAATCACAGCTGCGTGCTCGCACCCTCTAGGCGTCTGATGAGAAGTTGGTTCGTATCCGCGAGGAGACAGCCAAAGACCCCCTCTTGCAGCGTGTCATGCACCACCTCGCCAATGGCTGGCAGAAAGGGGAGTGCCTCAATTTTACAATGTAAAGGACGACCTGACAGTGATTGATGGTAGCCTCCTCAAGCTGGACCGGATTGTCATTCCACTCAGTCTCCAGAGCTTGGTGCTCCGCCAAATCGATGAGGGACACCTGGGCGTCGAGAAGTCCAGCGCAGAGCCAGGCAGGCTGTCTACTGGCCCGGTATTAGCCAGGACATCTCGAACATGGTCCTCGACTGAGCGACCTGTCAACGCTTCCAGCCAGCACAGAGCAAGGAGACGCTCCAGCGGCATGAAATCGAGACCTCCCCGTGGTCCAAGGTTGGTATCGACCTCTTTCGTGCGAATGGTCGTGACTACGTGTTGATTATTGACTATTTCTCCAATTACCCTGAAGTCGTGAAGCTCTCAGACCTCACATCTCGGACCGTCATCAAGGCCTGTAAGGAGACGTTCTCCAGGCATGGTATCCCACTCACTGTCATGAGTGACAATGGCCCGTGTTTCAACAGCCAAGAGTGGTCTATGTTTGCCAAGTCATACCATTTCAAACATGTCACTTCCAGCCCACACTATCCGCAGTCCAATGGGAAAGGGGTGCACATTGTGAAACAGCTCATCTGCAAGGCCGCGGATTCTGCTTCTGACATCTACCTCGTGTACAGGGTGACCCCACAGTCCACTGGCATGTCGCCGGCTCAACCCCTGATGAACAGGGACCTGCGGACGACGCTTCCAGCCATTCACTTGCCCAACCTGGATCACCTCCCGGTGCTGCAGAAGGTGCAGCAGCTCCGAAACCAGCAAAAGCAGGGCCTTGGCAGACACTGTCAGGATCAAGATACCGGATGGTGGCTGGTCTGCTCCAGCTGCCATTGTTCGACAGGCTGTGCCCCGCTCGTATGTTGTACGTATGGTTCTGTTGTGTGACGAAACAGACGGGCACTGCGCAAAGTTGCCTGCCCGCAACCGCTTTCTTCTCCGTTTCCGTCCGTTGTTTTGCCACCTCCTTATACCTCGAACTACGAGGTCACCAGTCAGGCTTCCATCCCGCCTGTCAAGGCGCGGTCGGCCCCACCACCACCTCTCCGGCGGTCGACAAGGATCAGACGCAAGCCCCAGAGACTGGACTTATGAACATTTGTTTTGTTTGCTATGTTCTGTTTTCTCACATTAGACAGCTGTCTTCACATGTAAACATGTTCACATATGCCACCGCTTGTAAATATGTTAATATATGCCACCACATGTAAGTACGTTCCCATATGCCAACAAAACATTTTTTAAAAGGGAGATGTCATGATATGCAGATATGCAGATAATGATATACAGACAGACACAGACATGCAGCTAATGAACGTAGAGAAGAGGACATGATCAATGAGCAGGCAGGATACTCAGGGGTGGTTGCTCACTATAAAAGGCACGAGGCACTCACACTCCGCCTCTTTCCACTGATGATCTACAGAGTGAGTCAGGGTGTACTTACAGTATCACACCTCCAGCATGTGGCTAAGAGCTAGTCTGGTTCAGTCGGACAGAGTAACCACACATAGGTTAGCAGAGAGTCAAACTCATAGAGAACTGTGCTAACTGTGCTACTGGTTCAATAAATCAGATTGAACTAACTTCAAGGTCTGGAGTATCTTTTGGTTAAAGCTGCATCCAGTTGCAGCCTGTGTTATTCCAGAGTACATAACACGACACCTACCATCTCTTTTATTCTATGAGGTCTGACTTTGTCTTTATCAAACGCTTTTCGGAAGTCCTTTTGTAGCACATCAACAGCTTAAGTTACTTCATCAAAAAACTCAAGCAAGTTACGTGAACATAGTTTCCCATAACAAATCCATGCTGATTTTCCTTAATTAACCTATGCTTGCCCAAGTAACTGTTAATTTTGTCCTGAATCATTGTTTCAAAATGTTTCCCACCAAGGTTAAACTGAGTGATTAGTAGCTTCTGGGAATATCCTTAAACCCTTTATTGAACAAGGGTGTGACATTTGTATATATTTGTCTCTGAGGAAGATTGGAAAATTACGGCCAGTGCCTCCACAATTTTCATCTTTACTTCCCTCAGTATCTGTGGGTGCATCTCATCTGGTCCTAGTGACCTAGGCCCACATCTGGAGGTTCCCAGCATCACAGATGCCAGTCTTCATCCAATTTGATTTGCTCAAAATCTCACATCAAGAAATGGCTGAAGGCACTGGACAGTGAAAAGTCTATGGACCCCAACAATAATCCGGCAATAGTACTGAAGACTTGTGTTCCAGAACTTGCTGCACCCCGAGCCAAGCAGTTCCAGTACAGCTGCAACAGTGACATCTACTCATCAGTATGGAAAATTGCCCAGGTATGTTGCTTACAACCCGGCCAATTAACATCCCATCAGTCTTCTCTCGATCGTCATTAAAACGATGGAAGGGGTCATCAACAGCGCGATCAAGCGGCATTTACTCAGTAATGACCTGCTCACGGATGCTCAGTTTGGATTCCACCAGGGACACTCAGCTCAACCTCATTACATTCTTGGTTTAAACATGGACAAAAGATCTGAACTCCAGAGGTGAGACGAGAGTGACTGCCCTTGACATCAAGGCAGCATTTGACCGGGTATGGCATCAAGGAGACTTAGCTAAACTGGAGTTAATGGGAATCAGAGGGAAACCCCACCACTGGTTTGAGTCATACCTGGCACAAAGGAAGATGATTGTAATTGTTGGAGGTCAATCATCTCAGTTCCAGGACATCACTGCAGGAATTCCTCAGGATAGTGTCCCAGGCCCGATCATCTTCAGTTGCTTCATCAACGACCTTCCTTCCATCATAAGGTCAGAAATGAGCATGTTTGCTCATGCCTGCACAATGTTCAGCACCATTCGCGACTCCTCAGGTACTGAAGCAGTACATGTCCAAATGCAGCAAGACCATGCACAGTAGCCGGGCATGGGCTGACAAGTGGCAAGTTACATTCATGCCACACAACTGCCATGCAATGACCATCTCCAACAAGAGAGAACGAACCATCGCCACTTGACATTAAACGGCATTTCCATCGCTTAATCCCCCACCATCATCATCCTGGGTGTTACCACCGCCCAGAAACTGAATTGGACAAGCCATATAAATACTGTGGCTACAAGAGCAGGTCAGAGGCCGGGACTCCTGTGGCGAGTAACCCCAAAGCCTGTCCACCATCTAAAGACACAAGTCAGGAGTGTGATGGAACACTTTTGATTTTCCTGGATGAGTGTAGCTCAAACAACTTGAAGAAACTTGATACCATGTAGGACAAATTAGCCCATGATTGGTACCCCTTCCATAAACATTCAATCCTTTCACCACCAACGCACAGTAGCAGCCATGTAGACCATCTACAAGATGTACTGCAGGAGCTCCCAAAGGCTCCTTAGGCAGCACCTTTATAACTCATGACCACTACCATCTAGAAGGACAAGAGCAGCATATACCAAAGAGAAAATGCAGGAAAATCTCAGCAGGTCTGGCAGCATCTGTAGGGAGAGAAAACAGCTAACATTTCGAGTCTTGGTGATCCTTTGTCAAAGCAGCATATATCTGGAACACTACCACCTGGATGTTCCCCTCCAAGTTACTCACCACCTTGACTTGGAAATATATCACCGTTCCTTCACTACCTCCCTCTTTCTGAAAGGATTTAACTGTGTCACTGGATATTTCTGTGTCTTTAAAAACTACTTTGTGATTGATAGGTGTTTACAAGGTCATGGTGTCAATTGATCCAGGTTATACTGCCAGTTAGGGAAATTGGAGTTCTGTGCAAGGGCATGCACATGTGTGGAGTCTCTCCTCCATCTAATTAATTTCCTAAAAATTATACGGTATTAATAAAATTCTAATCTAGTCTTTATTAGTGTCACAAGTAGGCTTACATTAACATTGCAATGACGCTACTGTGAAAAGCCTCTTGTCGCCACATTCCGGCGCCTGTTTGGGTACACCAGAGGGAGAATTCAGAATGTCCAATTCATCTAACAAGCACATTTTTCATGACTTGTAGGAGGAAACCAGAGCACCCGGAGGAAACCCACACAGACACGGGGAGAACATGCAGACGCCACACTAACAGTGACCTAAGACGGGAATCGAACCTGGGTCCCTGATGTTGTGAAGCAACAGTGCTAACCATGACAGTTCAAATTTTACGTGTAAACTAAATCAGTTTCTCCCAATATTGTTGCTACTCTGTGCATTTATAAATAAAGTTAATATTTACATCATTCATCACATGTCAAACATACAGCCTGAGAAGTTTTACTCGGAATCCAGTCCCTCTTTGTACTGTGACCAAAAGGTCTGAGCTGCTGGGTGCAATGTGACCAAATGGTCTGAGCTGCTGGGTGCAATGGGACCAAAAGGTCTGAGCTGATGGGTCTCCTGTGACCAAACGTTCTGAGCTGCTGGGTGTACTGTGACCATAAGGTCTGAGCTACTGGGTGTACAGTAACTAAAAGGCCTGAGCTGCTGGGTGAACTGTGACCAAAAGGTCTGAGCTACTGGTGTACAGTAACCAAAAGGCCTGAGCTGCTGGGTGTACTGTGACCAAAAGACCTGAGCTGATGGGTCTCCTGTGACCAAAAGACCTGCGCTGCTGGGTGTACTGTAACCAAAAGGTCTGAGCTGCTGGGTGTACTGTAACCAAAAGGTCTGAGCTGCTGGGTGTACTGTAACCAAAAGGCCTGAGCTGCTGGGTGTACTGTAACCAAAAGGCCTGAGCTGCTGGGTGTACTGTAACCAAAAGGCCTGAGCTGCTGGGTGTACTGTAACCAAAAGGTCTGAGCTGCTGGGTGTACAGTAACCAAAAGACCTGCGCTGCTGGGTGTACTGTAACCAAAAGGCCTGAGCTGCCGGGTGTACTGTAACCAAAAGGCCTGAGCTGCTGGGTGTACTGTAACCAAAAGGTCTGAGCTGCCGGGTGTACTGTAACCAAAAGGTCTGAGCTGCTGGGTGTACTGTAACCAAAAGGCCTGAGCTGCTGGGTGTACAGTAACCAAAAGACCTGCGCTGCTGGGTGTACTGTAACCAAAAGGCCTGAGCTGCCGGGTGTACTGTAACCAAAAGACCTGCGCTGCTGGGTGTACTGTAACCAAAAGGCCTGAGCTGCTGGGTGTACTGTAACCAAAAGGTCTGAGCTGCTGGGTGTACAGTAACCAAAAGACCTGCGCTGCTGGGTGTACTGTAACCAAAAGGCCTGAGCTGCTGGGTGCACTGTGACCAAAAGACCTGAGCTGATGGGTCTCCTGTGACCAAAAGACTTGCGCTACTGGGTGTACTGTAACCAAAAGGTCTGAGCTGCTGGGTGTACAGTAACCAAAAGACCTGCGCTGCTGGGTGCACTGTGACCAAAAGACCTGCGCTGCTGGGTGTACAGTAACCAAAAGGCCTGAGCTGCTGGGTGTACTGTAACCAAAAGGCCTGAGCTGATGGGTCTCCTGTGACCAAAAGACCTGCGCTGCTGGGTCTCCTGTGACCAAAAGACCTGAGCTGCTGGGTGTACTGTAACCAAAAGGTCTGAGCTGCTGGGTGTACTGTAACCAAAAGACCTGAGCTGCTGGGTGCACTGTGACCAAAAGGCCTGAGCTGCTGGGTGCACTGTGACCAAAAGGCCTGAGCTGCTGGGTGCACTGTGACCAAAAGGTCTGAGCTGCTGGGTGTACTGTAATTTTGGCAGTCAGCTACTGTCCCTCAGCAACTAGCCTTGGAGCATCGAATGTTCCAGTGTGTAACAGTCACTCTCCACCTAAAAGCTGATTTAATGACAGAAATTTGAGTAAATTGCCTGGGCTCCATCTAAGAATCATTTTAAACGTTGCAGTAATCACTGGGAAAGCCGGGAAACAACAATGTTTATGTCGTGAGGTCTCTTGGTAAACTCGGTTCTGACCAGCTTCACAGTTTGCATTGATGTGAACCTGAACCCATTTCTCATTCATACAAATTGTGGGGCAGGTTGTCCTGTCGCTGTTAGCGAAACTCACTGGTCACAAGGCGTTGTGTGTAATAGTTCAATCCTATTATGTCTGTCAGAAATCATACAATGGTGATTATTTTTTTGTTCCTTTTTTTGTATCTTTGTGTGGTGGATGCAAAATACCTCTGGCCACCAGTTTGAGTTTGGTATGTGTGCCACGTGTGAAATGTGCAACCACCAAGCTTACCTTATACTGCCCACTGTACATTTCTGCATCATTGAATCTCTGCACAGAATTCCTACAGTGCAGAAGGAGACCATTCGGCCCATCGAGTCTGCACCGACCATCTGAAAGAGAACCCTACCTCGGTCCACTCCCTCGCCCTATCCTGTGACTGTAAGCGCAGAGCTCAGCGCCAGGAAACTCATGTATTTTTTACAAAAATGCAGAAACACACACCACCTGTGGATAGAACTGACAAGTTCATGTTTTAGGCTAGGACAGAAACACTATGCTCGCCACAAAATGTCCATGTCCATATCTCGCAGTCCTTTGGCTTTTTAGCTGTAGTAACGTTTGCTTTTTCTGAACATTAAACGAACAGGCCCAAGGAGATCCCAGTCAAATTCGTCAAATCTGACTTTGCTTTTGCGCTGAAGTTATATTGTATCCGGTCTGAAACACAGCGGTGAGATTCAGCCTCCTTCAGTGAGGTTGTCACCACTTGGAGTTAGTATCGTCCAATCATGGTTTGGAGCGCTACTTTGTGTTAAATGTTTATCTGAATCTGTTTTGCTTTCAGTGCCAAAGTAATAATATAAATTGCAGCCACGGAAGTTCAAGGTCCACAAAGCCTTGGGAATTTTGTATCGCTTTGTTTTGAGTTGAAATCTACAGGAGGCCATCTGCACAGCAGAAATCTACACAGACCATTTGCAATAAAATTATACAATGGTTTAAAACAAATTTAGATTATAGATAAAATTGCATAATTATTTTATCCTCCTAACTTTGTACCCTTTACCATGCAGAATTCCGTATGGACGTTTTTTTGAATAAATAGTTAAATCGTCCAACGAGTTTAGTGCAATTTAGACGGTAGCGACAATATTTGGGGGAAGGTTTCTGCATGAAACTTTTACAGGTTAAAAATGTTCTGGCGCTGCCCAGGTGAGTGGAAAGTATTTAGTTCTTCCGAGTAATATTGGTGTGGCCTGCTGAATAAAGAGAAATGGTGTGAAATCTTACCTATTTCAGGGTAGGATACTGTGAGGCTGGTGGAGGTGACTGGGGTCTTGTCGGATGTGGACCTCCCGCTGGCTCGATTTGTTCCGCAGTCTGGGGCACTTTCGCTGGAGTTGGGTTTGCAGGGATCGGTCGGCTGAGGGGCGCGTTTACCCGAAGCAAATTATCAATGAGGAAACTTTTGCCCGAGTTGTGGAATGCGGGGGGTTGAGGTGAGTGGAGGGCAGGAGATGCTGGGGCCAGCACTTGCCAGGACGCCGCCGGGGCCCGGATCGGTCTGGGGAACATGATGGGAATGAGAGAGGTGGGGGTGGGGATTTGGGAGGTGGGGGGAGGAGGAAAGAGATGGGGGGGAGGGAACAACAAATGTGGTGACCAACACTTTGTCTCTGTCTCCCTCACTGCCAAGCAAGTCAGAAACACAAACCGCCACCCCAAGGTGATAAGTGACTCTTCCAAATGTTGTAACTTTTGGCAAAGTGTGGAGTGCGCCTCGGGTGAAGCAGGAATGCGATGCGATTGGCCCGAAGCTTTACATGTGATTGTGTAGTGAGCTGAATAATGACCGTGCGGAAGGTGTTGTCCAGGACATGTCACTCTGCAAAACTTTCAGCTGTAAAACTGCCCCAAATTCTATGATGGAGCCAAAGACCCGAGTGCGACCCCCCCCTCCCCCCCCCCCCCCCCCCCCCCCCCCCCCCCCCCCCCCACCCCCCCCCCCCTTCCCCCTCGTTAATGAACTACAACGCTTTACAGCTTTCACCCCATATTAATGGAACAAATTGAATGTGGCTGGAATCCTAGCAGCCTCCTACCCTACTAACCTTGGCTATCTCGTTTCTTATTGTATCCATTTTGTCAATCTGATTTACAGCGATCCAAATCAAAAGAAAGTAACATTTCAAACTGCAGCAGAATTGAAGGGTCAGCTGTATTCACCATTTCCCCAGCTTGGCTCTGGTGAAAGTGCTGTCGATAGCCAGGCGGTGCCTTGCTGACCAGCAACAATTCTGAGTTTGGTTGTCAGCATAATCGTTTCCAATGGCCCCCCTTTTACATAAACCCCTCTATTCCAGCATTTCCTGATCTTGTTTAGGACATTCTGTTTTCTCTGAATCGTATGTCATCCCCGAAGTACAAAATCAGCTGCAATCATATATCTATTTGAATTCTCCAGGAGTGATATCATCGACCGCGTTATCATGTTTAACCTTGGTCCTGTACGCAAAGCAATTGTATCATTCTTTTGGATTCATTTCAAACCTGAACATTAATTGTCAAACCCCCGCTGTTGGATTTCAATCTGCAGATGTTTTAACTGCTGGGCCGATCTCAACATTTTCCCTCTTGTTAATAAATTTTTTTTTAAATCCAGTATACTGGATGTTAAAAGATTCTAGAGATGGAACACAATTCCATGGCCCATTCTTCAGGTGAAGGTAGAGAAATAGCACATTTGGAAACACTCCATCCTGCAGATGAGTTTAAAACATTGAAACGCAATCCCTTAGTGAAGAACTGCGGTGTTGGATTTTATACACTCGGATAATTCTTCACCGTGGCATAACCATATTTTGAGGGCACTTGTACAAACTTTCGCCTCTTTTCCTTCGCATAATCTTTGCCCACGAATAACGTTCATGAATTCAGCTAACAGAAAAAACGAAATATTACATCTGCGTTGGTTCTTGTGCGGATTTTAGTGGGAATCGCTGTTTTTTTTAATAAGCAACGAATCAAAAGCGATGATCCTGATAAATAACAGGATGAAAACCAATAGGACGAAAAAAAAAACACTGCAGAATATTACAACAATCTGATCATCGGATATGCCAGTGTTAGTGGATACTAATAGACTATGTCCGGGAGTTTGGCAGCTGTTTGTCTGACTTCAACCCACCAAACCTTCACGTTAGACACGAAATGGAAACGAATTCTGCAGCCCGTTATCTGTTGGCAAATGATTAGCTAAATTCTGTACTTCATCCAGTTTGACACAGAAGCGAATGATGATTCTGGACAAACGCTTGTACTGCAATAGAAGGACAATTCATTCATTCTAAACGAACCCGAGTGGATGTGGGTGGGGGGTGGGAATGTTGTACTAGATTTGAGGGGAAATATCTGGGGCAGCATCCTGGGATAGATAATTCTCTGAGAAAGGGCGGGGACTATTGAGAGACACATAATGAATGGCCCCCCCAGAAACTGAAGTTTGACCAGGGTTGCTGTACAATCGTCCAGCTACTGTATGTTTCGTATTTTTAAAATGCTGTTATTATTGTTATGATCTTCATAATAATAAAAACAGCATTTTAAATATATATATTATTATACAGCCTGCGTGGTTTTAAAATGCTTCGTGTCAATGGGGACATTCCAACTGATGTTCAGAGAGAAATCTGCTCCAGTTTCTCATGGGGGAAGCGGGTTGTTATGAAGGGTCGGCAGTCTGTATCTGATGGATCTGATTCTCGGGCAAAGCTACCGTTGTGCTCACACGGTGCTTAATGAGAGTAAAGCAACGTGGCAATTACTCGCGTTCAGGTTTCTGGTTATATTTAGACACATTTGACTGAACGGTTTCCTCCCTTAGGCGAGCTGAAATCTTTGACTCATTTCTGCTTTTCCAATCCCTCCCCCCCCCCCCCCCCCCTTTTTGCATCGGCAATTTTCACAGACACGCCATCCAAATTTGGGAAGATGTTTGCTGCGCAAAGGCACACCTTTAGAAAAATAGTTGAGGCTATTCTTGAAGTGCCGTCTTAAAGATCTGTAGAAATGAGCCGTGAATCTCCTGGTGGTGTTCAGGAAAGATAGGCAAGGCGACTGGAGAATCGCGCTTCTCCTTTGAGTATTTCGAATGAATTAGCAATGTAAATGTTAATTAAAACAATTAATTTTTTGTGGTTAATTATATTTGCTTGCCTAATTATTTTGCTTTGCCTTAATTAATATGCAGGCTGTTAGTTAAACTAAAGGTAGCAACAAAGGATGAACTCGTGATTGTAACTAATATAAGGAGCAGAATGCAGTTCCGGGTATCAAACGCAACATGAAAATAAAAACCCCTTTACTGGGTCAACTGACAATAAAACATTCCGATTTTAGAAATGTGCAGTTGTAGACAAGAGTACCATGAAGATACAAAAAAGTATACGGAACTATAATCTGGGAAAGGGAATATCGCTTAATGTTTAGGATGGGGAAGGCACACTTTTGGGTAGCAATCAACATTTTGCTACAAGGATCGACATTATTTATTGTATTATGCTGCTATAATTCTCTCTGGTACACGGTACCAGCCGCAGGTTGTAATTATTATTGTACATGTGATTGTGTTTTGTTATGCAGCTGGATTTGGGAATCAGAAGCAGGCTAAATGGTGGTGTCGCCGGACTAGTAATCCAGAGGTTTTCTGGTATTGCTCTGTTTCTCTGGTTATGAATATGGCCGCCTTCCTTAATCCTAATTATGTTTACTTTAGAGTCGCCAGGTATCTTTCGATACGGCCACAAGGTTCAAACCCGAATACTGATCAAAGAGCCAGTACACCAGTTAGTTAGTTCAAAGTCAATGCTATTTATTTACACACACAGTAATATCTACTCATGCACAAAGTACTACAAACTAAACTATCTCTAACACTAATGCCTATACTTAGCCCACTCAGTCAGAGGAACAATGGCTGTTGTTCGGATCTGAGGTTGTTGGGTTTGAAGTGGTACAGGAGAACAGCAAAAGTCATCTGTCTGGTAGCGAGCGTTGACCTTGGACTTACTTGCTTCTGGTGTAGCTGGTGGATGGGTCTCTCCGCTTTGAGAGCCAAATCCAAGAGAGCGATTCTCTCTCGGGGTTTCTTCTTATACCCGGAGGTGCTTCGCGCCCTTTTGGGCGGGCCTTAAACTTGGCCCCAATTAATCTTGATCACTGGTATTGATCTTGACCAATAAAGGGGTGGGTGCCCTGATGGCTGGGCTTGTCTTAGGTGGCCGTTGGCCTTGCTTTGTTTGCGCTTTCGGTTTGGGGAATTGGCGCCAGGATGTCTGGAGCAGTATCAGTTGCTTGAGTGTCTTTCCTTTGTTCCCGGAGATGGGCCATCAATATGTTAATTAACCAACAGTTTCAGTCTCGTCTGCGAGCTGCCATCCCAATATGCATACAGGCTCTGTGTCTGCTTGCTTTCCTAACATTGTCCATAGTTCCCTACATTCATTGCAGGCATCCATTTTGTATTCTGGAAGTGGCCATCCCAGATGGCTACTCTGGGCAATCTGAATATGACAATGGCAGATGGTGAAATTTGAATTCAATAAAAATCTGGAAGTAAAAGACTAACGATGACCAGAATTGATTGTCGGGGGAACCCCATCTGGTTCATTCATGTCGTTTAGGGAAGGAAATCTGCCGTCCTTACCCTGTCTGGCCTACATGTGACTCCAGATCCACAGCAATGTGGTTGACTCTTAAATGCCCTCTGAAATAGCTGAGCAAGCCACTCAGTTCAGGGGCAATTAGGGATGGGCAATAAATGCTGGACCAGCCAGCGACACCCAAATTCAATGAATGAATTAAAATAAATAGAAAGTCCACAGTTAAATTTCGGATTATACATTATTTGTGTTAATTCCATTCAAGTATCAGAGCAAAATGTTTTTTTTTTATGTTAGAAATATTAAACAACAAAACTTAACCATGTCCTTACACTTGCCCAGGTGAGACTCTGTGTGTGTGTGGATACAAGGACATGAATTCTGCGACTACACTAATCTTTTAAGCTGAATATCTTATTTCACTCCAGCACCAGTTTTCATTTTGTAGTGGTTGTGGCACTAAGAGCTTTTGGTTTTTGGAACCCGCCCTACCCTGCACATCTTACTGCAAATAGATCAGAACAAACTAACTATGTATCTTATATATGAGCTATGTGAACAAAAACCAAGAGTAGCAACCCAAACACAGACTTTGGATAGAATGTCTTTTGTTTTCCCCCAGCTCATTAAAGAACAATTATTGGAAATCAAAAAATAAAAGATATTCCCCATGTCTATTCAATTTCAGTTCAAGTGACCTGGTGGATCAGCATGTCAAACCCACAAAAGTCTACATTCCACTGACTGGATTAATGTGCAGAGAATCTTTTGAAATGACACTATTAATATTAGCCACATGAGCAATTCAAAACAGTTGATTGTAAAATGTCTACCGACAATGCAACATCTGAATCATATTTATT
The DNA here is from genome assembly GCF_047496885.1 of Scyliorhinus torazame. NCBI lineage: Eukaryota > Metazoa > Chordata > Chondrichthyes > Carcharhiniformes > Scyliorhinidae > Scyliorhinus > Scyliorhinus torazame. Next base: position 114,628,606 of record NC_092725.1, on the reverse strand, counting down.
TATAAAAGTACATGTTTTTGTTCTTAATGTGGTGAGGCATAATTTACAAAACCTTTAATTGCAAAAAAACAACTTGATCTGATGTTCACCTGGGATCACTGCCACTAGGCATTGAGTCAAAATTAAGTCAGCACAATCACTAAATGCAATTTCAGCAATTCAAGAAGGCAGCTCACCATTACTTTCTCAAGGGCAATTACGGATGGGCAATAAATGCTGGCCCAGTCAGCATGCCCACATTCCATGAAATAATTTTTTTGAATTGAGAAATTATCATGAGAAATAAGTTTTCGTCCAATGATAAACTATTGAAAGGCATTTGAACAAGGGTTGGTTAGCCCAGTTGGCTAGATGGAGTAGACTAATGTTAATCAGCATAGGTTCAATTCCTGCATGGGATGTAGTAGTTCATGGAGGCCTGCCTATTTACTTTGCCCCATGCTTGATGTAGAGTGGGGGGCCTTAAGTTATATAACCAGCTGTCTCCCTGCCTCTCTAACCAAGATAGAAGTCTACGGTCCGCCAAGGACTAATGAGTTGTTCACGTGAGGAATTGTGGCCAGAGATTTTATCATTGGACTAATCTACATTTTCTATTTACAATTATGCTTCCATTTCTAATTTCTAAACCTTGTCAATTCCCCTATTTTTCTATTATAATATATCTGGTCATTGATCACTGTTCAAGTTACTGATTTGTCATAAATTCAGTCCATAAAATTAATATTTGCATGTATACTGTAAAATTAATATTTGCATGGCTTTTCCCTGGCTCACCAGGGGAAGGCCAGCAGCAGCCAGGTTCATGGCACCGTGGCTGGCTCTGCTGCGCAGCTGGGCAGGAAGAAGAATGGCAGGGCTACAGTGATAGGGGATTCAATTGTATGGGGAATAGACAGGCAGTTCTGCGGACGCAATCGAGACTCCAGGATGGTATGTTGCCTCCCTGGTGCAAGGGTCAACGATGTCTCGGAGCGGCTGCAGGACATTCTGGGGGGAGAGGGTGAACAGCCAGCTGTCGTGGTGCACATAGGCACCAACGATATAGGTAAAAAACGGGACGAGGTCCTACAAGCTGAATATAGGGAGCTAGGAGTTAAACTAAAAAGTAGGACCTCAAAGGTAGTAATCTCAGGATTGCTACCAGTGCCACGAGCTAGTCAGAGTAGGAATGTCAGGATAGAGAGGTTGAATGCGTGGCTCGAGAGATGGTGCAAGAGGCAGGGATTCTGGGACATTGGAACCGGTTCTGGGGGAGGTGGGACCAGTACAAACCGGACGGTCTGCACCTGGGCAGGACTGGAACCGATGTCCTGGGGTGGTGTTTGCGAGAGTTATTGGGGATAGTTTAAACTAATGTGGCAGGGGGATGGGAACCGATGCAGGAAGTTGGAAGGTAGTAAAACAGGGACAGAAATAAAAAGCAGTAAGGGGGAAAGTGTAAGGCAGAGAAGCCATAGTCAAAAATCAAAAAGGGTGACAGTACAAGGTACAGTGACTGAGGGGAGCTCAGTGAATAGACCAGGAATGCTAAAAGAAATAAAATGGGAAGTGAAAACATTAATGGTAAGCAACGCGGCAGGTTGTTACATGAAGATATGGGTTCAACGACAAGGAAAATTAGGAGAATGGTTAAGAGGAAATATAACTTAGGAGAGGTTACTGATCGAGGTGTTAAGATTCAGAACAGAGGTAAAAAAGCCAACATAAATGTACTTTACCTGAATGCTCGTAGTATTCGGAATAAGGTAAATGAGCTGATGGCGCAAATCATCGTGAATGACTATGATTTAGTGGCCATTACTGAAACATGGTTAAAGGATGGTCACGACTGGGAGTTAAATGTCCGAGGGTATCAAACTTTTCGGAAGGACAGAGTGGATGGTAAGGGAGGTGGTGTAGCTCTGTTATTTAAGGATGACATCCGGGCAACAGTAAGGGATGACATCGGTGCTATGGAGGATAAGGTTGAATCCATTTGGGTGGAAATCAGGAATAGTAAGGTGAAAAAGTCACTGATAGGAGTAATCTATAGGCCACCAAATAGTAACATTATGGTGGGGCAGGCAATAAACAAAGAAATAACTGATGCATGTAGAAATGGTACAGCAGTTATCATGGGGGATTTTAATCTACATGTCGATTGGTTTAACCAGGTCGGTCAAGGCAGCCTTGAGGAGGAGTTTATAGAATGTATCCGCGATAGTTTCCTAGAACAGTATGTACTGGAACCTACAAGGGAACAAGCAGTCCTAGATCTGGTCCTGTGTAATGAGACAGAATTGATTCAAGATCTCATAGTTAGGTATCCTCTCGGAAGGAGCGATCACAATATGGTGGAATTTAAAATACAGATGGAGGGTGAGAAGGTAAAATCAAGCACTAGTGTTTTGTGCTTAAACAAAGGAGATTACAATGGGATGAGAGAAGAACTAGCTAAGGTAGACTGGGAGCAAAGACTTTATGGTGAAACAGTTGAGGAACAGTGGAGAACCTTCCAAGTGATTTTTCACAGTGCTCAGCAAAGGTTTATACCAACAAAAAAGAAGGACGGTAAAAAGAGGGAAAATCGACCGTGGATATCTAAGGAAATAAGGGAGAGTATCAAATTGAAGGAAAAAACATACAAAGTAGATCAGTGGGAGACTGGGAAATCTTTAGGGGGCAACAGAAAGCTACTAAAAAAGCTATAAAGAAGAGTAAGATAGATTATGAGAGTAAACTTGCTCAGAATATAAAAACAAATAGTAAAAGTTTCTACAAATACATAAAACAAAAAAGAGTGGCTAAGGTAAATATTGGTCCTTTAGAGGATGAGAGGGGAGATTTAATAATGGGAGATGAGGAAATGCCTGAGGAACTGAACAGGTTTTTTGGGTCGGTCTTCACAGTGGAAGACACAAATAACATGCCAGTGACTGATAGAAATGAGGCTATGACAGGTGAGGACCTTGAGAGGATTGTTATCACCAAGGAAGTAGTGATGGGCAAGCTAATGGGGCTAAAGGTAGACAAGTCTCCTGGACCTGATGGAATGCATCCCAGAGTGCTAAAAGAGATGGCTAGGGAAATTGCAAATGCACTGGTGATAATTTACCAAAATATCACTAGACTCTGGGGTGGTGTTGGCGGATTGGAAATTAGCAAACGTGACACCACTGTTTAAAAAAGGAGGTAGGCAGAAAGCGGGTAATTATAGGCCAGTGAGCTTAACTTCGGTAGTAGGGAATATGCTGGAATCTATCATCAAGGAAGAAATAGCGAGGCATCTGGATGGAAATTGTCCCATTCGGCAGACGCAGCATGGGTTCATAAAGGGCAGGTCATGCCTAACTAATTTAGTGGAATTTTTTGAGGACATTAACAGTGCGATAGATAACGGGAAGCCAATGGATGTGGTATATCTGGATTTCCAGAAAGCCTTTGACAAGGTGCCACACAAAAGGTTGCTGCATAAGATAGAGATGCATGGCATTAAGGGGAAAGTAGTAGCATGAATAGAGGATTAGTTAATTAATAGAAAGCAAAGAGTGGGGATTAATGGGTGTTTCTCTGGTTGGCAATCAGTAGCTAGTGGTCTCCCTCAGGGATCAGTGTTGGGCCCACAATTCTTCACAATTTACGTAGATGATTTGGAGTTGGGGACCAAGGGCAATGTGTCCAACTTTGCAGACGACACTAAGATAAGTGGTAAAGCAAAAAGTGCAGAGGATACTGGAAGTCTGCAGAGGGATTTGGATAGGCTAGGTGAATGGGCTAGGGTCTGGCAGATGGAATACAATGTTGACAAATGTGAGGTTATCCATTTTGGTAGGAATAACAGTAAAAGGGATTATTATTTAAATGATAAAATATTAAAACATGCTGCTGTGCAGAGAGACCTGGGTATGCTAGTGCATGAGTCGCAAAAAGTTGGTTTACAGGTGCAACAGGTGATTAAGAAGGCAAATGGAATTTTGTCCTTCATTGCTAGAGGGATGGAGTTTAAGACTAGGTAGGTTCTGCTGCAATTGTATAAGGTGTTAGTGAGGCCACACCTGGAGTATTGTGTTCAGTTTTGGTCTCCTTACTTGAGAAAGGACGTACTGGCACTGGAGGGTGTGCAGAGGAGATTCACTAGGTTAATCCCAGAGCTGAAGGGGTTGGATTACGAGGAGAGGTTGAGTAGACTGGGACTGTACTCGTTGGAATTTAGAAGGACGAGGGGGGATCTTATAGAAACATATAAGATTATGAAGGGAATAGACAGGATAGATGCGGGCAGGTTGTTTCCACTGGCGGGTGAAAGCAGAACTAGGGGGCATAGCCTCAAAATAAGGGGAAGTAGATTTAGGACTGAGTTTAGGAGAAACTTGTTCACCCAAAGCGTTGTGAATCTATGGAATTCCTTGCCCAGTGAAGCAGTAGAGGCTCCTTCATTAAATGTTTTTAAGATAAAGATAGATAGTTTTTTGAAGAATAAAGGGATTAAGGGTTATGGTGTTCGGGCGTAAAGTGGAGCTGAGTCCACAAAAGATCAGCCATGATCTCATTGAATGGTGGAGCAGGCTCGAGGGGCCAGATGGCCTACTCCTGCTCCTAGTTCTTATGTATACAAGTCACCAACGATTTTCAAAACATCTTAAAGTGATCATTAGAATGAATTATCATTAACAGTGGCTGTTACATGAATAATAGTAGTGACCACTGTGCCGACAAACCTAGCAGCTAGTTTATGTAAAGCAAGGTCTTGCGAAGAGTGAAGTCGTGAGTAACCATGTCATTTGTTTTATTTGGTATTGTTGTGGGATAAATTTTAGTCAGGGCTCACTTGTTTTCATTGGATAATTCAACCATTCCATTGGATATTTTATGTCCATTTGAACAGATACTCAAAACTTCAGTTTGGCATTTCATCTGAAAGTTGGCACCTCTGACAATGCAGCCCACTGTCAGTGCTCTGACAGCCTAGATTTAAGATCTCAAATTGAGGAATGTGCCTGAACTCATTGGTCTTTTGAATCAAGGGATTCCACAAAATGCAATGACGTGAATGACCTGTTGGCCAATATTTTGCTGTAAATTTTGGCAGGACATGTTGGAAAGACCCTACTTTATAAATATTAATACAGTTTCAAATGGTTTATCAATTCATCACTAAAATATCACTGTTGACAATGTAGTGGAACATTAATCTATATTCTGAGTACATTATTTCTGAGAGAAGATTTAGCAATGAATTCTATTAATAATCACTATCTCCTAATCCTCTGAGTACTTTACAGATTAGACATAATGAACTACAATTTCTGCTTTGGGTGCAATCAGCAAGTTAAACCCAAATTACACTTGAAAATTGTTTTCTGAAGGGGAATTAAGGTTCAAGTTTCCATCATCACAAATGAAAAATCTTGCATTAACCAAATCAATTGAGTTGTGCAATCAGTAGTAATTGTTTGTTATTTTCCCTGCAATAAAAATACCCCTTGATGTAATTAAGACTGGTTGGCTGTTTTACTAATGCAGCTGAAAGTGGGGGATCACAGGAAGTAAGTGTTTTAAATAGAAGGTCATGTGGAGATGCCGGCGTTGGACTGGGGTGAGCACAGTAAGAAGTCGTACAACACCAGGTTAAAGTCCAACAGGTTTGTTTCGAATCACTAGCTTTCAGAGCACTGTTCCTTCCTCAGGTGTGGAGATGCCGGCGTTGGACTGGAGTGAGCACAGTAAGAAGTCTTACAACACCAGTTAAAGTCCAACAGGTTTGTTCCAAATCACTAGCTTTTGGAGCAGTGCTCCTAAAGCTAGTGATTTGAAACTTACCTTCCTCAGGTGAATGAAGAAGTGGGTTCCAGAAACATATATATAGACAAGGTCAAAGATGCAATACGATACTTTGAATGTGAGTCTTTGCAGGTAATTAAGTCTACATGTCCAGGCGGAGCAACTGGAGAGAGGGATAAATAGAACGGTTTGAGGCTCCGGTATATGGGTGATCTGAATTTGGAACATAGAGGGCTGTATTCTCCGTCCACCCGCACCAGATCTCTGGTTCAGCACGCCGGCAGGATGCTCCGTTTCGCCGGATGGTCAATGGGTTTTCCCATTGTGTGGCAGCCCCACACACAGGCTGCCGACAAAACGGAGCATCCTGACAGCGGAGAACACAGCCCAGGAAGTAGGAGTATGCCATTTGGCCCTTCTAGTCTGCTCTGCCATTCAAAAAAATCATGGCTAATCTGGCTGTGTCTCAACTCCACTTTCCTCTCTGCTCTCCCACCCCGCCCATGCCCCCTCCTCCACATAACCTTTGACTCCCTTGTCTATCAAATATTTATCTATCTCAGCCTTGAATAAATTGAATTACCCAGCTTCTATTGCTTTCTGGAAAGAGAATTTAATATACTAAAGGCCCGCTGAGAGAAAAATATTTGCCTCATCTCTGTCTTAAAAGACAGAATTATTCCTATTCTTATCTTGTTGTTAAACTATTGCTCTTAGTTCTAGTCTCCCCCACAAGAGGAAACGTCTTTCCAGTATCCACTCTATCCAATGCCCTCAGAATCTTCTATGTTTCAATAATGTCACCTCTCATTCTTCTAAACTCTAATGGGTAAATCCCCAACCTGTACAACCTTTCTTCATAAAATCCGCCTTCCATCCCGGGAATGAGTTGAGTGAACATTCTCTGAACGGCTCCTAATGCAATTATATTATTTTTCAAATCAAGAACATAGAACATAAAACTTACAGTGCAGAAGGAGGTCATTCGGCCCATCGAGTCTGCACCAGCCCACTTAAGTGGACCCACTTCCACCATATCCCCGTAACCCAATAACCCCTCCTAACCTTTTTGGTCACTAAGGGCAATTTAGCATGGCCAATCCACCTAACCTGCACGTCTTTGGACTGTCTAAAGAGAACAGAAACGTGCACAGTATACCAGATGTGGTCTCACCAAGGCCCTGTACAACTGCAGTAAAGCATCCAGACTTTTATAGTCGCTTCCCCTTGCAATAGGGAAAGGGATTCCATTTACCTTCTTAATACTTGCTGTACCTGCATTCTAACCTTTGGTGACTGTTGTATCAGAACACCCAGGTCCCTCTGAGTTCTGTAATCTCTCTCCATGTAAGTAACATACTGCTTTTTAAGACACTGAAAAATGACTTTAAAATCACATAGTTTCTTTGGTGTGCCTTCTGTAGGCCCATAAAAGGAGTTCAATCTGAAACATCGCCTCAAACAGCCACAATCAGCAAACCTCAGCAGGTTTCATATTTCAATGTGAAGGTGTTGGCAGGTTTGAAGGAAGAGCCAGCTTTAGGTACAACAGTTTTTAAACCTGTGTTAAAGATTGCGGAAAATTGATTTAGCTTGTGATTAAAATGGTATCCTCTTGTGAGCTGATTTCAGTCAGACGGTGCAGCAAGCACTCTGACGGAAACTCTGAGCCCAGATATAAAGTAAATGTGGAAATTAATTTGTCAAATATTTTTGCATCTGCTTCAAATAGCTTTAGTTTCACACTCCAAGCAATCTTTCTTAGGAATTTTGTAATTGGTATTCTTTCTACATTGAACTGAAAATAAACTGCCTTGTTTCCAATTTGCAGCACCTCCAGTTTACCATTACTATTGTAGATCGATGAAGATTCCTGGAGGTGATTAAATATTTTAATATATCCCCACGGTAGCACCAGTTAGAGCAGTTAGGCCATTACATTGCTTAGGATTTGTAAAAGATATGTGCGGGCCACAAAAGTAATCCATCAGTCCACAAAACATATACAGTGTTGTCTACCCTTCATTGTCCACTTCACCTACTAATGAGCAAACGCTGTCTTGAAGAGAACTTAAACAGGAAAACAAACAAAATAGCAATGGGCAAACCGAGTCCAGCTTGTTGGAGAAAAGCAGAGTTCAATCAGTTTTTCACCTCTTGTTTGGTGCAACTTGATCAGGTTTTGACCCGGTTACAACTGTTTGATGCTTTTAGATACATAATGGGGATTTATTTGACTCATTATTGCAGAGTGCTAACTTCTGGCAGTTAACTTTTTGTTTGTTCTTATGACAAGAACCCCGGAATGCATTTCTTAGTGTAGTTTGTGAAACGTGTACTTATCACATGAATGAAGTGCTAATGAAATAATTATCAGAGAAGCAAAACCAAAATGTTTTTCTAAAGTTGTGAAAGGCAGCTGTGAGGATACTTGTAAATGGCACCACCGTCTAAATTATGCTGGGAATGATTGTTTAGTGCAGAATGCCTGCTTGTTCTTTTGAATACTAAACGCCAAAGAGGGTTATGCAAATAACTGCAAAATTTCACTGCAATAAAATGTATACAGGTAAAAATGAGCAAATACAACATAATTACAACAGACACACCAACATAATTTTTTTTATTTTCTTAGCTTTGTAACTCACATCATGCTCCTAGAATCATAGAATCTACAGTGCAGAAGGAGGCTATTTAGCCCACTGAGCCTGTACCGGCCCTTGAAAGCACACCCTACTTAAGCCCATGCCACCCAGTAACCCCATCTAACCTTTTGGACACTAAGGGGCAATTGATCATGGCCAAACCACATAACCCGCACAAAGATGGACTGTAGGAGGAAACCAGAGCACTCGGAGGAATACCACGCAGACATGGGGAGAAAGCGCAAACTCCACACAGTCACCGGAGGCCGGAATTAAACCTGGGTCCCTGGAGCTGTGACATAGCAGTGCCAACCACAGTGCCACCGTGCCACCCTCTTTTTTTATTCCCCCCCGCTTTTCTTGCTGTAGCCTAGTATTTCGAAGGCTGCCTTTCCCCCTTTGTCCTCCTAATAAATCAAATAGTTTTCTCATTCATGCTTTCATTACCTCTAGATCTGACTGTTCCAATACATTCCTGCCTGGTCTCCCACATTGTACCATTTGCACACTTGAGGTCATATCCACCTCCACTTCCCATGACTCAACTCTCACCAAGTCCCTATCACTCCCGTGCTCGCTGATCTCCACAGGCTCCCAGTCAAGCAGTGATTTTAAAATTCTCATCATTGTTTTCAAATACCTCCCTAATTCCGTAACCTTCTCCAGCCCCCACAACCCTCAAATCTGCACCTCTCAAATTCTGGTTTCTTGAGTATCCCCACTTTTTGGCACTCCACCATTGACGTCTGCTCCCCAGGCCTGAAGCTCTGGAATACCCTCCCTTCACTCTCTCGCCTCTCTATATAATTTACTCCTTTAAGACCATGTTAAAACCGATCCCTTTGACTGAGATTTTGGTCACTCGACCTAATATCTCCTCGTGTGGCCGGTATCATGTTTTGTTTGATAATGCTTCTGTGAAGCCTCTTGGGATATTTTACTATGTTAAAGTTGCTGTATAAATATATATTATTTAAGTTTTAGCTCTTTAAATAGATTGATCAGTTTTTTTAAACTATACATTTCTTATCTTATATTTATTATGTTGCTATTTTCAGATCTTTTTTCTACCATTTTCACCATGTTATTTGTGTCCCTGCCAACCCTCCCCCCAACCTTCTGCAACTGACCACCAGGAGGTGTCTCAGTGTGTCTCCATGTTCCATTGTGGAGGTAGCTATCTGAGAGAGAAAAGCAGAACATTCAAATAAAAAGAGGTTTCCTTAACCAGACTTCTAATCACTTGAACAGCTATAAAGAAACATAATAAATAGGAACAAGAGTAGGCCATTCGGCCCTTTGAGCCTCCTCCGCATTCTGGATTTCATCCCCCAGCCCCACATATCCTTGGAGCCCTTTAGCCCCAGTAGCTATGTCTAACCCATTCTTGAAAACATACATGGCGGATTCTCTGTCGGCTGACACGAAATCGGGAATTGCGATTAGACGGAGAATTGGTTCTGATGCTGAAAGCATAGCAGGCGCCGATTTCACACCAAATCGCAATTCTCTGTCACTTTGACAGCGGCATCAATGCATTCCAGAATGCATGTGCAGTAAACATCATTGGCATATCATTAGCAGGCCCGACCTGGTATTCTCCGGGGCCTCCACGGTTCTCCACCTCCAACGGGCTGAATTCCCAACAGCGAGGTTCACTTGTGCTTTTAAAAATTGTGAAACCGCGTCGTGGCTGATGACGGAAAGAGAGGAGGTAGGTCTTGGAGAGGCGAGACCTTGGGCTGCTGGGCTGGACACTGGCCAGGTTGGCTGGGGTGAAGGAGGGCCCTGCCAGGGCCGGGGAAGGGGAGTGAAGGGGGAATGGGCCTTGTGGCCAGGGTGACTACCCCATGGGACTGGGGCGGTGTCCAGGCACGGCCCACCATTGCCACGTCCTGCAACGCAGCCGTCTTGCTACACACCCCACTGACCACCCACCTTGGCCTTGGTTCTGCAGAGTGACACCAGCCATATGGGTGCCCCCGCACCCCACCCTCCGCCATACCACCCCCCCAGTTGGCACCTGCTGGCAGGGCATCAGGCAGCCCACCCAAGGACAATGCCCACTGTCGCCCTTACTGTGGTGCCGGGCGGGGGCCGCGGAGCATGCTGCTGGCAAGGTCAGCACCAGTCGACGCAACCCCTGGCAGCAGGGATGGGAACCAGGGCCGGAGGCCCTCACGAGGGAGGGGGCATGTGGGGACAGAGTCTGCAGTGCCAGCCGGGGCCACCATGTAGCCCTTTGGACCTGGTTGGGCACGGGGTACGCACCATGCTATCTGTCAGCCATTCACCTCCTGCAGCAATGGATATTGGGATTCAACCAGCAATGGAGGCCTTCCTCCTAGTCACCACGGCACTGTGAGGGGTGCCCTGCAGCTGTACGAAGTGGAACTGCTCAAGCAGGTGGAAGCTGCAGCAGCGCAGCCTGCAGCAGCGGCACAGGAGGTAACTGCTGAGGATTCAGAGCCAGCCACCAAAGGCCCCAGGAGGAGGAGGTGCAAAGGAAGTGCTGCAGAAGGCCTCGTGTATACCGGCAGCACCTGTCATTCGAGGACCGGCCAGATGGGGCATGCCATCAAAGACTCCAGCTGAGCATCGGGACAATGCCACATATCTGCCAGATGATGGCGCACCTGGCACCATGGGGGAATGGGGGAGAACACCCGCTCCGGTGGCCGTCAAGATGACGGTCGCCCTGAACGTTTATGCCATGCACTCCTTCCAGGTGCTGAGTGGGGACCTGTCCGGGACCTCACAGACATCAGTGAACAGTGCATCTGCATCGTCACGGAGGCCCTGTATGCCCGGTTTACACAATACATCCATTGCAATGCGGACCGAGCCCACCAGGGTGGCTGGGCTGTGGGGTTCGCCGCCATTGCCAAGATGCCCCGGGTCCAGGGGGTGATCGACAGGATGCATGTCGCCCTATAGGCTGGTCTTCACTAACCGAAAGGGGTTCCACTTGATGAACATGCAGCTGATTATAGAACCATAGAATCATAAAATTTACAGTGCAGAAGGAGGCCATTCTGTCCACCGAGTCTACACCGGCCCTTGAAAGAGCACCCTACTTTAAACCCACACCTCCACCCTATCCCTGTAACCCATTAACCCCACCTAACCTTTTTGGAGACGAAGGCGTAATTTAGCATGGCCAATCCACCTAACCCGCACACCTTGGGTCTGTGAGAGGAAACCAGAGCACCCGGAGGAAACCCACGCATATATGGGGAGAATGTGCAGATTCCACACAGACAGTGACCCAAGCCAGGAATCGAACCCGGGTCCCTGGCTCTGTGAAGCAGCAGTGATAACCACTGTGCTACTCTGCCACCCGATATGTGATATGTGGCCATCAGCTGCGCATAATGCGCGTCTGTGCCTGATACCCGGGAAGTGTCGACTACACCTTCATCCTGGCACACTCGACAATTCCCGGCCTCTTCAAGGTGCTCTCCTGGCTGGGCTGTTGGCTCCTGGGTAATAGGGGTTATCCACTCCGGTCATGGCTGATGACGCCTATCTGAAGGACACAAACCGACATGGAGTCCAGCTACAATGATGCCTATGCAATGACTAGGGGCATGATCGAGCGGTGCTTCGGCCTCCTGAAGATGCGGTTCAGGTGACTGGGCTGCTCTGGAGGAGCCCTCCAGCATGGCACCGAGAGGGTTGCACGGATCCTAGAGGCCAGCTGCGCCCTCCATAACATCACGCAGCTGAGGGGTGACGTGCCCAGGGGGTGGTTAGCTGGCGGCCTCAGTGGCCAGGGCACCCGGCCATGGCAGCTGATATGGGTGCTGGCACATGGTGCAGGGTGGGAGTTCGGCTGCCCTCCTGGTTGGGGGGGGGGGACGGGTGTGTTGGATTGGGGATTTTGCCAGGGGCACAGTGCTGCCTACACACCCTGGCCGCCCTGAGCAGGTTGTGCAGTTTTTTCCTGCTCTGCAGGCCGGTCCGGATGGTGTTTCTCGTGGCACTGACCGCCTCTGCCACCTGCCCCCAGGCACGGCGAAAGGCGGCAACTGGCAGCCTCCTTCCCAGGCCGGAGTACAGGATGCACAAGGTAGCAGAAAGCGTTGATAAGGGTAATGCTGTTGGTGTAGTATTCATGGACTTTCAGAGGGCACAACAGACTTGTGAGAAAAGTTCTCATTGGAGAGAAGAAGGCTAAGAGGAGATTTGATAGAGATGCTCAAAATCATTTCCCACAAAGGCCGTTTTGGCCCAAGAATGCCCAAAAAAGAGGCCCTCACTCTCCGGAGCCTGTTGGGAGAATGCCAGGCTTTCTTCCAATGCAGCAGATGGCACCCTTGCTGCTGGTAAAATGACCTTTGGAAATGGGAAGAAGCCCTTCATTAGACATTTAAGTAGCTCAATTGGACCCGGGCAGATTGATGTTTTCTTCCTTTGACAAAATGGCATGGCAACGAGAAGGTGGGCACCCTCTAGACAATGTTGCCAGCCTTTCTACCTCTGACTCCATCCTCAAAGGGCTCAGAAAATTACTGCACAGGTCCCACAGTGAGTCATGCTGCTGTGGAGTTTAAAAGAAGAAAATTCAATTACCTATCTAGACTAGGTGAACTGCATAAAATCTTTATCGGGACTTTACACAAATCGCAACATCTAAGCAAATAGTCCTCTCATGTTTGGCTTTTACTCATTGTAAATGTTCCAAGTGGTTATTCTCCATTGGGACCTCACCACGGTATTTTATTTTCCTGCTTCACCCTAAATGCTGAAACAGTTTGACCTGCCAAGTCACGGCATTTTTCAGTGGCTATCAATGTTGTTCCAGCACTTTTGTGTGGATGGTACTGTCTTAATCTCTCACCCTGCCCCCCGAGATCAAATTGCCAGTCAGGTGACCTAGACAGAAACAAGTGAAATCGCCCAGTTGGAATATTCAAGTCTATATGTCAATCAAGCTCGGGGTTATAGACCTTCTGTTTGAGAAGCCAATGCTCCAGTATGGCCTGTTTTGTTTAAGTGATACATTTGTAGCAAAAGGGATTCAAATTGTTTGTGTCGTGGTGATTTTTTGTTGCATACCAAATTACAAAACATTTATTCGATGTGGAACATATACTCTCTGCTTTCCCCACAACTGAATCATTTAATGATGCTGTAAGAACTGGGCAAATTGTTGTCCCGTAGAGGTTTTGCCTTGAGCAGCCAGTGGCCACATTGTAATGCGAAAAAAAATTGGAAGCCACATGCTGTGTAGTAAAATTGTCCTTAACAAATTGCTCTATTGTTAAAGTGATAGGAAGCCAAAGGTTACATGTAGGCTCATTTGAAAGTTGCCCACAGCTAAAGATACTGAAAAAAAAAATAAAGTGACATTGCCCTGCCTAAATTTTTCAACAGGCTACTGCTAATGTGAAAAATCACTTTCCATGCCTATTGCCTGTGGTAGTGCATGGAGATTTTCTATGGTGCTTTGTTTAGTGGGATCTGTCACAGGGTTCTTTCTCTCGTGATTGGTGTGCAACTGAGCTCCCCGAGAGCTTTCATCTGCAGAGAGTATGCAATCAGAACTTACTCTAAAAGGGCAAGAAGCAGAAGATGACGGAAGTTGCTAATTGAAATTAAATCGTAAAGTATTCAGTGCATAATAGTTCATAATCAAGAAGTCTGTATTACATATTGCCTTCCAGTGTTACAAGAGGTCAGTGATGGCTTCGTCTGGAGATGTGAACCATACACTGAGGCTTCAAGAATAAAAGAATTGAATAGAATTGAGACTATAATGTCCCAAAAAGAGTTTTGTCTGAGACCACTGACTATGCTTCAAAGAAGAGATTTTAAATGGGGGGTTTGTTTCTGCTTTGATCGATCTGGTTTTGTGATTTTGGTGCATTTAATATACACACCGAACATGTTTAAAAGCTAACATTTCAAGGGGCAGCAAACAAAAGACCTACAATACATTGATATAAAATAAATTGACTCGCATTGAGATAAGAATATTTTTTTAAATAAATTTAGAATACCCAATTTTTTTTTCCAATTAAGGGGGCAATTTAGCGTGGCCAATTTACCTGACCTGCACATCTTTGAGTTGTGGGGGTGAAACCCCTGCAGTCAGTGGGAGAATGTGCAAACTCAACATGGACAGTGACTCGGGGCCGGGATTGAACCCGGAACCTCAGCGCCGTAGGCAGCAGTGCTAACCACTGCGCCACCATACTGCCGTGGATAAGAATTTTAAATTTACTTAACCAGTTATGAAAATTAGCTGACATCAAATCGCAGTGCCACGGGCTTATGATGTCTGAATGAACCAAGTTTCAGGGTCACAATCTCTCCTTCATCCCCACAGAAATTGCACAATGGCGACCTTTGTTATTTTCATTGTTATTATTGTCAACTGTCAGCCTTTAAAGATATTCGTATAAGTACCTGAAAGGATTTCTGATATTTTTAATCTTTTACAGCGGTTTTGTATGTTGGAACAGTCTTCTACTCAAATCTCTCCCCTTTCCCCCCTCCTGCTTATACAAAGATGTTTCTGCTTCATCCACAACTGGAGAGAATAACGAACAAATTGCAATCTGCCCTCCTGAAAAGTGATAGTTTTACACTATTTAACGTACAACACCCATCAGTGGACCTGTCAATCACTTGACTGATTCACTGTGTGGGATGCAGTATCGGTGCATTGAATTCGCCGTGACACCAGACTGTTAATCTGGTAAATATTCTCAAGTGCAACCGCTGATAATGTGTGAGTATTTATTGTGTTTCGATGGAGTTCCAATGAGCTCTGAGGGTGAGAGTGAAACCTCTTGCCTTTTCACACTGTGCTCAAGACCCCTGAACTTTATGCACATTCAATCACAGACTGAGGGTAATGGAGCATGAGGTTAAGCTCAATAGACCTTGCATTAACACAAGAGCTGAGAATGTCACTAAACGCAAAGTTTTTTTAAAAAAGAAGAAAACACAAGAATTACCCTGTTTTGGATGCAAACTTTATCCTTTTAGAAAAGGAACATTTCTATTATAATACAGATTACTCCTGTTATTGTCGCTTTCAATTTGCCAGTCAATAAAGAGTCAATAGGCATGAAGTGACAATAAGAGGGATTCACGTCAATATGAGGCCATTTTCCTCAGAGAAACATTCAAGATAAGCCATTTAGCAACAGATATTTCACTTTTTGCTGTAATTGCAATTGATACTCTCAAGATTGTTTTACCATTAAATGTGGCTGACAGGAAAGTGAAACTTTAGTAAATGACAATATTTCCATGCCAATTTTGTGCAAGTGAAGTGGAAATTGAGGGGAATTAACAATCAACATGACATTGTAAGATAACAGGTGAAGTAAAACTAAATTAGGACTTCAGAAAGCGAGAAGTCAGCGGGAAGTGGCAGATATATACGTGCTAAATAATTGTGGACTGTAATTCACGGCAATGATACAGAACCTTACAGCAGAGAAGAAGGCCTACCAGTCCATTTGCCTGTGCTGTCTCTTTGAAAAGCTAGCCAATTAATCTCATTCCCCAGCTCTTCCCCCATAGGTCTGCATTATTTTTTTCCTTTTCAACTCTATGTCCAATTTTCTTCTGAAAGTTACTATTGAGCCTGCTTTCCACCGACCTATCAGTCATCACATTTCAGGGGCTCGTTCGAATGGCCTCGTCGCGCCCGGCTCGGTGACACGACTGGGCTGTTAAATCTCACGAGAGGCATCTCACAAGATTCACGACCCTTGGAACGCCTTGCGATATCTAATAAGATCTCACAAGACATCACGACCTGGATCTCGCCCTCGCTGGGGGAGATCCAGATATACATATTTAACCGAGCCATTGGGCTTATTTAAATATGTCAACGTCCTATTCTCCCGAGACACGGGAACGAATGTCCATGCCAGGGAGACCTCACCGCGGTGTCGTTTAGCACTGGTCCACACAAATGTGGACCAGGTGTGACGGCACCTGGGGGAGTCTCCCAGTCCATTGGAGATCCGTCAGTAGTCAGGGGCAGGGCAGAGTGGCACCCTGGTTCTCCCTCTGGCACCCAGGCACCTTGGCACTGCCGCCCTGGCCCTGCCAGATTACCATCAGTAGTTATCACTGTTGCCTCACAGCCAGGGAAACCGGTTCAATTCCAGCCTTGGGTGACTGTGTGGAGTTTGCACGTTGTTCCCGTGTCTGCATGGGTTTTCTCCGGGTGCTCCGGTTTTCTCCCACAGCCCAAGGATGTGCAGGTTAGGTGAATTGGCCATGCTAAACTGCCCAATAGTGTCCAGGGATGTGCAGGTTAGGTTACGGGGTGACCGGGATAGGGCGAGTGGGGGGGTGGACCTAGGTAGGGTGCTCTTTTGAAGGGTTGGTGCTGACTCAATGGGCCGAATGGCCTCCTTCTGCACTGTAGGGAGTCTATGAATCATAAAAGTAACTCATGCAAATTTCTTGGAGTCACAGAAATTTTACAATAATGCATTGACATAGATTTATGCCTAATGGTCGGGGCACATCGCAGACTGAATCACCTGATATCAGAGTGCTGTGAGTTCTGGAATTTGATAAAGATTTTTTTCTTGGCTGGATTATCCAGTCCCATCGTGGTGGGACCCGCCATGGGAGATTCGGCAGCCAGTCAAACGCCCAATGACTGGTGGAACTGGGCTATCCCGGAGGTGGGCAGGGCCGGAAAATCCTCACCCCACGTTTCTTTAAACGTTTTCTTGCCACTACACTTAACCAAAGTGGTGTCAGTCTCAGTACTGTCTACATTTTTCAATGCCTTGGTTTCCCCTCACTTGTTCAAAAGGCGGAAGCAGCTGAAGTGACCTTCCCTCAGGATGTATTCCCCCTGTTCTGCAGAATAACAGAAGAGTTAGAGGAGCCACTCTTAGAGGAGGCTCTCTGAGAGTGCATTGCCATGGCAGAAGCCATGTTTTATTCATCCACAGATGCGGACATCACTGGCAAGTGTTTACCACTGTGTTGCCACCTCTGCCAATATGATGGGTACATCTTGGAATGGAGTCTTGGACCTTGTCTTTAAGGTATGACTCTGCGAGTGTGTCTAGGCCAGGCTGTTTGGCTAGTCTGTGCGAAAGTGCTCCCAACTACTGCACAACTCCCCAGATATTAATGAGGACTTTGCAGGGTCAAGTAAGCAGGATATGCATCTGCCACGTCTGAATCCAAGGTTGGGTGATCTGTCTGAGTTTATTCCTATTATACATTTTCCTCACAGTTTGATACAACTGGTTTGCTGGGCCATTTCACTCAATCATATTGCTGTGGATCTGGAGTCACACATGGCTTTTTATTCCAGGTTCATTTTGCTCTTATGTTTTCTTTTGTGTGAAAATATACTTTATTCATAAAATATCTGAGAGGGTATTGCAAAACATTTCAAAATGGCCATCACAGAAAGTGCAATAAGATTCAAGTTTTCTACATGGATCATGTTGCACCCTGTTGTGTTTCACTACAATCAAAGTAACATTACAGGCATTTCAAAACGGTCTTTATAGAAAGTGCAAAGATATTTAAGTTGTCTACATTGATCATGTTGCACTCTGAGGCGCTCCAATATAATTGTGATACATGTAATATTCACTGTAAACATTCAATGTGAGTCATATAGCCCTCGGGGGTTTTATACGATTCCCAGCTCCTCAGTTCACTACGGCTGAAACGTCTCAGACTGCGACCTTTCCCCATTGCACCTCTGTAGCGGCTGCCACAAGCTTTGGTGCATCCCTCAGCACATACTCCTGGGCTTTGGAATGTGCCAGTCTGCAACACTCATTTGGGGACAACTTTTTGCACTGGAAGACCACATTTTGGGCAGAGCAAAGAGCCTCTTTCGCCGAGTTAATGATCCTTCAGCTGCAGTTGATATTTGTCTCGGTGTTCGTCCCAGCCACATTCATTTTATGAACAGAAATTAAATTCCTCAGCTGTCATCATGGGATTTGATCTCATGTTTCCGGATCATTAATCCAGGCCTCTGGATTGCTAACACAGTAATATAACCATTATATTATCATTCCCATTTACATTATCTCTACTGGTGATGCTGAATTTACACCAATTTGTTTTACACCAATTTTTAAGTTACAGAATAGACAAGTGTGTCCTGTGGGAAATGTTGATCCCTTCAGTACGATTATCACAGAAAACCGCATATATTATGAAGCAATTACTGAGATCTAGGAAATTCTGAGGTGGTGGTATCAGCCAATGGAAACCTTGCTCTCTATGTATATGACTGAGAAGGCCATTTTAGGTTTAGTTTCATTAATAAAGAACTCTAAAATGGGGTTAGCTGTGCCAACTGAGGAAGCAGTTAACAATTTGCTGATAGTTTTATACTGTCTCAGTTACACAATTGAGTAGGCAGATAGGAATTGAAATGCAGTCATGGCAAAACATGAAGTATCGCATATAGGAAGAAGCAATAAGTGACGTGGATGTATAACAACAGGAATATGTTTGGCAAAAGGAGAATCAGGAAGGGGTTTGTAATGGTAGGTTCATTCCTTGGGATGCTGAGATGAGGTGGATAAGGAAGTAAAAAACAAATCAAATGTTTGGATGGATATTTAGAATAGCAGAGTGTAACTCTATAGAGGTTGTATAATTCATTGGTCAGATGCATTTTGAAGGCTGAGTATAATTTGGGTCTTCATGGGGATATCATTACCTTGCAGAAGGTAATCATTCCAAAGTGAACGGGGATTAAATATGAGGAAGGATTAGAGTGAGCAAAGCTCCACATGGCCATGAGAAGGTTAAAATGGTGTCTTCATTGAGATACAAAATGTTAATTGTTCCAACACAGAATAGCATCTCCAAACAACAGGACCAGAGACCTAAATTTCTAACCAGAGAAATGCCTTTACTTAAAGGATGCACGGTGGCACAATGGTGAGCACTGCTGCCTCACAGTGCAAAGGACACGGGTTTGATCTCGGCCCCGGGTCACTGGCCGTGTGGAGTTTGCACATTCTCCCCATGTCTGCATGGGTCTCACCCCCACAACCCAAAGATATGCAGGGTAGGTGGATTGGCCACGCTGAATTACCCCTTAATTAGAAAAAAGAATTGGGCATTTTAAATTTTAAGAAAATACTTAAAGGATGAGAAACATTTCGAATATTATGAAAATATCAATGGCGTTTTGAGTATTTAAATGTGGTTTGATCCTGACTGGGTGAAGGGGAGTACTCAAGGGACAAAGATGACTGGGTTATATGACTTCTCGTGTCTTGGTCTTTGCTCATTTTGTACGACACAGCGCAGCAGACATTCAAAGATTTGACAGATCGATGGGCTAAATGCATCTTCCAACATTTCGGAATGCATTCTTTGCAGCATTTTTGATTACCTCTTATTTTCGGACACATAGGATGAGATTTTAACTCATTCAAAACCCATCCATTTACACAGAGTTATAATCAGGTCCCATATATTTATACATTTCCAGTTGTGAGCTGACTGGTCTTCTCTTATATATTTATGGTGTTTCTCGATTAAATTTTACCTGTGACAGTTTTCTACTTTCTGACCACCCTCTAAATGAGGGTGGTCACAGACTTTCAGCGCTTTATTCTACCCTGGAACAGCTGTTTGATACAAATCTGCCTTTTTCCTGCAGCTAACATCAAGCCAGTTCTTACACTGAACTGGTCATTTAATACTTGCTGACATGCGGGCAGATCTGATGTAAATCCTGAGATCACATTACATTCAGATCAGCCTGATCTCAGTTGTTGTTGACCTTGCCAGATGCTGTTGCATAAATGGTAAAGAAACTAGTCATTTCTTACACCAGACTGACTGATTAGATGGAACAAGGTGAGAATAATTTAACAATGGATTAAGAAGGTGGACATTTAACACACAAAAGGGAAATCCTTGATTTGATTTCCCACCCACAAACTGGAAGGATAAAATGTAGTTTGTTTGCCCATTTCGAATGGATAAGCAAGAGGTAGGAGTATTAATCCTGGATTTTCTGATTGGCATTGGTTTATATAAATGAATATCCCCACCATTAAAATAGCACCAATTGAGATTCCACAGGTTCCTGGACAAGGAATGTATTCTTCAGTGGGCCAAGCGAACGCGGAGCTGTAAGTGGGACATCAGTATCCTGTGGGTGTACCAGGACCGGAGTGTGGAGGTGGCTAGGAAAAGGGCAGGCTTCAACCAAGTTAAGTCAATCTTCTTCAAGAAGCAGGTGAAGTTTGGATTGCTGTATCCGGCTCATCTCTGGGTCACATATGAGGACCAGCATCATTATTTTGAGTCGCCCGAAGATGCGCTGGACTTCGCGAAAAGAAAAGGGCTGGTGGGAGGCTGAGAACTCTCGAACTTTGATGCAACTTGTTGGCTTATATTGGGTCTCGTTTTTATTTTTTTCTCTTCTGTTTTTGAGTTCTCTTTAAGAAGGGGGGGAAAAGGTTTTTTTGTTTTCGGGTTTTCTCTTTGATGTGCACTTTTGTGGGATGGAGACGTGCTTGTTTTGCCGTCGGTGTTTGTTTTTTTCAACTGGGTGATTGTGTGGGGATGGTTAGCTGAGGGAATTTGTTTGTATGAGAGGGGGGGAGGGGAATGAGGGAACAATAGGTGGGAGACTTTTCGGGGGCGGGGGCCACCAAGCTAGCTGGGTGAACTAGCTCACGGAAGCGCAGTGGGGGGTGTGCATATGTTCAGTTTATTGTATGGGTTAGGTTTCAGAGTGGTGTTGCTGGGGGTGGGGGGGAGGAGAGGTAGTTGTTCTGCTGATGAGGGAGGGACTTTGGTTGAGGGACAGAGGAGGTCAGTGGCGGGGGCGGGCGGAGGAGGCGCGTGCATGGGCAGGAGGCGAGCCCAAGAAAGGGGATGGCTGATCGGTGGAGGGGGGGGCATTTTGCCCACCAACTAGACTGATCACCTGGAATGTTCGAGGGTTGAATGGGCCGGTTAAGAGGACACGTGTGTTCACGCACCTGAGGAGACTGAAGGCAGACGTGGTAATGCAGCAGGAGATGCACCTTAGAGTAGTGGACCAGGTTAGTTTGAGGAAAGGCTGGGTCAGTCAGGTCTTCCACTCGGGGCTGGATACAAAGACGAGAGGGGTTGCGATCTTGATTAATAAGCGGGTGATATTTGAGGTGGGTAGAGTAGTTTCGGATGTGGGGGGTCGATATATTATGGTTAGTGGTAAGCTGGAGGGGATGAAGGTGGTGCAGGTTAATGTATATGTGCTAAATTGGGATGACGTGGAATTTATGAAGAGGATGTTGGGGACGATACTGGATCTGGACTCGCACAAGCTGATCATGGGAGGGGGACTTTAATACAGTTATTGATCCTGGCCTGGGTCAGTCATGCTCGAAAACGGGCAGGGTGCCAGCAATGGCAAAGGAACTGAAAGGGTTCATGGAGCAGAGGGGGGGGGGGGGGGGTGGATCCATGGAGATTTAGGCAGCCGAGGGTGAAGGAGTTCTCCTTCTACTACCATGTGCATAAGGTATACTCTCGGATCCATTTTTTTGTTTTGGGTAGGTCCTTGCTGGCAGGGGTGGTGGACACGGGGTACTCGGCAATCACGATCTCGGACCATGCTCCACACTGGGTTGACCTGCAGGTTAGTGAAGATAGTAATCAGTGCCCGCAATGGAAGTTAGATGTAGGGCTGTTGGCGGATGAAGCGGTGTCAAGAGGCTGAGGAAATGCATACAAAATTATCTGCGGGTAAATGATACGGGGGAGGTCTCAGCAGCAGTGGTCTGGGAAGCGCTGAAGGCAGTGGTGAGAGGAGAGCTGATCTCGATCCGGGCTCACAGGGACAGGACGGACAGGGCAGAGATGGACCGATTGGTAAAGGAGATTCTACAAGTCGACAGGAGTTACGCGGAGACTCCAGAGATAGTGCTTTTAAGGGAATGGCCCAGGCTAGAGGCGGAGTTTGGATGTTAACCACAGGGAGGGCAGTGGAACAGTTCAGAAAGACAAGGGGAGCGATCTACAAGCATGGTGAGAAGGCCAGCAGGATGCAGGAATGAGGGAGGCAGCTAGAGAAATAGGGAAAGTTATTGACGGGGATGGGAACTTAGTTTGGGACTCGGCAGGGGTGAGCAAGGCGTTCATGGATTTCTACAGCAGGTTGTACAGGTCAGAACCCCCTGCCGGGCCGGAGGGGATG
Source organism: Scyliorhinus torazame (assembly GCF_047496885.1). Lineage (NCBI taxonomy): Eukaryota > Metazoa > Chordata > Chondrichthyes > Carcharhiniformes > Scyliorhinidae > Scyliorhinus > Scyliorhinus torazame. Next base: position 114,606,019 of record NC_092725.1, on the reverse strand, counting down.
AGGCACTTCCTGGAGCGGCTGACTTGCCCGAAGGTGGACGGGGAGCTGGTAGGAGGACTGGGGGCCCCGATCGGGTTGGAAGAGATAGTGGAGGGCTTGAAGGCCATTCAGGCGGGTAAGGCCCCAGGGCTGGACGGGTACCCAGTGGAGTTCTACAAAATGTTCTCCAGGATATTGGGACCGGTGCTGATGAAGGTGTTTAATGAGGTAAGGGAAAGAGGGGTTCTGCCCCAGACGATGTCACAGGCCACGATTTCGCTTATCCTGAAACGGGACAAGAACCCGGAGTTATGTGGGTCTTATAGGCCGATTTCCCTGTTGAACATAGACGCCAAACTGATGGCCAACATTTTGTCCTCCAGGATTGAGGATTGTGTACCGAACGTCATTGTGGAGGATCAGACGGGGTTCGTTAAGGGCAGGCAGCTGGTGGCCAATGTAAGAAGGTTGTTAAACGTGATCATGATGCCCCCGGAAAGTAGGGAGGTGGAGGTAGTGGTCGCGACGGATGCGGAAAAATCTTTTGACCAGGTTGAATGGGATTATTTATGGGAGGTTCTGGGGCGGTTCTGATTTGGGAGAGGCTTTTTGATTGGGTCAGGTTGCTGTACCAGGCTCCTGTGGCAAGTGTACGGACGAACAGGACAACTTCGGACTATTTTAGACTGCACCGGGGGACGAGACACTGCTGTTTGTGCTGGCGATAGAGCCGCTGGCAATTGCTCTGAGGGCCTGAAAGGGCTGGTCGGGGGGGTGGAGCACAGAGTCTCTCAGTACACGGATGACCTGCTTCTGCATGTTTCCGATCCAATTGAGGGGATGGAAGAAACCATGGGAATTTTAGGGGAATTCGGATGTTTTTCAGGGTATAAGCTTAATTTGGGAAGAGCCAGATGTTTGCGGTCCAGGCGAGGGGTCAGGAGAGGCGACTGGGGGAACTGCCATTTAGATTGGTAGGGGACAGTTTCAGGTGCCTAGGTATCCAAGTGGCGCGGGATTGGGACCGGCTACATAAATTGAACCTGGCCCGGTTGGTGGATCAGATGAAAGATGATTTCCGGAGATGTGATGCGCTCCCGCTGTCTCTAGCTGGTAGAGTCCAAATGGTGAAAATGACGGTCCTCCCGAGATTCCTGTTTGTATTTCAATGTCTCACCATCTTCATTCCGCGGTCCTTTTTTAAGCGGGTCAATAAAGTTATTGCAGGCTTTGTATGGGGGGGCAAGTCCCCGCGAGTGAGGAGGGTAATGCTGGAGCGTAGTCGGGGAGAGGGAGGGCTAGCGCTGCCGAACTTTAGCAATTATTACTGGGTGGCTAACATAGCCATGATTAGGAAGTGGCTGGTGGGGGGGTGTTGGCATGTGTGCGTATGGAGGCAGCTTCTTGCAAGGGCACAAGTTTGGGGGCACTGGTAACTGCGCCTCTGCCGTTCCCGCCGGCGCGGTACTCCACCAGCCCCATGGTGGCGGCCTTGAGAGTCTGGGGGCAATGGAGGAGACATGTGGGAGCAGGGGGAGTATCGGTCTGGTCCCCAATCTGCGCTAATCACCGGTTTTCCCCGGGGAGGATGGACGGGGGGTTCCAAATATGGCGGAGAGCAGGGATTGAGAGGATGGGGGACTTGTTTATAGAGGGGGGCTTTCCGAATATGAGGGAGGAGAAGTTTGCATTGGCGGGGGGAAACAAATTTTGATATCTGCAGGTGCAGGACTTTCTGCGTAGACAGGTACCAACCTTCCCACTCCTGCCGCTAAGGGGGATTCAGGACAGGATAGTTTCCAGAGGATGGATAGGTGAGAGGAGCGTTTCTGACATTTATAAGGAACTTATGGGATCAGAGGAGACGCAGACTGAGGAGCTGAAGTGAAAGTGGGAGGAGAGCTGGGGGGAGATAGAGGAGGGCCTTTGGGCGGACGCGTTGAGTAGAGTCCATGCGACTGCTACTTGTGCCAGACTCAGCCTGATTCAATTCAAGGTTGTTCACCGGGCTCACATGACAGTGGCCCGGATGAGCAGATTCTTTGGAGTGGAAGACAGGTGTGCAAAATGTGCGGGAGGACCAGTGAACCATGTCCACATGTTCTGGGCATGTCCAAAGCTGGGGGGATTTTGGCAGGGGTTTGCTGATGCCATGTCCAAGGTATTAAATGCAAGGGTGGCATTGGGTCCAGAGGTGGCGATTTTCGGAGTGTCGCAGGATCCGGGAATCCCGGAGGAGAAAGACGCCGACGTTCTGTCCTTTGCTTCCCTGGTAGCCCAGAGGCGGATATTACTAGCATGGAGGGACTCAAAGCCCCCGAAGTCGGAGACCTGGCTATCAGACATGGCAAGCTTTCTCTGTCTGGAGAAAATTAAGTTCACCATGAGAGGGTCACTGTTAGGGTTCGCCCGGAGGTGGCAACCATTCATCAACTTTTTCACAAAGATTTGATCGTCAGCAGAATGGGGGGTGGGGGGTTAGGTTAGTGTAGATTAAGGGGTTAATTAATGGTGGGACCTGTGGGGGAGGGAGGTGGTATTTGCACTACGTTTATATTTTCATGTACATTGTTTATATTGCTGCTGTTACAATTTCAAAAAATACCTCAATAAAATGTTTATTAAAAAAAGTAGCACCAATTGGGAAATCCAGCCATTATAGTGACAATGTACCTTAATGAAATGAAATGAAAATCGCTTATTGTCACAAGTAGGCTTCAAATGAAGTTACTGTGAAAAGCCCCTAGTCGCCACATTCCGGCGCCTGTTCGGGGAGGCTCGTACAGGAATTGAACCGTGCTGCTGGCCTGCCTTGGTCTGCTTTAAAAGCCAGCTCTTTAGCCCTGTGCTAAACCAGCCCCTAGATGGGCTGGAATAGATGGAGTATAAAAGTAGGGAAGTCTTGCCACAACTGGACAGGGCATTTGATGAGAGCACATCCAAAATATTAGTAAATAAGGCACAGAAATGTATTGGAGGCAGTTCAGAGAAGGTTCTTTAGGTTGATCCCAGGGAAGAAGGGGTGGTCTAATGAGCAAAGATTGAACATATAGGGCCTATACTCAGTGGAATTTAGAAGAAGGAGAGGTTATCTTATTGAAACTCACAAGATGCTTGAGGGGGTTCGATAAGGTAGATGCTGAGGCTGTTTCCCCTCATGCGGGAATCTAGAAATAGGAGGCACAGCTTCAAGATGAGGGGTCGCTCATTTATGATGGAGCTGAGGTGGATTGACTTCTCTCCTCTCCGAGCAGCATCAAGCTTTTGAACTATCTGCCTTGGAGAGCTGAGGAGACTGATTCACTCAATATATTCCAGGCTTAGCTGGGCAGTTTCTTGAACTATAGTCAGAGTTATGGGGAATCGGCAGGAAGTGGAGATAGGGCCAAGATCAGTTGAGCCATAAGGTTATCGGCAACTTCATGGCAAAACCGTTCATTTTGGCCGATTCTTCAATCCCTTTTGAAGAGTTTATAATTGATCAATGGGACAGGACTAACCGGTGGGCTTATATTCCACATACTGCACTGTGGTGAGTCTTTGCCGGTTCGATTTGACTCATACTTCTCGGGCATCGCTAGGCCCCTCTATCGTGAGTGAGTCTATGCATTTGTCTTTCCACAACCTCAATTGTTCCTGGAGTAACAATAGTGCATTTTTGTCTCCTGACAATTTAGCCCCCCCGACTATCCTTAGGTTGGATGGGCTTTAGAAACCATGTGGCCCTACTACTATTCCTATTTCTATGCTTTTCTGTTCTTATTTTTATAATCTTTATTGTCACAAGTAGGCTTACATTAACACTGCAATGAAGTTACTGGGAAAAAACCCTAGTCGCCACATTCCAGCGCCTGTTCGGGTACACAGAGGGAGAATTCAGAATGTTCAATTTACCTAACAACACATCTTTCGGGACTTGTGGGAGGAAACCGGAGCAGACACTGGGAGAATGTGCATAATGTACAATAGGTAATTATTTGAATGTTAACATAATAGTGATCTTTGTAAGTGTCAGAAGTAGGCTTACATTAACACTACAATGAAGTTTACTATGAAAATTTCCCAGTCACCTCACTCCGGCACCTGTTCACTCACACCTGTTCAGGTACACTGAGGGAGAATTCAGAATGTCCAATTCACCTAACAGCACGTCTTTCGGGGCTGATGGGAAGAAACCGGCACCCCCGGAGGAAACCCCACGCAAACACAGGGAGAATGTGCAGACTCCGCACAGACCCAAGCCGGGAATTGAACCCGGATCCCTGGCGCTGTGAAGCAAAAGTGCTAACCACTATGCTACCGTGCTGCTTTTGCGGTTACCAGAAACGAGGCTAGTATCGGAAAACATTGCAGTATTAGTCTGGCTGTTTACAGTAAACGCTGGCAGCACTGTGCTAAGACATGAACTTCATCAACTGAAGCATGGTCAGGGACTGAACATCATTAGCTGAAAACACAATGGAAGGAATTATTCTAAGAGAACAAAGGTTGTCCACACAGAAACAGGTGCAAGAAGCATAATTAGAAAACTGTTTAAATTCTGTGATCCATGTGGGCGGCCTCTAATCCATATCAGCAGAATAGCTTGTGGGTGAAACGCGAAGCAACCAAGAAGCCTGCGCAGAAATGACGATTTCTCCTGAGTGATATTGCACTACTTTCAGAAAGAGAAAAATAACAGAGTCATTCTTTAAACAGAACATACTCCCAACTTGCCTTTCCTTCTTTAGATCCTTAGGGGGTATTCATTTAGTATTGAAGGAGCTCTGCAAATCAAGATAGTTTCAAAATATAACTGAAAGTTTATTTTCATCCTTCAACAAGCTACATTTTTTAATCTCTCTTTTATTTTGTACTTTACTTCTGGTTTCATTCCGGCAAAAACGTTTAAGATTTGATGCATACGTTGACCGGTGATGTTTGTTGCCTTTCAGAGTGACGCATTAAAATAACTTACAGTTTATCAAATACTGTATTGCATATAAACTGCAGTCACTCAATAAGAGATTGCATTGAATTACACTGCCACCTGGTGGTGTCAACTGACAACAAACGTCTCAATCAGCTTTTTGAGGCACTGTGAAATGAAATGAAATGAAAATCACTTATTGTCACAAGTAGGCTTCAAATGAAGTTACTGTGAAAAGCCCCTCGTCGCCACATTCCGGCGCCTGTTCGGGGAGGCTGGTACAGGAATTGAACTGTGCTGCGGGCCTGCCTTGGTCTGCTTTAAAAGCCAGCTATTTAGCCCTGTGCTGAACCAGCCCCTCAAATCTGATTGAGACTTTTGTTGTCAGTTGACACCACCAGGTGGCAGTGTAATTCAATGCAATCTCTTATTGAGTGACTGCAGTTTATATGCAATACAGTATTTGATAAACTGTCAATCATACCACAGCACTACAAGTTCAATTTGGCTGTCAGAGACCCAGAAGACGCTGCAAGACTCAGGCAAGACTCAGGCAAGACTCAGGCAAATGACTGAGCATTGCGAGTTATGTGCAGCACTGGGCAACATTGTGCGTGATCATTTAGTGTGCGGTATTAATAATATAAGTGCGCAAAGAAGCTTCTGGCTAAAATAAAGATTACCCTAGACAAGGTGATTGAGATTGCCATGTAACGAGTGCATTGAAAAGGGAATGTCACGGCTTCAAAGCGTGTAGAGGACGAGGTGAACCAGTTGTGGGGCAGTATTGCTGCAAGGCGCGCAGCAAAGTCAACAGGCACAGAGGAAGTTCAGCCACGATCGCAGGAACAGTATCATAGTCAGTGGCCAGGAAAGAAATTCTGCCATCAGTAAGGGAGTCAAGATTACTGTTATTGGTGCAGGGGAGATCACCCCAGTAATCGTGCCACTGCAAAGTGTCTATTTGTTTTTGGTGCAAGAGGAAGGAATATATCCAGGCAATTTGCTGTGCCTGTCAGAAAATGCCAATTATAAAAAAAAAGCAAACCACTGCAAGAGTGAACCAAGTTGAGAAGATGAGGAGACTGAAATGTACACATTAAACATTGTGAGAGCGAGCAACACAGCCCCAACTGAGTTGGCGTCACAGTAAATGGAAGACCACTTACGATGGAGGGCGACACCAGAGCATCAGCTTAAATATTTTCGAGGTGTTCACTCTTTGGACTTGAGTTAGACAACAGACAAGTTGGCGACATAAAGGGCAGAGACCCTAAAAGCTTTGGGAACGACTATGACTCCAGTGTCAATATCAGCAACAAGATACCCAGTTACCTATGATCATTGTTGAGGGACATCGGCCAAGGCTGATGAGGTGAGATTGGTTGTGCCAAATCAAGTTGAACTGGTTGGATATTTTTTCAAATCTCGGACAGCATCTTTCAGATACAAAGTTCCAGAACGGACTGGGTCGAATAAAGGGGGTAAAGGCCAAGATTTATGTCAACCCAGACTCAACCTCCAAGTTTTTTCAAGCAAGACTGGTCCTTTTTGCCTTGCACCAGTTCGGCTAAGTTGGAAGCCGAACTTAAACGACTGGAAGAATACCCGTGCAGTTTTCAGTGTGGGCTGCCCCATCATTCCTGTATTAAAGCAGGACCTCTCCGTTAGGATAAGCAGGGACTACTTCAAGCCTACTAAGAATTTCTTCTTCAACTTCCTCTTTCCCAATCCCTGGTTTGGAGACCTTCTTAGTTTAGAACCTTCTCCATGTCCCTCTCCCAGTGTCCTGCTCCCTAGAAAATCTTCTCTCAAAATAACGCTCCGGCTCAGGTCGGCTATTTTGCACCATTTCAGCTCTTTGCTTCCTTTTCTCTTATGCATGTGCGCAGTGACGGTACCCGGCCTAAAGATGTGAAAATGACCAAACTGCACACTTGGAGATATTTAAAGGCCTGCCCGTGTGCAGAAGTCCCGATACTCACTGGAAACTGTAATTTCTGAACTGCGACACACAAACTGAACTTAAGGTAAGTAGCAGAGTTTGTTGCACCTTTCCCCTCGAAGGAAAGAAAGCTTCACCACAGTGAACATTTCTTTACAGTACATTAACACTTTCTTTACAAGAACTTAACATCATAAACCTTCTAATACATAGCTTATTACATACTAAACAGATAAACTTTTCATTTTGTTTCACAATTGCACATTGTATTATACAATTACAAATATTTAACCAAAACAAAAGTCAATACATGTCACAAGTAGGATTAGCAGAATTTAAACATTGTAGAATTATCATAACTCAGAATCTGCATTTTCTCCTACACCGTCTCTTTAAACTGAATAGAACCTCGACAATTAGATGATTTTTGGATATATTCCTTTCAAGGTCTAACAAAGATAATGAAGACACAAAGGGCAGGATTTACCGACCGCCCCGCTGCGAGTTTTTCAGTGGGGAGACGGCCCACCAGCGGGATCTACCGGTCCCGCCAACATCAACGGGATTTCCCATTGACAGCACTCCTCGTCACCAAGAAACCTGTGCGCCGGCGTGGGGCCGGAATTTCCTACTGGCGTGAACAACCTTGCTGGTGTGACAGCCCTCTTCAAATGATTGATATGCGTCAAATATATTTGATATGCATGGATATTTATGCATGATAATAATGACGTTTGCTTAGGCTTCCTAACTTTAATATGCTAGAACATAAGGCCCTACAATTGACCCTGAAACAAAGCCAACTGAAATCATCAATTGAAAAAAATGAATTGGAAAAGGAGAAAATATACAAATACTAGGAATTTTTCTTTTTCTTCTTCTGTGTTAATGGAAATACACCATCAACATTACTACACAAACATCTGATTGGCAGTCAACTTAAAAATTATCTTCCTCACTCATTTCGTCCATAACAGACTTTGTCCGCATTGGTTTGATTAACATCAGGTGAAAGAAGTTGTCCTGAGTGACATTTCCTCTCTTTACTTAAATCATTTACTGCAGAAGTTCCACAGTCTTCTGCAGCTTTCATTTTCTTCCATGGACATTTTAAAAAGTGAATTTTTATTCACAATTCTATCCTAGTATTTGTATATTTTCTCCTTTTCCAATTCATTTTTTTCAATTGATGATTTCAGTTGGCTTTGTTTCAGGGTCAATTGTAGAGCCTTATGCAGGTTAACAACTTTGCATGGGCATTCAGTTCATTTTCTTCCATGGTTACTAACTGCTCTTCACTCATTATATCTCAATCTATTCCTTGAAACCTTTCCTTTCTGCTTTTAAATTCTGGATCTGCTCTTCCATACCACACACCTCATTCATTTGGTTCTCCAAATCGTATTGGAGTTCAAGAATCTCATTCCTCTTTCTCACAGTTCATCAGTTTTGATTTTCAATTTTTAAAAATGTATTTAAGAGATCCGGGCATCACTGGCAAGGCCAGTATTTATTGTCCATTCCTAATTTCCCTTGAGAAAGTGGTGGTGAGCTTCCTTCTTGAACTGCTGCAGTCCCTCTGGTATCGGTACATCCACGGTGGCATTAGGCAGGGAGTTCCATGATTTTGACCCAGCGACAATGAAGGAATGGTTATATTTCCAAGTCAGGATGGTGAGTGACTTGGAGGGGAACTTCCAGGTAGTGGTGTTCCCATACATCTGCTGCTCTTGTCCTTCTAGATGAGTTTGGAAGGTGCTGCCTAAGGAGCCTTGGTTAGTTCCTGCAGTGCACCTTGTACACATTGCTGTTACTGTGCTGTGGTGGCAGAGGAAGTGAATGTTTGTGGAAGGAGTACTAATCAATTGGGCTGCTTTGTTCTGGATTATGTCAAGTTTCTTGAGTGTTGTTGGAGCTGCACTCATCCAGGCAAGTGGAGAGTATTTCATCACACTCCTGAATTGTGCCTTGCAAATTGTGGGCATGCTACATTCAAACAACTGTTCTGATTCACCAGCAATTCATTTTCCTTTTTTATGATACCTCATAGAGACTTCTGATGCTTGAAGTTCATCAAGTTTTAATTGAAGATCTGCCTTGTTGAATTCCATTCTATAAGGTTGACATTTCGACATGAAGGTAGTCACCACTGATGTATATATTAGGTGCTTTGTGGTAAGGCCCTGTACTACAGGTACAGGGGGTAGTTCCCTGCCTGCTGGCTCCACCCAGTAGGCGGAGTATAAATATGTGTGCTCCTCGTACAGCAGCCATTTCGCCAGCTGCTGTGGGAGGCCACACATCTTAGTGTAATAAAACCTTGATTGCATCCAACTCTCGTGTTTGTGTAATTGATCGTGCATCAATTTATTACACTAAAGTTTTCAGAAGATGGACCTCCGCATCAAGCCGGATCGCCTGCAGCTGGATCCGCAATCAGGCAACGCCAAAAAGGACTTTGAACATTGGCTAGCCTGTTTCGAAGCTTACATCAGGTCTGCACCAGACCCAATTCTGGAAGCTCAGAAGATTCAGATCCTCTACACGCGGCTGAGCTCCAACGTCTTTCCCCTTATCCAGGACGCGCCAACCTACTAAGACGCCATGGCGCCACTGAAGGAAAACTACGCTCAGTGGACTAACACGCTATATGCCAGACACATCCTCTCTACTCCTGGTCAACTTCCTGGTGAGTCAGTGGAAGATTTCTGGCGTGCTCTAATTCCCTGATGCACGATTAATGACCACTAAAGCGAGGTTGTAGTCCAACTGAAGGCTTTAATAAGCTAGATGTTTCCCCCAGCAGCTCAGGTACAGAATGAAGGCTGCTGGGGCGGCACGGGTTCTTATACCCCGCCTAGCAGGGCGGAGCTATCATACATTCTAACCAATAGAAAGCATACAGTTTCCACCAATGGTGCTTTAGCCTATCAGGTACCATAATACCTATAATACCACATTCCCCTAGTCAGAGACTGTGACTGTCAGGCCATCACGGCCACGGAACACTCGAACCTGCTCATGAGAGATGCTTTTGTTACGGGGATAGGGTCGGATTACATCCGCCAGCGTCTCTTAGAAGAGTCAACGCTCGACCTCGCGGCAACCAAAAAGCTAGCGCTCTCGCTGACAGTCGCTTTGCGCAACATCCAGGCCTACACCCCTGGTCGCGCGGCCCACCCCTCCTACGCATCGTGGACTCCGCAGACGGCCGCCCCATCGGGGACCCCACTCAACCTGTGCCGCACGGCAGCCAACCAACCCTGGGGGCCCCAAATGTTACTTCTGTGGGCAGCCAAATCACCCCCGACAATGCTGCCCGGCCCGGAGCGCCCTTTGCAAGGCCTGTGGCAAGAAGGGACACTTCGCTGCGGTGTGCCAGGCCCGCGCAGCCACCGCTATTGTTCTGACTCCCCCACGTATGGCCAGCTGCCATCTTCCCCTCCCCGGACCACGTGCGGCCCGTGGGAGCCACCATCTTGTCCTCCCCAGGATCATCAGGTGCCGCCATCTTGTTTCCCCCACGACACGTGCGGCCCATCGACGCCGCCATCGTACCAGGACCCATGCCCCACGGGCACCCCATGGCCTGCCACCATCGACGACCAGCCACATCTCACCTCGGTCACAATTGACCAGTCCCGTCCACGCAACCTAGCAACGGACTCTACCAACATGAAAATCGATGGGCATGAGACCTCCTGCCTGCTGGACTCAGGGAGCACCGAGAGCTTCATCCATCCCGATACGGTAAGGCGCTGTTCCCTCGCGGTACACCCCGCCAACCAGAGAATCTCCCTGGCCTCCGGGTCCCACTCCGTGGTGATCCGGGGGTACTGCATAGCCACTCTCACTGTCCAGGGCGTGGAGTTCAGCGGCTTCCGCCTCTATTTCTTCCCCAACCTCTGCGCTGCCTTGCTACTCGACCTGGACTTCCAGTGCAACCTCCAGAGCCTAACATTGAAATTCAGCGGGCCCCTACCACCCCTTAAGGTGTGCGGCCTCGCAACCCTAAAGGTCGACCTATCTTCCCTATTTGCAAACTTAACCCCAGACTGCAAACCCGTCGCCACCAGGAGCAGACGGTACAGCGCCCAGGACAGCACCTTCATCAGGTCCGAAGTCCTACGACTGCTTCGAGAAAGCATCATCGAGGCCAGCAACAGCCCCTGGAGAGCCCAAGTTGTGAAAACTGGGGAGAAACACAGAATGGTTGTGGACTACAGTCAGACCATCAATAGGTACACGCAGCTCGATGCGTACCCCCTCCCACGCATATCTGATATGGTCAATCAGAATGCACAGTACCAGGTCTTCTCAACTGTCGACCTAAAATCCGCCTACCACCAGCTCCCCATCCGTAAGGCGGACTGCCCATACACTGCCTTCGAGGCAGATGGCCACCGTTACCACTTTCTTAGGGTTCCCTTTGGCGTCACCAACGGGGTCTCGGTTTTCCAACGGGAAATGGACCAAATGGTTGACCGGTACGGGCTACGGGCCACTTTCCCGTACCTAGACAACGCCACCATCTGCACCCACGATCAGCAGGACAACGACGCCAACCTTGCCAAATTTCTCCACATCGCCACTCTCCTCAACCTAACTTATAACAAGGAGAAGTGCGTGTTCAGCACGAACCGCTTAGCCATCCTCGGCTATGTGGTCCAGAACGGAGTTCTGGGGCCCGATCCCGACCGCATGCGCCCCTCATGGAACTCCCCCTCCCCCACTGCCCCACAGCCCTCAAACGTTGCCTGGGGGTCTTTTCTTACTACGCCCAGTGGGTCCCAAATTATGCGGACACGGCCCGCCCACTCATTCTATCCACTCTTTTTCCCCCTAATGGCCGAGGCTCACCAGGCCTTCAACCGTATTAAGGCTGACATCGCCAAGGCCGCGATGCACACAGTTGACGAAACGTTACCATTTCAAGTTGAGAGCGACGCATCAGACGTCGCTCTAGCCGCCACCCTCAACCAAGCAGGCGGGCCCGTGGCATTCTTTTCACGAACCCTTCATGCCTCCGAAATTCGGCATTCCTCCATCGGAAAAGAGGCCCAAGCCATCGTTGAAGCTGTGCAGTATTGGAGGTATTACCTGGCTGGCAGGAGATTCACTCTCCTCACTGACCAACGGTCGGTAGGCTTCATGTTTAACAATACACAGCGGGGCAAGATCAAGAACGATAAAATCTTGAGGCGGAGGATCGAGCTCACCACCTACAACTATGAGATTTTGGATCACCCCGGTAAGCTCAATGAGCCCCCAGATACCCTATCCCGAGGTACATGTGCCAGCGCACAGGTGGACCGACTCCGGACTCTGCACGACAACCTTTGTCACCCGGGAGTCACACGTTTGTACCACTTCATCAAGGCCCGCAATCTGCCCTTCTCCGTCGAGGAAGTCAGGGCAATCACCAGAGACTGTCAAGTTTGCGCGGAGTGCAAACCGCACTTCTACCAGCCAGACCGTGCACACCTGGTGAAGGTCTCCCGCCCCTTTGAACGCCTCAACGTGGACTTCAAAGGGCCCCTCCCCTCCACCGACCGTAACATATACTTCCTCAGTGTGGTCGATGAATATTCCCGATTCCCCCTTGCCGTCCCATGCCCCGACATGACGTCTACCACCGTCATCAAAGCCCTCAACACCATCTTCGCTCTGTTCGGCTTCCCCGCCTACGTCCACAGCGACCGGGGATCCTCATTCATGAGCATTGAGCTGTGTCAGTTCCTGCTCAACAAGGGTATCGCCTCGAGCAGGACGACCAGCTACAACCCCCAGGGAAACGGGCAGGCGGAGAGTGAGAATGGGACGGTCTGGAGGGCCATCCAGCTGGCCCTACGGTCCAGACATCTCCCGGCCTCCCGCTGGCAGGAGGTCCTCCCCGACGCACTGCACTCCATTCGGTCGCTCCTATGCACTGCGACTAATGACACACCCCATGAACGTCTCTTTGCCTTCCCCAGGAAGTCCACCTCCGGTGTCACTCCGGTGTCCGGTTGAGAGGGTACAGCTACTCCACGCCAACCCACAGTACGCCTACGTAGCGTACCCCGACGGCCGCCAAGATACTGTCTCCCTCCGGGACCTGACACCAGCTGGTTCCACACACACACACCCCTCTGGCCCGGCACCACCCTCCCCTCCCCCGGCGCATCCAGCCGCAACCCCCACCCCAGGACAATCCGTCCTCCCCTGCCCACGCCCAAGGATGACGAGGATTTCGGCATGCTCCCGGAGTCACCGAAGACCAGACTGACAACGGAATCACCGCCATCACTGCGGCGCTCCCAACGGCAGATCAAGGCTCCGGACCGACTGAACCTGTAACTTGATCGGGACTCTTTAAAAAAAAAACCATCATCCTTCTGTATAACTCTCCTCCACCCCCGCTGGACTCAATTTCTTTTCTGTACTTTAAAACATGTACTTGTATATAGTTCTCCACCACCCCCGCCGGACTCAATTTTAACAGGGGATGAATGTGGTAGTCACCACTGATGTATATATTAGGTGCTTTGTGGTAAGGCCCCTGTACCACAGGTACGGGGGTAATTCCCTGCCTGCTGGCTCCGTCCAATAGGTGGAGTATAAATATGTGTGCTCCTCGTACAGCAGCCATTTCGCCAGCTGCTGTGGGAGGCCACACATCTTAGTGTAATAAAGCCTCGATTGCATCCAACTCTCATCTTTGTGTAATTGATCGTGCATCAGACATTTCAAGCCTCAGTGAAGTGCTTGGCTTTCTGTGACTGATGCTCAATTGTTCTCCCCAATTCTCATTTTTCATTAGCAAATTCTTCTTTCTTATGTGAAAGTTGGTTCATCGCACAGACCAGCTTTTTTTTCAATTGCTCATTGTTGGTAATGTGGGGCGAGACTCTCCGACCCCCCCCGCCGGGTCGGAGAATCGCCGGGGGCTAGCGTGAATCCCGCCCCCGCCGGTTGCCGAAGTCTCCGGCACCGGATATTCGGCGGGGGCGGGAATCGCGCCACGCCAGTTGGCGGGCCCCCCGCGCGATTCTCCGGCCCGGATGGGCCGAAGTCCCGCCGCTAAAATGCCTGTCCCGCCGGCGTAAATTAAACCACCTACCTTATCGGCGGGACAAGGCGGCGCGGGCGGGCTCTGGGGTCCTGGGGGGGGCGCGGGTCGATCTGGCCCCGGCGGGTGCCCCCACGGTGGCCTGGCCCGCGATCGGTGCCCACCAATCCGCAGGCGGGCCTGTGCTGTGGGGGCACTCTTTCCCTTCCGCCATCGCCACGGTCTCCACCATGGCGGAGGCAGAAGAGACTCCCTCCACTGTGCATGCATGGGAAGCTGTCAGCGGCCGCTGACGCTCCCGCGCATGCGCCGCCCGGAGATGTCATTTCCTGGGCACCAAAGGCCTTTTCCGCCAGCTGGCGGGGCGGAAATTCGTCCGGCTCCGACCTAGCCCCTCAAGGTTGGGGCTCGACCCCCAAAGATGCGGAGCATTCCGCACCTTTGGGGCGGCGCGATGCCCATCTGATTTGCGCCGTTTTGGGCGCCAGTCGGCGGACATCGCGCCGTTTCCTGAGAATTTCGCCCAAGTTTCTCAAATTTTGGTCAGATATTATTCAACTCCATCCCTATAAACTTTGGCAAGAAATGAACACTCTTCATTATATCAAACCTCAATTCCAAACTACTCGCCTCTCCTGCGCCCTGCACCCTAAGCTTTTCTCTAGCCAGTTTATGTTAGTCTGAGTTCTCTCTCTCTTTGAAACTATCGATCTCTTTCTTTCTTTGCTAACTTCTCTCTCTGGGGATGAAGTTTCTTCATTTCAATTTCTTTCAATCTTTCTTTTTCCTTTCCCTCTTTTTCCAATTTGATCATTTTCATTTCCATTTCTTTTTCTATCTCAAGCAGCATCATTTGCAACTGAATTTTTACTAAGTCTCGCAATGATACACCAATTTCTCACCTTATAATTCCAAATGCTGGGTAATAACTTTATTCGTATCATCCTTAGAAAATCCTGCTTTTATTTCTACATGCAATTTACCTGCTAACTCCCTTATTCCAACCTTATTCAAGGATTTAAAATAATCCACTGTGTCGTGGCCAGAGGACAGGAAGGAATATTGTGTATATATATATCACCAACCTGGCTACTCTATATAATTATTATTTTTATTTTTTAAATGGGCATGGCTTTATCCTGACTAGCCATAATTCATACCAGAGGAATTTCTAACCTTCAGTAAACCAGCAGGGACCTCATTAGCTTTAAAGAGGTGCTAATGTCCCCGTGACTGCTGACAATCAAATTCAAAAGAAATACACCAACACCATTTTACATTTCTAAGATAGAGCTCCAGCCAATGCAGACTGCAGCGCTGAGAAAACCCCCGCTATTCAACAGCACTTTGCCCTTTATTTTGGCCTCGGGGAGTTTCTCCCCACTGAGGCCGCACTTAGAGGGATTTCCTGCTGAAGTTGAAGCCGAAGCTTGTCAGCGGAAAAGGCTCCTCGCAGTTTGGGGTGCCGTTTTGACCGGCTGCCCCAATCTCTTTACCCCCCCCCCCCACCGCCCCAATCTTACAGAGGCCCCGCAGGAACCTCCAACTCACCCCCCGCTACCTGGCAAGACCCCCCTGGGCCTGACCCCGATGGTGCCAATCTGGCACCCTGCCACCGGGTGGCACTGTCATAGATGTGCCAGGGTGCCATCTTGCACTTTCCCCGAGCACCCAGGGAACTTCAATGGACTGGGAGAATTCCCCGCCCCGGTACTGGTAAGACTGGACAGGGTTTGTGTGGACCAGTACTAAATGGCACCCTGGCGAGGTCTCCCAGGTGCAGTCGGTGAGTCCCAGTGCCGGGTGAATCTGGCCCCTGGGTATTTAAATATTCATAAATGGATCTTGCCCAACGAGGGTGAGAGCCACATTGCACTGAGCGGAGTGAGTCGGGTGATTCGCGATTGGCCCGGTGTGGACCCCAATTTTGGGTTCGCACGTGATTCATCCATTGTGCCCAGATTGATGCTGGGCGCAATGATGTTGCTGAATCAGGCCCAGTATGTCTGCAAAGGACAAAAGGGACCCTTTCTCCTCGATTAAACACGTCAAGATTCCAGAACTGCGAAAGCACATCCTTTGTCCGACACCCAGGAGAAGAAGCAACGTATAGCACATGACCTACCCCAAGCTGATGGAAGCATGTGGAACTGAATTTTGCCATGTGGAATATTGCCATGTGGAATGGAACCCAGGCAGACTACCATTTTGCCATTGAGTAGGTAGCAGCAGAAGGAGCTCTGACCAGGTAAACTTCCTGGCCCTCATCTACATTGTGTAGTGCTGGACCATTGGAACCTCTGGGTCTTCAAAACTAATTCATTTCTGCATGTCTACTCCCAGCATGGAAGTCCTCGCTTCTAGAAAGATGGGTCACCCTGCACCAGTCAGCCTACTACCCTGTTAAGGAATACATCATTGGACCTTTGATTCAGGACTCTGTGGTACAAACCATAACTCTTATTTAAATTGTGGTTGCCCTGTACCCCTTTCTTTCCTTTATCCCTCTTATTGTATGAGTGTATAAGGGCAGATGTGGCGAAACTCCTTTACTGGGTTTTATGTGTGTAAAATAAACCAACCTTCTTATTTTAGTTTTCTGTGGGAGTATCCATTGGGGTTTGGAACACTCCAAAAGGGGTAGGGGAAAATATGCCACCGCTTATAAAGGGGGAAATTGGGTATCAAAAACACAATTCTGTTTACCGACAGAGAGGAGAAATAAAGGTAGTTTCCTTAATCCCCTGCAGTCCATAATGACTGTTACATTCTCTACCCCCAGAAAAATCTTAGCAACAGTCAAAGCCATTTGTGAGTTCCAGCCAGTGCAGTATACTTCACAGCAAATCCTGTCCCAATGCCCACTAACTCCACAAACTCATTTCTTTAAGGATTCATAGACCCCATTAAATTCAAGCATTTTCGATCATGGGTGAGTCCTCATTTTGTTACGATCCCAGCTGATGTCTAGAGCAGAACCTGGCTCGATATATCCCAACTTTTGTTTTGAAACCACGGAAGAAAGTTACTGGATAAATTCACAGGAGACTGTTGATGAACTTTTAACACAAAGAATAAAACATTTACTAAACAAAAAAAAATTATATTGCACCAGACAAAAAAGTTGGAAATATCTCAATGCAAGCAGAAAAGAATTGTTTGAATATTCATTATTCCTTCGCCCCAGCTACATCTTTACGGACTTATACAAATTTGGAAAGATAAAATAACTTACCATAACTAATGTTCAGCATAAGTATATGGTACTTGTGAATTATCGGATGAGCTGTAGTCAGATGCTCCTATGTAAATGACAGGTGCAACCAAAGCAGATTCTCTGGATTCTCAACAATCCACCCAGATGCTTGTCAAACTGTAAGTCACCCAGTCTCATTGAAACTCTGTTTTTCCCATGAGAGTTTCGAATCTCCACATTTGAAAATCAGGCATGGAATTCTCTTCATACATTGTTCCCACTTGGACAGTTTCAACAAGAATCCACTTCCAGGATTTCAAACCTGCCTTCCAAGACTCTTTTCCCCATGATCTCGGAATGCACTGAAGCTTCAACTTCCAAGCACATTTTCAGATATGCTTATCTCTTCTTTTTCATTTTCCCACTGAATATTCCTTATACCTCTTTAAAAGACAGCCCATTGTTCCAATACAGTTTTGCCTGTCAATGTCTTTAATTCCAATTTGCCCTGAGTAGTTATTTCCCACCGCATCAAAATTCTCAAATTAAATATTTCCCACCGCATCAAAATTCTCAAATTAAATATTTTACCTCTTCCCATTTCTCTCCAGCGCCACATTAATCTGCTCTGTTTTTTTTTCATAGCTAATCTGTACTACTTTAATCCCGGCTCCCTAAATGCTCCCCTACAGACACAATCCATCTCGTCCCTCAGGACCAGCAATGTCTCCTTCCTCATTGTACTCAAAATACACTGATTAAGAAAGTTCTCCTGACCACTCTTCAGAAATCCTTCCACCCCTCCCTCCCCCAGCCACTGCTCTTTACATTATTACTATCCCAGGCTTTATTAGGATAATTGAAATCCCCAGTACCACAGCTCATTTCTGTCGTTTACCTGTAAATATACGCCTCTATATCTTTCCCACAAGTTGGTGGCCAATAAAATACATCCAGTTGTATAATGATACCTCTGAACTCTAATTAATTCTGTCCCTGATCCCTCGAGGATATCCTCTCTCTCTCTAGCACGGTAATATTCTCCTTAATACTGCTACATCTCCTTCTTTCTTTCCTTCCCTATCTTTCCTGAGCACCTTATATCCAGGAATAATTACTAAACAGCCCTGTCTTCTTTTTGAGTCAGGTCTTCAATATTAACAAGACACCATATAAATCTTTGTTTATTTTCACCTGCAGTTCACCAACCTTATTTACTGTGTTTCCAAAGAATTTACATAATGCACTGTAAACTTAATTTGGACTTTATTTTGTTCTTTATTAATCTGACCCCACCTAATACCTATTTCAGCTCTAGTACGATCTGTCTCTGCCAATCCTTTGTGCATCTTGTTTGTTCTTTCTTATTCAGCATCTTGGTTCCCACCCCACTGCCAAATTAGTATAAACCCTCAGCAACAGCACTAGCAAACCACCCAGCCAGGGCATTAGCCCCGGCTCTGTTGCAGCGGAACCCATCTGGCCTGCAGAGGTGTCATTTCACCCAGAGCTGGCCCCAATCTAAAGCCATACCTCCTGCCCTATCCTTCCTGCCACACATTAATCTGCTATATCCTCCTATTCCTGTACTTACTAGTGCCTGTTATTTGGAGCAACCTGGAGAAATCCAAATCTGGAATCCTCACAACAATCAAGAAGCATTTAGATGAGCACTTGAAATACCATAGCAAACAAGGTTACGGTTCAAGTGCTGGAAAATGCAATGAGAATAGGCAGGTGCTTTATGACCGGTGCAGACCCGATGGGCCGAAGACCCTCGTCTTGTGCTGTAAAACTCCATGACTCTAAATCCATGCCAACTTGCCCTGATGACTGCATAATTCGCCAGATGTTTTCAGATATCCATTTCCTGGTTATTTTCCAACACGTCAGGCACATGGGGCGGGATTCTCTGACCCCCCGCCGGATCAGAGAATCGCCGGGAGCTGGCGTGAATCCCACCCCCGCCGGTTGCCGAATTCTCCGGAAACGGTTATTCGGCAGGGGCAGGAATCACGGCACGCCGGCCGGCGGCACCCCCCCGCCCCCCCCCCCCCCCACCCCGGCGATTCTCCGGCCCGTGATGGGCCGAAGTCCCGCTGCTGTCATGCCTGTCCCACCAGCGAGGATCAAACTACCGGCGGGACTGGGGGGGCGCGGGCGGGCTCCGGGGTCCTGGGGTGGGGCGCGGGGCGATCTGGCCCCGGGGGCTGCTCCCACAGTGGCCTGGCCCGCGATCGGGACCCACCGATCCGTGGACGGGCCTGTGCCGTGGGGCACTCTTTTCCCTCCGCCTCGGCCACAGCCTCTGCGATGGCTGACGCGTAAGAGACCTCCCCCCCCCGCCCTGCGCATGTGCGGGGATGACGTCAGCGGCCGCTGACGCTCCCGCGCATGCGCGGACTTCCGCCGCCCAGCGAAGTCCTTTCGGCCCCGGCTGGCATGGCGCCAAAGGCCTTCCACGCCAGCCGGTGGAGCGGAAACCACTCCGGCGCGGGCCTAGCCCCTCACGGTGAGGGCTTGGCACCTAAAGATGCGGAGAAATCCGCACCTTCGGGGCGGCCCAACGCCGGAGTGGTTCACGACACTCCATCCCGCCGGGACCCCCCCACCCAGCCAGGTAGGGAAGAATCCCGCCCATGATCTCAAATTCTTCAGGTCAGGGTTGTTCCATTTCAACAATTCCCTTCTTTCCCATTCATTTCCACAAGTCTTGATTCTAATGTTTCCCTTAAGAACCTTGCAAATCTTCTTTAATTATCCTTACATGCACGCCATCATGCCTCAAGAATTTATCCTCTTTTTATAGCTTCAACTTTTCTGTCATTCCCTCTCCTTAACTACCATTGATCTTAAGATTCTCCCCTGGTGGCCAAGAAAAGCAACATGCAATTTTGGAACCAATAACCTGGAAAACTTCAAATGTAGATATGTACATATGTGGTTAAGCTGTCCAGGATATCAACCCTTCCCCGATTACTTGATATCACGGGCGAAATTCTCCCCCAACGGCGCGATGTCCGCCGACTGGCGCCAAAGACGGCGCCAATCAGACGGGCATCGCGCCGGCCCAAAGGTGCGGAATGCTCCGCATCTTTGGGGGCCGAGCCCCAACATTGAGGGGCTAGGTCGGCGCCAGAGGGATTTCCGCCCCGCCAGCTGGCGGAAATGGCGTTTGTTGCCCCGCCAGCTGGCGCGGAAATGCGGCGCACGCGCGGGAGCGTCAGCGGCCGCCGACAGTTTCCTGCGCATGCGCAGTGGGGAGAGTCTCTTCCGCTTCCGCCATGGTGGAGGCCGTGGCGGAGGCGGAAGGGAAAGAGTGCCCCCACGGCACAGGCCCGCCCGCGGATCGGTGGGCCCCGATCGCGGGCCAGGCCACCGTGGGGGCACCCCCCGGGGTCAGATCGCCCCGCGCCCCCCCACCCCGATCGCCCGTCCACGCCGCCTGGTCCCGCCGGTAAATACCGGGCGCAATTCTCCACTCCCACGCCGGTTGGGAGAATCGCCTGGGCCGCCGAAATTTCCGGGGATGCTGGTCCGACGCCCTCCCGCGATTCTCCCGAGCGGCGGGAATGGGCCAGTCGGGTTTCGCGGGCTGCAGGCCGGAGAATCGCCGGGGATACCCAAAATGGCGATTCTCCGGCACCCACGCGATTCTGTGGCCCGGATGGGCCGAGCGGCCAGGCCAAAACGGCGGGTTTCCCGCAGCGCCGTCCACACCTGGTCGCTACAGTCGTGGGCGGTGCGTGAACGCTGGGGGGGGGGCAGCCTGTTGGGGGGGCGAGGGGGGATCCTGCACCGGCGGGTACCTTAAATGTGGGTTGGCCCGCAATCGGTGCCCACCGGTCGTTGGGCCGTCCTCTCTGAAGGAGGACCTCCTTCCTTCCGCCGCCCCGCAAGATCCGTCCCCATCTTCTTGCGGGGCGGATATGGACAGGACGGCAACCACGCATGCGCGGATAACGTCCGTTATGCGGCGCCGGCCGCGTCATCTAATCGGCGCTGCTTTTACGCGGGCGACAAGGCCTCGCGCGGGTAGATGACTCGGCCCCGATACTGGCCCATTGTCAGGGCCTGAATCAGTCGCGACCGGGGCCGTTCCGCGCCGTCGTGAACCTCGACGGCGTTCACGACGGCGCGGCCACTTCGGCGTGGAGGTGGAGAATCGCGCCCCCCAGCTTTGATTTACGCCGGCGGGACAGGCAATCTCTGGGCGGGACTTCGGCCCATCCGGCCCGGAGAATTGAGCGGGGGGTCCCGCCAACCGGCGCGGCCCGATTCCCGCCCCCGCCCAATCTCCGGTACCGGAGACTTGGGCGGGGGCGGGATTCACGGCGGCCAACGGCCATTCTCCGACCCGGCGGGGGGTCGGAGAATGACGCCCCACATCACCATCAATACGCTTCAAAAATGTCACTACTTCATTCAAGCATTGTTTCCTCTGTTCTTAGAGAACTCGGGCGTGATTCTCCCATCGGGCGGCTACGTGACGATGCCAACGTAAAAACGGGAATGTTTTACTCCGGCCCGTTCCAGGACCCCATTCTCCGGGCCACTGCGCGGGAACGGCCCACGCTGCTCCAGCTGCTGATCCCGGCCTGAACCCGGCGCCACGGGGTCTGCGCATGCGCAGTTGGGCCAGCGCCAAGTAGTGCCTGCGCAGTGGTCTTCTTCCCCGTGCCGGCCCCGACGCCAAATGGCGCAGGGCTACAGGAGCCGGCGCAGAGGAAAGGGCTACAGAGAGGCCGGCCCACCGATTGGTGGGCCCCGATCGCGGGCCAGGCCACTACGGAGGCCAACCCCGGAGTCGGACCCTTCCTTCACCCCCCCCCCCCCCCCCACAGGCCGCCCCCGGACCCTTCATCGCCAAGGTCCCGCCAGCTGAGAGGATGTTAGAACGGCGCCAGCGGGACTCGGCTTTTCATTTGGGTTGGAGAATCGGCGCGCCGGCCCATGCCGGCTCGGGCCGGAGAGTCGGAGCATTCCCCGACTGGCGCCAGGCTGACCACGCCAGCCCCAGTGGTGCCGATTCTCCGCTCTGCTCTGCGGAGAATCGTGTCCCGGCATCGGGGCGGCATGGCGCGATTCACACCGCCCGCCAGCGATTCTCCGACCCAGCCGGGGGGGGGGGAGGCGCGGGGGGGGGGGAATTTATATTGGGGCCAGCTTTTCTAACCTGGCAGTCAGTAAAATAAAAATTGGTAGGTTGTGCAAAGTTTGGACACTTAACCCTGCCAGATTACCACCCAGGTGATTAAGAGAAATAAGTACCGCATTGTTTTTTATGTTCCCTGTAATGCTGATATCATTGATATTTTTTGTCTATCCTATCAATTTAAATTAGTGTTTTGTGGTTCAGTAGTAGCATCCCTATCTCTGGGTCAGAAGCTCCAGGTTGAAGTCCCACTCAGGGATTTGATGACCAAGGAAGATGCACTCAGAACATGGATGAACAACCTGCAAGATTATTAGCCTGTAAGAGTGGCGGAGTTTTCTGGTTAGCCACAACTGCAGAAGGCGGCAGCAAAGCACTACAGACCTTGTTAAGCATAGCCATAGACCAGCACATGGAAGTCCATGGTTGCCAGCACCCTTTCAGAGCTTGTCCCTGTAGAGAGAGAGAGATCCAATTAAGCAGTCATACCATGTCTGTCTATCTTTGAATGTGGAGGTTATTTTTCTGTCTCACCTCCTTTATTGCTCACATCGTCTTCTTCTTAGTCCTTCCGTAGAAACAAAGAAACATAGAAATTGGAGCAGGCGTCGGTCATTTGACCCTCCAGGACTGCTTCACCTTTCAATATAATCATGGCTGATCCTCTGGGCGAGATTCTCCGACCCCCCGCCGGGTCGGAGAATCGCCGGGGGCTGGCGTGAATCCCGCCCCCGCCGGTTGTCGAATTCTCCGGCACCGGAGATTAGCGGGGGCGGAAGAGACTCCCTCCACAGCGCATGCGCGGGGATGCCGTGAGCGGCCTCTAACGCTCCCGCGCATGCACCGCCCGGCAATGTCATTTCCGCGCCAGCTGGCGCGGCGGGAATTAGTCTGGCGCGGGCCTAGCCCCTCAAGGTTGGGGCTCGGCCCCCCAAGATGCGGAGGATTCCGCACCTTTGGGGCGGCACGATGCCCAACTGATTTGCGCCGTTTTTGGCGCCGGTCGGTGGACATCGCGCCGATACCGGAGAATTTCGCCCTCTATCTCAACACCATACCTCTGCACTTTCCCCATAACCCTTGACACCTTTAGAGTCTGGAAATATCTCTACTTCCTTCTTAAACATATTCAGTGATCTGGCCTCCACAGCCCTCTATGGTAGAGATTTCCACAGATTCACCACTCTCTAAGTTAAGGCGGTTCTCCTCATCTCAGTTCTAACTGGCCTACCCTGTATCCTGAGACTGTGACCCCTTGTTCCAAACTTCCCAGCCAGAGGAAACAACACCCCTGCATCCAATCTGTCCAGCCCTGTCAGAATTTTATACATTTCAATTAGATCCCCCTCACTATTTTAAACTCCAGTGTTTGGAGGTCTAGTTGACCTAATCTCTCCTCACATGACAATCCTGCCATCCCAGGAATCAGTCTGGTGAACCTGCGCTGTACTCGCTCTAGTGCAAGTATATCCTTTCGTATGTATGGAGACCAAAACGGAACCTAATACGACAGGTGTGGTCTCACTGAGGCCGTGTACAGCTCCAGTAAGACATCCTTGCTCCCGTATTCAAGACCCCTTCCAATGAAGGCCAGCATAAATTGCATTATAAATTAATGTTATAATTCATGTATTATGCACTTAAGAGTAAGCCACTCGGGCAGCACAGTAGCATAGTGGTTAGCACAATTGCTTCACAGCTCCAGGGTCCCAGGTTCGATTCCCAGCTTGGGTCACTGTCTGTGCGGAGTCTGCACGTTCTTCCCATGTGTGTGCATGGGTTTCCTCCGGGTGCTCTGGTTTCCTCCCACAGTCCAAAGATGTGCAGGTTAGGTGGATTGGCCATGCTAAATTGCCCTTGGTGTCCAAAATTGCCCTTAGTGGTGGCTGGGTTACTGGGTTATGGGGATAGGGTGGAGGTGTGGGCTTGCATCGGTTGTTCTTTGCAAGAGCCGGTGCAGACTCGATGGGCCGAATGGCCTCCTTCTGCACTGTAAATTCTATGATTACACTCCTTGTCCAAGTTTTACCCTTCTGATAATCTATTCCAGCCTAGATTTGTTAACTGTTTACTTATTCCCCCAAAGTCTACCTTTCTAAAATTCAGAATCTTCAGTGTACTTTTCGTATCCAGGGTGAATCAGATGCCAATTTCAATGTACAAAGATTTAACTGGAAGAAGCAGGAAAGCTCCAAAATGTTATCTAAGTTTTCATTTCTCAAATACTTTTCCTTTTGCTGTTCAAAGTACGATGCAGAGTGGCTTCAACCTTCATATGCTTTCTAATAATGGCACTAAGGTCTCATCTAACCTCTCAGATGAACACAAAACATCCCATGCTACAAACTGAAGAAAGGCTGTGGAGTTCTGTCACTGTCTGGCACATTTATCCACCAGCCTACAAAACTCAAAGATTATCTCATAATTTATCTGACTGCTGTTTGTAAAAAAAATTGAAAGACACACTTTGCTTGCCTCGTTTCTTACCTTGCAACAGCTACTTCAAAAGTACAATCTGGTGTTATTGTGTAATCTTGAGATAATGACATTTCAACACTAGAGGGAGCCTTCTGATCCCACTTTTCTCAAGGCAACCGGATTTGAATGCTTCTTTTAGTCACCTTGGATCTGGATTTGGATTTGGAAAGCCTGAGACCTTAAACAACATAAGTACAGGGTGCACAGACAAGTACATATAGCAAGCACACTGGAATTATTCTAGGAACTGATATGAATGTAACAGAATACAGCATGGAAGATACAAGTGTCCAGATTTAAATGATGTACATTTATGCCAAGATTTAACTGGAAGAAGCAGAAAATTCCAGTGTGCTTGCTATATGTACTTGTCTGTGCACCCTGTACTTATGTTGTTTAAGGTCTCAGGCTTTCCAAATTGAATTACACGATCCAAGGTGACTAAAAGAAATCACAGCATTCAGCTCCGGTTGCCTTAAATTTGTAATGACAGCGTGGTTCACATTATTATTATTTTTAAAACATTATTAAAAATGTTTCCAATTAACGAGCAATTTAGCGTGGCCAATCCACCTACCCTGCACATTTTGGGTTATGGGGGTGAGACCCATGCAGACACAGGGAGAAGGTGCAAACTCCACATGGGCAGTGACCCAGGGCCAGGATCGAACCCGGGTCCTCGGCACCGTGAGGCTGTAGTGCTAACCATTGCGCCACCATGCCGCCCAGCATGGTTCACATTATGATTGTAATAGGAATGTGTTAAAGATCAAACCTAGCCAAGAGTAAAAAAATTGGCGAGTCTCAAATGTAACTAGAAATTAAAACCTTACGGGCTGGATTCTCCGTCGGCGGGATCTTCCGCCTTGCCGGCAGCACACTCACGCCCGTGGATTTCCCAATGGCATGGTGGTGCCCACAATGGGAAACCCCATTGGCTGGCTGCCGGTTCGGAGCATCCCGCTGTCGGAGGGAGCGCGCCGCACCAGAAAATGGGTGCGGCAGTACGGAGAATCTCGTCTTACCTTTTAGATATCCCAGTTAATCACATTGACCAACGTTGACAAACAGCTTAGCACAGGCATCATATGCAGTGTATGCTCTCCTAAGGTTAAAGCAGAGGTTTATTGTTGTTGTAGAGAGCAAGGAGTTTTTGCAGGGAATAGCATTCTGGAAATGAAAAGCATTTTATTCCCCAAAATCAACATCCTTCACCATGATGTTTTTTTCCTGCTATACAGCTATGCACCAGCTCTGGTTGAGCTTGTGTCATGTGAGAGTACCTTTAAGAAATGTTTGTCTAAGCAATGTACCTTTAATAAATGGAGCTGATCATATTACTGAAGTGATGTCAGAGGCTGGGGGAAGCTGAGCTCACTTCTGCTTTTGAGTTTCAGTTTGAGAAGGCAGCTGGGAGTGTCTGTGCGTTTTGCTGAGAGCTGCAGGAAGAAACACAGAGCTGGTCTGTTGATGTCTGCAAATCCAAAGACTAAGAATGTAAGAATGTAACCTCATGTTTGGTTTTGAAGGTTTGAAGTCATTTGGATGTTTAAAGGAACAGTTTGAAGGATTATTTAGTGTTGTAGTCTTTTGGGGTTATCTTTGAAGTAATGGGTGTTAAGATATTCAATGTTTGTTTTTAAAAGGTTAACTTGAGTTCATAGAATAAACATTGTTTTGTTTTAAAAACCATTTGTCCATAATTGCTGTATCACACCTGGAGAGTACGCCGTGTGCTTCCCACACCACAATCTATGAAAAGTTTTGGGTCGGTTGAACTCCATGAAACACTTTGGGGTTCTGTAAACCCGGACCCATAACAATTGGGGGCTCGGGGGGGATAAAAGTCTATCTATTAGATCGGCTTAGTGAACTTAAAGACAGCGAGGGGTGAGTATATTGTGGTTGCTTTTCAGGTGTGGTATTTTAGTTTAAGTGGGGAGTGTGTTGTGGACAATGGCTCTTTCAGAGGCTCAGATGTTTTTGGGGGTGGAGACGGTCACACGCAGTACCTTACAGACAGAGACTAAAAGCAGACTGTTAGATTTGGCAAAAACATTGCAGTTAACATTACCTGACAAAATGCGAAAAGATGAGGTAATTATAGCGGTGGTTAAGCATTTAGAGTTGCCTGAGACACTGTTTGATTCATTGGACATGGCAAAAATTAAGTTGCAAATTAAATAAATGGAACATGAGACAGAATTAAAGCAGCTTGAATGTGAAAGAGAGAGAGAGGAAAAAGAAAGAGAGAGAGGAAAAAGAAAAGGAGAGAAGAAATGAGGGGGAAAAAATAGCCCTAGCGGAACAAAGAAAAAGAGAAAGGGAGATACAGATCAGGGAAAAAGATAAAGAGAGAGCTTCAGAAAATGGCCATGAAACATGACAGTCAGTTAAAATTGGCAGATGTAAAGGGAAACGAACAGTTGGATGATAGTGATGAGGATAGCGAGAAAGAGTGTCATAGTCGAAGGCTTGGTGGGAATCTATTTATATATGTCCAAGCATTGCCAAGGTTTGATGAGAAGGAGGTAGAAGCCTTTTTCATTTCATTTGAGAAGGTAGCTAAACAAATGAAATGATCACAGGACATGTGGGTATTACTGATTCAAACAAAGCTGGTAGGTAGAGCTAGTGAAGTCTTTGCATCACTACCGGAGGAGTGGGACGTATGAGGAGGTGAAAAAATCCATCTTAGGTGCACATGAACTAGTGTCTGAAGCCTACAGACAAAGGTTTAGAAATGTAAGGAAAGAATTTGGTCAAACATACATGGAGTTTGAAAGGCTCAAACAGATTAATTTTGATAGGTGGATAAGGGCTTTGAAAATTGACCAAACGTTTGAAGCTCTCAGAGAAATTATACTTTTGGAGGAGTTTAAAAATTCAATTCCTGATGTAGTGAGAACTCATGTGGAAGAGCAGAGGGTTAAAACTGCAAGGTTAGTAGCAGAAATAGCAGATGATTATGAATTAGTTCATAAATCAAAGTTTGGGTTCCAACATCAGTTTCAGCCTGTGAGGGATAGAAACGGGGGACATGAGAAATACTCAAGTGGTAAAGGTAAAGGTGATCTGATGGGAGACAATAAGGAGAGTGCACCTCAGATTAAAAAAGAAATCCAGGAGGGTGGAAGAGAAATGAAAAGTTTCAAATGTTTTCACTGTAATAAACTAGGTCATGTAAAGTCACAGTGTTGGTGGTTGAAGAAAAGCACTGGGAAGGCTGATGTGGTAAAACAGGATAAGTCAGTGGGGTTTGTTAAAGTGGTAAAGGAAAGACCAAGTGAAGTGAAGGAGGTGCAAAAGATTGTACAGTCTGATCAGGAGGTGATTGATAAGAAGGTGCCAGACCTCTTTTTAAAGAATTTACTTGTGTGGGTAAAGTTTACTCATGTGTATCAGGAGGAGCAGGTAAGAGATACAGGAGCTGGTCAATCTTTAATGGTAAGAGTTGAGGAATTATGTAGTTTGGGAAGAATGTTGGCAGAAAAGGTGGTAATATGTGGAATTCAGGGTGAGAGGAGTAGTGTTCCATTATATAAGGGAAGGTTGGAAAGTCCAGTGAAGAGTGGTGAAGTGGTAGTATGAGTAATAGAGAAACTATCTTGTCCGGGAATACAGTTTATCTTGGGTAATGATGTAGCTGGATCGCAGATGGGAGTGATGCCTACTGTGGTTGATAAGCCAGTGGAAAATCAGACAACTGAAGTGTTGAAGGACGAATATCCTGGGATTTTTCCGGATTGTGTGGTAACAAGGTCGCAAAGTCACCGGTTAAGACAAGAGGAGAAAGCAGAGTGAAGATGAAGTGGAAGTGCAATTATCAGAAACGATTTTTGATCAGATGGTTGAAAAAGAACAAGAACAGGTGGAGGATGAGGCGGATATTTTTAGTTCAGGAAAACTGGTGGAGTTAGAACAGAAAGATAGAACATAGAACATAGAACATAGAACATACAGTGCAGAAGGAGGCCATTCGGCCCATCGAGTCTGCACCAACCCACTTAAGCCCTCACTTCCACCTTATCCCCATAACCCAATAATCCCTCCTAACCTTTTTTGGACATTAAGGGCAATTTAGCATAGCCAATCCACCTAACCTGCACGTCTTTGGACTGTGGGAGGAAACCGGAGCACCCGGAGGAAACCCACGCAGACACGGGGAGAACGTGCAGACTCCACACAGACAGTGGCCCAGCAAGGAATTGAACCTGGGACCCTGGCGCTGTGAAGCCACAATGCTATCCACTGTGCTACCGTGCTGCCCTATGTAGAAATAAAACGGATATATCAGAAAGCATATACGGAAGAGGAATCTGAGAGGATACCAGAGTGTTATTACCGTAAAAGTAATATTTTGATGAGAAAATGGAGACCTCTCCATATGCAGGTGGATGAAAAGTGGGCAGAAGTTCATCAAGTAGTATTGCCGGTAGGGTATAGAAAGGAGGTGTTGCGAGTGGCACATTAGGTACCAGTGGGAGGTCATTTAGGGATAAGGAAAACTCAAGCTAAAATCCAGAAACATTTTTATTGGCCTGGACTACATAAAGATGCAGTTAAATTTTGTCAATCATGTCACACATGTCAAGTGATAGGGAAACCGCAAGCAGTGATAAAATCAGCGCCCTTAATACCCATTCCAGTATTTGAGGAATCTTTTACAAGGGTCCTAATTGATTGTGTAGGACCGCTTCCTAAAACAAAAAGTGGGAATCAATATCTTTTGACTACAATGGATGTGTCTACTAGGTTTCCAGAGGCCATTCCAGTACATAATATTACAGCTAAAAAGATTGTGGAGGAGTTACTTAAATTCTTTACTAGATATGGACTACCCACAGAAATTCAATCAGATCAAGGATCAAATTTTACCTCAAAGTTAATCAAAGGAGTTATGGATAGTTTAGGAATAAAACAATTTAAATCAACAGAGTACCATCCAGAATCGCAGGGAGCGATGGAAAGGTAGCATCAGACATTAAAGACAATGTTGAGGGCTTATTGTCAAGATTATGCAGAGGATTGGGATAAAGGAATTCCGTTCATTCTGTTTGCAATTAGGGATGCACCTAATGAGTCAACCAAATTTAGTCCCTTTGAACTAATTTTTGGTCATGAGGTAAGAGGACCACTTAAATTGATTAAAGAAAAACTGGTGGGTGAGAAATCGGAAGTTACACTATTGGATTACATGTCAAATTTTAGGGAACGAATAAATAGAGCAGGTGAATAGGTTAGACAACATTTGAAAGTTGCACAAAATGTGATGAAACGGGTAGCGGACAAGAACTCCAAAGTTTGTAGTTTTACCAGTTGAGATAAAGTTTTAGTGTTGTTACCAGTGGTAGGTGAACCTTTAAAAGCAAGGTTTTGTGAACTATATCAGATTGAAAGAAAATTAAGTGAGGTGAATTATGTGGTAAAAACACCGAGTGTGTCATGTGAATATGCTTAAAAGGTACTTTGAAAGGGAAGGAGAGAAAAAGGAGGAGGTTTTAATGATTCTAACTCAAAGTGATGAACCAAATCCAGATGACTGTGAATTTGACATACCTCAAATTGAATTGGAAAATTAGGATGTTCTTAAAAATTGGGATAAATTGTTGAGTTATCTTCCAGAGGAAAAACGAAATGACCTGAAAGAGTTATTGATATCACATGGGCAAGTTTGTGGAGATAAATTGTGAAGTACTAAAATGGCTATCTATGATGTAGATGTGGGAAATCCTGTTCCAATCAAACAACATTCATATAGACTTAACCCTTTAAAATTGGCACAGGTTAACAAAGAGATTGAGAGTATGCTTAAAAATGGCACAATTGAAGTGGGTTGCAGCCAATGGAGCTCACCCATAGTGATGGTACCTAAACCAGACAGTACCAACGGTTGTGTGTGGACTATAGAAAGGTGAATGCAGTTACAAGAACGGACTCTTATCCTATCCCACGTTTGGAGGATTGCATTGAGAAAGTGGGTCAATCCGCTTTTATTTCCAAACTGGATTTACTTAAAGGTTACTGGCAGATACCTTTATCCGAAATGGCGAGGGAGATTTCAGCTTTTGTGACTCCAGATGGTATATACCAATTCAAAGTTATGCCATTTGGCATGAAAAACGCCCCAACGACATTTTGACGGTTAACTAACAAAGTTGTCAAGGGGTGCAGTTTATGAACATGGAGATAAGGCATATGTTAGCAGGTCAGCTCCGGAGGGAGGCAGCGGCAAGGGAAATTCTTCAGGTGAATGACAGAGCAGGGAAGTTGGTGGTGGCTCCAGTGCTGATTAACAAGGTTTTTGAGGAGTTTTATGAGAGGTTGTACAAGTCAGAGCCACTCGGGGGAGACCGTGAGATGCAGGAATTTCTAGATGGGTTGGAGTACCCGAGGCTAGGGGAGGGGGACAGGGCTACATTAGAAGGAGCAATAGTGGAGCAGGAGATAAAGGATGCGATTGGGAGGATGCAGTCCGGGAGGGTGGTAGGGCCGGATGGGTTTCCAGTGGAATATTATAAAAAATTTAAGGATAGGTTGGCACCCCTGATGGTGGGGATGTTTGAGGAGGCGATAGGGAAGGGGGTGATGCCGCAAACCTTGGGGCAGGCATCGATTTCCCTGTTACTAAAAAAAGATAAGGATCCGACGGAGTGTGGGTTGTATCGGCCCATATCACTTCTGAATGTGGACGTAAAAGTGTTGGTGAAGGTACTGGCGGGTAGGCTGGAGGAGTGCCTTCCAAAGGTGACAGGGGAGGATCAGACTGGGTTCATGAAAGGGAGGCAGCTGTTTTCGAACATTAGGAGGGTTTTAAACGTTGATGTGGCACCGGCGGAAGGGAAGGAAACGAAGGTAGTTGTGGCATTGGACGCCGAGAAGGCATTTGATCGGGTAGAATGGGGATACCTGATGGCAGTGCTGGAGCGGTTTGGGATTGGACCAAGGTTTGTGAACTGGGTAAAGCTATTATATAAGGAACCGAAGGCAAGTGTCCGCACAAATAATATCAGTTCGAGATATTTCTCTCTCCATCGTGGGACGAGACAGGGATGTCCTATGTCCCCCCTGCTGTTTGCACTTGCGATTGAGCCGTTGGCCATCGCATTGAGAAGTTCGGGAGCATGGAAAGGAATAGTGCGGGGGGGGGGGGGGATAGAGCATAGGGTGTCCTTATATGCCGACGACTTGCTGCTGTATGTGTCGGAGCCGAGTGCGTCGATAGGAGGAATATTGGAGCTACTGCGGGTATTTGGGTCTTTCTCGGGGTACAAGCTGAACCTGGACAAGAGTGAGTATTTTGTGGTGTCTCGGCCGGGGGTGGGGGCAGGGGTGGGGGGGCTGCCATTCCGTAGAGCAGGGACTCATTTTAGGTATCTGGGGGTGCAGGTTGCCCGGGAGTGGGGGAGGCTTCGCAGGTACAACATCACTAGTTTGGTGGGGAGAGTGAAAGCCGATCTGGCAAGGTGGGACGGCCTTCCTCTGTCACTGGCGGGTCGGGTACAGGCGGTTAAAATGAATGTCTTTTTTCAGGGAGATTAAGGAAAGGATTACCTCATTCATATGGGGAGGGAAGGTGGCCAGATTTAGAAAGATGCTGCTACAGAGGGAAAGTCAGGCAGGGGGCTTGGGTCTCCCGAACCTGTTGTACTACTACTGGGCGGCGAATGTGGAGAAGGTGCAGAGCTAGGCCAGAGGGGTGGATTCTCAGTGGGTCAGAATGGAGGAGAGTTTGTGCAGGGGGTTGGGGCTGAAGGCACTAGCTGTCATGATATTCAAACACACACATCATGATGGACACACCAACAGACAAATCAGAACACACAACACCACAACCAATCACACACAAAGACAGGAACCATATAAAAGCACGAACACGACACCTGGTGGACAGTAGGTCTGGGGACAAGGACACGGACACGACCTGTTTTAACATCACAAACAGGGAATCCCCACGTGCAGAGTATCAAGACAAAACTGTACATAGAAAGTTTAAATAAAATAGCGTTGTACCATATACAACTGTGTTGGCTCATCTGTGTGTCAGAACGCCCAACACCACATGGTACAGGAGTGGATCGATACCTGCCAACTAACCTGCCATTCTGGACATGGACCGCACCGACAAGCCGCAGCCGTTGCAAGTCGCGGGGAACCTTGGTACCAATTGGAAGCTCTTCAGGCAGCGATTTGACCTGTACATCCGAGCCAACGAGAAACAGTGCGCCTCGGATGAAACGAAGATTGCACTGCTCCTCTTCTACGCAGGGCAGCACGCCCTCGACGTCTTCAACTCACTGGTGTTCGAAGAAGTGGAAAACCAATCCAAGTATGACACGGTCATCCTCAAACTGGACCAGCACTTTAATGTTGAAGTGAATGAAAGTTTTGAAAGATACCTCTTTCAGCAACGCCTGCAAGGTAAGGAGGAGCTTTTTCAACCCTTTTTGACGCACTTCCGAATTCTAGCGCAGTCCTGCGGTTACGGCAGCACCACAGAGTCCATGATCAGGGACCAGATTGTTTTTGGCGTTGCCTCCAGTGGCCTACGCCAGCAGCTTCTTAAAATAAAAGGCCTCACCTTAGCGTCTGCTGTGGAAGCCTGTGTCCTCCACGAGAATGCAACCTGCCGTTTTGCCCGATTTCAGGTGTCCGAGTTGGCACGGAGGGGGTCCCCTGCTGTCGAATCGACAAGCCAGGCCGCCCACGACGCCGAACGCATCCAGGCCGTCAATTACTTCCCGACCCGCGGCCCCGACGAGAGCAGCCGCTTCCCGCGCTTTTCGCGGTCTCCCGCGCTGGTGCGCGCCAAAAATAACGGCCACATCGAGGGACGCACTGCGCAGGCGCGCCCACCGCAAGATCGCACTGCGCATGCGCAGTGGCGCAACGAACGCCGTGACGTCATGATGTGCGGCAATTGTGGAGCTGTACACTTAAAAGGGCAATGTCCTGCTAAAAACCGACAGTGCCTCAGATGTGGCAAGATGGGCCACTATGCTGCCCACTGTCGTGCGGCTCAACCCATGGATCCTGCACATCCCCGACAATCTCGCAGACAAGTCAGGACCGTCCAGCCCAAGCATCAAGACTTCCAGTTAAGTGATGCAGATGACCAGGATGCCTTCCGTGTTTCCGTCATCGATGTCAACAAGGTCAATGCCATCAATCCAGCCGATGAGTGGTGTGCCACCCTGACGGTCAACCGATCGCGCGTCACCTTCCGTCTGGACACCGGCGCATCCGCCAACCTGATTGCATATTCTGAATTCCAGGCCATGAAGGTCAAACCACCCATCATGCCATCCCGGCTCAAGATGGTTGATTATAACGGGAACGTCATCCCGTCCATAGGATCTTGCCAGCTACAGATAACTCACAAGACGCACACGGCCACACTCCCCTTCGAAGTTGTCGGCTCATCAAAAGATTTGTTACTGGGCGCACAGGCGTGTAAGGTCCTTCACCTGGTACAGCGCATTATGTCTCTCTCTCCAGATGAGATATCCGACTTCCCGGATGCTGAGTTCCACGCAAATCTCCATTCCCTCCTTGCTCACAACCAGGAGGTCTTTGAAGGCATGGGGACATTGCCATACACGTACAAGATTCTACTCAAACCGGACGCGATCCCTGTCGTTCACGCACCTCGCAGGGTTCCTGCGCCACTCAAAGACCACCTCAAGTTGCAGCTGCAGGCTCTTCAGGACCAAGGGGCGCTATCCAGGGTCACGGAGCCCACGCCATGGGTCAGCTCCATGGTCTGTGTAAAGAAGCCCTCTGGCGAGCTCCGCATATGTATAGATCCTAAAGATCTGAATAACAACATCATGCGGGAACACTATCCCATCCCGAAACGAGAGGAACTCACCAGCGAGATGGGGCAAGCCAAAATATTTACCAAATTGGATGCGTCCAAAGGAT
The DNA here is from genome assembly GCF_047496885.1 of Scyliorhinus torazame. Lineage (NCBI taxonomy): Eukaryota > Metazoa > Chordata > Chondrichthyes > Carcharhiniformes > Scyliorhinidae > Scyliorhinus > Scyliorhinus torazame. The sequence continues at coordinate 114,571,382 of NC_092725.1, read as the reverse complement.
TTTGGCAGATCCAATTGGATCCGGCCAGCCGAAGGCTATGCACGTTCAACACCCCTTTTGGCAGATTCTGCTACAACCGGATGCCATTCGGCATCATTTCAGCATCTGACGTTTTCCACCGCATTATGGAGCAGATGATGGAAGGCACCGAAGGGGTACGTGTATATGTGGACGATATCATCATTTGGTCCACCACTCCGCAGGAACACATGCATCGTCTACGACGCGTCTTCACCCGCATACGGCAAAATGGCCTGCGTCTCAACCGCGCCAAGTGTGCCTTCGGCCAGACTGAGCTGAAATTCCTCGGGGACCACATCTCACGATCAGGGGTCCGTCCCGATGCAGACAACGTTAGCGCCATCACAGCCATGCCACGGCCGGCTGACAAGAAGGCTGTCCTAAGATTCTTGGGCATGGTCAACTTCCTTGGGAAGTTCATTCCCAACCTGGCTTCTCATACAACGAATATGCGCCATCTCGTAAAAAAATCAACAGAATTCCACTGGCAACAATCGCATCAGCTGGAATGGGAGGAGCTCAAGCACAAACTGGTCACGGCACCAGCGTTGGCGTTCTTTGACACAGCTCGCCCTACAAAGATCTCAACGGATGCCAGCCAATCTGGTATTGGAGCGGTACTCCTGCAAAAAGACAGCACGTCGTCATGGGCCCCGGTTGCATATGCCTCACGAGCCATGACCCCCTACCGAACAGCATTACGCGCAAATAGAAAAAGAATGCCTGGGCTTGTTAACTGGTCTGGACAAGTTCCACGACTATGTGTATGGTCTTCCACGATTTATGGTTGAAACTGACCACCGCCCCCTGGTCAACATCATTAACAAAGACCTGAACGACATGACCCCTCGCCTCCAGCGCATCTTACTTAAACTCAGGAGGTATGATTTCGAACTGATCTACACTCCGGGGAAGGATCTCATCGTGGCGGACACGCTCTCCCGAGCAGTGAGCACACCACCAGATGCGGAGGGGTTCGTGCGTCAAATTGAGGCACACGTGACTCTGACAGCAGCAAATCTGCCAGCTGATGACCCAAGTCTGGCCCACATACACGCAGAGACGGCGACTGACCCCCTTCTACAGCGAGTGATGCGCCACATGGCGGAAGGGTGGCTCAAAGGGCAGTGCCCCCAGTTTTATAATGTGCGAGATGACCTTACCAACATAGACGGGGTCCTTATGAAATTAGACAAGATTGTTATTCCGCACAGCATGCGCCAGATGATTCTTAATCAACTACACGAAGGCCACTTGGGCGTCGGAAAATGCAGACGAAGGGCCCGAGAGGCGGTATATTGGCCGGGTATTAATGAAGACATAGCCAACATGGTGCTCAATTGCACAACCTGTCAGAGGTTTCAGCCGGCGCAACCTCAGGAGACGCTTCTACCACACGAGTTGGTGACGTCCCCCTGGGCGAAGGTGGGTGTTGACCTATTTCACGCGCTCGGCAGAGATTACATCATTATTATAGATTACTTCTCAAACTACCCGGAAGTCATGCCTCTACATGATCTGACGTCGTCCGCAGTCATTGGGGCCTGCAAGGAAACATTTGCTTGCCATGGCATTCCAAGGACTGTCATGTCAGACAATGGACCCTGTTTCGCCAGCCGTGAATGGTCGTCCTTTGCCGCAGCATATGGTTTCACTCATGTGACATCCAGCCCTCTACATCCACAGTCGAATGGGAAGGCAGAGAAGGGCGTCCACATTGCCAAGCGGCTCCTGTGCAAGGCGGCTGCTGCCGGATCGGACTTTAACCTCGCCTTGCTGGCCTATCGATCGGCCCCGCTTTCCACGGGTCTCTCGCCAGCGCAGCTCCTAATGGGTCGCTCCCTCAGGACGACGGTACCATCCATCCTGGCACCAACAACGGACCATGAGATGGTTCTTCATAACATGCAAATGCAGCGTGATCGCCAGAAAAGTCAGTACGACACACGAGCGACGGACCTGCCCCCCTGTCCTCCGGAGACAAAGTCCATCAACCGTATGGTGGCTGGTCAGCACCGGCCGAAGTCCTCCGACGTGTGGCTCCCCGCTCGTTCCTGATTCGCATGCCGGGTGGTTCAGTGCGTCGCCGCAATCGGCGCGCCCTTCGCCAACTTCCACGCTCGCAGCCACACAGTACACACACGCCAGATCCTCAACAGTCTTCCGAGGATGACTTTGTGGAGCTGCCGCAGATCACGCCCTCTCCATCGCCACCCATGGCCACACTTGCACATCAGCCGGTGGAACTCGTCGCAAGCCCATTAGACTGGACTTATAACACCGTTCATATGTTCAAAAAGTTACACACTTCTGTATTATAACCTGTTGTTGTTTATCGTTCCAGATATCGTCTGACTGGACCACTGTTCAAGTTTTTTTTCTCATTCGCATTCATGTTCTGTTATGGTACAACCTTGTTGATGTGATGCACCTGACATCGCCCCATGTAAATAGTTACGTCATATGCACATGCTGTACACAACACACACACACTCTTAGATGCACTCACGACACGATTATATTTATTACCACGTAGGCACATATCTTTGTAAAAAGGGGGGATGTCATGATATTCAAACACACACATCATGATGGACACACCAATAGACAAATCAGAACACACAACACCACAACCAATCACACACAAAGACAGGAACCATATAAAAGCACGAACACGACACCTGGTGGACAGTAGGTCTGGGGACAAGGACACGGACACGACCTGTTTTAACATCACAAACAGGGAATCCCCACGTGCAGAGTATCAAGACAAAACTGTACATAGAAAGTTTAAATAAAATAGTGTTGTACCATATACAACTGTGTTGGCTCATCTGTGTGTCAGAACGCCCAACACCACACTAGCAACAGCGCCGTTCCCGATAGCTCCGGGGAAATATTCAGGGAGTCCGGTAATAATAGCTTCATTGAAAATCTGGAGGCAGTTTCGCCAACAATTCGGATTGGGTTTAGGGTCAAGGGAAATGCTGATATGGGGGAACCACAGATTTGATCCAGGGAGGTGGGATGGAAGTTTTCGGAAATGGGAAGAGAAGGGGATTAAGACGCTAAAAGATTTGTTTCTTCGGGGTCGGTTTGCAGGATTGAGGGAGCAGGAACTGAAGTATGGGCTAGAGCAGGGAGAAGTGTTTGGGTACATGCAGGTTCGGGATTTTGCCAGGAAGGAGATACAGAGCTTCCCAGAGGAACCAGCCTCCACATTGCTGGAGGAGGTGTTGACGACAAGGGGACTGGAGAAGGGGGCAGTGTCAGCGGTGTACGGAGCTATTTTGGAAGAGGATAAGGCACCACTGGAAGGGATCAAAGCAAAGTGGGATGAAGAGCTGGGAGAGGTTATAGAGGAGGGGGTATGGTGTGAGGTGCTCCGGAGAGTGAATGCCTCCACCTCATGTGCGAGGTTGGGGCTGATACAGCTGAAGGTGGTATATAGAGCGCACCTCACGAGGGCGAGGATGAGCTGATTTTTTGAAGGAGTAGAGGATGTGTGTGAGCAATGCGGCGGGGTGGGGGGAGGGGTGCTAATCCGTTCATATGTTTTGGTCCTGTCCAAAGCTAGGGGAGTACTGGAAGGAGGTGTTTAGGGTAATTTCCAAGGTGGTGCGTGTGAAACTGGACCCGGGTCCCCAGGAGGCCATAATCGGGGTGTCGGACCAGCCAGGGTTGGAAACGGGTGCGGAGGCAGATATCATAGCCTTCGCCTCGTTGATCGCCCGAAGGCGGATCCTGCTGGGATGGAGAGCAGCCTCTCCACCCAGTGCCCTGGCGTGGTGGGGGGACCTGTTGGAATACTTGACCCTTGAGAAGGTTAAGTTCGAACTGGGGGGAAGCTCGAAGGGGTTCTACAAGTCATGGGCACTATTTATTATGCACTTTCAAGAACTGGATAACATCGGACATTAGTTGGGGGGTGGGGGGGGGAGGGGGAGGGGGGTGGAGGGTGTGGGGGGGGGAGGGGGGCAGTGTAGATTAAAGGCGACTCTGGGTAATCCCTGATTCCTTTTTGTCATTTCTTTATGTAAACATGCGGGCTGATGTTTGGGGGTTGGTGGGCGGATGGGATTGTTGTTATTATGGGGATTGACATATCTTGCTGATTATTGTTTATTGTTGATGGGTGTAAATGCGGGAGAAAATGTGAAAAAGGAGGAGAATAACTTTTTTAAAAAAATTAACAAAGTTGATTCGGGATTACCCAATTGCGCGGTATACATCGACGATCTGGTCATTTTCAGCCAGACATGGAAAGAACATTTAAAACATCTGATGGAGTTATTTAATCGACTTCAGGAGGCGGGTTTGGTGATAAACGTAGCCAAAAGTGAATTTGGAAAAGCCCAAGTCACTTTCCTTGGCCATACAATCGGACAGGGTCGATTGGTCCCACAGGATGTGAAAACAAAAGTTATTGGAGAGATTACGATACCCTCGACACGACGGGAAATAATTCTATTTCGTGGCATGAATGGATTTGATTGTACATTTGTGCAAGAGTTTTGTAGCGTGATTGCTCCACTGACGGATTTGCTGAAGAAACGTATTAAAAAATTTCAATGGACAGCGGAGTTTCAACATGCATTTGACTGCCTGAAAGCTGTGGTAACCGATACTCCTGTGTTGGAGAATTGCAAGGGACTCTATGATCAGATTGAACTAAAGTATCTGACTTTAATGAGAATGCCGAGGCGTAGAGGAATGGATGGATCGTGCAGAGACTTTCTTGTTCAAAGAGACTGTCAATCGATTTGAGGTTGGAGGAAGAAGAACAAAAAAAAAATGGACTATATTATTATACCTGTTTGCGTGTGTTGTTCTTTTTGAACCGGTAACGTGTTTTTACTGTGTGCATTTCTTAATTGATTGTGCAAAGGTGAAAAATGAAACCATCTTGAAGTTGGTGGTTTATTTTTTTTTCTTGGGGGGAGGTGTCATGTGAGAGTACCTTTAAGAAATGGATGTTTAAGCAATGTACCTTTACGAAATGGAGCTGATAATATTACTGAAGTGATGTCAGAAGGTGGGGGGAGCTGATCTCACGTCTGCTTTTGAGTTTCAGTTTGAGAAGGCAGCTGGGAGTGTTTGTGTGTTTTGCTGAGAGCAGAAGGAAGAAACATAGAGCTGGTCTGTTGATGTCTGTAAATCCAAAGACTATAAATATATTGAATGTAACCTCATGTCTGTTTTTGAAGGTTTGAAGTCTTTTGGATGTTTAAAGGAACAGTTTGAAGGATTATTTAGTGTTGTAGTCTTTTAGGGTTATCTTTGAAGTAATGGGTGTTAAGATATTCAATGTAATTTTTTTAAAAGGTTAACTTGAGTTCATAGAATAAACATTGTTTTGTTTTAAAAACCATTTGTCCAGAATTGCTGTACCACACCTGGAGAGTACGCCGTGTGCTTCCCACACCACAATCTATGAAAAGTTGTGGGTCGGTTGAAGTCCATGAAACACTTTGGTTCTGTAAACCCGGACCCATAACAGTTGCAAACCGCGAACCTGTTTTTAAGATACTTTTGCCTTTAGTGCTCTTATTGTTGTACTCCCAGGAGAGTCTGTGCATTAGTGCACTCGGGGTTTATTTTGATGAAACCTGATTCCGATTTGCAAAATCACAGACAATATCCAGATGTAAAAGCCTTGCAGATATTCAGCAATTACACTTTAACCCAACCTCAGGAGATCTGAGAATCATTTTTTACCTAATGTACAGTGACTGAAATCAGGAAACTCAGCAGTGTGGGCAGGGTACAATTGCAGCTTTCGTGAACTTTATCCGTTGGGATTTGTTTGTTATTTTTAAGTAAATGTATATCTCCAACAACTTAGTACTCAATAATTCTGTTTGAATCAGTGATGCTGGTGTGACATATGCTTGGCATACTACAACAAGAAGAAAGCAAGAGTTTTTTTCAATATATAAAAGGTAAGAGAGAGGCAAGAATAGACATGGCACTACTGGAAAATGAGGCTGGAGATGTAGTAATAGGAAATAAAGAAATGGCAGAGGAGCTGAATAGTTACTTTGCATCGGTCTTCACGGTGGAAGACACCAGTGGGATACCAGAACTTCAGGAGAATCGGGGGCAGAAGTGAGTGTAGTGGTTATCACTAAAGAGAAGATTCTGGGGAAACTGAAAGGTCTGAAGGTGGATAAATCACCTGGACCGGGACTACACCACAGGGTTCTAAAGGAGATAGACGAGGAGATTGGGGAGGCTTTGGTGGTGATCTTTCAGGAATCACTGGAGACAGGGAGGGTACCAGAGGACTGGAAAATGGCTAATGTAACACCCCTGTTTAAGAAGGTGGGGGGACAAAAGACAGGAAATTATAGGCCAGTTAGGCTGACTTTGATCATTGGTAAGATTTTAGAGTCCATTATTAAAGATGAGATTGCAGAGTACCCAGAAGTGCATGATAAAATAGGATTGAGTCATCACAGCTTCGTTAAGGGGAGATCACGGCTGACAAATCTGTTAGAATTCATTGAGGATGTAACAAGGAAATTAGATAAAGGAGAACCAGTGGATAGGATCTATTTAGATTTCTAGAAGGTCTTTGACAAGGTGCTATATAGGAGGCTGTTAAATAAGTTACGAGCCCATGGTGTTAAGGGTAAGATACTGGCATGGATAGATGATTGGCTGACTGGCAAAAGGCTGAGAGTGGGGATAAAGGGATCTTTTTCAGGATGGCAGCCAGTGACTAGTGGTGTGCCTCAGGAGTCAGTGTTGGGACCACAACATTTCACAATATACATCAATGATCTGGAAGAAAGAACTGAAGGCACTGTTACTAAGTTTGCAGATGATACAAAGGTATGCAGAGGGACAGTTAGTACTGCTATACAGGGACAGCAGAGGGGTTGGCTATAAGAGCAGGAAAAGGAGTGGCAGATGGAATACAATGTGGAAAAGTGTGAGGTTATGCACTTCGGTAGGATGAATAGAGACTAGATTATTTCTAAATGGGAAAAGGCAGAGGAAATCAAAAGCACAAAGGGACTTAGGAGTCCAAGTTCAAGATTTTAATGTGCAAGTGAAGGCAGCACTGTGGCGCAGTGGTTAGCACTGCTGCCTATGGCACTGAGGTCCCGGGTTCAATCCCGGCCCCGGGTTACTGTTTGTGTGAAGTTTGCACATTCTCCCCGTGTCTGCGTGGGTTTTACCCCCACAACCCAAAGATGTACAGGGTAGGTGGATTGGCCTCGCTAAATTGGCCCTTAATTGGAAAAAAATAATTGGGTAATCGAAATATTTTTTTAAAGGTTAGTGTGCAGGTTCAGTCAGCAGTTAGGAAGGCAAGTGCAATGTTGGCATTCATGTCGAGGGGGCTAAAATGCAAGAGCAGCAATGTACTTCTAAAGCTGTATAAGGCTCTGGTCAGACCCCATTTGGAGTAATGTGAGCGGTTTTGGGCCCCGCATCCAAGGCAGGATGTGCTGGCCTTGGAAAGGTTCACAAGAATGATCCCTGGAATGAAGAGCTTGTCATATGAGGAGCGGTTGAGGACTCTGGGCCTGTATTCATTGGAGTTGTTGAGGGTGAGGGGATGTTTTCGTCGGGTGTTTGCGGGCTAATTTTGATAAAAGTGCCTATTTCCTGTTAAACGGAGTACAGCCACCTTGTGTGCGACTGCTCAGCACATCCCCATCACTGGAAGTCCTGCCCCATTTCTTCAATACATCTCATCACAAGCCCAAGGCCAAGAGTATGGCGTCATTAAGGTAAAGGTCCATCACAGGTCTTCTCCTACCGGCAAGGTAAGAGCAGATGAGTTAGCAAAACAAGGTTCCCACAACGGGATCCCATGGCAACCCCCTACTCTCAAACAAACAGAACAAATTGGCGTGGAAACCACTAACCAAATCAAGATCGAGGATCTTGAAGTAGCCCAAAGGGAAGATAAAGAGATTACCTAAATCAAAGAAAGCGATACGCCTGACACATACAAGTATTGGAAAAATAAATTAAGAATGGTCTGGTACTAAAAGAAGGAAGGTACGTGTAGCTACCAAGATAGAAACTAAATCACTTACCAGCTTCTTGACGGGCACGGACAACAAGGCATTGATACAACCACTGGCAGAATTGGAAACTTAAGTTGGTGGCCAAATTACATCAAAGATGTGAAACATTATATAGAAAGTTGTATAGTGTGTGCACAAAACAATCCAGGCCACGACGCAAAGAAAGGAGAATTAAGGCATTCCCGACCCGTGGAAGGACGATGGACAAATTTACAGATGAATTATGTGGGACCTTTGGCACCCTGCAAAGGAGGGTACAAGTCCATCCTAGTGGTGATTAACACATTTAGCAAATGGATAGTAACCTTCCCCACCAGAACAAATACAGCCAAGATCTTGGCACAATAGCTGTTTACCCATTGGGGCTTGTCCTGCAGTATTGAATCTGACCAGGGTACTCACTGTACAGTTCAAATAATGCAGAACGTAATGGCACTATTAGGAATCAGTCAGAAGTTCCACATAGCCTGTCACCCACAATCCAGCCAGATAATGGAAAGAATGAACAGAACTCTAAAAACAATGATTCAAAAACAGTACAGCAAAATTACTCAACATGGAATGTGGTGCTCCCCTTTGTACTAATGTTAGCAAGAAATATGGTATGCAGATGTCCTGATGATGGGATGACCATGAGAGAGATTGAAGTCCTCTTGGGACTGGACCTATCTGAACCTGAACTGGCAGCTGTCAGTCATGAAAAAGCAGTACAACTATTAATGGACAATGTGCAAGCGGCCAACTTAACCGCAGCCATAAAAATGGGACAAAAGAAGAAAAGCCTATTTTGATGGAAAGGTAAAACCTGTGGAATACGATGTAGGCCAATAGGACATGTTACAGGTATACCAACCCAGAACCTTCTTATCCCCAAAGTATCATGGCCTGTACTTCATAGTTGATAAAGTAAGCCCCTCAGTGTATAAAGTCTTTACCACTGGATTCCGGGATGACCGGATGATACCATGTGAACCAAAGAAAGCATTTGGCAGCCAAAGTAACCATGCACACCATGTACGTATTGATGTTTGTGACCCTATCCCTCAGCCTCCAGCAGTGGCAGCAGTGGGTGGAGCATCAGACTTTGCAGCTGGTGTTGTACAACCTCCGACTAAGATAAAATCTAGAAAACAAAGAACCACGTCTCCGGTTTGGGAAAGGAAACGTGGCTGACAAGAAAATATAAAGAGGGCCTAGATTGGGACAAATGGGACCTCTCTGAACAACTTGACAGAATGAGACTGTAAAAAAAAAGCAGTTGCTGATAGACATCAATTCAGATGAGACGCTGAGAAGCAGTGAACCGATGCTTTGATAAACTAAATATGTGCCGACCTGTAGCTCTTCCCGCACTGCAAGACTGCCCCAGATCAACAGGCTTTGTACCTTCACAGCTGGGTGGAGCCACCGGCGGAGGCAACAGCAGCACCAATAATAACATTCCAACAGCAACAACCAATAACAGAACAGCAATAACAATAAGTATATACAACAGTGGAGATAACAATACTAATAGAACAGTAGAACAATAGTGAGCATATATACAACAGCCATACGCAGCCATACATGGCTCACCACATTCACCCCCCGTTTAAAAAAAAAAGTCTGGCGGGGGTGAAAGGGACTCACAAGTTCAGCCTCACAGGAGGAAGAATTGTTCGCTGCGAATGTCTCAGATCCGACTGCGGCGTGGACACTGATGTCGAAACCTTCGGCTCCGGGAGCACATCGTCCGCATAACAGGGTCCCGGATAGGGTGACGACGCAGAGGCAGGGCTAAAGGACCCTGTGGGAGATGTTGGTGAAGGTGTAAGTGGGAAAGTGGGTGGGGAGGTGGCTGGGAGGGGCGCGGTGATAATGGGTGCGGCAGTATCCGCGGGAGCCAGGTCCCGGAGGGAGACTGTGTCCTGTCGTCCATCGCGGTGTGCCACATACATGTACTGAGGGTTCGCATGGCGAAGCTGAACCTGCTCGGCCAGGGTTCTTATGGCTCCTCGCGTGTTTCCGTAAGAGGACCGGCCCTGGTTTCTTTAACCAGGCCGGGAGCGAGACCCCAGAGATCGACGTCCTGGGAAAGACAAATAGACGGTTGTGAGGGGTCTCGTTTGTGGCAGTACACAGAAGCGACCGGATGGAGTGGAGCTCGTCAGGGAGGTCCTCTTTCCAGCAGGAGACTGGGAGACCTCTAGACCGTTGGGCCAGAATAACGGCCTTCCAGACCGTAGCATTCTCCCTCTCCACCTGCCCGTTCCTCCAGGGGTTGTAGCTGGTAGTCCTGCTCGAGGCGACGCCCTTACTGAGCAGGTACTGACGCAGCTCCTCACTCATAAAAGAGGAGCCCCAATCGCTATGTATATAGGCGGGGAAACCAAACAGGGAGAAAATGCTGCGCAGGGCCTTGATGACAGTGGCAGAGGATATATCGGGACAAGGGATTGCAAACGGGAAGCGGGAGTATTCATCAACAACGTTGAGAAAGTACACATTACGGTCAGTGGAGGGGAGTGGTCCTTTGAAGTCCATGCTGAGGCGTTCAAAAGGGCGGGAGGCCTTCACCAGGTTAGCCTTGTCCGGCCGATAGAAGTGCGGCTTGCACTCTGCACAGATTTGGCAATCCCTGGTCACAGCCCTGACATCGTCAGTGGAGTAGGGCAGGTTGCGGGCCTTGATGAAGTGAAGAAGCCGGGTGGCCCCCAGGTGACAGAGGTCGTTGTGGATGGCCCGTAACCGGTCTGTTTGCGTGCTGGTGCATATACCACGGGACAGGGCATCTGGGGCTCATTGAGCTTCCCAGTACGATACAAGATGTCGTAGTTATAGGTGGAGAGTTCGATTCTCCACCGCAAACTTTTGCCGTTCTTAATCTTGCCCCGCTGCGTGTTATTAAACATGAAGGCAACTGACCATTGGTCTGTGAGGAGAGTGAATCTCCTGCCGGCCAGGTAATGCATCCAGTGTTGCACAGCTTCCACAATGGCTTGTGCCTCCTTCTCGACAGAGGAGTGTCGAATCTCGGAGGCATGGAGGGTACGGGAAAAAAAGGCGACAGGCCTTCCTGCCTGGTTGAGGGTAGCGGCCAGGGCAAAGTAAGACGCATCGCTCTCCACCGGGAATGGAAGGGATTCATCCACAGCGTGCATCGTGGCCTTGGCAATGTCGCCTCTGATGTGGCTGAAAGCCAAGTGGGCCTCAGCCATCAGGGGAAAAATGGTGGACTTAATGAGTGGGCGGGCCTTGTCCGCGTAGTTGGGGACCCACTGGGCATAATACAAGAAAAACCCCAGGCATCATTTCAGGGCCTTGAGGCAGTGGGGAAGGGGGAGCTGGAGAAGGGGGCACATGCGGTCGGGGTCGGGCCCTAGGACACCGTTTTCCACGACGTAGCTGAGGATGGCTAGCCGGGTTGTGCGGAAAATGCATTTCTCGTTATTGTAGGTTAAATTAAGGAGTCGGGCAGTGCGGAGGAATTTGTCTAGGTTCGCGTCATGGTCCTGCAGGTCATGGCCGCAGATGGTGACATTATCCAAGTACGGGAACGTGGCCCGCATCCCGCATTGGTCCACCATTCGGTCCATTGTTCGTTGGAAGACCGAAACCCCGTTGGTGATGCCGAAGGGGACCCTGAGGAATTGGAAGAGGCGGTCATCTGCCTCGAAGGCAGTGTACTAGCGGTCTTCCGGCCAGATAGGGAGCTGGTGGTACGCGGACTTCAAGTCTACCGTAGAGAAGACTCGATACTGCGCAATCTGATTGACCATATCAGATATGCGTAAAAGGGGATACGCATCGAGCTACGTGTACCGGTTGATCGTCTGACTGTAGTCGACTACCATCCGGTTCTTTTCCCCGGTACTGACGACCACCACTTGCGCTCACCAGGGGCTGTGGCTGGCCTCGATGATCCCTTCCTCCAGGAGCCGCTGAACCTCTAACCTGATGAAGGCCCTGTCCTGAGCACTATACCATCTGCTCCGGGTGGCGACGGACTAACAGTCTGGGGTGAGGTTTGCGAAGAGCGAGGGAGGGGCGACCTTCAGGGTCGCGAGGCTACAGATCGTGAGAGGGGGCAGGGGTCCCCCGAATTTTAGTGTTAGGCTTCTGAGGTTGCACTGGAAATCTAACCCAAGCAGGAGGGGAGTGCAGAGATGAGGGAGAATGTAGAGCTTAAAGGTAGTGTACTCTACGCCTTGTATTGACAGGTTAGCGACTCAATACCCCAGGATCTGTACGGAGTGCGAACTGGACGCGAGGGATATAGTCTGAGAGACGGGGAGGACCTGGAGGGCGCAGCGCCTTACCATATCCAGGTGGACAAAACTATCTGTGCTCCCAGAATCGAAGAGGCAAGACACCACCTGCCCGTTGAGTTTGACAGCCATCATCGAATTTCGCAGATGGTAAGGCCGGGACTGGTCGAGCTGGACCGAGCTGAGCTTAATGCGAAGGACCATCTGTGGCAGCAGCACGATCACAAAATGGCGGCATCAACGATGTCGGGCAAGATGGCGGCGCCCACAGGTCGCCGACGCGACCAAGATGGCGTCCTCCACAGGTCGCACGCGGAGGATGACGCGTCGGAAGGGAGCGGTCCCGGCATGCACGATGCCACATTGTGGGGTCTGTAAGCCTCTGGCCGACAGACTTTTGATTTTGGGGCTTTAGAGCGGCTCAGAAATACCTTCGCAAAATGACCTTTCTTGCCGCATTCATTACACACAGCGCTGTGTGTTGGGCAGCGCTTCCGGGGATGCTGGCCCTGCCCGCAGAAATAACAGCAAGGTCCTCCGGAGCTGGCCGGCAGTCATGCGGCGTAGGAGTGAGGTACACCTGGGTTGGGTGATGGCTTTGCCTCTGACGTTGCCGAGGATGCCGCGTGGTCGGACGAGAAGGCCTCGAGGCTCTGGGAAGCCACTTCTAATGAGGTAGCCAGCTTCACTGTCACCACTAGGGTTCTGCAGAGGACCTATTGAGTGTGACATTGATAGTGAGGATTATAATATGATAATACAAATAGGACCATGGATTACAGACCCAACTACCAATCCAATACAACTACCCTGATAGCCTCAACTACCACAGCGGGTTCAATGACCACGCTCCCTCTGACCCATGAGGAATATCCCAAAGTGACAAAGGGACCACTCAATGGGCTGTACTGAAAGAAACAGGCAAGGTTCGGTTTGATAACATGCACCATGAGTTGGTACCGGTAGTGCTTAACATAAGTGCTCTCCAACTAACAGAATGGTGCCCTTCTCAAATTTGGAACTTGTATATTTGGCTAACCCAACTATTACTGGAGCAAGAGATAGGAGATGAAAAAAAGCCAGAACCTAACAGTATAAATCAAAGAAAAAGGAATATAATCAATGATATGGCCACTGCTTACGGAATAGGACTGACCACTGTCAACACTCTCGATCTGGCGAATTTAGATAATAATCTCAGAATGATGACTCGTACAGTGAAACATATCTTGCAAGAATTAAATAATAATGACAAAAGGAATGCTGAAGGAGGGCTATATGGAAATAGTGTGAGGTACGGATAGTCAAAGTCTTAAAAGGTTGTGCTAGAACCATGAATCAAATTTTAGAGGGAAGAGTAGACGATGATGAAAAACAACAGAATATGTTGCATCTATGGCAACTGGATGCTGGAACAATTGAGAGAAAACCTTGAGCAGGTTAAACTAGGAAAGATCCCAGCCTGGATTACAAATGAACAATTAATAAGTCTCCCGAATAGAAAGATGCATCCCAATATTTCAAGCTACCAGCTTAGGCAACTGACCAAGGTGTGATTTGGGAAAGTTTGCAGAGGAACCACAAGTAAAGCCTTGGGAATGATATTGGGAATATCAATAATTCCAGGAAGTGAAATAGGATTGAGTGTTTCAGAAGTAAACAAAATAGGAATTATTAAAGAACTATTATAGTATCATAGAATCCCTACAGTGCAGAAGGAGGCCATTTGGCCCATTGTGTCTACACCGATCCACTGCGTCCTATACCTGTAATCCCAGAACCTACCCTGCACATCTTATGAAACTAAGGGGCAATTTAGCATGGTCAATCCACCTAACCTGCACATCTTTGGATTGTGGAAAGAAACTGGAGCACCCAGAAGAAACTCACGCAGACACAGGGAGAATGTGCAAACTCCATACAGACAATTGAGATTTGGATAGGCCATGAGGATATTTTATCTTATATCGTAGAAAAGGAAGGAGGCTAGTGGGTACAATCCTGGCCAAATGTCAACAGGCGGACAAAACAATTGTCTGCCCCTGCCCTATTTATCTTAATGAACAGGCCTTGTGTGGATTTAAAATGAATAGAGGCCTAAATTGCACTTTGAATATCAGAACCCTTAAATTCGATATCACAAGAGTGGCTTACAAAGGAGGGATGGGAGAATATTGTATAATCACCTCATTAAAAATATACCAATGATGGCCTCCGACATGCCCGTCACTCTTACAACTTTCGGTATTGAACCCCAAGTATCAGCCAGAATGGACAAAATTGAGTTGATTGATTTCCATAAAAGAGAAAAGGTTACCATTAACGCCACCGAAACAATTAAGAGAAATTTGGGACAGTAGTTTGAGAAGTAGGAAACCAATATCCACTTGTTACCTGAACATCTACATTGCATTAAAGAACAGTTGGAGAGAGGCCACCAAACATTCATTAGAGTTATCCAACAAGCCAAAGAAACTGAGCGAAAGATAGATTATTGAAGAAACGAGTTGGTGGGATGATGTTTGGAACTGGGGTACAAGTGTACAGATTCCCCTTTGGATAAGAATTATTTCTCATGTTACCACCATTGTAATGATTTTCATATTAGTATATCAAAGGTAAATTTGATGATGTTTAAACATTGGAGAATTAAGATGGAAAAGAAATTGCAAATGGAATTGTTTATGTGGAAACGAGAGAGAATGTTAGACCCGGATGTTGACCTAAAAGAACATGTCATCCCAGACTGTGATGTATATGCTTGCTATGGGAATACACGTGATGTATGTTGTAGTTGACTATGAATAATGTCAGTTTGGAGTAATTGCTTAGGACTTATCCGAAATGTTGTATAACCAATGTTAAACATATATCTGTGTGAAAATTGTCAAGCATATGAGAACTTAATTGTTAAAAGAAAAGAACTTAGCTTGGACAAAAAGTATGATAGATGCCCATGTGAAAATATGAACTTGGCTGAAGAACATTTGGACATTTAATTGTGATCCAAAAAACAGTTGTTTAATGGATTAAAGGGGTAAATGTAGCAATAAGGCCCTGGTCATGCTAAATGACTTGTTACAAGTATGCTAGGAAATTTGGTCATCTTTGAAATGACCTATTTGTAGAAGATTTGAACATTGCAACAAAAAGAAAATATTAACTGCACAAATCGACACCATTTAAAAAAAATATTTTATTAAGGCATTTATAGAAACAACAAACACCAAAATAAGAGCAGAAAGAAAATTATACAGCATAATAAACAATCAATATCCACCCCCCCTCCGGCCCTTCCCCTCCTCCCGTCCTGCCTTCCCCATTTTAACCTCCTTATCTTGCCTCCTCCCCCCCTTGCACGCTGCTGACACCTCAATCCTCCTTAAAGAAGTAATTGAACGGCTTCTACCTCTGAGTGAACTAATCAAATGACCCTCTCAAGACAAACTTGATCTTCTCAACCTCAGGTATTCCGCCAGGTCACTCCCCACACCTCCGTCTTTGGCGGCTCTGAGTCCCTCCATCTCAGTAAAATCTATCTCTGGGCTATCAGGAGGCAAAGGTCAAAATATTGGCCTCTCTCATCCCCTGCACTCCCAGGACTTCTGACATCCCAAATATCGCTACCTCTGGGCTCGGGGCCACCTACCCCCAACACCTCGGACATTACGTCTACAAAACACCTGCCAGAACCCCTTCAGTTTCGGACACGCCCAAAACATATATGGACATGGTTCTCAGGCCTCCTAGCTCACCGTCCACACCTATCCTCTTCCCTCAAAGAACCTGCTCATCATCAAAACTCTATCCTGGTCCACCCACGTCGACGCTATAACCAAGAAAGCACAACAGCACCTATACTTCCTCAGGAAACAAAGGAATTTTGGTATGTCCACATTGACTCTTACCGACTTATACAGGTGCATCCTATTTGGCTGCTATGGCAACTGTTCGGTCCAAGACTGCAAGAAACTTCAGACAGTCGTGAACACCACCCAGTCCATCACACAAACCCGTCTCCCATCCATTGACTCTATCTTCACCTCCCGCTGCCTTGGGAAAGCGGGCAGCATTGTAAGTTGTAGCAAACTCATCAAAGGACCAAAAATGAACTGGACATGTTAGAAAAGGACATTCCATTTTAAAAGGATAGATTGCTGTACAAACCATGTCTGCAGGCAGACAACTGAATCAAGACAAACAGGCCACGAGCCATGAAACGGCCCGATCTCATTCAAAGAGAGGCAGTTGAAATGCAAATCACTTGCTGCCCTGGCCAGACGGAACCACAATACCTTAATGGGATAACAATTAAAGTTGTCACCGGTGACCATTGTCAGGAGACCAACAGAAACCAGAGACATTGCAAGCTTTTGTAAGGGCACTGATTAAAATCAAATTACATTACAACACCTTTTGTTTGGGGAACTCATTCACTTCCATCCTGTCAGCAATCAGAAAGGCTTCCTTTGTCCTGGAACTCACCTGTGGGAGGGTCAGTATTTGACCCATTCAGGGTTTTGCCCTTAAAATGACAAGTCTGAGGAACTGTTGGGAAACTCTACTCTCCTGCCTGACACATGCTTTGCCTTGCTGAAAACAGACCACGAGAACCGGAGGAACAACAGCCGCAAGGACCGGCCAGCTTGGAAGAAGATTTAAAGAAATCTGTGCCAACGTTTTTTTTAACTATCCTGTCCCTGGAGCAGTGAGTATATTCCTCCATATCACAGAAAACTTCCAATTAGTATAGTTTGTTGAGGTTTGGGGGTGGGTGAGTGAATATATCTGTGTATCTGTCTTTGCGGGCGCTAAAGTAAATCTGTGTAAGCTGTAAGAATTTTCAATGTGCCGTTTAGTCTCTTGTTTTACACATAGTATTTCATAATCGGTGTTTGTGTGTGTGGGTTAATCTGAGTTGCAGAAGACTTAATTTCTCTTGAATAAATCAATTATTTTAAAACTACCATTATTGTGGTCTCACCTTCCTTTCACTGTCCGCTCGCGTCAAGTCACAATAATTGACAGGACATAATCCCGTAGTCAAGGACCCGAAAAGGGAATCTGAGCGCTTCGAACACGCTCACTCAAGAGAGGCCACTGGTCAGTAATAAACATTGGTCCCTCTTTCTCACTGGTTATTAGGCATAACCAGTGAGACTTGTCCCCTCTCTCTTGTGAAGCTGTCCCAGTGCGACACTTCCGGGTCGTGGTCTCAACACCTGCAGGAGAGAGAGAGACACCCACAGTTATCTGTGACACCCAATACCAGCCTGTTGTGGAGCAAAGGAAACCCTTTTTGTTACAATTAATCAAAGACCCCTCTTCCAACTTCTTCTATTGGGCAGGAGTAACAAAAGTCTGAGAACACGCGCAAACAGATTCAAAAACAGCTTCTTCCCTGCTGTTAGCAAACTCCTAAACAAACCTCTTATGGACTGATCTGATTAATACTACACTCCTCATCAAGTCTGCCTCATTATACATCACCAAATCCAGAATTGCCTGTTCCCTTGTAGGCTACCAACCTGTTTTTCCCAGTCCACCTGCATATTGAAGTCCCCCATAATTATTGTTCTATTGCCTTTTTTACATGCCTTTTCTATCTCCTGATTTATTTTCTGCCCACATCCTGACTACTGCTGGGGGACCTGTACATAACTCCCATCAGGGTCTATTTACCTTTGCGATTGCTCGACTCTACCCACAGAGATTCTATGCCTTCTGATCCTATATCGCTCCTTGCTATGGATTTAACTTCATTCCTTACTAACAATGCAACCCTGCCCCCTTTGCCCATCTGCCTGTCCTTTCGATAGGACATATATCCTTGGATATTTAGATCCCAGCCCTGATCCCCTTGCAGCCATGTCTTTGTGATGCCCACAACATCGTACCGGCCAATTTCTATGTGCGCAACAAGCTCATTTACCTTGTTCCTTATACTGCGCGCATTTAGGTACAACACCCTCAAACCTGCATTGGCCTCCTCCCTTTTCACACTCTCCTCAGTCACTGTACCCTGTACTGTGGCCCTTTTTGATTTTTGACTATGGCTTCTCTGCCTTACACTTTCCCCCTTACTGTTTTTTGTTTCTGGCCCCGTTTTACTTCCCTCTGACTTCCTGCATCGGTTCCCATCCCCCTACCACATTAGTTTAAACCCTCCCCAACAGCACTAGCAAACTAGTTTAATTTGGATAAATGTGAGGTGATGCAATTTGGTAGATCAAATCAGGGCAGGACCTACTCAATTAATGGTAGGGAGTTGGGGGAGAGTTACAGATAAAAGAGATCTAGGGGTACAGGTTCATAGCTCCTTGAATGTGGAGTCGCAGGTGGACAGGGCCGTGAAGAAGGCATTCAGCATTCCAGGTTTTATTGGTCAGAATACTGAATATAGGCGTTGGGACATCTTGTTGAAGTTGTACAAGACATTGGTAAGACCACACATGGAATACTGTGTTCAGTTCTGGTCACCCTATTATAGGAAGGATATTGTTAAACTAGAAAGAGTGCATAAGGAATTTACGAGGATGCTACCAGGACTTGATGGTCTGAGTTATAAGGAAAGGTTGGATAAGCTGGGACTTTTTTTTCCCTGGAGCATAGGAGGCTTAGGGGCAATCTTATAGAGGTCTATAAAATAATGAGGAGAATAGATAGGTAGATAGTCAACATTTTTCCCCAAAGGTAGAGGAGTCTAGAACTAGAGGGCATAGATTTAAGGTGAGAGGGGAGAGATACAAAAGAGACCAGAGGGGAAATTTCTTCACACAGAGGGTAGTGAGCAACTGGAACGGGCTGCCAGAGACAGTGGTAGAGGCGGGTGCAATTTTTTCCTTTAAAAAGCAGTTAGACAGTTACATGGGCAGGGTGGGTATAGAGGGATATGGGCCAAATGAGGGCAAGTGGGACTAGCTTAGTGATAGAAACTGGGCGGCATGGACAAGCTGGGCCGAAGGGCCTGTTTCCATGCTGTAAATATCATTGACTCTATGACTCCTGTATGCTTCATCCGATGCCGGTGTCTATGTATCTACATTGTGTACCTTGTGTCGCTTAGTAACACCTTGTGAGGGTGGCAGAAAAT
This sequence comes from Scyliorhinus torazame, assembly GCF_047496885.1. NCBI lineage: Eukaryota > Metazoa > Chordata > Chondrichthyes > Carcharhiniformes > Scyliorhinidae > Scyliorhinus > Scyliorhinus torazame. The sequence continues at coordinate 114,551,973 of NC_092725.1, read as the reverse complement.
GAGTGGGGGCAGAGAGTGGGTGGGGGAATGGAGGGGAGAGTGGGTAGGGGGGCTGGGGAGGGTAAGAGAGTGGCGCGGGTGGAGTGGCTGGTGGAGATGCAGGGGGAGAGGGGCAGAGGAAGAGGGGGCAGGGGTGGAGTGGGTGGGGGTGGGGATTGGGGAGAAGGGCAGAGGGAGGAAGAGGGGGCAGGGGGTGGAGTGGGTGGGGGTGGGGATGGGGGAAGAGGAGGCAGGGGAGTGGGTGTGGAGAGTGGCGGGGAGAGGGGATGGAGGAGAGGGGCTGGGGATTGGGGGGAGGGGGTGGGGAGAGTGAGAGTGGGGGGAGAAGAGGTGGGGGAGGGGGTGGGAGGGAGAGGAGATGGGGAGGGGATGGGGGAGTGTGAGTGGGGAGAGAGGGGGTGGGGGAGAGTGGGTGGGGGGAGAGTGGGTGGGTGATGTGGGGAGAGTGAGGGGGGTGGGGGAGAGCGGGTGGGGGGCAGAGGGTGGATGGGGGCAGAGGGTGGATGGGGGGCAGAGAGTGGGTGGGGGCAGAGAGTGGGTGGGGGCAGAGAGTGGATGGGGGCAGAGAGTGGGTGGGGGGCAGAGAGTGGGTGGGGGGCAGAGAGTGGGTGGGGGGCAGAGAGTGGGTGGGCAGCAGAGAATGTGTGGGGAGCAGAGAGCGGGTGGGGGGCAGAGAGCGGGTGGGGGGCAGAGAGTGGGTGGGGGGCAGAGAGTGGGTGGGGGGCATAGAGTGGATGGGGCAGAGAGTGGGTGGGGGCAGAGAGTGGATGGAGGGCAGAGAGTTGGTGGGGGCAGAGAGTGGGTGGGGGGCAGAGAGTGATTGGGGGGCAGAGAGTGGATGGGGGCAGCGAGTGGGTGGGGGGGCAGAGAGTGGGTGGGGGGCAGAGAGTGGGTGGGGGGCAGAGAGTGGATGGGGGGCAGAGTGTAGATGGGGTGGCAGAGGCCAGAGAGTGTTTGGGGGTGTGGAGGGGCAAACAGTGGGTGGGGGACAGCAGGGAGCCAGAGCTGTGGGCAGCATGTGTGGTGGGGAGCCTGGCTGGCGGGTGCAGCGGGGAGCCGCCAAAATCATCGAATTTCGCAGATGGTAAGGCTGGGACTGGTCGAGCTGGACCGAGCTGAGCTTAATGCGAAGGACCGTCTGTGGCAGCAGCGCAATCACAAAATGGCGGCGTCAACGATGTTGGGCAAGATGGCGGCGCCCACAGGTCACCGACGCGACCAAGATGGCGTCCTCCACAGGTCGCACGCGGCGGATGACGCGTCGGAAGGGGGCGGTCCCGGCATGCACAATGCCACGTTGTGGGGTCTGTGAGCCTCTGGCCGACAGACTTTTGATTTTGGGGCTTTAGAGCGGCTCAGACATACCTTCGCAAAATGACCTTTCTTGCCGTATTCATTACACACAGCGCTGTGTGTTGGGCAGCGCTGCCGGGGATGCAGGCCCTGCCCGCAGAAATAACAGCAAGGTCCTGCGGAGCTGGCCGGCAGTCATGCGGCGTAGGAGTGAGGTACACCTGGGTTGGGTGATGGCATTGCCTCTGACGTTGCCGAGGATGCCGCGTGGTCGGACGAGAAGGCCTCGAGGCTCTGGAAAGCCACTTCTAATGAGGTAGCCAGCTTCACTGTCGCCTCTAGGGTTCTGCAGAGGACCTATTGAGTGTGACATTGATAGTGAGGACTATAATATGATAATACAAATAGGACCATGGATTACAGACCCAACTACCAATCCAATACAACTACCCTGACAGCCTCAACTACCACAGCGGGTTCAATGGCCACGCTCCCTCTGACCCATGAGGAATATCCCAAGGTGACAAAGGGACCACTCAATGGGCTGTACTGAAAGAAACAGGCAAGGTTCGGTTTGATAACATGCACCATGAGTTGGTACCGGTAGTGCTTAACATAAGTGCTGTCCAACTAACAGAATGGTGCCCTTCTCAAATTTGGAACTTGTATATTTGGCTAACCCAACTATTACTGGAGCAAGAGCTAGGAGATGAAAAAAAGCCAGAACCTAACAGTATAAATCAAAGAAAAAGGAATATAATCAATGATATGGCCACTGCTTACGGAGTAGGACTGACCACTGTCAACACTCTCGATCTGGCGAATTTAGATAATAATCTCAGAATGATGACTCGTACAGTGAAACATATCTTGCAAGAATTAAATAATAATGCCACGTGATAGTCACAGTAGGAATGACAGGATAGCTAGGATGAATACGTGGCTTGAGAGATGGTGCAAGAGGGAGGGTTTCAAATTCCTGGGACATTGGGACCGGTTCTGGGGGAGATGGGACATGTGTAAATCGGAAGGTCTGCATCTGGGTGGGACCGGAACCAATGTTCTCGGGGGTGTGTTTGCTAGTGCAGTTGGGGAGGGTTTAAACTAATGTGGCAGGGGGATGGGAACCGATGTAGGAAGTCAGTGGGGACGGAAACAAAAGGCAGGAAGGGAGAGTGTGTAAAGCATGACCAGAGAAAGCAGGGCAGAGAGCAAGGAAAGTCTACATTAAACTGCATTTATTTCAATGCAAGGGGCCTGACGGGCAAAGCGGATGAACTCAGGGCATGGATGGGCACATGGGACTGGGATATTATAGCTATGACTGAAACATGGCTAAGGGAGGGGCAGGACTGGCAGCTCAATGTTCCAGGGTACAGATGCTATAGAAAGGATAGAACAGGAGGTAAGAGAGGAGGGGGAGTGGCGTTTTTGATTAGGGAGAACATCACGGCAGTACTTAGAGGGGATATATCCGAGGGTTCGCCCACTGAGTCTATATGGGTGGAACTGAAAAATAAGAAGGGAGAGATCACCTTGATAGGACTGTACTACAGGCCCCCAAATAGTCAGCGGGAAATTGAGGAGCAAATATGTAAGGAGATTACAGATAGCTGCAAGAAAAATAGGGTGGTAATAGTAGGGGACTTTAACTTTCCCAACATTGACTGGGACAGCCATAGCATTAGGGGCTTGGATGGAGGGAAATTTGTTGAGTGTATTCAGGAGGAATTTCTCATTCAGTATGTGGATGGACCGACTAGAGAGGGGGCAAAACTTGACCTTGTCTTGGGAAATAAGGAAGGGCAAGTGACAGAAGTGTTAGTGAGGGATCACTTTGGGACAAGTGACCATAACTCCATTAGTTTTAAGATAGCTATGGAGAATGATAGGTCTGGCCCAAGAGTTAAAATTCTTAATTGGGGCAAGGCCAATTTTGATGGTATCAGACAGGAACTTTCAGAGGTAGATTGGGGGAGACTGTTGGCATGCAAAGGGACGGCTGGTAAATGGGAGGCTTTTAAAAATGTGTTAACCAGGGTGCAGGGTAAGCACATTCCCTTGAGAGTGAAGGGCAAGGCTGGTAGAAGTAGGGAACCCTGGATGACTCGAGATATTGAGACTCTGGTCAAAAAGAAGAAGGAGGCATATGATGTACATAAACAACTGGGATCAAGTGGATCCCTTGAAGAGTATAGAGATTGTCGAAATAGAGTTAAGAGGGAAATCAGGAGGGCAAAAAGGGGACATGAAATTGCTTTGGCAAATAATGCAAAGGAGAATCCAAAGAGATTCTACAGATACATAAAGGGGAAAAGAGTAACTAGGGACAGAGTAGGGCCTCTTAAGGATCAACAAGGACATCTATGTGCAGAGCCACAAGAGTTGGGTGAGATCCTGAATGAATATTTCTCATCGGTATTCACGGTGGAGAAAGGCATGGATGTTAGGAAACTAAGGGAAATAAATAGTGATGTCTTGAGAAGTGTGCATATTACAGAGGAGGAGGTGCTGGAAGTCTTAAAGCGCATCAAGGTAGATAAATCCCCGGGACCTGATGAAATGTATCCCAGGATGTTGTGGGAGGCTAGGGAGGAAATTGCGGGTCCCCTAACAGAGATATTTGAATCATCGGCAGCCACAGGTGAGGTGCCTGAAGATTGGAGAGTGGCGAATGTTGTGCCCTTGTTTAAGAAGGGCAGCAGGGAAAAGCCTGGGAACTACAGACCAGTGAGCCTAACGTCTGTAGTAGGTAAGTTGCTAGAAGGTATTCTGAGAGACAGGATCTACAAGCATTTAGAGAGGCAAGGACTGATTCGGGGCAGTCAGCATGGCTTTGTGCGTGGAAAATCATGTCTCACAAATTTGATTGAGTTTTTTGAGGGGGTAACCAAGAAGGTAGATGAGGGCAGTGCAGTAGACGTTGTCTACATGGACTTTAGCAAAGCCTTTGACAAGGTACCGCATGGTCGGTTGTTGCAGAAGGTTAAAGCTCACGGGATCCAGGGTGAGGTTGCCAATTGGATTCAAAATTGGCTGGACGACAGAAGACAGAGGGTGGTTGTAGAGGGTTGTTTTTCAAACTGGAGGCCTGTGACCAGTGGTGTGCCTCAGGGATCGGTGCTGGGTCCACTGTTATTTGTGATTTATATTAATGATTTGGATGAGAATTTAGGAGGCATGGTTAGTAAGTTTGCAGAAGACACCAAGATTGATGGCACAGTGGATAGTGAAGAAGGTTATCTAGGGTTGCAACGGGATCTTGATCAATTAGGCCAGTGGGCCGACGAATGGCAGATGGAGTTTAATTTAGATAAATGTGAGGTGATGCATTTTGGCAGATCGAATCAGGCCAGAACCTACTCAGTTAATGGTATGGCGTTGGGGAGAGTTATAGAACAAAGAGATCTAGGAGTACAGGTTCATAGCTCCTTGAAGGTGGAGTCGCAGGTGGACAGGGTGGTGAAGAAGGCATTCGGCATGCTTGGTTTCATTGGTCAGAACATTGAATACAGGAGTTGGGACGTCTTGTTGAAGTTGTACAAGACATTGGTACGGCCACATACTGTGTGCAGTTCTGGTCACCCTATTATAGAAAGGATATTATTAAACTAGAAAGAGTGCAGAAAAGATTTACTAGGATGTTGCCGGGACTTGATGGTTTGAGTTATAAGGAGAGGCTGGATAGACTGGGACTTTTTTCCCTGGAGCGTAGGAGGCTTAGGGGTGATCTTATAGAGGTCTATTAAATAATGAGGGGCATAGATCAGGTAGATAGTCAACATCTTTTCCCAAAGGTAGGGGAGTCTAAAACTAGAGGGCATAGGTTTAAGGTGAGAGGGGAGAGATTCAGAAGGGCCCAGAGGGGCAATTTCTTCACTCAGAGGGTAGTGAGTGTCTGGAATGGGCTGCCAGAGGTAGTAGTAGAGGCGGGTACAATTGTGTCTTTTAAAAAGCATTTAGATAGTTACATGGGTAAGATGGGTGTAGAGGGTTATGGGCCAAGTGCGGGCAACTGGGACTAGCTTAATGGTAAAAACTGGGCGGCATGGACTGGTTGGGCCGAAGGGCCTGTTTCCATGCTGTAAACTTCTATGAAAAAATGCTGAAGGAGGGCTATATGGAAATAGTGTGAGGTACGGATAGTCAAAGTCTTAAAAGGTTGTGCTAGAACCATGAATCAAATTTTAGAGGGAAGAGTAGACGATGATGAAAAACAACAGAATATGTTGCATCTATGGCAACTGGGTGCTGGAACAATTGAGAGAAAACCTTGAGCAGGTAAAACTAGGAAAGATCCCAGCCTGGATTACAAATGAACAATTAATAAGTCTCACAAATAGAAAGATGCATCCCAATATTTCAAGCTACCAGCTTAGGCAACTGACCAAGGTGTGATTTGGGAAAGTTTGCAGAGGAACCACAAGTAAAGCCTTGGGAATGATATTGGGAATATCAATAATTCCAGGAAGTGAAATAGGATTGAGTGTTTCAGAAGTAAACAAAATAGGAATTATTAAAGAAGTATTATTGAATCATAGAATCCCTACAGTGCAGAAGGAGGCCATTTGGCCCATTGTGTCTACACCGATCCACTGCGTCCTATACCTGTAATCCCAGAACCTACCCTGCACATCTTATGACACTAAGGGGCAATTTAGCATGGTCAATCCACCTAACCTGCACATCTTTGGATTGTGGAAAGAAACTGGAGCACCCAGAAGAAACTCACGCAGACACAGGGAGAATGTGCAAACTCCATACAGACAATTGAGATTTGGATAGGCCATGAGGATATTTTATCTTATATCGTAGAAAAGGAAGGAGGCTAGTGGGTACAATCCTGGCCAAATGTCAACAGGCGGACAAAACAATTGTCTGCCCCTGCCCTATTTATCTTAATGAACAGGCCTTGTGTGGATTTAAAATGAATAGAGGCCTAAATTGCACTTTGAATATCAGAACCCTTAAATTCGATATCACAAGAGTGGCTTACAAAGGAGGGATGGGAGAATATTGTATAATCACCTCATTAAAAATATACCAATGATGGCCTCCGACATGCCCGTCACTCTTACAACTTTCGGTATTGAACCCCAAGTATCAGCCAGAATGGACAAAATTGAGTTGATTGATTTCCATAAAAGAGAAAAGGTTACCATTAACGCCACCGAAACAATTAAGAGAAATTTGGGACAGTAGTTTGAGAAATAGGAAACCAATATCCACTTGTTACCTGAACATCTACATTGCATTAAAGAACAGTTGGAGAGAGGCCACCAAACATTCATTAGAGTTATCCAACAAGCCAAAGAAACTGAGCGAAAGATAGATTATTGAAGAAACGAGTTGGTGGGATGATGTTTGGAACTGGGGTACAAGTGTACAGATTCACCTTTGGATAAGAATTATTTCTCATGTTACCACCATTGTAATGATTTTCATATTAGTATATCAAAGGTAAATTTGATGATGTTTAAACATTGGAGAATTAAGATGGAAAAGAAATTGCAAATGGAATTGTTTATGTGGAAACGAGAGAGAATGTTAGACCCGGATGTTGACCTAAAAGAACATGTCATTCTAGACTGTGATGTATATGCTTGCTATGGGAATACATGTGATGTATGTTGTAGTTGACTATGAATAATGTCAGTTTGGAGTAATTGCTTAGGACTTATCCGAAACGTTGTATAACCAATGTTAAACATATATCTGTGTGAAAATTGTCAAGCATATGAGAACTTAATTGTTAAAAGAAAAGAACATAGCTTGGACAAAAAGTATGATAGATGCCCATGTGAAAATATGAACTTGGCTGAAGAACATTTGGACATTTAACTGTGATCCAAAAAACAGTTGTTTAATGGATTAAAGGGGTAAATGTAGCAATAAGGCCCTGTTCATGCTAAGTGACTTGTTACAAGTATGCTAGGAAATTTGGTCATCTTTGAAATGACCTATTTGTAGAAGATTTGAACATTGCAACAAAAAGAAAATATGAACTGCACAAATCGACACCATTTAAAAAAAATATTTTATTAAGGCATTTATAGAAACAACAAACACAAAAATAAGAGCAGAAAGAAAATTATACAGCATAATAAACAATCAATATCCACCCCCCCTCCGGCCCTTCCCCTCCTCCCGTCCTGCCTTCCCCATTTTAACCTCCTTATCTTGCCTCCTCCCCCCCTTGCACGCTGCTGACACCTCAATCCTCCTTAAAGAAGTAATTGAACAGCTTCTACCTCTGAGTGAACTAATCAAATGACCCTCTCAAGACACACTTGATCTTCTCAACCTCAGGTATTCCGCCAGGTCACTCCCCACACCTCCGTCTTTGGCGGCTCTGAGTCCCTCCATCTCAGCAAAATCTATCTCTGGGCTATCAGGAGGCAAAGGTCAAAATATTGGCCTCTCTCATCCCCTGCACTCCCAGGACTTCTGACATCCCAAATATCGCTATCTCTGGGCTCGGGGCCACCTACCCCCAACACCTCAGACATTACGTCCACAAAACACCTGCCAGAACCCCTTCAGTTTCGGACATGCCCAAAACATATATGGACATGGTTCTCAGGCCTCCTAGCTCACCGTCCACACCTATCCTCTATTCCCTCAAAGAAACTGCTCATCATCAAAAATCTATCCTGTTCCACCCACGTCGACGCTATAACCAAGAAAGCACAACAGCACCTATACTTCCTCAGGAAACAAAGGAAATTTGGCATGTCCACATTGACTCTTACCGACTTTTACAGGTGCATCCTATTTGGCTGCTATGGCAACTGTTCGATCCAAGACTGCAAGAAACTTCAGGCAGTCGTGAACACCACCCAGTCCATCACACAAACCCGTCTCCCATCCATTGACTCTATCTTCACCTCCCGCTGCCTTGGGAAAGCGGGCAGCATTGTAAGTTGTAGCAAACTCATCAAAAGACCAAAAATGAACTGGACATGTTAGAAAAGGACATTCAGACAACTGAATCAAGACAAACAGGCCACGAGTCATGAAACGGCCCGATCTCATTCAAAGAGAGGCAGTTGAAATGCAAATCACTTGCTGCCCTGGCCAGACGGAACCACAATACCTTAATGGGATAACAATTAAAGTTGTCACCGGTGACCATTGTCAGGAGACCAGCAGAAACCAGAGACATTGCAAGCTTTTGTAAGGGCACTGATTAAAATCAAATTACATTACAACACCTTTTGTTTGGGGAACTCATTCACTTCCATCCTGTCAACAATCAGAAAGGCTTCCTTTGTCCTGGAACTCACCTGTGGGAGGGTCAGTATTTGACCCATTCAGGGTTTTGCCCTTAAAATGACAAGTCTGAGGAACTGTTGGGAAACTCTACTCTCCTGCCTGACACATGCTTTGCCTTGCTGAAAACAGACCACGAGAACCGGAGGAACAACAGCCGCAAGGACCAGCCAGCTTGGAAGAAGATTTAAAGAAATCTGTGCCAACGTTTTTTTTAACTATCCTGTCCCTGGAGCAGTGAGTATATTCCTCCATATCACAGAAAACTTCCAATTAGTATAGTTTGTTGAGGTTTGGGGGTGGGTGAGTGAATATATCTGTGTATCTGTCTTTGCGGGCGCTAAAGTAAATCTGTGTAAGCTGTAAGAATTTTCGATGTGCCGTTTAGTCTCTTGTTTTACACATAGTATTTCATAATCGGTGTTTGTGTGTGTGGGTTAATCTGAGTTGCAGAAGACTTAATTTCTCTTGAATAAATCAATTATTTTAAAACTACCATTATTGTGGTCTCACCTTCCTTTCACTGTCCGCTCGCGTCAAGTCACAATTATTGACAGGACATAATCCCGTAGTCAAGGACCCGAAAAGGGAATCTGAGCGCTTCGAACACGCTCACTCAAGAGAGGCCACTGGTCAGTAATAAACATTGGTCCCTCTTTCTCACTGGTTATTAGGCATAACCAGTGAGACTTGTCCCCTCTCTCTTGTGAAGCTGTCCCAGTGCGACACTTCCGGGTCGTGGTCTCAACACCTGCAGGAGAGAGAGAGACACCCACAGTTATCTGTGACACCCAATACCAGCCTGTTGTGGAGCAAAGGAAACCCTTTTTGTTACAATTAATCAAAGACCCCTCTTCCAACTTCTTCTATTGGGCAGGAGTAACAAAAGTCTGAGAACACGCGCAAACAGATTCAAAAACAGCTTCTTCCCTGCTGTTAGCAAACTCCTAAACAAACCTCTTATGGACTGATCTGATTAATACTACACTCCTCATCAAGTCTGCCTCATTACACATCACCAAATCCAGAATTGCCTGTTCCCTTGTAGGCTACCAACCTGTTTTTCCCAGTCCACCTGCATATTGAAGTCCCCCATAATTATTGTTCTATTGCCTTTTTTACATGCCTTTTCTATCTCCTGATTTATTTTCTGCCCACATCCTGACTACTGCTGGGGGACCTGTACATAACTCCCATCAGGGTCTATTTACCTTTGCGATTGCTCGACTCTACCCACAGAGATTCTATGCCTTCTGATCCTATATCGCTCCTTGCTATGGATTTAACTTCATTCCTTACTAACAATGCAACCCTGCCCCCTTTGCCCATCTGCCTGTCCTTTCGATAGGACATATATCCTTGGATATTTAGATCCCAGCCCTGATCCCCTTGCAGCCATGTCTTTGTGATGCCCACAACATCGTACCGGCCAATTTCTATGTGCGCAACAAGCTCATTTACCTTGTTCCTTATACTGCGCGCATTTAGGTACAACACCCTCAAACCTGCATTGGCCACCTCCCTTTTCACACTCTCCTCAGTCACTGTACCCTGTACTGTGGCCCTTTTTGATTTTTGACTATGGCTTCTCTGCCTTACACTTTCCCCCTTACTGTTTTTTGTTTCTGGCCCCGTTTTACTTCCCTCTGACTTCCTGCATCGGTTCCCATCCCCCTACCACATTAGTTTAAACCCTCCCCAACAGCACTAGCAAACTAGTTTAATTTGGATAAATGTGAGGTGATGCAATTTGGTAGATCAAATCAGGGCAGGACCTACTCAATTAATGGTAGGGAGTTGGGGGAGAGTTACAGATAAAAGAGATCTAGGGGTACAGGTTCATAGCTCCTTGAATGTGGAGTCGCAGGTGGACAGGGCCGTGAAGAAGGCATTCAGCATTCCAGGTTTTATTGGTCAGAATACTGAATATAGGCGTTGGGACATCTTGTTGAAGTTGTACAAGACATTGGTAAGACCACACATGGAATACTGTGTTCAGTTCTGGTCACCCTATTATAGGAAGGATATTGTTAAACTAGAAAGAGTGCATAAGGAATTTACGAGGATGCTACCAGGACTTGATGGTCTGAGTTATAAGGAAAGGTTGGATAAGCTGGGACTTTTTTTTCCCTGGAGCATAGGAGGCTTAGGGGCAATCTTATAGAGGTCTATAAAATAATGAGGAGAATAGATAGGTAGATAGTCAACATTTTTCCCCAAAGGTAGAGGAGTCTAGAACTAGAGGGCATAGATTTAAGGTGAGAGGGGAGAGATACAAAAGAGACCAGAGGGGAAATTTCTTCACACAGAGGGTAGTGAGCAACTGGAACGGGCTGCCAGAGACAGCGGTAGAGGCGGGTGCAATTTTTTCCTTTAAAAAGCAGTTAGACAGTTACATGGGCAGGGTGGGTATAGAGGGATATGGGCCAAATGAGGGCAAGTGGGACTAGCTTAGTGATAGAAACTGGGCGGCATGGTCAAGCTGGGCCGAAGGGCCTGTTTCCATGCTGTAAATATCATTGACTCTATGACTCCTGTATGCTTCATCCGATGCCGGTGTCTATGTATCTACATTGTGTACCTTGTGTCGCTTAGTAACACCTTGTGAGGGTGGCAGAAAATGAGTGGGGGCAGAGAGTGGGTGGGGGAATGGAGGGGAGAGTGGGTAGGGGGGCTGGGGAGGGTAAGAGAGTGGCGCGGGTGGAGTGGCTGGTGGAGATGCAGGGGGAAAGGGGCAGAGGAAGAGGGGGCAGGGGTGGAGTGGGTGGGGGTGGGGATTGGGGAGAAGGGCAGAGGGAGGAAGAGGGGGCAGGGGGTGGAGTGGGTGGGGGTGGGGATGGGGGAAGAGGAGGCAGGGGAGTGGGTGTGGAGAGTGGCGGGGAGAGGGGATGGAGGAGAGGGGCTGGGGATTGGGGGGAGGGGGTGGGGAGAGTGAGAGTGGGGGGAGAAGAGGTGGGGGAGGGGGTGGGAGGGAGAGGAGATGGGGAGGGGATGGGGGAGTGTGAGTGGGGAGAGAGGGGGTGGGGGAGAGTGGGTGGGGGGAGAGTGGGTGGGTGATGTGGGGAGAGTGAGGGGGGTGGGGGAGAGCGGGTGGGGGGCAGAGGGTGGATGGGGCAGAGGGTGGATGGGGGGCAGAGAGTGGGTGGGGGCAGAGAGTGGGTGGGGGGCAGAGAGTGGATGGGGGCAGAGAGTGGATGGGGGCAGAGAGTGGGTGGGGGGCAGAGAGTGGGTGGGGGCAGAGAGTGGGTGGGCAGCAGAGAATGTGTGGGGAGCAGAGAGCGGGTGGGGGGCAGAGAGTGGGTGGGGGGCAGAGAGTGGGTGGGGGGCAGAGAGTGGGTGGGGGGCAGAGAGTGGGTGGGGGGCAGAGAGTGGTGGGGGCAGAGAGTGGATGGAGGGCAGAGAGTTGGTGGGGGCAGAGAGAGGGTGGGGGGCAGAGAGTGATTGGGGGGCAGAGAGTGGATGGGGGCAGCGAGTGGGTGGGGGGGCAGAGAGTGGGTGGGGGGCAGAGAGTGGGTGGGGGGCAGAGAGTGGATTGGGGGCAGAGTGTAGATGGGGTGGCAGAGGCCAGAGAGTGTTTGGGGGTGTGGAGGGGCAAACAGTGGGTGGGGGACAGCAGGGAGCCAGAGCTGTGGGCAGCATGTGTGGTGGGGAGCCTGGCTGGCGGGTGCAGCGGGGAGCCGCCAAAATCATCGAATTTCGCAGATGGTAAGTCTGGGACTGGTCGAGCTGGACCGAGCTGAGCTTAATGCGAAGGACCGTCTGTGGCAGCAGCGCAATCACAAAATGGCGGCGTCAACGATGTTGGGCAAGATGGCGGCGCCCACAGGTCACCGACGCGACCAAGATGGCGTCCTCCACAGGTCGCACGCGGCGGATGACGCGTCGGAAGGGGGCGGTCCCGGCATGCACAATGCCACGTTGTGGGGTCTGTGAGCCTCTGGCCGACAGACTTTTGATTTTGGGGCTTTAGAGCGGCTCAGACATACCTTCGCAAAATGACCTTTCTTGCCGCATTCTTTCCACACAGCGCTGTGTGTTGGGCAGCGCTGCCGGGGATGCAGGCCCTGCCCGCAGAAATAACAGCAAGGTCCTGCGGAGCTGGCCAGCAGTCATGCGGCGTAGGAGTGAGGTACGCCTGGGTTGGGTGATGGCTTTGCCTCTGACGTTGCCGAGGATGCCGCGTGGTCGGACGAGAAGGCCTCGAGGCTCTGGAAAGCCACTTCTAATGAGGTAGCCAGCTTCACTGTCGCCTCTAGGGTTCTGCAGAGGACCTATTGAGTGTGACATTGATAGTGAGGACTATAATATGATAATACAAATAGGACCATGGATTACAGACCCAACTACCAATCCAATACAACTACCCTGACAGCCTCAACTACCACAGCGGGTTCAATGACCACGCTCCCTCTGACCCATGAGGAATATCCCAAGGTGACAAAGGGACCACTCAATGGGCTGTACTGAAAGAAACAGGCAAGGTTCGGTTTGATAACATGCACCATGAGTTGGTACCGGTAGTGCTTAACATAAGTGCTGTCCAACTAACAGAATGGTGCCCTTCTCAAATTTGGAACTTGTATATTTGGCTAACCCAACTATTACTGGAGCAAGAGCTAGGAGATGAAAAAAAGCCAGAACCTAACAGTATAAATCAAAGAAAAAGGAATATAATCAATGATATGGCCACTGCTTACGGAGTAGGACTGACCACTGTCAACACTCTCGATCTGGCGAATTTAGATAATAATCTCAGAATGGTGACTCGTACAGTGAAACATATCTTGCAAGAATTAAATAATAATGCCACGTGATAGTCACAGTAGGAATGACAGGATAGCTAGGATGAATACGTGGCTTGAGAGATGGTGCAAGAGGGAGGGTTTCAAATTCCTGGGACATTGGGACCGGTTCTGGGGGAGATGGGACATGTGTAAATCGGACGGTCTGCATCTGGGTGGGACCGGAACCAATGTTCTCGGGGGTGTGTTTGCTAGTGCAGTTGGGGAGGGTTTAAACTAATGTGGCAGGGGGATGGGAACCGATGTAGGAAGTCAGTGGGGACGGAAACAAAAGGCAGGAAGGGAGAGTGTGTAAAGCATGACCAGAGAAAGCAGGGCAGAGAGCAAGGAAAGTCTACATTAAACTGCATTTATTTCAATGCAAGGGGCCTGACGGGCAAAGCGGATGAACTCAGGGCATGGATGGGCACATGGGACTGGGATATTATAGCTATGACTGAAACATGGCTAAGGGAGGGGCAGGACTGGCAGCTCAATGTTCCAGGGTACAGATGCTATAGAAAGGATAGAACAGGAGGTAAGAGAGGAGGGGGAGTGGCGTTTTTGATTAGGGAGAACATCACGGCAGTACTTAGAGGGGATATATCCGAGGGTTCGCCCACTGAGTCTATATGGGTGGAACTGAAAAATAAGAAGGGAGAGATCACCTTGATAGGACTGTACTACAGGCCCCCAAATAGTCAGCGGGAAATTGAGGAGCAAATATGTAAGGAGATTACAGATAGCTGCAAGAAAAATAGGGTGGTAATAGTAGGGGACTTTAACTTTCCCAACATTGACTGGGACAGCCATAGCATTAGGGGCTTGGATGGAGGGAAATTTGTTGAGTGTATTCAGGAGGAATTTCTCATTCAGTATGTGGATGGACCGACTAGAGAGGGGGCAAAACTTGACCTTGTCTTGGGAAATAAGGAAGGGCAAGTGACAGAAGTGTTAGTGAGGGATCACTTTGGGACAAGTGACCATAACTCCATTAGTTTTAAGATAGCTATGGAGAATGATAGGTCTGGCCCAAGAGTTAAAATTCTTAATTGGGGCAAGGCCAATTTTGATGGTATCAGACAGGAACTTTCAGAGGTAGATTGGGGGAGACTGTTGGCAGGCAAAGGGACGGCTGGTAAATGGGAGGCTTTTAAAAATGTGTTAACCAGGGTGCAGGGTAAGCACATTCCCTTGAGAGTGAAGGGCAAGGCTGGTAGAAGTAGGGAACCCTGGATGACTCGAGATATTGAGACTCTGGTCAAAAAGAAGAAGGAGGCATATGATGTACATAAACAACTGGGATCAAGTGGATCCCTTGAAGAGTATAGAGATTGTCGAAATAGAGTTAAGAGGGAAATCAGGAGGGCAAAAAGGGGACATGAAATTGCTTTGGCAAATAATGCAAAGGAGAATCCAAAGAGATTCTACAGATACATAAAGGGGAAAAGAGTAACTAGGGACAGAGTAGGGCCTCTTAAGGATCAACAAGGACATCTATGTGCAGAGCCACAAGAGTTGGGTGAGATCTTGAATGAATATTTCTCATCGGTATTCACGGTGGAGAAAGGCATGGATGTTAGGAAACTAAGGGAAATAAATAGTGATGTCTTGAGAAGTGTGCATATTACAGAGGAGGAGGTGCTGGAAGTCTTAAAGCGCATCAAGGTAGATAAATCCCCGGGACCTGATGAAATGTATCCCAGGATGTTGTGGGAGGCTAGGGAGGAAATTGCGGGTCCCCTAACAGAGATATTTGAATCATCGGCAGCCACAGGTGAGGTGCCTGAAGATTGGAGAGTGGCGAATGTTGTGCCCTTGTTTAAGAAGGGCAGCAGGGAAAAGCCTGGGAACTACAGACCAGTGAGCCTAACGTCTGTAGTAGGTAAGTTGCTAGAAGGTATTCTGAGAGACAGGATCTACAAGCATTTAGAGAGGCAAGGACTGATTCGGGGCAGTCAGCATGGCTTTGTGCGTGGAAAATCATGTCTCACAAATTTGATTGAGTTTTTTGAGGGGGTAACCAAGAAGGTAGATGAGGGCAGTGCAGTAGACGTTGTCTACATGGACTTTAGCAAAGCCTTTGACAAGGTACCGCATGGTCGGTTGTTGCAGAAGGTTAAAGCTCACGGGATCCAGGGTGAGGTTGCCAATTGGATTCAAAATTGGCTGGACGACAGAAGACAGAGGGTGGTTGTAGAGGGTTGTTTTTCAAACTGGAGGCCTGTGACCAGTGGTGTGCCTCAGGGATCGGTGCTGGGTCCACTGTTATTTGTGATTTATATTAATGATTTGGATGAGAATTTAGGAGGCATGGTTAGTAAGTTTGCAGAAGACACCAAGATTGATGGCACAGTGGATAGTGAAGAAGGTTATCTAGGGTTGCAACGGGATCTTGATCAATTAGGCCAGTGGGCCGACGAATGGCAGATGGAGTTTAATTTAGATAAATGTGAGGTGATGCATTTTGGCAGATCGAATCAGGCCAGAACCTACTCAGTTAATGGTATGGCGTTGGGGAGAGTTATAGAACAAAGAGATCTAGGAGTACAGGTTCATAGCTCCTTGAAGGTGGAGTCGCAGGTGGACAGGGTGGTGAAGAAGGCATTCGGCATGCTTGGTTTCATTGGTCAGAACATTGAATACAGGAGTTGGGACGTCTTGTTGAAGTTGTACAAGACATTGGTACGGCCACATACTGTGTGCAGTTCTGGTCACCCTATTATAGAAAGGATATTATTAAACTAGAAAGAGTGCAGAAAAGATTTACTAGGATGTTGCCGGGACTTGATGGTTTGAGTTATAAGGAGAGGCTGGATAGACTGGGACTTTTTTCCCTGGAGCGTAGGAGGCTTAGGGGTGATCTTATAGAGGTCTATAAAATAATGAGGGGCATAGATCAGGTAGATAGTCAACATCTTTTCCCAAAGGTAGGGGAGTCTAAAACTAGAGGGCATAGGTTTAAGGTGAGAGGGGAGAGATTCAGAAGGGCCCAGAGGGGCAATTTCTTCACTCAGAGGGTAGTGAGTGTCTGGAATGGGCTGCCAGAGGTAGTAGTAGAGGCGGGTACAATTGTGTCTTTTAAAAAGCATTTAGATAGTTACATGGGTAAGATGGGTGTAGAGGGTTATGGGCCAAGTGCGGGCAACTGGGACTAGCTTAATGGTAAAAACTGGGCGGCATGGACTGGTTGGGCCGAAGGGCCTGTTTCCATGCTGTAAACTTCTATGAAAAAATGCTGAAGGAGGGCTATATGGAAATAGTGTGAGGTACCGATAGTCAAAGACTTAAAAGGTTGTGCTAGAACCATGAATCAAATTTTAGAGGGAAGAGTAGACGATGATGAAAAACAACAGAATATGTTGCATCTATGGCAACTGGGTGCTGGAACAATTGAGAGAAAACCTTGAGCAGGTTAAACTAGGAAAGATCCCAGCCTGGATTACAAATGAACAATTAATAAGTCTCACAAATAGAAAGATGCATCCCAATATTTCAAGCTACCAGCTTAGGCAACTGACCAAGGTGTGATTTGGGAAAGTTTGCAGAGGAACCACAAGTAAAGCCTTGGGAATGATATTGGGAATATCAATAATTCCAGGAAGTGAAATAGGATTGAGTGTTTCAGAAGTAAACAAAATAGGAATTATTAAAGAAGTATTATTGAATCATAGAATCCCTACAGTGCAGAAGGAGGCCATTTGGCCCATTGTGTCTACACCGATCCACTGCGTCCTATACCTGTAATCCCAGAACCTACCCTGCACATCTTATGACACTAAGGGGCAATTTAGCATGGTCAATCCACCTAACCTGCACATCTTTGGATTGTGGAAAGAAACTGGAGCACCCAGAAGAAACTCACGCAGACACAGGGAGAATGTGCAAACTCCATACAGACAATTGAGATTTGGATAGGCCATGAGGATATTTTATCTTATATCGTAGAAAAGGAAGGAGGCTAGTGGGTACAATCCTGGCCAAATGTCAACAGGCGGACAAAACAATTGTCTGCCCCTGCCCTATTTATCTTAATGAACAGGCCTTGTGTGGATTTAAAATGAATAGAGGCCTAAATTGCACTTTGAATATCAGAACCCTTAAATTCGATATCACAAGAGTGGCTTACAAAGGAGGGATGGGAGAATATTGTATAATCACCTCATTAAAAATATACCAATGATGGCCTCCGACATGCCCGTCACTCTTACAACTTTCGGTATTGAACCCCAAGTATCAGCCAGAATGGACAAAATTGAGTTGATTGATTTCCATAAAAGAGAAAAGGTTACCATTAACGCCACCGAAACAATTAAGAGAAATTTGGGACAGTAGTTTGAGAAGTAGGAAACCAATATCCACTTGTTACCTGAACATCTACATTGCATTAAAGAACAGTTGGAGAGAGGCCACCAAACATTCATTAGAGTTATCCAACAAGCCAAAGAAACTGAGCGAAAGATAGATTATTGAAGAAACAAGTTGGTGGGATGATGTTTGGAACTGGGGTACAAGTGTACAGATTCACCTTTGGATAAGAATTATTTCTCATGTTACCACCATTGTAATGATTTTCATATTAGTATATCAAAGGTAAATTTGATGATGTTTAAACATTGGAGAATTAAGATGGAAAAGAAATTGCAAATGGAATTGTTTATGTGGAAACGAGAGAGAATGTTAGACCCGGATGTTGACCTAAAAGAACATGTCATTCTAGACTGTGATGTATATGCTTGCTATGGGAATACATGTGATGTATGTTGTAGTTGACTATGAATAATGTCAGTTTGGAGTAATTGCTTAGGACTTATCCGAAACGTTGTATAACCAATGTTAAACATATATCTGTGTGAAAATTGTCAAGCATATGAGAACTTAATTGTTAAAAGAAAAGAACATAGCTTGGACAAAAAGTATGATAGATGCCCATGTGAAAATATGAACTTGGCTGAAGAACATTTGGACATTTAATTGTGATCCAAAAAACAGTTGTTTAATGGATTAAAGGGGTAAATGTAGCAATAAGGCCCTGGTCATGCTAAATGACTTGTTACAAGTATGCTAGGAAATTTGGTCATCTTTGAAATGACCTATTTGTAGAAGATTTGAACATTGCAACAAAAAGAAAATATGAACTGCACAAATCGACACCATTTAAAAATAATATTTTATTAAGGCATTTATAGAAACAACAAACACCAAAATAAGAGCAGAAAGAAAATTATACAGCACAATAAACAATCAATATCCACCCCCCCTCCGGCCCTTCCCCTCCTCCCGTCCTGCCTTCCCCATTTTAACCTCCTTATCTTGCCTCCTCCCCCCCTTGCACGCTGCTGACACCTCAATCCTCCTTAAAGAAGTAATTGAGCGGCTTCTATCTCTGAGTGAACTAATCAAATGACCCTCTCAAGACAAACTTGATCTTCTCAACCTCAGGTATTCCGCCAGGTCACTCCCCACACCTCCGTCTTTGGCGGCTCTGAGTCCCTCCATCTCAGTAAAATCTATCTCTGGGCTATCAGGAGGCAAAGGTCAAAATATTGGCCTCTCTCATCCCCTGCACTCCCAGGACTTCTGACATCCCAAATATCGCTACCTCTGGGCTCGGGGCCACCTACCCCCAACACCTCGGACATTACGTCTACAAAACACCTGCCAGAACCCCTTCAGTTTCGGACACGCCCAAAACATATATGGACATGGTTCTCAGGCCTCCTAGCTCACCGTCCACACCTATCCTCTTCCCTCAAAGAACCTGCTCATCATCAAAACTCTATCCTGGTCCACCCACGTCGACGCTATAACCAAGAAAGCACAACAGCACCTATACTTCCTCAGGAAACAAAGGAATTTTGGTATGTCCACATTGACTCTTACCGACTTATACAGGTGCATCCTATTTGGCTGCTATGGCAACTGTTCGGTCCAAGACTGCAAGAAACTTCAGACAGTCGTGAACACCACCCAGTCCATCACACAAACCCGTCTCCCATCCATTGACTCTATCTTCACCTCCCGCTGCCTTGGGAAAGCGGGCAGCATTGTAAGTTGTAGCAAACTCATCAAAGGACCAAAAATGAACTGGACATGTTAGAAAAGGACATTCCATTTTAAAAGGATAGATTGCTGTACAAACCATGTCTGCAGGCAGACAACTGAATCAAGACAAACAGGCCACGAGCCATGAAACGGCCCGATCTCATTCAAAGAGAGGCAGTTGAAATGCAAATCACTTGCTGCCCTGGCCAGACGGAACCACAATACCTTAATGGGATAACAATTAAAGTTGTCACCGGTGACCATTGTCAGGAGACCAGCAGAAACCAGAGACATTGCAAGCTTTTGTAAGGGCACTGATTAAAATCAAATTACATTACAACACCTTTTGTTTGGGGAACTCATTCACTTCCATCCTGTCAACAATCAGAAAGGCTTCCTTTGTCCTGGAACTCACCTGTGGGAGGGTCAGTATTTGACCCATTCAGGGTTTTGCCCTTAAAATGACAAGTCTGAGGAACTGTTGGGAAACTCTACTCTCCTGCCTGACACATGCTTTGCCTTGCTGAAAACAGACCACGAGAACCGGAGGAACAACAGCCGCAAGGACCGGCCAGCTTGGAAGAAGATTTAAAGAAATCTGTGCCAACGTTTTTTTTAACTATCCTGTCCCTGGAGCAGTGAGTATATTCCTCCATATCACAGAAAACTTCCAATTAGTATAGTTTGTTGAGGTTTGGGGGTGGGTGAGTGAATATATCTGTGTATCTGTCTTTGCGGGCGCTAAAGTAAATCTGTGTAAGCTGTAAGAATTTTCAATGTGCCGTTTAGTCTCTTGTTTTACACATAGTATTTCATAATCGGTGTTTGTGTGTGTGGGTTAATCTGAGTTGCAGAAGACTTAATTTCTCTTGAATAAATCAATTATTTTAAAACTACCATTATTGTGGTCTCACCTTCCTTTCACTGTCCGCTCGCGTCAAGTCACAATAATTGACAGGACATAATCCCGTAGTCAAGGACCCGAAAAGGGAATCTGAGCGCTTCGAACACGCTCACTCAAGAGAGGCCACTGGTCAGTAATAAACATTGGTCCCTCTTTCTCACTGGTTATTAGGCATAACCAGTGAGACTTGTCCCCTCTCTCTTGTGAAGCTGTCCCAGTGCGACACTTCCGGGTCGTGGTCTCAACACCTGCAGGAGAGAGAGAGACACCCACAGTTATCTGTGACACCCAATACCAGCCTGTTGTGGAGCAAAGGAAACCCTTTTTGTTACAATTAATCAAAGACCCCTCTTCCAACTTCTTCTATTGGGCAGGAGTAACAAAAGTCTGAGAACACGCGCAAACAGATTCAAAAACAGCTTCTTCCCTGCTGTTAGCAAACTCCTAAACAAACCTCTTATGGACTGATCTGATTAATACTACACTCCTCATCAAGTCTGCCTCATTACACATCACCAAATCCAGAATTGCCTGTTCCCTTGTAGGCTACCAACCTGTTTTTCCCAGTCCACCTGCATATTGAAGTCCCCCATAATTATTGTTCTATTGCCTTTTTTACATGCCTTTTCTATCTCCTGATTTATTTTCTGCCCACATCCTGACTACTGCTGGGGGACCTGTACATAACTCCCATCAGGGTCTATTTACCTTTGCGATTGCTCGACTCTACCCACAGAGATTCTATGCCTTCTGATCCTATATCGCTCCTTGCTATGGATTTAACTTCATTCCTTACTAACAATGCAACCCTGCCCCCTTTGCCCATCTGCCTGTCCTTTCGATAGGACATATATCCTTGGATATTTAGATCCCAGCCCTGATCCCCTTGCAGCCATGTCTTTGTGATGCCCACAACATCGTACCGGCCAATTTCTATGTGCGCAACAAGCTCATTTACCTTGTTCCTTATACTGCGCGCATTTAGGTACAACACCCTCAAACCTGCATTGGCCACCTCCCTTTTCACACTCTCCTCAGTCACTGTACCCTGTACTGTGGCCCTTTTTGATTTTTGACTATGGCTTCTCTGCCTTACACTTTCCCCCTTACTGTTTTTTGTTTCTGGCCCCGTTTTACTTCCCTTTGACTTCCTGCATCGGTTCCCATCCCCCTACCACATTAGTTTAAACCCTCCCCAACAGCACTAGCAAACTAGTTTAATTTGGATAAATGTGAGGTGATGCAATTTGGTAGATCAAATCAGGGCAGGACCTACTCAATTAATGGTAGGGAGTTGGGGGAGAGTTACAGATAAAAGAGATCTAGGGGTACAGGTTCATAGCTCCTTGAATGTGGAGTCGCAGGTGGACAGGGCCGTGAAGAAGGCATTCAGCATTCCAGGTTTTATTGGTCAGAATACTGAATATAGGCGTTGGGACATCTTGTTGAAGTTGTACAAGACATTGGTAAGACCACACATGGAATACTGTGTTCAGTTCTGGTCACCCTATTATAGGAAGGATATTGTTAAACTAGAAAGAGTGCATAAGGAATTTACGAGGATGCTACCAGGACTTGATGGTCTGAGTTATAAGGAAAGGTTGGATAAGCTGGGACTTTTTTTTCCCTGGAGCATAGGAGGCTTAGGGGCAATCTTATAGAGGTCTATAAAATAATGAGGAGAATAGATAGGTAGATAGTCAACATTTTTCCCCAAAGGTAGAGGAGTCTAGAACTAGAGGGCATAGATTTAAGGTGAGAGGGGAGAGATACAAAAGAGACCAGAGGGGAAATTTCTTCACACAGAGGGTAGTGAGCAACTGGAACGGGCTGCCAGAGACAGTGGTAGAGGCGGGTGCAATTTTTTCCTTTAAAGAGCAGTTAGACAGTTACATGGATAATTACATAGATCCAAGGATTCTATGGGAAGCAAGAGATGAAATTGCAGAGCCGTTGGCAATTATCTTTTCGTCCTCACTGTCAACAGGGGTGGTACCAGGGGATTGGAGAGTGGCGAATGTCGTGCCCCTGTTCAAAAAAGGAACTAGGGATAACCCTGGGAATTACAGGCCAGTTAGTCTTACTTCGGTGGTAGGCAAAGTAATGGAAAGGGTACTGAAGGATAGGATTTCTGAGCATCTGGAAAGACACTGCTTGATTAGGGATAGTCAGCACGGATTTGTGAGGGGTAGGTCTTGCCTTACAAATCTTATTGAATTCTTTGAGGAGGTGACCAAGCATGTGGATGAAGGTAAAGCAGTGGATGTAGTGTACATGGATTTTAGTAAGGCATTTGATAAAGTTCCCCATGGTAGGCTTCTGCACAAAGTAAGGAGGCATGGGATAGTGGGAAATTTGGCCAGTTGGATAACGAACTGGCTAACCGATAGAAGTCAGAGAGTGGTGGTGGATGGCAAATATTCAGCCTGGATCCCAGTTACCAGTGGTGTACCGCAGGGATCAGTTCTGGGTCCTCTGCTGTTTGTGATTTTCATTAATGACTTGGATGAGGGAGTTGAAGGGTGGGTCAGTAAATTTGCAGACGATACGAAGATTGATGGAGTTGTGGATAGTAAGGAGGGCTGTTGTCGGCTGCAAAGAGACATAGATAGGATGCAGAGCTGGGCTGAGAAGTGGCAGATGGAGTTTAACCCTGAAAAGTGTGAGGTTGTCCATTTTGGAAGGACAAATATGAATGCGGAATACAGGGTTAACGGTAGAGTTCTTGGCATTGTGGAGGAGCAGAGAGACCTTGGGGTCTATGTTCATACATCTTTGAAAGTTGCCACTCAAGTGGATAGAGCTGTGAAGAAGGCCTATGGTGTGCTCGCGTTCATTAACAGAGGGATTGAATTTAAGAGCCGTGAGGTGATGATGCAGCTGTACAAAACTTTGGTAAGGCCACATTTGGAGTACTGTGTACAGTTCTGGTCGCCTCATTTTAGGAAGGATGTGGAAGCTCTGGAAAAGGTGCAAAGAAGATTTACCAGGATGTTGCCTGGAATGGAGAGTAGGTCTTACGAGGAAAGGTTGAGGGTGCTAGGCCTTTTCTCATTAGAGCGGAGAAGGATGAGGGGCGACTTGATAGAGGTTTATAAGATGATCAGGGGAATAGATAGAGTAGACAGTCAGAGACTTTTTCCCCAGGTGGAACACACCATTACAAGGGGACATAAATTTAAGGTGAAAGGTGGAAGATATAGGAGGGATATCAGAGGTAGGTTCTTTACCCAGAGAGTAGTGGGGGCATGGAATGCACTGCCTGTGGAAGTAGTTGAGTCGGAAACATTAGTGACCTTCAAGCAGCTGTTGGATAGGTACATGGATTACGGGAAAATGATATAGTGTAGATTTATTTGTTCTTAAGGGCAGCACGGTAGCATTGTGGATAGCACAATTGCTTCACAGATCCATGGTCCCAGGTTCGATTTCGGCCTGGGTCATTGTCTGTGCGGAGTCTGCACGTTCTCCCCGTGTCTGCGTGGGTTTCCTCCGGGTGCTCCGGTTTCCTCCCACAGTCCAAAGATGTGCGGGTTAGGTGAATTGGCCAATGATAAATTGCCCTTAATGTCCAAATTGCCCTTGGTGTTGGGTGGAGGTGTTGAGTTTGGGTAGGGTGCTCTTTCCAAGAGCTGGTGCAGACTCAGGGGGCCGAATGGCCTCCTTCTGCACTGTAGATTCAATGATAATCTATGATTAATCTAGGACAAAGGTTCGGCACAACATCGTGGGCCGAAGGGCCTGTTCTGTGCTGTATTTTCTATGTTCTATGTTCTATGTTCTATGTTCTATGGGCAGGGTGGGTATAGAGGGATATGGACCAAATGAGGGCAAGTGGGACTAGCTTAGTGATAGAAACTGGGCGGCATGGTCAAGCTGGGCCGAAGGGCCTGTTTCCATGCTGTAAATATCATTGACTCTATGACTCCTGTATGCTTCATCCGATGCCGGTGTCTATGTATCTACATTGTGTACCTTGTGTCGCTTAGTAACACCTTGTGAGGGTGGCAGAAAATGAGTGGGGGCAGAGAGTGGGTGGGGGAATGGAGGGGAGAGTGGGTAGGGGGGCTGGGGAGGGTAAGAGAGTGGCGCGGGTGGAGTGGCTGGTGGAGATGCAGGGGGAAAGGGGCAGAGGAAGAGGGGGCAGGGGTGGAGTGGGTGGGGGTGGGGATTGGGGAGAAGGGCAGAGGGAGGAAGAGGGGGCAGGGGGTGGAGTGGGTGGGGGTGGGGATGGGGGAAGAGGAGGCAGGGGAGTGGGTGTGGAGAGTGGCGGGGAGAGGGGATGGAGGAGAGGGGCTGGGGATTGGGGGGAGGGGGTGGGTAGAGTGAGAGTGGGGGGAGAAGAGGTGGGGGAGGGGGTGGGAGGGAGAGGAGATGGGGAGGGGATGGGGGAGTGTGAGTGGGGAGAGAGTGGGTGGGGGGAGAGTGGGTGGGTGATGTGGGGAGAGTGAGGGGGGGTGGGGGAGAGCGGGTGGGGGGCAGAGGGTGGATGGGGGCAGAGGGTGGATGGGGGGCAGAGAGTGGGTGGGGGCAGAGAGTGGGTGGGGGCAGAGAGTGGATGGGGGCAGAGAGTGGATGGGGGCAGAGAGTGGGTGGGGGGCAGAGAGTGGGTGGGGGGCAGAGAGTGGGTGGGCAGCAGAGAATGTGTGGGGAGCAGAGAGCGGGTGGGGGGCAGAGAGCGGGTGGGGGGCAGAGAGTGGGTGGGGGGCAGAGAGTGGGTGGGGGACAGAGAGTGGGTGGGGGGCAGAGAGTGGATGGGGCAGAGAGTGGGTGGGGGCAGAGAGTGGATGGGGGGCAGAGAGTTGGTGGGGGCAGAGAGTGGGTGGGGGGCAGAGAGTGATTGGGGGGCAGAGAGTGGATGGGGGCAGCGAGTGGGTGGGGGGGCAGAGAGTGGGTGGGGGGCAGAGAGTGGGTGGGGGGCAGAGAGTGGATGGGGGGCAGAGTGTAGATGGGGTGGCAGAGGCCAGAGAGTGTTTGGGGGTGTGGAGGGGCAAACAGTGGGTGGGGGACAGCAGGGAGCCAGAGCTGTGGGCAGCATGTGTGGTGGGGAGCCTGGCTGGCGGGTGCAGCGGGGAGCCGCCAAAATCATCGAATTTCGCAGATGGTAAGGCTGGGACTGGTCGAGCTGGACCGAGCTGAGCTTAATGCGAAGGACCGTCTGTGGCAGCAGCGCAATCACAAAATGGCGGCGTCAACGATGTTGGGCAAGATGGCGGCGCCCACAGGTCACCGACGCGACCAAGATGGCGTCCTCCACAGGTCGCACGCGGCGGATGACGCGTCGGAAGGGGGCGGTCCCGGCATGCACAATGCCACGTTGTGGGGTCTGTGAGCCTCTGGCCGACAGACTTTTGATTTTGGGGCTTTAGAGCGGCTCAGACATACCTTCGCAAAATGACCTTTCTTGCCGCATTCATTACACACAGCGCTGTGTGTTGGGCAGCGCTGCCGGGGATGCAGGCCCTGCCCGCAGAAATAACAGCAAGGTCCTGCGGAGCTGGCCGGCAGTCATGCGGCGTAGGAGTGAGGTACACCTGGGTTGGGTGATGGCTTTGCCTCTGACGTTGCCGAGGATGCCGCGTGGTCGGACGAGAAGGCCTCGAGGCTCTGGAAAGCCACTTCTAATGAGGTAGCCAGCTTCACTGTCGCCTCTAGGGTTCTGCAGAGGACCTATTGAGTGTGACATTGATAGTGAGGACTATAATATGATAATACAAATAGGACCATGGATTACAGACCCAACTACCAATCCAATACAACTACCCTGACAGCCTCAACTACCACAGCGGGTTCAATGACCACGCTCCCTCTGACCCATGAGGAATATCCCAAGGTGACAAAGGGACCACTCAATGGGCTGTACTGAAAGAAACAGGCAAGGTTCGGTTTGATAACATGCACCATGAGTTGGTACCGGTAGTGCTTAACATAAGTGCTGTCCAACTAACAGAATGGTGCCCTTCTCAAATTTGGAACTTGTATATTTGGCTAACCCAACTATTACTGGAGCAAGAGCTAGGAGATGAAAAAAAGCCAGAACCTAACAGTATAAATCAAAGAAAAAGGAATATAATCAATGATATGGCCACTGCTTACGGAGTAGGACTGACCACTGTCAACACTCTTGATCTGGCGAATTTAGATAATAATCTCAGAATGATGACTCGTACAGTGAAACATATCTTGCAAGAATTAAATAATAATGCCACGTGATAGTCACAGTAGGAATGACAGGATAGCTAGGATGAATACGTGGCTTGAGAGATGGTGCAAGAGGGAGGGTTTCAAATTCCTGGGACATTGGGACCGGTTCTGGGGGAGATGGGACATGTGTAAATCGGACGGTCTGCATCTGGGTGGGACCGGAACCAATGTTCTCGGGGGTGTGTTTGCTAGTGCAGTTGGGGAGGGTTTAAACTAATGTGGCAGGGGGATGGGAACCGATGTAGGAAGTCAGTGGGGACGGAAACAAAAGGCAGGAAGGGAGAGTGTGTAAAGCATGACCAGAGAAAGCAGGGCAGAGAGCAAGGAAAGTCTACATTAAACTGCATTTATTTCAATGCAAGGGGCCTGACGGGCAAAGCGGATGAACTCAGGGCATGGATGGGCACATGGGACTGGGATATTATAGC
This sequence comes from Scyliorhinus torazame, assembly GCF_047496885.1. Lineage (NCBI taxonomy): Eukaryota > Metazoa > Chordata > Chondrichthyes > Carcharhiniformes > Scyliorhinidae > Scyliorhinus > Scyliorhinus torazame. The sequence continues at coordinate 114,525,046 of NC_092725.1, read as the reverse complement.
TATGACTGAAACATGGCTAAGGGAGGGGCAGGACTGGCAGCTCAATGTTCCAGGGTACAGATGCTATAGAAAGGATAGAACAGGAGGTAAGAGAGGAGGGGGAGTGGCGTTTTTGATTAGGGAGAACATCACGGCAGTACTTAGAGGGGATATATCCGAGGGTTTGCCCACTGAGTCTATATGGGTGGAACTGAAAAATAAGAAGGGAGAGATCACCTTGATAGGACTGTACTACAGGCCCCCAAATAGTCAGCGGGAAATTGAGGAGCAAATATGTAAGGAGATTACAGATAGCTGCAAGAAAAATAGGGTGGTAATAGTAGGGGACTTTAACTTTCCCAACATTGACTGGGACAGCCATAGCATTAGGGGCTTGGATGGAGGGAAATTTGTTGAGTGTATTCAGGAGGAATTTCTCATTCAGTATGTGGATGGACCGACTAGAGAGGGGGCAAAACTTGACCTTGTCTTGGGAAATAAGGAAGGGCAAGTGACAGAAGTGTTAGTGAGGGATCACTTTGGGACAAGTGACCATAACTCCATTAGTTTTAAGATAGCTATGGAGAATGATAGGTCTGGCCCAAGAGTTAAAATTCTTAATTGGGGCAAGGCCAATTTTGATGGTATCAGACAGGAACTTTCAGAGGTAGATTGGGGGAGACTGTTGGCAGGCAAAGGGACGGCTGGTAAATGGGAGGCTTTTAAAAATGTGTTAACCAGGGTGCAGGGTAAGCACATTCCCTTGAGAGTGAAGGGCAAGGCTGGTAGAAGTAGGGAACCCTGGATGACTCGAGATATTGAGACTCTGGTCAAAAAGAAGAAGGAGGCATATGATGTACATAAACAACTGGGATCAAGTGGATCCCTTGAAGAGTATAGAGATTGTCGAAATAGAGTTAAGAGGGAAATCAGGAGGGCAAAAAGGGGACATGAAATTGCTTTGGCAAATAATGCAAAGGAGAATCCAAAGAGATTCTACAGATACATAAAGGGGAAAAGAGTAACTAGGGACAGAGTAGGGCCTCTTAAGGATCAACAAGGACATCTATGTGCAGAGCCACAAGAGTTGGGTGAGATCTTGAATGAATATTTCTCATCGGTATTCACGGTGGAGAAAGGCATGGATGTTAGGAAACTAAGGGAAATAAATAGTGATGTCTTGAGAAGTGTGCATATTACAGAGGAGGAGGTGCTGGAAGTCTTAAAGCGCATCAAGGTAGATAAATCCCCGGGACCTGATGAAATGTATCCCAGGATGTTGTGGGAGGCTAGGGAGGAAATTGCGGGTCCCCTAACAGAGATATTTGAATCATCGGCAGCCACAGGTGAGGTGCCTGAAGATTGGAGAGTGGCGAATGTTGTGCCCTTGTTTAAGAAGGGCAGCAGGGAAAAGCCTGGGAACTACAGACCAGTGAGCCTAACGTCTGTAGTAGGTAAGTTGCTAGAAGGTATTCTGAGAGACAGGATCTACAAGCATTTAGAGAGGCAAGGACTGATTCGGGGCAGTCAGCATGGCTTTGTGCGTGGAAAATCATGTCTCACAAATTTGATTGAGTTTTTTGAGGGGGTAACCAAGAAGGTAGATGAGGGCAGTGCAGTAGACGTTGTCTACATGGACTTTAGCAAAGCCTTTGACAAGGTACCGCATGGTCGGTTGTTGCAGAAGGTTAAAGCTCACGGGATCCAGGGTGAGGTTGCCAATTGGATTCAAAATTGGCTGGACGACAGAAGACAGAGGGTGGTTGTAGAGGGTTGTTTTTCAAACTGGAGGCCTGTGACCAGTGGTGTGCCTCAGGGATCGGTGCTGGGTCCACTGTTATTTGTGATTTATATTAATGATTTGGATGAGAATTTAGGAGGCATGGTTAGTAAGTTTGCAGAAGACACCAAGATTGATGGCACAGTGGATAGTGAAGAAGGTTATCTAGGGTTGCAACGGGATCTTGATCAATTAGGCCAGTGGGCCGACGAATGGCAGATGGAGTTTAATTTAGATAAATGTGAGGTGATGCATTTTGGCAGATCGAATCAGGCCAGACCCTACTCAGTTAATGGTATGGCGTTGGGGAGAGTTATAGAACAAAGTGATCTAGGAGTACAGGTTCATAGCTCCTTGAAGGTGGAGTCGCAGGTGGACAGGGTGGTGAAGAAGGCATTCGGCATGCTTGGTTTCATTGGTCAGAACATTGAATACAGGAGTTGGGACGTCTTGTTGAAGTTGTACAAGACATTGGTACGGCCACATACTGTGTGCAGTCTGGTCACCCTATTATAGAAAGGATATTATTAAACTAGAAAGAGTGCAGAAAAGATTTACTAGGATGTTGCCGGGACTTGATGGTTTGAGTTATAAGGAGAGGCTGGATAGACTGGGACTTTTTTCCCTGGAGCGTAGGAGGCTTAGGGGTGATCTTATAGAGGTCTATAAAATAATGAGGGGCATAGATCAGGTAGATAGTCAACATCTTTTCCCAAAGGTAGGGGAGTCTAAAACTAGAGGGCATAGGTTTAAGGTGAGAGGGGAGAGATTCAGAAGGGCCCAGAGGGGCAATTTCTTCACTCAGAGGGTAGTGAGTGTCTGGAATGGGCTGCCAGAGGTAGTAGTAGAGGCGGGTACAATTGTGTCTTTTAAAAAGCATTTAGATAGTTACATGGGTAAGATGGGTGTAGAGGGTTATGGGCCAAGTGCGGGCAACTGGGACTAGCTTAATGGTAAAAACTGGGCGGCATGGACTGGTTGGGCCGAAGGGCCTGTTTCCATGCTGTAAACTTCTATGAAAAAATGCTGAAGGAGGGCTATATGGAAATAGTGTGAGGTACCGATAGTCAAAGACTTAAAAGGTTGTGCTAGAACCATGAATCAAATTTTAGAGGGAAGAGTAGACGATGATGAAAAACAACAGAATATGTTGCATCTATGGCAACTGGGTGCTGGAACAATTGAGAGAAAACCTTGAGCAGGTTAAACTAGGAAAGATCCCAGCCTGGATTACAAATGAACAATTAATAAGTCTCACAAATAGAAAGATGCATCCCAATATTTCAAGCTACCAGCTTAGGCAACTGACCAAGGTGTGATTTGGGAAAGTTTGCAGAGGAACCACAAGTAAAGCCTTGGGAATGATATTGGGAATATCAATAATTCCAGGAAGTGAAATAGGATTGAGTGTTTCAGAAGTAAACAAAATAGGAATTATTAAAGAAGTATTATTGAATCATAGAATCCCTACAGTGCAGAAGGAGGCCATTTGGCCCATTGTGTCTACACCGATCCACTGCGTCCTATACCTGTAATCCCAGAACCTACCCTGCACATCTTATGACACTAAGGGGCAATTTAGCATGGTCAATCCACCTAACCTGCACATCTTTGGATTGTGGAAAGAAACTGGAGCACCCAGAAGAAACTCACGCAGACACAGGGAGAATGTGCAAACTCCATACAGACAATTGAGATTTGGATAGGCCATGAGGATATTTTATCTTATATCGTAGAAAAGGAAGGAGGCTAGTGGGTACAATCCTGGCCAAATGTCAACAGGCGGACAAAACAATTGTCTGCCCCTGCCCTATTTATCTTAATGAACAGGCCTTGTGTGGATTTAAAATGAATAGAGGCCTAAATTGCACTTTGAATATCAGAACCCTTAAATTCGATATCACAAGAGTGGCTTACAAAGGAGGGATGGGAGAATATTGTATAATCACCTCATTAAAAATATACCAATGATGGCCTCCGACATGCCCGTCACTCTTACAACTTTCGGTATTGAACCCCAAGTATCAGCCAGAATGGACAAAATTGAGTTGATTGATTTCCATAAAAGAGAAAAGGTTACCATTAACGCCACCGAAACAATTAAGAGAAATTTGGGACAGTAGTTTGAGAAATAGGAAACCAATATCCACTTGTTACCTGAACATCTACATTGCATTAAAGAACAGTTGGAGAGAGGCCACCAAACATTCATTAGAGTTATCCAACAAGCCAAAGAAACTGAGCGAAAGATAGATTATTGAAGAAACGAGTTGGTGGGATGATGTTTGGAACTGGGGTACAAGTGTACAGGTTCACCTTTGGATAAGAATTATTTCTCATGTTACCACCATTGTAATGATTTTCATATTAGTATATCAAAGGTAAATTTGATGATGTTTAAACATTGGAGAATTAAGATGGAAAAGAAATTGCAAATGGAATTGTTTATGTGGAAACGAGAGAGAATGTTAGACCCGGATGTTGACCTAAAAGAACATGTCATTCTAGACTGTGATGTATATGCTTGCTATGGGAATACATGTGATGTATGTTGTAGTTGACTATGAATAATGTCAGTTTGGAGTAATTGCTTAGGACTTATCCGAAACGTTGTATAACCAATGTTAAACATATATCTGTGTGAAAATTGTCAAGCATATGAGAACTTAATTGTTAAAAGAAAAGAACTTAGCTTGGACAAAAAGTATGATAGATGCCCATGTGAAAATATGAACTTGGCTGAAGAACATTTGGACATTTAATTGTGATCCAAAAAACAGTTGTTTAATGGATTAAAGGGGTAAATGTAGCAATAAGGCCCTGGTCATGCTAAATGACTTGTTACAAGTATGCTAGGAAATTTGGTCATCTTTGAAATGACCTATTTGTAGAAGATTTGAACATTGCAACAAAAAGAAAATATGAACTGCACAAATCGACACCATTTAAAAATAATATTTTATTAAGGCATTTATAGAAACAACAAACACCAAAATAAGAGCAGAAAGAAAATTATACAGCATAATAAACAATCAATATCCACCCCCCCTCCGGCCCTTCCCCTCCTCCCGTCCTGCCTTCCCCATTTTAACCTCCTTATCTTGCCTCCTCCCCCCCTTGCACGCTGCTGACACCTCAATCCTCCTTAAAGAAGTAATTGAACGGCTTCTACCTCTGAGTGAACTAATCAAATGACCCTCTCAAGACAAACTTGATCTTCTCAACCTCAGATATTCCGCCAGGTCACTCCCCACACCTCCGTCTTTGGCGGCTCTGAGTCCCTCCATCTCAGTAAAATCTATCTCTGGGCTATCAGGAGGCAAAGGTCAAAATATTGGCCTCTCTCATCCCCTGCACTCCCAGGACTTCTGACATCCCAAATATCGCTACCTCTGGGCTCGGGGCCACCTACCCCCAACACCTCGGACATTACGTCTACAAAACACCTGCCAGAACCCCTTCAGTTTCGGACACGCCCAAAACATATATGGACATGGTTCTCAGGCCTCCTAGCTCACCGTCCACACCTATCCTCTTCCCTCAAAGAACCTGCTCATCATCAAAACTCTATCCTGGTCCACCCACGTCGACGCTATAACCAAGAAAGCACAACAGCACCTATACTTCCTCAGGAAACAAAGGAATTTTGGTATGTCCACATTGACTCTTACCGACTTATACAGGTGCATCCTATTTGGCTGCTATGGCAACTGTTCGGTCCAAGACTGCAAGAAACTTCAGACAGTCGTGAACACCACCCAGTCCATCACACAAACCCGTCTCCCATCCATTGACTCTATCTTCACCTCCCGCTGCCTTGGGAAAGCGGGCAGCATTGTAAGTTGTAGCAAACTCATCAAAGGACCAAAAATGAACTGGACATGTTAGAAAAGGACATTCCATTTTAAAAGGATAGATTGCTGTACAAACCATGTCTGCAGGCAGACAACTGAATCAAGACAAACAGGCCACGAGCCATGAAACGGCCCGATCTCATTCAAAGAGAGGCAGTTGAAATGCAAATCACTTGCTGCCCTGGCCAGACGGAACCACAATACCTTAATGGGATAACAATTAAAGTTGTCACCGGTGACCATTGTCAGGAGACCAGCAGAAACCAGAGACATTGCAAGCTTTTGTAAGGGCACTGATTAAAATCAAATTACATTACAACACCTTTTGTTTGGGGAACTCATTCACTTCCATCCTGTCAACAATCAGAAAGGCTTCCTTTGTCCTGGAACTCACCTGTGGGAGGGTCAGTATTTGACCCATTCAGGGTTTTGCCCTTAAAATGACAAGTCTGAGGAACTGTTGGGAAACTCTACTCTCCTGCCTGACACATGCTTTGCCTTGCTGAAAACAGACCACGAGAACCGGAGGAACAACAGCCGCAAGGACCGGCCAGCTTGGAAGAAGATTTAAAGAAATCTGTGCCAACGTTTTTTTTAACTATCCTGTCCCTGGAGCAGTGAGTATATTCCTCCATATCACAGAAAACTTCCAATTAGTATAGTTTGTTGAGGTTTGGGGGTGGGTGAGTGAATATATCTGTGTATCTGTCTTTGCGGGCGCTAAAGTAAATCTGTGTAAGCTGTAAGAATTTTCAATGTGCCGTTTAGTCTCTTGTTTTACACATAGTATTTCATAATCGGTGTTTGTGTGTGTGGGTTAATCTGAGTTGCAGAAGACTCAATTTCTCTTGAATAAATCAATTATTTTAAAACTACCATTATTGTGGTCTCACCTTCCTTTCACTGTCCGCTCTGGTCAAGTCACAATAATTGACAGGACATAATCCCGTAGTCAAGGACCCGAAAAGGGAATCTGAGCGCTTCGAACACGCTCACTCAAGAGAGGCTACTGGTCAGTAATAAACAGTGGTCCCTCTTAGGCATAACCAGTGAGACTTGGCCCCTCTCTCTTGTGAAGCTGTCCCAGTGCGACACTTCCAGGTCGTGGTCTCAACACCTGCAGGAGAGAGAGAGACACCCACAGTTATCTGTGACACCCAATACCAGCCTATTGTGGAGCAAAGGAAACCCTTTTTGTTACAATTAATCAAAGACCCCTCCCACCCGACTTACTCACTCTTCCAACTTCTTCTATTGGGCAGGAGTTACAAAAGTCTGAGAACACGCGCAAACAGATTCAAAAACAGCTTCTTCCCTGCTGTTAGCAAACTCCTAAACAAACCTCTTATGGACTGATCTGATTAATACTACACTCCTCATCAAGTCTGCCTCATTACACATCACCAAATCCAGAATTGCCTGTTCCCTTGTGGGCTATCAACCTGATTTTCCCAGTCCACCTGCATATTGAAGTCCCCCATAATTATTGTTCTAATGCCTTTTTTACATGCCTTTTCTATCTCCTGATTTATTTTCTGCCCACATCCTGACTACTGCTGGGGGACCTGTACATAACTCCCATCAGGGTCTTTTTACCTTTGTGATTGCTCAGCTCTACCCACAGAGATTCTATGCCTTCTGATCCTATATCGCTCCTTGCTATCGATCTAACTTCATTCCTTACTAACAATGCAACCCTGCCCCCTTTGCCCATCTGCCTGTCCTTTCGATAGGACATATATCCTTGGATATTTAGATCCCAGCCCTGATCCCCTTGCAGCCACGTCTCTGTGATGCCCACAACATCATACCGGCCAATTTCAATGTGCGCAACAAGCTCATTTACCTTGTTCCGTATACTGCGCACATTTAGGTACAACACCCTCAAACCTGCATTGGCTACCTCCCTTTTCACACTCTCCTCAGTCACTGTACCCTGTACTGTGGCCCTTTTTGATTTTTGACTATGGCTTCTCTGCCTTACACTTTCCCCCTTACTGTTTTTTGTTTCTGGCCCCGTTTTACTTCCCTCCGACTTCCTGCATCAGTTCCCAGCCCCCTGCCACATTAGTTTAAACCCTCCCCAACAGCACGAGCAAACTAGTTTAATTTGGATAAATGTGAGGTGATGCAATTTGGTAGATCAAATCAGGGCAGGACCTACTCAATTAATGGTAGGGAGTTTGGGGAGAGTTACAGAAAAAAGAGATCTAGGGGTACAGGTTCATAGCTCCTTGAAGGTGGAGTCGCAGGTGGACAGGGCTGTGAAGAAGGCATTCAGCATGCCAGGTTTTATTGGTCAGAATACTGAATATAGGAGTTGGGACATCTTGTTGAAGTTGTACAAGACATTGGTAAGACCACACATGGAATACTGTGTTCAGTTCTGGTCACCTTATTATAGGAGGGATATTGTTAAACTAGAAAAAGTGCAGAAGGGATTTACGAGGATGCTACCAGGACTTGATGGTCTGAGTTATAAGGAAAGGCTGGATAAGTTGGGACTTTTTTTTCCCTGGATCATAGGAGGCTTCGGGGCAATCTTATAGAGGTCTATAAAATAATGAGGAGCATAGATAGGTAGATAGTCAACATTTTCCCCCAAAGGTAGAGGAGTCTCGAACTAGAGGGCATAGATTTAAGGTGAGAGGGGAGAGATACAAAAGAGACCAGAGGGGAAATTTCTTCACACAGAGGGTAGTGAGCAACTGGAACGGGCTGCCAGAGACAGTGGTAGAGGCGGGTGCAATTTTTTCCTTTAAAAAGCAGTTAGATAGTTACATGGGCAGGGTGGGTATAGAGTGATATGGGCCAAATGAGGGCAAGTGGGACTAGCTTAGTGATAGAAACTGGGCGGCATGGACAAGCTGGGCCGAAGGGCCTGTTTCCATGCTGTAAATATCTCTGACTCTATGACTCCTGTATGCTTCACCCGATGCCGGTGTCTATGTATCTACATTGTGTACCTTGTGTCGCTTAGTAACACCTTGTGAGGGTGGCAGAAAATGAGTGGGGGCAGAGAGTGGGTGGGGGAATGGAGGGGAGAGTGGGTAGGGGGGCTGGGGAGGGTAAGAGAGTGGCGCGGGTGGAGTGGCTGGTGGAGATGCAGGGGGAGAGGGGCAGAGGAAGAGGGGGCAGGGGGTGGAGTGGGTGGGGGTGGGAGAAGAGGAGGCAAGGGAGTGGGTGAGGAGAGTGGCGGGGAGAGGGGATGGAGGAGAGGGGCTGGGGATTGTGGGGAGGGGGTGGGGGAGAGTGTGAGTGGGGGGAGAAGAGGTGGGGGAGGGGGTGGGAGGGAGAGGAGATGGGGGAGGGGGTGGGGGGAGTGTTAGTGGGGAGAGAGGGGGTGGGGGAGAATGGGTGGGGAGAGTGGGTGGGTGATGTGGGGAGAGTGAGGGGGGTGGCGGAGAGTGGGTGGGGGTGGTGGGAGTGGGTGGGGGAGAGTGGGTGGGGGTGGGGAGAGTGGGTGGGGGATGGGGGGAGAGTGGGGGGGTGGGGGAGAGTAAGTGGGGGTGGTGGGAGTGGGTGGGGGAGAGTGGGTGGGGGTGGGGGGAGTGGGTGGGGGTGGGGGGAGTGGATGGGGGAGAGTGGGGAGAGTGGGTGGGAGTGGGTGGGGGAGGGTGGGTGGGGGAGAGTGGGCGGGGATGTGGAGAGTGGGTGGATGGGCAGGAAATACAAAGTGGGTGGGAGGTGGAGAGTGGGTGGCAGGGGTGGGGGTCCGAGAGTGGGTAGGTGATGGGAAGGACGGAGGGGCAGGGTGGAGAATGGCTGGGGGCGGGGATTGGCAGGAGGACGGAGATCGGTTATGAGGGACAGAGGGGCAGATCATGTCTGGGGAGTGGGAGGACAGAAAGTGATTGGAGGGTGGGGAGCAGAGAGTGGGTGGGGGGCAGAGAGTGGGTGGGGGGGGCAGAGAGTGGGTTGGGGGGCAGAGAGTGGGTGGGGAGCAGAGAGTCCGTGAGGGGCAGAGAGTGGGTGGGGGGCAGATAGTGGGTGGGGGGCAGAGAGTGGGTGGGGGGCAGAGAGTGGGTGGGGGGCAGAGTGGGTAGGGTGCAGAGAGTGGGTGGGGTCAGAGAGTGGGTGGGGGGCAGAGAGTGGGTGGGGAGCAGAGAGTGGGTGGAGGGCAGAGAGTGGGTGGGGGCAGAGAGTGGGTTGGGGGGCAGAGAGTGGGTGGGGGCAGAGAGTGGGTGGGGGCAGAGAGTGGATGGGGGCAGAGAGTGGATGGGGGGCAGCGAGTAGGTGGGGGGCAAAGAGTGGGTGGGGTGCAGAGAGTGGGTGGGGGGCAGAGAGAAGGTGGGGGAAGAGATTGGGTGTGGGGCAGAGAGTGGGTGGGGGCAGAGAGTGGGTGGGGAGCAGAGAGTGGGTGGGGGCAGAGAGTGGGTGGGTGGCAGAGAGTGGATGGGGGCAGAGTGTAGATGGGGTGGCAGAGAGTGGGTGTGGGGCAGAGAGTGGGTGGGGGGCAGAGAGTGGGTGGGGCAGAGAGTGGGTGGGGCAGAGAGTGGGTGGGGGCAGAGAGTGGGTGGGGGGCAGAGAGTGGGTGGGGAGCAGAGAGTGGGTGGGGGGCAAAGAGTGGGTGGGGGCAGAGGGTGGATGGGGGCAGAGGGTGGATGGGGCAGAGAGTGGGTGGGGGCAGAGAGTGGGTGGGGGGCAGAGAGTGGGTGGGGGCAGAGAGTGGGTGGGGAGCAGAGAGCGGGTGGGGAGCAGAGAGCGGGTGGGGGGCAGAGAGTGGGTGGGGGCAGAGAGTGGGTGGGGGCAGAGAGTGGGTGGGGGGCAGAGAGTGGGTGGGGGCAGAGAGTGGGTGGGGTGCAGAGAGTGGGTGGGGAGCAGAGAGTGGGTGGGGGGCAGAGAGTGGGTGGGGCAGAGGGTGGATGGGGGGCAGAGGGTGGATGGGGCAGAGAGTGGGTGGGGGCAGAGAGTGGATGGGGGGCAGAAAGTGGGTGGGGGGCAGAGAGTGGGTGGGGAGCAGAGAGTGGGTGGGCAGCAGAGAGTGGGTGGGGGCAGAGAGTGGGTGGGGCAGAGAGTGGGTGGGGAGCAGAGAGTGGGTGGGGGGCAGAGAGTGGGTGGGGGGCAGAGAGTGGATGGGGGCAGGGTGTAGATGGGGTGGCAGAGAGTGGGTGGGGGGCAGAGAGTGGGTGGGGGGCACAGAGTGGGTGGGTGGCAGAGAGTGGGTGGGGCAGAGAGTGGGTGGGGGCAGAGAGTGGGTGGGGAGCAGAGAGTGGGTGGGGGACAGAGAGTGGGTGGGGGGCAGAGGGTGGATGGGGGGCAGAGGGTGGATGGGGGCAGAGGGTGGATGGGGGCAGAGAGTGGGTGGGGCAGAGAGTGGGTGGGGGGCAGAGAGTGGGTGGGGGGCAGAGAGTGGGTGGGGGGCAGAGAGTGGGTGGGGGCAGAGAGTGGGTGGGGAGCAGAGAGTGGGTGGGGAGCAGAGAGTGGGTGGGGAGCAGAGAGTGGGTGGGGGGCAGAGAGTGGGTGGGGGCAGAGTGGGTGTGTGCAGAGAGTGGGTGGGGAGCAGAGAGTGCGTGGGGGGCAGAGAGTGGGTGGGGACAGAGGGTGGATGGGGGGCAGAGGGTGGATGGGGCAGAGAGTGGGTGGGGGCAGAGAGTGGATGGGGGGCAGAGAGTGGGTGGGGGGCTGAGAGTGAGTGGGGAGCAGAGAGTGGGTGAGCAGCAGAGAGTGGGTGGGGGCAGAGAGTGGGTGGGGCAGAGAGTGGGTGGGGGGCAGAGAGTGGATGGGGGCAGAGAGTGGGTGGGGGCAGAGAGTGTATGGGGCAGAGAGTGGGTGGGGGTGCAGAGAGTGGGTGGGGGCAGAGAGTGGGTGGGGGCAGAGAGTGGGTGGGGGGCAGAGAGTGGATGGGGCAGAGAGTGGATGGGGGGCAGAGTGTAGATGGGGTGGCAGAGAGTGGGTGGGGGGCAGAGAGTGTTTGGGGGTGTGGAGGGGCAGACAGTGGGTGGGGGACAACAGGGAGCCAGAGCTGTGGGGAGCATGTGTGGTGGGGAGCCTGGCAGGCGAGTGCAGCGGGGAGCCGGCGAGGCAGGTTGCTGGCCCGGCAGGCAGCCGGGTTGAATGGGTGCTTGTGCTGAAGGGATTGGGAGGGTTGGTGGGAGGGAGAGACAGAGTTTATGGGGGTGAGTATGGGTCTGCTTTATGCCCAATCTTGGGCTCTCACTCACTTTTCACAGCATACACAAGCACCCACTGACCTTTTGGCACATAGGTTTTTAAAAATTACTTATTTTTCCTTCACACTTGTTACAATACCATGGGCGAGTACACGGTCAGTTCCAGCCCCAGTAGACCCCAGAGTCCCAACATAACTGAATTAACCAATAATTTGTGTAGTTTCCTGAAATCTTTAACCCTTGACTGCTCCAATGAGTTACAGGCACGAGATTTATTTGTAAAACATTCACAAACTGTGTATTTAATACAAGAATAAAAGATGAACATGTAATGAAAATAATGGAACAATGATGTACTACCTATTCCCAGAGCCCTGTCCCACCCTCCACCCAGACACTCACAAGACAGACACAAGGTGAAAGAGCGGGGGGTCAAGAGTTGGGTTTCACGTCAAAACCAAAGGTCGGTGATTTTAAAACCAGCCAGCAGGGCAAGCATTAAATGGGAAACATGAAACAGACCAGGATTTAAACGTTCCTTACATATGTACCCCACCCCCAAAAAGAATGAAAATCAGGACATGGACGGATAATTAACAAAGTGCCCCTCGTGTTTCCCTACAATTTTGTCTCTGTTCCTTTAGTACCTTCATTATACATGCTGCTTTCTGTCCTTCATGTCTCATTAACAGTCCTTCCTGACTGACTGATAAAAGTTTATGCAAACGTTGAAGGTTCCTGCAACTAGACTACGAGTCAGTGCTGAAAGAAGTTTGGGTTCACTTGTGACCGATAGACTGTTTTCAACCTCACCAGCTTTACATCTTTCGCAACAAGTGCTGCTGAGGGGCCGGTCCTCTCGGAGCTGATTGACTCAACAGGCACTATACCTGGGGTGGCAACCGTTACCTCCTCATCGGAGTTTTTCTAACCACCTCCTGCATCTCCACTTTCAGAATCAGAGCGTGTGACATCACTGACTCTATGAACAGTTTGGGTTTTCCTGATCTCTGTGGTTGCAGAACCACTACAGGATTCGCCATCCACCTTCCCCTTAACTCTTGAAAGGAACTGTTGGCCAACTACTTCACCTTCCTGGCTATCTACCTCTGCTATCTCAAAGAGGCAGTACACCTTCAAAACGATGTGGGTCAACCAGCCGCTCACTTGGTATCACTCCCCAGTCCTTACTGTCCTCGTCCTGACTAACTGCAAATCAATGAATGGCTTCCACCTCCGGGCAAACCCCTGTAGCGATCCTGTGGTGAATGTATTCACCATAATGCATGAGTACCCATTGTATCCACCTAATGTAACCTATGACCTGGAAGTGATGATACGAGCTGCTTCCAGGTACTGTACTGTAACCCCGGTGGGCTCCGCCTCCGGCTCCGCCCTCACCGGGGCCATATATAACCTGGCCACCTGCGGGTGGCCCTCATCTGCACAACTGACTCTGACTAGGCAAGTTCACGACTAATAAAGCCTTATGTTCACTCGCTCTCTCGGCCTCTTGGTGAATTGAAGGTATATCAGATCCCCTCAAGTCGAACTTGAGTTTCTTGAGTCTGAGAAACCCCGCCATGTCACTAACCCACACCACCGTCTTCGGGGGCTCCGAGCCCGCCATCCTAGTAGGACCCATCTCCGGGCCATCAGGGAGGTAAAGGCTAGAACATCGGCCTCTCTCACCCCTGGGCCCTTGGATCTTCCGACACACCAAAGATCGCCACCTCTGGACTCAGTACTACCCTCACCTTTAGTACTTCTGACGTGCCATCAGCAAGCCCCTGCTAGAAACCTCTCAGCCTCAGATATGCCCAGAACATATGTACATGTTTTGCAGGTTCCACCCGCACATCGCCCACACCTATCCTCCACCCACTCAAAGAAGTTGCTCATCTGGGCCACTGTCATGTGTGCCCTGTGGACCACCTCGAAGTGTATTAGGCTGAGCCTTGCACACGCTGAGGAGGCATTGACTTCTCCCATAATCCAGCCTCCTTCTTCCCATCCAGCTCTTCTTCCCACTTTTGCTCCACCTCCCCTATCGGGGCTCCCTCCCACTCCCATCAGTTCCTTGTAGATCTCTGAAACCCCTCACTCCCCTTCTTATACACTCGACACCACCTTATCATGTAGCCCCTGGGGTGGCAGATGCAGGAAAGGTGAAACCTGCCTCCGCACAAGTCCCTCACCTGCAGAAACTGGAAACCATTCCCACCTGGCAGTTCAAACTCCTCTTCTATCTCCTCTAAGCTCGGGAAGCCCTCATTGATAAAGAGATCTCCAAACCTCTCCATCCCCGCCGGCTGCCATCTCCGCAACCCCCCATCCAGCATCCCCCGGAGTGAACCGGTGATTATCACATATTGGTGCCCACATGGACGCCCCTCCAGCCCCATGTGCTGTCGCCACTGTCCCCACATCCTCAGAGCTGCCACTACCGGGCTTGTGGAGTACCTGGCCGGCGAGAATGGCAGAGTTGCCTTTAACAGTACCCTTAAACTTGTGCCCCTACATGGGGCTGCCTCCACCCGCTCCCAAACCGACCCCTCCCCCAGTATCCACTTCTTGACCAGCGCTATGTTTGCAGCCCAATAATAATTTGTAAAGTTCAGAAGGTCCAGTTCCCCTTGCCCCCGCTCCAGCAACACGTCATTCACCCACGGGGCTTTGCCTGCCCACACAAACCCCGAGATCACTGTATTCACTTTTTTAAAGAACACCTTGGAGATAAAAATTGGGAGGCCCTGAAAGACGAACAGGAACCTCGTGAGCACTGTCATCTTCACTGTCTGCACCCTCCCCGCCAATGACAGTGGGAGCATATCCCACCCCCAAACGTCCCCTTCATCTGTTTTACCAACCGACCCATATTCAGCTTGTGCAGCTGCTCCCTCTCCCGCACCACCTGGATGCCCAAATACCGAAAGCTTCTCCCTACCAATGGCATCTCCCCCAATCTTTTCTCCTGCCCCCTCGCCTGAATCGCAAAGACCTCGCTCTTACCCTAATTCAATTTATACCTCGAAAACTGACCAAATTCCTCTAAAATCCCCATAATCCCTCTAATCCCCCCAGCGGGTCTGAAATATATAGAAGCAGATCATCCGCGTATAGCGAGAATGTGTGCTCCCCCCCCCCACGCCGTGCTATCCCCTGCCAGACCCCCGACGTCCTCAGGAGTGCGGAAAGTGGGCTCCTGCCTCACCCCCATTGCAGCCTGAAATGGCCTGAACTCACCCAGTTTGTCCGCACACTTGCCACCGGTGCCTGATATAACAACCGGACCCAGTCCACAAATCTCTGCCTAAACCCATGTAAAAATGTAAGTTCTTAGGGGCCGCAGAGGGGCGCAGTGGTTAGCACTGCTGCCTCACTGCACCCGGGTTTGATCCCGGTCCAGGGTTACTGTCCGTGTGGAGTTTGCACATTCTCCCCATGTTTGCATGGCGTCACCCTCCACAACCCAAAAGGAAGTGCAGGGTAGGTGGATTAGGCATGCTAAATTGCCCATTAATTGAAAAAAAGAACTGCGTACTCTAAATTGATTTTTTTTAAAATGTGTGTTGTCACTGCAACTCTAACTTTGGGGGAGCTGGTGTTGATCATATTGGTGCTAAAATAGCACAGGTTTTGATCCCCTTTCTGGCTGAGATGCATTCAGAACTTGCTTCCTTGCCCTACCTGTAGTTGAAGTTGTGGCATTGTGGCAGTGGACAGAAAACCCAAGAAGAGGAAACAACAATGCAGAGTATATTCAGTGGAGGCGAACGCTTCTCAGCCTTTTAGCTAAGATCAAGTGTCAGATGAAGCCCGAGATCAGGTGCAATGCCTGTTGCTGTCAGCTTGGATCTTTTATGTCTCTTTTGTGGGGAACATGAATCGGATTCCAATTGAATTTGAATTAATGTTTGAAGCAAGGAAATGGATTAAGGGCTTGCGTGATGAATGTAGGAATTTCATAGATATTTATAAGATTATATATAATATTTATTGTCACAAGTTAGTGGGATAGTGATAATGTGGTTCATGGGAGGAGCCAGGGGCTGAAGCAGTCGGGTGCTGATTTTCAGTTTAGAACTTGCTGTGAACAGAACAGGAGCCTTTTGCAAAATGCTGAGAAGTTAAACAGTAGTTTGACATAGGCAAGCAAGAATCTTCAGGCTGTTTCCTGAAGGATCTTTCTCTCTCTCAACACAGTTCATCCAGGTCACCTCTATACGCCAAGTATTCCTGGCTTTGCTAACTGTATTCAAAAGTGGGTTTTGACCTGAGATGGGATTTGCTTTATTGGCGATAAAAAGATAGCAGTTAGATATTAGTGTTTTATCTTATTGTTGAGCATTGCGTAACCGGTAATTGTGAGCTATTTCTTGTGTGGTAAAGTTTTTAATCGTGTTAGCAATAAAGTTTGTTTGAATATGCCATATCCCTATTTGTTCGTGGAGTCACTCTTGGAGCGAAGTACCTTTTCTTCACAGATTTACAAATAAAATATTGGGGTTCGTGTGCAGCATCCTAGCAACTGTTGGGGTCTGGTCCAGGATTGTAATACTTGCCCTGTTCACTCTGCACATTGGCTTTGTAACTAAGAAAGGAATAAAATTTAAAAAATAAAAGGCTAGCACTTTACTCAGTGAACAAAGTTCATTTTTTTCCTCATTTGAGTAGGTCTTTGCAACAGGCTAAGTCAGACATGTGTCAAACTTCCAACATCCTCTATCATACATGCATTCATTTTGAAAAATATATATTTTTATTAAAGGCATTTTTTCATATGTACATGAAAATATCAGCAGACCAAACATCACCAGGAACAAAGAACACTGGCCCACAACATCCCTTGATACAAAATCCCCAACTTACCCTGCACTCTTAATCTTTCCCCCTTTTTCTCCCCCCACCCCCCTCAATTCATCTTGAAGAAATCGATAAATGGCTTCCACCTACAGATGAACCCCTCCTCCTCCCCCATAAGGCAAACTCGATTTTCTCCAAATGCAGGAATTCTGCTCCTCAACAAGATCTGTCTCGGGGTTATTAGGAAGGGAAAGGCCAATACATCAGCCTCTCTCCCCACCAGGACTCCCGGATCTTCCAACATGCCAAATATCACCACCTCTGGATTCGGGAACTCCGAGAATCCCTGCCAGAACCCTCTCAGCTTTGGACACGCCAAAACATATGGACGTGATTCGCAGAACCCTACGCCGCACACCGTTGACACCTATCCTCCACCCCTGCAAAAAAAGGCTCATCCTCGCAATCGTCATGTGGGCGCTATGCACCACCTTATACTGGATGAGGCATAACTTGGCGCATGAGGCGCATTCGCCCTCTGCAGGGCTTCCTTCCACATCCCTCCCCTCATCTCCCCACCCAACTCTCCCATTTGCACTTGATCTCCTCTCCTGGAGTGCCCTCCCTCTCCATTAACTCCCCATAAAGAACAGTTACTCTCTCCTCCCCAATATCATCCTCCAACAAAAGCTTGATTTGCAGCACCAGAGGCGGCAACCCCCGGAAGGACAACATCTCTCTCCACACAAAATCCCTCGCCTGCAGGTATCTGAAACAATTCACCTTAGGCAACCCACCGGGTCCGAAATGTATAACAAAAGATTGTCTACAAAGAATGAGACTCTGCTCGGCCCCACCACGCTTAATCTCTCTCCAACCCCTCAACGCCCCAAGTGCCATTGCCAGCGGCTCTATTGCCAACGCAACCAGCAACTGGGAAAGTGGGCACCCCTGCCTCATTCCCTGATGCAGCCCGAAGTACCTTGAGCTCGTCCAATTCGTCTAGGCACTAGCCTGTACAGCAGGTGAAGCCAATTCACGAACCCTGACCAAACACGAACCAACCAGCCCCTCCACCAGATACGCTCACTCCATCCGATCAAAAGCCTTCTCCATATCCATGGCCACAACTACTTCTACCTGCTGCCCCTCCACAGGCATTATAATAACATTTAGCAGCCTACTTATATTCGCCAACAACTGCCGCCCCCTTAACAAACCCTACCTGGTTCTCCGCTATCACCCCGGCACACAATCCTCTATCCGTGATGCTAACACCTTCGCTGACAACTTTGCATCCACATTAAGCAGTCATATCGGGCGGTACAACCCACACTGCTGCGGGTCCTTATCTTTCCGCAAAATGGATGTTGCCACAATGTTAGAGGGAGCTTCCCCTCGCCTCGTTGTACATCCCCACTATGTGGAGATGCCGGCATTGGACTGGGGTGTGCACAGGAAGAAGTCTTACAACACCAGGTTAAAGTCCAACAGGTTTGTTTCAAATCACTAGCTTTCGGAGCACTGCTCCTTCCTCGGGTGAAGGTGAACGGGATACAGTTCCTTCACCTGAGGAAGGAGCAGTGCTCCGAAAGCTAGTGATTTGAAACAAACCTGTTGGACTTTAATCTGGTGTTGTAAGACTTCTTACTGTGCATCCCCACTGGCAGAGGCCCCAACTCCGCACCAAACTTCTTATAAAACTCTGCCGGGAACCCGTCCGGTCCCGGATCGTTTCCCTGCCTGCATCCATAACCTCCCTCAGCCCAATCGGGGCACTCTTATTATTACAACTTCTCTGGCTTGGATCTTGCTGTTCCGGTCGGCCCAGGACGTGCAAGGCACACACCTGGAGTTTGCTGGGCATCGCATTTCAGCAGAACCAGCCTACAGCACTGAATGAAGAGTGAGACGCCGCGCCTGTGAATGAGCCCCCTGCTTTGCGCGCAGATATGTGTGTACTGTACGGATCCTAGGAAACAAGGAGGCAGCTTTACATTGCGTGTGAGCAGAAACAAAAAAAAAAGTCAACAATAAAATCTGAGGGCGGGGGGGTGTGGGTGGCAGGGTCGACCTGCGGGGAATCCGAAATCTTGGCAGGAAGGACTAATCTCGAGGGGTTGCTGTGTGCCCCAAGGGTTGGCGGTGACGTTGCTCCAAATGTTTTTCCCCCTGTTGTCAAGTTAGCTGGGCGGGAACAATGTGAGAGGGAGGGCGGCACACACATCATAATAACTCCCCCTCCCTGTAGTCAGAGAGCTGCTGCTGCAGGAGACGGCAAACGCTCCTCTCCAACTTAGTTGGTGCAAGCCTCCCAACTGCTGAAATTAGATTGTGGGGGGTTCTGAGTTTGAGGGCCGGTTACTTCCAGACTTCCTACAGGAGAGAGGGAGGGGGAATCCTGTTCTGACTGTCTTTTCTAGGGGCGGGAGCTCGCGCTCTTTCCTCAGGCTGAAGCTTGTCGCTTGCGGGGAGCGGTTTTTTTTTTACTTCCCCGCTTGTCAGAGTGAGAGATTTCTTTTAAAAAGCGTTTTTATCGTTTGTATTTCGACAAGAAGGGAGTCCAGCCAGCCCCAAGATGTCGGATGAGGATTCAGACGAAGCTCAATTGGAAATGGAAGAATTTCCTGATGGTGAGTCATATCAAGAAAAATGTTGGGTGGTTGCGTTAATTTTTGTTTTTAATCTTGTTTCTTGACTGCAATGAAGACTGGAGGATTTAAACCACTGCAGTACATTTATTCATGACCAGCTTCAGTTCATGTTCAGCTCTCTTTGTTTTCAGTTAATATCCACAGGTGCAGTTGTAGGGAGGGAAAGAAACACTGTATCCTGTTTAACTTTTATATATGTGTGTGATTGTTTTAAGCGTTGGCCGCAATGTATGAAAGTTTGCTTGTCGAGGGGGCGGTTGTCCCAGTCAAGCAGATTGAGAAACTCAGCTTGCTTAATGCGCTATTCTGATTCACCATCTAGTTCCTTCCCCCACCTCTTTTTTAAAAAAATGTTGAAACATTTGGTTCTGATTAAACCCTGCTTTGTGGGGCTTTCAGATGGTTGGAAAAATGACAATGAAGCCGGGCCCACTCTGAGTCTGACAGGCTGAATGATTTTGGTTCCCCATCGCTGCCAAGGGCTGGGCTGGGGAGTGGCCACTAGCTGAGGCGTGCAGCCGTCAACAAAAGCTTCAGGAGACCCGGTGGAGGTTGAGATGTTGTTTACAATTTAAAAAAAAAGCAAACTCAAACCCTGACTTTCCGATGCACCAATGGGGCAGACAAGAGGACAGACGTCCAGGGCTGTGGAGGGGAAAGTGCAGGACAGCAGCCCAGAGTTTTTCTTAACGACCCGTGTGTTTGGTTGAAATGTTGGATTTTAAGGCAGGCGGGGGAATGTTATGAGGGATTTATGGAGTGCCAGTTCAAACTTGCTGAAGATTCAGTGTGAGGTGGGGAATGCACTGGAGCCGTCCCACACCCAGAGAATTGGAAAACACTGGAGAGGTGGCACGGTGGTTAGCACTGCTGCCCCACAGCTCCAGGGACCCCCCGATTCAATTCCACCCTCTGGTGACAATGCGGAGTTTGCACTTTCTCCCCGTGTCTGCGTGGGTTTTCTCCGGTTTCCTCCTACAGTCCAAAGATGTGCAAGTTAGGTGGATTGACCATGCTAAGTTGAGGTGGGGTTACTGGGTTATGAGGATAGGGTGGAGGCATCGGCTTAATTAGGGTGCTCTTTCCAGGGGCCGGTGCAGACTCGATGGGCTGAATGGCCTCCCTCTGCACTGTACATTCTATAGGTGGGATTCTCCCCAAACATTTCTTAGTTAATCTGCTGGCGAGTTCCCCGCCGGTCAGTTCCCCACTGCTATTCAATGCCACTTAGGCACCTTTTTGGGGCCCTGTGGAGTTTCTCACCAGTTTAGCCTTCACTTAGAATTTTTTTTAATCACTGGAGAGCTGAACTCTGAGATCAGGCTGCTATTGTGAAAGGGTGCCCCGATCTCTAAGTGAGCTTGCCCTCCACCCATGGGCAATGTCACACCCCACACACATGAACACTATCCCACACCCCCCAAGTGTGGACACCCCGCTATGGGGTCCCTGGGAGTTCCCCCTCCAAGCCCCCCCAATCACCCTTACAGCACCTCCTCCCTTCTAGGACCCCAACCCATCATCCCCCCAACCTCCCATAGGGCCCTACTTCCCTGCCACACACTTCCCCCACCCTTCAAACCCCCATCCACCCTCATTTCATGGACATGGCCCCCCTTGCCCCCTGACCTTTGGCAGTGCCACCCTGGCACTCGAGCAGTCTTGCACTGGCACCCAGGTAGTGTTCCTGCTGGCTTGGCAGTGCCAGGGTGGCAGTGCCAAGGTGCCATCAGGACAATGCCAAGGTGCCAACTTTTCAGGGGGTGTGCCACGGAGCCACCCTGCACTTGCCCTGATCACCCTGGGGTCTCCAATGGCCTGGGAGACCCCCCGGGTGCCATTCCGTCTGGTCCATGTTTGTGTGGACAAGCACTGATCGGTGCCTGGCTGCAGCTTCCCTGGGGATGCCGGTGAATTGTGGGAGGCTGCTGGATCCCGTGCAGGTTGGTCGTAAGTTGGTTTACGATCTACTATACTGAGAGTCATTCGCCCCTGCCCATTTGTGGCGGGATTCCGACTCCGACCTCTTGCGGGACTCCGTAGAATCTCACGAGGCGCGGAGCCTGTCGGGAGATTCGTGGTGGTCTTGCCTGGTATTGGATTGGATTGGATTGGATTTTTTTATTGTCACGTGTACCGAGGTACAGTGAAAAGTATTTTTCTGCGAGCAGATCATTAAGTACATGAGAAGAAAAGGGAATAAATGAAAATACATAATAGGGCAACACAACATATACAAATACATAAGCACTGGCATCGGATGAAGCACACAGGGTGTAGTGTTAATGAAGTCAGTCCATAAGAGGGTCATTTAGGAATCTGGTAACAGTGGGGAAGAAGCTGTTTTTGAGTCTGTTCATGCGTGTTCTCAGACTTCTGTATCTCCTGCCCGATTGAAGAAGTTCGAAGAGTGAGTAAGCCGAGTGGGAGTGATCTTTGATTATACTGCCCGCTTTCCCCAGGCAGCAGGAGGTGTAGATGGAGTCAATGGATGGGAGGCAGGTTTGTGTGATGGACTGGGCGGTCTTCACGATTCTCTGAAGTTTCTTGCGGTCCTGGGCTGAGCAGTTGCCATACCAGGCTGTGATGCAGCCCGATAGGATGCTTTCTATGGTGCATCTGTAAAAGTTGGTAAGAGTCAATGTGAACATGCCGAATTTCCTTAGTTTCTTGAGGAAGTATAGGTGCTGTTGTGCTTTCTTGGTGGTAGCTTCGACGTGGGTGGACCAGGACAGATTTTTGGAGATGTGCACCCCTAGGAATTTGAAACTGCTAACCATCTCCACCTCGGCCCCGTTGATGCTGACAGGGGTGTGTACAGTACTTTGCTTCCTGAAGTCAATTACCAGCTCTTCAGTTTTGCTTGCATTGAGGGAGAGATTGTTGTCGCTAAAGTACTACACTAGGTTCTCTATCTCCCTCCTGTATTCGGACTCATCGTTATTCGAGATCCGGCCCACTATGGTCGTATCGTCAGCAATCTTGTAGATGGAGTTGGAACCAAGTTTTGCCACGCAGTCGTGTGTGTACAGGGAGTAGAGTAGGGGGCTAAGTACGCAGCCTTGCGGGACGCCAGTGTTGAGGACTATTGTGGAGGAGGTGTTGTTGTTCATTCTTACTGATTGTGGTCTGTTGGTCAGAAAATCGAGGAGCCAGTTGCAGAGTGGGGAGCCAAGTCCTAGGTTTTGGAGCTTTGATATGAGCTTGGCTGGGATTATGGTGTTGAAGGCGGAGCTGTAGTCAATAAATAGGAGTCTAATGTAGGAGTCCTTGTTTTCGAGATGCTCTAGGGATGAGTGTAGGGCCAGGAAAATGGTGTCTGATGTGGACCGGTTGCAGCGGTATTCTCCGGACGCGTTACGCTCAAGTGAGAGCACAACGCAGCCGGAGAATCACGCCCTATGATTCTATCAAAGATCACAGATATCTGTGATGTCAGGGTCTTTTCAGATGAAGATTATCACAGAGGATGATTAGGATCTGGAAATGTTTGCCAAGAAGAGTATCTTGAGACAAGAACTAATTTGGGAAATACAATTGGATGCTATGGTAAGAAAATAGTATGTTTGTTATTCTGGACCAATTAGATCAAGGAGGCCAATATAGTTGAAGTCAGAACAGTTGGATAGACTGGGATTATATTGTCCTTGGGCTTGAGTGATTTTTATGGGGAACCATAGTGATCTTGCACTGGACAAATCTGGATCCAGGCCAGTGCTCTGGGACATAGATTCAAATCCCACCACGGAAGAACTTAAATTCAATTAAACCTGGAATTAAAACTCGTCAATAATCATGACTATGAAACCATCAACAAGTGTTGTAAAAACCCATCTGATTCACTCATGCTCTTTAGAGAGGAAATTCTTATCTGGTCTGTCTGTCTGTCTGGCTTGCATGTGACTCCAGACGCACAGCAGTATAGTTGACCCTTAGCCACTGAGTTGTATGAAACTGCTGCCAAGTCAGAAAGGAATTAAACCTGGCATTGGCCTAGAAATCAGGAATGACAATGGTACACCCAGCCATGTCAACTCTGCAAAGTCCTTCCTACTGATGATGTCTGGGAGCTCTTGCCAAATTTGGGAGATGGATGAATGCAGCTACCGTAACTCTCAAGCTCAACGCTATCTCGGAAAAAGAAACAGCCCACTTGACTGATACTCCATCCACAGCTTTAAATATTCATTCCCTTCAAAAGCCCACGCCCTCTACCACCGGGAAGGACAAGGGCAGCAGCTGCATGGAAACACCATCACTTGCGAGTTTCCCTCCAAGCCAATCAACGACTTGAAACTATAGCGCCATTCCTTCACTGTCACTCAGTCAAAATCCTGGAACTCCCTAACAGCATGATGGGTGTACACCACATGGACTGCAGGGGAGTACCTACACCACCTGGATTGCAGTGAACCATCACCTGCTCGAGGGCAATTACCAATGAGCAACAAATGTTGGCCTAGCCAGCGATGCCCACATCCTGTGAAAGATTAAATGAAAAGCTGCCTCTGCCTACCTGGGTCTGCAAATAGTGTTGGTAGAAGAACTGTACACAGTACTCCTGACATAGTCTACTTGCAAAAATACAAATGCACACAATAGGAGCAGAACTAGGCCATTTTGGCCCCTTGAGTTTGCTCTGATGAAGATCGAGGCAAATCAATTTGGGATTTAGTAATACATTCCTACCTATCCCCATAACGTTAGGATTCTTGTTAGACAAGGAAATCAATCTTCCCCCGCCTTTCCCTGCCTCCACTGCCTTCTGAGGCAGAGAGTTCCAAAGTCGCACATCCCTCAGAGAAAATTGCTCCTCATCCCTGTCCTAAAAGGGTGAGCCCTAATTTTAAAATTGTCCCCTAGTCTGACCATGATTCAATTGAAAGTTTGACACAGCATCTTTACTTTTCAATTCTATCCCTGCAGAAATAAACCCTTGTGCCTGTTTATAAAAGCATTTAATTTGTGTTGCTACTTTAGTGATTTGTGTTTATATTTAAAATAAAAACAAGTGGTTATTGTTTGGCGAAGCAGGGGATCCATCCTCTCAGCACCAATATTTAATAAATTAAAATTAATTGAAGAAATTAAAATTGATTTGGGTTGGAAATTTGATTGAGCTCTCCTTGTAGATTCGATTCGCGATTTAACTTCTGAACATTAGGGAATAGAGAAATGTCAAGGTTTTTTAAATGCTGGATTGAAATTGAGAAAATCTTGGAGAATACTATCCTTACTGTAAACAAGGGGCTTTTCACAGTAACTTCATTGAAGCCTACTTGTAACAATAAGCGATTTTCATTTCATTTAATTTCATTATTCATACAGACGCTGAAGCAAGAAGCTGAAAGGAAGATGATTCCCTGTCTTGTGACCAAACCAATTGTGACCACATGCAAATGCTGACTCCACTATTGGTGTGGAACCAAAGTAAAATAATTGAGGGACAAAATAAAAGGGGCAGCCCCTTAAATGGATACTGCCTTAAAAAAAACATAAACATCAAAATAAAATGTGATTAAAGGGATCAATAAGGTGTCCCAGTCCCTGTGCTGCCCAGCTGGCCCGGACAACTTCAATGGTGTCGGTGGACATTGCATGCACCCTCTCCAGGGATAGATAGACGTGAATTTAGCTACGGTAGAGGATCAGACAGTTGGGAAATATGACCCCCTCGGTTGTCCACTGCCTGGACCTGTAGACACAAATGCTGACTCCAGTCAGCACTGTTCTAAGCCCATTAGTACTTAATTGTAAATGTCAATCATAGCAGTTGAATTTGTTTTAAGGACCTATCCATAATCAAGTTGGATAGGTCAAATATGAACAGATTAGGTCATCTTGCAAGCTTTAAAATTACCGGACAAATAATTGGATGGTTATTGACAATTATTGATAGAATTCCTCAAACACTTTGGTGGAGTTCTGTAGTTTGTTAATTGTTTGTGTCACTGTTTCCTGCATTTGTAGCAAAAAGAACATAAAGACTCCGCACAGACAGTGACCCAAGCGGGAATCAAACCCGGATCCCTGGTGCTGTGAAGCAACAGTGCTAACCACTTGCACCACATGGCATTCACATTGCTAACCATCAAAATCCTCCCGGAAATGGCATTCTCCATGTGGACCTATAGATTTCTCAGCTAATATTTGCATGAGTTCACAAGGGGTGATAAAGCTGAGCCTTGGAATGGGGAGGATAAAACATTCATACGCTTGTATCAGATAAACCAGTAGAAAGGAAATTTCTTGGCTCACATTCCAGTGACAGTATATGCTGTATGAGAAATATTGAGTAATCCATCCCTTTCCAGGATTTGTCAGCACCAGTCACTTTAACAGTCTTTGCTAATGCTTGGGAAAATATGTCGAAATTTGTGAGTAACTAGCTAGACTATAGAATTGATGGACTTGTGTCTAGCAAGCGATGCAGCATGCTAAAGATGCACCAGATTTTGGGCTCGCACAGTGATTACAAATCCATGAATCTTGACTGTCCTCCTTTTAAGGACTAGTTCCTTCCAATGAACATGCAAATAGGAAGAATTAATTCTGATTATTAACATTGAAATTGTGGAACCTTTTTTCAGAGGACTAACTCGGGTCAAAGTTATCTTGTTTTCCTGTTTTTAATGTTTATGAATAAGTTGGGAAAGTTTCAAAATGAATTTGAAGGTGCTGTAATCCAGAGCTAGGGTTGTTCCTTTTAAATGGACTGCACAGATGCATAGTATCACATAGTATCACAGTCGAGTAAACAAACCACAGTAAAGGCACATCGATTCACTTCTACAGCCAAGTAAACCCCCGATTTGAACTGCAGCTGTACTGAATTAGTCAAAAGCAGTCTTCCCTGTCTTGATAGACATGGAAAATGTACAGAATTATCAAATGCTACAAACATATTTTCATATGTATATGTCCTTCACTATTGGTGGGTCAAAATCCTTAGACTCCCTAACAGCACTGTGGGTATACCTAACCACATGGACTGCAGAGGTTCTAGAAGGCAGCTCAGTATCACCTTCTCGAGGGCAATTAGGGATGGGAAATAAATGTTGGCCCAGCCAGCGAAATCCACGTTCCAAGAATGAATGAAACAAATTACGTGTAGCTGTCTCAGAATCTTGTACTTAAAATGAATTTGATTTATTCAGTTAGCCTAAGGTAAAAGTGCTGTCTCGTGGTTTTCCATTTACCCATGTTGCATGTGCCATTAATGGATGTTAACAGAACAGTCCTTGTTGTCAACCAATTCATTGATACTTCACTAACTGGGCCAGTTGAATAATAATCTAATATTACTTGGCTCTTTCAGAAAGGTGGAGTTGGGGAGGAGTTTGAAGGAAAACAAGAAAAAGTATAGATGACATTGTCTAATATAGGTGGAGTCCTTCTTCGTAAACTTCAGTCTTTTTCTGGCATTTTCTGTTTCGATTTCACATTTTCTTTAATTGACAGCTTATGGGTCCATTTTAAAATCACTGTTTAGGCCACTCAACCGAGCATGCATGCATGGCCCATGCTCGACCCATTGGTTTCTCAGAGTCACAAGTTAACTTTTTGCTTTCCTATTTCAGGTGTGAAGCCAAGCTGGTGGTAGCTAGAGCACATGTGTAAATTGGGCATTAATTAACTCACGGCCACTGCCACCCCATTTATTCAGATTCTTCAAATTGGCCCCATTAACAAACGATATGAAATGAATACCCATTTTTAAAAACCTGAGAATGCAACAAAAAGGAGCATAATTTAGAAAATGAATTAGAAACATAAAAAAAAGGAGCAGGAGTAGGCCAATTGGACCTTCGAGCCTGCTCTACTATTCATTACGATCATGACCGATCATCCAATGCAGTAACCTGTTCCCACATTCCCCCAATATCCTTTGTTCCATTTAGTCCACAAAGCTAGGTCCAACCCTTCATGAAAACATGCAATGTTTTGGCCTGAACTGCTTTCTACGGTAGAGATTTCCACAAGCTTACCATCTCTGGGTGAAGAAATGTCTCCTCGTCTCTGTCCTAAATCATCTACCTGATGTATCCTCATACTGTGACCCCTGTTTCTGGACTCCCCCACCATCAGTAACATCTTCCCTGCATCTACTCTGTCTAGTCAGGTTAGAATTTTATATTTTGATGCGACCCCCCCCCCCCCCCCCCCCCCCCCCCCCTCATTCTTCCAAACCAGCAAATATAATCCCAACCGACTCAATCTCTCTTTATACGTCAGTCCTTCCATCCCAGGTGCTATTGAACCTTTGCTACACTCCCTCCATAGCAAGAACATCCTTCCTCCTATAAGGAGACTAAAACGTAACACAGCATTCCAGGTGTGGTCTCACCAAGGCCCCGTATAACTGCAGCAAGACATCTCTGTGCTTGAATTCTCTCGCTATGAAGGCGAACATATCATTTGCCTTCTTCACCGCCTGATGCACCTGCATGCTTACTTTCAGCGATTGGTGCATAAGGACACCCAGGTCGCATTGTACATTCCCCTCTCTCAATCTATAGCCATTTGGATAATCTGCCTTCCTGTTTTTTGCTAACAAAGTGGAAAACCTCATATTTATTCACATTATACTGTATTTGCCATGCATTTGCCCACTCACTCAACTTGTCCAAATCGCACTGAAGCATCCCTGCATCCTCAAAGCTCATCCTCCCACCCAGCTTTGTGCCATCTGAATATTTGGAGATATTAATGTTTCCTTATTTAAATCATTAATATATATTTTGAATAGCTGGGGTCCGAGCACTGATCCCTGTGGTACGCCACTGTCACTGCCTGCCATTTGGAAAAAGGCCCTTTTATCCCAACTCATTGTTTCTTCTCTGCCAACCAGATTTCTATCCATCCCAATACACTACCCCCAGTCCCATTCTCTTTAATTTTGCATGCTAATCTTTCATGTGGGAACTTGTCAGAAGCCTTCTGAAAATCCAAATAAATCCCATCTACTAGCTCCCCCTCATCAACTCTACTAGTTACATCCTCGAAGAATTCCAGTAGATTTGTCAAGCAGACTTTCCCTTTTTTAAATCCATGCTAATTTGTCCGATCCTGCCACGGTTTCCTAGTGCTCTGTTATTAAGGGTGGAATCTAACGGAAAAGCTTCTAGTGTCATTTCAGGTGGGTTTGGCTGGGGGTTTCTCCTTGGCTCTGTTGGGGAGATCCCCGCTGCTATCTAATCACACTTAGTCACTATTTTGGGCCCTGGGGACCTTCTCTCTGGGCTAGCCCACACCAAATTTTTCCCATCCACTGGGGAACAGAACTCGTTGGCCAGACTAGCTCCTCAGAGATCGGGCCTTCCTTTTGAAAAGGTGTTATGACCTCTAAATGAACTTGAGAGTCCCCCACACCCCCAACCCATGGGCAATGTAATCCCCCACACACATGAGCCCTCCCCCCCCCCCCTCCCCCAAGTGAGGATATTGTGCTTGCTGAGAGGGCCCCCGTTTTCAGGCCTTCCCACTCCCCTTTCGGGCACCCACACCACCCCTCCCAATCTTCCGGAGATCAGTTCATATCTGCCCTTCATCCCCCTCCCCCAGTCATCCTTCCTTTCATAGGCATGGTCCCCCTAAGGCTCTGACCCTTGGCAATGCCAGCGTGACAGTCCCAAGGTGCCTGGGTGCCAGAGGGAGAACCAGATGGCCACTCTTGGCTTCCATGAGCTGCAACTGGAGACACTTCCTGCACACATGCTGGTCCAGGCACTGGAAAGATTCCCGGCTTCCGACATAGAGCAGGAGGAGGACACCACAGCTTTGAACTCCTGCCATGCTGTACATAAACCTTTTGGAAAATACTTAACAGCAAATAATATCAATTACTCTAGGGCTCTCCTTCGCTGGCCCTCACTACTGCAAAATACAGCCCTTACAAACTATAAGCTTTAAAAGTCGTAAATACTTGCCCAACCCTACTCACCCAATCAGTTGCTCGCACTTGCCCTGTGTTACTTTTGAATCTTGACGTCACCTCAAAAACTACAAGCTAGCAGTTGGATTTCTCACTGGAACCTACAATACCCAAGACATTGTTACATTGGGCGAAATTCTCCTGAAACGGCGCGATGTCCGCCGACTGGCGCCCAAAACGGTGCCAATCAGACTGGCATCGCCCCGCCCCAAAGGTGCGGAATGCTCCGCATCTTTGGGGGCCGAGCCCCAACATTGAGGGGCTAGGCCGGCGCCGGAGGAATTTCCGCCCCGCCTGCTGGCAGAAACGACCTTTGTTGCCCCGCCAGCTGGCGCGAAAATGACATCCCCGGGCGGCGCATGCGCGGGAGCATCAGCGGCCGCTGACAGTTTCCCACGCATGCGCAGTGGAGGGAGTCTCGTCCGCCTCCGCCATGGTGGAGACCGTGGCGGAGGCGGAAGGGAAAGAGTGCCCCCCACGGCACAGGCCCGCCCGCGGATCGGTGGGCCCCGATCGCGGGTCAGGCCACCGTGGGGGCACCCCCCGGCGCCAGATAGCCCTGCGCCCCCCCCACCCCCCCCGGACCCCGGAGCCCGCCCACACCGCCTTGCCCCGCCGTTCAAAAGGTGGTTTAATCCACGCCGGCGGGACAGGCAATTTATCGGCGGGACTTCGGCCCATTCGGGCCGGAGAATCGAGTGGAGGGGCCCGCCAACCGGCGCAGCGCGATTCTCGCCCCCCGCCGAATCTCCGGTGCCGGAGACTTCGGCAACCGGCGGGGGCGGGATTCACGCCAGCCCCCGGCGATTCTCCGACCCGGCGGGGGGTCGGAGAATGATGCCCATTATCTTTTATTTTACAATTATCCCACAAGTAAGACAGCCTTTAAAATTTGGGTAAATTAATTTCCTGTGCACATTTTATGAGAGAGACAGTTTTCATTGAAGGAATGAAAATTGAGGGGACACAATCCAGGTTCTTAAAATGCAATTTATTTGGAATACATTGTGATCAAGGAATTGAACAAGGCATTAGGACAATTTCAAGCAGAATTAAGGATTTGTGTTTTCTCCCCATGGAGGTTGAGACAAACACTTAAATCAGTTCATACTGTACTGTTTAGCACTTTTATTATGAGCAGATTAATGGAGTTTATGGTTAAAGAGAGTAGGTTGTTGAGATAGCTTGCAAGTATACCTAAGAGATTGGAAATTTGTTGAATCTTTATTGCCAAATTTCATAAATGTCATGGTTACCGTTTGCATTTACCAATGCGTCCATTTCATACATCAATTTTCTTCATCCTCATTGGTCTCTGTAGAGGAGCACTGTAAATCTAAATATTTAATTTAGTGATTTTACAATTAAATTAAACACATCAAGATGATAGTTGGGTAAATGTTATTATTTGTTATAGTGTTAACATCTCTTTTAATTTGCACGTTATTGCTAATAAAATATGGTTTGAATTGAAGGTGAATGGAGAGGTGAGAAGGAATGAAAGGATTTTAATATGTGTATAGTGCAATTTAATCTCTCAAGTATCAATCACATGGGTGAATTATGTTTGAAATTCAGGCACTGTTGTTATTTAGTCATCTTTTGAATAACAAGAGGACCAGTTATCTTTACTTTAGTGGTGGTTTTATGAGAGGAATTTTGAACAGGACATCAGGAGATTTCCATGATCACCGAATGCGCCATGGGATCTTCTAGGTCCACCTGAAAAATAATATCTAGTCCTTGGTCCAAAGGTCTTTCTGAAGGAGTAATTTTCCAATATGCAGTAACATTCAAGTGTCAGTGACAAAGGAGGAATCCTCAAAAAAATCATTATGTGGTGATGCCGGCGCTGGACTGGGGTGGGCACAGTAAGAAGTCTCACACCAGGTTAAGGTCCCAACACGTTTTATTTGAGATCACAAGCTTTCGGAGCGCTGCTCCTTCGTCAGGGGAAGATTTCACCTGATGAAGGAGCAGTGCTCTGAAAGCTTGTGATTTCACATAAACCTGTTGGTCTTTAACCCGGTGTTGTGAGACTTCTAGGGCGAAATTCTCCTACCCGCCCCGCCACATTTCTGCCCCGACCGGCCGGCGGGAGTCTCCGTAACACCGGCCGGTCAATGGGGTTTCCCATTGTGGGGCAGCCCCACGCCGTCGGGAAACCCCCGGGCGCCGGCAAAACGGAGACTCCCGCCGACGGAGAATGACGCCCCTAGTATTTAGCAAAATTAGAACCATAACTGTTCAGCAAAGTTTGACTTTAAAAAGTGATCAAATAGTGCACCTTATTTAGCCATGTTTATTTGGAAATCCATCTGTTTGTATGGGCCCAATATTAAGCAATACAGACCCACATGAACTGTATAAGGATGAGAAAGCTGGATGTCAAACCTGGAGAAGCCCAACTCTTAAAAAAATGCCTGTGTTGAATTCTGGAAACACAAGAATTGCAGCTGCACTTCAACATGTTGTATCAATTGTAAAACAAAATGTCCCAGTGGAACATTACAAAGCTTTGCCTCCACATTCTTCGGCTATGGAATTTAATTTTAAACTTTTGTTCCAAGGAACTGCGGCCCCTGATATGCAACAGTTCATACTTACAAAATGAGCTAGCCATTGCTTGCTGAGCCACATTTCCCGAGTGCTGTAGTGAGCTGTAAAATCTGGGACTTGTGTAATGGAACGCCAGTATATTTCCTGCCTATGTCTTTCTATGCTTGGAAGAACCACCGGATTTGAAATATTTTCCATGTTGGTGAACTTGTCTGCCTATTGACACTGTTTCCTGTTGTCATTATGCTGCCCAACATACTCAGTATAAAAGTTTTCACTCTGACCAAGAATAGAACCTTTCTGTGAAAAGTAAATTTTTATGGAGTGTGGTTTCTGTTACATGTCTAATAATATGAAGCTTTTATTTAAGTCCACGCCTCAACCCATTATTGTAAAGGGAAGTTCCATAATAGATTACACATCTGGCATGGTTTAATCTATGCAACTGCCATATTACAAAATTCTCAAGCAGCTGCAAAACTATTTATTGTGGAGTTAAAATGTCCTTGCCAATTAATTAGTTTTGTATCCAACCCATTTCATCCTGGAAAGTGAATGTTATGCTGCACACTGTCATTCAGCTTCTTATTTTACAGATCAACAATTTTGTTACCACAACCAGATGAAATTCTGTGAAGTATTCTCAGGTTACTTGTGTGGAAACTTTGAATCCACTGCTCATATGATTAAGTTGTAATTTGTATTTATTTTCATCTGCATCGATATTACTGGAGGTTATGACAAAGCAAGTAAGCTAGCTGGTCTTTGCCTGTCTGTAAACACCCCATGCACATTGACTTAGCATTATTAACTATTTGGATTTCTCCCTCCATTAATTAAATGCCCTTGCCCTAATGTAGCTCTTTGAACATTTATTTGTCAATACACAATGCTGTTTCTCACTCTGTGGATCTTGGATCTATCCATAGGTTTATTATGGTTTGATTGGCCTCTTCTTGGATTGAACAGTACACATTTGAGATGTGCATAGAATATTCAAGCTAAACAGGAACATGATGGTTGTTTGCTTATGTAGAGTCATTTTATGGAAAGAAAAATCAAGAGATCAGTATTTGTTTGATGTAACCTGACTGATGCAAATCTGGCAGTAGATTATTGATGTACCAAAGATGGATCTTGCAGTTCCTGTTCAAAAGAAAAACATGAGGATGAAGACGTAACAGGCAGAGTGGTGATATTCAAAAAGGATATCCTGTTCTTTCTTCTTGTCAACACTGGTGGTGAAAGTTGCTATTCTTATTTCCATTCTTATTCGTCCAGGTGTAGCCAACAAATCATTCACAATGACTTCTCTTTCCATTTTCACACCACTACCTTAAGTGCCCTGGAAGGATTTATCCTTGTTCTCTTCCTATTTCTCATCTGCACGCTGCTCCTCAGCAACGTCATCTGAAAAGCACAGTATCATGGTGGTTAGCACTGTTGCTTCACAGCTTGAGGGTCCCAGGTTGGATTCCCTGCTTGGGTCACTGTCAATGCGGAGTATGCACATTCTCCCTGTGTCTACGCGGGTTTCCTCCAGCTGCTCCGGTTTCCCCTCACAGTCCAAAGATGTGTGGGCTAGGTGGATTGTCCGTGCTAAAATTTCCCTTAGTGTCCAAAAAAGGTTAGGTAGGGTTACTGGGCGACGTGGGCTTGAGTAGGGTGCTCTTTGTAAGGGCCGGTGCAGACTCAATGTGCCGAATGGCCTCCTTCTGCACTGTAAATTCTACGACGCACTATGAAAACAGAGCATCGGTTTCCGCATATACTCTTAACACCAGCTCTACCTCCATATTCCATCTTTTGGCTTCCTCCCTACTCCACATTCGTAAAATTTGTTGAACTAAATATTAGGCAGACTGAAGCCTTGTCTGTCCAGTATTTAGTCAGAGGAAATTCCTGCTCGTCCAGTAATAGGTGTTGGACAAACAGTCTGGCAATTTAGAGATGACGGGGTCAACCAATGCCTACTATGAACTCCGTGTCCAACCCACCAGCTCCGTGTCCAACCCACCAGCTTCAGCCCTCTTCCTGATAACTGTTTGCAACCTTGGTATGATATGATTGGCCTCTCTTTGGGTTGAAAGTACACATTTGAGACTCTCCTAGCTTCCAGAGCTAAAAAGGGATACGCTGGTTGCTTCAACAAAGCAAAAACGAGGGATCAGTATTGGTTTAATGTAACCTCCAAGATGACACCATTAGTTCAACCTCCATAACATGCCCAATGGTAGATCCCTCCACTTATCTGGCACTGAAACAATCATAACGTCTTTGGTATCTCTAGACTTCACTGTTATAATGCAATTCTGGCTGGTTTGCCATATTTCACTCTCCGTAAACTTCATACAAAACTCTACTGCATATACCCTAACTCTCACCAAGTCCTGATCACCCATTACCGTTGTACTCGGTGACTTGCGTTGGTTCCCACTTAAGCTATGCCTTGATTTTAAAATTCCCATTGTGTTTTCAAACATCTCTATGGCCTTGCTAATCTCTAATCTTTTCCAGCTCTGCAAGTGTCTGCGACTCTGTGTTCCAGTAGTTCTCACTTATGCATCTGTGATTATACTTGTAATAAGCGATTATTTATTTATTTATAAATGCTCTGCTATTTTATGGCTGTGGCTTCAGCTAATCAGACCTAAACTCTGGAATTCCCTCCTTAAATGTCTCCACCCCTCCACCTCCCTTTATTCCCCCATTAAGATGTTTGTTAAAACCTACCTTTTATTTACTAATTTTCTTTCTGCCCCTTTGCTTGAGTCTCATTTTGTATAATAATGCCCTGAGAAGTGCTTTTGAATGTGTCATTGCTTTAAAGGTGCTAATGTAACTACAAGTAAGCATCCTGGAATATTTTATTATGCTAAAACGGAGGGATCTACCATTGGGCATGTTATGGAGGTTGAAATAATGGTGCTAAAGGTATAAATGTATATTTTTGTTGTATCAACTAATCTTAATGCTGGTGGATTGGATACCATTACTGCAATTGGAACTGGAGCTATGTGTGGATACTTTTGATTAGACAGGAGCTCTGAGCCTCGTACTGAACTCTTGCAAAATAAGAAAGGGCTAGATTAACTTTTTTTATTATGTATTCAAAAACATGCTTCTTGAAATGTGAAACAGCCTTTTCTTGCAGGCATACACTTGCTCTGATCATGTCAGTGGCATGCTACCAAGACTGCCATCCCTTCCCTGTGGATTTGCATCTAAGGAAATAAGATGCAGGAGACAAATTTAGTATGGCATTAATTTTAAAAATATATATTTTTATTGTCCATTTTCACATTTTCTTCAGAATTTACACCCCACCAACAAACTGTAAACGGTAACAAATACAATGTCAATCCCCTTATTAACAACAAGGATCCCATCCTCCCACCACCCCAAACAACGGCCTACCTGACAAAAGAAGCATCAAATAAAACAAACCCTCCCAAGGTGGGAAAAAAAAGGAATCAGGAATCGCCTCTGGTCACCATTGACATATAGAGTCCAACCCCCCACCAATATTTGACGTTATCCAATCCCTGAAAGAGTACCGCGAATGACACCCATGAATTGTAGAACCCGCCCCCCCTTCCCAGACTCCTCACCTCCATTTCCTCTTGTAAACTCCTCCCCTCAACCTCAGTTCCTTCCCCCAACTTTTCACCCCGGCTAGACTCACCGAAACCTATTCTATCAGGCTCCGATGGCCGCAGCCCCTCCTCCCCACCTCACTCCCGTTCACTGGCCGGTTTGGAGGCCCCCCCCCTCCCCGGGTCTCCTTCCCCCTTGCTCGGTCCCAGGAAAACAAAGATTTCCCCTTTAGCACACAACCCCTGCATACCCCAAAGAACCATCATTGCAAATGAAAGTCCCATCTCTTCCCTTGTCCAAATATAAACAGCGTCGACTCGCTTAGTACATACACCAACAGGCAGTGAAAAAATAAAGTTACATGAGGCTATTTCAGTACACGACCATTTCTCAATTCTGCCACAGTCCTTCTGCCTTCGCAAACACCTCCGCTGCTTCCGCC
Source organism: Scyliorhinus torazame (assembly GCF_047496885.1). Classification (NCBI taxonomy): domain Eukaryota; kingdom Metazoa; phylum Chordata; class Chondrichthyes; order Carcharhiniformes; family Scyliorhinidae; genus Scyliorhinus; species Scyliorhinus torazame. The sequence goes on along the minus strand of NC_092725.1, from coordinate 114,489,328 downwards.
GTCCCAAAATAAAAGTCCTTGGATTTGTAGGTCACCCTCAATTTAGCTGGATATACTATGCCGCACTGCACCTTGCAGATGTACAGTGCCTTCTTCACCCGGCTGAAGGCAGCTTGCCTCCTCACCAGCTCCACCGTAAAGTCCTGGTATTTGCATGCTCCAGCCCACTGCACCACCCGCTTCTGCTTTGCCCCACACAGGACCTTCTCCTACACGCTATACCTACGGAAACACACAGTTACTACTCTTGGCCGCTCACTCGTCTTTGGTATAGGCCTCCATGGCCAATGAGCCCGATCTAGTTCATCTCGGGAGGGATCGTCCCCCTCCCCCAATAGCTTCGCCAACATCGTGGCAAAATACACTGTCGGCCTCAGGCCTTCCACCCCTTCGGGCAGACCCACAATCCTCAGATTCTGTCGGCTGGATCTGTTTTCCAGGTCTTCCGTTTTGGTTCGCAAACCCTTGTTGGTCTCTATCACCCTCCGCAACTCCTTCCCCATCGAGGTGAGTTGATCCCTGTGCTGCGATAATGCCTCGTCCACTTCCTTCAGTGTCTCACCTTGCTCCCGCACCTCCGCCACTGCAGTTGATACCGCCGCCCTCACCGGGGCAATCGCCTCCTCCACCAGCACTTTCAATACCGCCCCCATCTCCTCCTTCATTGCTTCCATGTGCCTTGTGAACTGTTTTTAAAGTTCCACAGCCATCACCGTGGTCATTTCTTCTGCTGTGAGCAATGCAACCTCCCCTGGTGTTCTTGCCCCCGCTTTCCTTACAGTTCCTGTGCTGACTTTTCCACTCACCGGCGGACTTTCGTTAAACTCCTTTTTCACAGCCGTTTTTCTCCCAAACTTGGACATTTTTTCTCCCTGTGCCTTCTTTCAGCCTTTTCAGCCTCCGTTGCCCCGGGACTGGGTGTTAAAACTCCGAAATTTCTATTCCCAAGCGGGAGCCCTCCAGTGTGTGGCTGCCTCCCGCCCGGAAGTCCAGTATGGCATTAATGTTCAGCTATTAATTACCTCTCCCATAAAATCCAGCGCAATGGTCAAACTTGTGATTTTATTCAGTGGCTGGCAAAAAATGAATCCTACAAATTGCTGCAAATCTCGGGTTCACAGATCATTAAAACCTGCACATCACCTCGGTTAATTATGTCTTTAGCATTAATGTAGAAAGATAAGGAATGTGACTGAAAATATACATTGACAAAATATGATTCAGTTACAAAATACTCACAATTCTATTATTGGCAAGGTGACTAATTGATAAAGTGCAGCTCACTTGTTAATGCACATCAAATATGATAAATCACTGACCATTATTTAGTATTTACCATTTTAATTTTTTTGGTATCAGCTGTGACACAGTTGGTAGCACTGTCACCTGAGTCACAAAGTTCCAGGTTCAATTACCACTCCAGGGCTTGGGCATAAAAATCAACGCTGACTCACAACTGTAGTATTGAGGGAATGCTGCATTGTTGGATTGTACTGTCTTTTGGATGACTTATTAAACTGGGGCCCCCTCTGCCTAGTTTGGGGGTGTAAAAGGTCCCATGGGACCATTTTAAAGAAGAGTGGGAGAAGCACCCCTGTTCTGGCCCAGATTTATCCCTCAATTAACGTCACAAAATCAGATTTATTTTGGTCATTATCACATTCCTGTATGTGAGAGGTTGCCATATGCAAATTGCCTGCCACATTTCCAACACTGCAACACTTCAAGACGACTTTATTAACAGCAAAACGCTTTGAGATGTCTCAATCATCTACCTCCCTTTATCATCGCGAAGGAGCTCAGCTTTTCTGTGAGGTGAATAGGAAGGTGAGGCTGTCCAGTTTCAAGTAAGAATTATTGTAGATTATACGCAAGCTGTTATCAGAGCAGGATGTAATATGTCTGTGATTATCATGGAATTTACAGTGCATAAGGAGGCCACCCGGCCCATCGAGTCTGCACCGGCTCTTGGAAAGAGCACCTTACCCAAGGTCAGCACCTCCACCCTATCCCCAGAACCCAGCAACCCCACACAACACTAAGGTCAATTTATCAAGGCCAATCCATCTAACCTGCACATCTTTGGACTGTGGGAGGAAACCGGAGCACCCGGAGGAAACCCACGCACACACAGGGAGGATGTGCAGACTCCGCACAGATAATGACCCAAGCCGGAATCGAATCTGGGACCCTGGAGCTGTGAAGCAATTGTGCTATCCACAATGCTACCGTGCTGCCCACGGTTTAAATTGATTCCATAATGGGTGACTGATCTGCATCATAATGCCTGATTGCAAGTTACAAAACCACCCCAATGAGTTGAAGACTTGTTGCTACATATTTATAGCAGGAAACACTTTCTTTACAGGCGTCCTCTTGATACAAGAACAAACTTGTGCAGGCAAGTCAACTGTTAAAACGGTATTTTGTATGATCTACCTGTTCTGAAGAACTACTTGCTGCAGTAAAAACAATGGTGCTCAATTAATTATTCTGATCCCGAGTTGGATTCAGTCTCTTTCATGTTTGCTCAAGATGTACGTATGTTCTGCTCAAAGCCAAGTCCTGGTTCTCGAAAGAATGCTCTCATATTTTCTATCCCAGCCCCTACGCGCCAAGAATGACCACCCCTATTTGTTTTCTCACGGACATTAAGCCCATAGCAATGTCCATGACGAGCACCATTTAAACGTCTGCTTTTTCTGATCTTTGTTTCACGTGCAAACGATCACAGGACTAGTTTTTTTTTTGGAAATACATCTCACATGTTCAGTGAAATCTCAAGCCCATTCTAAAATAATTGCTGAAAGAAACCAGAGCAATTCTTCACAAACTAATGCAAAGCAAACTCTGGCAGGCAAGGCAGCTCCCCCTGCCCATTTTCTTTCTCTTTCTCTCTACTGATTTCGCTGCTATACCTCTCTAATGGTTACAATGGGAGAATGCAAAGTTGACTATTTTGAACTGCACTATTCTCACTTTTCTCTACCGACTTTCCTACCACGAAAGCACAGTGTGTTTAACTGTGACACTGTCCTTACCAGGTCATCAAATGGCAGCTCATATATGGCCCTTGAAAACCAATAATTTTGTGTATTGTACGATGATAATATAGTTGCAAAATTTCATCAAAGGTAACAGAAAAGAACTGAGGACTATCTCGAGATAATGCTGTATAACCCAGTGTTCTGTAAATGTGAGAGGAATGTACATTTGCTCAAGAACATCTGATTTCAATTACTGTCGTTTGAAAGCCCTATGCTGTCTGTTTTTCTGCTTTGAGCTTGGAATTAGCCCAGTAGAAAAATGTTGGGTTATTTGCCCAACCCTATTGTCAAATTCTGTCTTGCGTAAACAAACTTGAAATCAGAAGGATTAAGGTTAGTATTTCCCTTCCCCACAAACAGCTATCATAAACAAAATAACTAACATTGCTATGGGAATAATCAACCCTGTGTGACCACAACTTAATTAATGTCAGAGATTTACACAATGACCAACTTCAGCCTTCCTGCCACTCTAGAACTGCAGAATTGGAAATAGCAAATATCCGAATACTGAGCAGGATTCTCCCAAAATGGGGATGCCCCACGCCAGCGTAAAAACACTGGCGTTTCACTCACTCCCAAGTTTCCTCAAAAAGATATAAGCTAATTCACTCCCCTTCAGGGGGCTAGCAGGGACCCGGAGTGTTTCACGCAGCTTTAGCTGTGGAATCGGGCCCCCGCACTTCCGGTCTGGAGTCTGCACATGTGCACACCGGCGGCCTCCAGCGGCCAAGCCGAGCGCCATGGCGGACTCTGACCACGGAGGCAGCTGGAAAACATAGGGCCCCCCGATCGGCTGCATGCCCGAAGATCCGCCCGGCCCAATCTGTCCCCCTGCCGCCCATGAGGCCCTGCCCCCGGTGCCCGAGTCCCCCTGCACCCCACCAGGGCGGCTGCGGACTGAATCCGCAGTCGCCATGCGAAGTTCCCGAATGGCAATAGGTGTTTAGAACCACACCATTGGGAACTCGGCCGGTTGGGAGCGGAGGATCGCTGGGCGGGCCTCTGGCAATAGACCCCCAGCCGCGTGGAGTAATCCGTGGAATTTCCGATTCATGGGTCGCGGAGAATCGCCAGACCAGAGGACTAGGAGAATCGGTGGATGTGGTTTATTTAGACTTTCTGAAGGCTTTCAACAAGGTCTCACATAGCAGATTATTATGTAAAGTTAAAGTCCATGGGGTTTTGGGAAGTTCTTGAGATGGATAGAAAGCTGGTTAACAAACGGGAAACAAAATGTTGGAATAAATGGGTCCTTTTCCGATTGGCAAGCAATAGCTAGTAGGGTCCGCAGGAATCTGCTAGAACCCAACTGTTCACATTATATATTAATGATTTGAAGGACGGCACAGTGGTTAGCGCCGCTGCCTCACTGCGCCGTAGACCTGGGTTCGATTCCAACCCCGGGTCACTGTGTGGCGTTTGCACATTCTCCCCGTGTCTGCATGGGTTTCCTCCGGGTGCTTCGGTTTCCACCCACAACCCAGAGATGTGCAGATTAGGTGGATTGGCCATGTTAAATTGCCCCTAGTGTCCAAAAGGTTAGGTTGGGTCACTGGGTTATGGGAATAGAATGGCGGCTCTTTCAGAGGGTTGGTGCAGACTCGATGGGCCGAATGGTCTTCTGCACTGTAGATATTCTACCATTGTCATATGAGGAAAGTAAATTGGTAAATTGGAAAGTACATCGATTGGAGTTTAGAAGAGTGAGATGGGATCTCATAGAAACCTATAACATTCTAACAGGATTAGACAGGGTAGATTCAGAAAGAATGTTCCCGATGGTGAGGGTGTCCAGAACTAGGGGTCATAGTTTGAGGATAAGGGTAAACCTTTTAGGACTGAGGTGAAGAGAAATTTCTTCACCTAAAGAGTGGTGAATCTGTGGAATTCACTACCAATGAAAGTAATTAAATATAGCTCTTATGGCTAATGGGATCAAGGGGTGGGAAGTTGGGATCAGGGTATTGAACTTGATGATCAGCCATGGTCATAATGAATGGCGGACCAGGCTTAAAGGGCCGAATGGCTTCCTGCTTCTATTTTCTATGTATGTTTCTATGTATAAGAGCAGGGAGGTTATGATGGAGGTGTATAAAAAGGGCGTTAGGCCACAGCTAGAGTATTACCTGCAGGGTCGTCACATTAGGGGAAGGATGTGATTGCACTGGAGAGGGCACAGAGGAGATTCACCAGGATGTTGCCTGGGCTGGAGCGTCTCCGCTATGAATAGAGGCTGGTTAGGTTGAGGTTGTTTTACTTGGAGCAGAGAAGGTTGAGGGGGTAACCTGATTGAGGTGCATTACATTATGAGCGACATAGGGTAGATGGGAAGAAACATTTTCCCTTTTATAGAGAGGTCAATAACCAGTGGGCATAGGTTTAAGGTAAGGGCAGGAGATTTAATCCAGAGGATGGTGAGAATCTGGAATTCACTGCCTGAAAGGGTGGTAGAGGCAGGAACCCTCTCAACATTAGTTGAGCACTTGAAACACATAGCATATTGGACTACTGACAAAGGGCTGGAAAATGGGATTGGAACTCTGACTCTTCTGTGTTTCGGTAAGTGCTCTGGGGAAGGCTGCAAGAACAGTCAGGGAGTCTGCTGCTGAGTTAATGGGATCGTTGGATGAGGGTTATCTGAATCTAATCTGCCTTGTGGTGAGGAGGGAGGTCTGATCCCCGATTCTTGGAATAAGATAGCAGACAAGAAGGTTAGTATGGTGGGTTGGAGGGAAGAACTGCTGCTTCTGGCCCACAGGCAGTGCTAGAAAGGCCCTCACTTCCCTTGAGCTTCCAGGTGTCTCAAAGCCTGGAAAATTAGCTCACTGTTATGACCCTCACAAGACCTATAGGGAGGGAATGATTAGCCTCCACGTAAGCCTCGTGGAATATGAACCCCCTCACTGAGGGCCGGGGGCCATCAGCGAGTTAATTGAATACAGCCTAGAAAGGAGCCTGGGGAAAGCAGTCCCGGCTGGGAGCTGGATTGTGATATAAATAGTTTGAGGACTTCCGGCTGCGGCTATGCAGAGCTAAGTCGCATGTTCGGCACCTCCCGCTTGGAACGGACTTTGGGCTCTTTACAGGGCCCCCAACGGCATTTTTTCGACATTTCCCAGTGTGGGAAGGAGACTGCAACATTCGCCCGACAGTGTCCCCCCAGGAATGATATGTCTCTTGGTTACCAGACCCGGCAGAAACAGTAAAAGATTTGGCTGGAGCTGCAGGAAAGACAAAAGCCTCTTCCAGCATGCAGGCGGGGGAAGGGCAAGCTTAAAGGCTTCAAGCTGACTTGAGGGCCTTTATTAAAGGTGAATTCTAGCAGCAGAGGGAACAACTGTGAAAAGATCTCACCAAGGCCATTGAAGAAGCGGGGACGAGGCTTCCGGTGGCGGCCATGGAGGAGTAGGTCGCACATTCGGCAGCCCCCGTCTGGAACGGACTCTCAGACCTTTTTCAGGGGTTTCCACAGACTTTTTGGGGCAGATTGGTGAAGCGAACACTGCCAAAAGGATTCCCTCTCGAGACTTCCAGTTGCGGCTATGCGGAACTAAGTCGCATATTCGGCGGCTCCCGCAAAAACGGACTTTTGGGCTCTTTTCAGGCCCCCCAACGGCACTTTTTCGACGTTTCCCGGTGTGGGAAGGAGTTAATAACAGTATATGGCTTTAACTAGGAGCGGGGCGACAAAAAAGGTGGTGGTGGACCCGAAGAAGGGAGGGAAGAAGGACAAAATGGCGGCAGGCGGAGACCAGGCAATGGGCAGAGGAGCAACAGGAGGGTATCCAGCGCTGCCTCAGAGAGATTAAAACGGACCTGCTAGAGCCGATGAAGGCTTCTATTGATAAGCTGCTGGAGACACAGACGGCCCAGAAGATGGCGATCCGAGAGGCTCGACAAAAGATCTCTGACAATGAGGACGAGATCTTAGGCCTGGCGGTAAAGGTGGAGGCGCACGAGGCGCTCCACAAGAAATGGCAGGAGCGGTTCGAGGAGATGGAGAATCGGTCGAGGCTGAAGAATCTGCGGATTCTGGGCCTCCCGGAGGGGCTGGACGTGGAGGCCTATGTGGTCACCATGTTGAACTCGCTGATGGGAGCGGGGTCCTTCCAGGGGCCCCTGGAGCTGGAAGGGGCCCATAGAGTGTTGGCGAGGAGGCCCAAAGCTAATGAGCCTCCGCGGGCGGTGCTGGTGCAGTTCCATCGGTTCGTCGATCGGGAGTGTGTGCTCAGGTGGGCCAAGAAGGAGAGGAGCAGCAGGTGGGAGAACGCAGAGGTTATAATATACCAGGACTGGAGTGCGGACGTGGCGAAGAGGAGGGCCGGGTACAATCGAGCGAAGGCGGTGCTGCACAGGAAGGGGGTGAAATTTGGCATGTTGCAGCCGGCACGATTGTGGGTTACCTACAAGGACCGGCACCATTATTTTGAGTCTCCGGAGGAGGCGCGGGCCTTTGTTCAGGCCGAGAAGGTGGACAGAGACTGAGGGTCGGGACGGGCGATTGGGGACTGCGGTCGATATGTTATGCCTATTTTTTGTTCGGGGGGGTGGGGGCCTTTGCATTGTTTTGGGTTTCTTTTTCTCTGTGTTTTTCTCTTTCGTGTTGGGGAGGGTGGATGAGGCGGGTTGGGCACTGTTTTGGTTGGTGGCGGGGCCTGGTAGGTGGAGAGCTCGGGCTTTTTTCCTGTGCCGAAGGCTGGGGGGGCGGGGGGTGGGGAAGCGAGGATTGTTTCCCGCGCTTAGAACGGAGGGGGGAGGGGGAGAGCCTGTGGATGGGGAGCGGGAGAGGAGGGTGTGCCACACAATGGGAGGAGTCGAAGGGGAGGCTGGAGTGGCCGGGGTCCGCAGGAGTCAGCTGACTTGCGGAAGTGCAATGGGGGGAGTAAACCAGCTAGGATGGGTCCTAGCCGTGGGGGGTGGAATTGAGTTCCTGCTGCTAAGGTCAAGGAGGAGCTGGAGCGAGTATGGGGGGGGGGGGGGGTCGAGACGGGGTTATGCCACTGTGGGGAATGGGCCAGGTGTGGGGTGCGGGCGTGTGGCTGGCCGAGGAGGGGGTCATGGCTAGTCAGCGGGGGAGGGGGGCGGGTAGCCCCCTGATCCGGCTGATAACCTGGAATGTAAGAGGAATGTATGGGCCGGTTAAGCGGGCCCGCGTGTTCGCGCACCTGAAGGGGCTCAAGGCAGATGTGGTTATGCTCCAGGAGACACACCTGAAGGTGGAAGACCAGGTAAGACTGAGGAAAGGGTGGGTAGGTCAGGTGTTTCACTCAGGGCTAGATGCCAAAAATCGAGGGGTGGCGATCTTGGTGGGAAAGAAGGTGTCATTCGAGGCGTTGAGCATTGTGGCAGATAATGGCGGTAGGTACATAATGGTAAGTGGTAAGTTGCAGGGAGAGTGGGTGGTACTGGTCAATGTGTATGCTCCGAACTGGGACGATGCGGGTTTTATGCGGCGTATGTTGGGTCGGATCCCAGACTTGGAAGTGGGGGGCCTGGTAATGGGGGGAGACTTTAACACGGTGTTGGATCTGGCACTGGATCGCTACAGGTCTAGGACGGGTAGGAAGCCGGCGGCGGCTCGAGTGCTGAGGGGATTTATGGACCAAATGGGAGGGGTGGACCCTTGGAGATTTGCAAGGCCGGCGGCGAGGGAATTTTCATTCTTCTCACATGTCCATAAGGCTTATTCTCGAATTTACTTTTTCATTTTGAGTAGGGCGCTGATAGCGAGAGTAGAGGATACCGAGTATTCGGCAATAGCCATTTCGGACCACGCCCCGCATTGGGTGGACTTGGAGATGGCGGAGGAGAGGGACCAGCGCCCGCTGTGGCGCTTGGAGGTGGGGCTGTTGGCGGACGAAGAGGTGAGCGAGTGGGTCCGAGGAAGTATAGAAAGGTACTTGGAGACCAGCGACAACGGGGAGGTCCGAGTGGGGATGGTATGGGAGGCACTAAAGGTGGTGGTGAGGGGAGAGCTGATCTCCATTAGGGCCCACAAGGAGCGGGGGGGAGAGGGAGAGGCTGGTGGGGGAGATGGTGAGGGTAGACAGGAGGTATGCGGAAGAGCCTGAGGAAGGATTGTTGAGGAAGAGGCGCAGCCTCCAGGCCGAATTCGACCTGGTGACCACCAGGAAGGCGGAGGTGCAGTGGAGGAATGCCCAGGGGGCAGTCTACGAGAATGGGGAAAAGGCAAGCCGGATGCTGGCGCATCAGCTTCGGAAGCGGGACGCAGCTAGGGAGATCGGGGGAGTTAAGGACAGGGTGGGAGCGTGGTGCGGAGTGGGGTTGGCATCAATGGGGTCTTCAGGGACGTCTACGAGCAATTGTACCGATCCGAGCCCCCACGGGAGGAGGGAGGGATGGGCCTTTTCCTGGACCAATTGAGGTTTCCAAAGGTGGAAGAGGGACTGGTGGCGGGACTGGTGGCCCCGATTCGGCTGGAGGAGCTGATCAAAGGGATAGGAAGCATGCAGGTGGGGAAGGCAGAGGGGCCGGACGGTTTCCCGGTCGAGTTCTATAAAAAATATATGGACCTGTTGGGCCCGCTGTTAGTTAGGACCTTTAATGAGGCAAGGGAGGGGGGGGCTTTACCCCCGAAAATGTCCCGGGCACTGATCTCCTTGATCCTGAAGCGGGACAAGGATCCCCTGCAAGGTGGGTCTTACAGACCGATTACCTTGCTAGATGTAGATGCCAAGGTGCTGGCGAAGGTCTTAGCCACGAGGATTGAGGATTGTGTGCCGCAGATCATCCATGAAGACCAGACGGTGTTTGTGAAGGGGAGACAGTTGAACGCGAATGTGCGGAGGCTTTTGAACATTATCATGATGCCAGCGAGGGAGGGGGGAGGCGGAGATAGTGGTGGCGATGGACGCTGAGAAAGCCTTCGATAGGGTAGAGTGGGGGTACCTGTGGGAGGTGCTGAAGAGGTTCGGGTTTGGGGAGGGGTTTGTCAGGTGGGTTAGGCTGTTGTATGAGGTCCCGATGGAGAATGTGGCCACAAATAGGAGGAGGTTCGAGTACTTTCGGTTGCACCGAGGGATGAGACAGGGGTGTCCCCTGTCCCCCCTGCTCTTCGCACTGGCGATTGATCCCCTGGCTATGGCACTGAAAGAGTCGAGGAACTGGAGGGGGCTGGTGCGGGGTGGGGAGGAGCATAGGGTGTCGCTTTATGCGGACGACCTGCTGCTGTATGTGGCGGACCCGGTGGGAGGAATGCCAGAGGTAATGAGGATCCTTCGGGAATTCGGGGACATTTTGGGGTAAAAGCTCAATATGGGGAAGAGCGAGCTGTTCGTAGTTCAGCTAGGGGACCAGGAGAGGGGGATTGGCGAGCTCCCACTAAAAAGGGCGGAGAGGAGCTTCAGATATTTGGGGGTCCAGGTGGCCAGGAGCTGGGGGGCCCTGCATAGGCTTAACTTTACAAGGCTGGTGGAGCAAATGGAGGAGGAGTTCAAGAGGTGGGACGTGTTGCCGCTGTCCCTGGTGGGTAGGGTGCAGTCAGTTAAGATGACGGTGCTCCCAAGGTTTTTGTTCCTGTTCCAGTGCCTCCCCGTGTTTATCCCGAAGGCTTTTTTCAGGCGGGTTAACAGGAGTATAATGGGGTTTGTGTGGGCGCGAGGGACTCCGAGAGTGAGAAGGGTGTTCCTGGAGCGGTGTCGAGATTTGGGGGGGGGGGGGGGGTGCTGGCGCTGCCCAACCTCTGTGGGTACTACTGGGCCGCCAATGCGACAATGGTGCTCAAGTGGGTGATGGAGGTGGAGGGGGCTGCATGGAAGAGGCTGGAGACGGCGTCCTGTGTGGGTACAACTCTGGGGGCGCTGGCAACGGCGCCGCTGCTGCTCCCTCCAAGGAGGTATACCACGAGCCCGGTGGTGGTGGCGGCCCTCAAAATCTGGGGGCAGTGGAGGCGGCATAGGGGAGACGTTAGAGCCTCGGCGTGGACCCCATTACGGGGGAACCACCGGTTCGCCCCAGGAAGAACAGGTGGAGGGATTTTGGGGTGGCACAGGGCAGGGATACGAAAGTTGGGGGACCTGTTTGTGGACGGGAAGTTCGCGAGCTTGGGTGAGCTGGAGGAGAAGTATGGGCTCCCCTGGGAACACCTTCAGGTACTTACATGTAAGGGCGTTTGCCTGGAGGCAGGTGGTGGAATTCCCGCGGCTGCTGCCACAAACAGTACAGGACAGGATGCTCTCGGTGGGGGGTGGGTTGGAGTGGGGAAGATCTCGGAAACTTACCAGGTGATGCAGGAGGAGGAGGAGGCCTCGGTGGTGGAGGTGAAAGGCAAGTGGGAGGAGGAATTGGGAGAGGAGATTGAGGAAGGGACGTGGGCAGATGCCCTAGGGAGGGTGAACTCTTCCTCATCATGCGCGAGGCTCAGCCTCATACAGTTTAAGGTGCTGCACAGGGCACACACGACCGGGACAAGGATGAGCCGGTTCTTTGGGGGTGAGGACAGGTGTGTTAGGTGCTCAGGGAGCCCAGCAAACCACACCCATATGTTCTGGGCATGCCCAGCGCTGGAGGAATTTTGGAAGGGCGTAGCGAGGACGGTGTCGAGGGTGGTAGGATCCAGGGTCAAACCGGGCTGGGGGCTCGCAATATTTGGGGTGGCAGAGGAGCCAGGAGTGCAGGAGGCGAAAGAGGCCGGAATTCTGGCCTTTGCGTCCCTGGCAGAATGATAGACATTGGTCAATGGCAGCAGCAGCTCGGGGTGGGGGGGGGGGGGTTTACTTTATTTTTGTTTGTTATTTACACCGGAGGGTCTGAGGGGGTGTGTACACCTGTTGTGTTCGTCGGGGTGTTAATGTTAATTTATTATTGATGTACGGGGGGTGGGGGGGGGGGGGGGGTTTGGGGGTTGCTTTTTTAGATTGTGTTTTGTACTTAACCCTGTTGGATTCTTTTTTCTTTCTCATTTTGTTATTGATATTTTATGAAAACCTTTAGTAAAAATTATTTTTTAAAAAAGTTAGAATTGTGTTTGTTATACTCTCGTACCTAACTCTTCTGTGATCACAAAATTGGCGACGAGGGTAAAGTGGAGCTATAGTCGACACTGCTTTTCATTCAAAGCACAACACTTCCTCTCTTCGTACTGGATTAAGGTTTGGATCATTTTGAATATGCCACTCTTTAGATGTCTTGATGTGTTCGATGCGAGTGTGAAAGATTGGTCGTAATAGTAAGAGCGTATGCTTTATTTCTTTAAGGCTAGCGACAGACGGTGATCCTCCTGATTGCCTGTGTGGGCCTCCACTTTCAGCGTTATAAAAAGCCTGATGTACTCCACAGCCACAGACTCCCAAGACATTCAAAGAGCTGGTGACATTGGTGGCGAACCACTATGACTGCAAACCTTCGGCCATGGTACAGCGATACCATTTTAATACGGCCGAGAGGACCCCAGAGGAATCTATTATAGAGTTCTTAACACTGTAGCCACCTGAGTTGGCCACTTCCCGACTTAAAATGAAGAACTGCAAAGGCTGAAGGGAAATTCAGCCAACACAGGTAAAAACTAGCAGGTGCAACTTTATTGTGTATTAGTCTCTGCAGAAACCCAGACAGCATCGATACAAGCAGCCATCTGCATAGTAATGTAGCAGCCATCTACATAGTAATGAGCGATCCCCGGGAACAGTCAAAACATTTTAAGGTAAACAAGGCCAAGCCAGACTCCTCGGCGCCAGCAGGAGCCAACACAAAAGAGGTTAACGGACACTTAAAGACCACCCAACGATCAGGGAACAGCTCCAGTATTGGAGAAATCGAACCAAGCGATTGGAACAAAGTCCAACCACTTGAAACCAGGTACGGGGTCCGCCCCAAAGGGTGGGAAGCCCCTGGGGACTATAAAGTAAAGCCCCCAAGTTCAAATCGTCCTTCTTTGGCAGGGTCACTCAGCAACTTGAACCAACCCTTGACAGTGACCTGCCTCACTGCCTCCAAGAAAGTCAGTCTCAAGTCAACGCTCGCTACGAGATAGGCACTCCTAGCTACCAGTCCATATCAGCTTTTGAATCCTGCAGGTTCAGAACCCCAACGAAAGGCCATTTGTTCCCCTGACCTGGTGGGCCAGTCCAAAGCTACGTATAGGCCTGTTGTGATAGAAATAGCCTAGAAAGCAGAGTTTATGCATGAGTAGCGATTTACTGTGTATAATAAATGTGTATTGATTTGAATCTTACTAATTGGTGTGTTGAGTTATTGATCATTACTAGAACCTGAACCTCGTGGCGGTATCATAAAGATACCTGGCGACTCTAGAGCGAAGGTTATAAAACAGAGCCAATTGAACCAACCAAAAGTTAGCAACAACACTTACAAAAATTAGCAGAATTTTAAGACAACAGTCCATCTCTTCCCAAGATGCTGCAGGACTGACTGGTTTGTGGAGTGAATAACATGGCAACGCAGCCGAAGCTGCTAGCAGAACCATTGTTGGACCTTAAAAAGGCCGTGGAGATCACCCTTTCATGGGAAAGTGCGGAAGAAAGAACGCCAAAGAACGTCCTCCTGGCATATGACGCACCATAGGACTCCACCCTGGACCTAATACCACTTAGGCCAGGTCCATGGACCTAGGGCTGTGAAAGCCAGAAAGGAGTGGGAGAGAGTGACCCCAGATGATGGCCCACTTGTGGCTGCAGTAGCCATAGGGTTAGAAAACCCCAGACTGGCCAACCGACACGCTGCCCTGCCGAGGCAGACTCCAGCCCAAAGCCTAAACCTTCCACATAGACCAACCTGAGAATGAAGACTACATGCAATTGAATTGCATCACTTTGCCAAGAGTTGTGCCCATTCGGATCACCGTTCAGGTGAATGGACACCCCATTGAGATGGGAGCAGTTTTGGTCATCAGGAAGCAGACATTTGAGAAAATATAACCGTGTGCCTGAGTCTGGGGGACAAAGAAGCGAGACTGATGACCTATACAGGGGAACCCCTTGGCATAGCAGGGACAACAGTGACCCTGGTGACCTATGGACAGCAATCCATTTGGCTGCCGTTGAGTTTAGTTAAGGGCCCTGGGCCGAGCATATTGGGTAGCGATTGGCTGCATGCCTCCCGCTAAACTGGTAGTAGATCTTTTGGATCTATATGAGGTGCTGGGAAAGTATCCTGAATTTTACCAAGCAGGTTTGGATAAAATCAAGGGAGCCATGGCCAAAATACATGTGGACGCTGATGCACAGGCCAAGTACTTCCGGGCCCATCCAATCCCCTACGCACTGTTGCCGAAAGGTAGAGTTGTAGAAGGCCTCATGATTATTCGGCTGGTACGGGTCACTAATTGGTAGTTCCCGTAGATTTGTTTTAGAAAATATTTTATTGAAGCATTTGTAATTTTCACAGTTTAAAAACATTAACATTTCTTAAACAACCGCGCGGGCCGACACACGCAAAACACCTTAAAAAAACAAAAACCGAAAACAACATCCCCCTACTACCCCCGCCCTATTCCCTCCGTAGTCCCCATACTTAAGCCAGACAAATCAGTTTGACTGTGCAGCATAAGGTGACTGTGAATAAGGCCTCCCATTTGGACCTGTACCCAATGCCACAAATTCAAGGTTTAAACGGATGGAGGACATTCATTTACTAAGCTCGACATGAGACATGCATATCTCCAGCTGGAATTGGACCAAGATTCCAGATGTTATGTGACAATTAGACAGACAGGTCCTTCCCCCTTTTTGCTGCAACGCCTCAAGAGGGAGACGTGTATTTTCCATGCCAATAAGATGTCTACTCAGGATACCGCTTGGACCGGGATAGAGAAGAAGGTGAGAGCAATTTGTCCCGCTCCCACTTCGAACAATGCAAATTAACTTCGCTCCTTTTTAGGACTCGTAAGTTATCACAGGAAGTTCATTCCTGGCCTGGCAATCATACTCTTCTTTCTCTCTCTCCTCCTGCACCCCACCCTACATGCTTCACTGAAAAAGCACCAGGAGCGGGCATGGAGAGCACCTCACGTGGAACCTTATGCCCGGGTAAAAAGACAATTGACGTTGTCTGGCCTGTTAACGCATTATGACCTTGCTGAACCATTGTTGGTCACCTGCGATGCCTTGTCATACTGCATTGGTGCCGTGTTGTCACTGCATGGATGATAAATTTAAAGCGGCTGATCGCAGTCGCTTCAAGGACACTGGCCACGGTAAAGTGTAATTATGCTCTGATTGAAAAGGAGGGTTTGGCAATAGTGTTTGCCGTGAAAACTCTCTACTCCAGTACATAAACAGATGTCATTTTACTGTCGTGATGGACCACAAGCCGTTCCTGGGACTCTTTAAGGAAGACCAGCCGATTCCGCAGATAGCATCTGCCAGGACCCAAATGTGAGGACTATCTTTTAGCGGCATACGAATATACGTTCAAGCATCGCCCAGGGACGCAGATTGTGAACTTGGATGTATTGAGCAGGCCCCTGCTGCTGACCTCCCCCGCCCCGCCATCTCTTCCCAGAATGAACGAAGTCATCGCTACGGAGAATTTCATGAATACCTTGCCAGTTATTGCTGCCCACATCCACGATTGGATGCAGAAAGGTTTCATATTATCGAAAGTCTGCCACGTGTACAGAGATTAACACTGGAAACCGCTCAATAACTTACGGCCCTTTGCAACCAAGATGTTTGAACTCCGTGTTGAAGACCGCATTCTCCTGTGGGGAGCTTACCATGTCGAATCGTACCAAGGCCGAGACCCCATATTACGGGATCTACACAACGGTCACCCGGGTATCTCAAAAAATGAAAATGCTGGCCCATAGTTAAATACGTGGTGGCCAGGCATGCATAGTGCGACATCTGCCAAGAGCCGTAGAAACCCCCGCCTGCTGCGCCGATTCATCCGGGGGAATGGCCGGGCCGGCCTTCGGCGCTTCTTCCTGCCGCTTTCCCGGGGTCTTTCCAGGGATCCATGTTCCTGCTTATAGTAGATGCTCATTCCAAGTGGCTGGAGGTCCATAAGATGTCCTGCACCATATTGAGAGCAATGCTTGAGCAGCTCCGGCTCTCTCTTAGCACACATGTCATTCCTGAGGCGCTGGTTGCAGAAACGGCACCCCATTCACCAGCGAAGAATTGAGCAGTTTTATGAAGGCCAATGGGGTGCGACACATCTGCACGACCCCATACCACCAATCCTCAAATGGGCTGGAAGGGCGGTGTAAATGTTTAAAGGGGCTTACAGAAGCAGTCCTTTGACCAAGCTGGCTAGAATTCGATTTTGCCACTGCTCCATGCCGTGACCAGTGTAGCACTGGAAGAACTTTTAATGGGCCGAGAGCCTCAGCCTCACGATCAGAGAGAACATGTAAGCCACCTCTGGAGCAGGAGACCAGAATTGTGCCATGCCCCTCCAGAGGAACCACACACCGCCCCGACCCAAGCAAGTTTTCGGGCGTGATCCCCGGGGGGGGGGGGGGGGGGGCAACACAGATGTGTGAAGTCATTGACTCAGACTCTTGATATAGAGACCCGGGCATCGGAGGTTTTCGACGTTGAGCTGGCTGGGGATCAGTCTCCGGTGGTGATACCCCCAAGCGGTCAGCAAGAAAACATTGTTCTCTGGCATATTATATGTGTGCCCCCCCCAAATCTGGCTCTGTAGGCGCTGGAAATACAGCCGCAGGCGAAGAAGAGCAGGAGCCCTCGCTCCAACTTTCTTAGACGGGCCTTTGGACTTTGGCGGGGGAAGGATGTGTTAACCCTCACGAGACCTCACAAGGGGAGGGATCGGTTAGCCTGCCTGTAAGCTCCAGGGAAGGCTGCTGCTGAGTTAATAGGATTGTGGGATGAGAGTTCTCCGAACCTAATTTCCCCTGGGGTGAGGAGCGAGGTCTGATCCCCAATTCTTGGAATCAGATAGCAGAGAAGAAGGTTAGCATTGGAGGGGAGACCTGCTGCGTCTTTGGCCCAAAAGCAGTGCTAGAAAGACATTTTATTGTTGTCTGAAGCTGCCTTAACTTATCATGAGCTGCCATGTGTCTCCAGGCCTGGAAAACCTGGCTCACCGTTGTAACCCTCACGTGACCTAAGGGGAGGGACTGATTTCACCTTCTTGTAAGCCTTGTGGAATATTACCTCCCTCATTGAGGGTTGGGGGCCCATCAGCTGGGTAATTGAATATGGACAAATCAACCTGCCCAATAAGGGACCTGGGAAGGGCAGTCCCGCCTGGGACCTGGATTATGACCTGTAAATAGTTTGCTTTAACAAATCATTTTTGTTATACTCTCAAACCTGACTCCTGTGACCAGAAAACTCACCATGGATAAATCAACAATACTGGCTAAAATCTGAGGCTCCCAGGCTCATCGTAATCTTTAAATGACCCATCTGCCTCCTGAGAGCAGGTTAACTGTCCACCTTCTGTCCCATCTTCATTAAGCATGGAAGTATGAGGTTTGACTTTGAGTTTAAAAACATTTACATCTTGCCCTACCCTAATATGTGTGGGGATTTAAAATTACTCCCCAACTCCTCCAATACCTGAATCAGGAAGTGCGAGTTAGTATCGGGCAAATCATGTCCAGAAAACAAAAGAGAGAAAGAAGGATCAAATTGAGAGATAAGAGATAGAAAAAGTAACTCCTCACTTATAGAAATACATTTTCAGTACAAGAGAGGTTGTTTGAGGGTAATTAAGATTGGCCAGGCTATTAAATATTCACTTACACTTGATGCACCAGCTGTTTTTCGGCTGTGTTAGTGAGTAATTAGTGGACAAGTACCACAAATTCACACCTTTCATATGTTTGAATGCCAAATCTCTCAACAGCATACTGGGTAGCAAAGTGTGTGAAGAATCAGTTCGGACAGCAGCTTCCTAATTTCCATCTGCATAAGTGACAATGCCTGAAGTGGCTGTCCAGTTTGCCCCATAATATCATGATGAACACAGACATATCTATTGTAAAATTGGGCCAATACATTCAGGCCTGGTTCAAGTTCTTAATTCTGTTTTGATTGTATGTTGTAAACTTTTAGGATGATTACCATCTGCAATAATTATTTGGAAAAATCAGATTATACTTTCAATAGGAAGGGTGTTATTCAGAACAACACCATACTCCTTGAATCCAAGTATCTTATTCTGTTTCCTTTTCATTGGTGTTTCTCCTTTTAAAATTAGAAACAAAACTTAAAGATTTGATGGTACTTGTCCATTTTTATGTACAAAATGGATGCCTAAGCATTGAATATAGTGGATTGGATTGCACATGAAAGTGTACCACCCACCAAGTTGGTGAAAGCTGTGAGAGACCTAGATGTCCAAAGTCTGTGCCTGAAACATATTTACGATGCTTATGAAAATTGCCGGATGATTTGTTTCAAATAAAAATGCTAATTTCCAGGGATTGTTCCTGAGCTCAGTTTGTCAATTCTAGGTCAGTGTAGCTTCACTTTTGTAGCAAATGAGTGTTCCCTAGCTTGGAGAAGGATTTTATTATGGCCTTTGTTTTGTCGTTGCCAAGTACCTAATTATCCAATGCCTCTTATTTAATATTCCCACCCTATTACTTAAATCCCTTGCCTGATTTACAACTGTCACACCTCGTCCAGTCATGCCAAGAATTTCCATTCCACTCTTCTGCATCCTTCCCTTTTAGAGCATGACTTTGGCTTTCTTAGATCTCACTCTGCAATTTCCTTCCTAAACCCCCTATGCAGTTTCAACTCGCTATCCTTTAAGATGCACCATAAAATCTGCTTTGACAAAATCTTTGGTCACCCAGCCTAATGTCTGTTTCTTTGGCTCCATTTACATTTATTGTCACCTTGAGTACATTTTTTTAAATGTCAAAGGCACCATATAAGTGAAATATGTAGTCGATGCTATACCATGGACATGGAGAAATTTTAGACAGTGATTTGCTGCAGTGCACTACATCCTATGCCAGAGTATATCTGTTTTGCCACAAAGAAAAAGTCTTGGAGGTGGTGAAATGGCAGTTTATGAATGATAAATCATTTATTACAAAAATGGTGGAGCCAACATCAAGCCTCCGCCTTCTCTATGCACACCTGTCAAGTCTCGCATGAGCTTGGTGGGCACGTTGAAAATTAGGACTTGATGTGTGGAGATACCCATGAAAACTTCCTCCTATTCTCAATATTTGTCTGTCTTTTCATACCAACTGGGTATCACAGATAACCTTGCTTCCAATACCAGTCTGTAACTAACTGCACAGAAGTGGGCAAGGATGTTTTTGTTGTGCCTGTGCCTTGTTTTGCCCTCCTTCACTGTGAAGAAGTTTGTCCCTTTTTTTACTTTTATGCCCTCCATCCAACAGAACCAACTGAATGTGAGAATTTAGCTGGTGCAAAAAACCTGTGTCAGGTAACTGCATGTCCAGGGTGTTTTCTCCCTGCCATTTCTTGTCCGATGTTGCCAGGCCTGATGTCTCTTTCCAACATTTTCTCTTTTTATATCTGACCACCCTGCTGTGCACTGCAGAAATCATGTGTGTTTATGTACACTGTACAATGCTTGCTTGTTTTAGACCCACTCAATGTATGTATGTAGACCAATATGGCAACCATTTTGTACACCGTGAACAGCAATGAGATGAATGAATAGTTAACTTTATTTTTGGTGGTGACAACTGGGAAAAATATACTGGTCAGAACATGACTGGAAATTGCTGTCCTTTGAATAGTTCCATGAGATTTTTAATGTCAACTGGAGTACATATATGAGATTTCAATCAATATTTCATATGAAGGGCTGCTAAAACAATATTGCATGGAATTGCCATCTAGATTAAGTGTGGAGTGCATGGAAAATGACTTGAGTTCAGAGGACTCTGAGATCAAAAACAGGAAATATACAATAGATCTATCAACATCTGTCAAGAGAAGATGGGTTGATGTCCTAGTTCCAATTGTTAATGTTGCAATCCTGTCACAGTGAAGTACGAGCAGCTGTTACTTGATTGGGAAAGTTTAGGGCATTATTCTTAAGAACTGGTTTCCACTGTGTGGTGCGTGCGTGTGTGATGGCGGTGGATGGGAACACCCTTGTGATGGTCAAGGTGGTGAAGCCGTTTCTGTCCCGAAACCAGAGCTAAGCCAAGCAGTGGGTGCGGGAGATTTACCAGGCCTGGTACTGGGAGGTACCCAACGCCATACAGAAATTCTCCCTGGATATCCCAATGAAATACTGATGGGATAAAGTGCGGGAAATGTTCATGAAAAATGCCCAAATCATCGACCCCCAGATCATTGAATTGCTGGTGTTAAGGGTAAATTGGATCGTGGAGAAACTGAAGTGTGGAAGCATGAGATATCATGCGTTACTTCCATGAAACAGAAACCTCCCGACCCACATATTTCCTCTCCAGGTTTTATGATGGTCATGGTATGTAACTAATGAGGGAGAATTGCTATTGTAAAATAAATGTGTGTTTGTGTGTGAGGAGGAAAGGAGGTCTATGTATGTATTCTCTAGGATTTGTGGATAAACCATTAAGGAAAGGCTGGCTCCAGATTCTTCCTTCACTCTGAATGAGCAGTGAATTAGACCACTAATGCTCCATTATAAAGGATTGTGTGTGAAGTGTTAACTTGATTTATATCTCTCTCTGCATTTCTGGTATTTTTGTTTCAGATTACAAGACTTAAAAAAAAAAAAAATTGCCCTATAACCACATGATCATACAAATGTCAACTTCATATTTATAATTTGCCACTGTAAATCTGTTTTGAAAAAACGCGGCATCATAGCAGTTTACAATGATGTTTCTATTCATCATGACACAAGGTTCAAATGAAATTGTTTAATAAAAAATGATCATCCTTTTCCTGGTGGTTGCAGATTGCAGTGTTTAAACAAATTTTGCTGTTCCAAAGCCACGTCTGTGTAGATGAATGTTGTAGTATATACAATAATGACTGGTTTAGCACCAGAGTAGGAATTTGCTTTGACCAGTGTGGGTAAACTGGATCATTTTTAAGCCATGATAACAAACATTTAACCATAATTTGAGCATGAGTTTGGTTTATTTGGTCTCTGGAATTCACTTAAGGTCTTGCCATTTCTTCAAATCATTTGTATAGGAGACCCACAGTTGAGTCCAATCTTTGGCACACCAGATATCCATAGTATGAGGGATAAGAACATTGGGGATAAAAGCAAATTACTACGGATGCTGGAATCTGGAACGAAAGAGAAAATGCTGAAAAATCTCAGCAGGTCTGGCAGGAGCTTTAGGGAGAGAAAAGAGCTAACGTTTTGAATCCAATGACTCTTTGTCAGAGCTACCAGACCGAGAAAGTGGGAAATATTTATACTGTGGAGTGAGAATGAAAGATGAGTCATAGCCACAGAATGAGTCATTAGCACCAGGGAAACCGGGTGCTAATGGCCACAGAAACCAAGGGGAAAGTGTGCTAATGGCAGTCCCCAGAGAGAACAAAAGATGTGAAAGGCCAAACAGCAGCGAAACTAACATCAGAGGATGAACTGTGGGTGTAGGGAAAGGGGGAAACAAAGAGGAGAAAGGTTAAGGAAAGGTGGATAAGATTGGGGGGGGGGGGCATTAAATATATATTGAGAAAGAAAGAAATAGTAAAAGACAGTTAAAATGAAATGGGATGAAAACAGATGGGTCGAGGTGGGATGGAGCTGATCATCTGAAGTTGTTGAATTCTATGTTGAGACCGGAAGGCTGTGTCGTGTGCCTAACTGGAAGATGAGATGTTGTTCTTCCAGTTTGCGTTGAGCTTCACTGGAACATTGCAGCAGGCCAAGAACAGACATGTGGGCATGGGAGCAGGGTCCTTTGTTAAAATGGCAAGCCACGGGATGGTCAGGGTCCTGAATGCGCACAGACCAAAGATGCTCAGCAAAGCGATCACCCAGTCTGCGTTTGGTCTCTCCGATATAGAGGAGATTACATTGGGAGCAGCAAATGCAGTAGACCAAATTGGAAGAGATGCAAGTGAAATGAAACGCTGCTCAACCTGGAATGAGTGTTTTGGGCCTGGGATGTTAAGCATGGAAGAGGTAAAGGGACAGGTGTTACATCTTCTGCGATTGCATGGGAAGGTGCCATGGGTGATGGGAGAGTTACTGGGTATGGTGGAGGAGCAGACTAGATTATCTCAGAGGGAAAGGTCTCTGCGGAATGCTGACAGGGAATGAAGGGAAGATGTGTTTGGTGGTGGCATCACGCTGGAGTTGGCGAAAATGGCGGAGGATTATGCTTTGCATACGGAGGCTGGTGGGATGAAATGTGAGAACGAGATAGACTCTGTCCTTGTTCTGGGAGGGACGGGAGGGGGCAAGGGTAGTGGCGCAGGAGATGAACCGCACATTGTTGAGGGCCCTGTCAACAACTGTAGGTGGGAAATAATAATCACTTATTGTCACAAGTAGGCTTTAGTGAAGTTACTGTGAAATGCTTTTAGTCGCCACATTCCAACGCTTGTTTGGGGAGGCCGGTACGGGAATTGAACCTGCGCTGCTGGCGTTGTTCTGCATTACAAGCCAACTATTTAGCCCACTGTACTAAACCAGCCCCTAATCACGGTCGAGGAAGAAGGAACACATTTTTGAAGCACCATTTTGCAAAGTGGCATCATCGGAGCAAATGCGATGGAGATAAAGGAGTTGAGAGAAAGGGATGGAGTTCTTACAGGGTGTAGGGTGCAAAGAGTTGTAGTACAGATAGCTGTGGGAGTCAGTGGGCTTGTAGTGGATATAGTCGATAGTCTATTGCCTATAGTCTATAGTCAAATGGAAATTGTGACAGAAAGATCAGGGAAGGGAAGTGTCTGAGATGGACCAGGTGAAAGTGATGGAGGGGTGGAAACTGGAAGCGAAGTTGATGAATTTTTCCAGGTCCGGACGAGAGCATGACGCGGCACCAAAATAGTCATCAATGTATCGGTAAAGGAGTTGTGGGAGGGGGCTCGGATAGGCCTGGAACAAGGAATGTTCCACATACCTCATAAAAAGGCAAGCGTAACTAGGACCCTTGCGGGTGCCCATTGCTACACCTTTGATTTGGAGAAAGTGGGATGAGTTAAAGGAGAAGTTGTTGACTATAGGACAAGTTCAGCCAGGCGGAGGAGTGGTGGTGGATGGGAATTGTCCGGGCCTCTTTTCGAGAAAGAAGTGAAGAGCTCTCAGGCCATCCTGGTGTGGTTTGGAGGTGGAGAGAGATTGCACATCCATGGCAAACTGGAAGCTGTCAATATAGAATTTACAGTGCAGAAGGAGGCCATTCGGCCCATTTGAGTCTGCACCGGCTCTTGGAAAGATTACCCTACCCAAGGTCAACACCTCCACCCCATCCCCACAACCCAGCAACCCCACCCAACACCAAGGGCAATTTTGGACACTAAGGGCAATTTATCATGGCCAATCCACCTAACCTGCACATCTTTGGACTGTGGGAGGAAACCGGAGCACCCGGAGGAAACCCAGACACGGGGAGGATGTGCAGACTCCGCACAGACAGTGACCCAAGCCGGAATCGAACCTGGAACCATGGAGCTGTGAAGCAATTGTGCTATCCACAATGCTACTGTGCTGCCGCAGTGCACCAGAGGAATCCCAGATGTAGGTGGGGAGGGAATGGACCAGAAGAGTGAGGATGGAGTCGAGATAAGAGGAAATATGTTTGGTGGGGCAGGAGCATGCTGACACAAGAAAATTGGGGTGATCTTTAAAACAGCCACCAGGACTCCAGTTGAATTAATGTATTTCTGTACCTGTGCCTTCTTTCAACCTTTTCTTTTTGTAACAGTGGCTGGGCTTTGCCATGGTGAATGCGGCAAGCCATTGGCTGACTGCAGGATTTCCAGCCCTGCTGATGTCTAGGAACATTTGCGTGGCTTTCCCACCCTGCCGCCAGGGAACCCGCAGCAAGGGGTCAACTTTGGTGAGACCAGAAGATCCCACCGGTGGGAGGTGGCGGAAAGTCCTGCCCAATATTTATTTTTACTCTGTACCCTTTGTGACCATCTATATTTTCTCCAGCATTTACTATCTTTTGTTTTAACTTATTTCAAGTTTCCTTTTGTTGTGATTTTAATTTTTGGTACATGATCCTGAACACAACTAATTATAATGGAGCAGTACACTGAAATCCGTTTAATATGAAGCCTTCTACCCATGTGCTGCATTGTTGGAAGAACATATTGTTATACAGTTCGATGTTCAAAGACTATTGCCAAATACCAATTTATTTTTGACAAACGATTCACAGTATTTACTATCAACAGTACATGTTCCAACAATATTAATAAGAGTTAATTAAAGATGACAAAACATGGCCTTTTAGGCCATCAACCTTCAATGTTTGGCATCTTGGAGATAAAACAATCATCCTCTACTTTCATGGAAAACTCATCATGAGATATCCACTATCACCACTATGAACTCCAGCACTGATCCAGGCCAGGTTTGAGGTGAGGTCTCTAAATAAATGAGCTAGCACCCTTGCCATTTGAGACACATGTTGGGTGCCTGTTGCAGAAAGTTACAAAGCGGAACTTGGTAGTTTCAAGGGAGATGTTACTGAGTCTGCTGTACACCAGAGCAAGACTAATATCGCATCAAAATGAGTTCCGATTCGATTTGTATCTTTTGGCCTTGTTATTTTCAAAATAAATGTAAATGTGTGCATCCCAAAGGCTGTGATGCTATTCCAACCCTAAGTAGCAGGTCTGCAAAATCTGACCCATTATGTATTGGCTACAGCTGAGGCAATATCTTCTGTGGTCACGAATGCTCTTTAGCACCTTTGCATTCTTTTAAAAAGATAATCTTCCTCATGGAGGTAACTGAAGGAGTTTTGTTCGTCAGTATATCCACATAGTTTGCTTTCTTCATTGTCAAGTTTCTTTCTATACTTTCTACACCAAGCATACTTAAAAAGATAAGTAACTGCTGTAGGAAATAATTTTGATAATAACTTATGATTTGCAATATAGAAGTAATTATACAAAGTGGCAAAGATTAGTGGAAGACTAGAGGACTGGGAAATCTTTAGGGGGCAGCAAAAAGCTACTAAAAAAGCTATAAAGAAGAGTAAGATAGATTATGAGAGTAAACTTGCTCAGAATATAAAAACAGATAGTAAAAGTTTCTACAAATATATAAAACAAAAAAGAGTGGCTAAGGTAAATATTGGTCCTTTAGAGGATGAGAAGGGAGATTTAATAATGGGAGTTGAAGAAATGGCTGAAGAACTGAACAGGTTTTTTGGGTCCGTCGACACAGTGGAAGACACCAATAACATGCCAGTGACTGATAGAAATGAGGCTATGACAGGTGAGGACCTTGAGAGGATTGTTATCACTAAGGAGGTAGTGATGGGCAAGCTAATGGGGCTAAAGATAGACAAGTCTCCTGGCCCTGATGGAATGCATCCCGGAGTGCTAAAAGAGATGGCGAGGGAAATTGCAAATGCACTCTAGTGATAATTTACCAAAATTCACTAGACTCTGGGGTGGTCCCGGCGAATTGGAAATTAGCAAACGTGACACCACTGTTTAAAAAAGGAGGTAGGCAGAAAGTGGGTAATTATAGGCCAGTGAGCTTAACTTCGGAACATAGAACATACAGTGCAGAAGGAGGCCATTCGGCCCATAGTAGGGAAGATGCTGGAATCTATCATCAAGGAAGAAATAGCAAGGCATCTGGATGGAAATTGTCCCATTGGGCAGATGCAGCATGGGTTCATAAAGGACATTTGAGGACATTACCAATGCGGTAGATAACGGGGAGCCAATGGATGTGGTATATCTGGATATCCAGAAAGCCTTTGACAAGGTGCCACACAAAAGGTTGCTGCATAAGGTAAAGATGCATGGCATTAAGGGGAAAGTAGTAGCATGGATAGAGGATTGGTTAATTAAAGAAAGCAAAGAGTGGGAGTTAATGGGTGTTTCTCTAGTTGGCAATCAGTAGCTAGTGGTGTCCCTCAGGGATCAGTGTTGGGCCCACAACTGTTCACAATTTACATAGATGATTTGGAGTTGGGGACCAAGGGCTATGTGTCCAAGTTTGCAGACGACACTAAGATGAGTGATAAAGCAAAAAATGCAGAGGATACTGGAAGTTTGCAGAGTGATTTGGATAGGTTAAGTGAATGGGCTAAGGTCTGGCAGATGGAATACAATGTTGCCAAATGTGAGGTTATCCATTTTGGTAGGAATAACAGCAAAAGGGATTATTATTTAAATGATAAAATATTAAAGCATGCTGCTGTGCAGAGAGGCCTGAGTGTGCTAGTGCATGAGTCGCAAAAAGTTGGTTTACAGGTGCAACAGGTGATTAAGAAGACAAATGGAATTTTGTTCTTCATTGCTAGAGGGATGGAGTTTAAGACTAGGGAGGTTCTGCTGCAATTGTATAAGGTGTTAGTGAGGCCACACCTGGAGTATGGTATTCAGTTTTGGTCTCCTTACTTGAGAAAGGACGTACTGTCACTGGAGGGTGTGCAGAGGAGATTCACTAGGTTAATCCCAGAGCTGAAGGGGTTGGATTACGAGGAGAGGTTGAGTAGACTGGGACTGTACTCGTTGGAATTTAGAAGGAAGAGGGGGGATCTTATAGAAACATATAAAATTATGAAGGGAATAGATAGGATAGATGTGGGCAGGTTGTTTCCACTGGCAGGAGAAAGAACTAGGGGGCATAGCCTCAAAATAAGGGGAAGTAGATTTAGGACTGCGTTTAGGAGGAACCTCTTCACCCAAATGATTGTGAATCTATGGAATTCCTTGCCCAGTGAAGCAGTCGAGGCTCCTTCATTAAATGTTTTTAAGATAAAGATAGTTAGTTTTTTGAAGAATAAAGGGATTAAGGGTTATGGTGTTCCGGCTGGAAAGTGGAGCTGAGTCCACAAAAGATCAGCCATGATCTCGTTGAATGGCGGAGCAGGCTCGAGGGGCCAGATGGCCTACTCCTGCTCCTAGTTCTTATGTAATCACTGACTAGTAGAGAATGAGGCACTTGTGCCATTGAGTCTGTGATAGCTTTTTCCCCAAATCCCTGCAATCTTTTTCTCCTTCAAATATTTTAGTTCTGTAGTCTTCCTGTTGGGGTATCTAAACCCCACCTCTCCCCACCTCATCTCCTGTGTGACGGGTGGTGACAATCCCCATTATATTCACAAATAAGGCAACCATTAGGGTGTTGAATTGTATTCCATCAGGATTAATGCCAATAAAAAGACGCCAGAGTTGTATCATGACCATACATGTTGAGTATCCTTTACCCGAAACCTTTGGCTCCGATGGCGCATCAGATTTCAGATAATTTGGGCTTCTGGCTGCTGCACATAGGACTAGGCCTTCTTAATTTATAATGACCTAAGACTAGTCTAGTTATAGTCTAAAGTAAATAAAATAGCTAGAAAAATAAGATGTGTCACTGGATAATAAATACATGGACTGTACCTGTAAAAAGCTCCCACCTGTGGCGCTATCTGTGATTCTCCTTGCAGTGAGGGTTCAGACTGTTGACAAGATTCCGATTCACTGCTGACAAGCAACTAGACTTCCCACATTAAAGTTTGGGTATGATTGGCAAGGCTTGTAGCGGCTTGAGACAGGGAGTTCCCATGCCAAAAGTGGACGAGATTCTAAAAAAGTGTGATCTTTGGATGTGTTCTGATTTACGGATGAAGGAGACTCGACTTGTATTTTGTCTGTACTCTAAGCAAAAAATTTGTCGCCATTGACCTAATGCTGAATCCCTCGTATGTGTGTTTACCATTTCTGAACTTTATTCCTCTATTCTGTCAGCTTCTATCCTCCATTTAATTCCAATTCCTACAAAGTGAAAATCGGGATGATGGATCTAAGTTGTACTCGTCCACCACCCCAATTTTTCTTACCCACTCTGATTAAATATAAAATCCTCATATTAAAATGCCTCTTGGGGCTTGTCCTTTCCAACCTCCACTGGTTCCTCTAGCCTTCCATCCAGCCTTTCTCTGCCTTTGTTTTACTCCCGTCATCTTCTAAATCTCTCCTCCTCTCTATTTTTGGGTTTCTCTATTTAGAGCATTTTTCACAGAATCACAGAATGGTTACAGCACAGGAGGCCATTCAGCCCACCACGTTTGTGCCAGATTTACGAATGAGCAATGCACCTAGTATCATGCCCCTTGCCTTCTCCTCATAACCCTGCACATTCTTTATTTTCAGCTAATCTGATTCCTTTTGAATTCTTTGATTGATCCTGCCCCCACCATACTTGCAGGCAACTCATTCCAAATCTTAAACTACTTGCTGCGTGAAAAATTAGCTCCTTGTGTCTCCATTGCTTCTTTTGCCAATTATCTTAAATCTGTGCTCCCTTGTTCGCAATCCTTCTACCAGTGGCAACAGCATTTTCTTATCTACTCCGTCCAGACCCCTCATGATTTTGTATATCTCTATTAAATCTCTCAACATTCTCTCCCACAAGGAAAGACACCTCAACTTCTCCAGTCTATCCATGCAACTGAAGCTCCTCATCTCTGGTCCTGGTAAATCTTTTTGGCACTCTCTCCAAATGCCTTCACATCTTTTCTAAAGTGTGGCGCCCAGAACTGGACATATTACTTCAATTGAGTCTAAACCAGTGTTTGATACAAGTTCAACAGAACTCCTTGCTCTTGTACTCTATTCCCCCATTAAAAAGCACAGGATGCTACATTATTAGCCATTCTTTTCAATCCCACTATCAATGATTTATGCACATACACAGCCAGTTCCCACTGCTCCTGTCCTTTAGAATGTGTACCGTTTATTTTATATTGTGTCTGTGTTTTTCCTACCATTGAATTTCATCTGCCACTTGTTCACCTATTCCACCAACGTCTATATCATGTTGAAATTCCGCACAATCCTCCTCACAGCTCACAGTATCAGTCACAAATTTTGAAATTAATGCGTATAAATAAAGGCCTAGGTCGTTAATATAAAGGCCTAGCTCCCCAGGGCCCAACACTGACCCCTGGGGAGCTCCACGACAAACCTTCCTCCAGTCCAAAAAACATCCATTGCCCACTGCCCACTGTTTTCTGTCACTCGGCCAATTTTGTATCCATGTTGTGGCTGTCCCTTTTATTCCGTGAGCTCTAACTTGCTCACAGGTCTGTTGTGCAGCACTATATTGAATGCCTATTGGAAGTCCCTGTACATAACCCGCTTCAATGTTTTCTGTTACCTCATTAAAAACGGTGAAGTTAGTTAAACATGCTTCACCCTTAACGAATCCATGCTGGCTTTTATTAATCCGTATTTGCCTATTTTGTCCTGAATTATTGTGTGTGATTCAGTGGCCTCGTTGCACTCGAGTGTGACGAGGCCAGTGAATAGCGGGAGAGGCCAAAAACAAGGTCCGTGCCAGGCGCCAAACCTTTCGCTATTCAACTGGCCCGCTCCCATAGGCAAAATCGGGATTCACCGTAGCGTGGCGAGAAACCAATAATCACAACTTACGACCGGTTTCCATACAATTAACGGGAGCCTCTCCTATCCAACGGCCTCCCATGATCTAACTGCCTCCCCAGCAAGTGGTTATGCTGGTGCCATTTAGTTCTCCTTTTGAAAAAAGTGAACCTGGTGGAAGGGATACTGCGGCCACCCGAGGAGATGAGTAGTCATCTTCGCTCACAGGAAATGAGCCTGGGGGCACTGGGCTTGCTGCTTCGTGCTTGGAAAGGTGGGGGAGGCAGGCAGCCCTGGTTGGGGGTGCCACCATGGGGGAGGGGGGGGTGGTGTTGAGGGTATCAGAGCTGGGGGGGCGCACTGTTCCTCCATGCCTACGCCTGGATCGCGTTCCCCGTACCGGGGGCAATCCTAGTCCCTTTCTGTCTACCCCACCGACCACCCATAACTCTCACTTACCGCAGAGGTCTCTGGTTGTGCGGCTGAAGGCCATTGCTAATGGGGAACTGACAATCGTAGATTAAATGAGCATTCGCACATCCCAAGTGGGTCCCCGTGGGTGGTCGTACCAAGTAGATGTGGGGCTTATCTAATCAGACCGTGACGCCTGGACAGAAGACCATCACGGAGGGCTGGCGCCATCGGCTGCAGGTCCTGCGGGAGAATGAACAATGAACAGTGGTCAGTTGGAGCAATGGGTCAGTCTGTGTCATCAGTTTGTCTGTGTCATCAGTTTGAATACCTCTGTTACATCCCTCTGTGCCTTTCTCTGTCTTAAGGACGACTATTCCAGCTTCTCTAACCCGTCCATATAAATCACTCATCCTGACTACTTTCTGGTAAATCTGCCCTGCTATCCTCTTCAAGGCCATGATAACTTTCTGCAGTGTGGTACACAGAACATGACACAGTACTCCAGATGAGGAATAACCAGTGACTAAAAAATATCCTTGCTTTTGTACTCTATGCCTCTACTTATAAAATGAAGGACTGCTTTTTTTTTTTAAACAGACGTATTAACTTATATGTTGCCACTTCAAAGATTTGTGGTAGTGAACCCTAACACTTCCTTAAATTATGCATCCATTACCCAAGTCCATTCCATTAATATATCAAAAAGAGCAGTGGTTCTTATATTGGGATCATGGTGGATCACCACACTATACTTCTCTCCAGTTGGAAATCCTGCTCACCAAAGGTGCAATCCAATTGCCACGCTGTGCCGCAAAAGTTGATCGCCGCGGCACAGTGTGAACATAAAAGTAAGAAGATCCCACTCCCAGGATCTACCTGCCTACCAATGCCTTGTGAGATCCAACGCGTTCTCGCAAGACATCATGATGTAAATCCTGCCCATTGTTGACGGGATCACTTTTTGGCAAATCTGAGTATTAGAGTGAGACAGTTTTTTAAAAAAAAATAATAATAAATTTTAAAGTACCCAATTATTTTTTTTCAATTAAGGGGCAATTTAGCGTGGCCAATCCTACCCAGCACATCTCGTTGTGGGGGTGAGACCCACGCAGATCTGGGAGAATGTACAAACTCCACATGGACAGTGTTCTGAGGCCGGGATCGAACCCGGGTCCTCGGCACCATGAGGCAACAGTGATTCTATGCTAGCCACCATGACGCCCTTAGCCCAAGACTGTTAGTCTCACACTAATGTGCCGAGTCCAGAGATACCCAAGGCTTGGGATTCATCCCCTTCGCCTCAGAGACCTCGGGCGAGGGCCATTCAGCACTGGTCCCCATGATGGAATGGCACTCATGGGGGTCTCTCGGGGGATTGGAGGGTCCCAGTTGCAGGCCCTTTGGGCAGGGTGGTACTCTGGCTGTACTCTGGCATGATCAGGCTGGGGGTGCCCTGTGTGGGTGTTTGTTGGATGGCAAGGGGGGACCCTACCATAATGCGTTCGGTCTAGTTGGGGGAGGTGGTTGATCGGGGATTGCTTCGGGGACCTGGGAGATTGGGATGCTATTTTTATGTCTCGCTACACTGGGGAGTTCCGGCAGGTGGAGCTCCCAACTGTACAAAACGGGCTATGTGTGGCCTTGGCCGCGCGTTCCCAGTTGAGGCCCCTTGTACCATGTGAGTGGCATTGAATAACCATGTTTTTCTCGACACTGCGAGCGCCGGGAAACATGCGGCTAAATGCACTCTCTATGGGATTTTATTCCCATTTGGTTAAATTGAGCCCCACGTCACCAGTACTGTTTTCTGGCTTTTAGCCAGTTTTGTATCTGAACTGCATCACACTCCCTTATCCCATGGGTTTACGAGTTAATAATCCGGCCTTTTGAAGGTCTATATTCACAACCTCCACCTTGTCAAAACCTTATTGTCAGATTCAATCAGATTTGACAGCCACTCAAAATCACGCCTGGAAGGCAAAACCTGATTAATCTTTTATCAGAACAGTTCCGATGAAAGATCATCAATCCGAAGCACTAATTCTACTTCTCTCCAAAAGAACCTGTCAGACTTACTGTGTATTCCCAGCTTTTAATTTTTAATTCTGACTTCCAGCATCTACAGTATTTTGCTTTCGTATTGCAGATTAATTATCCATCATTAAATGGCCTCTTCAATCCAGTTCAATTTGGTTATTCCTTTTATTGGTTGTACATGAGGGCCTTTAAAATTAAATAAGCCATTAAGCCCTCCCTCATGCTTTCAACATTCCTGCCAACCAAATTGTTACGGAACAATATTACGGTGAAATGGGTTTTTTTTGGGGGGGGGGCGCGATGATTGGAGTTTCAAGTAAATGTTGTTCACATTGCTGTTTATGGGTTGGATTCTTCCACCCCAGTGCCGCAAGATTGCCACTGGCGAGAACCGGGCAACGGAAAAGTCCATTGACCTCGGACGGGATTCTCTAGTCGTTGGGCGGTCACGGCCGAAGAATTCCGCCCACAATCTTATCAAATGTGACCTTGTAGTAGTTTTAAATACCATTTATGTAATGAATAATACGATGGATAATTACAAAACTTCCTTAAGATTGCATGGCATCCTAACTAATTAATTGACCTATTAACAACATTGAGCAATTCATAAATACTGTGTATTTGTTTATTCATTAGGGGATGAAGAGTTTTTTGAACAAACCTACATTCCCAACTATGGAACGATGCCAGGTGAACATACCCAACTGCAAGCTGATTTGGTAAGTCAGCTTGAGAATTCGTGGTAAAGTGAAGTCTGGAAGCCTGGTAGAGTCCTTATATTCTATTAAAGTACTTCAGTAAAGAGTTACATGAAGAGTAGCTCTGGTACACTTAATAAAATCCAGGCGTTTTCCAATAATATGTAAACGTCATGCTGATTATACCTGCTGATTGTTTCTTTAAGACTGTTTTTCGGGCAGCACGGTGGTGCAGTGGATGGCACTGCTTCGCAGCGCCGAGGTCCCAGGTTCGATCTCAGCTCTGGGTCACTGTCCTTATGGAGTTTGCATATTCTCCCCGTGTTTGCGTGGGTTTCGCCCCCACAACCCAAAGATGTGCAGGCTAGGCGGATTGGCCACACTAAATTGCCTCTTAATTGGAAAAAATGAATTGGGTACTCTAAATTTATTTATGTATAAAAAAAAGACTTTTTTTCAGGGTGTACTCCTGGTAAATGAGGAGCTTGCCTAAGATCACCTGTTAACTGACCAAAGAAAATCCTCATGTAACAAGAAACTGATCAATATAACCCATATGATGGCAAAGCTGATCTTTTTTATTTTGTAATATGGTGTAGTATTAGCACAGGCAGTAACTAAATTTTCCAATCCCAAGAAAGATGAGCGACAGACCAGTTTCCACTTCTCATGTATTTGTTAATAGTTTGTAGACGATGCTACTGGAGCTGGACATGGGGGATAATGGTGATATCCTTTATCTAATTTCTCCCTTTCCATATCTTTAGCACAGGAGGAAACAAAGATAAATAGGCATTTATGTTATCTCCACTGGAAAGGGTATCTCTCTTTCCTGGCTTTTGCAGGCTTCCAGTATCTATGGACTGGAGAAGAACAAAATTAATGTGGACTTTAATTTAATTATACACTGCCAAAGAAATTGTGAACCACTCTGAGCTTTATTTTAAAATTGTTTCAAAAACTGCAATATTTAAAGGTTCTTCAGTAGACATTTACATTTGTGGATATCGCCTCAAATTAAAAATGATATATTTGTCTGTTAAGAATCCTCTACATAGACTTCCAGTAATGTTTGTCTTAAATAGGATATGAATTTAAGCAAAGGTGATCTTCAGGTAGTTCCACTTTATGTTTCTCAAATAAAAATGTGAATGAATACAGAAGCATACATATGGGGGGCGATTCTCCGATATGGAGGCCAAGTGTTCGCGCCGTCGTGAACGCCGCCGCATTTCATGACAGCGCGAACAGGGCCTGGGCACGACCTATTCTGGTCCCCGCAGGGGCCAGCACGGCGCTGGAGCGGTTCATGCCGCTCCAGCGTCCTTACGCGGGGCCAAATAGGCGCTGCGCCAACCCGCGCATGCGCAGTTGGGGCAGCCCAATCCTGCGCATGCGCAGTTGGGCCGCGCCATCCTGCGCATGCGTGGGGAACGTCTTACGCACGCCGGCCCCTCACCAACATGGCAGCCGTGTTCTGGGGCCGTGCGCGGAAGGAGGTAGGCCTGGGAGGGGAAGAGGCCGGCCCGCCGATCGGTGGGCCCCGATCGCGGGCCAGACCCCATTAGAGGCCACCCCGGTGAAGGAGCCCCACTCCACCCCCCCCCCCCCCACCCCCCCAGCGTTCCCGCAGAGTTCCCGCCGGCAGCGACCAGGGGTGGATGGCGCCGTCGGGAACCTGTCGTGTCGTAGTGGCTGCTCGGCCCATCCGGGCCGGAGAATTGCCGCTCGCCGGTTCTCTGAGCGGCCCGGTGCGAATCGCATGCAGCTGGTTTCCAGGGGGTGGGAGAATTGTGTGCGGGGGTCGGAGCGGCATGGCGCGATTCGTGCGGCGCCCCGGTGATTCTCCCACCCGGCGTGGGTGGGGAGAATATCGCCCATGGTACTTTTTTTAAAAAAAATAGCAGTGTGTAATTAAGTTTCTATAGCATTTTTATGTAATTGATGAATCAATATAACTCTTCCGGTACCATTAACAGGGTCCATATAGGAAAGAGGCAACTTACTTATTTGGTCCAAAGTCTCTGGTAAGATGGTACAACATGCACACATCTTCAGATGGATGTTTCTGGTGAATGTTATTCTTGGTCACTCAATATGCTCTAAGCTGATTCCATAGATCTTAGTGCACTGAGCAGTTGCCAAACAACACCAGAGACTCTGCTTATTGAAAATCCCTGTTCTGGACTGCCTCATTTCTGCACAAGGTCTGAGAGCAAACTGAAGTTAATTATTTTTCTGATTATCCAACAGCAATTTGTCATTTGAAAAATCTCAGCAGTTCCACCTACTAGATATTACAGCATTTATTTACTTTGGTACAGTTTGCCATTTAGGAGTCACCAATTTTAAAGACAATTCCACACAACATTGAGAAATAACTAAGAGACCACTACTATCCATCTATTTCCAACAATTGAGACAACTTGCATACTCATTTGATGTCTTTGCTGTCAAGTTGCCAGCCATTTCTAATCTATAAATTGCCAATATTACTTATCTGCCTAATAATGTATTCTCCCCATTCTGTATAACTCACCTCCCTCCCTGAAGCTTTAGTCCTTTTAAGCAATTAATTCATCTCCTTGGGAAAGATAATCTTGATGCCTGTTCCTTCTGCGAAATTCAGCATACCCTTTTGACCATTTGCCCTCTGCCTGATGCCGCAATTGTACTAAATGTTTAATTTCAGCAGCCAAATATAATGCACAATTGAGATATTTATAAGATCATGGGCGAAATTCTCCGGAAACGGCGCGATGTCCGCCGACTGGCGCCCAAAACGGCGCAAATCAGACGGGCATCGCGCTGCCCCAAAGGTGCGGAATGCTCCGCATCTTTGGGGGCCGAGCCCCAACCTTGAGGGGCTAGGTCAGCGGCGGACGAATTCCTGCCCCACCAGCTGGCGCTGAAATGACCTCTCCGGGCGGCGCATGCGCGGGAGCGACAGCGGGCGCTGACGGCATTCCCGCGCATGCGCAGTGGAGGGAGTCTCTTCCGCCTCCGCCATGGTGGAGACCGTGGCGGAGGCGGAAGGGAAAGAGTGCCCCCACGGCACAGGCCCGCCCGCGGATCGGTGGACCCCGATCGCGGGCCAGGCCACCGTGGGGGCACCCCCCGGGGCCAGATCGCCCCGTGCCCCCCAAGGGAACCCGCCCGCGCCGCCTTGTCCCGCCGGTAAGGTAGGTGGTTTAATTTACGCCGGCGGGACAGGCATTTTAGCGGTGGGACTTCGGCCCATCCGGGCCGGAGAATTGCGCGGGGGGGGCCCGCCGCCCGGCGCAATGGGATTCCCGCCCCCGCCGAATATCCGGTGGTGGAGAATTCGGCAACCGGCGGGGGCGGGATTCACGCCAGCCCCCGCGCGCCGGTTGGCGCCCCCCCCCCCCCCCGGCGATTCTCCGGCCCGCGATGGGCCGAAGTCCCGCTGCTGGAATGCCTATCCCGCCGGCGAGAATCAAACCACCTCTCTTACCGGCGGGACAAGGCGGCGTGGGTAGGCTCCGGGGTCCTGGGGCGATCTGGCCCCGGGGGGTGCCACCATGGTGGCCTGGCCCGATCGGGGCCCACCGATCCGCGGGCACTCTTTTCCTTCCGCCTTCGCCATGGTCTCCACTGTGGCGGAGGCGGAAGAGACCCCCTCCACTGCGCATGCGCGGGGATGCCGTGAGCGGCCACTGACGCTCCCGCACATGCGTCGCCCGGCAAAGTCATTTTCGCGCCAGCTGGCGGGGCACCAAAGGCCTTTCCCAACAGCTGGCGGGGCGGAAATCAGTCCGGCGCGGGCCTAGCCCCTCAAGGTGAGGGCTCGGCCCCTCAAGATGCGGAGAATTCCGCACCTTTAGGGCGGCGTGATGCCGGACTGATTCGCGCCGTTTTTGGCACCGGTCGGCGGACATCGCGCCGATTGCGGAGAATGCCGCCCATATGTCCATGACACAGATTTTTGTCTATCCTCATGTTGGATTTCATATTACAGGTGGAAGTTGTGCCGAGATAAAACAGTTTCTTACATTGATATTAATTTCAAATTCTGAATTAGTGAAATAAAATATTCCGAGACTGGGAGCAGACTTGGAGTGAGATCTTCCGGCTGTTCAAGCCGATGGGACTTTCTGGTCCCACCCACAGCGTACCCCCGCTGCGGGTATCCCAGTGGGTTGGATTCAATGGGAAATCCCATTTGACAGCCGCGGGACCAAAATGTCCCACTGTCGACCATCAGTGGGCCGCATCCTGGCACCGAGAGGCCAGAGAATCCTGCTCATAATCTTGATTTTTATTTTTGTAACCCCAGACAAATGGATAAATATCTGCTGTTGGATTGATAGCGATCAGTGTGATCACTGGGAGAGAGGGTGATGGTTTCTCTGTCATTTATAATGAAATCTTAAACCATGCACAAACGGTGAAAAGGGGAAATCTTTCCTCTGAATTTAAAATATTTGCACTAACTACGTATGACAAAAACACAGACTGCAGAATCAGATGGCACCATTTGGTGCTGCAGATCAGGTATCCCAGATAAGCAACTGAGTTCCAAAATAAGAGAACCCAATAATTTTGAACTCATTGTTTGAAAATAATTTGTTGAGACGGGCTCAATCAGCCAATTTTAGCTGAGTTGGGGAAGAGAATATTGTCCTCAGTAGGTTAGGGTCCAGAAAAATAGTAGATCCTTGTTCCCCAGTTATTCCAACTGGGTGTGCACTTGTGTGAAAATTAGCTGAAGACTGTATTTGGCTTAGTTAGAATTGACTCCATTATGAAATAATCTATTGGAAATGATGCTGCAGTCTCACAGGTGACAAACAGTGGCTTGTGTGAGGTACTAGCACTGCATTCCTGGCAATGGTACATTATATTTGGCTACACATCAGTATGAGTGACATAGTTGAGGAAAGAAAAATAAAAAAAAGGTTGAAAATCTTGTTTATTTCCATGGCAGTTGCAACCAGGCATGGTACAATGCAGAGGGACATCAATTATGCAAGTACAGAAGTTCACTTATTTCCATTGCAGTGCATACTTATTTAAATGAAAAGGTCAAGACTGAACTCTAAATGGCCCTTTCCAACGCAAAACTTTAAATGTGTAAAAATGTCCAAAATGGCTTGGTTTCTTAGTTGTCATCCAATCAACAAAGAACAAAGAAATGTACAGCACAGGAACAGGCCCTTCGGCCCTCCAAGCCCGTGCCGACCATGCTGCCCGACTAAACTACACTTCCTGGGTCTGTATCCCTCTATTCCCATCCTATTCATGTATTTGTCAAGATGCCCCTTAAATGTCACTATCGTCCCTGCTTCCACTACCTCCTCCGGTAGAGAGTTCCAGGCACCCACTACCCTCTGCGTAAAAAACTTGCCTCGTACATCTACTCTAAACCTTGCCCCTCTCACCTTAAACCTATGCCCCCTAGTAATTGACCCCTCTACCC
Source organism: Scyliorhinus torazame (assembly GCF_047496885.1). Classification (NCBI taxonomy): domain Eukaryota; kingdom Metazoa; phylum Chordata; class Chondrichthyes; order Carcharhiniformes; family Scyliorhinidae; genus Scyliorhinus; species Scyliorhinus torazame. The sequence continues at coordinate 114,451,266 of NC_092725.1, read as the reverse complement.
TGGGGAAAAGCCTCTGACTATCCACTCTGTCTATGCCCCTCATAATTTTGTAGACCTCTATCAGGTCGCCCCTCAACCTCCTTCGTTCTTCCAGTGAGAACAAACAGAGTTTATTCAACCGCTCCTCATAGCTAATGCCCTCCATACCAGGCAACATTCTGGTAAATCTCTTCTGCACCCTCTCTAAAGCCTCCACATCCTTCTGGTAGTGTGGCGACCAGAATTGAACACTATACTCCAAGTGTGGCCTAACTAAGGTTCTAAACAGCTGCAACATGACTTGCCAATTCTTATACTCAATGCCCCGGCCAATGAAGGCAAGCATGCCGTATGCCGTCTTGACTACCTTCTCCACCTGTGTTGCCCCTTTCAATGACCTGTGAACCTGTACTCCTAGATCTCTTTGACTTTCAATACTCTTGAGGGTTCTACCATTCACTGTATATTCCCTACCTGCATTAGACCTTCCAAAATGCATTACCTCACATTTGTCCGGATTAAACTCCATCTGCCATCTCTCCGCCCAAGTCTCCAAACAATCTAAATCCTGCTGTATCCTCTGACAGTCCTCATCGCTATCCGCAATTCCACCAACCTTTGTGTCGTCTGCAACCTTACTAATCAGACCAGTTACATTTTCCTCCAAATCATTTATATATACTACAAAGAGCAAAGGTCCCAGCACTGATCCCTGTGGAACACCACTGGTCACAGCCCTCCAATTAGAAAAGCATCCTTCCATTGCTACTCTCTGCCTTCTATGACCTAGCCAGTTCTGTATCCACCTTGCCAGCTCACCCCTGATCCCGTGTGACTTCACCTTTTGTACTAGTCTACCATGAGGGACCTTGTCAAAGGCTTTACTGAAGTCCATATAGACAACATCCACTGCCCTACCTGCATCAGTCATCTTAGTGACCTCCTCGAAAAACTCTATCAAGCTAGTGAGACACGACCTCCCCTTCACAAAACCATGCTGCCTCTCACTAATACGTCCATTTGCTTCCAAATGGGAGTAGATCCTGTCTCGAAGCATTCTCTCCAGTAATTTCCCTACCACTGAAGTAAGGCTCGCTGGCCTGTAGTTCCCTGGATTATCCTTGCTACCCTTCTTAAACAGAGGAACAACATTGGCTATTCTCCAGTCCTCCGGGACATCCCCTGAAGACAGTGAGGATCCAAAGATTTCTGTCAAGGCCTCAGCAATTTCCTCTCCAGCCTCCTTCAGTATTCTGGGGTAGATCCCATCAGGCCCTGGGGACTTATCTACCTTAATATTTTTTAAGACACCCAACACCTCGTCTTTTTGGATCTCAATGTGACCCAGGCTATCTACACACCCTTCTCCAGACTCAACATCTACCAGTTTCCTCTCTTTGGTGAATACTGATGCAAAGTATTCATTTAGTACCTTGCCCATTTCCTCTGGCTCCACACATAGATTCCCTTGCCTATCCTTCAGTGGGCCAACCCTTTCCCTGGCTACCCTCTTGCTTTTTATGTACATGTAAAAAGCCTTGGGATTTTCCTTAACCCTATTTGCCAATGACTTTTCGTGACCCCTTCTAGCCCTCCTGACTCCTTGCTTAAGTTCCTTCCTACTTTCCTTATATTCCACGCAGGCTTCGTCTGTTCCCAGCCTTTTAGCCCTGACAAATGCCTCCTTTTTCTTTTTGACGAGGCCTACAATATCTCTCGTTATCCAAGGTTCCTGAAAATTGCCGTATTTATCCTTCTTCCTCACAGGAACATGCCGGTCCTGAATTCCTTTCAACTGACACTTGAAAGCCTCCCACATGTCAGATGTTGATTTGCCCTCAAACATCCGCCCCCAATCTATGTTCTTCAGTTCCCGCCTAATATTGTTATAATTAGCCTTCCCCAATTTAGCACATTCATCCTAGGACCACTCTTATCCTTGTCCACCAGTACTTTAAATCTCACTGAATTGTGGTCACTGTTACCGAAATGCTCCCCTACTGAAACATCTACCACCTGGCCGGGCTCATTCCCCAATACCAGGTCCAGTACCGCCCCTTCCCTAGTTGGACTGTCTACATATTGTTTTAAGAAGCCCTCCTGGATGCTCCTTACAAACTCCGCCCCGTCTAAGCCCCTGGCACTGAGTGAGTCCCAGTCAATATTGGGGAAGTTGAAGTCTCCCATCACCACAACCCTGTTGCTTTTACTCTTTTCCAAAATCTGTCTACCTATCTGCTCCTCTATCTCCCGCTGGCTGTTGGGAGGCCTGTAGTAAACCCCCAACATTGTGACTGCACCCTTCTTATTCCTGATCTCTACCCATATAGCCTCACTGCCCTCTGAGGTGTCCTCCCGCAGTATAGCTGTGATATTCTCCCGAACCAGTAGCGCAACTCCCCTTTTACACCCCCTCTATCCTGCCTGAAACATCTCAATCCTGGACCGTTTAGCTGCCAATCCTGCCCTTCCCTCAACCAGGTGTCTGTAATGGCAACAACATCATAGTTCCAAGTACTAATCCAAGCTCTAAGTTCATCTGCCTTACCCATAATACTTCTTACATTAAAACATATGCACTTCAGGCCACCAGACCCGCTGTGTTCAGCAACTTCTCCCTGTCTGCTCTGCCTCAGAGCCCCACTGTCCCTATTCCCTAGTTCTCCCTCAATGCTCTCACCTTCTGACCTATTGCTCCCGTGCCCACCCCCCTGCCATACTAGTTTAAACCCTCCCGTGTGACACTAGCAAACCTCGCGGCCAGGATATTTATGCCTCTCCGGTTTAGATGCAACCCGTCCTTCTTATATAGGTCACACCTGCCCCGGAAGAGCTCCCAGTGGTCCAGATAACAGAAACCCTCCCTCCTACACCAGCTGTTTAGCCACGTGTTTAGCTGCTCTATCTTCCAATTTCTAGCCTCACTGGCACGTGGCACAGGGAGTAATCCCGAGATTACAACCCTGGAGGTCCTGTCTTTTAGGTTTCTGCCTAGCTCCCTGAACTCCTGCTGCAGGACCTCATGCCCCTTCCTGCCTATGTCGTTAGTACCAATATGTACAACGACCTCTGCCTGTTTGCCCTCCCCCTTCAGGATGCCCTCTACCCATTCGGAGACATCCTGGACCCTGGCACCAGGGAGGCAACATACCATCCTGGAGTCTCTTTTACGTCCACAGAAGCGCCTATCTGTGCCCCTGACTATAGAGTCCCCTATTACTATTGCTCTTCTGCGCTTTGATCCTCCCTTCTGAACATCAGAGCCAGCCGTGGTGCCACTGCTCTGGCTGCTGCTGTTTTCCCCTGAGAGGCTATCCCCCCCGACAGTATCCAAAGGGGTATACCTGTTCGAGAGGGGGACAACCACAGGGGATTCCTGCACTGACTGCCTGCCCTTTCTGGTGGTCACCCATTTCTCTGCCTGCACCTTGGGTGTGACCACATTTACATAACTGCAATCTATGACGCTTTCCGCCACCTGCATGCTCCTAAGTGCATCCAATTGCTGCTCCAACCGAACCATGCGGTCTGTGAGGAGCTCCAGTTGGGTGCACTTTCTGCAGATGAAGCCATCCGGAACGCTGGAAGCCTCCCGGACCTGCCACATCTCACAGTCAGAGCACTGCACCCCTCTAACTGACATTGCGTCAATTAATTAAAATTAAAAACAATTTTGTTTTAAAAATATATATTTTTTTAAATTTCAAAGTTACTGTTAACTATCTGTTTCCTAGCACTAGATTTCTAATAGAAATGCGAAAGCTAAATATAGTACTCTCCGATCTCTCCAATCCTAGTATGCCCACATTTATTCTGCTCCACAACACCGAGAAGGTGTAATGTAATCCCTCAGCAATCTACTTTACACTTTATCAAGACGACCATAAAATAAAGTTCATACTATTAACTGCAGAGGAAATAAAATAGTCAACAACTGACAAAATTACTATTTGAGAAGTTTGATTAAACTTTGTTAGAGGCCTGAGTTATTTTGTGATTTCTTAAAAACTCAGCATTTCATAACCAAACTCATTGCAATTTTGTTAAATAATAACTCTCAGTTGACAGTTTGAGTAATATTAATCTAGATCTTCTGACAAAACGTCTAATATTCATAATTATCAAGCACCAGAAACCAAGATTTGACATTCTGCATGTCCCAAATGTTCCTGGTTACATGATAGAATCATAGAATTTACAGTGCAGCAGGAGGCCATTCAGCCCATCTGTTCAGTTCCCAAAAATATAGCTGGGACCTATTCCTGAGTAGCTTAAGTATTTACCAGATTCTGCTAAACCATTAGATATTCTAACACAGCATTCCGCAAAATGAGCCTTCCAACATTAATTACTGTGGATGCGGGAGATGTGAAATAAACACAGAAATATTGAAAATTAAGTTCGACTTATTGTAAGTTTTCACTGGTCTGTTTCAAAACACTGGAAACAAGCACAGGACACAGAGAGCTCTGATGTTTTACTTCAGGTTCATGTAGTCGAAAACTAAAAATAATTTTAAATATGATAGACACATGAGTGTCACAAGGGATAGTTTTAAGTGCAGTCTTGATGTGCTTAGCAACTGCTGTGCATCAGCGCCTGGTAATGCATCTAGGAAATAGTTAAAGGTAATGACCTGAACCTTTACAGATGAAAATCAATAAAATACATGAAAATGATTATGTAAGAAGTTGGATCTTATAAATTGTGTGTAGGACACGACCACTGCACTGAGTTATATTGGAGCATATAGTTTTTGCCAGAGACTTATGGTCCATCAACAATTAACATTGCGACTTCAACCAGCAGTGTGACATGATAATATACACACCAGAGTAATAGAGTCATGGGTATCTGATTCCCTCAGCAAGAGATTTGATGTTTGCCGATAGGGACCTCTGGAGTATTCTGGGAAGGCAGTGGTATTGTCACTAGACTCGTGACCCAGGGCAAGACCTGGGGACACAGAGTCGAATCCCAACATGCCGGATGTTGAAATTTGGATTCAATAAAAATCTGGCATTAAAAATCTAATAATGACCACGAAACCATTGCCGATTGTCGTTTAAAAAAAATAACCATCTGTTTTACTAATGTCCTTTAGGGAAGGAAACCTGCCGTCCTTACCTGGTTTGGCCGACATGTGACTCCAGATCCACGGCAATGTGGTTGACTCACAAGTGCCTTCAGAAATGGAGGGCAATTAGGGACAGGAAATAAATGCTGGCTCAGTCAGTGATTCTCGTGTCCCGTAAATGAATTAAAAAAAAAGACACATCATCTTTCGAGGGAATTTGCAGCACTAGTTGAAATCTCATTCACATGGTTTTGTTTAAATTTACATCTGGTTTAATGCAGATGCTTGCAAAATTGTTCGAGTAAAAATAAAATGTAAACAAGCAAATGTTGCAAGAATGTAATGGTTATCGTATTCGCATTATCACTGGATAAACTCCATGGTTTGGGGCTGTTTGAATAATTGTCGCCCAAAAGGGTGAGAGAATAACTATTCCAGCTTTCCCTAATAAATGCAAAATAAGTTGGAACACCCAGCCTGCCTTAAATAAATTGTTACAAGGAAGAGTGCCAATGTAAGTAGTTTTTTTTTTAAAAAAATTGGAATTGTTAGCAGTGATCCATCTTTTTCACCAGAAAACGCCATGGGCTGGATTCTCCGTCACGCCGCGCCAGATTTCTGGTGCAGCACGCCGATGGGCTGCTCCGTTTCACCGGCTGGTCAATGGGGTTTCCCATTGTGGGGCAGCCCCACACTGTCTGGGAAACCCCCAGGCTGCCGGCAAAATGGAGCATCCCGGCGGCGAAGAATCCAGCCCCATATGTGTGTCGTGTGATCCCCAGACCTAACTCATGAGAATGGGAAAATTGTCACCAAGGCCTTTCTTAAAGGGAGAATCCATCAAAGACCCCTGTAACTAAAATAGTTTTCAAATCAAGCTGAAACTGAGCTGCAGCATTTTGATAAAACATGAGCTCACTTATCGTTCTGACACTATAACAGTCACTCCTTAATGTATGGTGGTATTTTGCACTTTGGTATGCTTCCTGTCTCATCCCAGGAGCATATATAGTTGAGGTTGATGCCAAGACTCTGTCCGAGCCACAAAATAATACCACAGTAAGTTCTTCTTCCCATATTCATTCATCTTTTTTAGTGCAGGAGATTGCAGCACAGACACTCATTAGATGAAACCTTTTAAGTATTAGGTGAGTGATCTTGAGGCAAGAAATGAACATAATTCTACACTTCCCTGAAGTGGACAAAGTGTGTCTGATGGGCACTTCCTGTCCTGTTTAAATTAGCTTAATGGAAAGAAAATTTATCAAGTTGCTGCTGAGTTTCTCAGTTGGAGTCCAGGGTAGTTAGTTCTTAACATTCGTAATATCATGGCACTGTCATTCAGTGACTTATGCCTGCTGATGCACTTCCGGCATCTTGTATCCTTTAGACACAGTTTTTAACCTATCCCACTGTTAATTGTACTGTGCCTGGGGCAGGCAGAAGCAGGAAGTGATTGCACTTCATCTTTTCCTCCTCCCAGTACCTTGGAGAGAGGGTGTAACTGTAAGCCTATCGCTTGATAAATCAGCGGAATGTGTTACTCATATCCAGCATTTGAAAATCAGTGAAGAAGGGCTCTGGACAGAAACTGAAAAGAGATCCATGCAAACACTCCAGCAACCAGTTGTCCAGGATCCCATTTGTGAATTCAAACAAAAGTATGTCCGTCTAGAATTGTAATTTGGTTTTATTCTTTCATGGGACGTGGGCACTGCTGGCCGCGCCAGCGTTTGTTGCCCCATCTCTACTTGTCCGTGAACTGAGTGTTTTGCACCGAGTGTTTTGCTAGAACATTCCAAATTTGCTAAAACATTTCCGAGGGTGGATGGGAGTCAAACACTGGGTCTGGAGCTGCACGTAGACCAGACCAGCTAAGGATGGCAGATTCCCCTCCCATTAGTGAACAAATAGGTATGTCAGTTTCATGGTCACCATTCTGAGACTAACTTACAATTCTGGGGCGACATTCTCCGACCCCCCTGCCGGGTCGGAGAATCGCCGGGGGCTGGTGTGAATCCCGCCCCCGCCGGTTGCCGAAGTCTCCGGCACCGGATATTCGGCGGGGGCGGGAATCGCGCCGCGCCGGTTGGCGGGCCCCCCCGCTCGATTTTCCGGCCCAGATGGGCCGAAGTCCTGCCGATAAATTGCCTGTCCCGCCGGCGTAAATTAAACCACCTACCTTACCGGAGGGACAAGGCGGCGCGGACGGGCTCCGGGGTCCTGGGGGGGGCCCCCACGGTGGCTTGGCCCGCGATCGGGGCCCACCGATCCGCGGGCGGGCCTGTGCCATGGGGGCACTCTTTCCCTTCCGCCTCCGCCACGGTCTCCACCATGGCGGAGGTGGAAGAGACTCCCTCCACAGTGCATGCGTGGGAAACTGTCAGCGGCCGCTGACGCTCCCGCGCATGCGCCGCCCGGAGATGTCATTTCCGCGCCAGCTGGCGGGGCACCAAAGGCCATTTCCGCCAGCTGGCGGGGCGGAAATTCCTCCGGCGTCGGCCTAGCCCTTCAATGCTGGGGCTCGGCCCCCAAAGATGCGGAGCATTCCGCACCTTTGGGGCGGCGCGATGCCCGTCTGATTGGCGCCGTTTTGGGCGCCAGTCGGCGGACATCGCACCATTTCCGGAGAATTTTGCTCCTGGATTTTATTCATTAAATAACTTGTCTTGCCAGAGCATTTGCCTGGGCCTCTGGTTTACTACTCCAGTGACGTTACCACCACGCCACTATCTTTCCACATAAAATTGAATGTGATAAACCACAAGATTATAGGATAATTACAGATAAGGAGCAGTCTTCAACTCGTATTAGTTCATGGCCCCATCCCCACATGGAAAAAAATAATGCATGCTTTTGAAAAGCTACTCATGGGAAATGTAACTAAATTAAGAACGGAAAATGGAAATCATCCTGATTCAATGCAAATATCTAAATCTGAAAATGCGTACATACAAAACGTGCTTTTGTTTTGAACTATAATTGAAACGGCATTTAATTAAAATAGATAATGGCTATATCAGAGTTTTAGAACACTCATAAATTGGCAAAGTGGTCAAAAACTAACATACGGATGTCGTAATTACTCAATCAGATAAGGCCAGATAAGATTAGCCTATTGTAAATCTTTACAGAGCAGTGAGGAAACTAATCGACACAAATGCAATATAGCATCAACCATGGCTGACGGTGTTCATGTTTATGCTGCAAGACAATTTTTTACCCCAAATGAAAATGAAATGAAAATCGCTTATTGTCACAAGTAGGCTTCAAATGAAGTTACAGTGAAAAGCCCCGAGTCGCCACATTCCAGCGCCTGTTCGGGAAGGCTGTTACAGGAATTGAACCGGGCTGCTGGCTTGCCTTGGTCTGCTTTCAAAGCCAGCGATTTAGCCCTGTGCTAATAAAGGTAATGCTTTAAGATCCATAACAATGGCTGCCTTATTGCCTGTATGCACTTTTGCAGATTTAAAGAAAATATAGATGGAAACAGTAGAATGGGGAAAGTGGCAATATATATCTGGCCTTCTCCAATTTCTTATGATCAATACTAACCAGTCTCTTCTAAACTGCAGTCTGATTAAATCTTTCATATACTGAATTTCTAATGGATTTAGTTGCGCGAACACATTTATTACAAGACTAAAATGTATGTCATTTAGTTGTGGCTTATACCTTGTTCCATGCAAATGCTGGAAATCTGATTGCATTTATATCGCTAAATAACGTTTTTGATATTGAACACTAATACATCATATCTAATGTATATAAATGATTGTAATTCATTATAAACTAGATGTAGTAACGATTAATTAGCATCATGGCAATCGGAACTGAGTTTTCCTATTTAAACATTGTTAGATGGAATTATTCTCCAAGTTGCTGGTCCTGGGACCTTTTCTGAGCTGAATCTTCCATTTAGAGACGGGATAGAATTCTGTTTGTTTCCATGTCCTCAATTAAACTATTTCTACCTATCCCACAGATAGTCGCTGCAAAAGGTACAGGCTCCATGAGTATACCACTGTCTGCTGGGAGATGCACTTTTAAACTTTAAATTTCTGTTTGCTTGATGCTTTGATGATGTTTCCTTTTGTTTAAAGCTATTTGCTTTGCTTTTAAAAAATAAAATGTTAAGTATAATTGGTAAGCATTCCATCCCAAGACGAGTAACAAGTGCCGAAAGCAATTTTAGCCCCGATGGAAGATAAATGATCATTGGATTGTACTTGTCCTTAAAGCTTACGCTGTACCAAGGGAAAAATACGTTCACTGCTGAAAGCCTAAACTCAAATAATTTGGTTGATGTGAGGGGCCTACTTCATGGAGAAGCAAAGGGCCAAACTTGCATTTTAACATCTGACAAATCAATGCTCTGCTTTTAAATGGCTTTTTGCTTAAATCCTTTCCCTCTATTAATAAACATTTAGAAATGTCTACATGTATGACAAAAAAAAGTTATAACTCAAAGAAGTATTCCCGTTATGTCATCTACCATAGGGCGCGATTCTCCACTCCCACGCTGGTTGGGAGAATCGCCTGGGCCGCCAAAATTTCCGGGGACGCTGGTCCGACGCCCTCCCGCGATTCTCCCAAGCGGCGGCCCGGTCGGGTTTCGCAGGCCGGAGAATCGCCGGAGACACCCAAAATGGCGATTCTCCGGCACCCCCGCTATTCTGAGGCCTGGATGGGCCGAGCGACCAGGCCAAAACGGCGGGTTCCCCCCGGCGCCGTCCACTCCTGGTCGCTGCAGTCGTGGGCGGTGCGTGAACGCTGGGGGGGCGGCCTGTGGGGGGGGGGGGGGGGGGGGCGAGGGGGGATCCTGCACCGGGCTTCACATGCAATGTGGGGTGGCCCGCGATTGGTGCCCACCGATCGTCGGGCCGTCCTCTCTGAAGGAGGACCTCCTTCCTTCCGCGGCCCCGCAAGATCCATCCCCCATCTTCTTGCGGGGTGAATTTGGACAGGACGGCAACCCGCGCATGCGCGGATGACGCCCGTTATGCGGCGCCGGCCGTGTCATCTATGCGGCGCCACTTTTACGCGGGCGACAAGGCCTGGCGCGTGTAGATGATGCGGCCCCGATCCTGGCCCATTGTCAGGGCCTGAATCGGTCGGGACCGGGGCCGTTCCGCGCCGTCGTGAACCTTGACGGCATTCACGAAGGCGCGGCCACTTCGGCGTGAGAGTGGAGAATCCTGCCCAGTGTTCCTGATAATGGGGGTGTCAAGAACAAGGGTCATCCGGGGTAGACCATTTAGGACTGAGGTGAGGAGAAATTTCTTCACCCAGAGTGGTCGGCCTGTGGAATCCGTGACCACAGAAAGCAGTTGAGGCCAAAAGATGCTGTTTTCAAGAAGCAGTTAAATATAGCACTTGGGGCTAAGGGGATCACAGGGTATGGGGGAAGGCGTGATCAGGCGGAGTTGGATGATCAGCCATTATCATAATGATGGCAGAGTAGGCTCGAAGGACCAAATGGCCTCCCCCTATTTTGTATGTTTCTAAGGTACTCATAACCGGTTCAGTGTCAATAATCTCTATTAACTTCAGAAGAAAATAAATTAAAATGTTTTGCCCTGGATTGGCCCAGTAATAAGTACGCTAAAATGCCGCCCCTACTATCTTCCGCGGGAGGTCAGCTCTATTATTCTGACGCCAGTTTACATCCCACCCCATGCAGACATGAAAATCGCGCTGGACGAAATATACACCACCACAAATAGCCTTGAAACAAAACATCCCGAGGCCTTGTTCATTGGGCCGGGGACTTCAATCAGGCCAAGCTCAAGAGCGTACTACCAAGTTACCACCAACACGTCACCTGTTCCACTAGAGGCCCAAATATCCTGGACCACTGTTACACAAAAATCAAACATGCCTACCGCTCTATCGCCTGCCCACACTTTGGCAAATCTGACCACAAGGCTGTGCTCCTGCTCCTGGCTTATAAGCAAAAACTGAAGCAGGAGAATCCGTCAAAGAAAGTCGTGCAATGTTGGTCTGAGGAATCGGATGATCTCCTATGGGACTGATTAGAGTCAGTGGACTTGCCAGTATTTAAAAACACTGCGACCAGCCTGAACGAGTATGCCACTACAATAACTGACTTCATTAGTAAGTGGGTAGAAGACTGTGTGCCAAAGAAGCAAATCTGAAACCCTGGATGAATAGGGATATCTGCTTGCTGAAGTCTAGGTCTGAGGCGTTCAAGTCGGGCAATCCTGACCTATACAAGAAAGCCAGATATGATCTAAGGAGATCCATCCAAGATGCGAAAAGACAGTACCGGACCAAGCTCAAGTCCCAGGCTAGCCCGTCGACTGTGGCAAGGTCTGCAAGACATAATCGGCTACAAGATAAAGGCATGTAAAATCACCGACTTCAATGCACCCCTCCCTGATGAGCTCAACGCATTTTATGCCAGCTTTGAGCACTAGGTCAGCGAGAGCACACCCTCTACCCTGGAAGCCTCGGATGAACTTGTATCTGAGGTCACCATTGCAGATGTCAGAACAGTCTTCTCGAAGGTCAACCCACGGAAAGCCACGGGCCCGGATGGGGTAGCAGGTCGAGCACTCAGGTCTTGTGCAGATCAGCTGGCTGGCAGTATTCGCAGACATCTTCAACCTCTCTTTACAACAATCTGAGGTCCCTATCTGCTTCAAGAAGACGACCATCACCCCTGAACCAAAGAAAAGCCAAGCAGCGTGTCTTAATGACTATCATCCAGTGACTCTGACATCCATCATTATGAAGTGCTTCGAAAGATTAGTCATGGCACGAATCAACTCCAACCCCCGGATTGCCTTGATCCACTACAGTCCACCAACCGCTACTACAGGTCCACAGCAGACACCATCTTCCTGGCTCTGCACTCAACACTGGAACACCTAGATAACAAAGACACCTATATCAGACTCATTTATTGACTACAGCTCAGCCTTCAACAACATAATTCCTATGAAATTCATCTCCAAACTCCATGGCCTGGGCCTCGGCTCTTCCCTCTGCGACTGGATCCTGAACTTCCTAACCCACAGACCACAATCAGTAAGGGTAGGCAACAACACCTCCTCCACGATCATCCTCAACACCGGTGCCTCACAAGGCTGTGTCCTCAGCCCCCTTCTAAACTCTTTATACACCTATGACTGTGTGGCCAAATTCCCCTCCAACTCGATTTTCAATTTGCTGATGACACCACTGTAGTGGGTCGGATTTCAAACACTGACGAGACAAGAGTACAGGAATGAGATATAGAGAATCCGGTGAACTGGTGCGACGACAATAATCTCTCCCTCAATGTCAACAAAACAAAGGAGATTGTCATCGATTTCAGAAAGTGGAGGAGAACATGCCCCTGTCTACATCAATGGGAATGAAGTAGAAAGCATCGAGAGCTTTTAGTTTTTAGGTGTCCAGATCACCAGCAACCGGTTCTGGCCCCCCTATGCCGACACTATAGTTAAGAAAGACCACCAATGACTCTACTTTCTCAGAAGACTAAGGAAATTTGGCATGCCAGCTACGACTCTCTCCAACGTTTACAGATGCATCATAGAAAGCATTCTCTCTGGTTGTATCACAGCTTGGTATGGTTCCTGCTCTGCCCAAGACCGCAGGAAACTACAAAAGGCATGAATGTAGCCCAGTCCATCACGCAAACTAGTCTCCCATACTGTCTACAATTCCCACTGCCTCAGAAAGGCAATCAGCATAATTAAGGACCCCACGCACCCCGGATATACTCTCTTCCACCTTCTTCCATCAGGAAGCACGGTAGCCTTGTGGATAGCACAATTGCTTCACAGCTCCAGGGTCCCAGGTTCGATTCCGGCTTGGGTCACTGTCTGTGCGGAGTCTGCACATCCTCCCCGTGTGTGCGTGGGTTTCCTCCGGGTGCTCCGGTTTCCTCCCACAGTCCAAAGATGTGCAGGTTGGGTGGATTGGCCATGATAAATTGCCCTTAGTGTCCAAAATTGCCCTTAGTGTTGGGTTGGGTGGGGTTACTGGGTTATGGGGATAGGGTGGCGGTGTTGACCTTGGGTAGGGTGCTCTTTCCAAGAGCCAGTGCAGACTCGATGGGCCGAATGGCCTCCTTCTGCACTGTAAATTCTATGATAATCTATGAAAAAGATACTGAAGTTTGAGGTCATGCACCAACCGACTGAAGAAGAGCTTCTTCCCTGCTGACATCAGACTTTTGAATGGACCTACCTCGTATTAAGTTGATCTTTTCTCTACACCCTAGCTATGGCTGTAACATTACATTCTCTAGTCTCTCCTTCCTCCTATGTATGGTATGTGTCGACTGCATAGCATGCAAGAAACAGTACTTTTCACTGTATACAAAAATATGCGACAATAATAAATCAAATCAAAATAATTACAGAATTCACTGTTCGAAATCTTTTTCACTCTGGTACAAAGCGATTCAGTGTCAGTAAATATTTGGTTTAAGTGTCCTGTTTGCTTGCTGTCATGGTTCATGGTCAACACATTTCAGTTATCACTTTGATAACTGTCTCAAATAAAACAGCTGCTGTTTTGGCCTCTTTAGAGTAACCCTCTTCTTCCCTGAGCTACTGTTCAGCACTTCACTCTTTCTCTGAAAGGAGCAGAATGGTTTGCTGCCTGGGAAAGTGGATATAATATTGGGAAGTCTGGTTAAATTTATTTTTTTTTGAATTTAAAGTACCCAATTATTTTTTTTCCAATGAAGGGGAAATTTAGCATGGCCATTTCACCTACCCTACACATCTTTTTGGGTTGTAGGGGTGGGGCCCACGTAGACACAAGAAGAATGTGCAAACTCCACATAGACAGTTACCCAGGGCTGGAATCGAATCCGGGTCCTTGGCACCGTGAGGTACCATTGCACCACCGTGCCGCCCCGGAAGTCGGGTTAAATTGGCGGGACAAGTGCTGTTATCGTGCCCGTAATAAATTATTGTGAACACACACTGATGCATCAACACATATATTTGGCTGGATTCTCCGGTTCCCCAGCCGCATGTTGCTCAACCCTGCATCATTCGCTAGCGGCGGGATTCTATCTTCCCTCTGCGTGCCAATGGGATTTCCCATTGAAACCACACCACGTCACTGCGGGGGTGCTGCCAGCAGGAAAAATGAATCATAACGTCCGGGGGTCACTCGATTTTTCCACTTCATCAAGACCTGCAACCTGCCCTACTCCATCGAGGAGGTCAGGACAGCCACCAGGAATTGCCAAATCTGCGGGGAGTGCAAGCCGCACTTCTACAGGCCAGAGAAAGCGCACCTGATAAAGGCTTCCCGTCCCTTTGAACGCCTCAGTACGGATTTCAAAGGCCCCCTCCCCTCCACCGACCGCAACACTTACTTCCTGGCGCCCACTGGATCCCCACACACACCCCCGCCACCAGTCCCACCCTCCCTCCCACCGGCGCACCCCACAGCTGCCCCCTTCCCAGGTCAATCGGCCCTTCCACCAGCCACGTCTAGGGGTGATGAAGCTGCCACAGAAGCCGAAACCACGCTCCCGGAGTCACAGACGCCCGAACCACCACCGACATCACCATCAAAGCCACGACGATCGCAGAGGACTACCAGGGCCCCAGATCGACTAATTGCTTCCTTTTGAAATGTACATTACTGTTGTAAATAGTTAAAAGTTGTAATAAGGGAATTCCGGGTGCGGCGATGACCAGCTGAGTCGCACGTTTCGGCAGCTCCCTGTGAAACGGACTTTTGGGCTCTTGATAGGAGCCCCAACGGCAATTTTAACGGCTAAAAACACCGTGCGGTAAACCAGGAGGGTGTTCCCCCTGGACACGGATGGAAAAAGGAGAGGAAAGTGGCCGGATTGCAGCGGATCCTTTGGAACAACGGCAAGGAAGGCAAGCAAAAACCAAGATGGCGTCGGAAGGTGGCAGTTTCATATAGGGCCCTGAACAACAAGAGTTCTTGAAATGCTGCGTGGAGGAGATAAAAAAGGAAATGAAGAAAGAGTTGTTGGCCCCGATACTACAGGCGATCGAAGGGCTAAAGGAGGAACAAAAGACCCAGGAGCAGGAGCTTCGGGTCGTGAAGGCGAAAGCAGCCGAGAATGAGAACGATATACAGGGCCTGGTGGTGAAGTCGGAGATACAGGAGGCACACCAGAAACGATGTGTGGAGAGGTTGGAGGCACTGGAAAACAACGCAAGGAGGAACAACCTGAGGATTCTTGGCCTTCCTGAAGGTGTGGAGAGGGCGGACGTCGGGGCATATGTGAGCACGATGCTGCATTCGTTAATGGGAGCGGAGGCCCCGGCGGGTCCGTTGGAGGTGGAGGGAGCATACCGAGTGATGGCGCGAGGATCGAGAGCAGGAGAAACTCCCAGAGCCATAGTGGTGAGATTCCTCCGTTTTAAGGATAGAGAAATGGTCCTTAGATGGGCGAAGAAAACTCGGTGCAGTAAATGGGAGAACGCGGTGATCCGCGTTTATCAAGACTGGAGTGCGGAGGTGGCGAGAAGGAGGGCGAGCTTTAATCGGGCCAAGGCGGTACTTCACAAAAGGAAGATAAAATTTGGAATGCTGCAACCGGCAAGACTGTGGGTCACATATCAAGGGAGGCACCACTACTTTGAGACGGCGGATGAAGCGTGGACTTTCATTGTAGAAGAAAAACTGGAATGAGTGGATTATGAAAAAGAACGTTTGGACAAAGTGGTGGGGCGAATGGGGGGGGCGAAGAGGGGTTTTATGTTCTAATCCTGCGGTATGGTAACTTTTCTTTCTCCCACAGGTGGTGATGGGGGGAGGTGGGGAGGGAGAGGAGATGGGGCGTTGGCCATGGGAGGCGGGGCCGAGGGAGAGGCGCGGGCTTGGTTCCCGCGCTATGATAATTATGGCGGGAATAGAGAAGCAGGAAGGAGGGGGCGTCGCACGGTGCGAGCCGTGGTCACGGGGGGAAGCCGAGGTCAGCCAGAGTTTGCTGACTTCTGGGAGCAACATGGGGGGAGTAATTACGCTAGCGGGGGGTCTAGCGGGGGGGGGGGGTGGGAGGGGGGAATTACTGGGTTGCTGCTGCTGGGGAAAGGGGGGAGTGGGTACGGGAGAGGATGGGCGGGGGGGCACCGCCTGGGGGAGATACAGCTGCGTGGGAACTGGGTGAGAAGCTGGAAAAAGATGATGGCTAACCGGCAAAGGGGGGGGGGGGGGGGGGGTGGGAAGCCCCCCAACTCGGCTGATCACGTGGAACGTGAGAGGGCTCAACGGGCCGATAAAGAGGGCACGAGTACTCGCACACCTTAAGAAACTTAAAGCAGATGTGGTTATGTTACAGGAAACGCACCTGAAACTGATAGACCAGGTTAGGCTGCGTAAAGGATGGGTGGGGCAGGTGTTCCATTCGGGGCTGGATGCGAAAAACAGGGGGGTGGCTATATTAGTGGGGAAGCGGGTAATGTTCGAGGCAAAGACTATAGTGGTGGATAACGGGGGCAGATACGTGATGGTGAGTGGCAAATTACAGGGAGAGATGGTGGTTTTGGTAAACGTGTATGCCCCGAACTGGGATGATGCCAACTTTATGAGGCGAATGCTAGGACGCATCCCGGACCTAGAGACTGGAAAGCTGATAATGGGGGGAGACTTTAACACGGTGTTGGAACCAAGGCTGGATAGGTCGAAGTCCAGGACTGGTAGGAGGCCGGCAGCAGCCAAGGTGCTTAAGGATTTTATGGAGCAGATGGGAGGTGTGGACCCGTGGAGATTCAGTAGACCTAGGAGTAAGGAGTTCTCGTTTTTCTCCTATGTCCATAAAGTCTATTCGCGCATAGACTTTTTTGTGTTGGGTAGGGCATTGATCCCGAAGGTGAGGGGAACGGACTATATGGCTATAGCCATTTCGGATCATGCCCCACACTGGGTAGACTTGGAGATAGGGGAGGAAACAGGAGGGCGCCCACCCTGGAGAATGGACATGGGACTAATGGCGGATGAGGGGGTGTGCCTAAGGGTGAGGGGATGTATTGAAAAGTACTTGGAACTCAATGACAATGGGGAGGTTCAGGTGGGAGTGGTCTGGGAGGCGTTGAAGGCGGTGGTTAGGGGGGAGCTGATATCAATAAGGGCACATAAAGGGAAGCAGGAGAGTAAGGAACGGGAGCGGTTGCTGCAAGAACTTTTGAGGGTGGACAGACAATATGCGGAAGCACCGGAGGAGGGACTGTACAGGGAAAGGCAAAGGCTGCATGTGGAATTTGACTTGCTGACTACAGGCACTGCAGAGGCACAATGGAGGAAGGCGCAGGGTGTACAGTATGAATATGGGGAGAAGGCGAGCAGATTGCTGGCACACCAATTGAGGAAAAGGGGAGCAGCGAGGGAAATAGGGGGAGTGAGGGATGAGGAAGGAGAGATGGAGCGGGGGGGCGGAGAGAGTGAATGAAGTGTTCAAGACATTTTATAAAAAATTGTATGAAGCTCAACCCCCGGATGGGAGGGAGAGAATGATGGATTTTTTGGATCGGCTGGAAATTCCCAAGGTGGAAGAGCAGGAAAGGGTGGGACTGGGAGCACAGATCACGGTAGAAGAAGTGGTGAAAGGAATTAGGAACATGCAGACGGGAAAGGCCCCGGGACCGGACGGATTCCCAGTTGAATTTTACAGAAAGTATTTGGATTTGCTCGCCCCGGTACTGACGAGGACCTTTAACGAGGCAAAGGAAAGGGGACAACTGCCCCCGACTATGTCTGAAGCAACGATATCGCTTCTCTTAAAGAAGGAAAAGGATCCGCTACAATGCGGGTCCTACAGACCAATTTCCCTCCTAAATTTGGATGCCAAGGTCCTGGCCAAGGTAATGGCAATGAGAATAGAGGAATGTGTCCCGGGGGTGGTTCACGAGGACCAAACTGGGTTTGTGAAGGGGAGACAGCTGAACACGAATATACGGAGGCTGTTAGGGGTAATGATGATGGCCCCATCAGAGGGTGAAACGGAGATAGTAGTGGCGATGGATGCCGAGAAAGCATTTGATAGAGTGGAATGGGATTATCTGTGGGAGGTGTTGAGGAGATTTGGTTTTGGAGAGGGGTATGTTAGATGGGTGCAGCTGTTGTATAGGGCCCCAGTGGCGAGTGTGGTCACGAATGGACGGGGATCGGCATATTTTCGGCTCCATAGAGGGACAAGGCAGGGATGTCCTCTGTCCCCATTACTGTTTGCACTGGCGATTGAGCCCCTGGCGATAGCGCTGAGAGGTTCCAAGAGATGGAGGGGAATACTTAGGGGAGGAGAAGAACACCGGGTATCTTTATATGCGGATGATCTGCTACTATATGTGGCGGATCCGGCGGAGGGGATGCCAGATCACGAAGGCTTTTTTTAAAACGATAGAAAAGAGCATCATGGGTTTTGTTTGGGCTGGGAAGACTCCGAGAGTGAGGAAGGGATTCTTACAGCATAGTAGGGATAGGGGGGGGCTGGCATTACCGAGCCTAAGTGAGTATTATTGGGCCGCTAATATTTCAATGGTGAGTAAGTGGATGGGAGAGGAGGAGGGAGCGGCGTGGAAGAGATTAGAGAGGGCGTCCTGTCGGGGGACCAGCCTACAGGCTATGGTGACAGCCCCATTGCCGTTCTCACCGAGGAACTACACCACGAGCCCGGTGGTGGTAGCTACACTGAAGATTTGGGGACAGTGGAGACGACATAGGGGAAAGACCGGAGCATTGGGGGGGTCCCCGATAAGAAACAACCATAGGTTTGCCCCGGGGGGAATGGATGGGGGATATGGAATGTGGCAAAGAGCAGGAATAACGCAACTGAAAGATCTATTTGTGGACGGGAAGTTCGCAAGTCTGGGAGCGCTGACCGAGAAATATGGGTTGCCCCAAGGGAATGCATTCAGGTACATGCAATTGAGGGCTTTTGCGAGGCAACAGGTGAGGGAATTCCCGCAGCTCCCGACACAAGAGGTGCAGGACAGAGTCATCTCAAAGAAATGGGTGGGGGATGGTAAGGTGTCGGATATATATAGGGAAATGAGGGACGAAGGGGAGACTATGGTGGACGAACTAAAAGGGAAATGGGAAGAAGAGCTAGGGGAGGAGATCGAGGAGGGGCTGTGGGCAGATGCCCTAAACAGGGTAAACTCGTCGTCCTCGTGCGCCAGGCTAAGCCTGATTCAGTTTAAGGTATTACACAGGGCACATATGACTGGAACACGGCTCAGTAAATTTTTTGGGGTGGAGGATAGGTGTGCGAGGTGCTCGAGAAGCCCAGCGAATCATACCCATATGTTTTGGTCATGCCCGGCACTACAGGGGTTTTGGGTGGGGGTGACAAAGGCGCTTTCAAAAGTAGTAGGAGTCCGGGTCGAACCAAGCTGGGGGTTGGCTATATTTGGGGTTGCACAAGAGCCGGGAGTGCAGGAGGCGAGAGAGGCCGATGTTTTGGCCTTTGCGTCCCTAGTAGCCCGGCGCAGGATATTGCTAATGTGGAAAGAAGCCAAGCCCCCGGGGGTGGAGACCTGGATAAATGATATGGCGGGGTTCATAAAGCTAGAGCGGATTAAGTTCGTCCTAAGGGGGTCGGCTCAAGGGTTCACCAGGCGGTGGCAACCGTTCGTCGAATATCTTGCGGAAAGATAGATGGGGGGAAAAAAGAAGGCAGCAGCAGCAGCCCAGGACTTGGGGGGGGGGGGGGGGGGGGGGGGAGGGATGGGGGGGGTGGGTATAGCCTGTGACAAGGCAGTTGCCAATTAGGGCTAGTTTTCATTTTTGTTATTTAATATTTATTTATTTGTTGTTTTTATAAAAAAGGTCATTATTATCTGTATTGTTATAATGCTGTGTAAAGGATGCACAATGTACTGTGTTGGTTGACCAAAAATTTTCAATAAAATATTTATTAAAAAAAAAAGTTGTAATAAGGTGAAATGCTGTACAGAGGCATTACGGTACCTTCATAACTATAACTTCTACCACTTTTACCATGTTGTAATATGAAGCCACGCCCCCCCCGGCCAGACTCTTTTTTTAACGGGGTGAATGTGATAGTCTGTATTAGGAGGATTACGGTACCTAGTAATGCCGGAATACCATTGGTGGAGAATGTACTTGTTCCCATTGGATAAGCTTGTATGTTAGCACCGCCCTGCAAGGTGGGGTATAAGAGCCCGTGCCGCCCCAGCAGCTTTCTTCTGTACCTGCGCTGCTGGGGGAAACATCTAGTGTATTAAAGCCTTCAATTGTCTCCAATCTCGTTTCTGATGTTATTGATTGTGCATCACCGCGCTACGCTGCTTTTCGGGCGCAATGTAACCGGTGGATCCTGCCCAAAGTAAACAAAAGAGCAACATGTGATTAGCACAATGGTTTGCATGCTGTGTGGATTGCATTGCATGACTGAACCTCGGTTCAGCGCTACCATTACAAGTCCTACTTCCTCCTATTCTCGGAAGAGGAAATGCTTGCAAATGTCAACTTCATTGTTTGGCTTTAAAAGTGAACTGTGTAGCAGCAGCAATAACAGTTTGATTACAGCACAAGTTGATTATTGTTCTTTTTTTTGAACCTCTATCACCATCAGTCACCAATATTAAATATAAGCAAAGAAACCAACCCAAGCTGTGGTTATGCCCCAGGAATTGCTTTCTGAGTTAGTACTTTGTGGCGCCCTCTCATTGCTCTTTTTAACATCAGCAACCTGAAGTCTGGATCAATTGCTAAATTGACATGGGCTTATTTTGATCTTTTTCGTTCCTATATAACTTCTTGTCCAAGTATCAAAAGTGATAAAGGTGACTTTTGTACCCAAATGTCAATCGGGTATCTTTGAGAAGGTTTCCTTGCAATACTAAATTTCTAAGGTGCTTCTTTATTGGCATTGGGAAAGCAAAGTCCACAGCTGGGATTCTCCGATACCGCGCTGGGTCAGTGAGTCCCGCCGGCATGGGTTACGTATGGTCCCACCCGGCGGGCAATAAATAAAAAAAATTTATTACGGTTTTCGGAAAATATCAATAACAAAATGAAAAAGGAACCCAACAGGGTTAAGTACAAAACACGGTCGAGAAAGGCAACCCTCCCTCCCCCCCCTCCCCCCTGTACATAAATAATAAATTAACATTAACACCCCGACTTAACACAACTGGTATATACACCTTTCTGGACCCTCCAGTGCAAATAACAGAAACAGAAATAAAGTAAAGTAAACTCCTTCGCCGGGCTACCAGGGACGCAAAGGCCAGAATACCGGCCTCTTTCACCTCCTGCACTCCCGGCTCCTCTACCACCCCAAATATTGCGAGCCCCCAGCCCGGTTTGACCCTGGATCCTACCACCCTCGACACCGTCCTCGCTACGCCCTTCCAAAATTCCTCCAGCGCTGGGCATGCCCAGAACATATGGGTGTGATTTGCTGGGCTCCCTGAGCACCTAACACACCTGTCCTCACCCCCAAAGAGCCAGCTCATCCTTGTCCCGGTCGTGTGTGCCCTGTGCAGCACCTTAAACTGTATGAGGCTGAGCCTCGCGCACGATGAGGAAGAGTTCACCCTCCCTAGGGCATCTGCCCACGTCCCTTCCTCAATCTCCTCTCCCAACTCCTCTTCCCACTTACCATTCACCTCCACCACCGAGGCCTCCTCCTCCTCCTGCATCAACTGGTAAGTTTCCGAGACCTTCCCCACTCCCACCCACCCCCCCGAGAGCACCCTGTCCTGTACTGTGTGTGGCAGTAGCCTCGGGAATTCCACCACCTGCTGTCTGGAAAGGGCCCTTACCTGTAAGGACCTGAAGGTGTTCCCCAGGGGGAGCGCGTACGTCTCCTCCAGCTCACCCAAGCTCATGAACTCCCTGTCCACAAACGGGTCCCCCAACTTTCGTATCCCTGTCCTGTGCCACCCCGAAAACCCTCCACCTGTTCTCCCTGGGGCGAACCGGTGGTTCCCCCGTATTGGGGTCCACGCCGAGGCCCCAACTCCCCCCCCCCCCCCCCCCCCCCCCCCCCCCCCCCCGCCCCCCCATGCCGCCTCCACTGCCCCCAGACTTTGAGGGCAGCCGCCATCACCGGCCTCGTGGTATACCTCCTTGGAGGGAGAGGCAGCGTCGCCGTTGCCAGCGCCCCCAGACTCGTACCCACACAGGACGCCGTCTCCAGCCTCTTACATGCGGCCCCCTCCCCCTCCATCACCCACTTGCGCACCACCGTCGCATTGGCGGCCCAGTAGTACCCGCAGAGGTTGGGTAGCGCCAGTCCCCCCCTATCTCTACTCTGCTCCAGGAACACCCTTCTCCCCCTCGGAGTCCCTCGCGCTCACACAAACCCCATTATACTCCTGCTAATCCGCCTAAAAAAAGCCTTTGGGATAAACACTGGGAGGCACTGGAACAGGAACATAAACCTTGGGAGCACTGTCATTTTGATTGACTGCACCCTACCCGCCAAGGACCGCGGCAACGCGTCCCACCTCTTGAACTCCTCCTCCATTTGCTCCACCAGCCTTGTAAAATTAAGCCTATGCAGGGCCCCCCAGCTCCTGGCCACCTGGACCCCCAAATACCTGAAACTCCTCTCCGCCCTTTTTAGTGGGAGCTCGCCAATCCCCCTCTCCTGGTCCCCATGTTGAGCTTGTACCCCGAAAAGTCCCCGAATTCCCTAAGAATCCTCATTCCTCCGGCATTCCCCCCACCGGGTCCGCCACATATAACAGCAGGTCGTCCGCATAGAGCGACACCCTTTGCTGCTCCCCACCCCGCACCAACCCCCTCCAGTTCCTTGACTCCCTCAGTGCCATAGCCAGGAGTTCAATCGCGAGTGCGAAGAGCAGGGGGAACAGGGGACACCCCTGCCTCGTCCCTCGGTGGAACCGAAAGTACTCTGACCTCCTCCTGTTTGTGGCCACACTCGCCATCGGGACCTCATGCAACAGCCTAACCCACCTGACAAACCCCTCCCCAAACCCGAACCTCTTCAGCACCTCCCACAGGTACCCCCACTCTACACTATCTAAGGCTTTCTCAGCGTCCATCGCCACCACTGTCTCCGCAACCCCTCCCTCGCCGGCATCATAACGTTCAAAAGCCTCCGCACATTCGTGTTCAACTGCCTCCCCTTCTCAAACCCCGTCTGGTCTTCATGGATGATCTGCGGCACACAACACTCAATCCTCGTGGCTAAGACCTTCGCCAGCACCTTGGCATCTACATTTAGCAACAAAATCGGTCTGTAAAACCCACACTGCAGGGGTTCCTTGTCCCGCTTCAGGATCAAGGAGATCAGTGCCCGGGACATTGTCGGGGGCAAAGCCCCCTCCTCCCTTGCCTCATTGAAGGTGCTGACTAGCAAAGGGCTCAACAGGTCCATATATTTTTTATAGAATTCGACCGGGAAACCATCCGGCCCCGGTGCCTTCCCCACCCGCATGCTTCCTATCTCTTTGGTCAGCTCCTCCAGTCCAATCGGGGCCCCCAATCCTGCCACCAGTCCCACTTCCACCTTTGGAAACCTCAATTGGTCCAGGAAGCGGCCCATCTCTCCCTCCTCCCGTGGGGGCTCGGATCGGTACAATTCCTCGTAAAAGTCCCTGAAGACCCCATTGATGCCAACTCCACTCCGCACCACACTCCCTCCCCTGACCTTAACCCCCCCCGATCTCCCTAGCTGCGTCCCGCTTCCGAAGCTGATGCGCCAGCATCCGGCTTGCCTTTTCCTCATACTCATAGATCGCCCCCTGGGCCTTCCTCCACTGCACCTCCGCCTTCCTGGTGGTCACCAGGTCGAATTCGGCCTGCAGGCTGCGCCTCTTCCTCAACAATCCTTCCTCGGGCACCTCCGCATACGTCCTGTCTACCCTCACCATCTCCCCCACCAGCCTCTCCCTCTCCCCCCGTTCCTTGTAGGTGTGTTGGACCATGCCTAACCCACGCTGGCAGGACCACCCAAAAACGGAACACCGCTCGGCCCATAAGAGCCCGGAGAATTGCCGGTGGGGGGGGGGGGGGGGGGGGGTCGCTGCCAACGGCCCCCGACCGACGAGGCATGAACCCCACCCGAAAACCGACACTGGAGAATATGGCAGCCAGTGGCGGGGTGGGATTCGCGCCGCCCCCCGGGGATTCTCCGACCCGGCGGGGGGTCGGAGAAACCCGTCTTGAGTATGTTGACTTCTGATTAACAATAATATAAAGGGTTAAGAGGATAGTGGATGTAAAAGGCACTGAAGTGTCTAACCAGCCATGATCATATTGAACAGCAGAGCAGACTCATGATCCACGATGGCGATTGCTCTCCTCCAGCTTCCTGAGCTGTTGAAGAAAGTAATTCAATAAGAGCAGAGAGTTTCTTGGTGTTCGAGCCAACATCACCAAAACCCAGTTTAAAGTTAGGAAAAAGAACTGGCAGCTACACTCCAGAGGCCATCTCAAAGTGCTTCACTGCCAACAAATTATTTTTTAAGTGTGGTTACTGTTGTGTGGCAGTTGAAGCAGCCAACTCACACAGACTGACCTGGTAAACAAATGAAAGAGGGCACAGAGGATATGTACAACAATGCTACCAGGAAGGGAGAATTTGTGCTACGGGGAAAGATTATATAAGCTGGAGTTATTTTCTTTGAAGTAGAAGAGTCTGAAGGGAAATTTAATTGAAATGAATAAAATATTGGGCCCTATTTAGAGTGGATAGGAAGGTATTTCCCTGAGCAGAGAGGTGAGTAACTAGAGGGTATGAATTTAAAGTAAGTGGGAGAAGGATTAAATGGGATTTCAGGAGAAATATTTTCACCCAGAGGGAGAGTGGGGGTCTGGAACTCACTGCTCTGAACTGGCGGTAGAGATATAAACCCTCATTGCATTAAAAAAAACTTGAACATGAACTAGTTAACGAGAACATAAGAACTAGGAGCAGGAGTAGGCAATTCAACCCCTTTAACTTGCTCTGCCATTCAATAAATTATGGCTGATCTCAACTCAACTTTTCCTGCCTATCCTCCATAACCCTGCAACCCATTACTACTTAAGTCTGTCTATCTCCCCAAATTTATTCAATGCCCTGACATCCACCACACTCTCACCGCAGATTTACCACCCTTTTGAGAGAAGTAATTTCTCCTCATCTCTGTTTCAAAGCTGCTATCCCTTATTCTAAAACTATGAAACCTCGTTCTAGATTGCCCCACAAGATGAAACATCCGCTGAACGTCTACTTTTGTCAGTACCGTTTATCATTTTGTATATGTCAATTAAGATCTCCTTTCATTCTTCTAAATTCGAAAGAGAGTATAGGCCTAAACTGCTCAATCTCTCTTCATAAGATGAACCCCATATCTCTGGAATCAATCTACTGCAATGTTTTATGAACTTTGTTTTCTGAGACCCATTTTTGCCAACTACCGGACGGAACCTTCCGGCCGACCTTCGAGACTTATTCTGAATGCTTCATGCATTAAGATGCAAAGCCTTTAGGCTTGCCTTTTTGCCATTTTTAATCATCCTAACCATCTTTGTGGTCCTATTTGTCTCTTGCCCTTGGTTACCCTGTCTACCATTTATGCATTTTACTGTTCTTCCTTTTATTACTGCCCTTGTTTCTTTTTCCCTTGTCACTCTGCTTATGTTCCCAACCCCCTGCCATTTTAGTAGGATGGTGGAAACGTTGAACTCTCTCCCACGAACAACTGCTAAAGCTGGGAGTTAATAGGACATTTCCAAACTGAAACTGGTAGCTTCTGTTTAGTAAGTTTATTAAGGATTATAAAATGAAGGTGAGTAGATGGGAGCTAAAATACAGACCAGTCAAGATCTCATTAAATGGCAGAACAGACATGAGGAAGAATAGTTTATTTATGTTCCTACATTCCAATCTTCGTAATCATGGACTGAACAGGTTTTCAAATTCCCACCCAGTCTGTACATGTTGCCTGTTAAGTTAATTCCTCCACCCTTTCTTAATAAAGAAAACTAAGCCTGGAGGGAATGGAAATGAGGAGTCTTTCTTTTGTTGAGACCATTATTCTTTCACTGATGACAATCTCTGGTCCAGAACTAGAATTGCATTCACAACTCAGCTCCCAGTAAATGCTGAGAGTAATTAAAATATCCTATTTAAGCTGCAATTCCCAGATAAATATCAGCCAGTGCTCTGGGTGATAACCCCACTGCTCGTGTTTCTTCTGCACAGCTCCATGGGATCACTTATGACAGAATGAGAGGGTGGACTTGTGACTGGATTCAAACCCAAAATCCTGTCACAATGACTTTTCAAACAAAGTGTCAGCTGCATGAAAACACAGCAGTTAAAATTCTTGCTTGACCATGAGGAAAGCTAGGGAGGTATTAGCAAAACAAAATCCTTCAACTAAAGCTTTACCTTGAAATCTCTCTTCAGGCTTGAGCAGGAGGGCAGCGCAATCCTATGGCAGGAAATAAGAATGACCGGGAAATCCGGCGCTGAACCGGATACACTAAAACCCCGACCCTTCTCACACCCACCTGCAGGTTGCAACCCGTACTTGAAAAACCCTGATCTAGTGAACCTCGTCTGAACCGCCTCGAATGCAACTACATCCATCCTCAAATAAGGGGACTAAAACTGCACTGGACTCCAGGTGTGGTCTCACCTGTGCCTTGTACAGTTGCAGCAACACTTTCCTACTTTTATACACTCTTCCTTTAGCTATAAATGCCAAAATTCCATTTGCCTTCCTTATTACCTGCATACTAGTTTTCTGTGATTCATGCACGAGGACACCCAGTTACCTCTGCACCGAAGCACCCTGAAGTTTCTCTCAATTTAGATAATAACTTGCCATTCCATTTTGACGACCAAAATGAATAACCTCACACATATCCACGTTAAACTTCATCTGCCAGATTTTGGCCCACTCATCTAACCTATCTATATCCATTTGTAAATTTCTTATCTCCTCATTGCAACTTATCATGTTGTGTACAAATATGGTTATAGTACCTTCTATCCCTGCATCCAAGTCATTCATATATATGTTGTACCAATTTGGGGCCAGAAAACTGAACCTTATGGCATCCCACTAGTTACATTTTGCCAACCAGAAAAAGGCTAATTTATCCCAACTCTTTCTTTCTGTTGGTTCGCCAGTTTCTATGCAAGCTAATAAATTAATCCTAATCCCATGTGATTAACCTTTTGTGCGACACCTTATCAAATGCCTTCTGGAAAAAGATATACTACGGATGGGATTTACCGACCACCCCTCCGCATGTTTTGCGGTGGAGAGCCGGCCCACCAGCAGGATCTACCGGTCCCGCCGTTGTCAGCGGGATTTCCTTTTGACAGCACCCTTCGTCGCCATAAAACCCGTGTTCCCAGGTGGGACCGGAATTTCCCGCCAGTGTGAACAGCCGGTAAATCCTGCCCTACATCAACCGGATCCCCATTATCCACTTGGCTTGTTACATCTTCGAAGAACACTAGCAAATTAGTCAAACACGATTTATCCTTCATAAAACCAATGCTGACTCTGATGGATGGCGTTTTGACTTTCTAAATGAAACTTCTTTAGTTTTTTAGTTAGTACTTCTTTAATAATGGATTCTAACAATGCCCCAACGACAGATGTTAAACCAACTATAGTTTCCTATTTTCTGCCACCCCCCCCCCCCCCCCCTTTTGAATAAAGCCGGTACATTTGCATTTTTCAATCCACTGAAACCTTTCCCGCATTAGGAAATATCATAACCAATGGATCAAATATCCCTGCCGCCACTTCTTTCGACCCTAGGATGTAGACCATCAGGCCCTGGGTACTTGTCTACCTTCAATCCCAATACTTTCTTCAGTACTTCTAAGCAAAAGCTGGAACCAGGCTGGATAGCTCTTTTTCAGCTGGCACTCACACAACGATCCAAGTAGTAAACTCTTGTGTGATGAATATTACAAGCAGCTAGTGGATCCCCCAGATCTGTGTGGTGTTATAGTTCAGCATTCAAACTGTTGGTTCAGCCAATAGTTTGACTATATGCCCTAAGTACCTGGCATTGCACATGCACCGAAAAGCTATTGAAGTGTTGTAATTCCGGACAACACAGCAGCCAGTTTGCATACAACAAAGTGACCCTGGGTCACTGTCTGTGTGGAATTTGCACATTCTCCCTGTATTTGTGTGGGTCTCACCCCACAACCCAAAGATGTACAGGACAGGGGGATTGGCCATTCTAAATTTCCCCTTAAATTGGAAAAAATAATTGGGTACTGAATTTTTAAAAAAATCAAATGTTTTCAGTCTGTTCTCTGCAGAGAGATATTCTGGTCATTCAACATTATTATTTTTCTGGCAATGAGTATCAGGAAGAAGCAACTAAGAGGCTTTAATGAAAATTTTGCTTCCTTCAATTGAACGTTTACAAGCCAAAGCTCCTTTGAGTCCAGGAAAGGTGGTGGGTTTTGTGTTTTGGAAAGGGTGGATCAAATGGACAAAAAGAGCCTTTATCCTCCAGATCTGTGTGGTGTTATAGTTCAGCATTCAAACTGTCAGGTGTTGACATGTTATGTTGTAATTTAATTTAATTTATTTTCAGTATAGTATTACACTATAGGATGCTTGTGATCATTCTTTGTAAAGTATTAAAAGTAAGGTTTAGTTAAAAGTCTATGGCCAGGATTCTCAGAATTGACGCCAATCGTGGCCGCAGGGACGCAGCCGCGCTGGTCGGGGGCCGTTGAAAGCGCCCCCCCCCCCGGCGATTCACCGTGCCTCGATGGGCTGAGTGCCCGCCGAGTCCTGCCGGCGTGGGTTACGTATGGTCCTACCCAGCGGGACCTCGGAGTTCTGGCTGCGGGGGCAGTCCTGGTTGGGGAGGGGGGGCGGGGGGCAGGGGGATCTGACTCCGGGGGGGGGGGCCTCCACGGTGGCCAGACCTGCAATCGGGGTCTACCGATCGGCGGGTGGGCTAATTCCAGGGGAAGGCCTATATTCCTCTGCGCCGGGCCCCTGTAGGGTTCCGCCATATTGCCCGGGGGGCTGGCGCGAAGACGGCAACCCACGTGCATGCGCGGACGTGCGTCAGCCGTGGCGTATGCACGGACCTGCGCCGGCCATGGTGCGCCGGCTTTCGAGCGCCGGAGCAGCGGACACAATTCCGGCGCCGTACTAGCCCCCTAGGACGGGGTGAATGCCAGGGCCTGGAGGCCCATTGACACCGGAGTCACTCGCGCTGGTTTTGACTCTGGCGTATACTTCACTCTGCAACTGTTGCAAAGCAAGGAATCATAAGCAATGGATATTGTGACCTGCCACATAAATCGGTTATGTACACGCATGTAGATTCTCACAGGTTGCTTGCCCCTGGGGCTCTCAGCACCAGAAAGTGTGTGCCAGAAAATAAGGAAAACATTGAAACAGTGGAATATACCCCAGAAAGGTACATTCTTTTGAAAAGTATTGGTGATAAAGTAGAAAGGATATGACCTAACAATTGTGAACATTTTGGTGTTTTTACCACTGTGTGCTATTGTCCTGAAGATTGAGTCGGAAAGTGATGTAGGACCTTTCATAATATTGAGTAACCGGACATGCTAATATGAAGAAATATTTGGCAAACATAATAAGTTTGAGTTGTTTGTGCTGTCGACTGTCCTGTATGATCATTTGACCAGAGGGCGGTGCAGTGGTTATCACTGCTGCCTCATGGCGCTGAGGACCGGTGTTTGTTCCTGGCCCTGGGGTCCGTGTGGAGTTTGCACATTCTCTCCATTATGTGTAGGTCTCACCCTCACAACCCAAAGATGTGCAAGGTAGGTGGATTGGCCACGCTAAATCGCCTCTTAATTGGAAAAAAATAATTGGCTACTCTTGCTGGAGGAAATAAACGAACTGAGTCTTTTGGGACTGTATCGAACTTCAACAAAAACGGCTTTTATTCAACATGCATGACGGAGAGCAGAACTTAGAACTGTAATTCCAGCGTGCTTCTGAGCTACTGCTCCTCAAAGGTTCTTACACATTCTTATACTCTTTTTTTATTTTCAAAGCATTACATTTTCATTAGGTTATCGTATTGTTACTTTGAATTTGTTACAGTTCTGTTTTGATCACATTATGAGGATCCATTGTCCTGTTTGCTTTAACTTTAATAATTTTCTGGACATATCCTGTCTACCTGTTGCCCTATCTGTCGAGCCGATTTCGATGATGTGTTAATTCTCCACGGTTCCCTGATACTTGCTTAGTTTCCAGAGACACAATGGCTACTTGATACTTTTCCTGTTGCTGTAGCCTCAGAAAGATCTCATCTGGGGTGCAACTGTGTTAGTGGCGTCTGGGATGTGGTAATTTGTTATGTCTGTCCACAGTGAGTGTGAGAATACTACAGTCAGGTGTGTTTAACCCTTTCCATTCATTCCTCTCCTGCTGCAGCCTACACGCCCTGGGTTTACCCTACTACAACTCTAAATTCAAAAAACAAAATGATTATTTGACTAGATAATTTTCTAATTACCAGCCAGACATCTTGGGTGTTCACCTTGTGGTACAGGAGACCTCTTATTTCATATGATTAGTTTCTCTGGCATGTGAAATCATAAGTTAGGATATGACTTGACCATAAGATGATTGCCATTTCTTTTGCTTAGTCACTTGTTGTCTATATTTTTGTGCATGGGTTCTTCCAAAATCTGGCATGTGCAAATGTCCTTGATGATTGGTGTGAGTTGGGATTAAGGCATCTCCTTTGTCCTCTACATTTATCACTGTCACAGAAAAGCAAAATAAATGCTCCGATGTAAATTATGCTTTGGTTTCTTAATACAGGTTGAGTTTGATGGCAATGAAGACTCTGTTTTTTTTGTTGATGGCCAACGTCGAATTGATTTTGTATTGGTTTATGAAGAAGAGCACAAGAAACCAGGAGATAAAAAGAGGATGAGATCGATTCTAAGCAGAAAGGTATGATCTGTTATTCCTGTTAATACATTCAAACTTTCTCGTTCACAATTTAGATGCAAGATGATTCTTCTTTTCTTTACACATTATGGAATTGGGGGGTGGGGGGAGAGGGTGGTATTGAGAAGTATTCTTGAATAAACACAAAGTATTCTTCTCGTAATTTCTTTCCTGTGGTCAATGACAGTTTCTTCCCCCCCTTCATGTCTGAATGCAGTTTCAATTAATTTTGCCATTGTACCCGTGGGTTACTCTTTGTTTTATGCTGCAGAATCAGTGTAGGCTTCTGTTAGATAGAAATTGTTACATTATTCCAAGCATCATAAATAATAATGTTCACAAACAAAGATGATTTCCTGCTTCATTTAATTTTTCCAGAAAGGAGCAGGTGTACGACAGGCTGTGCACATTACGCCATAGGTAACTACTCAGAATCTTCGGCTTAACAGCCATTAGGATGTCACACTTTCAATGTCCAGATAGGTTGTGACAAGATGGAAGGAACTTCTACTGAACACTGCAAACCCCCCACGTTGTTTGAATAGGAGTGCAAAAAAATGACAAGAGTAACCCAGGGTAGCGCGTGATACTGTGGTTCATGATGCTAGTACAAAATCCACAAAATAGAACTGATGTACATTATTATTGGGCACATCTAGCAGTCAAGCATATCTTAGGAAGGGAATTGTTTGGAAATGGAGATATTTGGATGAATCCATTTATGTTTTATACCAAGGAGTATAATTTCTGCTATACACAGCAGGTTACACATTCTGCTGATAGATAAGGATCTTCAGCTTCAAAATGGTAAGGATTAAATGGATTCAGTGGGTACAGAAGGTTAAGACTCAACAGCATACTCCATACTGTGTGATGCAAGATACATTCATGTGAAGAAACTGAGTTTTGTTCAAGTGCCAATCTTCAATTGCATTGCTACTATTAATCATTGGTAAATGAGGAGCACCACTATACAGTTCATCGCCTTTACACATAGTATAGTTGAGGAGTAAGTGCTGCCTTTGTGTCACTCTCAAGTCCTTGGCTTCTAGCCTGACTGCAGATCAAGGCACTACAAAGAGCACCCCACCCCCTTGACTTCCTCGAACTCTATTTATGATTGATACATGGGGCCCTGCTTTAGTGCAAATGCAAATGTCACCACAGCCCCAGAGGACCATAGGCTGCTCTCTCTCCCTTGAGAGCTGACTGATGGTGATTTAACCTGGTCACCATACTTCAGATGAGGGGCAAGGTTGAATAGCCTCAGACGGTACGGGAATTGAACCCAAGCTGTTGGTGTTGCTCCGCATCACGAACGAGCTGGTCATTCATAAAGATCCTGCCCCTCACCTGAGGTGTGGTGATCCTCAGGTTAAATCTCCACCTGTGAGCTCTCTCTCAAAGGGGAGAGCAACCTATGGTCCACTGGGATTGTGGTGACATTTTCATTTATTACAATGCAGTATTGAGCCAAATCCAAAAAAAGTTGTATCACCTGGACATCTCATAAATTGAGCTCATTAAATGCTGTTTTAAAACAGACTCAACTGTCAGATTTGTTACAGCTGCAAAATTGGATTGGCAGACAAGTAGCGTAAATTTTCTCTGAAAGCTGTTGAGCTCAGATCACTGTAAGCACAGACTTCATGAACAAAAGTGGTGAACTTGGCTCATAAATATCTTAGACAATTCTTGGTTTGATATCATTAAGTTTGAAAGTATAAAATGTTGGAATATATAAGCTGAGAAATTAGTTCCCTTAATTCTTAACCAATAATAGCAAGGTGTTCCCTTCTTTATTGGATTTGTGGCTGCGTGGGCTTTCTTCCAACCAGAGTTAACAGCACTGACGTTAAATTTTCAAGGGCCAGGATCTTATCACATTTTTGGTCAGCTGCCATCTGTATTTCCCCAGTGTTTCAGTGTTTACTGCTCGGGATGCTTATATTGCAGGAATTGGATGGCCGTACCACATTGAACAGCAAAGCAATTACCCATAATAGCACTATGCAGATTTTTGCATTTTTATCAAAGACCACCACGATCGCTCAATTATCCCAACATTGATTTCAATGCCTGCTGTAGTTAATTTTTTTTGATATATTACCCAATTCCAGACAATATGGAATTTATTTTACATACAGGCGTATGACAACCATTGTTAGGGAGGCAGAAAGCATGGAAAATTCAATGTACAACATTCCAATCACCATTATCATCTGTTAAGTTTAGTTAGTGGTGCAATAAAGAGAGGTATGTCACGGCATCTTAGTCTTGTCGAATGTACATCCTGTGTCATGTGAGATCTCCAGGATGCTTCTTCTGCCTGGATAAACATCTGCAGCAAGTGTCATCATCTGGAGCAACCCGTATTTTGGTCAGCTCGCTGCAAGAGTAGCCAGGCAGAGAGGGATTGGGTCAAATAGGCATGGAGCCAGACAGGTAGTGCAGAAGAAGTCCCCTGGGTGCATCATCCAGACATTTCTGCAGTTTCAGACACGATTACCAGATGGTACGCTACCTCTCTGGGGTACCAGGGTCATTGATGCAACTGCAGAACATTCTGAAAGAAGGGTCAACAGCTAGATTGTGATCAATGTCCGTACTTATGGCAGAGATAGAAAGAGGGATGAGGTTCTGCAGAAAGATTTTAAGGAGCTGGGAAATAATTAGCAGGACCTCAAAGGTATTAATTTTCGGATTACTCCTGGTGCCATGTGCTATTTAGTACAGAAGCAGGAGGATCGTGCAGATGAGGGGCTGTTTAGCACACTGGGCTAAATCGCTGGCTTTTAAAGCAGACCAAGGCAGGCCAGCAGCACGGTTCAATTCCCGTAACAGCCTCCCCGAACAGGCGCCGGAATGTGGCGACTAGGAGCTTTTCACAGTAACTTCATTGAAGTTACTTGTGACAATAAACGATTTTCATTTTTTCATGAGCGTGCAGCTGAAGGGATGCTAAAAGAGGGAGGGCATTAGATTCCTGGGGCCTTGGGAACAGTTCTGTGGGAGATGGGACCTGTACAAGCTGAACTGTTTCCCAAACTGATGATTCAGTACTTCTCCATGTTAAACACCAATTGGAAGAAGCACTGACCGTGGCAATGGCATGGAATATATCCTGGGTGAGTGGGACTTCAATAACCATCACCAAGAGTGGCTGGTTAACAGCACTGCTGACCATGCTGGCCTAAAGGACATAGCTGACAGACTGGGTTTGCGACACGTGATGAGCGAACCAACAAGAGAGAGAAAAACTACTTTACCTTGTCCTCATTGATTTATCTGCTGCGGATGTATTTTTCTATACATCCTGGTACTGGCAGGAATGACCACTGCACAGTCTTTCTGGAGCTGAGGATACCCTTCATCGTGTTGTGTGACACAAATATCAGGCTAAATGGGATAGATGTAGAATATTTCTAGCAACTGGAAACTGGGCTTCCGTATGCCACTGTCGACCATCAGCAGCAGCATTGTATACAACCAGATCCTGTAACCCCATGGCCTGACGTATCCCCCACTCTACCATCAAGCTGGATGTATCAAGCATGGCTCAATGTAGAATGCAGGAAGGCATTCCAGGAGCGCCATGCATACATAAAATCAAGGTGTCAATCTGATGAAGCTACAATTTGGGATGTTTGCATGCCAAGCAGTGGAAGCAACATGTGAAAGACTGAGCTAAATTATCCCACAACCAACTGATCATACCCAAGCTCTGCAGTTCTGCCGCATTCAATCCTGAATGTCGGTGGGCAGTAAAACAACTCACAAATATCCTCATCTTCAATGATGGGAGAGCCCAGCACATCAGTGCAAAAGACCAGGTTAAAACAATTGCAATTATCTTCTGCCAGATGTGCTCCCCCTGATGTCACCAGCATCACTGATATCAGCCTTCAGCCAAATCAATTCACTCCACATGATATCAACAAATGGCTGAATGTACTGGATACTGCAAAGAAACATCGTAAATAGGAGCAGGAGTAGGCCTTTCAGCCCATTGAGCCTGCTCTGCCATTCATTATCTACCTCTATACAGTTTTTCCCCACTCTCCCATACCCCTTGATTAGTATTGTCATTAGTGTGCCCAATGATTGAGCTTCCAGAATCCTCTGGGGTAGAGAATGCCAAAGGCTATGGACCCTGACAACATTCCAGCAATAGTGCAAGAAGACATGTGCTCCAGAACTAGCTACAAGCACCATGTTCCAGTATTTGCAGTGTGGAAAATTGTCTAAGATCCTGTCCACAAAAAGCAGAATCAATACGGCCAATTACTTCGCCATCGGTCTACTCTCAATTATTAGCAAGGTTATGGAAGGAGTCTTTGATAGTGCTATCACTTAATCAGCAATAACCTGCTCACTGATGCTCAGTTTGTGCTCCACCAGAGTCATTCCGATCGTGACCTTTAACAGCCCTTGGTCCAAACCTGGACAAAAGAACTGCACCCAAGAGGTGAGCATGACCGCCCTTGTCATCAAGACATCATTTGGTCAAGTATGGCATCAAGGAGCCCTAGTAAAACTGAAGTCAGTGGGAATTTATCAAAACTGAACTGGACTAGCCATATAAATACTGTGGTTATGAGAGTAGGTCAGAGGCTGGGAATTCTGCGGCAAGTATCTTGTCTCCTGCCTCTCCAAACTTGTCCTCCGTCTACAAGGCACAAGTCAGGAGTGTGATGGCATACTCTTCACTGGATGAGTGCAGCTCCAACAACATTCCAAGAAACTTGATATTATCCAGGACAAAGCAGCCTGCTTGATTGGCACACCGTGCACCACCTTAAACATTCACGCCCTCCACCACCAATGTGCATTGGCAGCAGTGTTTATCATCTACAAGATGCACTACAGCAGCTCACCAAGGTTCGCTTGACAGCACCTTCTAAACCCGCCACCTCCACCACCTAGAAGGACAAGGGCAGCCGATAAATGAGAACAAAACCACCTGCAAGTTTCTTTCCATGTCACACACCATCTTGACTTGGAACCATAATAAAATCTTTATTATCTGGCATGTGTGGGGAATGGATGGTTCCAGTTCATCAGAAAGTCCAGTTAATTGAGAATTCTATTTACCAGTGGAACACAGCATAAATGTCGGAGAGTTTTACGACTGCATCATCTGGCCGCTAGGAGAAGCGATCCTGCGCCACACAGGGGGCCAGCACGGCACTGGAGTGCTTCATGCAGTCTCTGTGGGTTGCCGTCTCCGCGCTGGCAAAATTTTGCCAGCATTGCTGGGGAGGATTGAAACTAGTTTTCTGGGGGATGGGAAACTGAGAATAGTTTCAGAAGGGAGAGAGCCAAAGGTGGAAACGATCTGCAAAATAATTAGTTAATGAATGTGGAAGGCAGAGGAAAGAAAGGCTAACAAATATACAATAAAGGACTTAAGTGATTGGAGGTATATACTTTAGTACCAGTGTAGAAGGTAGGTGATCTGAAGGCACAGCTTTAGACACTTAGACATATATCACAACTATTGCTGTAAAATAGCTTGAAGGCAGAAATGGCAATTCAACATTGCAGTTTAGAAAATTTTCAGTTAAGATAGCGCGGGGGAAAGGAGGAGTGTGTCACAATATTAGTTGAAATGGAAAGAGGGAAATGCGGAAGAGGAGCCAGAGAGTTAAAAGCGTGGGAGAGGAGCTGAAGATTTAAAGCGGGAGAGCAGACGGAGATTTAAAAGCGGGAGAGGAGGCGGAGATTTAAAAGCACGAGAGAAGAGCCGGTGATTTAAAAGCGAGAGAGGAGCCAGAGAGGTAATAGCGCGGAAGAGGAGCCGGAGATTTAAAAGCGGGAGAGGAGCCGGAGATTTAAAAGCACGGGAGAGGAGCCACAGATTTAAAAGCGCGGGAGAGGAGCCGGAGATTTAAAAGCGCGGGAGAGGAGCCGGAGATTTAAAAGCGCGGGAGAGGAGCCGTAGATTTAAAAGCGGGGGAGAGGAGCCAGAGACTTATTTTCTTTCCTTCTTTCCTTCTTTCTTTCTTTCTTTCCTCCCTCTCTCCCTCCCTCTCCCCCTCCCTCTCTCTCTCCCTCCCTCCCTCTCTCCCTCCCTCCCTCCCTCTCTCCCTCTCTCCCTCCCTCCCTCTCTCCCTCTCTTCCTCCCTCCCTCTCTTCCTCCCTTCCTCTCTTCCTCCCTCCCTCTTCCTTCCTCCCTCCCTCTCTTCCTCCCTCCCTCTTCCTTCCTCCCTCCCTCTCTTCCTCCCTCCCTCTCTTCCTCCCTCTCTTCCTCCCTCCCTCTCTCTCTTCCTCTCACTCTTCCTCCCTCTCTCACTCTTCCTCCCTCTCTTCCTCCCCCTCCCTCTCTTCCTCCCCCTCCCTCTCTTCCTCCCTCCCTCCCTCTCTTCCTCCCTCCCTCTCTTCCTCCCTCCCTCTTGCTTCCTCCCTCCCTCTCTTCCTCTCTTCCTCCCTCCCTCTCTTCCTCCCTCTCTTCCTCTCTTCCTTCCCCCCCTCCCTCTTTTCCTCCCTCCCTCCCTCCCTCTCTTCCTCCCTCTCTCCTTGGATGTAGTTACTCCAAAGAATGAAGATAGATGGGTGACGGTGAAAGGGGCTGGGAGGAAGCAGTCAGTACAGGGATCCCCTGTGGTCGTTCCCATTAGTAAAAAGTATACCTCTTTGGATACTGGTGGGGGGGGGATGGGGGGGGGGGGGGGGGACTTACCGGGAGTAAGCCATGGAGTACAGGTCTCTGGCACAGAGTCTGTCCCTGTTGCTCAGAAGGGAAGGGGGGAGAGGAGTAGAGCATTAGTCATTGGGGACTCCATAGTTAGGGGGACAGATCGGAGATTCTGTGGGAACAAGAGAGACTTGTGTTTGGTGTGTGCCTCCCAGGTGCCAGGGTCCGGGATGTCTCGGATCGTGTTTTCGGGATCCTTAAGGGGGAGGGGGGGAGCAGCCCCAACTCGTGGTCCACATAGGCACCAACAACATAGGTAGGAAAAGGGATGGGGATGTAAGGCAGCTACTGCGTGTCCTTGATAAGTATGTACCTGTCAGGCAGGGAGGAAGTGGTCGAGCGAGGGAACCGTGGTTTACTAAAGTAGTTGAATCACTTGTCAAGAGGAAGAAGAGGCTTATGTAAAGATGAGACCTGAAGGTTCAGTTAGGGCGCTTGAGAGTTACAAGTTAGCCAGGAAGGACTTAAAGAGAGAGCTAAGAAGAGCCAAGAGGGGACCTGAGAAGTCCGTGGCAGGTAGGATCAAGGAAAACCCTAAAGCTTTCTATAGGTATGTTAGGAATAAAAGAATGACTAGGGTAAGAGTAGGGCCAGTCAAGAACAGTAGTGGGAAGTTGTGCGTCGAATCCGAGGAGATAGGAGAGGCGTTAAATGAATATTTTTTGTCAGTATTCACACAGGAAAAAGACAATGTTGTCGAGGAGAACACTGAGATACAGGCTACTAGACTAGACGAGATTGAGGTTCATATGGAGGAGATGTTAGCAATTCTGGAAAGTGTGAAAATAGGTAAGTCCCCTGGGCCGGATGGGATTTATCCTAGGATTCTCTGGGAAGCTAGGAGGAGAGTGCAGAGCCTTTGACTTTGATCTTTATGTCGTCATTGTCTACAGGAATAGGAAGACTGGAGGATAGCAAATGTTGTCCTCTTGTTCAAGAAGGGGAGTAGAGACAACCCCGGTAACTATAGACCAGTGAGCCTTACTTCTGTTGTGGACAAAGTCTTGGAAAGGATTATAAGAGATAGGGTTTATAATCATCTAGAAAGGAATAATTTGATTAGGGATGATAGTCAACACGGTTTTGTGAAGGGTAGGCCGTGCCTCACAAACCTTATTGAGTTCTTTGAGAAGGTGACCAAACAGGTGGACGAGGGTAAAGCAGTTGATGTGGTGTATATGGATTTCAGTAAAGCGTTTGATAAGGTTCCCCACGGTAGGCTATTGAAAAAAATACGGTGGCATGGGATTGAGGGTGATTTAGTGGTTTGAATCAGAAATTGGCTAGCTGTAAGAAGACAGAGGGTGGTGGTTGATGGGAAATATTCAGCCTGGAGTTCAGTTACTAGTGGAGTACCACAAGGATCTGTTTTGGGGCCACTGCTGTTTGTTATTTTTATAAATGACCTGGAGGAGGGCGTAGAAGGATGGGTGAGTAAATTTGTGGGTGACACTAAAGTCGGTGGAGTTGTGGACAGTGCGGAAGGATGTTTCAGGTTACAGAGGGACATAGATAAGCTGCAGAGCTGGGCTGAGAAATGGCAAATGGAGTTCAATGCAGAAAAGTGTGAGGTGATTCATTTTGGAAGGAGTAACAGGAATACAAAGTACTGGGCTAATGGTAAGATTCGTGGTATTGTGGATGAGCAGAGAGATATTCGTGGTATTGTGGATGAGCAGAGAGATCTCGGTGTCCATGTACATAGATCCCTGAAAGTTGCCACCCAGGTGGATAGGATTGTTAAGAAGGCATACGGTGTGTTAGCTTTTATTGGTAGAGGGATTGAGTTTCGGAGTCATGAGGTCATGTTGCAGCTGTACAAAACTCTGGTGCGGCCGCATTTGCAGTATTGCGTGCAGTTCTGGTCGCCGCATTATAGGAAGGATGTGGAAGCATTGGAAAGGGTGCAGAGGAGATTTACCAGAATGTTGCCTGGTATGGAGGGAAGATCTTATGAGGAAATGCTGAGGCACTTGAGGCTGTTTTCGTTAGAGAGAAGAAGGTTAAGAGATGACTTAATTGAGGCATACAAGATGATCAGAGGATTGGATAGGGTGGACAGTGAGAGTCTTTTTCCTCGGATGGTGATGTCTAGCACGAGGGGACATAGCTTTAAATTGAGGGGAGATAGATATAGGACAGATGTCAGAGGTAGGTTCTTTACTCAGAGAGTAGTAAGGGCGTGGAATGCCCTGCCTGCAACAGTAGTGGACTCGCCAACATTAAGCGCATTTAAATGGTCATTGGATAAACATATGGATGATAATGGAATAATGTAGATGGGCTTTAGATTGGTTTCACAGGTCGGCGCAACATTGAGGGTCGAAGGGCCTGTACTGCGCTGTAATGTTCTATTGTATGCTGCTAAAAGGATCATCAGTTGAGGCCCTGTGAATTGAACTAAGACACTATTGGTAGTGTACGACAGAACCGTAAGGAGAGATAAAAGAGCAAATTGCTGAGGAGTGCATGAACAATAAGGCAGCAATAGTAGGGGATTTCAGCTACTCTGTGAAAACTAGATAAAATCAGTACAGAGGGTGCCAAAATCTTATAATATATATACTCCCAACGAGGGAAGGGGCAATTCTGACTAATTCTAGGAAATGAAGCTGAATAGGTGGGAGTAGTATCAGTCGGGGGCTATTTTTTTTTTGTTCATAATTCAGTTAAATTTTGCTTAGTTATGGGAAAGTGCATAGACCAGAAATAAAATTTCTCAACTGAGGAATATCAAGCTGAGATGTGACTTAGCAGAAGTGAACTGGAAACACAGATTGAAGGTAAATCAGTGGGGAAGTAATCAAGAAGGACACTGAGAATTCAGAACAATATATTTCCACAAAGAAAAATGATGGGTCTCCCAGGCATAAAGCACATTGATGCGAAAGGGCATATCAGGTGCGATAAGATGAAAAGAGATCTCGGGTGCCATTCTCCGACCCCCCCGCCGGGTCGGAGAATGGCCGTTGGCTGCCGTGAATCCCGCCCCCGCCCCCACCGAAGTCTCCGGTACCGGAGATTGGGCGGGGGCGGGAATCGTGCCGCGCCGGTTGGCGGGACCCCCCGCTGGATTCTCCGGCCTGGATGGGCCGAAGTCCCGCCCAAAAATTGCCTGTCCCGCCGGCGTAAATCAAACCTGGTATTTACCGGCGGGGCCAGGCGGCGTGGGCGGGGTCCTGGGGGGGGGGGGTGCGCAGGGCGATCTGACCCCGGGGGGTGCCCCCACGGTGGCCTGGCCCGCGATCGGGGCCCACCGATCCGCGGGCGGGCCTGTGCCGTGGGGGCACTCTTTCCCTTCCGCCTCCGCCACGGCCTCCACCATGGCGGAGGAGGAAGTGACTCTCCCCACTGCGCATGTGCGGGAAACTGACAGCGGCCGCTGACGCTCCCGCGCATGCGCCGCATTTCCGCGCCAGCTGGCGGGGCAACAAAGGCCGTTTCCGCCAGCTGGCGGGGCGGAAATCCCTCCGGCGTCGGCCTAGCCCCTCAATGTCGGGGCTAGGCCGCCAAAGATGCGGAGCATTCCGCACCTTTGGGCCGGCGCGATGCCCGTCTGATTGGCGCCGCTTCTGGCGCCAGTCGGCAGACATCGCGCCGTTGGGGGAGAATTTCGCCCCTCAATACTACAAAATGTCTGGAGGGGATTTTGCTTTGGAAGTGCAGGTGTGAATTGAAGTAAAAAGGTGAAGTGAGGGCATGAAAAAAATATTGGTGTGTAAAATGAAGGAGGGTCTAAAGATGTTTAATAAATACATAAAGAGCAAGAGACTAATTTAGGAACAGGCCCCTCGGCCTTCCAAACCTGTGCCAATCATGATGCCCTAACTAAAAGTAAAAAAACTTCTGCCCTTACTTGGTCCATATCCCTTTATTTCCTCCCTATTCATGTATCCATCCAGATGCCTCTTAAATGTTGCTAATGTGCCTGCTTCCACCACATCCTCTGGCAGCGTGTTCCAGGCACCACCCACTCTCTGCGTGAAAAACATACCCCGCACATCTCCCTTAAACTTTCCCCTTCTCACCTTGAACCTGTGGCCCCTTGTAATTGACACTTACACCTTTGGAAAAAGCCTCTGACTGTTCACCCTGTCATATGCCTCTCATAATTTTGTAGACCTCTGTCAGGTCTCCCCTCATCCTCCATCTTTCCAGAGAAAACAATCCTAGTTTATTCAACCTGTCCTCATAGCCAACACCCTCGAGACCAGGCAACATATTGGTGAACCTTCTTTGCACTCACTCCAAAGCTTCCACGTCCTTCTGATAATATGGTGACCAGAACTGCACGCAATACTCCAAATGCAGTCTCAGCAAGGTTTTGTATAGCTGCAACATGTTTCCCAACTCTTGTACCCAATGCCCTGGCTGGTGAATGCAAGCATGCCATATGCCTTCTGACTAGACTATAAAGGTAACCTATGCACAGAGATTGAAGAAATTTACATCTGTCTTCAAAAAAGAGAATATGCAGACATTATAATTAAGGCGGAAGAGGTGTTCCACAGGGTTCCGTGTTAGACCTTTACTGTTTGTTGTATGTATTAATGCTTTGGACTTAAATGTGGGAAGCATCTTTGGGAAATTTGCAGATGACACAAAACTTGGCCGTGTGGTTGATAGTGAAGAGGATAGTTTTTGGCTCCAGAATGGCACAAATGGTTTGGTTGAGTAGGCAGAACGTTGGCAAAAGTAATTCAATCCAGAAAAATGTACGGTAATGCGTTTGGAGAGGGTAAATAAAGCAAGGGGATTCGCAATATGCGGGAGGATCCTGAGAGAGCTTAAGGAAGCCAGAGCCTTGGAGTGCATGTCACAGGTCCCTGAAAGTGGCAGGACAGGTGGCTGTGATAAAGAAAGCATATGGAATGCTTTCCTTTCTTGGAAGAGGCATCGAATACAAAAGCAGGGGTGTAATAATAAAATTGTATAAAACTCTTGTTGGGCCACAGCTGGAAATTTGTGTACAGTTCTGGTCATCACATTACAGGAAGGACATAATTGGTCTGGAGAAAGTAAGGAGAAGATTTACAAGAATGTTGCTCGGGCTTCAAAATTGCAATTCTATTCCTTGTTGGGTGTATATATGTTTTAAGAATTCAGTACCCTTGGCACCTTTTTATACTGATTGTATCCCAGTTAATAAAATGGTACTTCAGCAGTGTGATTACCTGTTGTCTTAGTTCAACTCACAGGACCTCAATTGATCATCCTTTTAGCACATCATCCCTCCTTAGCTTTATGTAAATACATTAGTTTCACATAGTGTACCTCATTGTTATTGGTTGAGACCAGTTTAGTCCGAGAGCTAAATATACCAGCATGTCTTTTGGTTGGTACACATTGGTTACAATGGCGTTAGGGCCATTTCCTTTATTGTGGAAGAAACACTGTGTTGTGTCTTTTTTTTCTTGTTCAATTTTTATTGAATGTTGGTGTTCGGGACCAGTGTTGTCCTTGCCACTCTGTAGGCCCTGACTGATCTTGCAGGGTCAGTTGGCCCTCTCTTCACTGCATTGTAAAGAAGCTTGCCCCAGATCATTCACAGTGGGGATGTTGTAAGTGAACTCAAAGCTCTGTAAGGACTCTGCCAGCCAAAATCCTGAAATTGTCACACATTTCGGCAGTACTGACACCACCTATTAGCCCCCGCACCACTCATTATCCCCACCAACCACACTCAGGATTCCAGGCCCTTCCCACTTCATTCCTCCATGCCCCTTACCCATGCTCCGTCCTCCCCAGGATGGCTCTTCCACTTCTCAACCTCCCTCCGCACTGACACACCCTTGCCAGTCCCGACCCTCCTTCCAAGCTGCTAATCTCCTGCTCCTCTTACTTGTGCCATAGAGTTAAATGAGGAAAATCTCTGACCATACACACAACAGCACAAAGCTAACTGGTGCATGCCACCTTTAAACAATCTTGAGTCTGGTGCGATGAGATTCTCACCTGCCACTGATTTTATCCCAAGGGTAAGAGTGATGCACTATCAATTACGACGAGACGAGAGAAGAGAGTAATCGATGCTTTATTACACAGAGATGGGTGGCCTCCTACAGCTGCTGCCGAAATGGCTGCAGTTCGGAGAGCACACACATTTATACTCTGCCTACTGGGCGGAGCCAGCAGGCAGGGATCTACCCCCGTACCTGTAGTACAGGGGCCTTACCGTAATACCCTTGTATGCAGTGCAGTATATACAATATAATACAACAGTGGTGACTACCACAAAGAGTTTATTAAAAACTGTTTCCTAATAACGATTATTCACGACATGAAGGGTTAGAGCTGTCACTGGTCGGCTTAAAGCTCAACACATCGCAAATGTGCCACTGACTTGATCTCTGCATTACAGCCTGTCGTGGGGAAATTTACATTTTGAGTCAAGTTACCCCGCACGTCACGTTTGCTCCTCTTGTGGGCTCCATTTTTTAAAAAAACGCAGATGTGCAGTTCAATGTGGAATCAGGTGAGAATATTTTTTTTAAGTAGTTTCTTAAATTTTCTGTATTTGGTACAGAGAAAAAGAGCATTCT
This sequence comes from Scyliorhinus torazame, assembly GCF_047496885.1. Lineage (NCBI taxonomy): Eukaryota > Metazoa > Chordata > Chondrichthyes > Carcharhiniformes > Scyliorhinidae > Scyliorhinus > Scyliorhinus torazame. The sequence goes on along the minus strand of NC_092725.1, from coordinate 114,407,070 downwards.
TTCAAGAAAACTTAAAGATGAGTGGATTGGAGATTGAAGCAACGAGATCGGTGAGTGCCCATTTGATTTTCATACTTTCCACTGTTCAATCGATCCAGTAGAAATCTGGCCCAAGGGAGTGCTGCCACCCTGCATGGTTTTCCAGGGCCCAATTTTAATGCTGTCAAACGGTTAAACTCAGGCTAAGTTCTTAATAAGCAGTGTACATGGCATATATTTTGTATCAGAAACGAGTTTATGTTCTTTTTCCCTCTGTTTTCCTCCCCCTCCTCACCTAAAAGTATTGCATAGAAACATTGAAAATAGGAGGAGTAGGCCATTCGGCCCTTCAAATCATTCTCCACCATTCCATATGATCATAGCTGATCATCCAACTCAGTAACCTGGTCCAGCTTTTCCCCATATCCTTTGATCCCTTTAGCCCAGGCACTTTATCTAACTCCTTCTTGAACACATGCAATGTGTTAGCCTCAAATCCTTTCTGTGGATTCCACAGGCTCACCACTCTCTGGGTGAAGAAATTTCTCATCATCTCAGTGGTGTAGTATAATGATATTTATTATCATCCAACGTTGAATTTTCCATTGCTCATGTTGGTAGGCTAGTCTATCATGGAGGTGTCAAGTCCAGAATATATATATGCACATTTCCCAACACGGTGGTTTGGTAGTGGGCAGCAGTGGGAACCCTGGTTGTTTTTAATAGTACCTAGAGCAAATAATAGGGTGCATTGCCTTGGAAAATGTAATTTTCAAAGCTAAATCATTCATGCCTCCTAACAGCAAATGCCTGGGCCAGGATTCTTCAAAACGGCGGCTATGTATTGACGACGGGGTAAACAGTGGAGTGTTTCACGCTGGCGTTAACGGGCCTCTTGGCTCAGCGATTCTGTGGCCCACAGGGGCCAGCACGGTGGCGGAGTGCTCCATACAGCTCCGGCTGCCTAAATGCTGCCCTGCACTGCCAGCCGCGGGTAGGCCCCCTGAAGAAGGTAGGCCCCCTAGATCACGTGCCCGCCGATCAGTGGTCCCCGATCGCGGGCCTGGCCGTCGTGGTAGCCCCCCCGGAGACTGATTTCCCCCCCCTCTCCCCCTCCCCCCCTGCCCTCCCACCAGGACGGCCACCTCAGCCGCGACACTGAGCTCCCGCCAGGTGGAACGATATGTGAACCACACCGGCGGGAACTCGGCCGGTCGACCATGGAGAATTGCAGCGGGGGCCTCTTTCAACGGCCCCCGACTGCTGCCGATTCTCCGGTCGCCAGAGGTTCGCGTCCAGGCGTCGGACCTGATCGCGGGTCTGACGCCCCATTCTCCACCGTCGCGCTGAGCGAGATTTTGGCGTGGAGGCTCTGAGAATCCCGGCCCTGATCTTTCAGTCTGTCAATTGATTCAGCTCACACCCATTCCTATCCCATATTTTTCTGCCTAGTTTTCAACCCGAGTACACTTTTATTCCTGACTGGTGCTACCTCAATTAGTGGTTGGTCTTCTGCTCTTTCTTTGGCCTTTTACTCCTGATCTGCCCTTTCCTCCGTCTGCCTCCTGAGCACCATGCTCTGCATTCTGTTTACTTGCCTTGTTCCTTTTGTCACTTTTTGTACTCTGTTGGGACAAACTGATTTTTCATTTTTAAAGTGCTCATTGTTGACAGTGCATTTGCTGATTAATTTCAAAGTGCAATGTTTTTCTGGCTTTTGGGACATCAGTGGGAATTTTGTGCCAGGGTCTTTAAATGTTGGTAATGCTAAAAGGCAACAAAATGGAAAAAGAATGAAGATAGGTGAGCATGAGGAGAGGGTGTGTCAGGTCCAGGGGCAGCAACGCTAAAAGTTGAGGGGATTTGAGATGTGTTTACTGGGACAGAAGGTGAAACAAAAAATGTCAGGTGATAAATGTAGATGGAAAATGGGCTGCGTAGGGAAGCCTAATCAGGAGGAAGATAGCTAGGTAATAACAGGATGTGGAGAGAGGATCAGTGAAATGAGAATACGAATGCCTAATGGCAGGGGTATGCAGGAGTTTCAAGTGGAATAAATGGCCTTGGTTTTGTGACGACCAAACTGTCAGAATTCACCGTCACTCTACTGAAACGAACAGCAACTTTGGGAGTCCACGCATGAGCAGAATCCAGATGTTGCTGTCACTGATTCTACACTCCTGCAGAGGATGCGTTGTTGAAGATCCCCCTCACTTCCTAAGCAATCAGTGAATTGACTAACACCTCCACTCTTACGCAGTCGGGCTTCCGGTAAATCAATTGAAAAAGTTGTACCTTGTTGAATAAGGTGTATGTAATGACTTACGCCAGGCCTTTGAGATTGGCCAATTAGAATACGAATTCCCTGATTAGTGGCCCAATCAGGGAACCCCTTTCTGTGTATATAACAGGGAGGTTCAGATCCTCTGCACTCCCGGTGTAGACAGTAGACTGAATGGTCATGGTTGTTCAGCTGTTGGGTTTGTAAATAAAAAGAATTCTGGTGACGGGACTTCTGCCTCCGTGGACTTATTACAGTGTAATTGGGTTTTCAGTGGTGTACTGAGTTCATAGTCACTGTTAAGCAACCGTACTGGCCCTGAAAAGTGAATTCTATTTGTGTGGAATGCCAGATAATGACATAGGTGCAGGAGTAGGCCATTTGGCCTGTCGAACCTGCTCCACCATTTAAACCGATCATGGCAATCTGCCACCTCAACCCCATCTTCCTGCACTATCCCCGTATCCCTTGACGTCATTAACATGCTCAGCCCTTATAGGTAGAGAATTCCAAAACTTCACCACCCTCTTAAGTGAAGAAATGAGTCCTTCCTGTCCATTATGATAAAAATGCACATTTCTGAAGTAAAATGATTAAAGACGGTTTATAATATTTTAGTTCCTATCTTAATCCTATATAGTTACTTATTTTGCTATCTGAGGGTGGGGCCCAGTGATGGGGTTCAGTGCATTAGTCTAATTATAGAATCCCTACAGTGCAGAAGGAGGCAAAAAATCGCTATGCACTGCTCTGCTGTTAGCTTCGTGAAAAACAGCAGCTCACACTTCATGAAACTTAGGTGGAAGTTTTCCGTATTTGCACATTATCACTCCAGAAAGCCAAGCTAGTAATTACAATTATGTGACCCTAATGATTTGTTAATGACTAGTTAAATCTCTATGGCCCAGAAAATTAACAATTAAAAGTCTCATTCCTGCACATTGAATATTTTTTACAAGTCAAATTTCAAATGTTTAAACATTTTAGTCGTTTACTTTCTATCTCTCTTATTCTCGCTCTTAGTCCAACTATTTCACCCTCTTTATTTCACTTCTAGTACCTTTGACATCAAATTTGCTCACTTTAATTTGCCCCCCCCTCTGTCCTTTCTCTGCTTAGATCTCAATCCTTGCAGCTGATTCCTTAGGTAGATACAGTGATGAGGTCATTGTACACCAAGATCAGATCCCAGGTGTCCTGTACCCCTCATTGTGCCATTATAAACTCACACTTGGCAAAACAATTCTGCGCTTAAGGGTACATGAAGAAATCAGACGCACAAGAGATACCCCACTACTGAAAATTCGAAGCCATTATAATGTTTTTAGAATAGGCAAAGAAAATTGCAGTAGCTCCATGGAAAAGGCCTATTTTTTGAATGCAATAATTTTTTAAATTTCCCCCTCATTATAGATTTCAAACTCTGTGAGTAGACCCATCTCACTCACCACTGCAGCAGTGGTTATAATAATAATCTTTATTAGTGTCACAAGTAAGCACATTAACACTGAAATTAAGTTACTGTGAAAATCCCCTAGTCACCACACTCCGGCACCTGTTCGGGTACATTGAGGGAAAATTCAGAATGTCCAATTCACCTAACAAGCATGTCTTTCGGGACTTGTGGGAGGAAACCGAGCGCCCAGAGGAAACCCACGCAGACACGGGGACAACATGCAGACTCTGCACAGACCGAGCCCAAGCCAGGAATCGAACCTGGGACCCTAGCGCTGTGAAGCAACAGTGCTAACCACTGCACCATCGTGCTGCAAGGGCTTGCTGTCTAAGTTTTCACTATAAAGTTTGCTACATCAGAAATTTCCCTACAGGGCACATTATGTTTTTCATCCATTTATATGATATGTATGTACACAATCATTCATAAGGAGTTGACCGATTTTGATGGATCTGAGTGACACTTCCCTTATGAAGTTACTTTAATGATACAATTGCTTTATTCATTTTTGAAACAGGACCTGACATGTTCTCTGAAATCTCAATGTTAGTTATTTATGCTAGCTGTTTGTACAGTGCTACCAGTTTATAAATAGTCAGTTATCGTGCATACATCTGGCCTGAGGTCACTTATGACAGCAATGTATATCCATGATGGGCTGATGTCTGCTGCCGCAGTGTAGATTTGTCCATTTTCATGTGGACAATGGTCACCCAAACATTCAAAATAATGTAAATGAAAACACAGCAAGAGAATCCTGGATGTACTCCGTGAATCTGACAACATCCGTGGAGAGAGAAAAGAGTTAACTTGCCAGGTCATCGAACTGAAAGGTTAATTCTGTTTCTCTCTGGACATGCTAATTATTTTTCTGCTTTTATTTCAGATTTCCAGCATCTGCGGTATTTTGCTTTTGTCTTACTTTAAAAATGTGTTTGTGCAGTGTTTCAGATTGCTAAATTGTGTTCGTAGGTTATAGATCCCAACTGTATTTTTCTGAAAATCCATGCACCATGGGTTCTTCTCTGTCGTTATGCCGAAACCCTTCATATCAAGCTACCTCTCCAGTCCAATGATATGAAGCCGAAAACTTCCACATTCAACTGCATCACGAGGATTTTCTCAGTGGATGAAACCAAAATTCCGCCGGAGCCGGAATTTTTCACTGCTCCATTTGAGATGGAGCACATTGACAGTTTCCAAACTGCCGATCGTGATTCCTTCTTCACACCAGCTACTCGAAGCAGAATAGTAAGTTAATGAAAAACTACGTTACCACCATCTCCTCGTCTGTTACTGTATTAAAAAATAATTTACTGACGTATGTTCAGAACTTCTCACCTATGTGATCAAATACAATCTTCAACTAAGCAATCATTCTTATGGTAGATATTTGGTTCAACTGTGCACAGAGGGACTTCCTATGAAGGAACTTGGCACATCTCCCTCAGTATCATCTTTCCTATTTTAGTTTACAATGAACAATCTTTCAGCAATTCTCTTTACATTCAAAAGTTGACCGCTGTTCTTATAATAATCTTTATTAGTGTCAGAAGTAGGTTTACATTAACACTGCAATGAAGTTACTTTGAAAATCCCTAGTTGCCACACTCCGGCACCTGTTCGGGTACACTGAGGGAGAATTCTGAATGCCCAATTCACCTAACAAGCACGTCTTTTGGGATTTGTGGGAGGAAACCGGAGCACCCGGAGGAAACCCACGCAGACACTGGGAGAATGTGCAGTCTCCACACAGACAGTGACCTAAGCTGGGAATCGAACCCGGGTCCCTGGCGCTGTGAAGCAACAATGCTGACCACTGTGCTACTGTGCCGCCCTTCTTGTGTTCTTGTAAGTAATCGCCCTTTCAATCTAATTCTGCAGGTCAAGTATCTTCTGAATCGTTGTGAATATAAAAGAGGGAATTCAAACAAATTTGGTATCACAAAGCTTTTGGACTCAAAGTCATACAGCGCGGCCTATCCCCTCCATGATGTAAGTAATTTTAGATAGTTAATTGTTTCGCAAAACTTGTCAGCCAGTTATTGCTGAATGAGGTGAATGTAAACTTATTATAGACAGAAAATAGAACATTATTTTGAGCAACATTGGATAATTAGACAATTATTGACTGATTCTATTAGAGGGTGGGATATAATGCATCCCTACATGACGAGAAACATTACTTTCAGACCCACGTAATCATGGGAGAGGCCTGTGTTTTGGTGGCGGGAATGCCTTGTGATTAAGCTGGTGGTGCGAACGGGACCCGTGGAGGAAACTTGCCCATTATTGAGCCGAATGATATCAATTATCCCTGATCCCACCAGTATTTTGGACAAAGGGACTCGGGGACCAAGTGCAAGTGGCAAGCCTGTCCTGTGTCTCAAGGCCACCAGGCACAGCAGCCTTCTTGGAGCAGGTCCCTCTTTGAAAGGGACTTATGTCTGATCAAGAGACCCAGCATTGGGCAGAGGGTGCCCACTGAAAGCCACCCCCTTGTCCTTGCATTCAGCCCACTCTGACGTCTCGCGGCTGCAATCCCATCCCCACAACCCCCCTCCTGCCCTCACTCACCTTTGGCCTATGGTCCCTCATCGATCCTCAGGCTCAGATGAGCACATTTCCAGCAGTAGCTACCCCTTCTGGTGCCATGGACAGCAATGAGGAGCTTCCAGTCTCTGATTGGCCAGCAGATCTCAGTGGGTGGGATTTCCACCCCCAAGGTCCTTGATCCTGGGGAAATTCCAACAGCGGCTAATACATTGTGGTGCTTACTTGTCTCTTCCAGTCTAAATTCAACCAGAAATCATCAGAGTCATCATGCCACAATGAGAGATACCTTCTATATGAGGAGTGGGCTCACCCCAAGAACTTCTACAAACTGCAACCCCTTGATCTTATCAGGTACTCCATTGTTTCATCTGTAACATAAATTATTACAATAGTAATAATCCAGTTGTACTCACAAGCAATGTTCCCTCTAATTTCCTATTGCTCTTGGCAGCCTATTTGATGCACTGTGCAGTTCTTGTGGACAACCTGTTTATTCCCTGCACAGCACATCGTAGCTTGGAAAGGGGTGAGCAACAGGGTTCTTCAAATTGAATTTGTATAATATAGAAAGAAAACTCGGGCCAAAGGTGAAAGGACAGTCTGCTACTCGGTCATCTGAAACAGCAGTGTTTTTTAGGGCAAAATAGTGCTGAAGAGCACCTGGAGCTCTAGTCATTTCATCCAGGGCAGGATTTAACGGCTGTTCATGTCGGTGGGAAATTTCGGTCCCAAGCTGGCGCATGGGTTTATTGGCGATGAGGGGTGCGGTCAACAGGAAAGCCTGTTGACAAAGGCAGGACTGGTAAATCCCATTGGCGGGCTGCCTCTGTTGCCGAAAAACACGCAGTGGGGTGGGAGGTATATTCCACCCTCTGTCACTTCCTATGGCTAGCGACAAAATGTTTGCTTAAATATGGCTAGAATTGGATTCATTACCCATCAATGCATACACATCCATTGATGTGATGGGAGGCACTACCATTCCCTGTTAAATTAAATGAAGTGTAATGCAGATGTTAAATTCAAAAGACTTTTATGCGGCGTTTGATGAGAGAAGAAAAATGCAAGGGAAAATCATTTGACATCTGATATAGCTGAGAAAAAGAAATCTAAAAGCTTAGTCTGTGATTTCCACCACAGTTCATTCATAATAAAATAGTATCATGTTTTGGGACTGGAAATGCAAGCACATAATGTGAGGTAGTTCAATCTGTGGACGCGCTGGCATGGCAGGGGGAGGGTTGGACTAGGTTGTCGATGGACGGGTCGGAATCGTAACCTCTAGCCAGAGAGATGTGGTGGGAGTGGCTACATTGGGTTCCATAGACTTTGAGTTGGTTCATGTGGAACCAACCAGTTTTACCATTGGGGTACATTATCTTGTACACTGAGGAGCTCACTTTGTCCGAAATGGAGTAGGGTCCTGCAAATTTGAGGGAGAGGAAAGAACTGGGGTTGTAGAGGGAAACCATTAATTGCTGACCGACTGTATACTCTACGGGGTGGACGGTTTTGTCAAAGCAGGCTTTACTCTGCTTTCTTCTAGCACCTAGTTGGACAGCTGCAGTGAGCTGTGCTGCTTTAATATTCTCTGTGACTTGTTGGACTGCTTTTTCATGGGTGAGGGCGGTGACTGTGGGGCTTGCCAAATCGAGACCTAATAAATATTCAATTTCTTTCATGGGTCGTCCGGTCATGAGAGTGTGGGGGATGAAACCTGTGGAACTGGAAATGGTGTTCCGAATAAACATAAGGGCGAATGGGAGAACTGTGTCCCATGTGGTGTTATTCTGCTGCATCATCTTTCTAATGGTCGCTTTTAAAGTGCGATTCATTCGTTCAACAATGCCGCTGGATTGGGGTTAATACGCTATGTAAAATTTTTGCTTGATTCCTAAAATTGTTAGAACATTTTGCATGACTCTGCCGGTGAAGTGGGAACCTTGGTCTGACTCAATGCTGCGGGGGAGACCCCAGCGTGTAAATATCTGTTGGGTCAAAATCTTAGCTGTGGCCTTTGCTGTGTTCGTCCGTGAGGGAAATGCTTCTACCCATTTTGTAAAGGTGTCTATAACAACTAAGATGTATTTGAAACCATTTCTACAAGGGGGAAGGTGGCCAATTTAGTCGAGTTGCAAATTTGTCCAAGGGCCATTAACAGGTCAGGTGTGGCATAATTGTCCTTTCTTTGTGTATCGTTCCGGATTGTTTTGTGCGCAGATAAGATAATTCTCTACATAATGTGTTACATCGGTTTTTAAATCGGGCCACCAACAGAATAGTCTTAAATGGGCAATGGGTATTGTCTATCCCCTGATGTCCGTCATGAAACTGGTAAATTATCTGGTTTCTGTCCTGGGTGGGGACCACATAAATTCCATTTTTCAAAACTATGCCGTCCTGTACCGTCAGTGAGTCCTTCCATTTATCGTAGGGGGCTGGGAAGTTGCTGTCTAAAATCTGTTTGAGAGTGTCGTCTGCCTTTTGGGCTTGGTCTGAGAAACCTGGACTGCATGTATTGGTTCGCTTTCGGGGGGCTGCCAAAAGTGACCATGGCGTGATCCTGCCTTGGCTAAAGCATCTGCCTTTACATTATGGATGGGGACGAACGATCATAGAATTGCATAGAATTTACAGTGCAGAGGGAGCGCATTTGGCCCATCGAGTCTGCACTGGCTCTTGGAAAGAGCACCCTACCCAAGGTCAACACCTCCACCCTATCCCCATAACCCAGTAACCCCACCCAACACTAAGGGCAATTTTGGACACTAAGGGCAATTTATCAGGGCCAATCCACCTAACCTGCACATCTTTGGACTGTGGGAGGAAACCAGAGTACCCGGAGGAAACCCACGCACACACGGGGAGGATGTGCAGACTCCACACAGACAGTGACCCAAGCCGGAATCGAACCTGGAACCCTGGAGCTGTGAAGCAATTGTGCTATCCACAATGCTACCGTGCTGCCCTAATGCTGCCCGTGATGGCTTCTCACTTTAATTATACCGTACGTGCGGTCTGAGGCTGTCCTAAGAATGTGTTTCAACAACGGGGCAGAGGGTAGGGGTTTTCCATCAGCGGAAACAAATCCCCTCGATTCCCACAGGGGCAGGAATTCTGTTAAGCTATTGCATACATATAGACTGTCCGAATATGTCTGCGGGGGTTGGGGAAGAATCTGGGTGTTGCACTACATATGCTATGGCTGCGAGTTCTGCTGCTTGTGAACCTAAATGGCCGGGCAATTTTAAAGAGATGTCTTCTAATGCGCGTCCTCTACATAAATTCCACAACCAGTTATTCTCTTTCCATTTTCTATCTTGGAGGAACCGTCTACATAAATCTTTAAGGCATTGCCCGTGGTCTGGGAATCCTGTGTTTTACTGCCTGCACGTGGGTGTAATGACCTTGGAATAAAGGGTCCTGTGTGGTGTTGGGCTGCTATGATCTGGCACTCGTGGGGTCCCTGCATACTGAAGATTATCCGCCAGAAATGTGTGGGTCTTGGTACGTTTGACAGTAATGTCCCTTCCTTGGAACTGCAGTGTCCAGCGAGCTGCTCTGATTTGGCTGACTGAACCGTCCTTTAATCTACCATCTAACAAGAGGTGCGTTGGAGTGTGCTCGGTTAAGATCGTTACTGGGTTAAGGCCTGTGAGGTACGCGAAATACTGTACTGCCCAAAAGACTGCAAGCAAGGCTGAGAATCCTTGCTCTATGGGGTCCAAAACTCTTGAAGCATCGGCTACGGGTCCTAAGCGATCATGTCGTTCCTGCAGGAGTATTGCTGATAGGGTTTGGTCGGTGGTTGCTACTTCTATGGCATAGAGCGAGTGAGTGTCTGGAACTTGCAAAGCGGGGGCTGTGCCTAGGGCGCGTTTTAATTCTTCAATGGCATCTGTGTGCTGCGGAAGCCATTCCCATGGGACGTCTTTTTAAGGAGTTCTGAGTGGGGCTGCTTTTGTGGCAAAACCATGTATATGGTTCCTACAATATCCTACTAAACCTAGGAATGACCGGAGTGCAGTGATGTTGTGGCACAGGAGCAATGTAACAATTGATTCGATCCGTTTGTGTTCAATTTCTCTCTTCCCGTCGGTGATAATGATGCCTAAGTAAAGGACCTTTTCTTTTAAGATCTGGGCCTTTTTGGGGTTGACTTTCCATCCGATGGATTGCAGGAGGCCAAGTAATTCCAATAGGAGCTGTACATGCTCCTCCTTTGTGTCCGTCTGTAGGGGTAAGTTGGCTACATACTGTATAAGGCATTCGGGTCAGGAAAATTTGGAAAGTTCATTGGCCAATTGTCGGTGGAAAATGGAGGGGGAGTTGTGGACTCTTTGCGGGAGGCATGTCCACGTGTACTGCTGCCCTTGAAATGTAAACGCAAACCTTGTCTAACGGGATGGACCAAAAGCCATTGCTGATGTCCAGCACTGTGAAGTACTTTGCCTGTACTCCCTGCTTGAGCATGGTCTCGGGACTCGTGGGGGTCGCTAAAGGGGTAACCTTGTTAATTTCTCGATAGTCGATCATTAATCGCCATAAACCATCGGGTTTTTTTTACAGGACAAATTGGGGCATTATTTGTGGACGCTATGGGCCGAATAACTCCTTGGTCTAATAAACGATTGATAACTTTAGAAATCTCACCCTCGGCTTGCTGTGGGAAACCGTATTGCTTCTGTGGCTTTGGGTCGGGACCTGAAGCTTTTGTTTCACGAGGACCTCTCTCATTGTTTGGTCTGTACTAATGGTTTGCAGATCAAACCAATAGTCTCCTACTGAGCAAATCCTATGTCCATAATCCCCTACTGTGAGCGTAGCGGGGGCTCGAGCTGCTTTGGCCATTCTCCATACACATTTATTCACTGGATCAAAGGAAAGATTATGGGAGTTCATAAAATTGATTCCTAGAATGTGCTCGGCTGTTTGGGGCAAGTCGACTAAAACAACGGGGTGCCTGGTGCTTATGTTCCCTATCTGAATATCTACGGGGGCTGTGATGTATCCCTGTTGCATACGTCCGGTAAATCCACGAAGGGTGATGGTGTCTGTGGTGTGCCATTTGTCACGTTGAAACATGGTGGAGGAATTTAAAGTGGTGCGAGACCCTCCTGTGTCCCAAAGATATTCGACTGGTTGTCCCCGGATTGTGCCTGTGACTACTGGTCTGCCTGATTTGTCGCAGAGTGTGTCGCAGACCCAAGTTGGGGAGTCTGAACACCGTCAATCTGTGGAATTGACCACTAAATCGCCTGAACGGGCACTAACAGTATGCATGGGCCTACCATTGTTTCTCGGTGGGGGGTTTGGTTGTTGGTGTCGGTGCTGTTTCGGGGGGTTCTGTCGGCATTCGCAGGCGTAATGTCTCGTGTGTCCACAATTGTAGCAACCTCGCGGTGCCTGTGCTCTGGGGTGCTGTCCCTCATGTCTATCCTCGCTTATCCATGCTGGGTTCTGGTTAGTCCTGACTGGGTGCATATTTGCTTCTATCTGTTCCTGATCTGCCTGTCTGTGTAGGGATTGTTCCCATGATCTGGAGAGTCTCTTTAAAACACAAACCTCAGTATGTGCGTGGTCTGCGGGGTCGTAATTCACACAAGCCTTTTGGCCTCCTTCTGTGGCATGCGAGACTAAAGTACCATTTAGTGGTGTCTTCCTCATTTAAGTGTGTGCGGTTCAAATCCCCAAATACTGCCTTAAAATGGGTCCATAGGCGACCTGCAAATGCGGTAGGATGCTCTCCCTTTTGCCTACAATGGTTCATACCCTCAACTGGATCTCCTTTGTTCTCCCCGATTGCGTCTAAAATGGCCGTTTTCATTTCCTGTAGGGTTCCTCCTGCTACATTTTGGGATTCAGGCAAAGCTGATCTTATGGACTGGCTAAGGCTTGTAACTGAGTTTAACTCCCTCTCTTTCATCCAGACCGTACATAACTTTCTGTTGGCGCACTTCCTCAAAGAAGTTATGTGGGTCTGCGGTGGGCTGAAATGGAACAATTTTGGTGCAAGCATCTCTCAACTGCGTTATGGATAGTGGGGTGGTGTAAACAAAATCAGGCTCCTCCTGATCCAAGGACTTGCGCTGCATGGTAACCGGATTCATGGGGGTCGAATTGTGAGTGGTGGTGGGTGCTGCCTGTGCAGTTGGTGCTGCGAGTGCTTTTCTTTTCGGGGTGTGGAGATTCTGATTTCCCGTGCCCTCTACATATCTTTGGGCGCTTTTGTTTAATTCTTGCCAATCGGGGGCACCTTTCTCATCTAAATTTTGTCCAAAGGTATACCTAAATCCATTCTGCACTGAAAGCAGTTACTGTAATTTGTCTATCTGTTGTCTGCATTTCGCGTGGTCTACTGTACTCTGTCTCTGTTCTTTCGTGGAGCTGTGGAACGCTCGCAAAGCTGCTTTTAAATCCGCGCATTGACTACTTAACTGTGCTACCTGCTGTTCTGTTTCTTCTCTTACCAGGATTGCGCGCTGTGTATCTTGGTAGACTTTATCGTACTGGGTCTGAAAGCTGCTAAGGTGAACTAAACAAGATTGGTGTGCACGTATCACATCAGCCATCTCCTTATCTTTAGCTACTAACTGTTCCCGGAGTTGCTCAATAATCTTTTCACTTTCATTACTGTTTCCCTCATTCTTTTCCTCCTTCTCAATTAACTGCCTACGGAGCGTCTTCACGACCTCCTCTGTGCCTCACAACTGTGCCAAACAGGACATATTGCCATCGGCTTTCGGACTTTTGCTGCATTTTTCTTATGGACCTCCGTTAGCTTGTCCCACCAAGTTTGTCCTATGCTTCCTGGACCTGACTCGTCATTCGCACAAAGATTGGACCAAAGGGGCCATCCTTTCCCCTTCAAATACTTCCTCAACACTTCCTCCCATATGGGGCTTTGCTCTGCTCTGTTGGCTCGTTAAATGTTCCATCGCTTTGGTGGCCATTGCTTCTAATATCTCTTTTCCTACCTCTAATCTCTCGTTTCCTATCTTTAATCTCTGTTTCCTATTGTTAATTTGGGACAGGGGGCTAAGGTGGCGATTTGAACTGTGGGTATGGCCTAAACTATTTTCCGGTTCACAATTCCCTCAATAGTTTTGACACAATCTAACGAGTTTACTTTATATCCCTGTTAGTACTGTTATTGAAAATATGGAAAGATGTGTCATTTGAAACATGGAAGTCTGGCAATATCTGGTCTGAGAGAAACATGAGAGAATACAGGGCAAGATCCCACAAAGGGTTAACAGCAGCTGCCAGGGAAGGATTGTAAAATGCAGATAGCCTTGATCAAGCAGGCTTAGCAAACGCACAGGATTTTGAATGAAGCCAAAAACAATGGCTCACACCTTCATTGCAAGTAACTATCTTAGTAAGCAGCTGGAAAAGAAAGGATGAGGTTCAGTTGAATTTGCTGACAATTCTAGGTGTGAAATGTTGCTAATACCAGGTAAATTAAAGAAAACTGGAGACTATCTGTCTATGAGAAACATAATTCAAAGCCAAAATCAAAGTCAAAATTATGAGCCGAGGACACAATTGGAAAATAAAACTATAGAAATGACAGGAACCAAACCAAAAGTAACACCTCTTGAAGTCAAAGCATTTTTGAATATCACAAAGGACACAATGTAATCAGATCTATGAGATGAGGTTATGTCAAAATGAATACTTAGTTGGATTAGAATGTTTAGATCAAAGATACTTTTTACAATCAAAGAAAATCAAGAGTTACTTTACAATAAAGTCATAAAAACTAGATAACTGTTAGAAAAATATATAAACCCGAAGAAAGGGGACAGCCAGCAGAGCCAGCTCTCACAGCTCGGTACATGGGAAAGATAGAGCTTTGCAACTGAGCTAACCAGCGAATACATCTAAAGAAGATCAGACTTTAAAGAAGATTGATTGTCAAGTTGGGCCTGAAGGTCCCTTCAACCAACCAGAAGGATCCAGAAGCAAGATCTTTTTCCTTTCTATAAAAAAAGTATTTGCAGCTTGTAAAAGAAAAAATATTATAATAAAATAACTTAATTTAACCTGAAATAGTGGTTATTCCAAAGTCTACTTTATTTACTTAGCAATACAGGACCCAGGATCGATGCTACTAAGTGGTAAGTAGATGAAATCTTCGGTGAAGGTATGGGTTATACCGGGGGATAACTTGAAAATATCGTTTGACCTGAATAGCACCCACTGAGTCCTATTGTTCTGGGGACCGGGCCATTAAAATGCAAACAAGTGGGGGTTTCGATCAGGTCTAGCTACCTGCATTTCAAATACACAGAAGCTCTATCTGTCCGAGTCCTGGGTTGGCCATAATTCCCATGGTCCTTTGCAGGTGGCCATCTCAGATGGCTACATACCTGCTTCAAGAAGACCACTATCATACCGGTCGGTGCCAAAGAAGAACCAGGCAACATGTTCTCAATGACTACCTACCAGAGGCCCTGACATCTATTATTCTGAAGTGCTTCGAGAGGTTGGTCATGAGACACATCAACTGCAATCTTCCAGATTAACCCACTGCAATACGCCAACTACCACAACCGGTCCACAGCAAATGTCCCTCGCCCTACACTCAACACTAACGCACCTCGACAACAAGGACCCCCACATCAGATCCTGTACATTGACTACAGCTCCGTCTTCAACACCATTATCCCAGTCAAGCTCATATCCAAACTCGAAAACCTAGAACTCGGCTCCTTCCTCCTGTAACTGGATCCTCGCCTTTCTGACCCATAGACCAAAATCAATAAGGATAAACAACACCACCTTCTCCACGATAGTCCTCAGTACTGGGCCCCGCAAGGCTGCGTACCTAATCCACTACTATACACACGACTGTGTGGAAACATTCGGCTCCAATCCATCTACAAGTTTGCTGATGACACTTCCGTAATGGATCAGATCTCAAAACAACGGCACATCAAGAGTACAGAGGGAGATAGAGAATCTAGTGGAATCGTGTAACAACAACAATCTCTCCCTCAGCAAAAATAAGAGCTGCTCATCGACTTCAGGAAGCGTCGTTCACTCCTCTGTCTGCATCAGTGGTGCCGACGTGGAGATGGTGGACAGTTTCAAATGCCTAGGTGTAAACATCACTACCGATCTCTCCTGGTCCATTCACATCGGAGCTATGACGAAGAAAGCACAACTACGTCTATACTTCCTCAGGAAATTTGGCAAGTCCACAACGACCCTTAATAATTTCTATAGATGTACCATAAAAAGCAACCTATTTGGTTGCATCACAGCCTGGTATATCAACTGCTCAGCCCAAGACGGCAAGAAACTACAGAGAGTCATGAACACATCCCAGTCTATTACGGGAGCTCGCCTCCCATCCGTTGACTGTCTACACCTCCCACTGCCTTGGGAAAGCGGGCTATACGATCAAAGACCCCTCCCACCCGGGCTATTCTCTCTTCCAATCTCTGCCATCGGGCGGAAGTTACAAATGTTTGAGAACACGCACCAATAGATTCAAAAACACTTCTTTCCACTTCTTCTTCCTGAATGACCCTCTTAAGGTCTGAACTGATCTACCAACGCATCTTCTCTACACTATATACCCCACCCGCTTGTCTACATGTATGTATTTTCATTATGTATCCTCATGTATTTATCATATGTTCTATGTTTTAATTCACAATCCTTTGAGAGAAGTAATTTCTCCTCTGTTTTAAATCGGCTACCCCTTATTCCAAAATTGTGACCTCTCGTTCTAGATTGCCCCAAAAGAGGGTGGCACAGTGGTTAGCACTGCTGCCTCACAGCTCCAGGATTCTGGGTTCAATTCTTGCCTCGGGTGACTGTCTGTGAGGAGTTTGCACCTTCTTCCCGTGTCTATGTGGGTTTCATCCCACAGTCCAAAGATGTGCAGATTAAGTGGATTGGCCATACTAAATTGCCCCTTAGTGTCCAAAAGATTAGGTGGGTTATGGGGATAGGGTGGTGGCGTGGGCTTAAGTAGGGTGCTCTTTCCAAGAACCGAATGGTCCCCTTCTGCACTGTAGATTCAATGATCTGCTCTCTGTCTACTTTGTCAATACTGTTTATCTTCTTATACATCTCAATTAAACCTCTGCCCATTCTTCTAAACTTGAGGCTATAGGCCTAAACTGCTCATTCTCTCATACGTTGAGCTGGAAATTTGTTGGACTGAGAGTTCAAGAATAAGATAATATCACCAGTTAATAAATAATTGTAATAATGTATATAAAATGTTAATATACAGCTGTAAAGATTTTAGCGAGATTAAAATATGATGGAAGTTCTACACATTAAATTCCAACACATTTTAAAGCAGTATTTAAGAATGTGGGAACTTGTTGAGTATGATTGAGATTGATTGTGGTTTCTACCTATTTCCTTTATCCAGTAACTTTTAACCAATGGTTTTCCAAGTTTCCCAAAAAAGCCTCCGAGGAGCCACTCGGGATTACCTCTACAGTTCCTCATTTTCATTTCCCCCTCTTTAGCTCATTGATGTGACAGCATGTACCCAATGCCTTCCCCTTAACATGACTCAGATCAGAAACTAAGCAGAGCAGAACACAAAAGACAACACTGCCCCACCTTGGTGAAAAAAAATAACCTGTTTGTCCTGTTTTAGTGGGGAAGAGTTCTACCCACCCATGATGGGCGGAAGGGGTCAAAAATGTAAAAATACAAAACCCAGCTCCCACCTCCTGGTATGCTCCTGCAATTTTATACAACAGCTGGTTGTATACCCTGGCAGTCTCACTTTTGAAAGATGAGAAATTTTAATTAGTGTAGTTG
The DNA here is from genome assembly GCF_047496885.1 of Scyliorhinus torazame. Taxonomy (NCBI): domain Eukaryota; kingdom Metazoa; phylum Chordata; class Chondrichthyes; order Carcharhiniformes; family Scyliorhinidae; genus Scyliorhinus; species Scyliorhinus torazame. Next base: position 114,389,998 of record NC_092725.1, on the reverse strand, counting down.
GGAGCCTTATTTAAATTCAATGTGAAATGCAGGGCTGAATTTAATGGGGTCTGCAGGAATGAGATGGAAGGCAGGGAGTGCTGAAAAATGATGAGGGAGGGAGACACTCGCCTTAAACCCCAATGTCATGATACGCTGAATTTTACATGCGCCATGAAAGATAGAGGGCTGTGTTGCTGCTAATATATGATAGCGCTTCAATTAAGCTTTTGACAAGAAAATTATAGTGAATTTGCATGGACCCGAATGTGATTTTTTGTTAAGGGGCAATTTAGTGTGGCCGATCCACCTACCCTGCACATCTTTGGGTTGTGGGGCTTAGACCCACGCAGCCAGGGGTGCAAACTCCATACGGACAGTGACCCAGGGCCGGGATTCAAACCCGGGTCCTCAGCGCCGTAGTCCCAGTGCTAACCCCAGTGATATGCTGCGCTCCTCACTTTTACAGATAGGAACATTAAGAACAGAACGTTGATTCTCTGAAACTACAGGAAGCTCATGGGAAGAGAAGAAGCACTCCATACGTGTCAACACATCTCCAGACTGGCCCGATTTATACAGTTCAGCGTAAAAATCCCTAAATGCTCTATTAATATCTTCGGTTTTATTTAATCTACTATCCCTAGATGCATGCACAGAGGGGATTGTCGGAATATCCACTCATGTATATGATGAGATGCAGACAGGCAGTGATTGACACACAGGATAACCAATTAACACACACGACACATAACAACCAATCACCAGACAGGACACCACCACTATAAAGCACACAGGGCATTAAGACTCTCCTTCTCTCTACAGGACACAGCTACTGAGATAGTAAGAGTGCAGAAGCCAGTGAGCACTATCACCATGAGGTAGAGAGTTAGTCTGGCCAAGCCAGTAGGAGGTTATCAGTTAGATTGATCGAGTGTCAACTCACAGCAGACTATGTACAGCAATCAGGAAGTTCAATAAAACAGTGTTGGACCATCTCCTGTGTCAGAAGCCTGTTTCTAGTTTCACTGCATCCAGTTGCAGTCAACATTGAACCAACTTGCTTAACACATCAGGGATAGCCCAAGATCAGCCACCCTTTTAGTCAAAAAAGCCAAGTATCTACACAGCTTGTTCACAAATTCATACACTTTTTGCTTTGCAAACTTTAGACTTCTCTCAGCTGAGCTAACCTCCCTCAACAACTGCTGGCTAGGATTCCTCCTATACTCCTATTTGTTCAATCAAGCCTCCAACTGGTGCTGGCTTTCCAACATTTTGTTAACTGTATAGGAAATAATCAATGCCTTAGCATAAGTCTTACAGATCTCCCGTAAAATAGAAAGGGTTACATCAAACAGGATGTATTTATTAATTGTATTAATCAGGACATTTGGAGAACTAATCTCCAGGCCCAATTCTCTCTCAGTGAGTCTTCATATTGAGGACAGCAACTTGTAAAATGTGTCATTACTTCCAATTCTGCTATTTTGTCTCACGCTTAAAATATTTTGGAAGATTGTAATTTAATCAAAATTATTTTATCTCATTTATATTTCACATTACAGGAGATATTTCGGAGAGAAGATTGGAGTCTATTTTGCTTGGCTTGGTTTCTATACAGGAATGCTGGCCATTGCAGGATTCGTAGGACTCCTGTGTTTTATTTTTGGAATACTGACTCTGGATAAAAATACTTGGAGGTACGTGGAAAAGTATTACATGCCACCATGGTGACACCCAAATAGCCCTCTGCATTGAGGAATCATAGTGGAATTGCAGCGCAGCACATTCCTGAGGAGTGCAGCGGTGGTTGCATTGATCGCTGTTGAGTAATGTTGTAGAGCGTTCTACTGATATGTCCATTATATTATGAGAAATTTTATCTGCAATGAGCATTTTAAATCCCTTAAAAAGTTTAATTTCACTAATTACCCAGAAGTTCCTCAGCATAATGTTCTAGGCCCAACCATCTGCTGCTTCATCAATTACTTATCTCCCATCCTAAGGTCAGAAGTGTGGGTGTTTGCTGATAATTACACAATGTTCAGCACCATTCGCCACTCCCAACTGAAGCAGTCCATGTCCAAATGCAGCAAGTCCTTGAGGCAGCATGGTAGCATTGTGGATAGCACAATTGCTTCACAGCTCCAGGGTCCCAGGTTCGATTTCACAGCTCCAGGGTCCCAGGTTCGATTTCGGCTTGGGTCACTGACTGTGTGGAGTCTGCACATCCTCCCCGTGTTTGCGTGGGTTTCCTTCGGGTGCTCCGGTTTCCCCCCACAGTCTAAAGATGTGCAGGTTAGATGGATTGGCCATGATAAATTGCCCTTTGTGTCCAAAATTGCCCTTAGTATTGGGTGGGGTTACTGGGTTATGGGGATAGGGTGGAGGTGTTGACCTTGGGTAGGGTGCTCTTTCCAAGAGCCGGTGCAGAGTTGATGGGCCGAATGGCCTCCTTCTGCACTGTAAATTCTATGATGATATCTAGGCTTGGGCTGACAAGGGGCAAGTAACATTTACGCCACACAAGTACCTGACTATGACCATCTCCAACAAGACAGAATCTAACTATCACCCTATGGCATTCAATGGCATTACCATTGCTGAAAACCCAACTATCAGCATCCTGGGGTTTCTATTGACCAAAGACTGAACTGGGCTAGCCAGCCACTTAAATAATATGGCTACGAGGGCAGGTCAGATGTTAGTAACCTGCAGCGAGTAACTCACCTCCTGACTCCCCAAAACCTGTCCACCATCTACAAGGCAAAGGTCAGATGGAATACTGTCCACTTGGCTGGATGAGTGCAGCTCCATCAACAAATAAAAAGCTCCACACTGTCCCGAACAAAATAGCCAGCTTGATTGGCACCTTACTGACAAACATCCACTCCCTCCGACCCTCGGTGGCAGCAATGTGTACCATCTACGAGATGCACTGCAAGAACTCACTCAGCCTCCTTAGACAACACTTTCCAAACATACGACAGCTGCCATCTAGAAGGACAAGGTCAGCAGGTACATGGGAACACCATCACCTGGAGGTTCTACTCCAAGCCATGCACCATTCGGACTTGGAAATATATCGCTATTCCTTCAAAATGCTGGAACTCCCTCCAGGTCACCAGCACCTTCTCAAGGGATGGACAGCAAATGCTGACCTAGCCAGCAATTTCAATACCCTTTTATTTAAAAATTGCATTGCTTGCCTGTCAGTCGTGTTACTTCAACATACTGATCTATTAAAGTCAATCTGCATGGCGTTTGTAAAGGACTACTCCATAGTTTCAGGCAGCTGCAATATTTCTATGTGGAAAACTCTTGATGAATGTTGTTAAATTTGCTGGGACATTGCAGAATATTTTTCGGAAAAGTAAAGAATATTTCTGGAAACGAATGGATTTTAATATTCTTTTATCCCGATTGCCTCACAAGGATAGGAAAATATCCTGGAAAACTACTTTATGACTTAAATCATTTTACTTTTAAAAATTGTTTTGTTTTGCAAATGTATTTTAAACAATATTTAATCGACCAATGGAATTCAGTAACTGATATCTTGCTTGTTCTTCTGCTGTTATAACTGTATGCTATTTGGGTTAGTTGGCAGTGCTGTGCTGTGCTGCAGCTCATGAATATTGTAACAAACAATTCCACATACTTTTACAGTGTTGTCGGCTTGCTGTTCTTTTTTCTCATAATATTAACATGGTAACAGATTCAGAATTTCATGTGAAAAGTCATTCTATTTGACACTGTTAAATTATAATTTTATTTTAGTATTCCATTACTGCTGAAGAAAGGTTTCCAAGTTTTTCATGAGAGGTAACAGTAACCTCTCCAGTGTTCTTGTGTTCTCTCCAAGTGACCCGCACCTCCCTTCTCTAGAACCACATTCCATAACTTTGTAGCCTTTGGATGTCAGCCTTTCCCAAGGTCTACATTTCAGCCTGGATGGCATAACACTCCAAATCACAGTCGCTTTTCTTAAGGTCTCTAGTATGCGGTACAATTCTTTCTGTTTGAAGAATGCATTATTTGGTATTGCAATTCTTGCTCTCATTTCTTCGTGGCAGTAACCATCTCCTGACCAGGTGTTTCTCAGATACATAAATGCTGATACCATTCCAGCTGTCGGTCATTTATATTGAGCTCTGCATTCCACCATTATTTCTTCCAACCTGCATAACGTTCACTTTTTGAATTCATTTTAATTGCATGAACTGCCATCATTTAGATCTTCAGCTATGCTGGTGAGTAGGCCCTGGTTAACTGTAAATGTCACTACTTTCACCAATTTGGCTGCTCCTTTGACACCTCCATCTTTTGCTCTTATCATGGCTTCTGCATGGGTGTTAGAGAGCAGTCGTGATGAAAGACAGCCGTGCCTCACTATTACACAACTTCACTTTCACCAAATGCAGTCCTGATTGAAACACTCTGTCCCATGTACAGAGCTACATTCATCCTCAGATGAGAGAAGAAAGGTGGTTAGAGAATATCTTCAAGAAAAGATACCAAGTTTGGAATCGTCATATTCTATGGCATGAGAACTTGCTGAAGGCGGCGATTGAGGGAAAGATTAGAGGACCATTGACCAAGAGGGAGAAAGAAATTGATATTTGACAATTGAAAATTGCAGGCTCCTAGGAGCAACTGAAGAGGGAAGAGCAAGGGGGCACAGTATGGGCAGCATGGTGGTACCGTGGTTAGCATTGCTGCCTTACAGCACCAGGGTCCGGGTTCAGTTCCGACCGTGGGTAACTGTCTGTGAGGAGTTTGCACATTCTTCCCCTGTCTGTGTGGGTTTTATCTGGGTGCTCCAGTTTCCTCCCACAGTCCAAAGATGTGCAGGTTGGGTGGATTGGCCATGCTAAATTGCCCCTTAGTATTCAAAGGTTAGATGGGGTTACAGGGAAGGGGCAGTGGAGTGGGTCTCGTTGGGGTGCTCTTTCAGAGGGTCAGTGGAAACTTGATGGGTTGAATGGCCTCCTGCTGCACTGTAGGATTCTGTGGCTCGGATTCTCTGGCCACGCCTGCCCAAGGCCAACGGCCATTGTTACATTTAATCCAGCCCTATGATTCTAAGGCCGTGAGGCATGGAGATGAGCAGAGGACCTGACCTGAGGCAGATTGCTACTGCTAATAGTTGTGATGAATGTAGGATTTTCAGATTTCTTGGATGCGATTTAATCAAATGGGAACAAAGTCCAATAGCGTGCGCGTTTAGCCGTGCGTTTCCTGGCGCTCACAGTACCGAGATACACCCGGCTATTTAACACGCCCAACAGATAGTGGGCCTCAGCGGGGAATGCGCGGCCGAGGCCATACCTAGCCCCGTTTTCTGCACTGAGGAGCTCCCCTTACCGGAACTACTTAGAGTAGCGAGAGACCGGGACACCATATTTAAATGGCGTCCCAATCTCAGGAGCCCCGACGCAACCCTGACCCCGACCCCCCCCCCCCCCCCCAACCTGGTATGAGGAGTGTCCCCGCGCCGCGGGCCGTAGGGCCCCCCCCCCACCCACACCCACACCCACCCAAACACCTGCGCAGGAAAACCCCGCTCGATCGCTGCAGTGTGAAAAATGCCAGCTTAGCACCTTGGCCATGCCAACCTGACACCCTGTCAGTGCCACCTGGGTGCCGGCCTGGTATTGCCAATGTGCCCTGTGGCACTGCCAGCTGTCATGACCACTCCCGTAGTGGGGTGGGGATCACTTTGGGGGCCATGGAGATCGGGACACTATTTAAAAATGTGTGTTTGGGAATGCTGTTCTTTGCTTGCACGCACTATCACGCAAAACAGTTCTTAACATTTTTACATGGCCAGTAATGCAAAACAAATGGTTTCCCTGTTGCTTTAGTGGATTAGTAAAGTATTGTTATAGAGGATTAGTAAAGTATTGTTATAGAGCCAGGGTGGTTACATGTTCAAGCATGAGTTAATTTACTTCAGCTCGGATAGGATTAGAGGGGCTAGAATTGCCTGAGCATTTCTGGACTAGAGAAAGAATAACTCAACTGGAGTTCAAGCTACCAAGTGCTGAGTAGTACTAGATGCTAGAAAGTGAATGTTTGTGGAAATCAGGAAAGGAAATTGCCAGATTTGACTGTGATACTCTGTGTTAGGCGTCTCATTTATCCTCTTAAATCAAAAACGCAGATTGCCTATTTTGTGATGCACGTGGATGTGAATTGGAATGTCCTGCTTCAAGAAGAGAAGAACAGAAAAAATTTGGAACAGAATAAAAAAAGGCGGAAATTTACACTCCCTCGCCAGTGGGTTTGTAAGGACTTCTCTGGTTGCCCGCCCACCTCAACCACTCTACAATTTCATGCTGGGGCATGTGAGGCCTAGAATGGCCCACCCACTCTTGCCCAAATTAAAGTCCTTGGGTGACCAATTATTGATCACATTGGGCATCTACCGCCCAGCATCAATTTTCAGACTGGCGGATGAGTTCCGGGGCATGGGAGAAGCCTGAAAACAACCCGGTTCAAAGCCTTCATAAAGGAACTACTGTAGGTCATCCTGACTGAACTAAATTTTTGATTTTGTTTTTAATGGCTTTTGTGTGCCAAAGAATCATCATGCCAGAATCCTTTGGCCTTCTACTCGTCCATTCTAGCCCACCTTGTAGATGGGCCTCATCACCTGCACCCATCCCCAAACGTCCAACCTGCCAGCTGGCTGCTTTGCCGTTTTGCAAAATAGCTGAGCTGCTGTGCATCGTCTGTTTGGCACTAATGGGTTGTCAGCCAAATGTGAAATTGGTCCAAAATAAAAGCAAAATACTGCAGATGTTGGAAACCTAAAATAAAAAACAAACATTGTGCCCGAAAAGCAGCTCGCCGTGGCATAGCGTTGCCAATAAAAGCCGGGAGACACTGCTCCCGGGATCTACCCGGCTCACAACGCTTCATGAGATGTTGCAAAGGAAATCTACATATTAGAGCGAGGCAGCTAGTCTCTAGTGATCTTTGTATGGGTATGTACATAAGGAGTTAATGGGAAATCGGAAGATCATTAGAGGGCAGCACTTGCGGGTATAAAAGCAGACGCAAGCAGCTCTTTCCCTCTCTTGGTGATTAGACTGCGACGAGAGCAGGAGCATAGATCTAGCCCAAGGCGACTAGTGAGGTCAGACATAGCTACTGTACATAAACTTTATAACCTTTCTACTGGTATTGATCTTAAAGTAAGAACGCACGCAGTTGTTAATTCTGTTACTCAATAAACCTTTCAATACCTCTGGACGACTTCGAGCCTTCTTCATCAAGGTACAGAAAGCCTCTTCAACAACTGGATTGAGTAACGCATGTTACGCACACTAGTGCTACCAAACACACGACAGTAAGGTAACAAAAGATGGTACCAGGCTGGCTTTAAACAAACAATACTAGCTAGATTAGGTTAGAGAAGAAAAAAAAAGCAGAAACTAAAGTATCGACTGCTCGACTGTGGAAGACTTCACAGCATTTGGATTCTCGAATACCAACCGACGCAATGGAACCTGAAAACTACCGGTAATCTAAATAGTAACTGGACAATGTTTAAACAACTGTTCCAAATATACATGGCAGCTACTGACTTAAACAAAGCCTCCAACGAGAGACAGATTGTGCTGCTACTAGCAATGACAGGTCAGCAAGCTGTAGATATTTCAAACTCTTTCAATTACGTTGAAAATGAAGACAAAACTAAATTTAAAGTGATGCAGCTCGAGGACTCCAGCAGACTGCTGTGTACGTTCATCACGCCGTTTAGACGATACTGCTACAACCGCATGACTTTGGGGATCAACTCCTCATCCAAAATCTTTCACAGAGTCATGGAGCAGATGACGGAGGTCATTGAAGGTGTCAGAGTATACGTCAATGACATTATCATATGGCCAACGACAGAAGAAGACCACATTGCTCAACTAAGACAAGTCTTCAAAAGAATTCACCAATTTGGGTTGAAACTCAACCAATTCAAGTGCACGTTTGCACGCTCATCTCTGACCTTCCTGGGTGACACCATATTAGCGCAAGGATTGAGGCCGGATAATGAAAAGATCTCGGCAATCCAGAAAATGCAGCAGCCAAGAGACATGAAAACTGTGCTCAGATTTCTTGGATTCATTAACTTCCGAGGACTTCCGGTTGCGGCTATGCCCAGGTAGGTTGCACGGTCAGCAGCTCCCGCCGACAACGGACTTTTGGGCCCTTGTTCGGAGCTCCAGCGGCACTTGGACGACGATTCCCGGTGTGGGAAGGAAACAGTGAGGATCCCCCAGCGCTGTATAGAGTGGACCAGGAGTGGGGCAATCAAAAAAGCTGCTTTGGAGAAGAGAGGAGAACGGGTGCGAAAAGGCAAGATGGCGGCCGGCACAGACCAGGCAGCGTGGGCCCAGTGATCACGGGAGCAGCAGGAGTTTCTTAGAAGCTGCTTCACTGAGTTAAAAACGGAGATGCTGGCCCCTATGAAAGCTTCTATTGAAAGGTTGGTGGAGACCCAGAGGATGCAGCGGACAGCGATTAAGGAGGTGCAGAAAAAGGCCTCTGACAACGAGGACGAGATTTTGGGCCTGGCGGTTAGAGTGGAGGCGCACGAGGCCCTGCACAAAAGATGGCAGGAGAAGCTGGATGACCTTGAAAACAGGTCGAGGAGGCAGGCCTGCGAATTCTGGGTCTCCCTGAAGGCGCGGAGGGGTCGGTTGCGAGTGCGTTTGTGACCACGATGCTGGGGACGCTGATGGGCGCGGGGGCCTTCCCGCGGCCACTGGAGCTGGACGGGGCACACAGAGTCTTGGCAAGGAAGCCTAAGGCGAACGAGCCACCGAGAGCTATGGTGGTGAGGTTCCACTGCTTCACCGACAAGGAATGTGTCCTGCGATGGGCAAAGAAGGAGCGAAGCAGTAAGTGGGAGAACTGCGAGATCCGAATCTACCAGGACTGGGGTGCAGAGCTGGCTAAGAGGCATGCGGTATTCAACCGGGCCAAGGCGGTCCTGCACAGCAAAGGGGTGAAGTTCGGGCTGCTACAACCTGCGAAGCTGTGGGTCACGTACCAAGACCGGCACCATTACTTCAATACGCCGGATGAGGCGTGGACTTTTATTAAGAACGAGAAGCTGCAGTTGAATTAATGGACAGCTATATGTTGTTGGGGCACCCCGGTGGAGGCTGGAGGGGGCAGTGTTATGTTGGTTTTCCCCCGTGTTTTCTTTTTTTGCCCCTTGGTTCTAGGCCCTCTAGGTTCTGGGTCTGTTTGCTGTTTGTATAGAACTGCGTCACAGGCAGTGCGGACGGGCCGGACAGCGAGAGAGGTTCGGGGGGGGGGGGGGGGGGGTGCTCGTCGTTGGGGATAGCACCCAAAGTTTGTTTGAGCTTTTCTCTCTTGACACACGGGAATAGGGGGGTAGGTGGGGGGGGGGGGGGGGGCTCTCTCTCCCTCACTTGGTTTGGGGGGATGGGGGGAAGTTGGAGGCTCGTAGAGTGAGCCAACAGTGGGATTGGAGGTAGAGGCGGGAATGGCCAGGGTCAGCATGAGTCAGCTGACTTACGGGAGAGTAATGGGGGGGGGGGAATTGGGATTAAGCGGATGCTTGACCTGGGAGAGGGGGATCGGGGGGGGGGGGGGGGGCTGGGATGCTGCTTTGCTGGCTGTAGGGAAAGCAACTTTTGGAGTCAAAGGGGCAGTCGGGACGGGGAGCCTCCGGCTGGGGGGGGGGTTGGAGTGTGTGGGAGGCGCGGACAAGTGGCTGGCCTAAAAAAGGGGATGGTTAGTCGGCAGGGGGTGGTGATAATCAACCCTCCGACCAGGCTGATCACGTGGAACATGAGGGGCCTGAATGGGCCGGTCAAGAAGGCCCGTGTGTTCTCGCACTTAAAGGGGCTAAAGGCAGACGTAGCCATGCTAGAAAAAACGCATCTGAAGCTCGCTGATCAAACTAGGCTGCGGAAGGGATGGGAGGGGCAGGTCTTTCATTTTGGGCTGGATGCGAAGACCAGGGGGGCCGCAATCTTGGTGAGCAAACGGGTGGCATTTGAGGCGGGGGGGTATTGTGGCGGATAAAGGGGGTAGATATGTTATGGTGAGTGGCAAGCTGCAGGGGGCCCGGGTGATGCTAGTGAACATGTATGCCCCGAATTGGGACGATGCGGATTTTATGAAGCGAATGTTGAGTAAAATCCCGGACCTGGAGTCATGCAGTCTGGTAATGGGGGGGGGCCTTTAACACGGTCCTGGACCTGGCACTGGACCGGTCTAGGTCTAGATCGGGTAAGAGGCCGACAGCGGCCAAGGTCCGGAGGGGGTTCATGGACCAGATGGGGGGAGTGGACCCGTGGCGATTCACTCAGCCAAGGGCGAAGGAGTTTTATTTCTTCTCCCACGTCCACAAAGTGTACTCACGGATCAATTTTTTTGTGGTGAGCAGGGCGCTAATCCCGAGAGTGAAGGGGGTAGAGTACTCAGCCATTGCAGTCTCGGACCATGCTCCGCACTGGGTGGAGTTGGGGCTGGGGGCGGAGAGAGGCCAATGCCCTCAATGGAGACTGGACGTAGGACTATTGGCGGATGAGGAGGTCTGGGCGGATTAGGAGGAGTATCCAAAACTATGTGGCGACCAATGATACAGGGGAGGTTTCAGTGAGTATGGTCTGGGAGGCGCTGAAGGCAGTTATCAGGGGGGAGCTAATTTCTCTCAGGTCCCACAGAGAGAAGAGGGATAGGATGGAGAGGGAGAGGTTGGTGGGGGACCAGGAGGTATGCAGAGTCCCCCGAGGAGGGGCTGCTAAAGGAGCGCCGGAGCCTGCATGCGGAATTTGACTTGCTTGCAACGGAAAGCAGAGGCTCAGTTGAGGAAGTTACAAGGAACGATGTACAAGTATGGGGAGAAGGCAAGCAGGATGCTGTCGGACCAACTAAGGAAGAGAGAGGCGGCCAGGGAAATTGGGGGAATTAGGGGCAGGGGGGGGTAACACGGTCCTGAGCTCGGAAAGGATCAATGAGGTCTTCAAGGATTTCTATGGTAAATTGTATGAGTCAGAACCCCCGGAGGGGAGGGAAGAGATGAAGCAATTCTTGGACCAACTGAGGTTTCCGAAGGTGGAGGAGGAGCTAGTAGAGTGATTGGGGCCCCGATTGAGTTGGAGGAGTTGCTTAAAGGTTTGGAGGATATGCAGTCGGGCAAGGCCCCGGGACCAGACGGATATCCTGTAGGATTCTATAGCAAATTCTCAGAGCTGTTGAGCCCGCTATTGTTGAGAACCTTCAACGAGGCTAAGGAAAGGGGAACCCTTCCCCCGATGATGTCACGGGCCTTGATTTCGCTCATCTTTAAACGAGATAAGGACTCATTGCAATGTGGCTCCTACAGGCCAATATCGCTCCTTTATGTAGATGCTAAACTGTTGGCCAAGATCCTGGCCACTTGAATTGAGGACTGTGTCCCGGGGGTGATTAACGAGGACCAGACGGGGTTTGTCAAGGGCAGGCAGTTGAACACAAATGTGTGGAGGCTCCTGAACGTGATCATGATGCTCTTGGAAGGAGGGGATGCAGAAGCGGTGGCTGCAATGGATGCGGAAAAAGCCTTCGATCGGGTGGAGTGGGAAGTGTTAGGCAGATTTGGATTTGGCGAGGAATTCATAGGGGGGGTCAAATTACTGTATCAGGCCCCCGTAGCGAGTGTGTCCACGAACCGACTGAGGTCGGAGTACTTTAGGCTGCATCGAGGAACGAGGCAGGGGTGCCCCCTGTCCCCCCTACTGTTTGCCCTGGCAATCGAGTCGTTGGCCATGGCGCTGAGGATGTCTAGAAACTGGAGGGGGCTGGTTCGAGGAGGGGAGGAGCATCGTATTTCACTGTACACGGATGACCTGCTCCTGTATATTTCAGATCCGGTGGAGGGGATGGGGGAGGTCATGCAGATCCTAAAAGATTTCGGGGATTTCTCGGGGTATAAGTTGAATGTCGGGAAAAGCGAGCTTTTTGTGATCCATTCAAGGGGCCATGAAAAGAGACTGGGAGAGCTCCCGCTCAAGATGGTGGAGATGAGCTTTCGCTATTTGGGCATATGGATGGCTAAGAGTTGGGATGCCCTGCACAAGCTCAACCTAACTCAGCTTGTAGGTCAGATGGAGGGGGACTTTAAGAGGTGGGACATGCTCCCGCTTTCCTTGACGGGCAGGGTGCAGTCCGTGAAGATGACGGTCCTCCCCAGGTTCTTGTTCGTCTTCCGGTGCGTTCTTGTTCGTCTTCCGTGCCTTCCCATCCTCATCCCCAAGTCCTCCTTCAAGCGGGTGAACAGGATTATCACGGGATTTGTGTGGGCAAAAAGACCCCGCGAGTTAAAATACTTCTTATAGCGCAGGGGGGGGGGGGGGGGGGGGGGGGGGCTGGCGCTGCCGAACTTCTGCAGCTATTATTGGGCAGTGAACATATCCATGATTCGGAAATGGGTAGTAGAGAGGTGGGGGGGGGTGCGTGGAAGCGGCTGGAGGCAGCATCTTGCAGGGATACTAGCTTGGGGGCACTGATAACGGCACCGCTGCCGCTCTCGCCGTCAAGGTACACCATGAGCCCGGTGGTGAGGGCGACACTGAGGATCTGGGGTCAGTGGAGAAGGCACAGGGGGGAGGTAGGGGCCTCAGTCTGGACCCCGATACGAAACAACCACAGGTTCGTCCCAGGTAGAATAGATGGAGGGTTGTAAGCTGGCACAGAGCGGGTACCAAAAGGATGGGGGATTTGTTTATAGATGGGACTTTCTCTAGCCTGTAGGCGCTGGAGGAGAAATTCAGTTTGACCCCGGGGAATACCTTTAGGTACCTGCAAGTCCGCGCTTTCTTGAAGAAGCAGGTGGTGGAATTTCCGCTGCTACCTTCCCGCAGGATACAGGGCAGGGTGGTCTCGGGCATGTGGGTAGGAGATGGAAAGGTATCAGACATATACCAGGAGGCGGAGGAGGCCTTGGCGGAGGAGCTGAAGGGCAAGTGGGAGGAGGAGCTGGATGAGGGCCTGTGGGCAGACGCCCTGGGCAGGGTCAATTCCTCCTCACCTTGTGCCCTACTTAGCTTGATTCAGTTTAAGGTGGTCCACCGGGCGCAAATGACAGCAGCAAGAATAGCAAGTTCTTTGGGGTGGAGGACAGGTGTGTGAGGTGTTCAGGGAGCCCAACAATGTCCATATATTTTGGGCATGCCCAGCGCTTAAAGAATTCCGGCGAGGCTTTGCAAAGGCTATGTCCAAGATCTTGGACACTCGGGTAAAGCCGAGTCTGGGGATAGCTATATTTGGGATGTCAGAAGATCCGGGAGTGCAGGAGCCGAAAGAGGCCGGAGTTTTGGCCTTTGCCTCCTTGGTAGCCCGGAGACGGATCTTGTTAATGTGGAGGGATGCGAAACCCCCAAGTGTGGAGACTTGGGTTAGTGACATGGCTGGGTTTCTAAGTTTGGAGATGATAAAGTTTGCCTTGAGAGGGTCCTTGCTGGGGTTCTCCAGGAGGTGGCAACCGTTCCTTGACTTTCTCGCAGAACGTTAAGTGAGGAGGTCAGCAGCAAACCGGGGGGGGGGAGGGGGGGGGAGAGGGGGGGGGAGAGGAGGGGGGGAACTGTATGGGTTGTGGATAGATTTCTCTTGTAAATTGTAGTTATCCCACCTTGTTTTGTTAAGTTGTTAATTTTTTTTTTTAAATTTTGGTAGTGGTTTTGTAAAAATTCTGTAAAATCTTGAATAAAAACAAGTTTTAAAAAAAAAAAACTTCCGAGGCAAGTTTATGGCAAGTTTATACCAAACTTATCGACAAGGACGTCAGCATTACGAAACATGACAAGGAAGGACACAGTGTTTGATGGACTCCACGCCACCAAGAGGAGTGGGTGGATCTAAAGCACCAATTGATGACAGCTCCAAATCTGACGTTCTTCGACCCAACAAAACTCCACCAATGCCAATGAAGATGGAATTGGTGCGGTACTCCTCCAACAGGATGACCAATCAGACTGTGTCCCAATTGCATACGCATCTAGAGCGATGACTGCCACAGCGTGCAGGTATGCACAGATAGAGAAGGAGTGCCTGGGGCTGATCACAGGTATCACAAAATTTCACCACTGTGTACGGCCTTCACACATTCCTCGTTGAGACTGATAATAGACCGCTGATCAACATAATTGAAAAAAATTTCAATGATATGATGCCTCACCTACAATGCATGATGATGAAGCTGAGGATGTATGACTTCACACTTATCTACACTCTTGGAAAAGACCTCATCATAGCCGACTTGTCCCAATCCATTGTGTTATGGGCCAGGGTTTAGAAAACCCCCAAATCTATCATGGAGTTCACCTGACCCACAACATTTAATAGATTGTAGTATGGGGAGCACACGGTCCACTCTACAGGTGTGGTACAGCAGAAATGAAAAAGTATTTTTTAAAGCAAAACAATGTTTATTCTATGAACTCAAGTTAACCTTTTTAAAACATACAGTGACCATCTTAGCAACCATTAATTCAAATACAACCCCCAAAGAATACAAGACTAAGTAATCCTTTAAGCATTCCTTTTAACATCCATAAGACTTAGAACACCTTTTACCAGAAGCACATCAGGTTAAAGTCATTACTGTTATTAGTTTAAAATCACCAGGATCGATTTACAGTCTTTAAATTACAGAGAGAGATTCATACATCTTCTGGCTGTGACTGCAGCTATCCAGCTCTGAAACCGAAAGTAAAACACACCCTGCAGCAAACAGCCTAAAACAAAAGTAAAAAGCTGACACAGCCCAGCTCCACCCACTCTCTCATCACTGCAATAGTAAACACTCATTTCTTAAAGGTACTCTCACTACAGATATTTATATACACACCCATTTATAAACACCCATTTCTTAAAGGTACTCTCACATGACAGTTGACACTGACAGCTCACCTCCTCCGTCCATTGACGATGTAGAAGCTCAAGTACAGTTGTGCAGAGAGACTCTCCCGGCATCTGACGAGAAGCTGCAGCAAATTTGTCTGGCGACACAAAAAGATGCAACCTTGCTCCAGGTCATGCATAACCTTCAGCATGGCTGGCCAAAAGGACGTTGCCCGCAGTTCTAAAACATCAAAACTGAACTTCAGTAGTGGATGGATTAATATTGAGAAATGACAGAATCGTCATTCCACTAACACTCAGGTCAGATATGCTCCGCAGGATTCACAAGTGTCATCTCGGAATCGGGAAATGCAAAAGAAGAGCAAGGCAATCCGTGTACTAGCCTGGGATCAATGAGGACATTACAAACATGATACTCACATATGACACGTGTCAAAAACATCAACCGGCACAATGCAAGGAGCCACTCCAGCAGCATGAGATGGCTACGTCATCGTGGACCAGATTTGTTTCATTCCATGGGTCGAAACTATGTTCTTATCATTGACTATTACCCCAACTTTCCGGAAGTATGAAACTCCCGGATCTCACGTCTGCATCAGTTATCAAAGCCTGCAAGGAAACATTATCGAGGCATGGTATTCCACAAACAGTCATGTCCGATAACGGTCCTTATTTTGCGAGCTGGGAGTGGACGGAATTCACCAATAAATACAACTTTAACCACGTGACATCGAGTCCACACTTTCCCCAATCCAATGGGAAAGTTGAGAAAGGTGTACACATTATCAAACCGCTCATAAGCAAGGCCACTGACTCGAATTCCAACATACACTTGGCTCTCTTATCATACAGATCATCACCGTTAAGCTCAGGGCTATCACCAGCTCAAATGCTCTTCAATCGAGATATGAGAACAACACTACCAGCACTACACTTCAGCAATCCGGATCACTCACGTGCTTGACAAGCTACGACACCAACGTCACAAACAAAAGCAGCACTATGATCAGCATGCAAAATCGCTGCAACCATTAGCAGTCAATGACATGGTTTGACTACGACACCCATGTGGAGGATGGTCCAACGCGGCAACAGTGATACGACAAGCAGCGCCACGATCATACATTGTAAAGTCCGACGAAGGTATGCTGTTCAGACGCAATCGACGAGGCGTGCTAAAGGTTCTACTTCCTGAACCTGTCTTTCCGACATTAAATCTACATGACTCACTCACTCAACAACACTTGACACCATCAGCCGGTGAACAGACGGACATTAAAACCTCAGTGTCTCCACTGAGGGGCTGGTTTAGCACACTGGGCTAAATCGCTGGCTTTTAAAGCAGGCCAAGGCAGGCCAGCAGCACGGTTCATTTTCCGTACCAGCCTCCCCGAACAGGCGCAGGAATGTGGTGACTAGGGGCTTTTCACAGTAACTTCATTTGAAGCCTACTTGTGACAATAAGCGATTTTCATTTCATTTTTTTTTTTTCCATGCCCACTCAGGAGATCAACTCGAATCAGACTCAAACCCAACTGTCTGAACCTGTGAACATTGAACTGATGCACTCATTGATTTCTGTAATTCATTTGCACACGACACCAACTATGTTTGTTCCATTCTAGTAACAACACTGAAACCTTGTCACACAAAAAAGGGGGGGATGTAGTGATCTTTATATGGGCATGTACATAAGGGGTTAATGGGAAATCAGAAGATCACTAGAGGGCAGCACTGGCAGGTATAAAAGCAGACGCAAGCAGCTCTCCCCCTCTCTTGGTGATTAGACTGTGACGAGAGCAGGAGCATAGATCTAGCTCAGGGCGACTAGTGTGGTCAGACATAGCTACTGTATATAAACTTTGTAACCTGCTGGTATTGATCTTAAAGTAAGAATGCGCGCAGTTGTTAATTCTGTTACTCAATAAACTTTCAATACCTCTGGATGACTTTGAGCCTTCTTCATCAAGGTACAGAAAGCCTCTTCAACAACTGGATTGTGTAACGCATGTTACGCACAGTAGTGCTACCAAATACACCACAGTCAGGTAACAAAAGAGTCTCGTTCTAATGTGCAGATTACCGAGGTACCTGAGGGTTTGGAATTCATATTCTTCTGCTTGGGAGACCTCAGGCCAGCGCCGTTCAGCACTGTTCTCCACAAATGAGGACCAGGCGGGACGGCACTTGTGGAGGTCTCCTAGGGGGATCGGAGGCCCACAGCTTCATGCTCTGGCTCTGTTGGTGCCACCTGGGCACCCTGGAAATGCCAGTCTGGCACATGGGCATTGCCAAGGTGCCCTGGTGGCACTGCCAGCTGACATGGCACTCCCATAGTGCTGTCAGCTGGGGGGCATTGGGGGTCGCTTCAGGGTCCACGGAGATTGGGATGCCATAATCTCTCGCAACACGCCGGAGCTCCTCGGTGCACAAAAAGGGCCATGTACGGCCACGGTCAAAGGTTCACCGCTGAGGCCCCTTATATAACTGCGTTGGCAGTGCGAGTGTGGGGAAATACACGGCTAAACGCATTTGCTATGGGACTTTCTTCCCAATTAGTTGAATCAGCCCAAAGTACTGGAAAAATCCAGCAGATCTGGCAGCATCTGTGTGAAGAAAAAGAGACAATGTTTTGAGATGAATATGGCTTCTTTCAAATGCTTCTTCTCCATTCTGAAGAGGAGGCGTATTTGATTTGAAATATGAACTCTTTTTTTCTCTCTCCAGATGCTGTCAGACCTGCTGAGTATGTCCAGCACTTCCCGTTTTTATTTCTGGAAATGGCCCAGGCCTGCCGACCATGGCTTTGGGCAGGTGCCGCAATCTCAGCTTCACAACTATTTTGGGCACAGGTTAAGAATCTCCCCCAAAGACTTTAATTCAGCAATAGGTCAAGTACATTACTTCTTCAAAGTGCTAAACATGCCCAATTTGTTGATGTCTTAGAATTTTTCAAAAATTGACCGTAATTCATGATTTCTAAAAGGCCGCGTCCATGCACAGTGGGACATACACTGTCATATTATTAATAATTTTGCCTCAATGATGGTATTGGCATAAGAATGAGACTTGGGGTAGATTACGCTCGCTCCCAAACCCAGTCCCTGTTGCACAATGTGTATCATCCCGTCGCCTTCAAAAACAAATACAAGGCTGATTAATCTGGCTAAATGCTAAGAAGGAAAGTCACCTGCTGAATATGGAATACAGATCATAAACCAATCATTTAGACCCATTGCTGCTACAGCCTAACTCAAAGTCACTTTAATTCAAGCTATCAACAATTCAAAATGTTGACACCAGTTTACGTTGTCCAATTCACATTACATTTGTGTAAACTGCGATAGCTTTAGCAGGTTCAGAGTAACCGTGTGATATCATTGTTTTTGCGCATGCGCAGACCAATGTGCGTGCGTATATGGCTATTGATGGCCACCTTGCGTTGACAGGAGACACAGTGGCCAGGTGTATCCAGCCCTGGCTCCACCGGCCACATCCCTTGCAGCAGGTCCTGACATAATGGGGCTGGAAAATCACAGCAATATTTGTAAAACCGCTAGCAGTATTGTGGATATGGTTACTTCACCGCTTTACCCATTCTGTTATAATAATTTAGCAGAAATACATTATAAGGCTTCATATTGCAAAGAACTACATTATGTATAAACTACTGTGCCATATCTTACAAGAATGAGATTTTTGGCTTATCTTTCCTGTTTTACAGTCAGGAGGTTTGTGATCCCGATATTGGAGGCCATATGATCATGTGTCCCCAATGTGATCGAGATTGTACATATTGGAGACTCAATATTACATGCCAGTCATCAAGGGTAAGTACACTCAAAACACCTTATGCCATATGCATATGTGTTTTAAATGCAATACTTCTTAAAAATAACCAATGATCAGAATTTTATTACAGTGCGATTCCTACTCCTAGATATTTCTGTGAAATCAGAAATAGATCGATATATACAAGTTATAATTCAGTCCTGATAATAATGTAATTATTTTCCTTGGTCAACTTAAATGTTGATGTTGAACGGGAAAATCGGCATTGAAGCCACCTAATGGATCTATCCAGTCAAGCCCCATCAGAATCCTAAATGTTTCAATAAGATCACCGTTCATTCTTCTGAACTCCAATGAGTATAGGCCCAATCTGCTCAACCTTTCCTTATAAGACAACCCTTTCATCCCTGGAATCAACACCTTTGGTGAACCTTCTTTCACTGTAATTATATCTCTCCTTAAATAGGGAGATGAAAACTGAACACAGCACTCCACTTACCAGCTTGTAGAAAGACTTCCCTATTTTTCTATTTCCCCTCACAAAAAAAGGCAACATTCCTTTTCCCCCTCCTAATTACTTTCTGTACCTGCAATGTTATTTTTTTATGGTTCGTGTGCACGGACACCCAGATCCCTCTATACTTTAGCATTATGCTGACTCCCCATTTAAATTTTATTCTGCTTTTCTAATCCTGCTACCAAAGTGAACATCGCTTTTTTTTTGTATGTTCGTGGGATGTGGGCATCACTTATGCATTTAAGGCAGTTAAGAGTCAACCACATTACTGTGAGTCTGGAGTCACGTGTAGGCCCTCAGATTTCCTTCCCTAAAGGACATTAATGAACCAGATGGGGTTTTACGATAATCGACTCATGGTCATCTTTCGATTTTTAATTCCAGATTTTTATTGAATTCAAATTTCACCATCTGCCATGGCGGGATTCGAACCTGGATCCCAGAGCATGACTCTCAGACATTATCCACTATTACCTGCTTTTTCAGGAATGCAATTTCATAATTTGTCAAATGTTGCAATTTATGTCAAAACCCATGACTGCCAACTTTAAAATTGCCTATAATTTCATAAAGGTGTAGGTCGACAAATGTGAACAATGCCAGAGGGGCCCGGCCAACCACATCCACATGTTTTGGGCCTGCCCTAAACTTGCTGAGTTCTGGACAGCCTTCTCTTAGGCAATGTCCAAGGTTGTGGGTGTGAGGATGAAGCCTTGCTCAATTGTGGTAATCTTCGGTGTATCGGAGCAGCCAGAACTACACATGGGGAAGAGAGTCAGCACCCTTGCTTTCGCTTCCCTAATTGCACGCACGACTATCCTGCTCGGCTGGTGATCAGCAGCCCCACCCACAGCTGCAGACTGGCTTGCCGACGTTTTGGAATTTCTCCACCTAGAGATGATTAAGTATGCCATCCGAGGGTCAGAGGAAGGCTTCCTAGATACACTGGGCAGTTTGTCAGCCTGTTCCAAAACCTGTTCGCCAGCAACGAGGAGTAAGATAAGAAAATGGGAAAGAGAGGAAGAAAAAGAGGGAGGATAGGGAAAAAACCAAGACAGATGACTAACCAAAGGAATGCGCAACCAGGGGGGAGGGAAGGGGAGGAGAAGACAGAGCAAAGGTTGGAAAGCCACAAACGAGGAGAAGAGGTGGGTGTCCCCGTCCCCCCCTCCCCACCCCGAACACACAAGCAAAAACAGCTGAAGTTGATCTGGGGGGGGGGGGGGTTGGCGGCGGGAATAGAAGGGACCATGGACCAAGCCAGAAGGCGGCAAAATTTATATAAAGTTAATTGAAGGAAGGACAGGATAAACCTTTTTGTACAATAAAGTAAACTAATACGGTTGAGAAAAATATGTATATATACAATTGTTTATAAATATGGAAAATGTCAATAAAAAGATTTTTTTTAAAAGGTGTAGGTAGCATCTCTGTTAACAGAAGTTCATACGGGATATTAAATACAGCATCGCACAATGCATGTGCTTGAATCCCCAACGACACTGCTATGAAACACTTCTAAGACCTGTTTATATTTGGCATACTAATGCGCTCCGTTTTGTTACATTTTCATATATATATATTCCACAGAAATTATCTGCATTTGACAACTACGGAACTCTCGTGTATGCAGTGTTCATGGGAATTTGGGGTAAGTAAATTACAGCTGTTTTGTTTTTGGACAAAACCAACCAGCAGACGAACTATGGCTAGTACAGGAATAAAACACTGGAAAATTATTACTTTGTAAAAAATAAATTTAGATTAGCCAATTATTTTTCTTTCCCAATTAAGGGGCAATTTAGTGAGGCCAATCCACCTAACCAGCACATCTTTGGGTTGTGGGGGTGAAACCCACGCAGATATGGGCAGATGTGCAAACTCACACGGACAGTGACCCAGGGCCGGGATTCAAATCCGGGTCCTCCGCGCCGCAGTCCCAGTGCTAACTACTGCGCCACATGCTGCCCCCACTGGAAAATTATTTCATAACTCTTTCTTTCTTTTCTTTTACCGGTACCTGCCAAGGCAATTATACAGTGCTTTAGAAAATCGTGATTCCCCATTTTCCATCGTCATGCCAGCTCTCTATAAATTTTCTTAAGTGTATTTGTTGTACATAGACCATAAGATATAGGAGCAGAATTAGGCAATTTGACCCATCCAGTCTGCTTTGCCATTCGATCATGGCTGATACGTTTCTCCTGTTCATTCTCCTACCGTCTCCCCATAACTCCTGATACCCTTATGAATCAAGTCCTATCTATCTCTGTCTTAAAGGTACTCGGTGACTTTGCCTCCACAGCCTTCTGTGGAAATGGGTTCCACAGATTCACCACCTCCTGGAATAAAAAAATCAGTATTATCTCCGTTTTAAAAGACCGTCTCTTCAGTCTAAGTCTGTGCCCTCAGGTTCTAGTCTCTTCTGCTAGTGGAAACATCTTCTCCACATCCGCTTTATCTAGGCCTCTCAGTATTCTGTAAATTTCAATGAGATCCACCGTCGTCCTTCTGAACTGCATTGAGTAAAGACCATGAGTCCTCAACCGCTCCTCATATGCCAAGCCCTTCATTCCCAGGATCATTCTTGTGAAGCTCCTCTGGACCCCCTCCCAAGGCCAGCCCAACCTTACACTTTTTCATATACTTTGGTTTATCTGTTTTCAAAGACTTTGCAGACATAACTATTCGGTTGTATCTGAGCTCTGCTAAAGGTCCTATCATTACCTTTCTATCTCAAATAATCAATCCAACCAAACTGAAGTGGATTATAATGAAATTAAATGACAGAGAAAAATCTTCCTGCAAAATAGCTGTCATTTGACAACAGCGTAACACTGATACGCTACAAGATTAAAATGCAGCAGTAACAGCTGCTTCTTGCATGTGCTGTGGTGCAACGATAATATTCGCTTTCTTTGAGATCCTACCACGTAAAACCTGTCTCATTTAGTTTGTTGCTGGATTTCAAACCTACTGCTCAACCTGTCTGTCAATTAAGTCATGTGCTGATGCCAATTCACTGATGTTTGGAAGCTATTATAATACTACATGATACTTGACAGTGACTGTGTTTTTGGAGTTCTGGAAACGCAAACAGGCAGCATTGGAGTATGAGTGGGACACTGTGGAATTGGAGCAGGAAGAACCACGGCGGCCTGAATATGAAGCAAAATGCACAATTCCCAAAAAAAATCCAATTACACAGGTAAATGAGTTAATTGAGGTAGGCTGTCAGAATTGAAATGCATGGAAGTTAACTTTCTGCAATGATTTTGCTTTCACTTTGCATTTGAGTTTATATCAGATGCATAAGTGTATACTCACTGTAGATTCATGCAAGCTACATTGTGGCCTATCCAAGACCAGAAAAAGATAACCAAGACCAATTTGTTGTGGAATGAAGAAAAATGCAATTTTTGCAATGCTCCCTCCAAACTTGACAATGCAATGAAGTCAAATGGAAGGATTTAAATTTTTAATTTGTTTTTTGCTTCTGGTTACTTGCATTGCACTGAGCAAAGTGTTTGAGTTGCAGCTGAGCAATAGAAGAGACATTCTAATAGCATTAGATCAAACGCAGTGAGGTACATCCAAACTGAAACATGAATCTATACTGTTAACTCATCTCCAATGTGTAGTCCTGAGATATTAAATCGACGCCTATCATCTGAATGACGGATTGACAAATAAATAACATGCTTTTAAA
Source organism: Scyliorhinus torazame (assembly GCF_047496885.1). Taxonomy (NCBI): domain Eukaryota; kingdom Metazoa; phylum Chordata; class Chondrichthyes; order Carcharhiniformes; family Scyliorhinidae; genus Scyliorhinus; species Scyliorhinus torazame. The sequence goes on along the minus strand of NC_092725.1, from coordinate 114,367,109 downwards.
TTTAAGAAAAGTAAAGAAAACAATGCATGGTGGTTCTGACTTCTCGTTTACAGGAAGAAGAGTTGGTTCCGTACTCAACCTTTGGAAAATGTATGAGAATAGTTTGTGGTGGGAGCACCGTTCTTTTCTGGGTAAGACAGCTGTGGATGCTGTTAATATTTTAACAATTTTTTTAATTACATGTATTAATTACAAGGAGGTAGGGATGTTTCAGTCAATGCGGTTCATGCTTGTGTTGAAATAATCCCTTGAAGATAGAGTGTGATATAGTCGCAAAGTTCAAAACTTTTAAACAGGAGAAAATAGCATGTTTACTATAATTGTATAAAACCAAGAGCAAGGAAGAGTAAAAATAATGAACCAACAAATCATAGGGGCTATGGCAAATGTGGTACATCAAGGCTGTTCCTGTGATAGTGCTAGTTCTTCAATGGGAGTTGTTCAATACTACTTAATCGTATATTTTAATAATTCTTTTTCAAATACTTATCCAAATTCTCAATGATATTGTGGTCGCTTCCGGTAAAGATTTGCAACTTCTGAGAGACATTTTGGGGTCAGTTAGTTTAGTTGACTAGATGGTTCGAGTGTTGCACAGAGTAATGCAACAGTGCAAGCTCATTCCCCATTCCAGCTATGGTAGTTCTTTTGGCCTGCCTCCTCATCTTACCCCTGAGTAATATTATGGCAGAAGTCATGATTAACATTCCTCGGGAAATGAGGATACCCTATACAGAAAGAGTGAGAGAGCAAGATAAAGGATACGATTCTCTGAAAAGGGAACCAAGTCCCCTAGCGAGCGAGTTTAGCCGCATGTTTCCCGGCACACTCAGTTCCGAGAAACGCATGGCTATTCAACTCGACTCGCGTTAAATAAGGGCCTGAACTTGGTACGCGTGGCCGAGGCCGCACATCGCCTGTTTTGTACAGTGGGGAGCTCCACTCGTTGGAACTTCACATTGTAGCGAGCACCTTGGCAATGCCAACCTGGCAGTGCCCATGCCAACTGGCAGTGCAACCTTGGCAGTGCCAGGCTGGCACCCAGGTGGTACTGCCAGGCTGGCACCAGCAGTGCCAGGGCACCACCCTGCCCAAAGGGCATGCAGCTGGGGGCCTCCAATCCCCTGGAAGATCCCCACGAGTGCCGTTCCATCTGTTCTCCGTTTGTGGGGCTGAATGGGGCTCGCATGAGGTCTCTGAGGTGAAGGGGTTGAATTCCACAGCCTCTGGTATCCCGGGAATCTGCACATTAGTGTGAGGCGTACTGCCTCGCTCTAATATGCAAATTGCCAAAAGGTGATCTCGTCCATTGTGCAATGCCTCACGAGATCCTATTGAATCTGGGGTGGGGGTGCATGGCGACCTGTGTAGATTGCGGGAATGGAGTCTCCTGGCTTTCAACGGCCAGGCAGTGCCACAGTGAGCTGCTTTTCGGGCAAAGCATGGCCAAACATTTGAGTGAAACTTTTCTCTTTTCCAAATTATCCATTCCCAGTTGGTGCTGTCTGCATTGTGTTTTTTCACAATACTTTCCTTTAACTGTTTAATTTTTGGTGAATAGAAAATGCTCTTAAGTGGGTAATTGGACCAAGTGAGGTGGGGGGGGGGGGGGTGCAATTAGAAGGTAGAGAGGGGGGGAGAAGGTGAAAAACAGGAAATGGAAGGAAGAGAGTTGGAGGAGGAAAGGAAAAATTAGCACAATGATGGAAGTAGATTTTGAGAAGATGCATTTACATCTATGTGCATATTTCCTTATTCATTGTTCAATGTTAGCTCATGCAACAAAGAACCATTCCCCATGATGGGATCCTGCAATATTACTTTCCTTTACTTTGTATTGGAATTGCATGCTGCTTTTTTAGGGCAAAATTCAGTATCAGTAATGGGTTTCCTAATTGATGTTACGTGATAACATTTTGAACATTGTGAGTGCCAATCGCATTGCTGCCTACCAAGAAGCATTAATAATTGTCAATTAGGATTTTTGAGGAAAAGGTGAGAGTATGAACAGGAGTGTGAGAGTCCCAAACCAGTAAAAGTAAAATTGGATGCTTAAAATTGGGAGCAAGAATGACAAGGGTTAATCCATCTTTCCTTCCTTCAGGTACCGTGCCCTAAGAGGGCATTTGTGACCATAGGTTTCCATTGGATCAGTCCAAGATAATGGCGAAGTACTGTAGTGGTTTTGCTATTGCCGTTTGCAGGTTTTGGCTGACTAGGAAATGCTCCCAATTTTACTGAACATACAGACAAGGAGCATGAGTAGCCAGTTAACCCCTCGCCCTTGCTCCGCCATTGAATAAGATTATAGCTCGGGCAGCACGGTGGCACAGTGGTTAGCACAGCTGCCTCACTGCGCCGAGGTCCCAGGTTTGATCCCGGCTCTGGGTCACTGTCCATGTGGAGCTTGCACATTATCTCTGTGATTGAATGGGTTTCTCCCCCATAACTCAAAAATGCGCAGGGTAAGTGGATTGGCCACGCTAAATTGCCCTTTAATTGGAAAAAAAGATTTGACTACTCTAAATTTAAAATAAAGAAAATAAGATTACAGCTCTCCTTATCTCAAATTTGCATCAGTGCCCCAATAACGCAATACCCCCCCCCCCCCATTGCCGACCAAGAATCAATGTATGTGGTCTCATTAGTGCCCTGTACAACTGGGGCATAACCTCCCTAATTTGTAATCAATTCTGCTCGCAATAAATAACATTCTATTAGCTTCCCCAACTACTTGCCTTTGTTCACCCAGATCCATCTGCACCTCAGAGCTGTGCAATCTCACCATTTAAATAATATGCTTCTTTGTTATTCTTCCAGCCAAACTGGACAATTTTACATTTTCCCACATTATATTCTATTTGCCAGATCTTTGGTTCATCAGCAGATTTGGCAACCATCCCTTCATCCAATTCATTTATATAAATTGTAAATTGAGGTCCCAGCACTGAACACTGTGGCACCCCACTTGTCCCATCTTACCAACCTGAAAAATACCATTTATGCCTGCTGTTCCTGTTAGCCAGCCAATCTTCTATCCATGCTAATGTTACCCCCATACTATGAGCTTTTTCCCTCCACAATAACCTTTGATATGGCATTTCATCAAATGCCTTCTGGGAATTATTAAGTACTGTACATCCGTTGATGCCCCTTTATCCACAGCACATGTTACTTCCTCAAAGAACTCCGTAAGTTGGTTAAACACAATTTCCCTTTCACTACCAAGTTGACTGCCTAATTATCTTGAACTGCTATAATTTGTTTAATAATAGCTTCTAATATTTTCTTTAATATTTGTTAACTGGCCTGTAGTTATCCACTTGCTGTCTCCCTTTTTGAAAAATTATGCAATTGGTATCTTGCAATCTAATGGACCTTCCTGAAGCTAGGGGGTTTGTGAAATTAAAACCAATGCATCAGCTATCATAGAATCCACTGCTGTCTCATGCTGCGGAGGTCCCAGGTTCGATCCCGGCTCTGGGTCACTGTCCGTGTGGAATTTGCATATTCTTCCCGTGATTGCGTGGGTTTCGCCCATAGAACCCAAAGATGTGCAGGGTATGTGGATTGGCCATGCTAAATTACCCCTTAATTGGAAAAAATGAATTGGGTACTCTAATTTTTTTAATTTTTATAAACTATTAGAGAATCTCTACAGTGCAGAAGGAGGCCATTCGGCCCATCGAGCCTGCAGCACCCCTCTGAAAGAGCACCCTACTGAAACCCATTCCCCCGCCCTATCCCCGTAACCCCACCTAACAGACACATTCCTGGACACTTAAGGAGCAGATTTATCATGGCCAATCCACCTACGCGCACATCTTTTGACTGGGAGAAAAAGGGAACACCCGGAGGAAACCCACGCAGACACGGAGAGAACGTGCAAACCATGCAGACACTAACCCAAGGTCGGAATCAAATCCGAGTCTCTGGCGCTGTGAGGCAGCAGTGCTAATCACCGTGCTGCCGTGTTGCCTCTCAACTATCTCCAGATGAAAGCAAATTACTGCGGATGCTGGAATCTGAAACAAAGACAGAAAATGCCAGACAATCTTAGCAGGTCTGACAGCATCTGTGGAGAAAGAACGTAATTTTGAGTCTGGATGACAGTCAAAGCTAGTGAGAATATTTATGAAAGGTCTTACTATCTGTCTTTATATTTCTTGATAGCTTTCCCTTGTACTCTAATTTTTCCCTCCCTACTAATTTTTTAGTCACCGTTTTCTGTCTCTTATATTGGCCGGGATTCTCCGCTATCCGGCGGGGCGGGCCGTACTGGCGCCGAGGAGTGGCGTGAACCACTCCGACTTCGGGCCGCCCGGAAGGTGCGGAATCCTCCACGGGGGAGGATTCTTCCCGCCAGCGGGGTTGGCGCCATGCCAACCGGCGCCGAAGGGCCTCCGCCGGCCAGTGCGAGTTGGTGCATGCGCAGGAGCGCCAGCGTTTACTGGCGTCATCCCAGCGCATGCGCAGGGGGGTTCTTCTCCGTGCCGGCCATGCTGGACCGTTGCACGGCCGGCGCGGAGGGAAAGAGTGCCCTCAGGGCACAGGCCTGCCCGCGGATCGGTGGGCCCCGATCGCGGGCCAGGGCACCGTGGGGGCACCCCCCCCATGCCAAATCCCCCCCGAGGACTTTGCAGGCGGCCCGCAGAGCCAGGTCCTGCCGGTACGGATCTGGTCTAATTTACGCCGGCGGGTCCGGCCGAAAACAGGCGGCCACTCGGCCCAACGCGGGGTGGTGAATCGCCGGGAGGGCCGCTGCCAACGGTCCCCGACCAGCGCGACGCGATTCCCGCCCCCGCCGAAAAGCCAGCGCCGGAGAATCCGGCAGCCAGCGGCGGGGCGAGATTCACGCCACCCTCCGGCCGCCCAACGTGGCACAATTATATGCTTTTTCTCTAAAGTTTGATACTATCTTTAACCTTTCTCGCTACATACAGATGGTGAATCCAGCCCTTGGACTTGGACTTCCATCCTTTGGAATGTATTTCGTGCATTTTGAAATATCTGCTTAAATGTTTGCCACTGCGTCATTGACCTATCTCTTAACCTAATTTGCCAGTTCACTTTAGCCAGCTCAGCTTTCAAGCCCTCATATTTGAATTTATTTAAGTTCAAAAACAGAGGGCGGAATTTTATCTTTATTATGCAGAGTGTGGCAGCAGGTGTAAAATACGGTGTTTCCAGCCACTTTCTCTGCTTTGTTGGTAGGAACTTAGTGAAAAAATTATGAAGGGGCGGGACCCCTAACATCATGTTAGCAACTTGCTTTTTAGCCAGCAACCGAGATTTTCAAAGATCTGGGGCGGGATTCTCCGACCCCCTGCCGGGTTGGAGAATGGCTGGGGGCTGGCGTGAATCCCGCCCCTGCCGGTTGCCGAATTCTCCGGCACCAGATATTCGGTGGGGGTGGGAATCGCGCCGTGCCGGTTGGCGGGCCCCCCCCGGCGATTCTCCGGCCCGCGATGGGCCGAAGTCCCGCTGCTGGAATGCCTGTCCCGCCGGCGAGAATCAAACCACCTCTCTTACCGGCGGGACAAGGCGGCGCGGGCGGGCTCCGGAGTCCTGGGGGGGGGGGGGGGGGGGGCGGGGGGCGATCTGCGGGCGGGCCTGTGCCGTGGGGGCACTCTTTTCCTTCCGCCTTCGCCATGGTCTCCACTATGGCGGAGGCGGAAGAGACCCCCTCCACTGCGCATGCGCGGGGATGCCGTGAGCGGCCGTTGACGCTCCCGCGCATGCGCCACACGGCAAAGTCATTTCTGCGCCAGCTGGCGGGGCACCAAAGGCCTTTCCCGCCAGCTGGCTGGGCGGAAATCAGTCCGGAGCGGGCCTAGCCCCTCAAGGTGAGGGCTCGGCCCCTCAAGATGCGGAGAATTCCGCACCTTTGGGGCGGCGCGATGCAGGACTGATCCACGCCGTTTTTGGCGCCGGTCGGCGGACATCACGCCGATTGCGGAGAATCCCGCCCCTGGTACTCTTTTTAAAGGCGGCCCTGCTGCACAAAAGTTAGAACGGGAAACCTCCCACCCATGCAACACCCTCAGCACTGCCAGTTCCAAGGGCATGACCCCCCTCCCCCCGGGCCGAGTGGTGCACTCACTTGAGCTCCTCTAGGGGCGTATGTCTGCCAGGTGCAAGCTGTGGGATGACCTGGTCATCTAGGAGGGCAGGTGCTGAAGTTGGCCTAGTGAGCAAGCCAATCAATGTGCTACCCACGTTATAATAAGATAGCATGGGCAGTCGGGTGAGAGTGTGCAGGCCATTCTTTTTAATCTCGACAGAAGTATAAGGGGAATGCCCCTAGACTATCACCACCATTTGATTCCACTCCACCTGCCTGACAAAACCTTACTCCCCTCCTCCCCTGTCCCAACATTCCAAATCTCTCCCTCCTTCCTGCGCTCCCAGATCCCTCTCCTCCTGCCTTATTAAAACCACCAGGTTTGGGCTGCCATGGTCCACTTCAGGTTTCTTCCTGCAGTCCTGACCGAGCGCACTACAGAGCTCTGGCACTGTTGGGCAAGGGCCGGCAATATCCACTTGAGGGTGCAAGTCCCACAGTTAACCAACTTAAACTGGGCAGCACGGTAGCATTGTGGATAGCACAATTGCTTCACAGCTCCAGGGTCCCAGGTTCGATTCCGGCTTGGGTCACTGTCTGTGCAGAGTCTGCACATCCTCCCCGTGTGTGCGTGGGTTTCCTTCGGGTGCTCCGGTTTCCTCCCACAGTCCAAAGATGTGCAGGTTAGATGGATTGGCCATAATAAATTGCCCTTAGTGTCCATAATTGCCCTTAGTGTTGGGTGGAGGTGTTGACCTTGGGTAGGGTGCTCTTTCCAAGAGCCGGTGCAGACTCGATGGGCCGAATGGCCTCCTTCTGCACTGTAAATTCTATGATAATCTATGAAAACCTGACTTGTTCCCTCACATATAGGCTTCTGACCAACTTTATTTCTGGCGGGGGGTGGGGAAAGCAGTTCACCAACACTCCTTGAATAATGTACTTTGAAAGTCCAAATACCTAAAGAATTCTGAGTAATTGTACAATTAATTTTCTTTAGGCTTCATTATACTTAGATGCTTTTTTAAAAAAATCAATATTCTTCCAGATCTCGCTGATTATTGCTTCAGTGGTTGCCATCATAGTCTATCGCCTGGCTGTCTTTTTTGAGTTCTCTGTCAGAATGCGTGAAAAAATAAATGACCTGGAACCTATCAAAGATTATGTGACTCCACAGATGGCCACTTCTGTTACAGCTTCTCTCATCAACTTTTTGTTCATTATGATTTTGAATATACTTTATGAAAGAGTCGCAATATGGATCACAGACTTTGGTACGTTAATTTTTCAATATCAGTAATAGTGAATCAAAATATAAAATATTTTAGCCTGTAAGACAAATCTTACTTGTGATTAATACGGTCAACTGTTTTTAAAATGGCCTAATAGCCAATTGCTTAAATGTTTGTTTAGAAAATATTTTATTGAAGCATTTATAATTTTAACAATTTTACACATCAAATTTTCAACAAAAAGAAAAACACAACCATATAACCAAACCCCCCCCCCCGAGCACAAGCCCCAGCCAACATGGCTTATACAAACAGTGCCACCTCCCCAATCACCCCTCCGTTGGTTCTCCTGCCTTACTCATCTCTCCCATGCTCCCCCCCCCCCCCCCGGTTGATAGCTTAATTCTTCTTGAAGAAGTCAATGAACAGCTGCCACCTCCGAGCAAACCCCTACAATGACCTCCTCAAGGCGAATTTAATTTTCTCAAATCTGAGAAAACCTGCCATGTCGCTAACCCACACCACTGACTTCGGGGGCTCCGAGTCCCTCCACCCTAGTAAGATCCGTCTTCGGGCCACCAGGGAGGCAAAGGCCAGGATGTCGGACTCTCTCACCCCCTGGGCTCCTGGGTCTTCCAACACACCGAAGATCGCCACCTCTGGACTCGGAACCACCCTTTCCAAAATCCCCTCAGCCTCGGACACGCCCAAAACATATGGACATGGTTTACATGACCCCCTGCACAGCGCCCGCACCTATCCTCCACCTCCTCAAAGAACCTGCTCATCCTGGCCACAGTCATGTGCACCCTGTGGGCCACTTTAAACTGTATCAGGCTGAGCCTGGCACAGGTCAAGGATGCATTCACTCTCCTCAGGGCCTCCTCCCATAACCCGGCCTCTAACACCTCAGCCAATTGCTTAAATTAATCAACAATATGCCAGCATGCTTGTTGTGCATGTGTGATTGTAACTATGTGTGCAGTGTGCCATTTAAAACACAATGCCAACTTGACTCAATTTGCTTAACATATTGATTGCGAAAGCATATACCTGCATGGTTGCAATGCTGAAGATATAAAGCTCTGTCCTGTTGAGTGTCAGCTTGCCGTTGTTAGTTGTGCTTTGTCTCCGTATCAGAAAGTTATGATTCTTTTTTGTTTATAAATTTAGAATACCCAATTCTTTTTTTCCCAATGAAGGGGCAATTTATTATGGCCAATCCACCTAACCTGCAAATCTTTGGGTTGTGGGGGTGAAACCCACGCAGCCACGGGGAGAATAGACAGTGACCCGGGGCCGGGATCGAACCCGGGTCCTAAGCGCCATAGGCAGCAGTACTAACCACTGTGCCACCATGCCTCCCCGAGAAAGTTATGATATTTATGTGCCGAACGTATGTGCAGAATGTAATCAGGCACTCAATCCTGGCTATCCATTCAGATCCATGTTACGGCTGCCATCAGATGATGGTAGGTTTAGTTTCCTGGGAGGTTGCAATCAGATGCATTGATCACCCAAGCTTTTCTTGCTTGTACTATGCTTTCTCGTATAAAAATATACATTTTTAAACATTTTTAGACATCTCTGATCGATTCCCTCCTTTCTCACTCAGAGCTTCCAAGAACACAGACAGACTATGAAAACAGTTTGACCGTGAAGATGTTTCTCTTCCAATTTGTCAACTATTATTCCTCCTGCTTCTATATTGCTTTCTTTAAAGGCAAGATTGTAGGTTATCCTGGAAAGCCGGTTTACTGGTTAGGACGATTCAGAAACGAAGAGGTAATAAGAAGTATCATGCAACAAAACATTTATTCAGAATGTTAAAGCTTGTATTTACTATTAATATTTTTGCATTTAGGTTATGGCAGTTGTTTACATTACTGAACTAGCAATCTACAGGTAATGCACTAATCATGTGGAGAATATATGAGCTCAACTGCCACAGCGACTATTTGGGGATTTAAAATCCACGCCGACTGTTCATTATTATATCTTTTATTTCTAGAAGCTCTATTCTGTCCTATAGTTTGGATTCCATTCTTTTTTCTATTATCGATGTTAAGCTGACTGTCTATAATTTGTTGGCACATCCTGTCCCCCTTCTTAAACATAGGAATTACGTGAGCTATTTGACAGTCCTGTGGCACAATACCTTTTTCTAACAAATTATTAAATGTCCCTCTGCTATCTCTTAGATTTCTATAAAATATGTGGATGTAATCCATCCAGACCAAGGTCTTCAACCTCTCTGAATTTAATTATTTTGTTCAATGCACTTTTTTTAACACACTTACTCATTGCTCATTTTATCATTCAATATCATATATATCTGTTCAAGCTCCCCGATAAATAGTGAAGTGAAATAATTATTGATTGTTACCTCTGGTATCAACCTATTTATCCTTTAACAGTCCGATTCCCATCCTGGCCTTAATGTTTTTAATAATGTGGCTGTAAAATATTTAGCTTTTTTATGTTCCTTAATAGTTTAATTTCTGAGTTCCCCTTTGCCTTACCACTTTTCTTTGCTTCTATCCTAATCTTTGTATTCTCGCTGATCATTCATTCCACTGCTGTCTATGTATTTAATGTTTGCCTATTTCCTAACCCTCAGTTGTTCCTTTATGTCTTTATTCATCCATGGAATGTCACAAGCTTTTGATTTGTCCTTTTTAGTGAAATGTATTTTTTCTGCACTCGGTGCAACATCATTTTAAATGTTTCTCAATGTTGTTCTACAACCTTGTTTACCAATATTGTTACCCATTTTATTTTTCCAGGTTTTATTTTCAGCCTCTCAAAATCGGCTTTTCTCCAATCGATTAACTGGTTTTCATATTATTGCCACTACTGCCTAGGTGTTCCTTTACTTTTACTTCACTTAGCTGCCCTGGTTCATTTCCCATATTAGACCCATTGTCAAATCTTCCCTTGTTGGGGTTTTACATATCAGGTTAGAAGATGTCCTGTACACATTGTAGAAACTTAATTCCCTTATCGCCTTTAGCAACCTCTTCTGTCTATTAGTACCAGTGTAGTTAAAATCATCCATAATTAATAGTCTATGGATTCTCCTTTTCAGAGACTAAGGGCTGCGCCAGAAAAGAAGCTCGCCACGGCACAGCGTGGCCAATAAAAGCTGGGAGACCCCGCTCCCGGGATCTACCCAGCTCTCGACGCCTCGCGAGATCCAATGCAATCTCGCGAGATGTTCCTGTCCATTGTGGGCGGGATTACTTTTTGGCAAATCTGCATATTCGAGCGAGACAGCTAGTTTAACTCTAATGTGCAGATTCCCGAGGTACCTGAGGCTTTGGAAATCATGTGCGGCGAGACCTGGGTGTCCTTGTGCATCAGTTGCTGGCGTGAATTGTTGCTCTGTTTCTCTGGTTCTAAATATGGCGATCAATGTGGTCGCCATCCTTAATCCTAATTATGTTTGCTTTAGAGTCGCCAGGTATCTCTCGATACCGCCACAAGGTTCAAACCCGAATACTGATCAAAGAGCCAATACACCAGTTAGTTAGTTCAAAGTCAATACTATTTATTTACACACACAGTAATATCTACTTATGCACAAAGTACTACAAACTAAACTATCTCGAACGCTAATGCCTATACTTAACTTCGGGTGCCCACTCAGCCAGAGGAACAATGGCCGTTGTTCGGATTTGAGGCTGTTGGGTTCGAACAGGAGAACAGCTAAGGTCGTCCGTCTGGTAGCGAGCGTTGACCTTGGACTTACTTGCTTCTGGTGCAGCTGGTGGACGGGTCTCTCCGCTTTGAAAGCCAAGTCCAAGACATCGATTCTCACTCAGGGGTTTCTTCTTATACCCGGAGGGGCTTGGCGCGCTTTTGGGCGGGCCTTAAACTTGGCCCCAATTAATTAGGCCGTATCTTGATCACTGGTATTGATCTTGACCAATAAAGGGGTGGGTGCCCTGATGGCTGGGCGTGTCCTAGGTGGCCGTTGGCCTGGCTTTGTTTACGCTTTCGGTTTGGGGAACTGGCGCTGGGGTGTCTGGAGCTAGATCGGTTACTTGAGTGTCTTTCCTTTGTTCCCGGAGATGGGCCACCAATATGTTAAATGACCTACAGTTTCAGTCTTGTCTGGGAGCTGCCTTCTCAATACGCATACAGGTTCTGTGTCTGCTTGCTTTCTTAACATTGTCCATAGTTCCCTACATTCATTGCGAGCATCCATTTTGTATTCTGGAAGTGGCCATCCCAGATGGCTACAGAATTCATTTGGATCCTATTAATAGGATGCAGATGAAGACCCAACCGGAATCGTAAACCCTCTGCCCAATCATTCACGGTTAGATTCTGTCTTGTTGAAGATTGGTCATTGCCATGCACTTGCAGCGTGACTGTTACTTGCCACTTGTCAGCCTCAGCCTGGATATTGCCTAGGTCATGCTGCATTTGGACATGGATTGCTTCAGTATATGAGGAATCACAAATGGTGCTGAACATTGTGCAGTCATCTGTGAACATCCCCACTTCAACCCTATGATGGAGGAAAGTCATTGATGAAGCAGCTGAAACTGATTGGGTCTAGGATACTATCCTGAGGAACTCCTGCAGTGATGTCCTGGAGCTGAGGTGATTGACCTTCAACAACCACAATCAGCTTCCTTTGTGTTAGGTCTGACCCAATCCAGCAGGGAGTTTCCCCCCTGATTCCCATTGACCAGCTATGACTCCTTGATGACATACTTGGTCAAATTCTGCCTTGATGTTGAGAGCAGCCTCACCTCTGGGGATTACACTCTTTTGTCTATGTTTGAACCAAGGCTGTAATGAGGTCCCGACCTGAATGAACCTGGCAGAACACAAACTGAGCATCAATGGGCAGGTTATTGCTAAGCAAGTGCTTCTTGATAGCACTATTGATGACCCTTTACACCACTGATGATCAAGAGTAGACTGCTGGTGCGGTAATTAGCCAGGTTGGATTTGTCCTGCATTTTGTGGACAGGACATAACTGGGAAATTGCCGGCTAAATGTCGGTCTTGGAGCTGTACTGGGACAGCTTGGCTACAGGTGAGGCAAGTTCTGGAACATACATCTTTAGTACTGCTGAAATGAAAATGAAATGAAAATCGCTTATTATCACAAGTAGACTTCAAATGAAGTTACTGTGAAAAGCCCCTAGTTGCCACATTCCGACGCCTGTTCTGCTGCCAGAATATTATGAGGACCCAAGCCTTTGAAGTATCCAATGCCCTCACCTGTTTCTTGATATTATGTGGAGTGAATCTAATTGGCTGAAGACTGGCATCTGTGATGCTGGGGACCTCCGGAGGAGGCCAAGATAGATCATCCATTCGGCATTTCTGGCAGAAGATTGTTGCAAATGCTTCAACCTCGTCTGTTGATCAGTTGATGTCTGAGCGCCTTTAAAATATAGTGGCCGGTTATGATAGCATGAGCTGTACAGCCACACACAATATCAGAAACCCCTCCGACTGAATAATTAATTAGGCCAGCGTCACGCAATCCCCACAAACCTCCACAATAGGAAACTCTCCCCTTTTCTGCCCCTGCCATAGGTTTTATCCTGCAGCATTAATTCCTAAGTTCAGCTTATTGATTTCTAAGATCCTCCCCAAACCCAAATCCTATTGGAATTTTTCTCGTGCGTCCTATAGTGAGAAGCTGCTTTTTGCACTGACCCCTTTTTTACTTTCCAATATATTTGGATACAATGCCTTTAATCCGTTTTTCATTAACTTAGTCATAAGCCTCAGGTGTTTAATGCATGTTCCTTTTTCATATTTGGAAAGTACAGACCATACTCCAATCTAACGCGCTTGCAAAACCCAAATCAAAACATCTATTCAATATGATTCTGAGCTTGGGCAGCACTTGCTGAACAATTCAAAATGCACTAATAGCTACACTAATAACCAATTTAAAATAATCAGTTGGGCTCCTGTGTCTCATTTACATTTATTAGCAACAACATACATTTATTACGCAGGGACCCATTCTCCGCAAACTAAAGCCTATGTTCAAGCCTTGCACTTTTTTGGAATTACCCAGGACATTGGGGAGACTATGGGCAGGATTCTCCTGCAATCGGTGGGATGGCCCGACGCTGGCGCCAAGAACGGCGCGAACCACTCCGGCATCGGGCCACCTGGACGTTGCGGAATCCTCCGCACTTCCGGGGGCTAGGCCCGCGCCCGAGGGGATGGCGCCGTGCCAACCGCTGCCGAAGGGCCGCCGTGGTCCCGTGCATGCGCAGAACCGCCAGCGTGTTCTGCCACATGCGCAGAACTGCCGGCGTGTTCTTGCTCATGCGCAGGGGGTTTCATGGCACAGGCCCACCCGCAGAATGGTGGGCCCCGATCACAGGCCAGGTCACCATGCGCCCCCCCCCCCCGGGGCTGGATCCTCCCACACCCCTCCCCCCGAGGACTCCGGTAGATGGCCGACCGGCCAGGTCCTGCGTGATGGCGGCGAGACTGGCCGAAAATGGGCGGCCGCTCGGCCCATCAGGGTCCGGAGAATTGCCGGGTGGGGGCGGGGGGGGGGGAGCCGCTGCCAACGGCCCCTGACCAGCGCGCCGTGAACCCCGCCCGAAAACCGGCGTTGGAGAATTCGGCATCTGGCGTCGGAGCGGCAGGGTGGGATTCGCGCTGCCCCCCGGCAATTCTCCGACCCAGCGGGGGTACGGAGAATCCCGCCCATAGTCTCCATTGTTTTCTTTGTAGCAATTATTCAACCAATGAGAGTCGACTTGGCAACCAATCAGCATCCTTTTCTCCTGTGGTATAAATTGTTGTCATCATTTGTAATTTGGCATTCTTGCTTTTGACCTTGTGAGTGCAAGATGTTCCCCTTTTCAGCAATGTTAAAGTTCTGCTCTACCAAGCGACTGTTTGTATAACGTTTCTTTTCAGGATCAATTTTAAAATGCACATAAACATAAAATAAGTTGCTTTGTTTCACAGAGACTCTTGAGATATATTTTCTCTGATACTTTCATTAAATATTTATTTTTAAAGCTAAAGTAAACTGCTCAGCAAGGGAATGGTTAACTTTTGCTTTGTGAAATTCGTAGTGTGACCCAGGAGGCTGCCTTGTAGAATTATCAACCCAACTGCTGATTATAATGGGAGGAAAAGCAATATGGAACAACGTTCAAGAAGTTCTTATTCCGTAAGTTAATGCGCTCTTAAGTGCAAATGGTTATAGAAGTTTACATTGTAACAAAATATTTTAACTATAGCAGCAGTTTCTATTTATATAGCACCGTTAACATAATAAAGCATCCCAAGGCGCTTCACAGGAATGTTATTTTGAAAAATGACACTGAACTGCATAAGGAGATCTTGCATCAGATGACCAAAAGCTTGGTCAGAGAGATGGGTTTTAAGGAATTTCTCAAGGAGAAATGAGAAGTAGAAGACTCAGCAAAGGATCTTCCAGAGTTTTGGGCCCAGGCTGCTGAAGGCACATAGCCTCCAATAGTCAAGAGATTAAAATCTGGGATGCTCAAAAGGACAGAATTAGAGAAGTTCAGATATTTCAGAGGTTTGTGGATCTGAAGATTACAAAAATAGAGGGTAAGGTCATGGAGGGATTTGAAAATAATGATGCAAATTTTAAAGTAAAGACATTGTTTTACCAGAAATAAATGTCAGTCAGCAATTGAAGAAATAAAAATCAATGTTAACTAAACATCTTTACTATCTAGACTTGTGTATAAGTTTAGAAGTTTTGATCACTGTTTCTGAATTGAAGGTATGTATGAATCATTGTTTTTTCAAATTCATTTACCAGATGTGGGTGTCCGCTGGTTAGGTCAGCATTTATTGCCCATCCCTAGTTGCCCTTCAGAAGGTGGTGGTGAGCTGCCTTCTTGAACCGCTGCAGTCCCTGAGGTATTAGTACACCCACAATGCTGTTGGGGAGGGAGTCCAAGGATTTTGACCCAACGACAGTGAAGGAACAGTACTATATTTCCAAGTGGGAGTGGTGGGGTTCCCAGGTACATGTATGCACTCACCTGCTGCAGACCCAGTACTAGTTTCCATTCTGGATTCTCCCGACGTGCTCCCTGCTCTCGGGCTGCTGGTCTTCAGTCCCTAAGCATGCACAGTATTAGTATTGCATGGAACACAAAATTGAACTTCCCTATCTCAGAGCAACAGGGATTAATGAAGGGAGTCTTGTATGTGATCATGGACTGTGTGTTGAATATTCCAATTGGACGATAAAGTAGTTCATTTTACATTCAGTATGTACAGCAGTTAAAATGCAGAGATTAAATTGAATTTTATAGGTTTCCCCAGTCGGTTAACAAAGCTATGTAATGAAGAACTGGTGCATTTCAGAATAGAAAGTTCACAGGTTTGATGCCTGGTCTCTGTTGAGCCCATTGATTTTGCCTATAGTGGTCATGTGTTTTAGTTGGCCTCCATATTTTGGTTCAGAGAGGGAAAATTATTGAGCAAAGACAGGACTTAGTTTGATTTTTTTAAAAATTTAGTGTACCCAATTTTTTTTTTCCAACTAAGGGGCAATTTAGAATAGCAAATTCACCTAACCAGCACGTTTTTGGGTTGTGGGGGTGAAACCCACGCAGACACGGGAAAATGTGCAAACTCCACACGGACAGTGACCCAGGGCCGGGATTCGAACCCGGGTCCTCAGCGCTGCTGCCCCAGTGCTAACCACTACGCCACGGGCCACCCTAGGACTTAGTTTTATTGTCCCATCCCCAATAGTTAAATAGCTTGTCCGCACTCGTTATCGAGTCTTGCACATAAATGGCAGTCTCTTGAACAAGGTACAGGAGGGTGCAAACAATGGTAATAAAAATCAAGAGTGTCTGTATCATTCATCCCAAAATTTTATAGGCCAAATGGTGACCATGAAAACACTACCCAATATTTATTCTCTTTTTAAAAATATATTTTATTCCAAAACCACGAAATCACATCAACATAGTACAAATAGTACAAACATAGTACCAGATGGGGCAGCACGGTAGCATTGTGGATAGCACAAATGCTTCACAGCTCCAGGGTCCCAGGTTCGATTCCGGCTTGGGTCACTGTCTGTGCGGAGTCTGCACATCCTCCCCGTGTGTGCGTGGGTTTCCTCCGGGTGCTCCGGTTTCCTCCCACAGTCCAAAGATGTGCGGGTTAGGTGGATTGGCCATGCTAAATTGCCCTAAGTGTCCAAAATTGCCCTTAGTGTTGGGTGGGGTTACTGGGTTATCATAGAATTTACAGTGCAGAAGGAGGCCACCCGGCCCATCGAGTCTGCACTGGCTCCTGGAAAGAGCACCCTACCCAAGGTCAACACCTCCACCCTATCCCCACAACCCAGCAACCCCACCCAACACTAAGGGCAATTTTGGACACTAAGGGCAATTTATCACAGCCAATCCACCTAACCTGCACATCTTTGGACTGTGGGAGGAAACCGGAGCACCCGGAGGAAACCCACGCACACACGGGGAGAACGTGCAGACTCCGCACAGACAGTGACCCAAGCCGGAATAGAACCAGGGACCCTGGAGCTGTGAAGCAATTGTGCTATCCACAATGCTACTGTGCTGCCCCAAAATTTAGAGTACCCAATTAATTTTTTCCAATTAAGGGGCAATTTATTGTGGTCAATACGCCTAGCCCGCACATCTTTGGGTTGTGGGGGCGAAACCCACACAAACATGGGGAGAAAGTGCAAACTCCACACGGACAGTGACCCAGAGCCGGGATCGAACCTGGGACCTCGGTGCCGTGAGGCAACAGGGCTAACCCACTGCGCCACCGATGGGGATAGGGTGGAGGTGTGGACCTTGGGTAGGGTGCTCTTTCCAAGAGCCGGTGCAGACTCGATGGGCCGAATGGCCTCCTTCTGCATTGTACATTCTATGATATCTATGAATAAACGAAGTACATATAGTTTGTTCAATTTTTCCCCTTTTAATCCCCAACCCCTTTGTGACATCAATTCCTGAGAAACAGCCTCCAACGCAAGTAAAACCACTCCTCCGACCCTCTGAGGCCGAACTTTATCTTCTCCAGCCTAAGAAGTTTACTTGCGTTGATCTCAAGCTCAATAATATCTGTCGCCGGGCAACTAGGGAGGCGGAATCCACCACATCGGCCACCGTCCGCTCCTGCGACCCCGGCACCTCCAACACCTCAAAAATTGCCACCGCAGGGTCCAGCATCACCCTCACCCCCACAATTCCGGACAATCTCCCAAACAGTGCCTCCCAGAAGCACCCCCCCCCCCCCCCCCAGAACATGTGAGCAACCCCATCCCCGCACACATACACACACACACACACACGCATCCTCTACTCCCGGGAAGAACCCACTCATCTGGGCCCGTGTCATCTGAATCCTCTCTACCGCCTTAAACTGTATAACACTCATCCTCGAACATGAGGAGGTTGAGTCGATGTGGTGCATTATCTCGCTTTAAATTCCCTACCCCATTCCGAACCCTAACTCCTCCTCCCACTTCTACTTGATCCCTTCCACTAAGGTCGACCCTTTCTCTCCCAACCACCGATAGATATCTCCCTTCGTCCCACTCATCCAGGACCAATGACTTCTCCCATAGCGTATAGTTCAGCCGAAGAAACGAGGACAGCTCCTTCCACGCAAAAGTCCTCACCTGCCAATATCTAAACTCGTTTCCCCCTTGGCAACTCAAACCTCTCTCGCACTTCCTCCAAACCCCAAACTTACCCTCAGCGAACAGGTCCCTGACCCGCTCTATCCCTTCCTCCCGCCATCTCGTATACATCCCCTCCTCAAATGATTCCAGATCTTAAATGAAGATTCTTTTTTTTAAAGAAAATATTTTATTGAAGCATTTGTAATTTTCACAATTTAACATGTTGACATTTCTAAAATAACCGCCTGGGTCGACGCACAAAATACCCCCTAAAAGAACAACAAACAATAAACCACGTCCCCCACTTCTCCCGCCCTGCCCCCAATTACCCGCATACTAAGCTCCCTGTCCTTATTTAACATTACTCTGCCTCCTGTTTTTCTCCCCCCCCCCCCGCACCACCTTTTCCCTTTCCCCCTTACTGCTGACGTTCAATTTTTGTTAAAGAAATCGATGAACGGCTGCCAACTCCAGGCGAATCCCTGTATTGATCCTCTTAGAGCGAACTTGATTTTCTTCAGACTGAGAAACCCTACCATATCACTGACCCACACTCCTAACTTCGGGGGCTCCGAGCCCCTCCATCTCAGCAAGATCCGTCTACGGGCCACCAGGGAGGAGAAGGCCAGGATATCGGCCTCCCTTCCCCCCCCCTCCTTTGCCCCCAGATCCTCCGACACCCCAAATATTACCAATTGTGGACTCGGAATTACCCTACCATCCAGGACTTCTGACATAACATCCGCAAATCCCTGCCAGAAATTCCCTCGGTTTCAGACATGTCCAAAACATATGAACATGGTTGGCCGGGCTACCCCCACACCGCCCACATCTGTTCTCCACCTCCTCGAAGAACCTACTCATCCGGGCTGCCGTTATGTGGGCCCTGTGTACTACCTTGAACTGAATCAAGCTAATCTAGCACAGAACGAGGATGCAGTTACCCTTTTCAAGGCTTTTTCCCACAGTCCAGTTTCCAGCTCCCCTCCTAGCTCCTCTTCCCACTTCCTCTTCACCTCTCTGATAGGGGCCCTTTCCCACTCTAACAATTCCCTGTATATCTCCGAAACCTTCCCACCTCCAACCCGTTTTTGACAGCACTTTATCCTGTAGTCCCCTCGGGGAGGCAACAAAAGCTTGGGACCTGCCTCCATACAAAGTCTCGCACTTGAAGGTACCAAAACCAGTTCCCACCCGGCAAATCAAACTCCTCCTCTAATGTCTCCAGGGTCGGAAAGCCCTCCTAGATGAATAGATCCCCAAACCTTTCGATCCCTGCCCGCTGCCATACCTTAAAGCTCCCATCCAGCGCCCCCGGGACAAATGGGTGATTGTCACAGATCGGTGACCACACTGACACCCCCTCCAGTCTTGTATGCTGCCTCCTTTGCCCCCACACCCTTAGGGCTGCCACCACCACCGGACTTGTAGACTACCGAGCCGGCGAGAACAGCAGGGGCGCCATCAGTAAAGCCTCCAAACTCTTACCTTTGCAGGATGCTGCCTCCATCTGCTCCCAAACCGACCCCTATCCCACTACACACTTCCTGACCATCAATATGTTGGCAGCCCAGTAATAGTTAATAAAGCTCGGGAGAGCCAAGCCCCCTTCTCCATGGGTCCTTTCCAGGAGTGCCCTCCTTACTCTCGGGGTTTTACCCGCCCATATAAACCTCGATATCGCTGCATTCATACTTCTGAAAAAAGCCTTTGGACAAAAATCGGGAGACATTGAAAAAAGAAAAGCATTTTCAGAAGGACAGTCATCTTCACCGTCTGAACCCTCCCCGCCAGAGTCAGTGGGAGCATGTCCCATCTACGGAAATCCCTTCTCATTTGTTCCACTGCTTTGCCCAAATTTAACTTGTGAAACTGCCCCCAATCCTTGGCCACTTGAATCCCCAGATACCTAAAACTCCTCCCAACCACTTTAAAAGGTAGCTTCTTCAGTCTCCTTTCCTTCCCCCGTGCCTGGATCACGAACGTCTCTCTCTTTCCCATATTTAACTTATAACCTGAAAATCGCCCAAATTCTCCTAATACTTCCATGATTCCAGTCACCCACCCCACAGGGTCCATGGCATAAAGCAGCAAATCGTCCACATAGAGAGAGAGACCTGTGATAACGTTGGGGGGAGTACACCTAGCTTCTTGGACTCGTTAAAAGCCTTAACCAGGTGCGGCCCCAGTAACCCAGAGAACTTCTTATAAAATTCCAATGGGAATCCTTCAGGTCCCAGGGCTTTACCCGACTGCATCGCCCCCCAGTCCATCTATCACCTCTGCAAGCCCAATAGGGCACCCCAGGGCCTCCACCAGCTCCTCGTTTACTTTTGGGAATTCTAGCCTCCCCAGGAATTGAATCATGCCGCCCTCCTCAACCGGGGGTTCCGACTCATATAGCTGGCTATAAAATTCCCGCAACACTTCATTCACCGCCCCCGGGTTCGTCACCATCTTCCCCTCATATCCTTTATTTTCTCTATTTCTCGCGCCGCCTCCTGTATCCTCAGCTGATGCGCCAGCATCCTGCTAGCTTTCTCCCCATGCTCATATATTGCCTTACCTGTGGAAAAGTGCCCAAACTCCATTTGAAGTCTCTGACGCTCCTCCAGGTGCTCCTCATTTGGAGACTCCGAATATCTCCTGTCCACCTGTAAGATTTCTCCTACCAACCTGTCCAGCTCCAACCACTCACTTTTATCCCTGTGGGCTCGAATCGAAATACATTCCCCTCTAATAACCGCTTTCAGTGCCTCCTAGACCACCCCAGCTGCAATCTCTCCCGTGTCATTGATCTTTATGTACACCCGAATGGCCTCTCTCACTCGCTCACAGATCTCCTCATCCGCTAACAGCCCTGTATCTAGTCTCCTTTGTGGGCACTGGGGCATTCCCATGCCTGCCCGTAGGTCTATCCAGTGTGGTGCATGATCTGAAACCACAATTGCTGAGTACTCGATGTCCTCAACACCTGCTAACTGTTTTATCTAGCACAAAGAAATCTAACCTGGAGTACACCTTATGTACATGGGAATAGAATGAATGTTCCCTGCTCCTTGGTCTCTCAAATCTCCACGGATCTACCCCTCCCATACGCTCCATGAACCCCCGCAGTTCCTTTGCAATTGTTGATAGTTTCCCCGACCTAGCACTCGACCGGCCCAATCTCGGGTCCAGGACCGTATTAAAGTCACCACCCATGATCAGCTGGTACAAGTCAAGGTCTGGGATCTTTCC
Organism: Scyliorhinus torazame; assembly: GCF_047496885.1. Classification (NCBI taxonomy): domain Eukaryota; kingdom Metazoa; phylum Chordata; class Chondrichthyes; order Carcharhiniformes; family Scyliorhinidae; genus Scyliorhinus; species Scyliorhinus torazame. Next base: position 114,345,913 of record NC_092725.1, on the reverse strand, counting down.
CAGAACCTTCCTGATGAACGCGACATCATCCCAGTTTGGGGCATAAATATTCACCAGCACCACTGCCATTCCCTCTAGCTTCCCGCTAACCATAACAAATCTGCCTCCCGGGTCTGCCTCTATCTTCCTCATCGCGAATGACACCCTTTTGTTAATCAGGATAGCCATCCCCCCTTGTTTTAAAGTCCAGTCCTGAATGAAACACTTGCCTGACCCATCCCTTCTTGAATCTAATTTGGTCTCCCAGCTTCAGGTGTGTCTCCTGTAACATGGCCGCGTCCGCTTTTAACTGTCTCAGGTGTGCGAACACACGGGCTCTCTTAACCGGCCAGTTCAGTCCATGAACATTCCACGTAACCAGTCTGATCGGGGTGGGGGGGGGGGGCCTTGCTCCCCTCCCCTGTCGATCAGCCATGACCTTTCCTAGGCCAGCTCCTAGCCCGTGTTCCGCACCTCACTTGATCCGCCCCTTGGCGGCGATCGCCATCTGATCTCCATCTCCAGTCTCCCAGCTGTCCCCTACCCGTCAGCAGTAACCCCCCTCCCCCACTTTGTCTAAATGAAGATTTCACCAGTGGGCTGCTCATATATTTCCTTTGGAAAAAGGTAACGGGGCCAGCGTCAGGGCCCTCAAACTCATTCCCATGTAAGATTCCTCCTCCAACCCGGACCCAGTGCAAACCCCCTTCCTCTGCGAGTCCAGAGGGGTTATCAGAGAAGTTTGGGCTTTCACAGTCAGAGAACTTTAGATATCTACGGGTGAAGGATATTGCGAGGAAGGTCTTCCCGTCATTTCTCTATTTCTATGAGACACCAGTCTCATTGTGGGAGAGGGTTCTGTCGCTGGCGGGGATGGAGGAGGGGAGCACCTGGGGAATATATAGGAGGATAATGGTGGAGGATACTACATCTCTATTGGGGACTACGGCCAAGTGGAGGAGTTGTGGGTAAATAAAATTAAGGGGTGGTGATGTGAGGCCTTGCGTAGGGTGAGCACTTCTTTGTCGTACCTGAGACTGGGGCTGATACAGTTGAAGGTGATACACTCGGCGCACTTAATTAGGGCTAGGACGAGTTGGTTGTTTGAGGGGGTGGAACATATGTGTGAGCGTTGTGGGAGGGGCCTAGCAAATCATGTGCATATGTTCTGGGCATGTCCTGAGCTGGTGAGATTTTGGGTTTCTTTCTTTAGCACCATGTTGCCAATTCTACAGATAGAGTTGGAGCCCAGTTCCCTGGTGGCCATATTTGGGGTGTCAGACCTGCCGGAGCTGCAGATGTCATAGAATTTACAGTGCAAAAGGCGGCCATTTGTCCCATCCGAGCCTGCACCGGCCCTTGGAAAGAGCTCGCACCTCCACCCTATCCCCGTAACCCCACCTAACCTTTTTGGACACTAAGGGGCAATTTAGCATGGCCAATCCACCTAGCCTGCACATTTTTGGACTGCGGGAGGAAACTGGAGCACCCGGAGGAAACCCACGTAGACATAGGGAGAACTTGCAAACTCCACACAGACAGTGACTCAAGCCGCGAATCGAACTTGGGACTCTGGAGCTGTTAAGCAACAATTGCTACCGTGCTGCCCTTCTTGTATTAGCCTTCGCTTCGCTGATTGCTCACGGGTGCTGTTGGAGTGGAGGTCAGTTTCTCCACCCAGTGCAAGAGCTAGACACCGTCAGCTGTTGGGGGTGTGGGTGGTGCATTTTGAGGATGTGTGTTTTATTTTATTGTTCTGTATTCATTAAAAAATGTTCAATAATTGAAATATAATTGAAAGATCTCATTTTAAAGATAGTTTGAAAGTACTGTATTTATTACAATTGCTTTAAGTGGGTATTCATTTCATTTCATAATCCCTAAATTGAATGATACGATTTTTCTACTTTTGTGTATTTGCTATTTTCTTATGCCAAAGATTCTTGCGTTTCCCCACACGTTCTTCGCAACTGCAAATGGCTGTCAAAAACACACTTGCAATTCATCTTTCCGACTGCCTGAATACTATTGGCTGGGTACTATTGGTTCCTGGGGAGGATGAGCTCCTGGAATTGGGGGCGGGAGGGGGGGGGGCGGTGCAGGGAAATCTTTAGCAGTTTCATCTGTTGGCCAGTGTGGTACCAGCTAGTGTAGAGTTGGCCAGTGTGGTACCAGCTAGTGTAGGAGGCAGTAGTGAACTATTGTTGTAAATAAAGTTATTTTCTTTTTGACTCTACAAACTCATGCTAGATTCTTCGTGGCCCTCACAAAAGCTACTTCAATTAAATTGTCTAAAATTGTGTCTTACATTAGTTTCGTGGAACAACATTGGGCGGGATTCTCCGACCCCCCCCCCCCACCGGGTCGGAGAATCGCCGAAGGGGACGGCATGAATCCCGCTCCGACGCCAGCTGCCGAATGCTCCGCCGGCGTTTTTTTGGTGGGGGCGGGGATCGCGTCACGCCGGTCGGAGACTGTTGTCAGTGCCCCCCCCAGGCCATTCTCCGGGCCCCGATGGGCCGAGCGGCCACCCGTTTTCGGCCGGTCCGCCGGCGTGAAATACACAAGGTCCTTAACGGCAGGACCTGGCTCTGAGGGCGGCCTGCGGAGTCCTGGGGGGGGGCCTACTTTGGCCTGGCCCGCGATCGGGGCCCACCGATCTGCGGGTGGGCCTGCGCCGTGGGGGCACTCTTTCCCTCCGCGCCGTCCTCTGTAAAACTCCGCCATGGCCGGCGGGGAGAAGAAACCCCCTGCGCATGCACAGGGATCACGCCAGCGCTTTTCAGAACACGCTGGCGCTCCGCGCATGCGCCAACTCGCGCTGGCCGGCTGAGGCCCTTCGGCGCCAGTTGGCGCGGCGCCAACCACTCCAGCGCCAGCCTAGCCCCCGAAGGTGCGGAGGCCCGCCCCGCCGGATACCGGAGAATCCCGGCCATTGTATCCAATAACATCCTGTTGAGGACCTATAGAAATATTTTTAAAATCACTCTCTCTGGAATCAGACTTGTATTTTGTAAATTTACAAAATGTGTTCACAACATGCGCCACCCAGTCCCCAAGTCAAAGCTAAAATTAACACTTAGTCAAATAAATGTGTGCATGATGGGAAAGGTAGGCTCGTTTTGTGTGGACATGCAAATATCATACCTAGGAATATTCATGGACCTGAACTTTCCTGTTCACCAATTTAAAAACTTGAAAGCAAGGAACAAGGAGACATGGCTCTTTGTCTCAAATTCACTCTTCCCACACACTATCCACACCGTCATGGAATTTACCTAACCCAACCTTTTAATTGTTTTATCGTATTTTTTACAATTTGTTTCTGATCCTTTACATTACAAATGTTCTAATCTCAGTTTTTTCATGACTCATTCATTTTGAGCTATCATCCTCTGGTTTTGTACTCAAATCAAAACAACTTCATAGCTCAACTGTCAAGCCAATTCACTGTCAGAACAGAGTGGGAAGGAAATATGGGGAGATTTCTGAAGTTGTGATTAAAGATGCAGGTTTTAGGAGACATTTAAGTGGATGGTGGATAAACGAAGATGCAAGTATTCAAAAGAGTGAAGATGAAACATAGAATAGGAACGGCAGGAGAAAGACACAATTAATTTGAAGATGGAAATGAGGACGTTTAAGTTAAAATGCCAACGGATATGGTGCCAATGACAGCGAGCAAGGGGGTACCAAATATGCCTGATGGTTTGGAGAAGAGAATGCAGGAGGCCATAGTTTTGGAGGAGTTTGAGTTCATGTTAGATTGAACTTGATGTAAATGTACATGACCTCAAATGAGCATGAATTCTGCATTTGGGCTGAGACTTGTCTGATTAATTTGTCTCATTGTATTTTGAAATGCTACCTACCACTACCAAGCCACGTATAAAAATGTCTTTATACTTGTTAGGTATAGTGTAAATGAGGGCAGCACGGTGGTGCAGTGGTTAGCACTGCTGCCTCATGGTGCCTAGGCCCCAGGTTCGGTCCCGGCCCTGGATCACTGTCAAACACAGACATCCTCCCTGTGTCTGCATGGGTTTCGCCCCCACAACCCAAAGATGTGCAGGGTAGATGGCTTGGTCATGCTAAATTACCCCTTAATTGGAAATATAATTGGGTATTCTAAATTTATTTTTAAAAAGAGTATAGTGTAAATGGTAGAGGTCATGGAACAAAGATCTGCAGATCGTGTAGTGCTTTCTTGCATCCTATAATCCAAGTTTGAAAATTCCCTGATATGCTATCACTTGTATGAACGCTATGATTGAAAAAAGGCCTTGGGCGCGATTCTCTGTCCTACAGCACTGGTTTTCTGGTGCGACATGTCCCGGCCAGCGGCTGGATTCTCCGTCTCGGCAGCCGGTCAATGGCCTTATTTCCCATTGTGGGCAGCCCAACGCCGTTGGGAAATACCCATGTGTGGGTGCGCTGGCGGCAAAACGGAGAATCCCAAAAGCGGAGAATCCAGCCCCTTGTATTTTATATATAGGGCTGAATTCTCTGGTACCCCAGCCGTATGCTTGGCGGCACAGTGGTTAGCACTTTCTCCCCGTGTCTGCATGAATTTCCTCCGGGTGCTCTGGTTTCCCCCCACAGTCCAAAGGTGTGCAAGTGTGCTAAATTTCTCCTTTAGTGTCCAGGGATGTACAGGTTAAGTTACAGAGATAGGGTGGGGGAGTGGGCTTAGGGCGGATGCTTTTTCAGAGGATGGGTGCAGACCCGATGGGCCAAATGGCCTCCTTCTGCACTGTAGGAATTATATGATTATATTATGTGATGCTTCTCGGCGACGTGTCGTTCGCTGGAGGCCATTTTTCTACTGGCATTTTTCAATAGGTTTTCCCATTGAAGCTACCCCACGCTGCCGGGAAACGTGTGGGCAGGGGTGCGAAGCCGGTGGGAAAAGTGAATTGCAACAGCCGGAGATTTCCAGCCATAATCTTTCACCTCCTTAGCTCTTCACAAACAGCAGTTTATTTTTTGAAGAGCAATCATTACTTCGCTTGCAATTACACCCAAACATTTGCACATTAAGAAATTTGTGCACATCAACACCCAAAAATAGCAATGAGATAAATGACTAAATGTGAGCTTAGAACTGAATGTTGGCCAGGACTTTTCTTTGAATAATGCCATGATGTCTTATACATCCATCTGAATAGGATGATAACACAATGATTTAACATATCATCCAAAAGGCAGCATCACCAATGATAAAGCTTTAGCAATAGCTTTCCTAAAAATCAAGTAGGTGATAGCCACTGAATGATACTCAGTAATCAATTTGGCTACCTCTTCGAACAGTTCCAGTAGATTTTTTGGATATGGGTAGTTATTTGTAAATCTATGCTGACTGTTTGCTATGTTGAGGTTGTCTGAACAACAAATTCAGAACCTCAAAGTTTTGTCACAGATATTTTCATTCACCTTGTCATGATATATTTCTGTTCTTGTACACAGATGGTTAAAGAATCTTATTGCTCGCTGCAGAAAAAAGTCAGAAGAAAAATTGCCCCGATGGGAGCAAGATTATCAGCTGCAACCCACACCAAAGTTGGGCTTGTTTTATGAATACCTGGAAATGGGTATGTTATTATGTGTCTGTCATGTACTGGAAAGCATCTCGTTTCGCTGAACATCAAATAAAATGACTGTCTTTTGCCAATAAAACTGGTTTCACCTCTGGAGGGGAGTATGATTAACAACAATTAGCATTTGAGTTTTCCCATGTAATGCTCGTTGGAATAATTAAAACTATTCAGTAATGATCTGGAGCTGCTTCACTTGCATTACGTAGCTTAGATAGGCCCTGCTACCATTTGAACGTGAGATCAGATGCGACACATGGGTGAGTAGGAGGCACTGGATGCGATCTAATGAAAAGGTTTCCTTTATTTAAAAAAATATTTTTATTAGGATATTTGCAAGTTTTTATAATAATAACAAAAGCGACATAAACATGGTACAATATGCATTTCCACCCCATCCCAATCTTCACCCCGCCCCAACAGTAAGAAAAAAAACAGCCTGCCCCCCACCCCACCCCAACTTTTGGAATTCTGCTTCCGTTGACATTTTAATTTTCCCTGAGAAAGTCGAAGGCGAACTTTATTTTTTCAGGACTGAGAAACCCAGCCATATCACTAACCCAGGTCTCTGCACTCAGGGGCTTCGAGTCCCTCCACGTTAATAAGATCCGTCTCCGGGCTACCAGGGGGGCAAAGGCCAAGACGTCGGCCTCTTTCGCCCCCTGAACTCCGACTCTTCCGACACTCCAAAGATCGCCACCTCCGGACTCGGCACCACCTGTGTTTTGAGTACCATGGACACTGCCTTAGCGAAACCCTTCCAAAACCCTCTAAGCTTCAGGCATGCCCAAAACATGTGGACATGATTTGCTGGGCTTCCCACGCACCTCGCACACCTATCCTCTACCCCGGAAAACTTGCTCATCCGGGCCACTGCCATGTGTGCCCGGTGGACTACCTTGAATTGTATCAGGCTAACCCTGGCACATGATGAGGATGTGTTAATCCTGCTTAGGGCATCCGCCCACAGACCCGTCTCTATCTCTCCTCCTAGCTCGTCTTCCCACTTGCCCTTAAGCTCCTCCACCGGAGTTTCCTCCAATTCCAAAAGTTCCTGATAAATATTTGATACCTTCCCCTCTCCCACCCAGGTACTGGAGACCCCACCATTGTCCTCTATCCCACACGGCGGCAGCAGCAGGAAGGCCGAAACCTGCCTTCTCAAGAAGTTTCGCACCTGCAGATCCCTAAACCCATTCCCTGCTGGCAATTCAAATTTATCCTCCAAGGCTTTCAAGCTGGGGAAGCTCCCGTCGATGACTAGATCCCCCATCCTCCTAATTCCTGCCCTTTGCCATCTCCGGAACCCACCATCCAGCCTACCCGGTAAAAACCGATGATCATAAATCGGGGTCCAAACTGATGCTCCCTCCACTCTCTTATATCTCCTCCACTGCCCCCAGATTCTCAGAGCCACCACCACCACCGGACTTCTGGAGTATTGGGCTGGCGAGAACGGGTGAAGGGGCTGTTATCACTGCTCCCAAACTTGTGTCTTTACATGATGCTCCCACACCGACCCCTCCCCACTACCCACTTCTTAATCATGGCTATATTAGCCGGCCAGTAGTAATTGCAAAAGTTCGGCAGCGCCAACCCACCCCGCCCCCGACTGCGCTCCAGCAACACTTTCTTCACTCGCAGGGTTTTACCCGCCCACACAAAGCCCGAAATAACCTTATTCACTGCTTGGAAAATGTCCTCGGGATGTAGATGGTGAGGCACTGAAAGACAAACAGAAATCTGAGGAGGACCGTCATTTTCAGAGTCTCTACCCTCCCCGCCAGTGATAGCGGGATCATGTCCCATCTCTTAAAGTCCTCTTTCATTAGTTATATGAGCCGGGATAGGTTTAACTTGTGCAGTGCCTCCCATTCCCAGGCCACCTGGATTCACAGATATCGAAAGCTCCTTCCTACCATTTTCTAAACGGCAGCTCTCCCAGTCTCTTCTCCTGCCCAGATCGCGAACATTCCGTTTTTCCCCATGTTCAATTTATACCCCCAAAAATTACCAAATTCCCCGAGGATCCGCATAACTTCCCCCATCCCCTCCGATGGGTCTGAAATATACAAGAGCAGGTCACCTGCGTAAAGCGAGACCCGGTGCTCTCGCAACCCCCCTCCCCCCGAACCAGCCCTTATAATGAAAACGTTTCTAAGTGTCATTTGAGACGGGTTTTGCTGGGAGTTCCTCCCCACGCTGTATCTACCACACTTCTCACCGGGCTAGCCCAAACCTAGAATTAGTTTCATCACTGGGGTTCTTCAGACTGGCTCCTCAGAGATGATCCACCATTTTGAAAGTGTGGCCCGGTCTCTAAGTGAACTTGAGGGTCCCCCATAGCCGCCACGCACGGGTAATGTCACCTTCTCACACACATGGGCACCCCCCCCCCCCCCAAAGTGATTACACCCTGCCATGGGATCGCTGATGGCCCCCCTTTTCAGGCTTTCCCACCCCCCCACCCCCAACCGCCCGGAGGCCCCTTCATACCCGTCCTACATCCCCACCGTTCATATCCCACCCTCCTTTCATGGGCACTGCCCCCCCTCAGGCAGTGCCACCCTGGCAGTGCCCCTGCTAGCTTTGCAGTGGCACCTTAGTGCCAGTGCAAAGATGCCAGTCTGGCAGTGCCAAGGTGCCCACATTCACGGGGGAGGGCCAGGCGGCCACTCTGTCCCGTCCCTGACCAGGGGTCTCCAATGACCCGAGAGACCCCCTGGGTGCCATTCTGCCTGGTCCATGTTGATGTGGGCCAGTACTGAACGGCGCCCGGCTCAGGTCTCCCTGGGGAGGCCGATAAATCCCAGGTATTCATGCCTGGGTTTAAAACCTATTTAGGTGATCAAGGCTTGGTCTCGCCCATTGTGGGCCAGATTCTGATAGCGACACCTCATGGCATCTGGTTAGATCCCGTGAGCCGTACTGGCTGTCGGAAAGCCAGTGGGAGGTCTCTCCCAGGATCTACTGGCCAGTCTGCGCTCCCATTCGGGCATTACGTGGCAGGTAGATTGCACCCTAGATTTAATATATACTTGGTCATATCACCATCTCTGTCTATGAATTCTACCCATCTTATGGCAAGCGGTTAGGCTAAAAATAAATTATTCCTTTTGATGTCCTATCATAGCTATTCAAAATCACCAGGAAAATTTGGACTTGTGTTTCATTATGTATTGGCTAGCATTTAAAAACATTAGTGTCTATGTGTTTCATTCAGTGATTCAAATGCTCAATTTATTTATTCAGTACCTACACAGCCTGTTCCATTGGCCCCAACAATGTGAGAAGATTTTTTGCTTCTGCACTCCTGATTCAGAGCAGAAGTGCATAATGGCAAACTGCACGCCTTGAGTCAATGATGCTTCATCCATTAATTTTTAAGAACAGAAAAGAACATATTTTCCACAGTTGCCTGTTTATACCAGCAATACTCTCTGACCACCTCTCAAATAGTTTTAACCTCTCTTTAAATGTTTCACCTTGGATCTTTCTGGTTTAACAAGTAAGTGAGATGACATGACACAAACCCGACGTGAACCTTTTAGCTGAGACCTAGACCATCGGAACATTTCCTTCTGATTCATACTAGTAGAAGCATTCATTTTACCTTTTGTTAATTTTACAGTTATACAGTTTGGTTTTGCCACCATCTTTGTGGCATCATTCCCTCTGGCACCTCTACTGGCACTGATCAATAACATCATTGAAATAAGAGTTGATGGTTGGAAAATGACCACTCAGTTTCGACGGATTCTGGCAGCCAAGGCACAAGATATTGGAGCCTGGCTGCCGATCTTACATGGAGTGGCTGTTTTTGCTGCTGTTACAAATGTGAGTGGAGCCTTTGAATCTTGTAAGAAATCAACAGCAGCTCAAAATGCATTATGTCTCCTGCCTAATAATTTTACCATAAACAAAGAATGAACTATGCATGAAGAGTTTTAAATAGAATTTTTAAAAAACAGCTCAGTGAAGAGTGGATTGTTCACCAAATGGTATGCTAGGGGATCTTTGTTGCAGTGACTATTTTATTGGTTTGCTAGATGTAAAATACAAGAGAGGGATATAAAACCAGAGGAAGAGTCAAAGCAGTTGCCACGTTTTGAACTTTATTCTTATGGGAAGTATTTTTGTTCCCATTTCCTTCATATGCCTGGCCTGGCAACTAAAGCAAGAAGGCAGTCATGCTGCCTATTCCCAGTGCAAAATCATTCTTTCTAGGGCATAGCCAGTTTTCTGAGTAGGGTTGTCTTCTTTAAACCAGCACCAAATAATCTGGAAATTCACTTTGCACGGATCATTATTTTGCTTAAATGTCCATGTCATTTGCGTGGATTACACCAATTTGGTGTGAAATGTACTGAAAAGGCCAGCAAAATCAAAGAAAGTTCACTCTACCCCATTGCATGTACAAATATAAAGAACTGAGTAAATTGAAGCAATGCAGAACTTGTGTTGTTCTGAATACTGTCTCAGCAACATTCATACATGTTTCACAGCATTAACAATGTAAACAGACACTTATTGACAGTCCTAAATAACTTGCACGTAACAGAGAAGTTGCACCATGCACACTCAAATTACATTGTATAAGACAGCTTTCGATATACCATAAGGACACTGCAAATAAAGGTCACCTGTTGTAAGCCCCTTAAATGCCCCTAATTTCCAGGTTTCGCTTAAAATGATAGAAATAATTCCCATAGCATGCCTGCAGAGAAGAAAACATTTATATTATAACAGGGCTATAAGTTCAATAAATTAGAATTTACACACCAGTAAAGACGACAGGTTTCCTTTGCTCAAGGACATTAGTGAAGTAGTTGAGTTTTTAACAGCAATCCAGTAGCATCATGAACAGTTATAATAATCCAGTAGATTAATGGTGAAATTACTGATGCTAGTTTTTAATTCCAGATTTATGTGATTAACTGAATTTAAGTTCCCCAGCTACCTTGGGGGGTCTAGAACTCTCTGGATCATTAATACATGCCTCTAGATTAATTAACCAGACTGGGGAATTCTGAATGAGCAGAACAGAGTCTGAAACAGGAAGTACAAATTTGAATATTAAGTTTAATAATAATCTTTTTATTATTGTCACAAGTAGGTTTACATTAACACTGCAATGAAGTTACTGTGAAAATCCCGTAATCGCCAATGTTAAATTAGGTACAGTAATTTGATCCCAGTTGGTGTTACTACTGGATGGGAAGGTCCCAGAATGGAACCCTGGCTTAGAAGATCGTAGTGTTTCACTTTTTTAGAAAACGTGGAGGAACAGAGTCACAGTTTGACGATAATAAAATACTCTTTCACTCCCACTTACTTTAACAAATGTACATGGATTTCAAGGATAACACAGGTTGCAGTTTATCATATGCTATAATGTCCTCCGTAAACACACGGGGGGGGGGGCGGGTTTACTGACCTCGCCAGTGGGACCATCCGGCCCTGCCAATGGTGAACCCCTAGCACTGGTTTCCTGGCGGTGTAGAATGGATTCAGTAGGATATTCCATTGACAACATCGGGACCAGAAGCTCCACCGTTGGCCAACGTCAGGCTGCCTCCTGATGCCGAGAAACCTGCCACAGGGGGCACAGAAACCCTCCCACCGGTCCCTATAAATCAACCGGCTGACTGTGATCAGACAACACCGCACTCTGAAACCAAGTGGCAAACGATCTTCTGTGGATTTCTCTTCAAATTTCCCCCAGATGATTGTTGCATGACTGTCTCCAAATTCTATTCTCAAAAAGACACGCTTTAAAATCTTCTTCCAACCAATGCTTTCCATTGATGGTTTTTATCAGGAATCCACCTCACAAGTTTATCCAACTATCCTTTCAGATAAGGCTTCCTATCCACTATTTTAACAAGGATCTGCCTCCAGGTATTCCAACTCTGATCCTCCAGATTTTCCAGCTCTCCTTTCAAATATTCATTTCTCTTGTATGCTTTTACACAAATTCAAATTACTTAAAAAAAAATATTTAGAGTTCCCATTTATGTTTTCCCAATTAAGGGGCAATTTTTAGCATAGCCAATCCACCTACCCTGCACAACTTTGGGTTGTGGAGGTGAGACCCACACAGACACTGGGAGAATGTGCAAACACCTCATGGACAGTGGCCTGGGGCTGGGATTGAACCCAGGTCCTCGATGCTAACCACTGCACCACTGTTCCACCCCCTAGTCACAAAGAACTCCACGATTATTTCACTTGTCGCTTCACAGTCAGATATCACAAACCTTAGAATCAATTCCGATATCTTTCTGGATTCTCACTAGTCAACTACTTCTCGACTCTGTCTGTTGCTTCAATGAACATTATCCTGTTATAGTTTTGGTTTCCACTGTTCCTGAAACCTCTCTTCATTTTTCTAGTTTCTTTAACTCGCTGTTTTTTAAGATTTCTGGCATTTGCTTCCTTGCTCCTTACTCCATTGTATGGCTGTAAGAGATATTCTCTCTCTCCCTGCTATGCTCCTTCTACTTTGGGTTTCAGTTAAAACTAAACTCAAATGGTCTTCTCCATAAAAATGGTCCCAGTTGCTCCACTCACATAAACTTTCACTCTCTCTGCTACTGGTGCACAGATTGCATTATTGTGTACCGTATACAAAATGCGCTGCAGCAACTTGCTGAGGCTCCTTTGACAGCACCTTTCTAAACCCGCGACCTCTAACACTTAGATGAAAAAGAGTTGCAGGTGCATGGGAACACCACCACCTGCCATTTCCCTTCCAATCTACACAACAGCCCAACTTGAAACTATGTCACTGTTCCTTCACAGTTGCTGGGTCAAAAACCTGGAACCTCCTTCCAAGCAGCACTCTGGGGATACCTACAGCAGCAGATGGCTAGCAGTGGTTCAAGAAGGCAGCTCACTCCACCACATTCTCCAGGCCAACTAGGGATGGGCAACAAATGCTGGCTTTGCTAATGCCACTCACATTCCATAAAATCAGATGATACTTTAGTTTTGCTTTCCATATGCGTTTGAAATGTGGAACTTGCTACCACAGAGAGTGATTAAAGGAAATAGTATGAATGTATTTAAGGGGAAACCAATGTATTTAAGGGGAAACCAGAGAGTGTATGAGGGAGTAAATGGTTATGATGATGGATTTAGATGAGAAAAGTTGGAGGATGCTCGAATGGAGTATGAACATAACACCGATTGTTTGGCCAAATGGGCTATTTGAGTTTATATCCTACATGAATCTTGTGTAATAAAACTAGAGATTATGTTTCAGATTTGTGACTTGCTCTGAGTTATCTATTACTATATATTTGATATGAGGGAATTAAAATTTTACAGAAAGAAAGATCGACAAGTCATTTATGTTTTCTCAACTGTTTCATTTCCTAGATGATCTATAATGACACTTGACAGTTTATTTTTTGTTCATAGGCATTGATCATTGCATTTTCATCTGATATGATTCCCAGACTTGTTTACTACTGGGCACTTTCAGTGAAGCCCTTTGGAGAACACAGCAACCCAACTATGCAAGGTTACATCAATACAACTCTCTCTGTTTTTAAAATCACTGACTTCAGTAATCTCAGCAAGCCTATCTATGAACCTTCCTGGTTTGATCCTGTAACTGATACTACCTGCAGGTTAGTGGTTATGTTGCTATAAATAACAATGGCCCAGAAATTGCTCGAGCCCTTCAGCGTAATTAAATTCTCCTCAATCTTCTGGTCGTGTTATGTTTGCACTGCAAATTGCTGGAAATGTGAATTTCCCTCATTCCCACTCTGTTTAAACGTGGCAACGGTTGGGTTGAGTTCCTGTTTTAAATTTTTAACTGTACCAGTCCAAGACAATGAATAATCAATCAACCAGCGTAACCCAGTAATGGAATCTTGGGAATGTTGCTGGAATTCTGGCCAAAGCCCTTATAGATGACAAAGTCTTAGCTGGACAAAATGCAGGGTAATGAACAGTAATCTACTCTCGTACAATTATCTGCTGCAGGTTGTACTAGTTAATCAAAAATGCGAGTTTATGAGGAATAGCATGGAGCGGCACAGTGGCGTAGTGGTTAGCACTGCTGCCTCACTGCGCCAAGGACCGGGTTCAAACCCAGCCCAGGGTCACTGTCCATGTGGAGTTTGCACGTTCTCCCCATGTCTGAGTGGGTCTCACCCCAAAAACCCAAAGATGTGCAGGGTAGGTGGATTGGCCACGCTAAATTGCCCCTTAATTGGAAAAAATATTGGGTACTCTAAAATGAATTTTTTAAAAAAAGAGGAATTGCATTACTTTGGACCCAAGGCAAGGTGCTACTCTATCTTTGAGGGAAGTGGGAAGCAACTGGGCAGTCTCAGGCCCCAGCACAGCAGGCTTCACCATAAAGTCACCACATCCGAAGACCAAGCTTCTACTATAAGGGTGTTCAGCAGGGTAAGATTTAATGTAGGACTGGAGAACTCTCGCCCACAGTGATGTAGAGTATGATGTAGAGTGCCACATGAGTCTGGAAGGAGACAACAACTATGCATAGCAGTACCCTAGAGATATAAATAGTTTGGGGTTACCAATAAAGGATTCATAAACAAAAGAGAAAATGCTGGAAAATCTTAGCAGGTCTGACAGCATCTGTAGGGAGAGAAAAGAGCTAATGTTTCGAGTCTGATGACTCTTTGTCAAAGCTTTAACAAAGAGTCATCGGACTCAAACCATTAGGTCTTTTCTCTCCCTACAGATGCTGCCAGACCTGCTGTGATTTTCCAGCATTTTCTCTTTCGTTTCAGATTCCAGCATCCGCAGTAATTTGCTTTTATCCACTTATAAAGGATTCATGTTCAACCAGACAAGTCTGCAGACCTCTTAAGTGAGACACCAAACAACCTTACAACAAAACTGACAACACAACTGGCACCATGACCTTCAGACTGGCTTAAAAAAAATCAAGTTGTCAGTTTCACCGATAATTGCTCCGAACGGTTAGGCACAATAACTAAAACTGTGTGGGAAATCAGTGTTTTTGTAACAAAGTGTTATAACATGCCTGCTTACCATTGGCTGGGGACTAATGACAATCCCACAATTCTGTGGGAGTATGAGCTTCCCCAAAGAGGGGGGCGGAGAAATCATTAGCAGACTCCCTGTATAAATATAGCTGGCCAGTTTGGAACCAGCAGGAAGGAGTGAGCAGCAAGTGAGTTGCTGCTGTTGTGTATATATATGTTATTGTAAATAAATGTTATTTCTTTGTATCCTTAAAACTCGTGCTGGATTCTTTATGGCCCTCACAAAACTGGCGACGAGGGTTAAAGTGAATAGCTGTCTACACTGCTGAAGCCACCTCCCTAGATTTTTGTTGGATACAGGTTGGAAGTTGTTTTCTATTACACCATGCCTCTGTACAGACGTTTGGATGTTTTTGATGCTGCACTGGAAAGCTGGAACCAGTACGCACAACGGATGTGTTACTATTTCCGGGCAAACAATATCACCGAAAACGAGCGCCAGGTGGTCATATTGCTCACCGCCTGCGGCCCGCATACGTTTGGGGTGATTAGGAGCCTTACGTACCCAGCTGCGGCGGACACCAAAACGTTTGATGAACTTGTGAATTTAGTGGGGCAACATTTTAACCCAACCCCGTCCACGATAGTCCAGCGTTACCAGTTTAATACCGCTGAGAGGACCCCAGGAGAATCCCTTGCCGACTTTCTATCCAGGCTACGCAGGATTGCGGAGTACTGTGACTATGGTGAGACCTCGTCAGAAATGTTACGCGACCGTTTTGTTTGCGGTATTAACAATGCGGCCACCCAGAGAAAGTTGTTAGCTGAGCCAACATTGACTATTCAACAGGCCTTTCAAATAGTATTGTCCCGAGAGAGCGCAGAACGAGGAGTGCAGGAGCTACATGGAATGGAGGTGCATGCCTTGGGGCGCAACCCTTTCCATCCGAAAACATCCCTTCGCACTCCTGCGGTACCTTGGGCGAGGCGACATCTGGATCGACACCAGAGACCATCGGACATTCCTCCCCGAAGAGAGCCTTCTCCAGAACCAATGGATGAGGAGCCATGTCCGTGTCAGACTTGTAGGCGCCGTCCCCGTCGCGGACGCCGGTCCTGAGGGCACCAGAGGTGCCGTCGTT
The DNA here is from genome assembly GCF_047496885.1 of Scyliorhinus torazame. Lineage (NCBI taxonomy): Eukaryota > Metazoa > Chordata > Chondrichthyes > Carcharhiniformes > Scyliorhinidae > Scyliorhinus > Scyliorhinus torazame. Next base: position 114,330,202 of record NC_092725.1, on the reverse strand, counting down.
CCGACCAAAACTGGGACCAGCCCAGGGGCCGTACCTTCCATGTGGATGAACCTGCGGCGACTACTCCTGAGGACGTGGAGACGGAGGACGACTGCCTGCAGCTGCATTGTGTGGCAGCTCCCAGTGTGGCCCCCATTAAGGTGACAGTATGGTTCAATGATCACCCGCTTGAGATGGTGTTGGACACTGGCGCAGCGGTCTCCGTGATTGCCCAGAGGACATTCGACCGCATCAAGCAGGATATACAGACCCTGACATTAACCGACACACAGGCCAGGTTGGCCACCTACATGGGAGAACCATTGGACATTGCAGGAACTACGATGACCCCTGTTGTTTATGGATGCCAGGAGGGGCATTTCCCACTTATCGTGGTGCGCAGCCATGGGCCCAGCCTGTTGGGTCGGGACTGGTTGCGCCATTTGCGGTTGCAGTGGCAGCACATCATCCAAACAGTTTCTGGAGGGTTGACTTGAGGTGCTAGGACGATACCCAGATGTATTCCAGCCCGGTTTGGGGAAAATAAAAGGGGCCGTAGCCTGTATCCAAGTCGAAAAAGGAGCCACGCCGTGCTATATCCGGGCACGCCCAGTGCCTTAGCCTTGCTCGAGAAGGTAGAGGGGGAGATCACTAGTTTGGAGACTTTGGGTATTATCAGGCCCGTCCGTTTCGCTGACTGGGCAGCACCAATTGTACCTGTAATGAAGCCAGATGCCACAGTTCGCTTGTGCGGCGACTATAAACTTAGTGAATACGGTATCCCGACTCGATCGATATCCAATGCCTCACATAGATGCCTCTACGCGAAGCTTGCAGGCGGACTCGCGTTCACAAAATTAGTTATGAGTCACGCCTACCAACAGTTGAGCTGGACCCTGCCTCCCGACCATATGTAACGATTAATACACACCGGGGCCTGTATGAATATACACGTTTGCCCTTTGGAGTATCCTCTGCGTGCGCTATTTTGCAACGCGTTATGGAGGGCATTTTGAGAGGTTTACCACGTGTCGCTGTCTACTTAGATGACGTTTTGACCACAGGGACATCGGAGCAGGAACATAAGAACTAGGAGCAGGAGTAGGCCATCTGGCCCCTCGAGCCTGCTCCGCCATTCAATGAGATCATGGCTGATCTTTTGTGGACTCAGCTCCACTTTCCGGCCCGAACACCATAACCCTTAATCCCTTTATTCTTCAAAAAACTATCTATCTTTATCTTAAAAACATTTAATGAAGGAGCCTCTACTGCTTCACTGGGCAAGGAATTCCATAGATTCACAACCCTTTGGGTGAAGAAGTTCCTCCTAAACTCAGTCCTAAATCTACTTCCCCTTATTTTGAGGCTATGCCCCCTAGTTCTGCTTTCACCCGCCAATGGAAACAACCTGCCCGCATCTATCCTATCTATTCCCTTCATAATCTTATGTTTCTATAAGATCCCCCCTCATCCTTCTAAATTCCAACGAGTACAGTCCCAGTCTACTCAACCTCTCCTCGTAATCCAACCCCTTCAGCTCTGGGATTAACCTAGTGAATCTCCTCTGCACACCCTCCAGTGCCAGTACGTCCTTTCTCAAGTAAGGAGACCAAAACTGAACACAATACTCCAGGTGTGGCCTCACTAACACCTTATACAATTGCAGCATAACCTCCCTAGTCTTAAACTCCATCCCTCTAGCAATGAAGGACAAAATTCCATTTGCCTTCTTAATCACCTGTTGCACCTGAAAACCAACTTTCTGCGACTCATGCACTAGCACACCCAGATCTCTCTGCACAGCAGCATGTTTTAATTTTTTATCATTTAAATAATAATCCCTTTTGCCGTTATTCTTACCAAAATGGATAACCTCACATTTGTCAACATTGTATTCCATCTGCCAGACCCTAGCCCATTCACTTAGCCTGTCCAAATCCCTCTGCAGACTTCCAGTATCCTCTGCACTTTTTGCTTTACCACTTATCTTAGTGTCGTCTGCAAACTTGGACACATTGCACTTGGTCCCCAACTCCAAATCATCTATGTAAATTGTGAACAGTTGTGGGCCCAACACTGATCCCTGAGGGACACCACTAGCTACTGATTGCCAAACAGAGAAACACCCATTAATCCCCACTCTTTGCTTTCTATTAATTAACCAATCCTCTATCCATGCTCCTACTTTCCCCTTAATGCCATGCATCTTTATCTTATGCAGCAACCTTTTGTGTGGCACCTTGTCAAAGGCTTTCTGGAAATCCAGATATACCACATCCATTGGCTCCCCGTTATCTACCGCACTGTTAATGTCCTCAAAAAATTCCACTAAATTAGTTAGGCACGACCTGCCCTTTATGAACCCATGCTGCGTCTGTCCAATGGGACAATTTCCATCCAGATGCCTCGCTATTTCTTCCTTGATGATAGATTCCAGCATCTTCCCTACTACCGAAGTTAAGCTCACTGGCCAATAATTACCCACTTTCTGCCTACCTCCTTTTTTTTTAAACAGTGGTGTCACGTTTGCTAATTTCCAATCCGCTGGGACCACCCCAGAGTCTAGTGAATTTTGGTAAATTATCACTAGTGCATTTGCAATTTCCCTAGCCATCTCTTTTAGCACTCTGGGATGCATTCCATCAGGGCCAGGAGACTTGTCTACCTTTAGCCCCATTAGTTTGCCCATCACTACCTCCTTGGTAATATCAATCCTCTCAAGGTCCTCACCTGTCATAGCCTCATTTCCATCAGTCACTGGCATGTTATTTGTGTCTTCCACTGTGAAGACCGACCCAAAAAACCTGTTCAGTTCCTCAGCCATTTCCTCATCTCCCATTATTAAATCTCCCCTTTGGAACATTTGGAAAATCTGGAGGCTGTCCTTTGATGCTTTTCGGAGGCTGGAGCCCGTTTACGTCGTACAAAGCGCGTCTTTCAGGCGAAGGAAGTAGTCTACCTGGGTTATCGGGTGGACCGCGAAGGTTTGCACCCCGTCGTAGAGAAGATGCGCGCGATTCAACAGGCCCCCGCCCCGACTGACACTTCGCATCTTTGTTCTTTTCTCGGCCTCGTAAACTATTACGGGAAGTTCCTCCCCAATCTGGCAACTACGCTGGCCCCGTTGCACCTTCTGCTAAAGAAAAATCACACCTGGGTTTGAGGTCAGCCGCAAGAAACCACTTTCCGGCGGGTAAAACAACAATTGGCGTCATCTGGGTTACTAACCCACTATGATCCTGGAAAGCCTTTGCTCGTCACATGTGATGCATCCCCATATGGTATTGGGGCCGTCCTGTCTCACAAGGTGGAGAATGGGGCCGAGCGGCCGGTAGCTTTCGCCTCCCGCACATTGACTGCAGCGGAAAGAAAGTACGCGCAGATCGCGAAGGAGGGCCTGGCAGTGGTCTTTGCGGTGAAACGTTTCCACCAGTACGTGTATGGCCGCCACGTCACTATCGTGACTGATCATAAGCCTCTGCTGGGACTTTTCAGAGAGGATAAGCCAATACTGCCCATTGCTTCCGCACGATCCAGCGCTGGGCTTTGTTGCTCGCTGCATACGAGTATTCTCTGGAGCACAAACCAGGAACGCAGATAGCGAATGCCGACGCACTGAGCCGATTGCCTTTATCGACCGGCCCCATGTCGACCCCCACGACTGGTGACGTGGTTGCAACCCTAAATTTTATGGACACCTTGCCTGTCACGGCATCACAGATCCGTGAGTGGACCCAGACGGAGCCAGTCCTGTCAAACGTTCGGCACGTAGTCCTGTATGGTGGGCAGCATAGACAGCTCCCAGGCGAGTTGCGGGCATTTTCCTCCAAGCTGTCAGAATTCAGCGTGGAAGAAGCCATCCTCTTGTGGGGGACGTGTGTGATTGTCCCGGAAAAAGGACAGGAGCTGATACTAAGAGACTTGCACAATGGGCATCCAGGTGTGACCAAAATGAAAATGTTGGCCCGGAGTTATGTCTGATGGCCAGGCCTCGACACCGACATTGAGAAGGTGGCCCAAAACTGTTGCATTTGCCAGGAGCATCAGAAGCCCCCGCCAGCCACGCCCCTACATCACTGTGAATGGCCAGGGCGGCCTTGGGCGCGCTTGCATGCGGATTTCGCCGGTCCTTTTCAAGGATCCATGTTCCTTCTATTAATCGACGCCCAGTCTAAATGGCTAGAGGCACATAAGATGCTCGGCACAACGTCCTGTGCAACAATTGAGAAGATGCGTTTTTCTTTTAGCACGAATGGCCTCCCCGAGGTGCTGGTCACGGATAACGGCACTCCATTCACAAGTGAGGAGTTTGCGAGGTTCATGAAGATGAACGGCATATGCCATATCCGCACTGCCCCTTACCACCCGGCTTCAAATGGTTTGGCGGAACGCGCAGTGCAGACATTCAAATGAGGTCTAAAGAAGCAGTCTTCCGGGTCAATGGACACGAGACTGGCTCACTTTTTGTTTTCGTACAGGACCACCCCCATGCGGTGACTGGGGTAGCTCCCGCAGAACTCCTAATGGGCCAGAGACTTTGCACCCGCCTTAGCATGGTTTTCCCAGACATTGGCGCAAAGGTACGCCGCACACAAGAACGGCAGGGACAAGGTTTTTCTCGGCATCGGCCGATTCGGCAGTTTGCCCCGGTGACCCAGTGTTCGTTCAGAATTTTGCTGGTGGTGCCCAGTGGGTCCCTGGCGTAATCTTTCGCCAAACGTGCCCTATATCTTACCAGGTGCAAGCCCAGGGATGTCTCCAGCGCAAACATGTAGACCATGTTAGGTCCAGAAGACTATTCCTTCCAAAGATTCTCTGTCCCCGGAGCTTATTTCTACAGCCACAGAGACCAGAGATAACGGAAAGTAGTCCTCACAATCTTCCTCTGGTGCCTGACTCAAAGCCTGTGCAGGTCGTTACAGAACCGCGTGGAGATAGAGACGCCAAGATGACGGAGGCAGCAGACTCTGACTCCGAGATGGAGACACAGGACGCATCAGAGGGGGAATCCTCGGGCCCACGGGCCATGGATGTACAACCGTTACGCCGTTTGCTCCGGTCTCCGTCTCGTTACATGCCGCCTGATCCAGCGCCTCATGCAAATGGTGTCCGGCCTGCGGCAAAACAAGTCCGACGCCCTCCTTCGCCAGGGTCTTCGGTGGATTCCTTGGACTTTGGGGGGGAGGGATGTTTTAACCTGCCTGCTTACCATTGGCTGGGAACTAATGACAATCCCACAATCCTGTGGGAGTATGAGCTTCCCCAATGAGGGTGGGGGGGGGGGGGGGTGGATGGAGAAATCATTGGACTCCCTGTATAAATAAAGCTGGCCAGTTTGGAACCAGCAGAAAGGAGTGAGCAGCAAGCAAAGTTGCTGCTGCTGATGTGTATATATATATGTTATTGTAAATAAATGTTATTTCTTTGTATTCTTAAAACTCGTGCCGGATTCTTCGTGGCCCTCACAAAACAAAGTATGGTGCAGTTTTTCTCATTGTTGCTTCCAATGTTCTTACTTTGCTCCTCCGCACCCATGATTGCAAATCACACCAAGACAAATACCAGCATGAATTAGTCATTTCATGTATGAGCTTACATAGTTAATGTCAGTAGCTTATTCAATTGAGTAAACATTTAACCATTGCACTATAACTAGTAAAAATGAATGTGCATTCAGATCACTAATAACATTTCAGTGTGATGGGCTGAAAGAAATTTCTTTCATCCAAACTTATTCTCACGATACAGGGCAAATTTACAAATTAACAAGAGAAAATAGACATGCAGCAGGAGCAAATTCCAATTAGTTTGACCAACATGATTTATCATCCCCTATGGATGAATGTTCTCACTATTTACAATGATTTAGATGAGGGAACTAAATATATCTCCAGATTTGCAGATGAGACAAAGCTGGGTGGGAGGGTGAGCTATGAGGAAGATGTAGAGATCTTTAAGTGTGATTTGGACAAGTTGATTGAGTGGGCAAATGAATGGCAGATGCAGTATAATTTGGATAAATGTGAAGTTATCCACTTGGTAGCAAAAACAGGGAGGCAAGATTTTTTTTCAATGGCTATAGGTTGGGAGAGGGGGGTGTGCATTGAGACCTGCATGTCCTTGTACACCAGTCACTGAAAGTAAGCATGCAGATGCAGCAGATGTTAAAGAAGGCAAATTACATGTTGGCCTTCAGAGTGATAGGATTCAAGTACAGGAGCAGGGATGAATTGCTGCAATTATACAGGTCCTTGATAATGAAAACCATAGGCCACACATGGAATATTGTGTGCAATTTTGGTCTCCTTACCTGAAGAAGGATGTTCTTGCTCTAGAGGGATGCAGCGAATGTTGATTCCTGGGATGGCAGGGCTGACATATATGAGGAGAGATTGAGTCGGTTGGGATTGTATTTGCTGGAGTTTTGAAGTAAATGGGGGGAATCTCATAGAAACCTATACAATTCTGACAGAACTGGACAGGGTAGATGCAACAAGGATGTTTCCGATGGTGGGGTGTCCAGAACCATAAGTCACAGTCTGCGAATACTGGGTAGACCATTTAGGACTGAGATGCCGAGAAATTCCATCACCCAGAGAGTGCTCAGCCTGTGGAATTTGTTGCCGCAGAAAGCAATTGAGGTCAAAGCATTGCATGGTTTCAAGAAGCGGTTAGATATAGCACTTGAGGAGAAGGGAATCAAAGGATATGGGGGGAAAGCGGGATTAGGCTATTGAGTTGGATGATCAGCCATTATCTTAATGAATGGTGGAGTAGCCTGAAGGGCCGAAAGTCCATCTCCTCCTATTTTCAGTTTTGTCAAGATTATGCTGACATCCGAGATATAGTTCACTATAAACCTATTTTGCATGGAGTACTAATTTATTAAAAATTGCCCTTTTCAATGAACACAGGCTCGTATTACTGTTAACATGAAGTGAATATGGCAACAAATTGTCTGATTACAACCTATTCAAAACTTACAATAGGCCCTGCTGTTATTAACTGTTCATAGTCTTTAGCATATATCTTGGCAAAGAATAATCTTACAATGTAAGATTCAGCAGACCTAGACCAAAATAAAACTTAGTTAAGCAAGAAAGTTAGGATAATTTGGGTTTATAATTTGGTTTCCCAAAACAATCGGATTGGGGTATTTCTTTAAGTCATTTTAAGCAACTTTTTCTTACTAGCATTCTCCTGATAGATTGTGTCTCCCATGTAAAACTATTATCTGCATTTTCTTGATGACTTGCGCTTTTCATTTTCTGTTAGGTACCGAGACCTCCGATATCCACCTGGTCATCCACTACAGTATGAACATAGCCTTTATTTCTGGCATGTAATGGCTGCCAAGCTAGCCTTTATTATTATTATGGAGGTGAGTATATTATATGGAGGAGTATAATTTGGTTATTTTTACAAGTGTAATCTTTGTGGCTAAATCACTGATTTTGCCCCTATGTCAGTAAGTGAAGCATCACATATATACTTGGATCTGCCTATTAAAAGAAAATCTTTGTACTCTAGGTCCAAGGATCGCTTGGTAGCATCATGTCTGTACATGTCTTCAAGTCAGTTCTTGAAAACATTGACTTTGATTCTCCGTTCTTTTACGCCTGGCTGGATTCTCTGTTCCCACTACAGTGAATGGAAACTTGGCTGGGCAGCAAACTCTCTGTCCTCGTTGGGTGGACTCACAACGGAGAATCCCGCCCATTATTACACATTACATTTGAATTATAATGTTTGACCTTAATGTATGAAATAATCATTATTCTTTCGTGGGATGTGGACATTACTGTCTGGGCCAGCATTTATTGTCCATCCCGAATGCCCTTGAGAGGGCATTTAGCAGTCAACCACATTGCTGTGGGTCTGGAGTCACATTTAGGCCAGGCCAGGTAAGGACGGCAGATTTCCCTCCCTTAAGGATATTAGTGAACTAGGTGGGTTTTTACAACAACCGACAATGTTTTCATGGTCATCATTAGACTATTCAATTCAGGTTTCACCATCTACCATGGTGGGATTCAAACCTGGGCCCAGAGTAGTACCCTGGGTCTCTGGATTACTCGTCTCGTTTCAATGCCATTATGCCATTACCTTTCGACTATCTCAAATGAGTAGTGGAGCATGTTACAGTAGCGTTGATCAAGTAAGCATAAAAACTGAAATATCATTTGATAGTCATTAATTATAATTTGAATATACCAACATGAAGCATAAGCTTCTGTTAGCACAGAGGCGAAAGCAGACTTTGGGAAAGCTGCACGAATGGGATCAGTTTGTTTTTCTCAGTATTCCATTCAAGACAAAGTCAATTAAATGCTGTGATCTCTCCCACATTGAGTGCTGTTTGACATCTTCTTTCACAGTTGCCAATTTAATGTAGTTATTTGAACATTGTGTGAACAAAATGTGTGTGCTTTTTGTTGAAATACATGTGACAAATTTACATAATTAGCTTTCCTACAAGAATGAAAATTACACCCAAAGGTGGATAAGCTGATGCAATATTTTGCAAGTTTGCCAATTTAATGTACAAATTTGGGAATTTGAAATCAAATTATTTTAGTGTGTCAGAGTGGTAAGTAGTTTGTAATTTTAATCATTGGGAGGGAGAATGGCAATGGTGAAGATTAATCTTCTCCCATTTATGATGGAGATGAGAAGAAAGTTTTTGTGAATCTTTGGAACTTTCTTCACCAGAGTGTTGTGGAGGCAGGGTCCTTTAATATTTTTAAGGTAGAGGTTTGTAGATTCTTAACTAACAAGGGAATCAAAGTTTATCGGTTGTCGGCAGCAATATAGAGTTATGGCCACAGTCAGATCAGCCATGATTTTATTGATAGGCAGTACAAGCTCAAGGGCCAATTAGCTTACTCAGGCTCCTAATTTGTTCATATTGTTGTTCATGTGGGGCTATGTGACTCAGGAATGGTTTTATTTCTAAAACATGCCACCTTGCTTTGTGGGAGTTATTCTGCATATGGGATAATCAGCTCCTTTGATTGCTTCAGTGCAACTTTCACCCCCAACAAAGCTAATCAAGACTGAGGCAGATTTTAAAAAAAAAGAAACACAAGAGAGAGAAACATGGCATTGAAACTGAAGAGAGCGCGGCAAGAGGAGAAAGACTAGACAAGAATAAAGGAATGCAAGAACCTGAAATGGACAGGCAAGAAAAAAAGTAGGAAAATAAAGACGAAAGAAAGGGAAGGGCAGAAGGAAAAGAGCAAAAAAAAAAGATATGCAGAGAAATGAAAAATGATAAGAGAGACAGAAGAGAAAAAGGACAAAATGGAACCTGTCACTCATTGTGCAACTAATGGTAACTGGCAGGCCTAATTGAAAAATCAACCCCACCTTGTGGTGAACGTATTGCAGTAACCATTCACCATGTATATAACTGTATCACGCTGTTGCCCATGTGGGCTCCAACTATGGACCATTGTAAGGTATTACCTGTAAGGTATTACCTGTAATGTATCATGTTGGTGCCTTGTAGGCTCCGCCCCTGGCTCCACCCTTTGAGGGGAGGTATAAAGAGCAGTAGCCCTGTAGGCGGCTCTCACTAGCAGACCAGTCGCAGGCAGGCACTGTTCTAGTCGATTAAAGCCACAGTTTACTTCTACTCTTGGTTTTGCGTGAATTGATGGTCGCATCACACCACTTGTCATATCAGAATATATGAGTCTTTCTGACACTTTTCTTCTTCTGTCTCTGTTCTCTTATCTGTTTTGTTGTATTCTGTGTATGCCGCTCATACAATTTAAAATTTATCACTCCTCTTCCTTCCTGTCATTGGTCAGAGAAAGGGGCGAGCAGAGAGGCTATGTGGGCTAAGACCTCATTACCATGCTTAAAGTGGAGGGAACATTTCTTGGTTGGATAGAAGATCAAGCTTGAGTGGGTCAGCGTACACTACTTGGAAGCAAAAATGTATTAAGTAAAATCTTTTTTTTTTTAAACTTAAAAAGTAGAAACGAAAAATAAGGGAAGTAGAGTAAATAAATAATGGGGAAGTACAGGTTTAAAAACAACTATGTTTGAAAGCAACTACCTTGCTTAAAATGTGATTTTATGTGGGCCTGTGGTGACGTGATCACAGGATTATCATATACTAAACAGCAATGTAGCAGGAAATTTTGAGTTGCAGAAATAGACACAGAACCTTTAATAGCAGATTTATTTTACTATTTTTCAGCACATTGTATTTACAGTGAGTTTCCTGGTCTCCTACTGGATTCCTGACGTGCCAAAACATATTAAAGAGCAAATTAAGCGGGAGAAGTATCTGACACAAAAGCTTCTGCATGAATCTCGTCTTACAGCCTGGCAAGACAAAATGGCAGCTACCTCCAAAAGCCTAATAAAGAATCCAAGCCACGTGACATCTCCAGACATGGATGTATAAAAAGTATAATTTTTAATTTTACATTTTAAAAAAAGGAGGGGGAATTTTCTTGAATTATTTGATTTCCAAGACAAATATTTTCAGTTACATTGTACATAAACCTGCAAATGAACTGTCTTAAAGTTAGTTTGTTATTTGACCCATGAATCTTTTAACTGGTGACGTTGGCTCAAGAGGTTTCAGCAGTCCATACAAATGGTCATTTGCTGCTTATATCTACAGAGCTTTGACAGATATGGCACTTCAAATATCATGGAATATGAAACTGGAATATTTTAGAATAAAAACATTGTATGAACAAGAAGTCTGTGAACAACATTATAGCAATTGTGCAAAGCTGCCACCGTAGCTTTCAACATGTAGCCCACAGCTGGTATGATAGTGTCTGTGGCCAGGTATTTTGCATGGAAGGGTTTCTTTGTCCTGATTTTGTAACTCAAGGGACAGTTCCCCAGGAGGAGATTAGAGTTTCAGAGTTTTTTAAAGTACCGTGCACAATAATGGCATTCACGGCAGAGAAAGTATGCAGTTTAAAGGGTGAAGGATAATTGTAGACATTAATATATTGAATGAATAGTATAGCCTTAACCAAACTTGTCTTTAACTTTCTGGCATTGAATCCAGGTTACAAGATGATGATATAATGCCACTTATATTGATAGCTTCCCTCCTGCCACTCTAGTTGTTAATTTGCCAATGATTTTCACATAAATTCAGCTGGAAGAGATCCTTCACCCATGTCTCACCTGAAATTAACTTCCAGACTTTGTGAACTTGCCGCCTTGAAGCGAAAGGAAGGTTTGAATTCATGTGGTGCTTTTCATATCTCAGGATGATCCAAAGCACTTTGCAGCAAATTATATACTTTTTGAAATATTGTCACTGTTGTAACGTAGGAAATGCAGTAACCAGAATAGCTGCCCCTTTAAGCTGCTGCACACCTATATGTAGCCACACCTGACTTCCTGCCATGCAATGGCAAGCTCCCAGTTAACACTTAGAGCTCAATATAACAAGGCGATCACTGGAATCGCAAATGGGGTGAGTGCACTAAAGACCAGGTGAGTGTTTCGCCTGCAACTTCCAGTCCTGTTCATGCACAGTCTTAAGAACATAAATGGGAACAAGAGTGAGCCATAGAACTCCTCAAGTTCATTCCCTGACAATATGATCATGGTTAATCTTCTACCTCAATCCCACTTTCCCGCCATACCCTTAAATTCCTTGATTCCCTTAGTATCCACATTCCTTGATTCCCTTAGTATCCCAGAATATCTCAGTCTTAATTTTGAATGTACTCTAGCACTGAGGATCCACAGCCATGTGGGGTAGAACATTCCAAAGCTTTTCAACTCTGTGAGTGGTGAAATTGCTTCTCACCATCCTAAAAAAGCCAACACCTTATTTTGACTCCCTAGTTCTGGACTCTCTGAATGCTAGTGTTTCTAACCTATTTGGGTATGAAGGGGTCAAGCCATTCACTGGCCACTACTTATTGTGCTAGTTTTTTTCAAATGATATTAAAGTAGAACAATACTCCGAAGGAAAATACATTTATTAGGAAGTATTTTCATTCTATTTAGAAATATATATAAGTAATTTCGCCGACCAACTTGTCAAAGTGGAAAGCAACTCCCATACGCATGATCTTCGCATCAATTCATGTTCAGCAGGGGTGAGTAACCTCACCGGTCCTGTCTGTGGGTCCATCTTGAGACACATACGCAGCAAAAGAGTTCAGTAACTGCCTGGTGTCTCATTAATTTTCAGCAGTCTTAATAACATGCAAAACAGAATTAAAGGTTAGATTGTCCTTTATGGATAAAGCTTAAAGAAAAGAAAAACTGCATGAAAATAGTCACATATTTGTTTTTTAACTGCTACTCCAAGCTATACTTGTTTGTAAAAAGCAGAGTAATAGTCACCCATCAAGAGCTGTTAAAATTGTTTCATAAAGGCCAATCACGAGAAATTATCAAAATTAGGCAGAGGGGGTACACATAATAAATTAGTTACTATCATCTCTCATTTGCAGTTATATAATGTACGAGAATATTTTAACTACTGGACAAGATTTAAATTAGATTAAATTTTTTTAAAAATCAAAAACTTGAATAAAACAATGGAAATGGATTTTGAAGAGTTTCTCGAGCTTCTCTCGTAATTTTTACAAAAAAAAACAATGGATAAACTGAGCAGCGTTTTCAGGGTTTTGCACAACTTGTCTGCTGAAAAAGCACTGAATCAGCGCAGGGACCTCCATGGAAATTCACCCCCAGTACTTTTCACTCTCAAAAGAAAATATAAACGGCTTTGGAATTCTATACCGACAACAGTGCACTTATTGCAAAGAACCATTTCTCCAAATGTGTAACAGTTAATCCAAACCTTTCAATGGAAAATTAATAACTGGTGTAAATCAGATACTGATGTGGATGATCAATAAATACCTCATATCCAGTGTAAAGAACACAGCGACTGCCTTTTGGCATGCAGCTGTAATTGGGCACAAAGTAACAACTTGTCAGTTATTCGTGTCTTGTGATACACAATCAATCGGCATCCATCAGAATATGATGGAGATTCCCCTCAAAACAATGAAAAGCAATTCCAATTAAGTATCTGCTCCTTCAGTCATAGGGTTTAATCCTATTTAAAGTAATGGCAGCTTCTTAGTACTCTTTTTTAAAAAGAAAAAGTCCATTGTATTAGAGGTTGCTTGTCCATGGTCACTTGATAGCCACTGTCTTTCACTAAAGGGCTTATACAGTTCAGCCCATCTCTTTGCACTCACGATTAATAGTATGTACAATAAGGTGCAACCACTACTTTGCACATTAAAAAATTCGAGAAATTATTTTATCTGAAACATTTATCAGGCAGGAAAACAATGATTTCAGTACATATCTTTCCTGAATGTTAAAAAGCTATACCAATTAATATGGACAGTAGTTGTGCCTTTATAACTTAATATTTTTCAATGCAATCATCTTTGTCAATAATTATTCTCCTCAATTATAGGTATTTTCCATAGAACTGGTAATATTTCCTTTTTGATCATAACATTGTATGCCTGGACAATAAGTGACTAACAGTTAATTAAGACAAATTGATACAGGCGCAAAGCATGTAGCTTATCAATATTATCAACTGATTGGAATTTCATGTTAAATAACATCCTGATATGTATTTTCATACTTCAATTCTGCACGCTATTTTAAAATTTTGAAATATTTTCTTCCCATTGAAATGAATCTTCAATACTGAGGGATCAATATTTTGCAAAATGCTAGTTAAGCAGGTTGAGGCCAATGGAAAAATGTTGTCTACCATTGTTTTGTCAAATATATGTTTTCTATTATAACTGGACCAAGGGATGAGCTTTTGATAATTAACTAAAAGTACAATTTTTGATTCTTACTTTGGATTAATTATCAATTTGTTTGGTTCAGTCCAATTTATTTTGAAAAATTATCTAATTATCCTGTAAGTTATCACATCATTGTTATCTAATTCTCAAAGGACATCTTTTTGTATCACCTTGACGCTCTCAATTGCCATTAAACATTTAACTGGTGATCTCTTTTAAAGGTGAGACTTCGAAGCACTGCACCTTAATTCAGCATTTCTGCATTTATGTGGATGTATTAAGAGCAATTAGGTAAAGTCGCCACAGTCCCAGGTGACCATAGGCTGCTTTCCTCTTTGAGGGGGAGAGCTGACAAATGGTAATTTAACCTGAGATCCCACACCTCCGGCGAGGGGCAAGGCTGAGAAGGCAGGGCCTTCAGGAATAAACTCTGCCGGTATGGGAATTGAACCCACGCTGCTGGCCTTGCTCTGCATCATAAACTGGCTGGCTAACTAAGTGAGCATTATTGCAAATTTCACAGCTGAATTGGATAATTTCTGTCAATTGTACTGCAAGGTGCCAATTTAACTGTGAAAAGATTTAATTATTGGGCCAAGTTTTGTGATTGAAAATAATGGTGAGGCTAAAATAGCTAGTGAGCATCTTCCAGCAAATGCACATTCCTAGATATTTGTGTCAATGAGGAAGATTCTGATCAAGGAGCCCTGCTTCTCTAGATGCTAGAATCTCACCATTGAAATACATGAAATACAATGATTTTGCTGTACTTAGCTGATATATATATACACTAAACTCACTAGAAAGCATTAATGTTTATCACTTTCAGTGCCACTAACATTTTAAAAGTATGATGAGTCTTAATTACTGTCAAACAACCTCTCTGGCACTGAAATTTTACTTCTATACTGTTCCTTCAGATTTGAATTATGGTTCAAATTTTCAATCATAATTTTCCTTTCTGTGTCTTTTAGTTTGTTAAATTTGTTATTTCTTTCCCTCCATAATACATGGGAGTAGAAATAGGTCATTCAGCCCATCAAGTCTGCTGCGCCATTCAATGCAATGATGACTTTCACTTTCTGTACATGATTTGACATTGAATTCACTATTCAGATAGGTCCTGGTTCAGACTCTGCACTGTTCATTAATGATTCCTTAATCCAGTTAAGGAGAAAGACCGTTATTGCCCTGTTCACAAGTTGCAGATGCTCCATTGAGGGTGTGGCACTTTTGTGATGTTTGACTGACAGGACAAAAGCCAATTAAAAAGTCTATGGTAAAGTTTAAGTGTAACAAATGTCTGATGCCTTTATTTATCGTTGTCTGCAAAAATGGATCCAATGACACTTCTTTCCTTCCTATAATAGATTAATTAAGGCAACGTGGTATAATTGTACACATTCACCATTTAGATTTCGATCCATTAAAATCAATAAAGAGGGAGATACGGCCCTGTGTGACTCATGACCTTGTTTTCTGTTCTTGCTGGAATTTGCATTAGTATTTTTAATATAAGTCCATTTTTTTTAAAATGTGAGAGTTTGAGTGTTTTTTAATCTGGACTATCAGAACTGAAGGAGGAAATTATCATCTTTGGCTGTGACAAAACCTGTTGGCCAAAAAAAGTCATAGTCATTTTGTTTCTTCCCAGAAATGATGGCTATAGCTTGCAAGTTTGGAAGAAATAGCTTGTTTTCTTTAGGTAAGCAATCATATTATGCTGAGCTAAACCCTTCTCACTATCCAAAGCAATGACTGGAAAAGAACCTTGACATGTTTAAAGAGTATTGAGAAGGAAGTACATTTAATGGGTGAACAATTCTACCACAATTTATCGCTTTGCTTTAAGCTCTGGTAAGGATGAGGTTGACATTTAAATATCTCTATTTTTGCCAAAATATTAATTGTTTTGTTTTAACTCAGAAAGGTTGCATTTAAGGTTTAAGCAAAACAGCAGATATTCATACCATAGCTTTGTCAGATGGGTGTACTTTGTTTGATCCAAACTGTTGTTGTAAAGTCGAGTTCAATTATGTGGTGAATATATATATATATATGGCTGATGCATGATATTTTCTATTAGGAGTATACAACATGTTTAAATAAGTACTTATTCTTTGAAAATGTGTAATGAAGCCACAATATAGATACTTTATTTTTATCTATCATAAATGTAATTATTGAACACACTTCCGTCCTTACCAAAGTGCACCAATAATTTGGAATAAAAAACTATTAATTTTTAATTGTCTTTTTCTTGAAAGCACTTGATATGTTAAAATAAGACTTTATCTAAATTGTATTATAACTATGTGTATAGGCTAATTGTGATCATCAAGGTTTAGTTTGTTGGGAGGGAGGCATTGATTAGAAACAGCGTTGAGCCTTACTTTGAAATTGGAAATACCTCCCATGTATCTGAACAAAAATAATTAGTTTTGCCCTTTCTTCAATCTCTGATCTGTAGTTGTTTGGCATTGTTTCTTGGGATGGAACCAATCAAAATGTGTGGAATTATTTGAGTTTTTGCTGCATTTTAATTATATTTTAATTTTGTTCAGGGAAGTTCCTACAGAGCTTATAGATAGATTCATGATTCAATCTGACAGTACGACAATATATTTATAACATTGAGGCATGAGGGACACAGAAATAGTAAGACGGTTTTCTCAAGTCACAAATAAATAGGCATGCTAACGTGCTGATGGACTTTCTCATTCCTGTCTCATGGTTAAGAAAGTACCTATGGTCTCTCAGGAGTGATCTTTCCAATCGATCTCACAAATTCCATATTTCCTGCTAAGGATGTGAAAGTCTGAAGGAAGTAGCTAGCACAATGCAGGACTTGGAAAGAGGGCACAATTCTCCGGCCTTGTTACGCTCTCGCTCAAGCGAAATGAGGCCAGTGAATAGCGGGAGAGGCCAAAAACAGGAACCGCACCAGGCGCCAAAGTTTGCGATGCAACCGGCCCACTCCCTTAGGCGAAATTGGGATCTCGCCGTAGCGTGGCAAGAAACGAATTATCACTTAAGCCCTATTTCAATACAATTAAGGAGAACTACCCCATATCTAACAGCCTTCGTCATTCAGCAGCCTCCCAGCAAGTGGTCACCCTGGTGCCGAATAGTACTCCTTTCGAAAAACGTGAATCTGGCGGAAGGGCTTCTGTGGGAGCTAAGGAGGTGAGTAGCCATATTTGCTCACAGGCAAAGAGCCCAGGGGTACGAAGGGTGGGGGATCCTTGACTGGGGGATCCTTGACTGGGGGTGGGGGACCCTCCGCAGTGGTGGACTGCCATAGTAGGAGGGGGGGACGGGGACGCTGGGGGACCAACCGGAGGGGCAGCTTATCGCAGAACCACCATGCCAATCCCTGGATCGTGTTTACCCATTCCGGGGGAGACACTTGTCTCTGCCCCAACGATTGCCCATAACTCCTGCCGAGGGCTCTGGCATGTGGCTGAAGGCCACTGATAGTGAATTGGCAATCATGATTAAGTGAGCACTTAACACATCGCAAGTGGATTCCCGTGGGTGGGTGGGCCATACCATGTGAGAGTCATTGCCTAGAATTCTAATCACACCTTGATGCTTGGACACTGTGCTTGAACACTGCGGGAGGCAACACCACACATGCAGCAGCCAACATCCAAAAACCCAGGGGATGGGACAAAGCTCTGGAGCCATGTCCATGGCTGGAGGATGGGTGGGTGCCACGGGGAGGGGGAGATGCCTGGACAGACGTCAGCCCGCATTGCGGAAGAAAGTGACATATGCATCATAATGGTTGTGCACAAGGATGTTTTTTTTAAAATATTGTTATTCTTTTTTACATTTTCTCCCAAATTTACACCCACCAACAATAATAAGTAATGAATGCAATGCCAATCCCCATATCAACAACAATCCCATCCTCCCACCAAATCCCCAAACAGCAGCCCGCATGTTAACATAAACAAATAACAAAGAGAAAACAAGAATCACCCATAGTCACCATTAACACATACAGTCCCCGCCTCAATGTTCGATGTAATCCAATTCTCGAAAGTACATAATGAATAACGCCCATGAATTGTAGAACCCCTCCATCCTTCCCCTCAGTTCAAACTTGACCTTCTCAAGAGTCAAGAATTCCAGCAGGTCCCCTCGCCACGCCCGGGCACAGGATGGAGAGGTTGATCTCCATCCCAACAGGATCCGCCTTCGGACGATAAACGAGGCGAAGGCTACGACATCTGCCTCCGCACCTGTTTCCAACCACAGCTGGTCCGACAACCCGTATATGGCCTCTCGGGGGCCTGGCTCAGGTTTTACGTGCACCACTTCAGAGTTACCCTAAAAACCTCCTTCCAGTAATCCTCCAGCTTTGGACAGGACAAAAACATATGAAGGTGGTTTGTGGGGCCCCCCTGCAACGTTCACACACATCTACCCCCCTCAGAGCCGGCTTATCCTCGCCCTTGTAGGGTGTGCTCTATATACCCACCTTCAGTTGTATCAGCCCCAACCTTGCACACGAGGTGGAGGCATTCACCCTCCGGAGTACCTCACACCAGAACCCCTCCTCCATACCCTCTTCCAACTCTTCCTCCCACTTTACCTTGATCCCTTCCAGCGGTATCTTCTCTTCCAAAATAGCCCCGTAAACTGCCGACACTACTACCTTCTCCAGTCCCCCTGTTATCAGCACTTCCTCCAGCAATGTGGAGGCCAGCTCTACCGGGAAGCTATTTCCTTTCTGGCAAAAGTCTCGAACCTGCATGTATAGAACAAAGAATAAAGAAAAGTACAACACAGGAACAGGCCCTTCGACCCTCCAAGCCTGCGCCGACCATGCTGCCCATCTAAACTAAAATCTTCTACATATCTGGGGTCCGTATCCCTCTATTCCCATCCTATTCATGTATTTGTCAAGACGCCCTTAAACGTCACTATCGTCCCTGCTTCCACCACCACCTCCGGCAGCGAGTTCCAGGCACCCACTACCCTCTGTGTAAAAAAACACTTGCCTCGTACATCTCTAAACCTTGCCCCTCGCACCTTAAACCGATGCCCCCTAGTAATTGACCACTACCCTGGGAAAAAGCCTCTGACTATCCACTCTGTCTATGCCCCTCATAATTTTGTAGACCTCTATCAGGTCACCCCTCAACCTCCGTCGTTCCAGTGAGAACAAACCAAGTTTATTCAACCTCTCCTCATAGCTAATGCCCTCCATACCAGGCAACATCCTGGTAAATCTCTTCTGCACCCTCTCTAAAGCCTTCACATCCTTTTGGTAGTGTGGCGACCAGAATTGAACACTATACTCCCAAGTGTGGCCGAACTAAGGTTCTATACAGCTGCAACAATTTTTATACTCAATGCCCCAGCCAATGAAGGCAAGCATGCCGTATGACTTCTTGACTACCTTCTCCACCTGTACTTCCCCTTTCAATGACCTGTGAACCTGTACACCTGGATCTCTCTGACTGTAAATACTCTTGAGGGTTCTACCATTCACTGTATATTCCCTACCTGTATTAGACCTTCCAAAATGCATTACCTCACATTTGTCAGGATTAAACTACATCTGCCGTCTCTCCGCCCAAGTCTCCAAACGATCTAAATCCTGCTGTATCCTCTGACAGTCCTCATCGCTATCCCCAATTCCACCAACCTTTGTGTCGTCCGCAAACTTACTAATCAGACCAGTTACATTTTCCTCCAAATCATTCATATATACTACGAACAGCAAAAGGTCCCAGCACTGATCACTGCGGAATACCACGAGTCACAGCCCTCCAATCAGAAAAGCACCCTACCATTGCTACTCTCTGCCTTCTATGACCTAGCCAGTTCTGTATCCATCTTGCCAGCTCACCTCTAATCCCGTGTGACTTCACCTTTTCTTCCAGTCTGCCATGAGGGACCTTGTCAAAGGCCTTACTGAAGTCCATATAGACAACATCCACTGCCCTGCCTGCATCAATCATCTTTGTGACCTCCTCTAAAAACTCTTATCAAGTTAGTGAGACACGTATCTAAATATTTCCCCCTGCTCCAGCCCATACTTCGCTCCCAGCTCCTTCAATCCTGCAAACCGACCCCCAAGAAACAAATCTTTTAGTGTCCTAATTCCTTTCTCCTCTCATCTCCACAAATTTCCATCCCACTTCCCTGGCTCAAATCTATGGTTCCCCTGAATCGGCATTTTCCTTGACCCTACCCCCAACCCGAAGTGCTGGCAAAACTGCCTCCAAATTCTCAACAAAGCTATTACTACTGGACTCCCTGAGTATTTCCCCGGGCCATCGGGAGCGGTGGGGTTGCTGACGTCTTCAACCCCGACCCCCTACACAAATGGGCTGGTTTAGCACACTGGGCTAAATAGCTGGCTTTTAAAGCAGACCAGGCAGGCCAGCAGCACAGTTCAATTCCCGTACCAGCCTCCCCGAACAGGCGCCAGAATGTGGCGACCAGGGGCTTTTCACAGTAACTTCATTTGAAGCCTACTTGTGACAATAAGCAATTTTCATTTTCATTTCAAACTCTCCTCCATTCTGACCCACTGGGAATCAACCCCTCTGACCCAGCTCCGTACCTTCTCCACATTCACCACCCAGTAATAATACATCAGGTTTGGAAGACCCAAACCCCCTACCTGTCTTCCTCTCTGTAGTATCATCTTTCTAATTCTGGAGACCTTCCCTCCCTATATCTTCAATCTCTCTAAAAAAAAAAAAAAATGCCTTTTGCAGGCATTGGAAAATAAACTGAAATCACAGCAACACGTTCATTTTAACCGCCTGAACCCGATCCGTCAGAGACAGAGGGAGACCATCCCACCTTGCCAGATCAGTTTTCACCCTTCCCACCAAAGTAGAAATATTGTACCAACAGAGCCCCTACCAACACCCCCAAGTATCTGAAGTGAGTCCCTGCCCTATGGAATGGCAACCCCCCACCCCTGGTCAAGGCATCACAAGATATTTACTCTTGTCTAGATGAGCTGGTTTAGCTCAGTGGATGAGCTGGTTTAACTCAGTGGGCTAGACAGCTGGTTTGTGATGTAGAGCAAGGCCAGCAGCGCGGGTTCAATTCCCGTACCAACTTACCTGAATAGGTGCCGGAATGTGGCAACTAGGTTTTTTTTTTACAGTAACTTCATACTTGTGACAATAAAAGGGTATTATTATTATTTAATTTGTACCCCGAGAAAGCAGCTCCATTACTACATCTATTGACGTATTTGGTTCTGGCACGTATAACAAGTCATCAGCATATTAGGACACCCTTTGCTCTATCACCCCCGCACTAACCCTTTCCAAGTCTTAACGCAATGGCCAATGGCTCAGTCGCGAGTGCAAACTGCAGGGGGGATATAGGACATCCCTGCCTAGTCCCACCGTGGAGAGAAAAGTATCCCGAGTGCTGCTATTTGTGCGGACTCACCCTTGGCTTTACCCAGTCTACAAATCATGGTCCAATCCCAAACTGCCATCAGAACACTCCAGAACTGCCATCAAGTACCCCCATTCTAACCTGTCAAACGCTTTCTCGGCGTCCAATGCCACAACCACCTCTGTTTCCTTCCCCTCAGCCGGTGCTATAACGACGTTCAATACCCTCCTCGTGTTCGAAAAGAGCTGCTTCCCTCTCACAAACCCTATCTGATCTTCACCTATCACCTTCAAGAGGCATTCTCCAGCCTACCTGCCAGTACCTTCGCCAATATATTTGCGTCCACATTTAAAAGGGATATGGGCCTATACGACCCACACTCCATTGGATCCTTATCTTTTTTTTTTTTTTAATTTTTTATTCTCCTTTTTCACGTTTTCTCCCACATTTACACCCATCAACAATAATCAACAAGATATGTCAATCCCCATAATAACAACGATCCCATCCGCCCACCAACCCCCAAACCTCAACCCGCATGCTTACATAAACAAATGACAAAAAGGAATCCGGGATTACCCGTAGTCACCCTTAATCTACACGGCTCTCCACCCCCCCTACCAACGCCATCCAGCCTCTAAGAGAGTACCGTGCATGATGCCCCACAGTTGTGTGTCTCCCCCCCCCCCCCCCCCCCAAGTCTCCAGCTCCTCACGTCCACTGCCTCTTGTAAAACCCCTCCTCCCAACCTCGGTTCCCTCCCCCCAACTTTCCACCCCGGCTAGACCACTCGGACCCTGTTCTGTCAGGCTCCGATGACCGCAGCCCCTCCCCCCACCTCACTTCCGTTCACTGGCCGGCTTAAACCGGCCAGCGTGGAGGCCCCCGCCCGGGTCCCTTTCCCCCTGGCCCGGCCCTAGGAAAGCCCAAAGATCCCCTTTTAGCACACAAACCCCGCATATCCACCTACACCCCAAAGAGCCCTCCTTTCGAATGGAAGTCCCGTCCCCTCCCTTGTCCAAATATATGCAACATTGGCTCCTTTAGCCTCTACCCCCGCGCGCAGTGATACAAAAAAAAAAGAAAATACAGTCATGAGGTTACATCGGCACATGACCGTTCCTCAATTTGTCAGTTCTGCCACAGTCCTTCTGCCTTCGCAAACTCCTCCGCTGCTTCCGCCGTTCCAAAATAAAAGTCCCTGAGCTTGTAAGTCACCCTCAGCTTCGCTGGATATGCAATGCCACACTGCACCTTGCCAATGTACAGAGCCCTCTTCACCCGGTTGAAGGGAGCCCGCCTCCTCGCCAGCTCCACCGTAAAGTCCTGGTATACACGTATACCAGCTCCAGCCCACTGCACCACCCACTTCTGCTTGGCCCAGCTCAGGTCCTTCTCCTTCACACTGTACCTACGGAAGCACAGAGTCACTGCCCTTGGCGGCTCACTCGCCTTTAGTACAGGCCTCCACGACCGATGAGCCCGATCCAGTTCATATTGGGAGGGGTCCTCCCCCTCCCCCAGTAGTTTTGCCAGCATCGCGGCAAAATACTCAGTCGGCTTCGGTCCTTCAACTCCTTTGGGCAGCCCCACGACCCTCAAATTCTGTCGCCTGGATCTGTTTTCCCGATCTTCCATTTTTCCTCTCAGATTCTTGTTCGTGTCCATCACCTTCCGCATCTCCTTCCCCATCGACGCAAGTTCATCACCGTGCTGCAATACCGTCTCCTCCACTTCCTTCAGCGCCTCCCGTTGCTCTCGCACCTCCGCCACTGCGCTCGCCACCGCCGTCCTCACTGGGGAAACCGCCTCCTCCACCAGCACACTCAAAACCTCCCTCATCTCCTTCCTCACCGTCTCCATGCATTTCGCAATCTGTGCCAACTGCTTTTGGAATTCCGCAGCCATCACCTTAGTTAGTTCTCCAGCCGTAAGCACTGCGGCCTCCCCTGGTGCTCCAGCCTCCATCTTCTTTGTTGACCCCGCGGTGACCTCTCCCCTCTCCAACGGACTTTCAGCCGCTTTTTTCCCGGCCGTTATTTGGTGTTTTTTGACATCCTTCTTCTCCTTGCGCTATCTCCCGACTTTTACTGCCGTCGCTGGCCCTAGGACCGGTCGTTACTCCCCGAAAATGCCGTTCTGAACGGGAGCCCTCCAATGTGTGGCTGCCTCCCGCCCGCCGTCACCGGAAGTCCTCGGATCCTTATCTTTTTTAAGCAACAGGGAAATTGATGCCTGTCCCAAAGTTTGTGGTAATACCCCCTTCCCTATTGCCTCCTCAAACATCCCCACCATCAGCGGTACCAGCTTATCCTTGAATTTTTTTACAATATTCCACCGGACACCCATCCGGCCCTGCCACCTTCCCCGACTGCATCCTCCCAATCGCATCCTTTATCTCCTGCTCCACTATCACCTTTCTAATGTAGCCCTACCCCCCTCCCCTACCCTCTGGTACTCCAGCTGATCTAGAAATTCCTGCATCTCCCGGTCTCCCCCAGGTGGCTCTAACCTGTACAACCTCTCATAGAATTCCTTAACGACCTTGTTAATCTGATCTGGAGCTGCCGCCAACTTCCCTGTCCTGCACCTGGACAATTTCCCTTGCCGCTCCAGAGCTGACCCGCCTTCTCTCCATTCTCATAAACTGCACCCCTTGCGTACCTTGCCTTCCTTTCAAGGGTCCACCCCTCCCATTTCCACCATTAGCCCAGCCAACGCCTTCGTCCCTCCTGACGGGATCAGCTAGCGTGGCTGTGACTTGTCCAACCTTGGCTCCTACATCAAGATCCAGTTCCCCTCCCCCACCCCACTATCAGTTTGTGTGAGTCCAAGTTGGGGATGGCCCCACACACCTTCACGAATCCCACATCGTCCCAATTGGGACCATATAGACTTACCAATGCCACTAACTTCCCCTCCAGCGCCCCTGTCACAATCACATATCTACCCCCCTGATCTGCCACCACTTTCTCCATCTGGAACCGTACCCTCTTGCTGACCATTACCGCTACCCCTCGAGTCCTTCCGTCAAATCCAGAGTGAAACACCTGACTAACCCAGCCCTTTTTAAGTCTCACCTGGTCCTTCACCCTCAAGTGAGTCTCCTGCAGCATTGCTACATCGACCTTCAAGCTTTTAAGATGCGCAAGCACTCTTGACCGGACCTCCTAACCCCCTCATGTTCCACGTGACTATCCTAACTGGGGGTCTCCCACCCTCCCCACCCTTCTTATCCACCATCATCATACCACCGGGCCCTGCCTCATGAGCCTGACCCGCCCCTATCCATTATTAACATCGAACCCCCCCCCCCCCCCTGAATCCCCCTGTGCACATCCCCTCAAAAAAGTCTCACCCAGTATTGATTCCCCCCCCCCCCGACTTGCTCGCCTCGTAGGCCCATCAAAATCTGCTAACCAGGCTCTAATGTCCGCAGCCCTCCTCTCACCTCACCTCCGTTCACTAGCCGACTTCAGTTAGCTAGTGCGGGTGCCCGCCCTCCCCCAAGGCATACCTCCCTCCCACCCAGTCCCAAAAGAAAAACAATCTAACCCATACGATTCAATAAAATAACGCAACCGTTGCAGCAAGAAATGCCAATGAAACCAAACAAAAACTTAAACTATATAACAATGTGAAGTCAAGTAAGTTACAATACAGGTCAATGAAAAGAAAGTTATAACATTTATAGATTTTGCAGCTCCTCAATCACAGTCCACGATCTCTCTTCCAGCTCCACTCCTCCCTTCTGTCCCAGGCCTATTGCCTTCACGAATGCCTCAGCCGCCTCCACTGTTGCAAAATAAAAATCTTTGGTGTTGTACGTCATCCTCAGCTTTGCCAGGTAAAACATACCAAATCGCACCCCCTTGTTGTACAGTGTCGCCTTTACTCGGCCGAAAGCCACTCGTCTCTTCGCTAACTCCATCGTCAAGTCCAGGTATATCCGAACTCCAGCACCAACCCACTGCACCCCTCGCTTCTGCTTCGCCCAGCTTAACACTTTCTCCTTCACGTGGTATTTATGGAAGCAGATAATTACTGCTCTTGGTGGCTCATTTACTTTGGGTTTCGGTCTTAACGACCAATGAGCTCGGTCCAGTTCATACCGGAGGGGTCTTCACCCTCCTCCACCAACTCCGCCAGCATCTGAGCGAAGTACTCTGTTGGCCTCGAGCCCTCTGCCCCTTCGGGCAAGCCCACAATTCTCAGTTTGTGCCGCTTCAAGCGGTTCTCGGAGTCTTCGAGCTTTGCTCGGAGCCCTCTGTTCACCTGCACCACTCTCCGCAGCTTGTTTCCCCCATCGAGGTGAGCTGGTTGCTGTGCTGCGACATGGCCTCCTTCACTTCCTTCACCTTTTCACCTTGTTCTATCACCTCGCCCGATGTCTTTGTCACAGTACCCTCACCGGGCTGATTGCCTCCTCCACCAATGATCTCAGTGCGACCGCCATCTCCTTCCTCAACGCCTCTATGTGCCTCGTAAACTGCTTCTCCTGCTCCACAGCCATCACCTCGGTCATCTTTTCCACCGTAGGTGGTGCAGCCCCACCATACGGTCCGGCATCCACCACCTTGTCGGCGCTTTTCCTCGCCCTCTCACACGATGGCGAACCTGCGTTTCCCCCCTTCTTCACCGCTGCTTTTGACATCCTTTTTTAAAAATATATATTTTATTAAAGTTTTCAAACAGAATTTTTCCACTTTACAAATCAACATAAAAATAACAGTAGCTAATAAATAACATTATTTAAATAAAATAGTGAGCTAACAAAGAGACAAAAAAAAAATATATATATATAGTGCTCCCCCCACTCCCCCGCCTCTCTGGGCTGCTGACGATCTATTTTCCGTTAACGTTCCGCGAGATAGTCAAGAAACGGTTGCCACTGCCTGGAGAACCCCTGAGCTGATCCTCTCAGCGCAAATTTCATTCGTTCCAGTTTTATGAACCCTGCCATGTCGTTTATCCAGGCCTCCACGCCGGGGGGTTTCGCTTCCTTCCACATAAGTAGGATCCTTCGCCGGGCTACCAGGGACGCAAAGGCCAGAATATCGGCCTCTTTCGCCTCCTGCACTCGCGGCTCTTCCGCTACCCCAAATATAGCTAACCCCCAGCCTGGCTTGACCCGGACCTTCACCACCTTTGAAATCACCCTTGCCACTCCCCTCCAGTACTCATCCAGTGCCGGACATGACCAGCACACGTGTGTGTGGTTCACCGGGCTTCCCAAGCACCTCCCGCACCTGTCCTCCACTCCGAAGAATCTGCTCAGTCTTGCTCCCGTTATGTGTGCTCTGTGTAGAACCTTGAATTGTATCAGGCTAAGCCTGGCACACGAGGAAGAGGAATTTACCCTACTTAGGGCATCAGCCCACAGCCCCTCCTCAATCTCCTCCCCCAGCTCTTCTTCCCATTTTCCCTTCAGCTCCTCTACCAGCGCCTCCCCCTCGTCTCTCATCTCCTGATATATTTCGGACACTTTGCCCTCCCCGACCCATACCCCGGAAATCACTCTATCCTGGATCCCCTGTGTCGGGAGCAGCGGAAATTCCCTCACCTGTTGCCTCGTAAACGCCCTCACTTGCATGTATCTAAAAATATTCCCCGGGGGGACCTTATACTTTTCCTCCAGCGCTCCCAGGCTCGCAAACTCCCCGTCAATAAACAAGTCTCTCAGTCTCCTAATTCCTGCCCGATGCCAGCTCTGGAACCCTCCATCCATCCTTTCTGGGACAAACCTATGGTTATTCCTGATCGGGGACCACACCGAGGCACCCGGCACCCCCCTGTGTCACCTCCATTGCCCCACATCCTTAAGGTTGCCACCACCACTGGGTTTGTGGTATACCTTTTCGGGGAAAGCGACAGCGGCGCCGTCACCAGCGCCTTTAGGCTCGTTCCCTTACAGGACACCATCTCCAGCCTCTTCCACGCCGCCCCCTCTCCCTCCCTCATCCACTTACAAACCATCGCCACATTGGCGGCCCAGTCGTAGTCGTCCAGATTCGGTAACGCCAGTCCCCCTCTGTCCCTGCTGCACTGCAGGAACCCCCTCCTTACCCTCGGGGTCTTCCCTGCCCACACAAAATTCATAACACTCCTATCTATTTTCTTGAAAAAGGCCTTAGTGATCAGAATGGGGAGACATTGAAACACAAAAAGAAACCTTGGGAGAACCATCATTTTTACCGCCTGTACTCTGCCCGCCAGTGAGAGCGGCAGCATATCCCACCTCTTGAAATCCTCCTCCATCTGCTCCACCAGCCGCGTCAGATTGAGTTTGTGTAGAGTTCCCCAACTCCTAGCTACCTGAATCCCCAAATATCGGAAGCTCCTTTCCACTCTCCTTAACGGCAGGGCGTCTATTCCTCTTCCCTGATCACCAGGGTGTACTACGAAAAGCTCACTCTTCCCCATATTTAGCCTATATCACAAAAAATCTCCAAACTCCCTCAATATCTGCATAACCTCTGTCATCCCCTCTACAGGATCCGCCACAGAGAGCAGTAGGTCATCTGCGTAGAGTGACACTCGATGTTCCTCTCTCCCTCTAACCACCCCCCTCCATTTCTTCGAGTCTCTCAACGCTATGGCCAGTCGTTCAATTGCCAACGCGAACAGTAATGGGGACAGGGGGCACCCCTGTCTTGTTCCCCTATGTAACCGAAAATACTCCGATCTTTGCCGATTTGTGACCACACTTGCCACTGGGGCCCCGTATAGGAGTTTGACCCAACTGACAAACCCCTCCACGAACCCAAACCTCCTCAACACCTCCCATAGATACTCCCACTCTACCCTATCGAATGCCTTCTCTGCATCCATCGCCACCACTATCTCTGCCTCCCCCTCCGCTGGGGGCATGATTATCACCCCCAACAGCCGTCGCACATTGACATTCAGTTGTCTCCCCTTTACAAACCCTGTCTGGTCTTCATGCACCACCTCCGGGACACAATCCTCGATCCTCATCGCCAGCACTTTTGCCAGCAGCTTGGCGTCTACATTCAGGAGTGAGATAGGCCTATATGACCCGCATTGCAGCGGATCTTTATCCCGCTTCAGGATTAGTGATATCGTCGCCTCCGACATTGTCGGGGGTAGAGTCCCCCCTTCTCTGGCCTCGTTAAAGGTTCTCGCCAGCAGCGGGGCCAACAAGTCCACATATTTCCTGTAAAATTCCACCGGGAACCCGTCTGGTCCCGGGGCCTTCCCTGCCTGCATATTCCCCAGCCCTTTAGTCATCTCATCTACCTCAATTGACGCCCTCAGACCTGCCACCTCCTGCTCCTCCACCCTCGGGAACCTTAGTTGGTCCAGAAACTGTTGCAGTCCCTCTTTTCCCTCCGGGGGTTGGGACCTATATAGCCTCTCATAAAAGGTCTTAAACACCTCATAGTTCCCGTTTCATCCCTGACTCCCCCAATTTCCCTCGCCGCTATCCTCTTGCGAAGTTGGTGGGCCAGCAGCCGGCTCGCCTTTTCCCCATATTCGTATCTCATCCCCTGTGCCTTCCTCCACTGTGCCTCTGCCTTTCCTGTGGTCAGCAGGTCAAACTCCGTCTGAAGTCTTCGCCTCTCTCTATATAGTCCTTCGTCCGGGGCCTCCGCATATCTTTAACCACCCTCAAAATCTACCCCACTAATCTCCCCCTTTCTTTGCCCTCTTGTTTCTCCTTGTGAGCTCTAATGGAGATCAACTCTCCCCAAACCACCGCCTTCAGCGCTTCCCATACTACCCCCACCTGGATCTCACCATCATCATTGGCCTCCAGGTACCTCTCAATACATCCCCGCACCCTTCCACAGACCCCCTCATCCGCCAATAATCCCACATCCAGTCGCCAGAGTGGGCGCTGCTCCCTCTCCTCTCCTAATTCCAGATCCACCCAGTGCGGGGCATGGTCTGAAACGGCAATGGCCGAATACTCCGTTCCTGCCACCTTCGAGATCAGTGCCCTGCTCAAAACAAAGAAATCTATTCGGAGTATACCTTGTGGACATGGGAGAAAAAGGAGAACTCTTTGGCCAACGGCCTAGCAAATCTCCACGGATCCACTCGCCCAATGAAGCCCCTAAGCACCTTGGCCGCTGCCGGCCTTCTTCCGGTCCTGGATCTAGACCGATCTAACCCTGGATCCAGCACAGTATTGAAATCCCCCCCCCCATTACCAGGCTTTCCACCTCCAGGTCCGGGATACGTCCCAGCATCCGCTTCATAAATCCCGCGTCATCCCAGTTCGGGGCATATACATTTACCAGCATGACCTCCTTTCTCTGCAATCTACCACTCACCATCACATATCTACCTCCGTTGTCCACCACTATATTCCTAGCCTCGAACGACACCTGTTTCCCCACCAATATCGCCACCCCCCTATTTTTCACGTCGAACCCTGAGTGGAACACCTGTCCCACCCATCCTTTCCTTAACCTAACCTGATCCGCCACCTTCAGATGCGTCTCCTGAAGCATGACTACATCTGCCTTCAGTCTTTTTAAGTGCGCGAACACTCAGGCCCTCTTAAATCGGCCCATTTAGGCCTCTCGCATTCCACGTGATCAGCCGGATTGGGGGGCCACCCGCCCCCCCCCCCCCCCCCCCCACCCCCGCCGACTAGCCATCCCCTGTTCTAGGCCAGTCCCCCGTCCGGGTCCTGCGCACCCACCCGTCCCCCAGGCGGCGCCCTCCCGATCCGACCACCTCTTCTCTTGGCAGCTCCCACTCGCTCCCAGCAGCAGCAACCCAGTTGATCCACCCCCCCTCCCGCTAGATCCCCATCTAGCATGGTTACTCCCCCATGATGCTTCCGAAAGTCAGCTGACTCTAACTGACCCCGGCTTCCCCCGTTCTCTCCTTGACCCCCCTGTGCGTGGAACTCTCTTCCTTCCTGCGCCTATCTTCCCGCCATCATCTCCCTAGCGCGGAAAAAAAAACCTGCGCTTTCCTGGATCGGCTCCGCCCCCTATGGCGCAGCTCCCCCATTTCCCATCCCCCCTCTCAGTCCCTTTTTCCACCGGCGCCCACATTTCTCAGTGACCCCCGTCAAGAGGAGAAAAAATCCCCGTCTATCGTCTCGATACTGTGAACCTCCCATTCCCCAATTTACATTTCTATCCATCAACCTCGTCGTCTCCCCCCCCAGCATCAGTCCCTCAGTTCTGGTCCAGTTTCTCTACTTGGATGAAGGTCCATGCCTCATCCGACGTTTCAAAGTAGTAACGCTTGCCTTGGTGCGGGACCCACAATCGCGCCGGCTGCAGCATCCCAAACTTTATTTTCTTCTTGTGAAGCACCGCCTTGGCCCGATTAAAGCTCGCCCTCCTTCTCGCCACCTCCGCGCTCCAGTCCTGATACACTCGTTTCACCGCATTCTCCCACCTGCTACTCCGTACCTTCTTGGCCCAGCTCAAAATATCCCCTCTGTCAGTGAAGCGGTGAAATCTCACCACTCTCGCCCTTGGTAGTTCTCCAGCCTTTGGTCTTCTCACAAGAACCCGGTGAGCCCCTTCCACCCGAGGGGGCCTCAGCTCCCATTAGCGTATGGAGCATCGTGCTCACATAAGCCCCAACATCAGCTCCCTCCATTCCTTCGGGGAGACCCAGAATCCGGAGGTTCTTCCTCCTCGAGCTGTTCTCCAGGACTTCGAGCCTTTCGATACACCTCTTATGTAGCGCCTCGTGCGTCTCCATTTTTACCACTAGGCCCTGTATCTCATCCTCGTTTTCGGATGCCTTTGCCTTCACCCCACGGAGCTCTATCGCCTGGGTCTTTTGTGTTTCTTTTAGTCCATTGATTGCCAATAACATCGGCGCCAGCACCTCCTTCTTTAATTCCTCCACGCACCGTCGGAGGAATTCCTGCTGGTCCGGGCCCCATGTCGTCTGGGCTCCATCCGCCGCCATCTTGTTTCTTCCTTCTCTTCTCTGCCGCTGCTCCAGAGGATCCTTCGCAATCTGGCCACGACCACCGGTCCTTTCCATACACACCCAGGGGGACAACTTTCTTCGTCACCCCACACTGGGTCTGGTCCGAACATATTTCCGTTGGGGCTCCCGAAAAGAGCCCAAAAGTCCGTTAGAACGGGAGCTGCCGAAACGTGCGGCTTAGCAGTGCATCGCAGCAACCGGAAGTCACTTTTGGCATCCTATTTTTAAAATTTTTTTTAATTCTCCTTTTTCACATTTTCTCCAAAATTTACACCCATCAACAATAAACAATAATCAGCAAGATATGTCAATCCCCATAATAACAACGATCCCATCCGCCCACCAACCCCCAAACCTCAGCCCACATGTTTACATAAACAAATGACAAAAAGGAATCAGGGATTACCCATAGTCACCCTTAATCTACACAGCTCCCCTCCCCCCCCACCCACCCCCCCAACTAATGTTCGATGTTGTCCAGTTCTTGAAAGTGCATAATAAATAGTGCCCATGACTTGTAGAACCCCTCCTAGCTTCCCCTCAATTCGAACTTAACCTTCTCAAGGGTCAAGGATTCCAACAGGTCCCCCCGCCACGCCAGGGCCTTCGGGCGATCAACGAGGGGAAGGCTATGATATCTGCCTCTGCTCCCCTTTCCAACCCTGGCTGATCCGACACCCCGAATATGGCCTCCTGGGGACCCGGGTCTAGTTTCACACGCACCACCTTGGAAATTACCCTAAACACCTCCTTCCACCTTTCTTATCCACCATCACCATATCACCGGGCCCTGCCCCATAAGCCTGACCCGCCCCTGTCCATTGTTAACATCGAACCCCTTCCCCCCCCTCCCAAGAACCCCCCCTACAAAAACATCCCCCAACATCCCTCCCTCCACCCACTCTTGCTCGCCTCGTAGGCCCATTGGATGTCCGCAGTCCTCCTCTCACCTCACACCCGTTCACTAACTGACTCTAGTTAGCTAGCGCGGGTGGCTCCCCCCCGCCAATATCTCTCGCCCCCCTTCCGCCCAGTCCCAGAGAAAGAAACACCAAAACAAGCCCAACAATCCAACCCCTACAATTCACTAACATAACATTTAAAAAATCGCAACACAGAACTCCATTAACTTGAAGTCTGTAACAATGCAAAGAGAAGTAAGTTTCAAATTTCAATACAAATCAGTAAAAAGAAAGTTGTAACATTTGTACATTTGTACATTTTCCAGCCGCTCAAACACAGTCCACAGTCTTCCTTCCAGTCCGGCTCTTCACGTCTGTCCCAAGCCTTCTGCCCTCACGAACGCCTCAGCCGCCTCCGCTGTCCCAAAATAAAAGTCTTTGGCTTTATATGTTACTCTCAACTTCGCCGGGTACACCACACCAAATCGCACCCACTTCTTGTACAAAGCCGTCTTCACTCGCCCAAACGCCGCTCGTCTTTTTGCCAACTCCACCGTCAAGTCCTGGTAGATCCGAACCGCAGTATCATCCCACAGCACCTCACGCTTCTGATTCGCCCAGCTTAATACTTTCTCCTTCATGCAAAACTTATGGAAGCAGATAATTACTGCCCTTGGCGGCTCGTTCACTTTGGGCTTCGGCCTTAATGACCGATGGGCTCGGTCTAGCTCGTACAGGGTGGGGTTCTCACCCTCCCCCATCAGCTCCGCCAACTTCTTAGCAAAGTATTGCGTTGGCCTTGGGCCCTCTGTCCCTTCGGGCAAGCTCACAATTCTCAAATTGTGCCGCCTTGAGCGGTTTTCCAAGTCTTCCAGCTTTGCTCGGAGCCCTCTGTTAACCTCCACCACCCTCCGCAGCTCGTCCCCCATCGAGGTGACCTGGTCGCTGTGTCGTGTCACGGCCTCCTCCACCTCCTTCATCTTCTCGCCCTGCTCTCTCACCTCGGCCAATGCCTTTGCCACCTCCACCCTGATCGGGCCGATTGCCTCCTCCAACAATGACCTCAACACGACCACCATCTCTTTCCTCAGGATCTCCATGTGCCTCACCAAACGTTTTTCCAGCTCCACCATCATCACCTCGGTCATCTTATCCACCGTAAGTAGTGCGGTCCCGCCTTGCAGTTCGGCTTCTGCCATCCTGTCAACACTTTTGCTTTTGCTCGTCTTCTCCTTCGGCGGCGAACCCGCTTTTCCTCCTTTCTTTGACGCTGCTTTTCGCATCTTTTAGCGGCTTATTGTTTTTTATCTTCTTTCCTTTCTCCTCTCTCCCCCTTCACCCTCCTGCCCTTCATCAATTTGACATTCTTCTTTTTTGAGAATTTTTTTTTTACTAAACTTCCATGAATCTTCTTTCTTTCTCCTCTACATTCACCTGGGACCAGGCTTCAACCTTCTTCTTCCTAGGTGGGAGCCATCCGACATCGCTTTTGGCATCCTTTAATGATTTATTATTTTTTCTTTCTTTCTTCAATCCTAAAATAAATAACTAAATAAAAACTTCTTCCCCCGGGACCGGACTTCAAACTTCTCAAAAATCCATTGTCAGCGGGAGCCACCCGATGTGCTACTCCCCCCTCTGCACGCCACCTCCTGGATTCAGGCCTGCTGCCTAGCCTCGTGTTAAGCTCCGCCTCCGCTGCTCACTTCGGGTTCGATGCCTCCGCTACGGCCGCCGGACACCCGTGGGGCTCCAAACCGGCGCAACCCGGTGCCCGTCCCTCAGGCCCCAAAGGCCGAAGAAAGTCAGGAGAGAAAAAAAGAGGAAATTCCCAAAAATGCCCGAAATACCATGTACCGGAGGGAGCCACTTCTTGACGCAGCTGCTCCACTCGTGAGCACCACAGGACGTCCATGCACAAGGATGTTTAATGTGTCATACAAGTCCCCACTCTCCCGATGGTGCTAACCTCCACCCCCTACCTACCCCTCCCATTGCTCCCCCAGTGCCCTCCATGATCCACAATGTGCTTTGCCTTCCTAGCTCTATTGGTATGTCTAGGTGTCTCCCCAGGATGCATATCAGAAGTGGACGCAGCCAACTGCTTACCTCTTCCTATGGCCTTCAATGACCCTGGCGGGCATCCCCTGGGGGTTCTGAGGCTGGAGGGCCCTGGCACATTTATCAGCAGCAAATGCATAGCAGTGCCGCCCTGTCCCATGTGCTGACTTTGAGACGCGGCCTCATCAGAGGGGTGGATCTCGGGAGAACTGGTGGCCACCATCGCCATTTCATGGGACGGTGTGGATTGGCCCCAGTGCCCCCTCCCGGTCGGTGCCCATAACGCCCTGACGTTCATTTTGGGATGGAGGGGCAGCTAGTTCGAGTGCCGGCTGCCCCTGCATCATCTCCCGTACCAGCCTCCCCGAACAGGTGCCAGAATGTGGCGACTAGGGGCTTTTCACAGTAACTTCATTGAAGCCTACTCGTGAAAATAAGTGATTATTATTATTATCTGGCTCTGCCAACCCTGGTGGTTCCCCATGGTCTGCACCATGGTGTCTACGCCCTCGGTGATGCTGTTCAGTGACTGGGACATGCTCTGCAGTGTCTCGGCAATGCCCACCTGCGACTGGGACAAGCTCCGCAGCGCCTCGGCTATTTCCATCTGAGAGAAGGACACGTCTGGCACATCCTCATCAAAGTTAACCTGGTATTGGGTCACATTCCCCAGCGAGTCGGACATTCTTCCAAGACTGTCAGCCATGGCCCTCACCGACACCTTGGATACCTTCACTAATGGTGCTGACGTCGTGCATCAGGCTTTCCACTGCGGTCGCCACCCTAGCAATGTTGGCCTCAGTGTCACGTATTGGCGGCGACTACTCCTGTGCCCAGAGCCTCTGGGACTCCTCCAAGCAGCTATGGATCTGCTGGAGTGACGCTGACATCTCCTTCTGAATATCCCAGCTGCTCCCTATTGTCTCCGTCAGCTCTGGGTACCTCTGTACCACAGGCTCAGCATCAGACAGGGGCCCAGGTGATCCAGCAGCCCTCCGACGGCACGGTAGCATAGTGGTTAGCAGTTGCTTCACATCTCCAGGGTCCCAGGTTCGCTTCCCGGCTGGGTCACTGTCTGTGCGGAGTCTGCACGTTCTCCTCGTGTCTGCGTGGGTTTCCTCCGGGTGCTCCGGTTTCCTCCCACAGTTCAAAGATGTGCAGGTTAGGTGGATTGGCCATGCTAAATTGCCCTTAGTGTCCAAAAAAGGTTAAGTGGGGGTTACTGGGTAGGGTAGCTAAGTGGGCTTGAGTAGGGTGCTCTTTGTAAGGGCCAGTGCAGAGTCAATGGGCCGAATGGCCTCCTTCTGCACTGTAAATTCTATAATTCTATGACTGCTGTCTCTCCTGGGGGTTCTGGCACCTGCCAGCCTCTGCGTGAGTGATCGCCCTGACCTCGGTCGTACCAGTCACCTCCAGGGCACGCGCCTCGAAGGAGGTGAGGGTTCTTAAGACCGGCACCCCTCTGCCAGTCTGGGTCCTCTCCCGATAATTATGGGAGAGCTTTTCCTGAGGAGACACAGAGGGGGCATCATTATCCACACGCATGGTTCACAGTGGTGGGAGGGTGGTGTGGAGGCTTTGGAGGGGGTGTTGAAGGAGGAGGGGGGGGCGAGGAAGGGTTAGGAGTCACATGGGGAGTTGGAGGGTGGATGTTCCCTCAACGGAGGGAGCATTGGTGTCAACTCACTTGTGCTGCCCGGTCGGCGTAGGTCATACCTTTTTTCGGCACTGGAGGCCAGCCCTCCTGGTCACTCCCCAAGCTCACAGCTGCCGCCACCTCATCCCAGGCAGCACTGGCTGCCCTATGGCTCATCCTCCAGGACCCTTGGGGGAACAGGGCATCCCTCCTGGCCTCCAGCGTCCAGGGGCCTCCCCAGGTCAGCGTTCCCAAATCTTGGGGCCGGTCTCCTCGGCGCCATTATTGTGAGCTTGCTGGGGTTGGCTGAGAAAGTGCAGCTTTATTGCTGCTCGACCTTGTTAGTGGGGGGGGGGGGCTGGCAAGTGAGGTCCCAATTAATCAGCTGGAGAGCCTTTATTTGCGGCGAGAAGCCCGTGACGCCTCATGAAGTGGACCAACTAACGTTGAATTGTGTTGCCGGCCAAGCTTTGGGAAGCTCGCGGCAATTCCCGCTCGTTACCACACTCAAAATTTCTTCCGGAGAATCGTGGCCATAATATAAAGCTGCACTATTGATGACTCACATAAAAACAAATGCTAACTCCTGATTGTGAACAGTTACATATACTTACTTGTTCCACTGGTGCATCTGCAGTTTCACCCACTGCCGATGTCATTTGCCTCCTGTTAACTCCTGCTCATTGCCCCTTTCCCATACCCTCGCTGCCTCCCTTGAAAGGTCAGGAACCTTGTCAATCTCATGAAATCATTTTCTGATTTTCAATTGCTTTAATATTACATTTTTTTTAAAAATAGGCAGAATATCGCATTGTTAGCAGTTTTCAGCTACAGGTGTAATTCTTTTCCAGGTCTACACCATTTTTGATGCAAATCAAATGAAAATGTTAACAAAAATGCTGGAAATACTCAGCAGATCTGGCAGCCACTATAAAGAGGGAAACTCAGTTAACATTTCAGCTCCATGACCCTTTGTCAACAATCATGGGTGATTTAAATCTTTATATAGATTGTATAGATCTGATTGACAAAGTTAACTTGGAAGGTGAGTTCATGAAGTGTATTCGGGATATTTTCTTAGATTATCACATTGTTGTGCCAACCAGGAAGCAGGCTATTTTAGAATTGTAATGTGTAGTGAGACGGGGTTAATGAATTACCTCATAACGAACGAACCTCTCATAATAATAATCTTTATTAGTGTCAGACGTAGGCTTACATTCAATGTAATTATACTGCAATGAAGTTACTGTGAAAATCCCCTAGTCGCCACACTACGGCGCCTGTTCGGATACACTGAGTGAATGTCCAATTCACCTAACACGTCTTTCGGGATTTTTGGGAAGAAACCGGGGCACCCGGAGAAAACCCACGGAGACACAGGGAGAACGTGCAATTCCGCACAGACAATGACCCAAGCCAGGAATCAAACCTGGGAGTCTGGTGCTGTGAAGCAACAGTGCTAACCACTGCACTACTGTACCGCCCAGGCAAAAGTTCACAACAATAGAATTTCCCATTCAATTTGTGGGTGAGGCAATAAACTTAAGGCAATTCCAAAGGTGTCCAGACAGAGTTTGCTAAAGTGAACAAGGAAAATAGGTTTAAAGGTAAAACATTGGAGAAGCAGTGGCAGACTTTAAGGAATTATTTCACAGCGTTCAGCAAAAATACACTCCACTGGGGAGGTAAGACTATGAGAAGGGTGCACTGACCGTGGCTTACTAAGGAAGATCAAGATAGTATCCAATTGAAAGATAAAGCATGCACCACTGTAAAAATTAGTGGCACGTCAGAAGATTGGACAGAACATAACAAAATACTAAACAAATGAGGGGAAGGGAGGAATCAAAGTATAAGTGAAAGCTAGCTGAAAATATAAAGGTGGATAGTAAGAGTTTCTTCAAGTATTTAAAAATTGGAAAGAATAACAAAAGTGAGCATTGGTCCCTTAGAGAGAGAGAGAGACTGGGGAATTAATAAAGGGAAACAAATGGTGGAAGCATTGAACAGGTATTTTGTAACTTATCTTCACTGTTGAAGTCACAAAAAAATTCCAAGAACACTTGAATCAAGAGGGGTCTCAGGAACAAAATCTTAATTTCTAGGGAAAGGCTGTTGGGAAACTGATTTAAATTACAGGCTGACATGTTCCCTGGACCTGATGAGCTGCATTCCAGGGTTTTAGGAGAAATGGCAGCAGACATAGTGGGCAGGATTCGCCGCCGCTGATAATGTGAGTTCTCGATGCAGCAGATAATCCAGCATCGGCCCAAAAACGGGGTCATGCCTGCTCTGGTCCCTCATGCTTGAGTGGATTTCGAGTAATTGGCTGTGAAATTAACCACAATGTTTCTATAATAATAATATAATAATAATCGCTTATTGTCACAAGTAGGCTTCAATGAAGTTACTGTGAAAAGCCCCTAGTCACCATATTCTGGCGCCTGTTCAGGGAGGCCGGGACGGGAATTGAACCCGCGCTGCTGGCATTGTTCTGCATTACAAGCCAGCTGTTTAGCCCACTGTGCTAAACCAGCCCTTCATCTAGCTATAAACATCTAGCTTTGATTGACAGCTCTTTGACCAGATCAAAGACGGTTAAGTGCTCTCATTTTTTTCTCTGCAGAACGCATTTAACTTTTCAGGCAGTTATGTGCAAACTCCACACGGACAGTGACCGGGGCCAGGATCGAATGCGGGTCTTCAGCACCACAAGGCAGCAGTGCTAACCACTGCGCCACCATGCCGCCCAGTTTGGGTCCCCTTACTTAAAGGATATAATTGCATTACAAACAGTTCAGGGAAGGTTGACCTGACTGAAGGGTTGCCTTATGAGGAAATGTTGAGTAGGTTGGGCCTATACTCATTGGAATTTAGAAGAATGAGAGGTGATCTTATTGAAACGTGTAACATCCGGAGGGAGGATTTGACAGCATGGATGTTGAGAGGAGTGTAGGACTAGGGATCATGGTTTAAAAGGGATCTCCCATTTAGGATGGAAATTAGGAGAATTGTTTTCTCTTGGGGGAAATTAGTCAGTGGAATTCTCTTCTCCAGAGAGCAGTGGAGACTGGGCCAATCAATATATTCAATCAAGGCTATTAGTTAGATTTTTGATCGACAAGGGAGTCGAGGGTTATTGGTGTGAAGGCAGAAAATTGAAGCTGGAGCCACCATCAGATCATGATCTCATTGAATAGCGATCGAGGCCCAAGGATCCGAAGGGGCAGTGGAGTAGCAGAGCGTCACTGGCCATGATTTCCGGGTGTAACCGTACCTGTGCAGATGGCAGAGGTTTCTGTCAGTTGCACACAGTAATCACAGTGAGCTGTGATGGCTTAATGATTGTTATAATCACAAATCCCGAGCCAATAGCTATAGTCTTGCCGTATTTTAACTGGAGAAAAATGTGGCTCATCCAGGATTGGATTGGATTTGTTTATTGTCACGTGTACCGATGTACAGTGAAAAGTATTTTTCTGCGAGCAGCTCAACAGATCATTAAGTACATGAGAAGAAAATGGAATAAAAGAAAATGCATAATAGGGCAACACAACATATACAATGTAACTACATAAGCACTGGCATCGGATGAAGCATACAGGGTGTAGTTTAATGAGGTCAGTCCATAAGAGGGTCATTTAGGAGTCTGGTGACAGTGGGGAAGAAGCTGTTTTTGAGTCTGTTCGTGCGTGTTCTCAGACTTCTGTATCTCCTGCCCGATAGAAGAAGTTGGAAGAGTGAGTAAGCCGGGTGGGAGGGATCTTTGATTATGCTGCCCGCTTTCCCCAGGCAGCGGGAGGTGTAGATGGAGTCAATGGATGGGAGGCAGGTTCGTGTGATGGACTGGGCGGTGTTCACGACTCTCTGAAGTTTCTTGCGGTCCTGGGCCGAGCAGTTGCCATACCAGGCTGTGATGCAGCCCGATAGGATGCTTTCTATGGTGCATCTGTAAAAGTTGGTAAGGGTTAATGTGGACATGCCAAATTTCCTTAGTTTCCTGAGGAAGTAGAGGTGCTGTTGTGCTTTCTTGGTGGTAGCGTCGACGTGGGTGGACCAGGACAGATTTTTGGAGATGTGCACCCCTAGGAATTTGAAACTGCTAACCATCTCCACCTCGGCCCCATTGATGCTGACAGGGGTGTGTACAGTACTTTGCTTCCTGAAGTCAATTACCAGCTCTTTAGTTTTGCTGGCATTGAGGGAGAGATTGTTGTCGCTACACCACTCCACTAGATTCTCTATCTCCCTCCTGTATTCGGACTCGTCGTTATTCGAGATCCGGCCCACTATGGTCGTATCGTCAGCAAACTTGTAGATGGAGTTGGAACCAAGTTTTGCCACGCAGTCGTGTGTGTACAGGGAGTAGAGTAGGGGGCTAAGTATCCAGCCTTGCGGGGCGCCGGTGTTGAGGACTATTGTGGAGGAGGTGTTGTTGTTCATTCTTACTGATTGTGGTCTGTTGGTCAGAAAATCGAGGATCCAGTTGCAGAGTGGGGAGCCAAGTCCTAGGTTTTGGAGCTTTGATATGAGCTTGGCTGGGATTATGGTGTTGAAGGCGGAGCTGTAGTCAATAAATAGGAGTCTGATGTAGGAGTCCTTGTTTTCAAGATACTCTCGGGATGAGTGTAGGGCCAGGGAAATGGTATCTGATGTGGACTGGTTGCAGCGGTATGCGAATTGCAGTGGATCAAGGCGTTCTGGGAGTATGGAGGTAATGCGCTTCATGATCAACCTCTCGAAGCACTTCATTACGACTGGAGTCAGGGCCACTGGTCGGTAGTCATTGAGGCACGTTGCCTGGTTCTTCTTTGGTACCGGTATGATGGTGGTCTTCTTGAAGCAGGTGGGGACCTCGGAGTGGAGTAGGGACAGGTTAAAGATGTCCGCGAATACCTCTGCCAGCTGGTCCGCGTAGGCTCTGAGTGCACAACCAGGGATCCCGTCCGGGCCCGTCGCCTTCCGTGGGTTCACTTTCAGGAAGGCCAATCTGACTTCGGAAGCTGTGATGGTGGGTATGGGTGAATTATGGGCTGCTGGGGCACTCGACAGCGGATTGTTGGTTACCTGCTCGAACCGAACATAGAATGCATTGAGTTCATCGGGGAGGGGTGCGCTGCTGCCAGAGATACTGTTCGGCTTCGCTTTGTAGCCCGTTATGTTGTTTATTCCTTGCCACAACCGCCGAGAGTCTGTCTGTGACTCTAGCTTGGTTTGATATTCTCTCTTGGCATCTCTGATGGCTTTGCGGAGGTCGTACCTGGATTTCTTGTATAGGTCAGGGTCGTCTGCCTTGAACGCCCCAGATCTGTCCTTCAGTAGGGAGTCAATCTCGCGATTGAGCCATGGTTTTCGGTTGGGAAACGCACGTACTGCTTTCTTTGGCACGCAGTCGTCCACACATTTGCTGATGAAGTCTGTGACGGTGGTGGCAAAGGTGACTGCTTATTTGACACACTGTGACTGTGTGTCAAATAAGCAGTCAGTCGACACAGGCAGTCGAGGGGTCAAATGAGGCAGGTTATGAGCTGTCAGCACTTACATAGATGCTGACCCCATGTTTTCAAATGTGGAAAATGTTTCCAAAGAGCAGCATGTCGATGAACAATTGAAGGAAGACACGGGACTGGCCCAAAAAAGGAGATGGCTAGTTGGCGTGGCGTGGGGGGGGTGAGAGCCACTCCAATCCGGCTGATAACGTGGAATGTGAGGGGCCTGAATGGGCCGGTGAAGAGGGCTCGAGTGTTCGCGCACTTAAAAGGACTGAAGGCGGACGTGGCCATGCTCCAAGAGACACATCTGAAGGTGGCAGACCAGGTCAGGTTAAGAAAGGGATGGGTAGGACAGGTATTCCACTCGGGACTGGACGCAATGAATAGAGGGGTGGCAATATTGGTGGGAAAGCGGGTGTCATTTGAGGCCAAGACTATTGTAGCGGACAATGGAGGGCGATATGTAATGGTGAGCGGTAGGCTGCAAGGGACGTGGGTGGTGTTGGTAAACGTATACGCCCCGAACTGGGATGATGCAGGATTCATGAAGCGCATGTTGGGGCGCATTCCGGACCTGGAGATAGGAGGCCTGATAATGGGAGGGGACTTCAATACAGTGTTGGATCCAGCACTGGACCGCTCCAAATCAAGGACTGGAAAGAGGCCAAGGTACTTAGGGGGTTTATGGATCAGATGGGGGGAGTGGACCCATGGTGGTTTGCAAGGCCGCAGGCCAGGGAATTTTCTTTCTTCTCCCATGTACACAAAGCCTACTCCCGGATAGATTTCTTTGTTCTGGGTAGGGCGCTCATCCCGAGGGTGGAGGGGACGGAGTATTCGGCTATAGCCATTTCGGACCATGCCCCGCACTGGGTGGAACTGGAGCTGGGAGAGGAGAGGGACCAACGCCCGTTGTGGCGGCTGGATGTGGGACTGCTGGCGGACGAGGTGGTGTGTGGGAAGGTGAGAGGGTGTATCGAAAGGTTCTTGGAGGCCAATGACAACGGGGAGGTGCGGGTGGGGGTGGTATGGGAGGCGTTGAAGGCGGTGATCAGGGGAGAGCTAATTTCCATTAGGGCTCATAGGGAGAAGACAGAGGGTATGGAAAGGGAGAGGTTCGTGGGGGAGATTTTGAGAGTGGACAGGAGATATGCAGAGGCCCCGGAGGAAAGATTACTTGGGGAAAGACGACGGCTCCAGACGGAGGTTGACCTGTTGACCACAGGGAAGGCGGAGGCACAGTGGAGGAAAGCGCAGGGGGCGACCTACGAGTATGGGGAAAAGGCTAGTCGGATGCTGGCACACCAGCTCCGTAAGAGGATGGCAGCGATGGAAATAGGGGGAGTCAAAGATGGAAGGGGAGCCACGGTTCGGAGTGCAACGAAAATAAACAAGGTATTCAAGGCCTTTTATGAAGAGCTGTACAGATCCCAGCCCCCAGCGGGGGAAGAGGGGATGAGACGATTCCTAGATCAGCTGAGATTCCCGAGGGTGGAGGAGCAAGAGGTGGCTGGTTTGGGGGCACCAATGGGTTGGAGGAGCTGAGCAAGGGTTTGGGGAGCATGCAGGCGGGGAAAGCCCCGGGACCGGACGGATTCCCGGTGGAGTTCTACAGGAGGTACGCAGACCTGTTGGCCCCGCTACTGGTGAGGACCTTTAATGAGGCAAGAGAGGAGGGGACCCTGCCCCCGACAATGTCGGAAGCGACAATTTCTTTGATCCTAAAGCGGGACAAGGACCCACTGCAATGTGGATCGTACAGGCCGATCTCACTCCTCAATGTGGATGCAAAGTTGCTGGCAAAAGTGCTGGCCACGAGGATCGAGGACTGTGTCCCGGGGGTAATCCACGAGGACCAGGCGGGATTTGTAAAGGGCTGGCAACTAAACACCAATGTGCGGCGGCTCTTAAACGTGATAATGATGCCATCGGAGGAGGGAGAGGCGGAGATAGTGGCAGCTATGGACGCGGAGAAGGCCTTTGACCGAGTAGAGTGGGAGTACCTCTGGGAGGTGCTGCGTAGGTTTGGGTTCGAGGTAGGGTTTATCAATTGGGTTAAGCTCCTTTACAGAGCCCCGGTGGCGAGTGTAGTGACGAACCGGCGGAGGTCGGAGTACTTTCGACTGTACCGAGGGACGAGGCAGGGGTGCCCCGTCCCCCCTGTTGTTCGCATTGGCGATCGAACCATTGGCCATGTCATTGAGGGAGTCTAATAAATGGAGGGGGGTGGTCCGAGGGGGAGAAGAGCATCGGGTATCGCTATATGCGGATGACCTGTTGCTGTACGTGGCGGATCCAATGGAGGGGATGGTGGAGGTCATGCAGACTCTAAGGGAGTTTGGGGAGTTTTCGGGCTATAAGCTCAATGTAGGGAAGAGTGAGCTCTTTGTATTACAGGCGGGGGACCAAGAAAGAGGGATAGGGGAACCTACCGCTGAGGAGGGCGGAGGGGAGCTTTCGGTATCTGGGGAACCAGATAGCCAGGAGTTGGGGGACCCTACATAAACTGAATCTGACGAGGTTGGTGGAGCAAATGGAGGAGGATTTCAAAAGATGGGACATGTTACCGCTCTCGCTGGCGGGTAGAGTGCAGTCGGTCAAAATGGTGGTCCTTCCGAGGTTTCTGTTTGTGTTTCAGTGCCTTCCCATCGTGATCACTAAGGCCTTTTTTAAGAGAGTAGGCAGGAGTATTATGGGGTTTGTGTGGGCGAATAAGACCCTGAGAGTAAGGAGAGGGTTCCTGAAACGCAGTAGGGACCGAGGAGGGTTGGCGCTGCCAAACCTGGGGAGCTACTACTGGGCAGCAAATGTGGCGATGATCCGCAAGTGGGTTATGGAAGGAGAGGGGGCGGCATGGAAGAGGATGGAGATGGCGTCCTGTAAATGAACGGGCCTGGGGGCGTTGGTGACGGCACCGCTGCCGCTCTCGCCGACAAAGTATACCACGTGCCCGGTGGTGGCGGCAACGCTAAGGATCTGGGGCCAGTGGAGACGGCACCGGGGTGCAATGGGAGCATCGGTGTGGTCCCCAATCAGGGGTAACCACCGGTTTGTCCCGGGGAAGATGGACGGGGGGTTCCAGAGCTGGCATCGGGCGGGGACTGGAAGAATGGGGGACCTGTTCATCGACGGGACGTTTGCGAGCCTAGGGGCACTGGAGGAGAAGTTCGAGTTACCCCCGGGAAATGCCTTTAGATATATGCAGGTGAGGGCTTTTGTGAGGCGACAGGTGAGGGAATTCCCGTTGCTCCCGGCGCAAGAAGTTCAAGATAGGGTGATCTCAGGTGTATGGGTCGGGGAGGGCAAGGTGTCGGAAATACACCAGGAGTTGAAAGAAGAGGGAGAAGCGCTGGTAGAAGAGTTGAAGGGTAAATGGGAGGAGGAGCTGGGGGAGGAGATGGAGGAAGGTCTGTGGGCTGATGCCCTAGGTAGGGTTAATCCCTCCTCCTCCTCGTGTGCCAGGCTCAGCCTGATACAATTTAAGGTGGTCCACAGAGCGCACTTGACGGGGGCGAAGTTGAGTAGGTTCTTTGGGGTAGAGGACAGATGTGGAAGGTGCTCAGGGAGCCCGGCGAACCATGTCCATATGTTTTGGTCATGCCCGGCACTGGAGGGGTTCTGGAGGAGTGGCGGGAGCAATATC
This sequence comes from Scyliorhinus torazame, assembly GCF_047496885.1. NCBI lineage: Eukaryota > Metazoa > Chordata > Chondrichthyes > Carcharhiniformes > Scyliorhinidae > Scyliorhinus > Scyliorhinus torazame. Next base: position 114,285,374 of record NC_092725.1, on the reverse strand, counting down.
ACAGGTGGTGAAAGTCCGGGTCAAGCCAAGCTGGGGGCTAGCAATATTTGGAGTAGTGGACGAACCGGGAGTGCAGGAGGCGAAAGAGGCCGGCATTCTGGCCTTTGCATCCCTAGTAGCCCGGCGAAGGATCTTGCTAATATGGAAGGAGGCGAAGCCCCCCAGCCTGGAGGCCTGGATAAATGATATGGCTGGGTTCATAAAGTTGGAGAGGATTAAGTTCGCCTTGAGAGGGTCTGCGCAGGGGTTCTACAGGCGGAGGCAACCGTTCCTAGACTATCTCGCGGAGCGTTAGAGGAAGGTCGGTCAGCAGCAGCAGCAACCTTGGGGGGGGGGGACGTTCTGGGAGGGGGGGGGAAAGGGGGGACTGCCTGGGAGGGTGGATGAGCAAGAGATAACATGAAGGGTTGGGGAAACTGGCACGTACGGGTGAGGGCCAGTGTACAAAGCTGTGTAAATATATTATTTTGCCATGTATATATCTTGCTCTGCGCGAGTTCTCGTTTTTCTTTGTTACGAGGGGGGGGTTATTGTTTGTAAGGGAGAAAAATTGTGTTAAAAAAACTTTAATAAATATATTTTTTTAAAAGAAAAATTGAAAGAAATCAACGATAAACGCTTTAATTTTCATTTTTCCCTCTTTCCGTTTCCACTAGCTGCGCCAAATGTATAATTGTTTTATCATTGACGACTAAAACCCATTGACCTAGAGTGACTCTGAAATTTCTTCTGTCATCACAAGAAAGCATTTGAATGGAGGGCGGCATGGTGGCACAGTGGTTAGCACTGTTGCCTTACAGTGCTGAGGATCCGGGTTCAATCTTGCCCCCGGATCACTGTCCATATGGAGTTTGCACATTCTCCCCGTGTTTCACTCCCATAACCCAGAGATGTGCTGGGTGGGTGGATTGGCCACGCTAAATTGCCCCTTAATTGGAAAAATAAGAATTAGACACTTAAAATTTTTTTAAAAAAGAAGGCATTGGAAAGGAAGATTTCCTCTACACACCACTTATGATTGCAAACCTTCCAGGATTAGTCTGGAGTCTCCAGGAGAACTGGAGATCAATCTCCTGGACATTCTGCATGCAATCCTGGAAAAGAATAGCCTAGACATTGAATTTTTTCTTTGAATATTTCTCTTCACCAGAGTTAGAAATATTGAAGAAGGGGGAGGGGGGGGGGTGTAGAGAGTCTGTTTGGCTGACAATCATGCATCATCAATCGGGTAATGATTCTTTTTGCTTTCCAATTGATGCAGGGGGACAGTGCGTCACAAGGATGGATGTATTGGCTGATTAATGACCAGAACATGGGTGGGGGGTTGCGGGGGCAGTCATATGATGAAATTCCAGGAATACACTTAATTACAGTTGGCAACCCTATGTGCATTACTTGCAGGGAAACTCTAAAATGTTTTCAAATAGAACTACAAACAAAATACTGCGAATGCTGGAAGGTTGAAATAAAAGATAGAAAATGCTGGCAACATCTGTGGAGAGAGAAGCAAAGATAACATTTTAGGTCCAAAGAAAATGTCACAGATCTGAAAAATTTATTTTGTTGCTCTTCCCACAGTTGCTGCCTGACCTGCTGAGTACTTCCAGCAATTTTTAAAAATATGTGTTGTGAAGATTGGATTCCGTCTGACACACCTAGTCGGTTACGTCATAATGGGTGAAAAAAGGTTTTTCCCACCAACCACCAAAGTATTTCCCATCATGCTCAATTCTAAGCATGCCTCCTGTCAGTTAATCAGACAACATGGCTCATCGATTTGCAGAGATTTATGGCCTGCTCAAATAGCCTGCAGGATTGATGAAGTTATCAGCATGTAGTCAGCGGGGAAAGTAGGCAGGAAAATGGAAGAAGGAAAAAAAGGTAAATGAAGGAAAAAAAGGTCAATGATTGCGGAGGGTATTATGTGGAGGAGAACAAGCATAGTAGCTATTTAGAATGAGTAACAACCCTAGTGAACAAGGTACATTCAAAGGCCCTTAGTGAAAAGATCTTAAATTTGATGATCTCAGCGCTAATTTTATTACAATCACTTGAATAACCCCATTGAAATGTTTATGTATTATTGTCTCTTAAACTAATAAATGTCTGAGAAACTGGAGAAATTTTCAATAATTTCTCGACTTGATAACATTTAAAAAAAACTCTTGAATGCAATTTTTGTTGATATATTATGGTTTTCCTGTTTGGCAATCCTATTGAGAATGCCAGCCTGTTTCCACTTTCTGTTGGCCTCAGATCATTAGTTCCACCCTCTGGCTATAAGAGGTATTACGGTGCTTTAGTCTCCAACAAAAGCAGAAGATAATTTCACTTCAGAAAACAGGATTAGTATCAAAATAAACAAGAACTTTGGAGAAAAGCCAATTTTAACATAGTATGATAACGACATTCAGGCGACAAATCCTCAATGCAGTCATTTAAAACAGTGGTATGCCTTATTGTTATACTAAAAGTAAAACGGATTTTCATCTTTCAAAGATGTTTTTTAAGTTGCCATTTTCATTATGGGCGCGATTCTCCCAAAAGGGAACAAAGTCCCATAGTGAGTGCATTTAGCTGCATGTCTCCCAGTGCCAGATATCACATGGCTATTCAACGCAACTCGCGTTGTACAAGTTGCCTGAATGGGGAACGCACGGCCGAGGCCACACACAGCCCCACTTTGTACAGTGTAACAAGAGATCGAGATGTCATTTTTAATTGGCTGAAACGATCCCTGACCTTCCACATCCTCCCCCACCCCCTAGACTGAACACACTATGGGAGACCCCGCCGGGATCCCTCCATGTACCCAACACCCACGCAGGGCACCCCTGGCCTGTTCATGTGTGCAACAAATGGCAGTTTGGCAATGCCAACCTGGTACCCTAGCAGTGCCCATGCCAGCTGGCAGTGCCACCTGGGCACCTTGGCAGTACCAGGCTGGCAGCCAGATGGCAGTGCCAAGGTGCCAGGCTGGCAATGTCCGGGAGCTCAGATGACACCTGCAATGCCAAGGCACCACGCTGCCCAAAGGACATGCAGATGGGCATCTCTGATCCTCTAGGAGACCCTCCCACGAGTGCCGTTCCATCTGCTTCCCGTTTGTGGGGCCAGTGCTGAACGGTGCTCGCCAGGGATCTCTGAGGCAAAGGGATTGAATCCCAAAGCCTCAGGTACCTTGGGAATCTAGCTGTCGCACCCAATATGCAGATTTGCCAAAAAGTGATCCCACCAACAATAAGCAGGATTTATATCGCAATGTCTTGCAAGATCGTATTGAATCTCGTGAGGCGTTGTGAGCCGGGTAGATCCCAGGATGGGGTCTCCCGGCTTTTATTGGACATGCTGCGCCACTGCGAGCTGCTTTCCCGATGCAGAGTGACCATTGGATCGCGCCCAAAAGTCTGTTGCTCGATAACCCTCTCTCTAGAGCAGCTGATACAGAAGGTGGCAAACTAATTGGATTTGTCATTAGTATATCCTGTAAATGAAATAGCATCAGACAGCAGGGAGATTACTGCAATAAGATAGGGTCCATTGAGTCCATCCATATTTCAAATAATACCCAAGTAATTTAATTGAGCTCAGATTACATTATTACCCGTAAGGTCACCCTTTAGTGTTTATAAATAAGGTATTTGAACCCTGTCTGAGATTATATTATTGCTCTCAAGTTATGATCAGCAAAACAGCTGAAATTTGGCAATAAGGCTGGATCAGGCAGGTAGAACTGGAGCAGGGAGAGCTGAAAAGCTGTTCAAGTGGACTTGAAAACAGTTACAAAGTGAACTGGCAAATTCTGCCTCAGGCCAAGCAGAGGTGCATAGTTAAGGTGGGGTAGATTGAGGTGGAAAGAAGGTGATTTAGGCTAGACTAAACTTTTTGAAACTCAAAAAATAGACATTGCCCAGAGCTTGATTGTAAAAGGAGCCTAGCAGGGAAAACAGTGGAACAGCAATGGCAGGAGTTTTGGGGGGTTATTCGGGAGGCACAGCAGAAATTCATCCCAAGGAGGAGAAAACATGCCTAAAGGGAGGACAAGGCATCCATGGTTGACCAGGGAAGTCAAGGACAGCAAAAAGCAAAAGAAAAAGCATACAAAGTGGCGAGGTTTAGTGAGAAGCCAGAGGATTGGGAAGCCTTTAAAAGCGAGTAGAGGACAACTAAAAAAGCAATAAGAGAGAAGATTAAATATGAGCGCAAGCTAGCTAGTAATATAAAAGAAGATAGGAAGAGTTTTTTTCAATATATAAAGAGAAAGGCAAAAATAGACATTGGACCACTGGGAAAAGTGGCTGGAGAAGCAATAATAGGAAACAAAGAAATGACAGATGAACTGAATAGTTACTTTGCATCAGTCTTTATGGTGGAAGACACCAGTGGGATGCCAGAGTTCCAAGAGAATCAGGGGGCACAGGTGAGTGCAGTAGCCATCACTAAGGAGAAGGTTCTGGGGAAACTGAAAGTTCTGAAGGTGGCTAGGTCACCTGGACCGGATGGACTACACCCCAGGGTCCTAAAAGAGATAGCTGAGGAGATCGTGGAGGCTTTGATGGTGATCTTTCAGGATTCACTGGAGGCAGGAACGGTCCCAGAGGACTGGAAAGTGACTAATGTAACACCACTGTTTAAGAAGGGAGGAAGGCAGGACACGGGGAATTATAGGCCGGTTAGCCTGACTTCGATCATTGGTAAGATTTTAGAGTCCGTTATTAAAGATGAGATCGCGGCGTACTTGGAAGTGCATGATAAAATTGGACTGAGTCAGCACAGCTTTGTCAAAGGGAGGTCATGTCTGACAAATCTGTTATTTCAGGAGGTAACAAGGAAGTTAGACAAAGGAGAACCTGTTGACGTGATTTATTTAGATTTCCAAATGGCCTTTGACAAGGTGCCGCATAGGAGATTGATAAATAAGTCAAGAGCCCATGGTAAGGGTAAGATCCTGGCATGGATAGAGGATTGACTGACTGGCAGAAGGCAGAGAGTGGGGATAAAGGGGTCTTTTACAGGATAGCAGCCGGTGATTGTGGTGTGCCTCAGGGGTCTGTGCGGGACCACCACTTTTCACAATATGATCTGGAAGAAGGAACTGAAGGCACTGTTGCTAAGTTTGCAGATGATACAAAAATCTGTAGAGGGACAGGTAGTATTGAGGAAGCAAGGGGGCTGCAGAAGGATTTGGACAGGCTAGGAGAGTGGGCAATGAAGTGGCAGATGAAATAAAATGTGGAAAAGTGTGAGATTATGCACTTTGGAAGGAGGAATTTAGGTATAGACTATTTTCTAAATGGGGAAATGCTTCGGAAATCAGAAGCACAAAGGGACTTGGGAGTCCTTGTTCACGATTCTCTTAAGATTAAGGTGCAGGTTCAGTCGGCAGTTAGGAAGGCAATGTTAGCACTCATGTCAAGAGAGCTAGAATACAAGACCAGGGATGTACTTCTGAGGTTGTATAAGGCTCTGTTAAGACCCCATTTGGAGTATTGTGAGCAGCTTTGGGCCCTGAATCAAAGGAAAGATGTGCTGGCCTTGGAAAGGGTCCAGAGGAGGTTCACAAGAATGATCCCTGGAATGAGCAGCTTGTCGTTTGAGGAATGTTTGAGGACTCTGGGTCTGTACTCGTTGGAGTTTAGAAGGATGAGGGGGGATCTTATTGAAACTTACAAGATACTGTGAGGTCTGGATAGAGTGGCCGTGGAGAGGATGCTTCCACTTGTAGTGTTGCTGATTTTCTCCTTGGTTCAATTGCTCTGTTTGATTACCTTTGCTCTCGAGTCGCCAGGTATCTTTATACCGCGACGAGGTTCAAGTCCGAGTAATGATCAATAACCCAATACACCGATTAGTAAGATTTAAATCAAAGCACATTTATTATACACAGTAATCGCTACTCGTGCACAAATTCTACATCTAAGCTACTTCTACAACTAACAGGCCTATACTTAACTTCGGACTGGCCTACCAGGTCAGGGAAACAAATGGCCTTTCGTTCGAGTTCTGAGTCTGCGGGATTCGAAGTTGGTACGGATTGGTAGCTAGGAGCGCCTATCTCATAGCGAGTGTTGAATTAAGACTTACGTTGCTCGGGAGTCACTGCACCGGTCACGGTCAATGTTGGTTCGTGTTGCTGGGTGACCCGGGCAGGATGCAGAGGTGAAGAGAGAGCGATTTGAACTTGGGGCTCAACTCTTATAGTCCCCAGGGGCTTCCCGCCTTTCGGGGCGGACCCTGTACCTGGTTCCAAGTGATTGGACTTTGTCCCAATCGCTTGGTTCGATTTTCTCCAATACTGGAGCGGTTCCCTGATCGAAGGGCGGTCTTGAGGTGCTCGTTCACCTCCTTTGTGTTGGCTCCTGCTGGCGCCGAGGAGTCTGGCTTTGCTTTGTGTGTCCAAAATGTTACTTATTGTTCCCGGGGATTGCTCATCAGTATGCCGATGGCTGCTACTTTGTTATGCTGATGGTCGCTGGTATTGATGTTGTCTGGCCTTTGCAGAGGTAAATACACAGCAAACCTGCAGCTGCTGGTTTCTGTCTATGTTGGCTGACTTTCCCATCAGCCTTTGCCGTTCGCCATTTTAAATCGGGAGTTGGCCAATTTAGGTGGCTACAGTAGGAAAAACTAGAACCAGAGGACACAATCTCAGACTAAAGGGACGGTCCTTTAAAACAGAGATGAGGAGGAATTTCTTCAGCCAGAGGGCGATGCATCTGTGGAACTCTTTGCCGCAGAAGGCTGTGGAGGCCAAATCACTGAGTATCTTTAAGACAGAGATAGATAGGTTCTTGATTAATAAGTGATCAGGGATTATGGGGAGAAGGCAGGAAAATGCGGATGAGAAAAATATCAGCCATGATTGAATGGCGAAGCAGACTCGATGGGCCGAATGGCCTAATTCTGCTTCTATGTCTTATACTCTTATGGTCTTGTGTTTAAACTCAATCGGCCCCAAGGTCAGAAACAACAAGTCCCAGTGGAACCATTAGCATGGGCTCCAGAGTCCACTGGGGCATAAATGGAATCAGTGGTTGCTGCTTTTGAGACCACAAGATCCAATACTTCTAAAGGTTGAGGAAAGAAGCACTGAAAGGAATTGTTTTTTGTGCTTTGATTGCTCCTTTTGCCTCTCACTATGCCCTGGCATGGATCAAGTATATTCATTTGAGCTAATTGCTCAGTGTAATTGATTTCATACAGATTTAAAATGTGACGGATGCGATGCAGAATTTTTTACAGCATCAATCTACATACTGTGAAATTAGTGGGAGTTTTCATATTCTGTTCAATTGTCATTTGCCACAGGCAACATGAACAGATGGGATACTCTATGGTGTACATTTATTATGTGACAAACTCCTGTAGATTACTTGGTAGTAGCAGTTAAGGATACAATATATTATACAGGTGGTTGATTTATACCAAGGCAATAAATTTTATTTTTCTATCTGTTCCCAGGATGCGCACATCGCTGGTAAGGGCGGCAGCATTTATTGCCCATCCTTAATTGTCCTTAAAAAGGTGGTAGTGAGCTGCCTTCTTGGAACTGTTTCGGTCCATCTTGTTTAGGTGCAGCCACAGAGCTGTTAGGAAGGGACTTCCAGGATTTTGACCCAGCCACAGCGAAGTAACAGCAATATAGTTCCAAGTCAGGATGGTGTGTAGCACATAGGTAAATATGATTAGACTATCTCAATATTATCAAATGATAATTCAATCCAAATAAATTTATCAATGTAAAGAAATGGTGTTATCAGGAATAATTCAGAGGCAGCCACAGGGCATTTAATTTACTGGAGGTGGTTTTCTTTTTTCTATCAAATCCATGATCTAGAGGTAAGTGTTTCCTAAATAAATACAAAACCAATTGCTAGTTAATATTCACTTCCCCTTTAATATAGCACCAATGATTTTAGAGCTCTTGGAAAAAGTTTTAGAAACTATTAGCTGGCTGATGTTTGTTTAACTTTAATTGACTTTTTTTTTAGTTGTTTTGAGTGAGCTACAATTGAACAAATCTACTTACCATGCATTGGATGTTAAAGAGAGATTCTGTGGTACTGTGTATGTTTAACATATAATTGTATGTTTAATACAATACAGCCATAGTACTCCACCAAATTGTATATCTACACAAGAGAATTATTGAAACACACTTTGTTTCATGCATTCAATTAGACATTTCCATGAAACCGCAGAAATGCTATATAAAGGAAAGTTAATGACACATGCAACTTAGGGTTCCGGTCAGAAGAAAATCTTATTTTCATACTTCAGATACTTTGGAGAGAGATGGGTTGAATGTAATGGATGATCTGAATATATGTAGAGATAATTAGATGGATTTTTAGACAACCTTTTTGGTGGGTTTGGGCAAGCTGATCTTGGCGAGACACCAATTGAGACCAATTCAGAGCAATCTCCATCTCATTAATGAGATGGAAGCTCAAACTAACGGCCTCCCAGGAACTAACCGGCTCCTCAGCAAGAGGTCGCATGGGTGCCATTTATCACTTCTATTTAAAAACTAGCGAAATGTCGGTGAGTAGCTATTTCCATTCCCGTCATGCAGCCTGATGTGTTGGGTATGCTGGGTCTGCGAGGACTGCGTTTACTGCAGCAGTGAGAGAGACAGGCTCCCAACACTTGAAGAAATGCAACTCGATTTTATTGAACTCTTCACTATCATACATACTTGAACTGTGGGGTGACACTATGCTGACTTGACTGGAGACCTGAGGCTAACCTGACCAGACTATCTTACTACCACATGGTGTATGTTCTAGTTGCTGCTCATGGGCTCTGACCGTCTCAGAGGCTGGATCCCAAGAGAGCGGGAAATCTAGTGTCTTGTCTGGTGATTGGCTGCTGTGTTCTGTGTGTTCACTGGTCATCCTGTGTGTCAATCACTGCCTGTCTGTGCACCATCATATACCTGTGTGTATATTATGACATCTTCCCCCCCCCCCCCCCTTTTTTTGTGTCGGTCAATAAATAGTGAGTATGTGCGTGTACAGGAGCCTGACTCTATACAAAGTATGTTAACGTATTCACATGGGAAGGTGTCTAGCGCAGATAGAGGGCAGATAACAAATTAGGAAGAAACAATATGTACAGATGTGTAAACGGATCACAAGGTAATGCAACATTCAGTCTATAAATTCAGTCTCTGTGGCGGGCGGCGAGTTCTGGTTGACCGCCTCAAGGGCCGCCTGCACTTGAACGGGCGGAACTGCCTCCAATGTAGAGGTTGGTAAAAAGAACTGGCAGATCGGTGGCCTCGTGGAAAGGTGCGTCTTGAGGAGCCAGCATGCGAGGCGGGACATCACGTTCAGGTGGCGGGCGTGGAAGTAGCCGCAGTGCCCGCCTATTACGCCGAAGAAAGGAGCCATCATGCATGCGAACGAGGAACGATCTCGGGGCCACTTGCTTAACCACCACAACCGCGGCAGATCAGTCACCGTCAGGTAGCTGAACTCGGTCAGCAGGAGCCAGAGCAGGGAGATCTGTGGCGTGGGCGTTGTATGCCGACTTGCATTGATCCCGAGACTGTTGTATCCTCTGCAGGACCGGAAAATTGTCAAGGTCCGGGATGTGGATAGCCGGCACCGTCGTCCGTAGTGTGCGGTTCATTAGCAGCTGTGCAGGGGACAGGCCAGCGGACAGAGGAGTCGCCCGGTAGGCTAACAGCGCCAGGTTAAAATCCGAACCCGAGTCAGCAGCTTTGCACAACAGTCTTTTAACAATGTGGACCCCCTTTTCAGCCTTCCCATTCGACTGGGGGTAGTGGGGGCTTGAAGTGACGTGCGTAAAATTGTACCGCCGGGCAAAATCCGTCCACTCCTGGCTGAAGAAACACGGGACATTATCAGTCATAACTGTAAGTGGAATGCCATGACGGGCAAAAGTCTCTTTTTGCATGCCTTGATGACCGTTGCTGATGTGAGGTCAGTCAGTCTGACCACCTCGGGGTAGTTGGAAAAGTAGTCCACGAGGAGGACATAGTCTCGGCCCTTTGCATGAAAGAGGTCAATACCAATTTTGGACCATGGGGAGGACACCAGTTCACGCGGCTGTAGAGTCTCTTTGGGCTGAGCCGGCTGGAACCTTTGACACGTTGGGCAATTGAGGACCGTGTTGGCGATATCCTGACTGATGCCTGGCCAATATACAGCCTCTCGGGCTCGACGGCGACACTTTTCGACCCCCAGGTGACCCTCGTGGATTTGGCCGAAGACCAGCTCTCGCATGCTCTATGGGATTACTATCCTGTCCAGCTTCATAATATGCCGTCCACTACCGCTAGATCGTCCTTTATATTATAAAACTGGGGGCACTGCCCCTCTTGCCAACCATCCGTGAGATGTCGCATTACCCGCTGGAGTAAAGGATCTCTGGCCATCTCCTGACGAATTTGCACGACCCTTTCATCAGTGGCCGGAAAGTTGGATGCACAAAACTTCACCTGAGCGTCTATCTGACAGACAAAGTCCGACTGCTCACACAGCGTGGTGATGGATCTAGAGAGTGCGTCGGCCACAATGAGCTCCTTGCCCGGGGTGTAGACCAGGTCGAAATCGTAGCGGCGGAGTTTGAGGAGGATACGTTGTAGCCATGGCGTCATATCATTGAGGTCTTTTTGGATGATGTGAACCAATGGCCTGTGGTCTGTCTCGACCGTAAATGTGGGGAGTCCATGCATGTAATCATGGAATTTGACAATCCCTGTGAGAAGGCCCAGGCATTATTTTTCAATCTGAGCGTTTTGTTGCTCAGTAGGCGTCATGGCTCTAGAGGCATATGTGACTGGGGCCCAGGAAGAGGATTTGTCCCGCTGGAGGAGTACTGCCCCAATGCCAGCCTGGCTCGCGTCGGTGGAGATCTTTGTCTCCTTGGCGGAGTCGAAAAATGCCAGTACTGGGCCTTGGTGAGTTTCGCCCTAAGCTCACGCCACTCTTGCTCATGAGCGGGGAGGCACTGGAAGTCCGTAGTTTTTTTGACAAGATTGCAGAGAGCTGTGGTGTGTGATGCAAGGTTGGGGATAAACGTCCCAAGGAAATTGACCATCCCTAGGAAGCGGAGGACCGCCTTCTTGTCCTCCGGGGTCTTCATGGCATTGATCGCCGCCACCTTGTCTGCATCTGGCCGCACACCGAACTGCGAAATATGGTCGCCAAGGAACTTTATTTCTGCTTGACCGAATGAGCATTTGGCTCTATTGAGGCGGAGGCCATGCTCGTGGATTCTGTGGAACACTCCCTTGAGGCGATCCATGTGCTCCTGAGGAGTTGTGGACCAGATAATATCATCGACGTACACTCACACCCCCTCGATGCCCTCCATCATTTGCTCCATTATGCAGTGGAACACTTCCGAGGCGGAGATGATGCCAAAGCGCATCCGGTTGCAACAATAGCGACCAAACGGGGTGTTAAATGTACACAACTTTCGACTGGACGCATCCAGCTGTATTTGCCAAAACCCCTTGGAGGCATCCAGCTTCGTGAAAAGCTTGGCGTGAGCCATTTCACTGGTGAGCTCTTCTCGTTTAGGTATAGGGTAGTATTCCCTCATGATGTTACTGTTCAAATCTTTGGGGTCGATGCAAATGCGAAGTTACCCTGACGGTTTTTTGACACAGACCATGGAGCTAACCTAGTCCGTGGGTTCAGTGACCTTAGAAATGATGCCCTGGTCCTGGAGGTCTTGCAGCTGCTGCTTGAGGCGGTCCTTGAGGGGTGCATGAACCACAGGTGTGGCATTCGGCTTCAGCAATATCTTGTATCGGTAAGGTAGTGTACCCATACCTTCGAAGACGCTGTGGTATTGTGCTATGATGTCATCTAATTGGGCTTGGAAGGTGACAGCTGGTGAGGCCGTTGCCTCTGCGGACGACATGGTATGAACCCGCTGCACAAGATTCAGGTTTTTGCAGGCCCGAGCACCGAGCAGAGAAGCTCTGTTGGTTCCTACAATTTCAAAACGCAGGGTCGCTTCTGAAAAACGAAGGGATACCGCAAGCTGGCATGAGCTACTGGCAGCAATGGCATTGCCATTGTAGTCGATGAGCTGGCAGGCCGGTGGAAGAATGCTTGGCTTGACGCGGATGGTGTCAAGGTCAGCCTTTGAAATGAGGTTTGCTGAAGCGCTGGTGTGCAGCCTGAAGCGTATGCGAGCCTTGTTGACCGTGAGGGTGGCACACCACTCGTCGTCCGGATCAATGCTCATCGCTGGGAGTTGTTTCACCTTCTCCGCTGAAAGCATCGTATGCTTGGTGATGATGCCCACCCGGAATGGGGATGTGAGGCCCTCGGTGTCGGAATCTGGAACCATGTCAGAGTCGGAATCTGGAACCATGTCAGAGTCTGCAACGGGTTGCTGTACTGACCGGACGTTCCTGCGCTGCGACTGGGATCGCTGTGTATTGGGCAGTTGAGCAGATCTGCACAGGGCTGCGTAGTGGCCAAGCTTGCCACACTGGAGACAGCGTCGAGATTTCGCGGGACATTGCCGCTTTAAATGGGCGGAGTCACAGTTGTTGCACGTCATGGCGCTGACGACAGAACGCTACGTGCATCACCGCGCATGCGCGGTGCGGTCGAACGATGTGCACACCGCAGTTCGGTCGTCGACCTCACCGTCCCCTTGATCGTCGCGCGCATGCGCAGGAGCCCGGGAAAAGCGCGCGAAATGGGCGGCCTCATCCAGACTCAGGCCCTGGAGCTGTTTTACGGCCTGCACCCGCTCCGCATCGTGGGGGCCTTGCCGCGCCATCTCTGCCGCCTTGATATGGGAGTACCGGTTGTTAGCCTGCTCGTGGAGGACGCAGGTTTCGTTGACGATGGTAAGGGTGAGCTGCTTAACTTTAAGGAGCTGCTGGTGAAGGGGATCGGAGTGGACCCCGAAAATGATCTGATCGCGGACCATGGAGTCGGCAGGGGAGCCGTAGTTGCAGGACTGCGCGAGGATACGGAGATGGGTTAAGAAGGACTGGAAAGGTTCATCCTTACCCTGCAGCCTCTGCTGGAACACATAGCGTTCAAAGTTCTCGTTGACTTCGATGTCACAGTGGCTGTCGAACATTCAGCAGGACTGTTCTAAACTTTGTCTTGTCCTCGCCTTCAGCAAAGGTGAAGGAGTTGAAGATGTGGATAGCGTGGCCCCCTGCTGTAGAGAGGAAGAGAGCGATCTTCCTGGCATCCGATGCGGTTTTGAGGTCGGTGGCGTCAAGATACAGCTGGAACTTCCGCTTGCAAATCTTCCAGTTAGCACCGAGGCTGCCGGCGATGCGGAGCTGCGGGGGAGGGCGGACGCTGTCCATGTTACTGGATGGCTGATCGCTGGTCAAAGGCAGACTATCCCAAGGTAGGTCCATCAAACTCAAGCATAACTCACTGGTACCATGATGTGTTGGGTATGCCGGTTCTGCGAGGACTGCGTTTACTGCAGCAGTGAGTGAAACACGCTTCCAACACTTGAAGAAATGCAACTTGATTTTATTGAACTCTTAACTATCATACATACTTTAACTGTGGGTTGACACTATGCTGACTTGACTGGAGACCTGAGGCTAACCTGACCAGGCTATCTTACTACCACATGGTGTATGTTCTAGTTGCTGCTCACGGGCTCTGACGGTCTCAGAGGCTGGATCCCAAGAGAGCGGGAAATCTAGTGTCCTGTCTGGTGATTGGCTGTTGTGTTCTGTGTGTTCACTGGTCATCCTGTGTGTCAATCACTGCCTGTCTGTGCACCATCATATACCTGTGTGTATATTAAGACACAGCACAGGGGCACTTGAGCTGCTGCCCTAATGCTTTGACAAAGAGTCATCCACAGATGCTGTCAGACTGGCTGAGATTATCCAGTAATTTCTGTTTTTGTCACTTTAACCCCTTTGGCTGTGAGCAGCCTCTGCCTGCACAGGTGCAGGCTATTGCTAATAAGGAATTGGCATTGTTAGTTATGTGTGCACTTCCCAGCTGCAGGTTGTGTTTGCTGCAAATGCCTGGAGACTGCTGTAGCTGAGGGTTTATTTGCTGTTAGTTGCTGCCTTTCTCTGCTTGCCTGCTGCTTCTTCACTTGGACTTACTTGCTGCTTTCTGGATGAAGGGTAGGAAGAAAGAAGGTAGTTATCTTTCGGTCTCTTTTACCTGGAGTGCGGCGAGGGGAGGATTTTGGTGGGCCTATTACCAGGCTGAGGTTGCAGGAGGGCTTCCTCGAGCATTCTGTGGATGTTTTTCAAGGCCTGTTTGATGAGTTGACTGTGTATTATGTTCTGGACCTGTGGGTAAGCTGTTAATGCCCTCTGTGTTCCTGTGGCTGGCCCTCGGACAGCGTTGTGGTGGAAGACCAGTTGCCGATACTGCAGTAGAGGTCAGTCGGTGAGTGTAAGTCCGGGATTTCTGCCATCGTTCTCTTGACAAACTCCATGCCATCCCAGTTCAGGGCATATATATATATATTTACCAAGACTACCGGGATCCCTTCCAGGGTCCCACTGACCATCACATATCGCCCCCTGGGCCCGTCATCACCGTGCCCATCACTGTAAATTAAACTCCTGTCGATTAGTATGGCCACTCCCCTTGTCCTAAACAGGAGTGAAACGTTTGCCCTACCCAGCCCTTCCGTACTTGCTGTTAGTCCCTCTCTCTCAGGTGCGTCTCCTGTAGAAAGGCTATGTCCATCCTCAAGATGGGTGCGGACTCTGGATCTCTTCACCAGTCCACAGAGGCCCCTCACGTTCCATGTTACTATCCAGTTGCGGCGGGGGGACGCCTGCCTCCCTCCCTCCCTCCTGCAGGGTTAACCATACTCACCTTGTGGGCCTGGTCCTGTTTGTCCGAGACTGCATTTGCTCAAGAGCCAATTAAGACGGCCACCGACTTCTTCCTCTTTTACCCCATCTCCACGTGTTATTTGTTGCAACCAGCACTCTCACCTCCCCCTTGTCCTTGTGCTCCCCCCTCCTCATCCTCCCTACCCCCCTTCGCTTTGGCCCTCTCTGCAACCTGGGCCCCGCTCATTTTGTCCTTTGTTTTCCCTGAATTTCTGTCTTTCCACTCCCTTCGATCAGGCGCTCCCTCCCTCCTGGGTGGTGCGCCACGGCTTCCTCCTTCCCCCTGGTGCGTAACCCATAACTTGTCAGGGTAGAGCATGGCGGGGCATCACAGTGGGTTAGCTCTGCTGCCTCACGGCGCGGAGGTCGCAGGTTCGATCCCAGCTCTGGGTCACTGTCCGTGTGCAGTTTGCATATTCTCCCCGTATCTGCGTGGGTTTCGCCCCCACAATCCAAAAAAACCAAAGATGTGCAGGCTAGGTGGATTGGCCATGCTAAATTGCCCCTTAATTGGAAAAAATAAATTGGTACTCTAAATTTGAAAAAAAAAAAGGTAGAGCAGACAAGCAATATCCTGGTATAAGCGGATGGAATGTCCTTCCCACTTGCACCCTCTCGTGTCTTTCGCCCAGCTCAGAATCTGGTCTTTGTCCTGGTACTTGTGGAGTCTCACAATTATCCCCTGCTTTAGGTTGCTGCCGAAGCGACCTATGGGTCTACCTCTGGGGGTGTGCCGAAACCCTCCTCACTGACCATTTTCCCAAGCATCGCCGTTATATACTTCGTGCTCCTAGCACTCAGCTCGTGACCACCACCGCAAGTCCATTTTTGCAGAATAATTGATAATTTCTTATTTACATTAACTTCACTTTCCTAACCTTTTTGGCTTCCTTTCCTTTGTTGCCGATGTGTTTAGTGTATGTCATTTATTCTGCTTTTTATTCTTTATTCATCCATGGTGTGTTATTGCTGGCTAATTTGCTCTTTCTTCCTCATGAATATATTTCTTCTCAATGCTTATTGATCACCGTTTAAAATGTTTTGCACTCCTGTTCAGTTTCTTTATTATCTCTTTGTTAAGAAACAAGATAGTCTATGATTTTAAGAAGAATTCAGTGTCATTCTGTCAGGCATGTAGCTGGGTGGATGGGGTTGGGGGTTGAAAGTATAAAGAATAGGATGAGGGGGTGTGTCTAAGGGTGAGGGGGTGTATTCAAAAGTACTTGGAACTCAATGATAATGGGGAGGTCCAGGTGGGAGTGGTCTGGGAGGCGCTGAAGGCAGTGGTTAGAGGGGAGCTGATATCAATCAGGGCACATAAAGGAAAGCAGGAGAGTAGGGAACGGGAGTGGTTGCTGCAAGAACTTCTGAGGGTGGACAGGCAATATGCGGAGGCACCGGAGGAGGGACTGTACAGGGAAAGGCAAAGGCTACACGTAGAATTTGATTTGCTGACAACGGGTACTGCAGAGGCACAGTGGAGGAAGGCACAGGGTGTACAGTACGAATATGGGGAGAAGGCGAGCAGGTTGCTGGCCCACCAATTGAGGAAAAGGGGAGCAGCGAGGGAAATAGGGGGAGTGAGGGATGAGGAGGGAGAGATGGAGCGGGGAGCGGAGAGTGAATGGAGTGTTCAAGGCATTCTATGAAAGATTATATGAAGCTCAGCCCCCGGATGGGAGGGAGAGAATGATGTGTTTTCTGAACCAGCTGGAATTTCCTAAGGTGGAGGAGCAGGAGAGGGTGGGACTGGGAGCACAGATCGAAATGGAGGAAGTAGTGAAAGGAATTAGGAGCATGCAGGCGGGGAAGGCCCCGGGACCGGATGGATTCCCAGTTGAATTTTACAGGAAATATGTGGACTTGCTCGCCCCGCTACTGATGAGAACCTTTAATGAGGCGAGGGAAAGGGGACAGCTGCCCCCGACTATGTCAGAGGCAACGATATCGCTCCCCCTAAAGAAGGAAAAAGACCCGCTGCAATGCGGGTCCTATAGGCCTATTTCCCTCCTGAACGTAGACGCTAAGATTTTGGCCAAGGTAATGGCAATGAGGATAGAGGATTGTGCCCTGGGGGTGGTCCATGAGGACCAAACTGGGTTTGTGAAGGGGAGACAGCTGAATACGAATATACGGAGGCTGCTAGGGGTAATGATGATACCCCCACCAGAGGGGGAAGTGGAGATAGTGGTGGCGATGGATGCCGAGAAAGCATTTGATAGAGTGGAGTGGGATTATTTGTGGGAGGTGTTGAGGAGATTTGGCTTTGGAGATGAGTATATTAGATGGGTACAGCTGCTGTATAGGGCCCTGATGGCGAGCGTGGTCACGAATGGACGGGGGTCTGCGTATTTTCGGCTCCATAGAGGGACGAGGCAGGGATGTCCTCTGTCCCTATTATTGTTTGCACTGGCGATTGAGCCCCTGGCAATATCATTGAGGGGTTCCAGGAAGTGGAGGGGAGTACTCAGGGGAACAAAGAACAAAGAAATGTACAGCACAGGAACAGGCCCTTCGGCCCTCCAAGCCCGCGCCGACCATACTGCCCGACTAAACTACAATCTTCTACACTTCCTGGGTCCGTATCCTTCTATTCCCATCCTATTCATATATTTGTCAAGATGCCCCTTAAATGTCCCTATCGTCCCTGCTTCCACTACCTCCTCCGGTAGTGAGTTCCAGGCACCCACTACCCACTACCAGAGTTAGGAGGAGAAGAACACCGGGTATCTCTGTATGCGGACGATTTGTTGTTGTATGTGGCGGACCCGGCAGAGGGGATGCCAGAGATAATGCGGATACTTGGGGAGGTTGGAGAATTTTCAGGATATAAACTGAACATGGGGAAAAGTGAGTTGTTTGTGGTGCATCCAGGGGAGCAGAGCAGAGAAATAGAGGACTTACCGCTGAGGGAGGTAACAAGGGACTTTCGCTACTTGGGGATCCAGATAGCCAAGAATTGGGGTACATTGCATAGGTTAAATTTAACGCGGTTGGTGGAACAGATGGAGGAGGACTTCAAGAGATGGGACATGGTATCCCTGTCACTGGCAGGGAGGGTGCAGGCGGTTAAAATGGTGGCCCTCCCGAGATTCCTCTTTGTGTTTCAGTGCCTCCCGGTGGTGATCACAAAGGATTTTTTTCAAAAGGATTGAGCAGAGTATCATGAGTTTTGTGTGGGCCGGGAAGACCCCGAGAGTGAGGAAGGGATTTTTGCAGCGTAGTAGGGATAGGGGGGGGGCGGGCACTACCGAGCCTAAGTGAGTACTACTGGGCCGCCAATATCTCAATGGTATGTAAGTGGATGGGAGAAGAAGAGGGAGCGGCGTGGAAGAGATTGGAGAGGGCGTCCTGCAGGGGGACTAGCCTACAAGCTATGGTGACGGCGCCATTGCCGTTCTCACCGAAGAAATACACCACAAGCCCGGTGGTGGTGGCTACTCTGAAAATTTTGGGGCAGTGGAGACGGCATAGGGGAAAGACGGGAGCCTTGGTGTGGTCCCCGATAAGAAATAACCATAGGTTTGCTCCGGGGAGAATGGATGGGAGATTTGGAACATGGCAAAGAGCAGGAGTAACACAATTGAGAGATCTGTTTGTAGATGGGACGTTTGCAAGTCTGGGAGCGCTGACCGAAAAATATGGGTTGCCCCAAGGGAATGCATTCCGGTATATGCAACTGAGGGCTTTTGCGAGGCAACAGGTGAGGGAATTCCCGCAGCTCCCGACGCAGGAGGTGCAGGACAGAGTGATCTCAAAGACATGGGTGGGGGACGGTAAGGTATCAGACA
The DNA here is from genome assembly GCF_047496885.1 of Scyliorhinus torazame. Lineage (NCBI taxonomy): Eukaryota > Metazoa > Chordata > Chondrichthyes > Carcharhiniformes > Scyliorhinidae > Scyliorhinus > Scyliorhinus torazame. The sequence goes on along the minus strand of NC_092725.1, from coordinate 114,266,738 downwards.
TATATAGGGAAATGAGGGACGAGGGGGAGATTATGGTAGATGAGCTGAAAGGGAAATGGGAAGAAGAGCTGGGGGAGGAGATTGAGGAGGGGCTGTGGGCTGATGCCCTAAGTAGGGTAAACTCATCGTCCTCATGTGCCAGGCTAAGCCTGATACAATTTAAGGTGTTACACAGGGCGCATATGACTGGAGCACGGCTCCGTAAATTTTTTGGAGTAGAGGATAGGTGTGCGAGATGCTCAAGAAGCCCAGCGAATCACACCCACATGTTCTGGTCATGTCCGGCACTACAGGGGTTTTGGGTGGGGGTGACAAAGGTGCTTTCGAAGGTGGTGGGGGTCCAGGTCGAACCAAGCTGGGGGTTGGCTATATTCGGGGTTGCAGAAGAGCCAGGAGTGCAGGAGGCGAAAGAGGCTGATGTTTTGGCCTTTGCGTCCCTAGTAGCCCGGCGCAGGATACTGTTGATGTGGAAGGAAGCCAAGCCCCCGGGTGTGGAGACCTGGATAAATGACATGGCAGGGTTTATAAAGCTGGAACGGATTAAGTTCGTCCTAAGGGGATCGGCTCAAGGGTTCACCAGGCGGTGGCAACCGTTTGTCGAATACCTCACAGAAAGATAGAGGGAATGGAAAAGAAGACGACAGCAGCAGCAACCCAGTGGGGGGGAAGGAACCAGAAGGACTCTCAGGGATGTTAGTGTATAAGTATAATATGTATAGGTTGTTGTTATAGGTAATTGTATACTGGACTGCTGAATTGTATTTTTGGAGAGTATTTATTTGGGACAAGGCAGTTGCCATTTAGTTTTGTTTTTTAATTTTGATGTTGTTTATATATTATTTATTTCTTGTTTAAAAAACTGGCCATTGTTACTTATACTGTTATATTACTGTGTAAAAGATACACAATGTACTGTTATGGTTGGCCAAAAATTTGGAATAAAATATATTAAAAAAAAAGAAAGTATAAAGAATAAACTCTCTTTTGAAAATCCTCTGCACATTATTATCCTGTAAAGTTGTGGAAGTGGCAGTCACGTAACCTCTTGGATACAAAGGTGGCATCAGTTTCATACCTTGGCAGTTGGTAAATTTGTAAAGTTTCTTTTCCATATTTTTCCATTTCATCTTATAATCAGCCATCTCATCTTGACCATTAAGTCATGGGTCACTACTGCAGGTACTGTAGAATCTCAATGTTGGTCACTGCCCCAGAAAATGGGATAATGTTGATCCTATCTCCTGTGGCTGGTGGGATCACAATGTCGAGCAAATTCACCTAAGTACACAATGCAATCTCTTGTCTTTCAGCCTCGGTTAACAAAGAGAATGAACTTGTTAATCGCCTCTTTCCGAGGCCATTAATGATGAAGCTGGACAGTGAAATCAGGAAATAACATTGTTTTATTCATGCACGCCTGATACATGATCAACACCATGTGATAATGAAACAAGAAGCAAGTGATATTGTACATCTAGTAACCCTACCAATTGGAGGTGATCATATTCACTCAGAATCAACAACAACTTTATATACCACCTTTAACTTAATAATAATGAGTGCCTTAAAAGAGAAGTGCAGGAGCGAAGGGAATTAGGTGGAAATTCCAGAATGGACCTAGAATGGAGATTAAAAACAGCAAAAACACAGGAAATGGAAGAGCACTAACATCTCGTGACTAAAGAGATGGGGAGGGATCAGACCGAGGACAGATTTCAAAACGAGGATGAGAATTTTAAAATCAAGGTGTTTCTTCATCTGGAGCCTGGGCTCTAGTTAATAAAGAATACATTTACACTTAATGTGTGGCTGCCATAAAGTCAAAAGAATTCCTATTATGTTTCCCTACATATTTTCATCTTGGTCAAGAGACATACCCTCCATTAAAACTTGATAAGCCAGTGACCTCACCATTTCAACTTGGAACCTGCTGCGAATGGTGAAATGTCATTTGTTCTCAGAATTGCTGTGTGAACTGCCCAGAGCTTTAGCAATAGTGCTTTCTGTTTTCCGAGCAGGAACTACAGAAACAAAGAACGAAGAACAATACAGCACAGGAACAGGCCCTTCGGCCCTCCAAGCCTGTACCGGTCATACCACCCTCAAAAGCCTCAGCACTTCCTAGTTCAGTATCCCTCAATGCCCATCCTATCTATAGATTTGTCAAGATGCCTTTTGAATGCCGTTAATGCATCTGCTTCCACAACCTCCCCTGGCAGTGCATTTCAGGCACTCACCACCCTCTTGTGTGAAGAACCTGCCTCCCTCACCTATTGAATCTAGACACTTCCCCTACGACCTAATCCAGATCTTATGTGACTTCTTAGAGACAGTGGACTGGTCCATATTTAAGAACCCAGCGACCAACTTAAATGAAAATGCCACCACCGTCACAGACTTCATCAGCAAATGTGTGGACCACTGCGTGCCAAAGAAAGCAGGACGTACGTTCCCCAACCGGAAACCATGGCTCAATCGCGAGATTGACTCCCTACTGAAGGACAGATCTGAGACGTTCAAGACAGACGATCCTGACCTATACAAGAAATCCAGGTACGACCTCCGCAAAGCCATCCGAGATGCCAAGAGAGAATATCAAACCAAGCTATAGTCACAGACAGAATCTCGGCGGTTGTGGTAAGGACTAAACAACATAACGGGCTACAAAGCGAAGTCAAACAGTATCTCTGGCAGCAGCGCACCCCTCCCCGATGAACTCAATGCATTCTATGCTTGGTTCGAGCAGGTAGCCAACAATCCGTTGGCGAGTACCCCAACAGCCCATAATTCACCCATACCCACCATCACAGCTTCCGAAGTCAGATTGGCCTTCCTGAAAGTGAACCCTCGGAAGGCGACAGGCCCGGACGGGATCCCTGGTCGTGCACTCAGAGCCTGCGCGGACCAGCTGGCAGAGGTATTTGCGGACATCTTTAACCTGTCCCTACTCCACTCCGAGGTCCCCACTTGCTTCAAGACGACCACCATCATACCGGTACCAAAGAAGAACCAGGCAACGTGCCTCAATGACTACCGTCCAGTGGCCCTGCATTCAGTCGTAATGAAGTGCTTCAAGAGGTTGATCATGAAGCGCATCACCTCCATACTCCCAGAACACCTTGATCCACTGCAATTCGCATACCGCTGCAACCGGTCCACATCAGACGCCATTTCCCTGGCTCTACACTCATCCCTAGAGCATCTCGAAAACAAGGACTCCTACATCAGACTCGTATTTATTGACTACAGCTCCGCCTTCAACATCATAATCCCAGCCAAGCTCATATCCAAGTTCCAAAACGTAGGGCTTGGCTCCCCACTCTGCAACTGGCTCCTCGATTTTCTGACCAACAGACCACAATCAGTAAGAATGAACAACACCTCCTCCACAATAGTCCTCAACACCGGCGCCCCGTAAGGCTGCATACTTAGCCCCCTACTCTACTCCCTGTACACACACGACTGCGTGGCAAAACTTGGTTCCAACTCCATCTACAAGTTTGCTGACGATACAACCATAGTGGGCCGGATCTCGAATAACGTTGAGTCAGAATACAGGCGGGAGATAGAGAACCTAGTGGAGGGGTGTAGCGACAGCAATCTCTCCCTCAATGCCAGCAAAACTAAAGAGCTGATCATTGACTTCAGGAAGCAAAGTACTGTACACACCCCTGTCAGCATCAACGGGGCCGAGGTGGAGATGGTTAGCAGTTTCAAATTCCTAGGGGTGCACATCTCCAAAAATCTGTCCTGGTCCACCCACGTCGACGCTACCACCAAGAAAGCACAACAGCGCCTACACTTCCTCAGGAAACTAAGGAAATTCGGCATGTCCACATTAACCCTTAACAACCTTTACAGATGCACCATAGAAAGCATCCAATCGGGCTGCATCACAGCCTGGTATGGCAACTGCTCGGCCCAGGACCGCAAGAAACTTCAGAGAGTCGTGAGCACCGCCCAGTCCATCACACGAACCTGCCTCCCATCCATTGACTCCATCTACACCTCCCGCTGCCTGGGGAAAGCAGGCAGCATAATCAAAGATCCCTCCCACCCGGCTTACTCACTCTTCCAACTTCTTCCATCGGGCAGGAGATACAGAAGTCTGAGAACACGCACGAACAGACTCAAAACAGTTTCTTCCCCACGGTCACCAGACTCCTAAATGACCCTCTTAACACTACACCCTGTATGCTTCATCAGATGCCAGTGCTTATGTAGTTACATTGTATATGTTATGTTGCCCTATTATGTATTTTCTTTTCTTCCCATGTATTTAATGATCTGTTGAGCTGCTCGCAGAAAAATACTTTTCACTGTACCTCGGTACACGTGACAATAAATCCAATCCAGATTCCTCTCCTGCCTGTCCAGTCTAGGCTCCTCCCCACCTATCCAATTCAGAATCTTCCCCTACCCTTCCAGTCTAGACAATTTGCTCCTCTCTCGCCCTTCTGGTCGAGGCCCCCCCCCCATCCCCCCCTTTCTTAATTGCACTAATTTCTCCAACCTTTCAGCCTAGATTCCTTCCAAATATCTGGTATCTCAGGTCAAGGACATCACAGAGAGGATGAAGAATATTCTGCAGGGAGAAGGGAGTGAGCCAGAAGTTATGATACATCTTGGTACAACAGAGAGAGCAAGTATTGAGATTTTATGGTCAGATTATATTAGGTAGGGTGTAAGTTTAAAAAATTGGACTTCGAAGATAGTAATCTCTGACTTACTCCCAGTGCCATGGGTTACCAAGAGTACAGTTATGAAGACAGGGAGGATCAATGCCGATCTTGAAGCTTGGTGGAGGAAGGAGGGTTTCAGAATCTTGGGACCAGTTCTGGGGCAGAAGGCATTTATTAAAAAAAAAGACAGATTGTACCTCACAGGACTGAGGCCCATGGGTGGTTCACTGAACTAAAGGGTTTGAATTAAATTGACAAGTGGCTGGGCACCAGATGTAGAAAAGCATAACAAGGTGTGTAAAAGAGGTAAGAGTGTTGGATAGTGCTCAAGAAAGAAATTGTAGGACTTCCGGGTGCGGCGATGACCAGCTAAGTCGCACGTTTCGGCAGCTCCCGGTGGAACGGACCTTTGGGCTCTTAATAGGAGCTCCAACGGCAATTTAAACGGCCAAAAACACTGTGCGGTAAACCAGAAGGGAATCCCCCCCGGACACGCATGGATAAGGGAGAGGATAACGGCCGGATTGCGGAGGATCCTCTGGAGCAGCGGCAAGGAAGGGAAGCTCAAAGCAAGATGGCGTCGGAAGGTGGCCGTTTGTTATGGGGCCCGGACAAACAAGAGTTCCTGCGGCGCTGTGTGGAAGAGCTGAAGAAGGAGTTGAAGAAGGAGCTGTTGGCCCCGATATTACAGGCGATTGAAGGGCTAAAGGAGGAACAGAGGACCCAAGAGCTGGAGCTTCGGGTCGTGAAGGCAAAGGCTGCTGAAAATGAAGATGAAATACAGGGCCTGGTGGTGAAGACAGAGACGCACGAGGCACAGCACAAAAGGTGTGTGGAAAGGTTGGAAGTACTGGAGAATAATTCGAGGAGGAAGAATTTAAGCGTCCTGGATCTTCCCGAAGGCGCAGAAGGGGCGGGCGTCGGGACATATGTGAGCACGATGCTTCACTCGCTAATGGGATCGGATGCCCCGACGGGCCCTTTGGAGGTGGAGGGAGCTTATCGAGTTCTGGCGCGAAGACCGAAGGCTGCAGAAATACCTCTAGCTATAATGGTGAGGTTTCTCTGCTACAATGACAGAGAGACGGTCCTCAGATGGGCAAAGAAAACTCGGAGCTGTAGGTGGGAGAACGTGATGATCCGCGTATACCAGGATTGGAGTGCGGAGGTGGCGAGAAGGAGGGCAAGCTTTAATCGGGCTAAGGCGGTGCTTCACAAAAAGAAGATCCAGTTTGGAATGTTACAACCGGCGAGATTGTGGGTCACACACCAAGGGAAGCACCACTACTTTGAGACGGCAGAAGAGGCGTGGACATTCATTGTGGACGAGAAGCTGGAATAGTCTGGCGAGAGAAAGAGCTTTTGGGACAAAGTGGTGGGGTGATTATGTGGGGCGAGAAAAAGGGGGGGGGGGGATGATTTTTCAATTTGTTAATTTTGTGATCCTGTAACTTTTCTCTCTTCCCCATGTTGGGGGGGGGGGAAGTATGAGGAACTGTGGGCGCCGGCCATTAGGGGCGGGGCCGAGTGGGAAACGCGGGCTTTGTTCCCGCGCTATGGTAATTATGGTGGGAACAGGGACGCAGGAAGGAGGGGGCCTCGCACAGTGGGGGTCGAGGACAATGGGGGAAAGCCGAGGTCAGCCAGAGTTTGCTGACTTCTGGGAGCAACATGGGGGGTGCAACTACGCTAGAGGGGGATCTAGCGGAGGGGGGTCGGGGAGGGGGGGGTTAACTGGGTTGCTGCTGCTAAGGAGAAGGGGGAGCTGTTATGGGATGGGGTGGCCGAGGCGGGAGGGCGCCGTCGGGGGGATATACTGGTACGTGGGAACCGGGTGAGGAGCTGGGTTAAAAAAGGGGATGGCTAGTCGACAAGGGGGGGGGGTAAAGAGCCCCCCAACCCGGCTGATCACGTGGAACGTGAGAGGGCTGAACGGGCCGATTAAAAGGGCACGGGTACTCGCACACCTAAAGAAATTAAAGGCAGATGTGGTTATGTTGCCGGAGACGCACCTGAAACTGATAGACCAGGTCAGACTACGTAAAGGATGGGTGGGGCAGGTGTTTCATTCGGGTTTAGAAGCGAAGAACAGGGGGGTGGCTATCTTAGTGGGGAAACGGGTACTGTTTGAGGCAAAGACCATAGTGGCGGATAGTGGGGGTAGATATGTGATGGTGAGTGGCAGATTGCAAGGGGAGGCGGTGGTTCTGGTGAATGTATACGCCCCGAACTGGTATGATGCAAATTTTATGAGGCGTATGTTGGGACGTATCCCGGACCTGGAGGCGGGAAAGTTGGTAATGGGGGGAGACTTCAATACGGTGCTTGATCCAGGGCTGGACCGGTCGAGGTCCAGGACCGGGAGGAGGCCGGCAGCGGCCAGGGTGCTCAAGGACTTCATGGAGCAGATGGGAGGGGTAGACCCCTGGAGATTTAGTAGGTCTAGGAGTAAGGAGTTCTCATTTTTCTCCCATGTTCACAAAGTATACTCACGGATAGACTTTTTGACTTGGGAAGGGCGCTGATTCCGAAGGTGACAGCGACGGAATATACGGCCATAGCCATTTCGGACCACGCTCCACATTGGGTAGACCTGGAGGTAGGAGAGGAAAAAGAACAGCACCCACTCTGGAGAATGGATATGGGCTTATTGGCGGATGAGGGGGTATGTTTAAGGGTGAGGGGGTGCATCGAAAGGTACTTGGAGCTTAATGACAATGGAGAGGTTCAGGTGGGAGTGGTCTGGGAGGCGTTGAAGGCGGTGGTTAGAGGGGAACTGATATCCATAAGGGCACATAAAGGGAAGCAAGAGGGTAAAGAAAGGGAGTGATTGTTGAAAGAACTTTTGAGGGTGGACAGGCAATATGCGGAGGCACCGGAAGAGGGACTGTACAGGGGAAGACAAAGGCTACATGTGGAATTTGACCTGCTGACCACGGGTAAGGCAGAGGCACAGTGGAGGAGGGCACAGGGTGTACAGTATGAGTATGGAGAGAAGGCGAGTCGGCTACTGGCCCACCAATTGAGGAAGAGGGGAGCAGCGAGGGAGATAGGTGGGGTGAGAGATGAGGAGGGAGAGATGGAACGGGGAGCGGAGAGAGTGAACGGGGTGTTCAAGGCATTTTATGAGAGGTTATGTAAGGCTCAGCCGGGAAGGGAAGGAGGGAATGATGTGTTTCTTGGATCAGCTGGAATTCCCTAAGGTGGATGAGCAGGAGAGGGTGGGACTGGGATCACAGATTGAGATGGAGGAGGTGGTAAAAGGGATTGGGAGCATGCAGGCGGGGAAGGCCCCAGGACCAGACGGATTCCTGGTGGAATTTTATAGGAAATATATGGACCTACTGGCCCCGCTTTTGACGAGAATCTTTAATGAGGCCAGGGAAAGGGGGCAGCTGCCCCCGACTATGTCGGAGGCAACGATATCGCTCCTTTTGAAGAAGGAAAAAGACCCGCTGCAGTGTGGGTCCTACAGGCCCATTTCCCTTTTAAATGTAGATGCTAAGCTCCTGGCCAAGGTGATGGCGACGCGGATAGAGGACTGTGACCCGGGGGTGGTCCACGAGGATCAAACTGGGTTCGTTAAGGGGAGACAGCTGAACACGAACATACGGAGGTTGCTAGGGGTAATGATGATGCCCCCACCAGAGGGGGAGGCGGAGATAGTGGTGGCGATGGATGCCGAGAAAGCATTCGACAGAATGGAGTGGGATTATCTGTGGGAGGTGCTGAGGAGATTTGGTTTTGGAGAAGGGTTTATTGGATGGGTACAGCTGCTGTATAGGGCCCCGGTGGCGAGCGTGGTCACGAACAGACAGAGGTCTGACTACTTCCGTCTTCATAGAGGGACGAGGCAGGGGTGTCCTCTGTCTCCGTTACTGTTTGCATTGGTGATTGAGCCCCTGGCCATAGCACTGAGGGGCTCCAGGAAGTGGAGGGGAGTACTCAGGGGAGGAGAAGAACACCGGGTATCTTTGTATGCAGATGATTTATTGCTGTATGTTGCGGACCCAGTGGAGGGAATGCCTGAGATAATGCAGACACTCAGGGAGTTTGGGGAATTTTCGGGGTACAAATTGAATATGGGGAAGGGTGAGTTGTTTGTGGTGCATCCGGGGGAGCAGAGCAGGGGAAGAGATGACTTACCGCTGAGGAAGGTAACATGAGATTTCTGGTACTTAGGGATTCAGATAGCCAGGAGTTGGGGAACCTTACATAGGCTTAATTTAACAAGATTGGTGGAACAGATGGAGGAGGATTTTAAGAGATGGGACATGGTGCCCCTGTCACTGGTGGGTAGGGTGCAGGCGGTCAAAATGGTAGTCCTCCCGTGATTCCTTTTTGTGTTTCAGTGCCTTCCGGTGATGGTCACGAAGGCTTTTTTCAAGAAAATTGAGAAAAGTGTCATGAGTTTTGTGTGGGCCGGGAAGACCCCGAGAGTGAGGAAGGGATTCTTGCAGCGTAGCAGGGATAGGGGGGGTGGCTGGCACTACCGAGCCTAAGTGAATACTACTGGGCCGCCAATATCTCAATGGTGTGTAAGTGGATGGGAGAAGGGGAGGGAGCGGCGTGGAAGAGATTGGAGATGGCGTCCTGCAAAGGAACCAGCCTACAAGCAATGGTGACGGCGCCGTTGCCGTTCTCCCCGAAGAAATACACCACAAGTCCAGTGGTGGTGGCAACACTAAAAATTTGGGGGCAGTGGAGACTACATAGAGGAAGGACGGGAGCCTCGGTGCGGTCCCCGATAAGAAATAACCATAGGTTTGTCCCGGGGAGAATGGATGGGGGATTTGGAGCATGGCAGAGAGCTGGGGTTGTGCAACTGAGAGATCTGTTCGTAGACGGGACGTTTGCGAGTCTGGGAGCGCTGACGGAAAAATATGGGTTGCCCCAAGGGAATGAATTTCGATACATGCAACTGAGGGCTTTTGCGAGGCAGCAGGTGAGGGAATTTCTGCAGCTCCCGACGCAGGAGATTCAAGATAGAGTGATGGAGGATGAATGATTTGAAAGGGAAGCTGGATGGGCACTTCCAGGAAATAAACCTACAGGACCACAAAGCTAGTGTGGAGAAATGGGATGGATCGGATTGTTTTACAAAAAACTGGTATGCACTCAATGGGGCAAATGTCCTTCTATGCCATGTAGACTTTATGCATGAAAACTCCACCTCCGTGGTTTCAATCCACACCCCTCCCACACCCTCCAATCTTCTGCACCCACTTTCCCCCTTCCCAACTAAGCCACCTCCCTTCACGTCCTTTCCCCATCCATCTTCTCCCCACAGATGCCTCTCACACAACCAGAATACTACCCCCTCCCCACACCTGTATGGTCTTTGGACCCCTCCTCAATCCTTGTTATCCCTCCAGTCCTCTTTCCCCCCCCCCCCCCACCCCTCTTCCCCAACCACCCACTCACCACAAACCTATGGTATAGATAGATACCTTTCCTGTCTACAGATTCTTCTCCGTCCATTCTCCCTATCCATTCACTTTCCCAAGTTTTCTGGTCCCCCAAGTTTCCAAAAATACTAATCCCCCATTGTGTTGGGTGGGCTGCGTTGGTGAGGAGGGAGTGCAGAGGTAAATTGGAAAGCTGTCAATGTTCGAGGATGCCAGTCACAGATTTTTCTCCAATTTACAAGCCAAGATTTGGGATAAGAAGTTGAAAACTGCAGGAACTAAGCGAGAGCGGTAGGAACTCTGATGTTGGAAGCCCATGCCGTGGTACAGGTGAATGGCCGTCCCTTGGGCGTTGGTGGTCTCGATGAAGCAGCGTCGGTAACCAAAATCCAGAACCTTCTGCGTCAGACTCCTCGCCAGGCCGTGGCGATGGAAACGCGGATCGACGAAGTGTTGGAGGAGCTGGCAGGAGGATAGCTTGGTGGGCTCCATCCTGACGGCCACCGTGCCCACCAGTCGGCCACCCGCCTCCTCCTCCACCACCCAGAAACCAGCCCTGGACGCTGTCAGGTCGCACTCCTCGATATTCGCCATGTCGGTTTTCATCCTCCCTCTCAGGTAGCTGGCATAGAACTGCTTGCAGGCCAGGTAGACCAGAGGAGGGCCAGGCCTGTCAAAATGGTGCCCGCTAGCGATCCAGTGACGGCGTAAACGCTCCCGGTGCTGGCCAGGAGCAGGCACAGATTGGGCGGGGAGCGCACGGCCCGTCTGAAGGCTACCATCGCCAACTTCATTGTGCCACTGGCAACGATTCTTCTGCCGTCCTGATAATCCTCCCCTCGGTATGGACGGATGGCGAAAGCCAAGCCGCCGGACCGCTTTTCACCAATTGCCCGATCCTTGGCCATTTGCATCGAAATTATTGGAACTACCAGCTTGAGAAATGAAGAGAGAGAGGGGGACAAAGTTTGGGGATGGAGGAGGGTTCGGAAGTCCACGCAACAACACTACAAATTAACAAATAAGATTGAGAGCACAGTCAACATGAAAATGCTTGAGGGCAGCGAACCCACAGTTCCCTGTCACGGCTTTACACCAACTTGTACTCCCTGGAATTTAGAAGGTTGAGGGGTGATTTGACGTAGTTTGGGGTAGTTTTCAAGATAGATACCATACCCCAAGAGGGCATTGGCCATCACTGACTTCCATTGGATTGGATTGGTCCATGATTCTGCTTGGCAAAGTAGTGCAGTAGTTTGCCATTGCTTTCTCTAATAATAATAGATGACACATGCATAGATACATACGAATTATGAGCAGGACTAAGTTATTCGGCCCCTCTAACCAGCTCTGCCATTCAATAAGATAAGAGCTGATCTGACTATGAACTCACCTCCGCATTCTGGTCTACCTCTGGTAACCTTTGACTTTCTGCCTTAAAATTTAACAGGCAGGTGTAGCCAGTTAAAATGGCTAACTCCCGATTAGAATGGCCAAACCCCGATTTAAAATGGCAAACGGAAGAGGCTGATGGGAAAATCAGCCAACAGGACTCAAACAGGCAGCTGCAGGTAAAACTGTGTATTCGCCTCTGGGGAGGCCAGACAGAATCGATACCTGCAGCCATCAACATAACAACACACCAGCCATCTGAATATAAATTAGCAATCCGCGGGAACATCGTAAGTCTTGCTCCAACGCTCGCTACGAGATAGGCACTCCTGGCTATCGACCTGTACCAGCTTTGAATCCGGCAGGCTCAGAACCCATACGAAAGGCCATTCGTTTCCCTGACCTGGTGGGCCATTTCCAAAGTTAAGTATTGGCCTGTTAGTTGTAGGAAGTAGCTTAGAAGTAGAATTAATGTACAAGTATTGATTACTGTATATAATAAATATGCGTTGATTTAACTCTTACTAAGCAATGTGTTGGATTATTGATCATTACTCGGACTTGAACCACGTGGCGGTATCAGAAAGATACCTGGCGACTCGAGCAAAGGTGATAGAACAAGAGCAATTAAACTAAGGCTAAAACGAGCAACACAGGCAACAGTTGAAAATCATCCCTAATGACACAGCATAGGCCTTCTTCAAAAATATAATTAAAGTAGCACTGTTTTCGGAAAAGCATTTGGCATTTTTTTCTAATCAGCTTTACAAATACATGATCTGATCTAAGTGATCCAAAACTCTTCTACTTGCCCAGATCTAAAAAAAATTGTTGATACTTTTTGCATCAAGACAGTTACCCTTTTAACACATTGTTATAAATTGAACTTCATTCTGATTTAGCCAATGTTACTTTAGACAAGCGACGTGTTACTGGATAAAAGCAAATTACTGCGGATGCTGGAATCTGAAACGAAAGAAAAAATGCTGGGAAATCTCAGCAAGTCTGGCAGCATCTGTAGGGAGAGAAAAGAGCTAATGTTTCGAGTCCGATGACTCTTTGTCAAAGCTAACAGACAGAGAAAGTGGGAAATATTTATACTGTGGGGTGAGAATGAAAGATGACGTGTTACTGGCTCTGGATGTTAAACCTGAAAACATGCTGCATTCCAGGGTCCCAGCTATGAAGGCGTTTCCACCTAATGAGCATAGAAAGTCCAATTAATTATTATATAAATGTATATTTACTTGAGCTATAACATAAAAAGACATTTATATACTCCGCTCGATCACTCAGAACTTTATCTTGCTGCTCATTGCGTCATTTTACAAGGGCTAGCCCTTGCCTCCGGATCAGTGCTTGCTTCGTAAAATTATCATGGAAACAGAAATGCAGCAGTGGCTACTCCTTTTGCTTCAATGTAATGATTACATTGTGATTGCATTTATTATTAAAATAATAAAGCATAGCAAAGGGAAGCAATTTTCATTAACACACTCTAGTCCCCATGAGACTTGAACTGAGGTGATACTTTTTCTATTCACAAGTAAATATATTGTTTGTTTGACGATAATCTTACTACTGTGAAACAGTGGGAGCTGACTGTCGAAGTACAAGTTAACCCTTCATGCAACTTCCCACATACACAAACTGACAGAGATTCGCACTGTTGAAAAATCGCATTGTACACTGATTTGTACAAAATATATGAGAAAGCCACATGTTAATTACGAAAAGCAATTATTTAGTGCGCTGCCTGGATAGGAATTTTGCAGTCTATTTTTTTCACCTTTTCGTTTTCTACTTTGTAAAAGTTGACAGTTTTCTGTTTCAAAATTACCGTTAAATACAATGCAAATGCAGCTGGAGGTTTGGTTATTAACAGATTTTCCTCCTAAATGTCTGGATACTAAGTGAATGTTATACGTGTTGGGCATCAAATCGCTCACAATGCACGTGGTTCCTGGTGTTAAACTGAATAACCTTGGCTAGTGTCTAAAGCTAGACATCTTTTTTTCAATATAGATATTACTTGCACGCATATGTCTGTTCAAGTGTTTTCACGGGAACAACATGAGAGTTCCTCCTTTTCTATTATGTAACAATTTGATTTTTTTTTGCTAAAGGTCAGTAGACTTTGTCAGCAACAATGTAATTCATTTCCAATATATTCCAAGATTTTCAAACTAAATTCAGAATCAAGATTTTTAGAGACTGACTAAAAGAAAAAGGCTACACGCAGGTTTCTAACCCTTTTGTGAAAATAGTCTGCCCAGCCACTGACTCGCCCAGCAAATCACAATTAGCAACGACATTGCAAGATTGCTATTTAATAGGCTCATCGGCTCTACCCTCCAAGTCTGAATTATTGGGCAATTTTTGGCATTTCGGTTCAATTCCCGCCTCGGGTGTCTGTGCGGAGTCTGCACTTTCTCCCCTTGTCGGCGTGGGTTTCCTCCGGGTGCCCCGGTTTCCTCCCACAGTCCAAAGATGTGCAGGTTAGGTGGATTGGCCTAAATTGGCCCCTTAGTGTCCAAAAGATTAGGTTGGGTTATGGGGATAGGATGGAGGTGTGGGATTAAGTAGGGTGCTCTTTCCAAGGGCCGGTGCAGACTCAATGGGCCAAATGGCCTCCCTCTGCACTGTAAATTCTATGATTTGCAAAGTGTATTTTGACATCTGGAACAGCTTTGAGGTGGCGCTGGATTGTTTTGTAGTCGTTTATTTCATTCAGGGGTTGTATGGATTGAACTTGATTGTAAAGTAATCGATGAGCATTTGCCATTTAAAAAAAATCTCCAATTAAGGGACAATTTAGCGTGACCAATCCATCTACCGTGCACATTTTTTGGGTTGTGGGGGTAAGACCCACTCAGCCATTGGGGGGGGGGGGGGGGGAGAGAGGAATGTGCAAACTCTACACGGACAGTGACCTAGGGCTGGGATTGAACTTGAATCCTCGGTATCGTGAGGCAGCAGTGCTAGCCACTGTGCACCATACCACCCTCGAGCATTTGCCATTTGATCTTGAATTGAAGGTGGAGAGATTGGGGGCAGAGGAATTTTAAAACTTGCGAAAAATCACATCCAACACTCACCAATATGCTTTTAGATCAATTTATCGTGCTTGTTTTCCAGGTATTGTGAGCCTACTATTTTTCGGCGATCACTCGCTAACGAGTCCACATAAGAAACTCCGTGTTACTGGTCATGGGTTCTGTGGGTTCTTGCGTGGCTGATGAGCCCAATCCTAGAGTCGCATCTTTGACCACACACTGGCAGGTGTTTCCAGGAGCTGGGATTAGTTCTTAGACTCTAGGTCACTAGTATTCCCTCCTCAGGAACCTTTTTCAGGCCTCCTCTTGTGGCTAGGTGTCCTTGAAGAATTGTGTCCCTTCAATCAAGAAGTTCCTCTAAGTTGGTCTCTTCTGAACAAGAGTGTTGGTGTAGATGGTGTTGACATCTACGTTGCATTTCTTAAAGTAAGCCTTCAGGGTGTTTTTGAAGTATTTAGTTTGTCCTCCACTTGTTTGGAAGCCTCGGGTTGGGCAAAGAAGATTTGATTTGGCAGTCGGGACTCTGAAATGCTAAGCACATGGCCGGCCCAGCGAAGTTGGTTTTGTATGATCGTGGCCTCAATGCTGGTGCTCTTGGCTCCTTCAAGGACACTGATGTTAGTACGCCTGTCTTCCCAGCTGATTTGGAGATTCTGTCTCAGACAGCATTGATGCTACCTGTCCAGGGCATTGAGGTGGCGGCTCTATATAGTCCAAGTTTCTGAGCCGCACAGAAGAGTTGGGAGGATGACTGCCTTTTACACGAGGATCTTGGTGTCAGCACAAGTGTCGCAGTCGTCAAAGACTCTCGTCCTTAAGCATCCATAGGAAGTGCTTGGGGATTTATATAATGTTGGATCTCCGCATTGATGTCAGTCTTAGGAAGAGAGACGGTTCCCCAGGTATGGGAAATGTTCCATGTTTGGTAGAGTTTCTCCGTTGATCTTGATGGAGGGAGAAACTGGATCTTGCCCTGTGGCAGATTAGTAAAGGACTTGAATCTTTTTTAGGTTGAGGCTGAGACCAATTCTTTGGAATGCTTTCTTAAAAGGTGTCAAATATGGCTTGGAGATTCTCTTCGGAGAGTGGATATGGTGATGTCATCCACATATTGAAGAACCACGAGGAATCTTCTTGGATTTCAATTGGTCGAAGTCAAAAGGTTTTCCATCCATCTTTTAGAAGATGTCCACCCACTGGAAAGCTTGCTTTTCACAAGGTGAAGGATGATGGCGATGAAGATGGAGAAAAGGGTGGGGTTCTTGACCTCAAAATATTTCTATCTTATTTCCATCAGTGAGGACAGTCGCTGACATCTTGTCGTGGAGGAGTCAGAGGATATTGATGAATTTATCTGGACAGTCAGCCTTTGACAGGGACTTTCTTAGCACTTCCTGATTGACTGAGTCAAAAGCCTTGGTCAGATCTATGAATAACATGTAGGGTGGTTGATGTTGTTCCTGGCATTTCTCTTGAAGTTGCCAAACAGAAAATCATGTTCACTGTTCCGCGATTTCGTCGAAAGCCACACTGACTTTCCGGAAGATTTCTTCAGAGACTGGGGGAAGGCGGCTAGCGAGGATTCGGGCAATGATCTTTTCGGCAATGGAGAGTAGGAAGTTTCCTCATTAGTCCTCGCAGTCCGCATTGTCTCCTTTCTTGAAAATGGTGGCGGTGACGGGATGTTTCTCCTGCATTTAGACTCAGCATGTGGTTGTTCTGGAACAATCTTCTGGCTAGCCTTGTATCTCAGTTGGATTCAAACTGACAAGTGAACTGGTACGTGCGGCCAGACATAAACTTGTGGCCTGTAGCTCCAACTGCTAGTCAAATGGGAAAGAATCGTGGCTGCACCTGGAATTTTCCAATTGGCTAGAACTATCAATCAGATCAATTACTTTAAGATATGCCTAGTGTGAAAACATATTGAATATCTGCACAGAATTGATTAGCCCTTTCTAATCAATCCATTGATCTAATACAATTACTTAGGCAAATGTGTGATTGCAAGAAATTAACACAGCTTTCAGGGATACTGGACAGAATGACAGTTATAGCTTTGCACTTCATTCCATCCACAGATATTAGCATATTCAACAATACATATTCAGTTAGGGACATTCGTTCCGAACCCTTTTCCAAAGCTTCCCCAATAACCTTCATGACCTCTGTTGGCGATTTCCAAACCATTCTCCCGTACCTGTTTAAAACAGGATTCTTTTTCTCTCTGCACTTAGCCCCTCAAACAAAGGTTCTCCAAACTTGAACCTACAATCGTTATCTTGGTTGTTTGATGGTCCATTCCCGTTTATACAAAAGAACAGAGTTATGCTATTGATATGCAACTAACCTCCCAGTGACGGACAAAGAGGCCATCAGACTCTGTAATGGACTAATGACTACATATGCAAAACACTGAATACCCCCCCCCCCCCCCCCCCCCCCCCCCCCCCCCCCAGGAATTGTCTTACACTTTATTTTATTTGCTTCTTTGGGACCACCCAAAAGTATGCCAGTCTTCTGGCTTTTACTTAAATTCTCCTCAGTTCCAGCTATTCTCTGGGGCATATTCTTTGTTTACTAAGTTTTGACTTTGACTGTGGATATCTCAGACCCTGTTGCTGTTCCCAGCCAATTTTGCTGATTGCTTTCTCTGGCTCAAGACAGGCTCTGAGGACCATTGTAGATTTCTTCCACAACCTTCAAGCTAGAGTACATCTTGCTGTTGCTTTTCCCTCATGAAATCCAACTGAGATCAAGGCCCTTTCCACATTCCATACTGAACAAAAGGTAGCATTTCTACAACTTAACTGTCAGCTTAACTGACACCCATTGGCTTTGACTATCTTCTCCCAGTGAGCTGCAAACTGCCAAGCTCAAACTGCAACTAAACTGCCAAAAGAATCTCCCATCTCCCTCATTTCCACAATGACATGGCATGATATGGGATGTCCTTAAACAGACCTGTAGGTTATTCCTAAATTTTTTTCCTGTGATTTAAATGAAGTAAATGTATTTTACAACCACTTCTATTTACAACTTGCTTGCAAGCTCCCCATTGATTTTATGATTCTGATAACTTATATTGCTAATGAATGGAATTGTCCTTTCTCCAGACACTGCTGCACAAAGAAATTTTCATGTTTGTAAAGCTTCTTTCAGCTTTCATTGATGTATGGAAATGTAAGATGAAACTTATTTATTGAAGTAAATGACCTACACCGACACCCAAGGTTTAAGAATGCGGTATCTGGCGACTTCCGGTTGCGGCTATGACTAGGTAGGTCGCACGTTCGTCAGCTCCCGCCGGGAACAGACTTTTGGGCTCTTCAGAGGGGCCCCAACGGCAGTTGTTCGATGGCTCCCAGTGTGGGAAGGTGACAGCAAGGTTCCCCCAACACTATATGGATTGGACCAGGAGTGGAGCGGTTAAAAAAGTGATCCTGGTGCAGCGGAAAGTGCGAGGGAGGAAAAGAAGGATGGCGGCGGGTGGAGACCAAGCAGCGTGGGCGCAGTGGTCGAAGGAGCAGCAGGAGTTCCTTAAACGCTGCTTTGCGGAGCTGAAGACAGAAATGCTGGCGCTAATGAAGGCGGCGATTTGAGAAGCTTGTGGAGACCCAGAGGGCCCAAGGGGCAACGATTCAGGAGGTGCGGCAAAAAGCCTCGGAGAACGAGAACGAGATCTTGGGCCTGGCGGTGAAGGTGACGGCGCACGAGGCGCTGCACAAGAGGTGGCAGGAAAAATTTGAGGACTTAGAGAATAGGTCGAGGAGGAAGAATCTTCAGATTCTGGGTCTCCCTGAAGGAGTGGAGGGGCCCGATGTCGGGGCATATATGAGCACGATGCTCAATTCGCTGATGGGCGCGGGAGCTTTCCCGAAGCCCCTGGAGCTGGATGGGGCTCATCGGGTCCTGGCAAGGAGACCCAAAGCCAGCGAGCCGCCAAGGGCTGCAGTGGTGAGGTTCCACCGCTTTATGGACAGAGAGTGTGTCCTGAGATGGGCCAAAAAAGAACGCAGCAGGAGATGGGAGAACACGGAGATCTGAATTTACCAGGACTGGAGTGCGGAGGTGGCTAAGAAGAGGGCTGGTTTTAACCGGGATAAGGCGGTTCTCCATCGGAAGGGGGTGAAGTTCGGGATGCTGCAGCCAGTGCGATTGTGGGTCACGTTCCAAGATCGGCACCATTATTTTGAAACACCTGATGAGGCATGGAACTTTATCCAGTCTGAAAAGTTGGACTCAAACTGTCGTGGGGGGATGTTTACTGTGTTTATTGCGTTTGGGGAATGTTCTTTTTGTTTTGGTGCTGGGTGGGGATGGGTGAATGGATTTGATGTGGGGGCTGTGGGAGAGTGTGGGCGTCGGTGTTGGAGGGGCAGGGCCACATGGAGGAAGAGGGGGGGGGGTTGGAGGCCCGGGGATGGGGAGTTGGGGTAAGGCCGTAAAAAGGAGCTGCGCCAGAGGGGGCGGGGCCGGCTCAGACGGAAAGTGCTTTTTCCTGCGTTAGGGAAGGATGGGGGCGGGGCCGGGGGGGAGAAGGGCGGTGCTGGAGAGGAGCGCCCACTGACTGCCAAGGGGTGGGGGGATTCTCGCACTGGGGGGGTTGATGGAATGGCGGGGAGAGGCCGGGGTCAGCAGGAGTCAGCTGACTTGCGGGGAGTGTCATGGGGGGAGCAAAATGGCGAGATGAGGATCTAGTGGGGGGAAGGAGGGGCGGGGGGGGACTGGGCTGCTGCTGCATTGGCCAAAGGGGAGCTGGAATTGGGAGGTAGTCGGGGCGGGGGGTCCGCCGCCTCCTGGGGGACTGGAGGGTGTGGGAGGCGCGAGCACGTGGCTGCCTAGAAAAGGAGATGGCTAGTCGACGGTGGGGTGCGCGAGTTAGCCCCCCTGATCCGGCTGATAACCTGGAATGTGAGGGGCCTGAACGGGCCGGTGAAAAGGGCCCGGGTGTTCGCGCACTTTAAGGGACTGAAAGCAGACGTGGTTATGCTCCAGGGGACACATCTGAAGGTGGCAGATCAGGTTAGGCTGAGAAAGGGATGGGTAGGGCGGGTCTTTCATTCAGGGCTAGATGCGAAGAACAGAGGGGTTGTAATACTGGTGGGGAAGCGGGGTGTCGTTCGAGGCACTGAATATTGTAGTGTTGAATCCCAGTTTCTTTACCCGTCAGTCTGGCCTCAATAAAGTCGAGATGGATTTGCAGGTATAACATTAGTTATTTTATTCAGCTTGCAAGCTATACTTAGTCCACAGCGATACAGACAACATCCTGCTCTCTGCAACTCCGGGACCAAGTGAGGATAAGACAAAGAGCTCTGTACTGATACATTCAAATGGCATCAAGTTTCAAATACTCGACGCCCATAGGTCATCCTATGTCCCTCCTGACCTGTTTGATCTATTCTGATTGGCTCACTTCCAATCCCTTTCTCCGGCCCTATCAATCCAGCATCACTCTCGTAGACACACCTCTTCCTACTTTTTCCATGCGGTCTAAACTCCTTTGTCTATGAGCTAACCAGAATCAAATTGGCTTATTTCTACATTACATTAACTAATATCTCTAAAGTAACTATTTTATATCACATTTGTCAGTAGCGGATAATGGAGGTCGATATGTGATGGTGAGTGGTAGGTTGCAGGGGGTGCGGGTGGTACTGGTGAACGTATATGCCCCGAATCGGGATGATGCGGGTTTATGAAACGCATGCTGGGTCGGATTCCGGATCTGGAGGTAGGAAGCTTGATAATGGGTGGGGGGGGGGGGGGGGGGGGGGGGGGGGGGGGGGGACTTCAACACGGTGCTGGACCCAGCACTGGACCGTTCTAGGTCCAGGATGGGTAAGAGGCCGGCTGCGGCCAAGGTGCTCAGGGGGTTTATGGACCAGATGGGGGGAGTGGATCCATGGAGGTTTGCCAGGTCGCAGGCCAGGGAATTTTCCTTATTTTCCACGTCCATAGAGCTTACTCCTGGATAGATTTTTTCATTTTGAGTAGGGCGCTAATCCCGAAAGTGGAGGGAAAGGAATATTCAGCCATAGCCATCTCGGACCACGCCCCGCATTGAGTGGAGCTGGAGTTGGGGGAGGAGAGGGACCAGTGCCCGCTGTGGCGCCTCAATATGGGACGGTTGGCGGATGAGGGGGTGTGCAGGCGGGTGCAGGGGTGTATTGAAAGATACTTGGAGGCCAACGACAACGGGGAGGTACAGGTGGGGGTAGTCTGGGAGGTGTTGAAGGCGGGTGGTCAGGGGAGAGCTAATCTCCATTAGGGCCCACAGGGAGGAGAGAGAGGAGGTAGAGGTTGGTGGGGGAGATTTTAAGGGTGGACAGGAGTTATGCAGAGGCCCCCGAGGAGGGGCTACTTAGGGAGCGACGGAACCTGATGACCACGGGGGAAAGCAGAGGCACAGTGGAGGAAAGCGCAAGGGGCGGCATATGAGTATGGGGAGAAGGCGAGTTGGATGCTGGCACATCAGCTTCGTAAGAGGGAGGCAGCGAGGGAGATTGGTGGAGTCAGGGATCGAGGAGGGGAATACGGTGCGGAGTGCGGTGAGAATAAACAAGGTAATTTAGGGACTTCTATGGGGATCTGTACAGGTCTGAGCCCCCAGCGAGGAGGAGGGGATGCGACGATTCCTAGATCAGCTGAGGTTCCCGAGGGTGGAGGAGGAGCAGGTGGCTGGTTTGGGGGCGCCGATTGGGCTGGAGAGCTGGTTAAAGGATTGGGGAACATGCAGGCGGGGAAGGCCCCGGGGCAGGATGGGTTCCCGGTTGAATTTTACAGGAAATACGTGGACCTGCTGGGCCCGTTGCTAGTGAGGACTTTTAATAATGCAAGGGGGGAGGGTACCTTGCCCCCGGACAATGTCCAGGGTGCTGATTTCTTTGATCTTGAAGCGGGACAAGGATCCATTGCAATGTGGGTCGTATAGACCAATCTCGCTCCTCAATATTGGCGCTAAGTTGCTGGCGAAGGTGCTGGCTACGAGAATTGAGGACTGTGTCCCGGGGGTGATTCATGAGGACCAGACGGGATTTGTGAAGGGTAGGCGGCTAAATACAAATGTGCGGCGGCTCCTCAATGTGATTATGATGCCCTCGGTGGAGGGGGAAGCGGAGGTAGTGGCAGCTGTGGACGCGGAGAAGGCCTTTGATCGGGTGGAGTGGGAGTATCTTTGGGAAGTGTTGCGGAGGTTTAGGTTCGGGGAGGGGTTCATCAGTTGAGTCAAGCTGCTATCTAGTGCCCCAGTGGCGAGTGTGGCTACGAACCGGCGGAGGTCGGGGTACTTTTGGCTGTCCCGGGGGACGAGGCAGGGGTGTCCCTTATCCCCGACACCGGGTGTCGTTGTATGCCGATGACCTGTTGTTGTATGTTGCGGATCCAGTGGAGGGGATGGCGGAGGTCATGCGGATCCTTCGGGAGTTTGGGGACTTTCGGGGTATAAATTCAACGTAGGGAAGAGTGAGCTCTTTGTGGTGCATTCAGGGGACCAGGGAAGGGGGATAGACGAGCTACCGCTGAAGAGGGCGGAAAGGAGCTTTCGGTACCTGGGGATCCAAGTAGCTAGGAGTTGGGAGGCCCTGCACAAGCTCAATTTGACGCGGTTGGTGGAGCAGGATTTTAAAAGATGGGATATGCTGCCACTCTCACTAGCTGGTAGGGTGCGGTTGGTCAAAATGATGGTCCTTCCGAGGTTTCTCTTTGTGTTCCCGTGCCTTCCCATTTTGATCCCCAAGGCCTTTTTCAAACGGGTAAGCAGGAGTATCATGGGATTTGTGTGGGCAAATAAGACCCCGAGGGTGAAGAGGGTGTTTCTGGAGCGCAAGTAGGGACAGGGGGGGGCTGGCGCTGATGAATTTGTGTGGCTATTATTGGGCAGCCAATGTGGCGATGATCCGTAAGTGGGTAATGGAGGGAGATGGCGTCCTGTGTGGGCACGAGCCTGAGGACGCTGGTGACGGCACCGCTGCCACTCTCGCCGACAAGGTACACCACGAGTCCGGTGGTGGCAGCGACGCTGAAGATCTGGGGGCAGTGGAGGCGACACAGGGGCGAGGTGGGAGCCTCGGTTTGGTCCCCGATTCGGGAGAACCATCGGTTCGTCCCGGGAAGGATGGATGGGGGGTTTCGGAGCTGGCATCGAGCAGGGATTAGAAGAATGGGGGACCTGTACATCGATGGGACATTTGCGAGCCTAGGGGCACTGGAGGAGAAGTTTGGGCTACCCCCGGGAAACGCTTTCAGGTAGATGCAAGTGAGGGCGTTTGTGAGGCGGCAGGTGAGGGAATTCCCGCTGCTTCCGGCACGTGGAATTCAGGACAGGGTGATTTTGGGTGTATGGGTTGGAGAAGGCAAGGTTTTGGCAATTTACCAGGAGCTGCAGGAAGAGGAGGAGGCCTCGGTGGAGGAGATAAAGGGCAATGGGGAGGACGAGGAGCTTGGGGAGGAGATAGATGAGGGTCTGTGGGCTGATGCCCTGAGTAGGGTTAATTCTTCCTCCTCTTGCGCCAGGCTCAGCCTAATACATTTGGGTTAAGGTGGGTTTTTTCCCCTATTTGTGTTTTTTACTGTTATATGGGGGGTTATTGTATATGGGGGAAATCCAATGTATAATTTCGGCTTGTTGTGTTCTTGTTTCTTTCTTCTTGTTTAGGGGAGGGGGGTTTTGTTGAAAATTTGTAGAAAAATTTGAATAAATATATATTTTTTAAAAAGAATGCGGTATCCATTTAAAAAATATTTACACCCCTCTCTGTCCTTGCATGATAAATACAGGTGAGCGTTTCAGTGCCATTAACTTCCAAGCGTATATGAATTGCATCTACATCAAGTTGCTCATCAGTTTCTTAGTCTGATGTGTCCATTTATTCACAGACAATCGTTTAATCTTAAACTTAAAACTTTTGGCAAATTTGACCACAAGTCGGTACTCCTGCTTCCGGCTTACAAACAGCAACTCGGGTGTGCTGAGCCAGTCAAAAAAAAAGTGCAGTGCTGGTCTGAGGCATCAGAGAATATCCTCCACGACTGCTTGGAGTCTGTGGACTGGTCCATATTCAAGGCCGCGGCAGCTAACCTGGACGAGTATGCAACCAACGTCACAGACTTCATCAGTAAGTGGGTCGAGGTCTGTGTACCAAAGAAGACAATATGGGTGTTCCCCAATCGGAAACTCTGGCTTAACTGAAGGGTTCACCCCCTGCTGAAGTCCCGGACGGAGGTGTTCAAGTATGACGACCCTGACCTATATAACAAATCTAAGTACAACGTACGTAAAGCCATGAGGGACACCAAAAGACAATACCAGATCAAAGTAGAGTCCCAGGCCAACGACACAAACCCACAATGACTACGGCAGGGCTTACACGAGATTACGGACTACAAAGGAAGGGCAGGCAGAATCTCCGGTGCTGGAGCATTACTCCCCGACAAACTTGAGTTCTATGCCCGCTTTGAACAGTCAGCCAATACATCAGTGCCACCCGACCCAACAGCCCTGGACACACCCATCCCCACTATTACAGCCTTAGAGGTAAGAGCTGCCTTCTTGAAAGTGAACCTGCAGAAAGCGACAGGCCCCAATGGTGTCCCTGGGCGAGCACTCAGATCCTGCACAGACCAGCTAGCCAATGTGTTCGCAGACACCTTTTTAAAAATATATATATTTTATTAAAGTTTTCAAACACAATTTTTCCTCCTTACAAATTAACAGAAACGGTAACACGATAACTAATAGATAACATTGTTTAAATAAAGTAGTGAACTAACAAAATAACACGAAATAGCGCTCCCCCCCGCCACTCCACCCCATCTAGAACAAAAACAATTTACCCCCCTCCTTCCCCTCCCCCCCCCCCCTCTCTTTCTGGGCTGCTGCTGCTGGCTATCTATTTTCCCCCTAACTAGATAGTCGAGGAACGGTTGCCACCGCCTGGAGAACCCCTGAGCCGAT
Organism: Scyliorhinus torazame; assembly: GCF_047496885.1. Taxonomy (NCBI): domain Eukaryota; kingdom Metazoa; phylum Chordata; class Chondrichthyes; order Carcharhiniformes; family Scyliorhinidae; genus Scyliorhinus; species Scyliorhinus torazame. The sequence goes on along the minus strand of NC_092725.1, from coordinate 114,242,242 downwards.
CCTCTCGGCCCAAACTTAATCCATTCCAGTTTTATGAACCCTGCCATATCGTTTATCCAGGCCTCCACGCCAGGGGGTTTTGCTTCTTTCCATATGAGTAAAATCCTTCGCCGGGCTACCAGGGACGCAAAGTCCTCTTTTGCCTCCTGCACTCCCGGCTCATCCGCTACCCCAAATATAGCTAACCCCCAGCTTGGCGTGACCCGGACATTCACTACCTTCGAGATCACTCTTGCCACTCCCCTCCAGTACTCCTCCAATGCTGGACACGACCAAAACATGTGTGCGTGGTTCGCCGGGTTTCCCCCGCACCTGTCCTCCACTCCGAAGAACCTGCTCAACCTAGCTCCTGTTATGTGTGCTCTATGTAGCATCTTAAATTGGATCAGGCTAAGTCTGGCACACGAGGAAGAGGAATTTACCCTACTTAGGGCATCAGCCCACAAACCCTCCTCAATCTCCTCCCCGAGCTCTTCTTCCAGCTCCTCTCCCTCTTTTCTCATCTCCCGGTATATTTCGGACACTTTGCCCTCCCTGACCCACCCCCCCGAAATCACTCTATCCTGGATCCACTGTGTCGGAAGCAGCGGGAATTCCCTCACCTGTTGTCTCGTGAATGCCCTCACCTGCATATATCTAAAGATATTCCCCAGAGGCAGCTCATACTTTTCCTCTCGCGCTCGCAAGCTCGCAAACGTCCCATCTATAAATAAGTCTTGCACTCTCCTAATTCCTGCCCGGTGCCAACTCTGGAACCCTCCGTCCAACCTTCCTGGGACAAACCTATGGTTGTTCCTGATCGGGGACCACACCGAGGCTCCCAATACACCCTTCTGTCGCCTCCATTGCCCCCAGATACTTAATGTTGCCGCCACCACTGGGTTCGTGGTAAACCTTTTCGGGGAGAGCGGTAGTGGCGCCGTCACCAGCGCTTTTAAGCTCGTTCCTTTACAGGACGCCATCTCCAGCCTTTTTCCACGCCGCCCCCTCTCCCTCTATCATCCACTTGCGGATCATCGCCACATTGGCGGCCCAGTAATAGTCACCCAAGTTCGGCAACACCAGTCCCCCTCTGTCCCTGCTACGTTGCAGGAACCCCCTCCTTACCCTCGGGGCCTTCCCTGCCCACACGAAGCTCATGATGCTCCTATCTATTTTCTTGAAAAAGGCCTTAGTGATCAATATAGGGAGACATTGAAACACAAATAGGAACCTCGGGAGGACCATCATCTTAATCGCCTGCACTCTGCCTGCCAGTGACAGCGGCAGCATATCCCACCTTTTGAAATCCTCTTCCATTTGCTCCACCAGCCTTGTCAGATTGAGTTTGTGTAAGGTTCCCCAGCTCCTGGCTATCTGAATCCCCAGATATCGGAAGTTTCTTTCCACTCTCCTTAGCGGCAAGCCATCTATCCCTCTACTCTGGTCCCCAGGGTGTATGACGAAAAGCTCACTCTTTCCCATGTTAAGCCTATATCCCGAGAAATCTCCAAACTCCCTCAATAGCTGCATAACCTCGGTCATCCCCCCCCCCACTGGATCCGCCACATACAGCAGTAGGTCATCTGCGTAGAGTGACACTCGGTGTTCCTCTCCCCCTCTAACCGCCCCTCTCCATTTCCTGGAGTCTCTCAGCGCTATGGCCAGTGGTTCAATTGCCAGCGCGAACAGTAATGGGGACAGAGAGCACCCCTGACTTGTTCCCCTATGTAACCGAAAATACTCCGATCTTTGCCGATTTGTGACTACACTTGCCATTGGGGCCCCATAGAGGAGTTTAACCCAGCTGACAAACCCCTCCCCGAACCCAAACCTCCTCAGCACCTCCCATAAATACTCCCACTCTACCCTATCAAATGTCTTCTCTGCATCCATTGCCGCCACTATCTCTGCCTCCCCCTCTGCTGGGGGCATCATTATCACCCCCAATAGCCGTCGCACGTTGACATTCAATTGTCTCCCCTTTACGAACCCTGTCTGATCTTCGTGCACCACCCCCGGGACACAATCCTCTATCCTCATTGTCAGAACTTTTGCCAACAACTTGGCGTCCACATTCAGGAGCGAGATAGGCCTATAAGACCCGCTTTGCAGCGGATCCTTATCTCGCTTCATGATTAGTGATATCGTCGCCTCCGACATTGTCGGGGGTAGAGTCCCCCCTTCTCTGGCCTCGTTAAGTGTTCTTAACAGCAGCGGGGCCAACAAGTCCACGTATTTCCTGTAAAATTCCACCGGGAACCAGTCAGGTCCCGAGGCCTTCCCTGCCTGCATGTTCCCCAGCCCTTTGGTCACCTCGTCCACCCCAATTGGCACCCCCAGGACTGCCACCTCCTGCTCCTCCACCCTCGGGAACCTTAGTTGGTCCAGAAACTGCTGCATCCCCTCTTTTCCCTCCGGGGGTTGGGACCTATATAACCTCTCATAAAAGGTCTTCAACACCTCATTTACCTTCCCTGCTCTCCGCACCGTAGTTCCCGTTTCATCCCTAACTCCCCCTATTTCCCTCGCCGCTGTCCTCTTACGAAGCTGGTGGGCCAACAGGCGACTCGCCTTTTCCCCATTTTCATATCTCATCCCCTGTGCCTTCCTCCACTGTGCCTCTGCCTTCCCTGTGGTCAGCAGGTCAAATTCCGTCTGGAGTCTTCGCCTCTCCCTATATAGTCCTTCGTCCGGGGCCTCCGCATATCTTTTATCCACACTCAAAATCTCCCCCAGTAATCGTTCCCTCTCTTTGGCCTCTGTTTTCCCCTTGTGAGCCCTGGTGGAGATCAACTCTCCCCTGACCACTGCCTTCAGCGCTTCCCATACTACCCCCACTCGGACCTCCCCACCATCATTGGCCTCCAGGTACCTTTCGATACATCCCCGCACCCTTCCGCAGACTCCCTCATCCGCCAATAATCCCACATCCAGTCGCCAGAGTGGGCGCTGTTCCCTCTCCTCTCCTAGTTCCAGATCCACCCAATGTGGGGCATGGTCTGAAAAAGCTATGGCCGAGTACTCCGTTCCTTCCACCCTAGAAATCAGTGACCTTCCCAAAATGAAGAAATCTATCCGGGAGTATACCTTATGGACATGGGAGAAAAAGGAGAACTCTTTGGCCAGTGGCCTAGCAAATCTCCACAGATCCACTCCCCCCATTTGGTCCATAAACCCCCTAAGCACCTTGGCCGCTGCCGGCCTTCTTCCGGTCCTGGATCTAGATCTATCTAACCCTGGGTCTAGCACGGTGTTGAGGTCCCCCCCCATTACCAGGTTTTCCTAACTCCAGTTCCAGGATACGTCCCAGCATCCGCTTCATAAATCCCACATCATCCCAGTTCGTGGCATCTACATTGTAGCGGTGAGTGGCAGACTGCAGGGAATGGAGGTCATGCTGGTCAATGTTCCTAGCCTCGAACGACACCCGTTTCCCCACCAATATGGCCACCCCTCTATTCTTTGCGTCCAGCCCTGAGTGGAACACCGGTCCCACCCATCCTTTCCTTAACCTGGTCCGCCACCTTCAGATGCATCTCTTGAAGCATGGCCACGTCTGCCTTCAGTCCTTTTAAGTGCGCGAACACTCGGGCCCTCTTAATCGGCTCATTTAGGCCTCTCACGTTCCACGTGATCAGCCGGACTGGGGGGCAGCCCGCCCCCCTCCTCTGTCGACTAGCCATCACCCTCTCTGGGCCAGTCCCACGTCCCGGTCCTGCGCACCCACCCGTCCCCCAGGCGGCGCATTCCCGCCCCGACCACCTTTTCTCTTACCAGCTCCCTTTTGATCTCAGCAGCAGCACCCCAGTTATCCCCCCCTGCCCCCCCCCCCTCTAGATCCCCATCTAGCATGGTTACTCCCCCTATATTGCTTCCGAACGTCAGCTGACTTCAACTGACCCCACCTTCTCCCGCTCTCTCCTTGAACCCCCCGTGTGGGGAACTCCCATCCTCCTTGCGCCTATCTTCTCGCCATCATCTCTCTGGCGCGGGAAAAAACCCTGCGCTTTCCTAGAACCATCCCGCCCCCTATGGCGCAGCTCCCCCTACAGCCCCATTCCCATTTCCCATCCCCCGCCTGTGTCTCTTTTTCCCCCCACCGGCGCCCACATTTCTCAGTGTCTCCCCCGTCAAAGACCGTCCCGATACAGTGAACCTCCCTTTCCCCAATTTACATCTCTATACATCAACATTGTCGTTTCCCCTCCAACATCAGTCCCTCAGTTCTGGTCCAGTTTCTCTTTTTGGATGAAGGTCCATGCTTCTTCCGACGTTTCAAAATAGTAATGTCTATCCTGGTACGTGACCCATAATCGCGCCGGCTGCAACATCCCGAACTTTACTTTCTTCTTATGCAGCACCTCCTTGGCTCGATTGAGACTCGCCCTCCCTGCGCTCCAGTCCTGATACACTCTTATCACCGCATTCTCCCATCTGCTACTTCGTACCTTCTTGGCCCAGCTCAAAACAACCTCTCTGTCGTTGAAGTGGTGAAATCGCACGACCATCGCCCTTGGTGGTTCTCCAGCCTTTGGTCTCCTCGCAGGGACCCGGTGGGCCCCTTCCACTTCCAAGGGGCTCTCAGCTCCCATGAGCGAACGTAGCATCGTGCTCGCATAAGCCCCGCCGTCAGCTCCTTCCACTCCCTCAGGGAGACCCAGGATCTGGAGGTTCTTTCTCCTTGATCTATTTTCCAGGACTTCAATTCTTTCGATGCACTTCTTATGAAGCGCCTCGTGCGTCTGCATTTTGACCGCTAGGCCCAGGATCTCGTCCTCGTTATCAGTTACCTTCTGCTCCACCACACGGAGCTCTATCGCCTGGGCCTTTTGTGTCTCTTTAAGCCTCTCGATTGCTTGCAACATCGGGGCCAGCACCTCCTTTTTTATCACCTCCACACACCGTCTGAGAAATTCATCCTGGTCCGGTCCCCATGTCGCCTGGGCTCCCTCCGACGCCATCTTGTTTCTTTCTTTCCTCTGCCGCTGCCCTCGAGGATCCTCCGTGATCTGGCCACCGCCGACGATCTTTTTCTTTCACACTGGGGGGGAGGGGGGGAGGGGGGGGGGGGGTGGGGGGGAACGGACTCCCTGTTGTTTCACCCCACACCGGGTTTTGTCGCGAAAATTTCCCGTTGGGGCTCTCAAAAAGAGCCGGAAAGTCCGTCAGAGCTGGAGCCGCCGAAACGTGCGGCTTAGCTGAGCATCGCCGCAACCGGAAGTCGTTCGCAGACATCTTCAACACCATCTTCAACATTATGTATTTTCTTTTATTCCCTTTTCTTCTCATGTACTTAATGATCTGTTGAGCTGCTCGCAGAAAAATACTTTTCACTGTACCTCGGTACACGTGACAATAAACAAATCCAATCCAATCCACCTCATTTCTCCGCTCCGAGGTTCCTCTCTCCTTCAAGAAGACCAAGAATACCAGTACCAAAGAAGAACAAGGCAGCGTTCCTCAATGACTACCTGTGGCCCTGACATCTGTTATCATGAAATGTTTTGAGCGGCTAGTTATGAAACAGATCAACACCAGCCTCTCAGATGGTATCAATTCATTACAGTTCGCCTATCACCGCAACCGGTCCACAGCAGATGCCATCTCCCTGGCCCTACATCCAACACTCGAACACCTCGACAACAAGGACACCTACGTCAGACTGCTGTTCATAGACTACAGCTCCGCCTTCAACACCAGTATCCCGACAAAACTAATAACCAAACTCTGCAATCTTGGACTTGACCCCACCCATTATGTGCAGCTGGATCTTTGACTTCCTCACCAACAGACCACAATCCATCAGGATAGGTAACAGCACCTCCTCCACAATAGTCCTCAACACCGGGGACCCGCAAGGATGTACTCTACTGTACTCCCTATACACACGACTCTGTGGCAAGATTTTACTCCAATTCTATTTATAACTTTGCGGATCATACGAATGTGGAGGGTCATATCTCAAACAATGAGTCAGACTACAGAAGGGAAATAGATCACTTGGTTGCATGGTGTACCGAAAACAACCTCTCTCTAAATGTCAGCAAAATCAAGGAACTGATAATCGACTTCAGGAGTGTAGTATGACACACATACCTGTCTACATCAATGGCTCCAAAGTGGAATGGTCGATAGCTTTAAGTTCCTGGGGGTCACCATCACCAAAAGACTGTCCTGGTCCACTCACGTTGATGCAACAGTTAAGAATTCCCAACAACGGTTCCGGATGCGGCAATGACCAGCTGAGTCGCACGTTTCGGCACCTCCCGTTGGAACGGACTTTTGGGCTCTAGATAGGAGCCCCAACGGCAATTTAAACGGCCAAAATCACTGTGCAGTAAACTAGAAGGGAATCCCCCCCGGACACATATGGAAAAAGGAGAGGATAGCGGCCGGATTGCAGAAGATCCTCTGGAGCAGCGGCAAGGAAGGGAAGCTCGAAGCAAGATGGTGTCGGAAGGTGGCCGTTTGTTATGGGGCCCGGACAAACAAGAGTTCCTGCGGCGCTGTGTGGAAGAGCTGAAGAAGGAGTTGAAGAAGGAGGTGTTGGCCCCAATATTACAGGCGATTGGAGGGCGAAAGGAGGAGCAGAGGACCCAAGAGCTGGAGCTTCGGGTCGTGAAGGCAAAGACTGCTGAAAACGAAGATGAAATACAGGGCCTGGTGGTGAAGACAGAGACGCACGAGGCACAGCACAAAAGGTGTGTGGAGAGGTTGGAAGCACCGGAGAATAATTTGAGGAGGAAGAATTTAAGAGTCCTGGGTCTTCCCGAAGGCGCAGAGGGGGCGGACGTCAGGGCATATGTAAGCACGATGCTTCACTCGCTAATGGGATCGGAGGCCCCGACGGGCCCTTTGGAGGTGGAGGGAGCCTATCGAGTTTTGGCGCGAAGACCAAAGGCTGGAGAAATACCTCGAGCTATAGTGGTGAGGTTTCTCCGCTACAATGACAGAGAGACGGTCCTCAGATGGGCCAAGAAAACTCGGAGCTGTAGGTGGGAGAACGCGGTGATCTGCGTATACCAGGATTGGAGTGCGGAGGTGGCGAGAAGGAGGGCAAGTTTCAATCGGGCTAAGGCGGTGCTTCACAAAAAGGTTCAATTCGGAATGTTGCAACCGGCGAGACTGTGGGTCACACACCAAGGGAAGCACCACTACTTTGAGATGGCAGAAGAGGCGTGGACATTCATTGTGGACGAGAAGCTGGAATAGTCTGGCGAGAGAAAGAGCTTCTGGGATAAAGTGGTGGGGTGATTATGTGAGGCGGGGGGATGATTTTCAATTTGTTAATTTTTCAATCCTGTAACTTTTCTCTCTTCCCCTCGTCGGGGGGGGGGGGGGGGGGGGGGAAGTGTATGAGGAACTGTGGACGCCGGCCATTAGGGGCGGGGCTGAGTGGGAAACGCGGGCTTTGCTCCCGCGCTATGGTAATTGTGGCGGGAACAGGGACGGAGGAAGGAGGGGGCCTCGCAGTGAGGGGCCGAGGGCAAAGGGGGAAGCCGAGGTCAGCCAGAGCTCGCTGACTTCTGGGAGCAACATGGGGGGTGCAACTCTGCTAGAGGGGGATCGAGCGGAGGGGGGGGGGGTGGAGTTAACTGGGTTGCTGCTGCTAAGGAGAAGGGGGAGCTGTTATGGGACGGGGTGGTCGAGACGGGGGGGCACCGTTGGTGGGATATACAGGTACGTGGGAACCGGGTGAGGAGCTGGGTTAAAAAAGGGGATGGCTAGTCGACAAGGGGGGGGGGGGGGTGTGTGGTAAAGAGCCCCCCAACCCGGCTGATCACGTGGAACGTGAGAGGGCTGAACGGGCCGATTAAAAGGGCACGGGTACTCGCACACCTAAAGAAATTAAAGGCAGATGTGGTTATGTTGCAGGAGACGCACCTGAAACTGATAGACCAGGTCAGACTACGTAGAGGATGGGTGGGGCAGGTGTTTCATTCGGGTTTAGATGCAAAGAATAGGGCGGTGGCTATCTTAGTGGGGAAACGGGTACTGTTTGAGGCAAAGACCATAGTGGCGGATAGTGGGGGTAGATATGTGATGGTGAGTGGCAGATTGCAAGGGGAGGCGGTGGTTCTGGTGAACGTATACGCCCCGAACTGGGATGATGCAAACTTTATGAGGCGTATGTTGGGGCGTATCCCGGACCTGGAGGCGGGAAGGTTGGTAATGGGGGGAGACTTCAATACGGTGCTTGATCCAGGGCTGGACCGGTCCGATCTCTTCAGACTCAATACACAATCTCCCGCTACTGTCCTTGATCGGACCTACCCTCGCTCTCGTCATTCTCATATTACTCACATATGTGTAAAAGGCCTTGGGGTTTTCCTTGATCCTACCCGCCAAAGATTGTTCATGCCCTCTCTTAGCTCTCCTAATCCCTTTCTTCAGTTCCCTCCTGGCTATCTTGTATCCCTCCAATGCCCTGTCTGAACCTTGTTTCCTCAGCCTTACACAAGTCTCCTTTTTCCTCTTAACAAGACATTCAACCTCTCTTGTCAACCATGGTTCCCTCACTCGACCATCTCTTCCCTGCCTGACAGGGACATACATATCAAGGACACGTAGCACCTGTTCCTTGCACAAGTTCCACATTTCACTTGTGTCCTTCCCTGCCAGCCTATGTTCCCAACTTATGCACTTCAATTCTTGTCTGACAACATCGTATTTATCCTTCCCCCAATTGTAAACCTTGCCCTGTTGCACATACCTATCCCTCTCCATTACTAAAGTGAAAGTCACAGAATTGTGGTCACTATCTCCAAAATGCTCCCCCACTAACAAATCTATCACTTGCCCTGGTTCATTACCCAGTACTAAATCCAATATTGCTCCTCCTCTGGTCGGACAATCTACATACTGTGTTAGAAAAGCTTCCTGGACACACTGCACAAACACCACCCCATCCAAACTATTTGATCTAAAGGAGTTTCCACTCAATATTTGGGAAGTTAAAGTCGCCCATGACTACTACCCTATGACTTCTGCACCTTTCCAAAATGTGTTTCCCAATCTGTTCCTCCACATCTCTGCTACTATTGGGGGGCCTATAGAAAACTCCTAACAAGGTGACTGCTCCTTTCCTATTTCTGACTTCAACCCATACTACCTCAATAGGGTGATACTCCTCGAACTGCCTTTCTGCAGCTGTTATACTATCTCTAATTAATAATGCCACCCCCCCACCTCTTTTACCACCCTCCCTAATCTTATTGAAACATCTATAACCAGGGACCTCCAACAACCATTTCTGCCCCTCTTCTATCCAAGTTTCCGTGATGGCCACCACATCGTAGTCCCAAGTACCGATCCATGCCTTAAGTTCACCCACCTTATTCCTGATGCTTCTTGCGTTGAAGTATACACACTTCAACCCATCTCCGTGCCTGCAAGTACTCTCCTTTGTCAGTGTTCCCTTCTCCACTGCCTCATTACACGCTTTGGCGTCCTGAATATCGGCTACCTTAGTTGCTGGACTACAAATCCAGTTCCCATTCCCCTGCCAAATTAGTTTAAACCCTCCTGAAGAGTACTAGAAAACCTCCCTCCCAGGATATTGGTGCCCCTCTGGTTCAGATGCAACCCGTCCTGTTTGTACAGGTCCCACCTTCCCCAGAATGCGCTCCAATTATCCAAATACCTGAAGCCCTCCCTCCTACACCATTCCTGCAGCCACGTGTTCAACTGCACTCTCTCCCTATTCCTAGCCTCGCTATCACGTGGCACCGGCAACAAACCAGAGATGACAACTGTCTGTCCTGGCTTTTAACTTCCAGCCTAACTCCCTAAACTTGTTTATTATCTCCACACCCCTTTTCCTATCTACGTCGTTGGTACCACGACTTCTGGCTGCTCCCCCTCCCCCTTAAAGATCCTGAAGATACGATCCGAGGCATCCCTGGCCCTGGCACCCGGGAGGCAACATACCTTCCGGGAGTCTCGCTCGCGACCACAGAATCTCCTATCTATTGCCCTAACCATTGAATCTCCTACAACTATTGCTTTTCTATTCTCCCCCCCTTCCCTTCGGAGCCCCAGAGCCAGACTCAGTGCCAGAGACCTGGCCGCTAGGGCCTTCCCCCGGTAGTCATCCCCCCCAACAGCATCCAAAGCGGTATACTTGTTTTGAAGGGGAACGGCCACGAGGGATCCCTGCACTGTCTGCCTGTTTGTTTTTTTCCCCCTGACCGTAACCCAGCTATTCTTGTCCTGTACCTTGGGTGTGGTTACCTCCCTGTAACTCTTCTCAATCACCCCCTCTGCCTCCCGGATGATCCGAAGTTCATCCAGCTTCAGCTCCAGTTCCCTAACACGGTCTTTGAGGAGCTGAAGTTGGGTGCACTTCCCGCAGGTATAGTCAGATATATACAGGGAAATGAGACGAGGGGGAGATCATGGTGGATGAGCTGAAGGGAAAATGGGAAGAAGAGCTGGGGGAAGAGATCGAAGAGGGGCTGTGGGCAGATGCCCTATGCAGGGTAAACTCTTCATCCTCGTGTGCCAGGCTTAGCTTGATACAATTCAAGGTCTTGCACAGGGCGCACATGACCAGAGCAAGGCTCAGTAAATTTTTCGGGGTAGAGGATAGGTGCGGGAGATGCGCAAGAAGCCCAGCGAACCACACCCACATGTTTTTGTCATGCTCGGCACTGCATGGGTTCTGGGTGGGGGTGGCAAATGTGCTTTCTAAGGTGGTGGGGGTCCGGGTCGAACCAAGCTGGGGGTTGGCTATATTCGGGGTTGCAGAAGAGCCGGGAGTGCAGGAGGCGAGAGAGGCTGATGTTTTGGCCTTTGCGTCCCTAGTAGCCAGGCGAAGGATATTGTTAATGTGGAAGGAAGCTAAACCCCCAGGCGTGGAGGCCTGGATAAACGACATGGCAGGGTTCATAAAACTGGAACGGATAAAGTTTGCACTAAGAGGTTCGGCACAAGGGTTCACCAGGCGGTGGCAACCGTTCATTGACTATCTCGCAGAACGATAAAGGAACTGGGAAAGTAGCAGCAGCAACCCGGGGGGGGGGGGGGGGGGGGGGAGAAGGAGAGGAGGGCTCGGGGGGGTCCTCAGGGGAGTTTTTGTATGGATATTGTTACTTGGATATGTATATTGGCTTGTTTAATTTTATTATTTGGGAGAGTTAATATTATGTTATGGCAGTTGCCATTTAGTTTATATATATATTATTTATTTATTTGTTAAAAACGGTCACTATTATTTATATTGTTGTAAAAGGGAAAAATGTTTGTACTGTTTTGTTTGGCCGAAAAAATTTGAATAAAATATATTTAAAAAAAAGAATTCCCAACAACTGTGGCGCTGAGGACCCAGGTTCGAATCCCGGACTTGGGTCACTGCCCGTGTGGAGTTTGTACATTCTCCCTGTGTCTGCGTGAGGTTCACCCCCACAACACAAATATATGCAGGTTAGGTGGATTGGCCACGCTAAATTGCCCCTTAATTGGGTACTCTAAATTAAAGAAAAAGAAACCCCAACAACGCCTCAACTGCCTACGGAACTATAATTGGCATGTCTGCATCGACTCTCTCAAACTTCTGCAGGTGTGCCTTAGAGAGCATCCAATCCGGCTGCATTACAGCTTGGTATGGCAATTGCTCGGCCCAAGATCGCAAGAAACGGCAGTGTGGTGAACTCAGCCCGATGCATCACACAAGCTTGCCACCCTCCCATTGATTCTGTCTACACCTCCCGCTGCCTCAGGAAGGCAGACAGCATTGTCAGAGACCCCTCGCACTCATATATATATATATATATATATATATATAATTGTATTATAATTAACAATTTGTAATTGAGTAGCCCAAGACTTGGAGAAAGAGAATTGTGCAACGGTATTGTGCAATGGTATTTACTAACAAACTGTTAACCGTAACAAAGATTACACAGTCTGTTTTTTTTTGGCTGTTTCTACTGCAACTGATCCACAACACCGTAAGACATAGGCATGATGTATAGATGCCGCATTGGACTGGGGTGGGCACAGTAAGATGTCTTACAACACCAGGTTAAAGTCCAACAGGTTTGTTTGGAATCACTAGCTTTCAGAGCTCAACCGTTCCTCATACGTGAAGCTCTTCATTTCGATCATTCTTGTGAACCTCCTCCGGACCATTTCCAAGGCCAGAACATCCTTCCTTAGATACGGGGCCCAAACTGCTCACAATACTCCAAATGGGGTTTGACCGGAGCCTTATAAAGCCTCAGAAGTACATCCCTGCTCTTGTATTCTACATGAATGCTAACAGTGCATTTGTCTTCCTATATGCCGACTGAACCTGCACGTTAACCTTAACCTTAAAAAAATTGTGAAGGACTCCCAAGTCCCTTTGTGCTTGATTTCCGAAGCATCTCCCCATTTAGAAAATAGTCTATGCCTCCATTCCTGCCAAAGTGGATAACTTCACATTTTTTCACATTGTATTCCATCTGCCACTTCTTTGCCCACTCTCCTAGCCTGTAGCCTCCTTCTGCAGCCCCCCTGCTTCCTCAATACTACCTGTCCCTCTACATATCTTTGTATCATCTGCAAACTTAGCAACAGTGCCTTCAGTTCCTTCTTCCAGATCGTTAATCTATATTGTGAAAAGTTATGGTCCCAGCACTGACTCCTGAGGCACACCACTAGTCACCGGCTGCCACCCTGAAGAAGACCCCTTTATCCCCACTCCCTGCTTTCTGCCAGTCAGTCAGTCAATCCGAACACCATGCGCTCTTCAACTTTTTTTATTTTTATTCGCTCATGGTTTGTCGTAGGCTGTGTCAGCATTTATTGCCCATCCCAAATGACCCTTGAGGGGGCAGTCAAGAGTAAACCACATTGCTGTGGGTCTGGAATCACATATAGGCCAGACCAGGTAAGGATGGTAGATGTCCTTGCCTAAAGGGCATTAATGAACACAGATAGTTTTTTCCGACAATCGACAATGCCTTCATGGTCATCATTAGACTTTTTAATTCCAAATATTTTATTGAGTTTAAATTCCATAATCTGCCCAGATGGGATTCGAACCCAGGTCCCCAGATCATTATCCTGGGTCTCTGGATTACTAGTCCAGCGACAATACCACTATGCCACCTCCTGTTATTTAACAGTCCCTATGCGGCACCTTGTAAAGGCCTTATGGAAATCTAAATAAATCATGTCCACTGGTTCTCCTTTATCGAACTTCCTTGTTACTTAAAGAACTCTTAACAGATTTGTTCGACATGACCTCCCCTTAACTAAGTCGTGCTGACTCAATCCTATTTTATCATGCACTTCCAAGTATTCCGTGGTCTCATCTTTAATAATACTCTAAAATCTTACCAATGACCAAAGTCAAGCTAACCGGCCTATAATTTCCCGTCTTCTGCCTCCCTCCCTTCTTAAACGTGTGTGGCACATTAGCCACTTTCCAGTCCTCTGGGACCCTCCCTGCCTCCAGTGAATCCAGTAATGACACCACCAATGCTTCCACAATAATCTCAGCTATCTTTTAGAACTCTGGGGTGTAGTCCATCTGGTCTGATGTATTCCCCTTCAGTTTCCCAGAACCTTCTCCGTGATGGCCACTACACTCACCTGTGCCCCCTGATTCTCCTGGAGCTCTGGCATCCCACTGGTGTCTTCCACCTTGAAGACTTCAACTATTCAGTTCCTCCGCCATTTTTGTGTTTCCTATTATTACTTCTCCAACCTCATTTCCAGTGGTCCAATATCTATGTTTGCCTCTCTCTTCCCTTTTATATATTGAAAATAACTCTTCCTATCTTCTTTTGTATTACTAGCTAGCTTATACTCAGATTTCATCTTTGCCCCCTTATTGCTTTTTTAGTTGTCCTCTGCTCGTTTTTAAAGGCTTCCCATCCTCTGGCTTTTTCTTTTATGCTGCCCATGACTTCCCTCATCAGCCATGGATGCCTCGCCCTCCCCATAGCATGTTTCCTCCACCTTGGGATGAATTTCTGTTGTGCCTCCCGAATAACCTCCAAAAACTCCTGCTGCTGCTGTTCCAGTGTCATCCCTGCTAGGCTCCCTTTCCAATCAACTCTGGCCAGCTCCTCCCTCATGTCTTTGTAGTTAACCTGATTTAATTGTAATACTGTTACATCTGACTCCAGCTTCTCCCTCTCAAACTACAGGGTAAATTCTATCATATTGTGTTCGCTGCTCCCTAAGGATTCCTTCACCTTAAGTTCCCTAATCAAGTCTGCCTCATTACACATCACCAAATCCAGAATTGTCTGTTCCCTAGTAGGCTCTGTCACAAGCTGCTCCAAAAAAAATCTTAGACAATCCACAAATTCCTTTTCTTGGGATCCACGACCAACCTGATTTTCCCAGTCCACCTGCATATTGAAGTCCCCCATGATTATTGTAATATCTTTTTTATATGCCTCTTCTATCTCCCGATTTATTTTCTGCCCCACATCCTGACTACTGCTCAGGGGCCTGTACATGACTCCCATCAGGGTCTTTTTAACTTTGCGGCCCCTCAACTCTACCCACAAAGATTCTATGCCTTCTGATCCTATATCGCTCCTTGCTATTGATTTAACTTCATTCCTAACAAGGCAACCCCGCCCCTTTTGCCCATCTATCTGTCCTTTCGATGGGACACATGTCCTTGGATATTTATATCCCAGCCCTGATCCCCTTGCAGCCATGTCTCTGTGATGCCTACATCGTACCGGCCAATTTTAATGTGCGCAACAAGCTCATTTACCTTGCTTCGCATACTCTCCGCATTTAGGTACAACACCCTCAATCCTGCATTGACCACCTCCCTTCTCATACTTGTCACCATTTTTCCTCGGCCTGAGGGTGATGCTGTTCTCTTATTTTTGTTCTCCATTTCCCCATCAGTTATTACACCTTCTAAACTAACGCTCTTGTTCTCACCCCCCCCCCCCCCCCCCTCCCCTGCCTTACTAGTTTAAATCCTCCGGAGTGACTCTAGCAAACCTCCCTGCCAGGACATTGTGCTCCTCCAGTTTAGATGCAATCCATCCTTCTTGTACAGGTCCCACCTGCCCCAGAAGAGATCCCAATGGTCCATAAATCTGAAACTCTTCCCTCCTACACCCATCAGTTTAGCCACGTATTGTAGCCACCTGGGTTGGTCAATTCCCGATGTAAAATGGAGAACAGCAAAGGCTGAAGGGAAATTCAGCCAACGCAGGCAGAAACTAGCAGGTGCAAGTTTACTGTGTATTAAACTCTGCAAAAGCCCTGACAGCTTCGATACCAGCAACCATCTGCACAATAATGTAGCGGCCATCTACATACTAATGAGCGATCCCCGGGAACAATCAAAACATTTAAGGTAAACAAAGCAAAGCCAGACTCCTCGGCGCCAGCAGGAGCCAAGACAAAAGAGGTTAACGGACACTTAAAGACCGCCCATCGATCAGGGAACCGCTCCAGTATTGGAGAAATCGAACCAAGCGATTGGAACAAAGTCCAATCACTTGAAACCAGGTACGGGGGCCGCCCTGAAAGGCGGGAAGCCCCTGGGGACCATAAAGCAAAGCCCCCAAGTTCAAATAGTCCTTCTTGACAGGGTCACCCAGCAACGCGAACCAACCCTTGACAGTGACCTGTTCAGCTGCCGCCAAAGAACGTAAGTCTCAAGTCAACGCACGCTACGAGATAGGCGCTCCTAGCTACCAATCCATACCAGCTTTTGAATCCCGCAGACTCAGAACCCGAACAAAAGGCCATTTGTTCCCCTGACCTGGTGGGCCAGTCCGAAGCTAAGTATAGGCCTGTTAGTTGTAGAAATAGCTTAGAGAGTAGAGTTTGTACATGAGTAGATTTGACTGTGTGTAAATAAATGTGCTTTGATTTGAATCTTACTAATTGGTGTATTGAGTTATTGATCATTACTTCAACTTGAACCTCGTGGCGGTATCATAAAGATACCTGGCGACTCTAGAGCAAAGGTTATAAAACAGAGCCAATTGAACCAACCAAAAGTTAGCAACAGTATGTAGCTGCACTATCCTCCTATTTCTAGCCTCATTGGCTTGTGGCACAGGGAGTAATCCTGAGATTACAACCAGAGCTGTCCTGCTTTTTAGCCTACTGCCCAACTATCTGAACTCCTTCTGCAGGACCTCAGTGCTGCTCCTGCCTATGTCGTTAGTACCTCTGAGTACTACGACCGTTGGCTGTTCACCCTCCCCCTTCAGGATGTTCTGTGTTCGTTCAGAGACATCCTTGCCCCTGGCACCAGGGAGGCAACATACCATTCTGGAGTCTATTACATGTCCACAGAAGCACCGATCTGTGCCACTTACTACAGAATCCCCTATACCTATCACTCTCCTGCACTTTGCCCTCCCCTGGTGAGCAACAGAGCCAGTTGTGGTGCCACTGTTCTGGCTGCTGTTGTTTTCTCCTGATAGACAATCCCCCCAGCAGTATCCAAAATGGTATATTTGTGAGAGAGGGGGACAGCCATAGGGAATTCCTGCACGGACTGCCTACCCTTACTAGCAGTCACCCATCTGTCTGCCTGCACCTTGGATGTGACCACGTCTCTATAACTTCTATCTATAACGCTTTCCGCCACCTGCATACTTCTAAGTGCACCCAACTGCTGCTCCAACTGAACCACGTGGTCTGGGAGGAGCTGCCATTGGTTACACTTCCTGCAGATGTAGTCGATCAGAACGCTGGAAGCATCACAGATCTCCCACATCTTACAGTTAGAGCACTGCATCCTGCTGAGCAGGGTTAAGCACTAGTTAATTCATTTAAAATAAATACTTAAATTGTTGTTAGATTTAATTACAATTAACTATATGGTCCCTGGAGGTAGATTTTTACTGTGAAATGAAATGCTAAATACTAATCTCTGCCCTCAGGTTTAGTTACTCCTCTAACTAGTTAATTAATTAGGTTTTTTCAATTCCGCCTCCCCAAATTTAACAGATTCCCTCCCAGCCAATCAGGTCAGCTTTACTGTGTCGTGCATCTCAGTCTCACTATTCTCCCCCCCCCCCCCCTCCCTCCTCCCCACAATTTGAAAACACCGGAAAGAGACACAGACACAAAAGTACCACTTACCTTCCAACACTGTCCACCATATTTCTCCTGCTCAGCTCTGCTCGTGATATAAAGAACTTATTTGTCTTACCCGCTACTCACCAATTAGCTCTCTCCCTTGTAGTCGTCTGCAGCAGGGCAAGGCCACTCACTGGAAATTTGAGTGTAACAAATCAAGGGATAAAAAGCACCTCCTCCCATACAGCCTCGGATTCCCACTTAGCTTCAAATTCCCAGCTCCCAAACTCACTCTTCGATTTGTCTCACTCTGGATGTATCCTCTCTGTCTTGCAGGGAGTGATTATCTACAAAAACCATAGTTTAGTTTTGCATATTTTCTGCTTATTCTAGAAGGTAGAGCAAATTATTTCTCCGATAAGAACATTGAGGCCAGAATCAGGTAATGATCAGCTTGATGGTTGTCAATGTGATGATACAAGAATTGCTTCAACAATTCTTCCCACAGTAACAGATGAAGGGTGATCTTCCACTTGATGACTGTCACTGGAGAAGTGAAAATGCAATGGATATGGACCCAAAGACACAGTCCAACTCAGACAATCCAACAAAGTGAAGTCTCTTACTTTCAAACCACCCCCAAAAAGTGAAAATGTTTAGGATTACTTTTAATTTAAGCATTTTTCAAATGTATTTAACTGCCGGATATCCTGCATCATTGCTGTTAGTAAATCTGGCATACAAGGTTTTACAATGTCAACAATCCTATATCATCTAATACACAATATACTATTTTGCTGCTCAGGTGGACCTGTACTATAATTTTAAGATCACAAGTGGAACAACATAAATAGACAGATCACAAAGTTAACTGCCACTGATTAAGAGTTTTGCAGATTGGTGGTTGCTTGTAGATTTATACTCCTAGGTCAGAAGAAATGAATAAAGATATATGTATAACTCTTATGACATGATGAACACATGCTAGTTTTAAGGTTTATATTTATATGATTCTACATCCAACTGATAGTGGATTTTAAATAATGAATTACCAAAGAGTTTACTTTTAATTATTGTATTCACAAGAACATGCAATAAATTGTTAAAACTGTTGCAAGTGAAAGACAATGCTGCTTTACCATAATACACATCATAATGTATATCAATGCTTAATCTTGGTGTGGACTGAACTGATGAACCCAAAGAAAGGAAGTCTTATGGAGGACGAAGGAATGATGTAGATATTAAATGTATAGTTCGCCTCAGTTTGTATGGAAGAATGAAATAGAAGGCATGTTGTTAACAACAGAAATGGACATAGCACCGGAAAGTTGGTAGAACTCAAAGTGGTAAAGGTAGCAAGCATCTAAGAACACTCAGTGAAGCGAGAGGGTAAATAACAAAGGTTCTTATCACAGTCTTTCAAATATCCTTGAATATGGAATCTATGCCAGAGACTGCTAAAGAACAGAAAATTTACAAGTGATTGATAAATGTCTTTTGTACTGGAAGAATGTACACGATGACACCCTCCAGCTATCCGTATTTGGGTCACAGATATTATAGAAATTATTTGGACTTGCATATGAAGAAGGCACAATCTTTTTTAAATTGCCAACAGCACAATTAGGTGTTGTAAAATAAATACAAATCAAGAAAAGTCTCAATGTGTGGGTACTCAATCAAAATGTGAATGGATTCTGCACAAACACCAATTAGCATGGATACAGTGAAGCACTTTCAGACAACTGTTAGCCGATGCACATTGTAGGTCATCCATTTTTGGCAACGATTAATACTCGAGACCAGGCTAGGTAACTAATATCCCCACAGGGAAGAATGTTATAACATCTAAGTTACCTTGTCTTATCTTTAAATTACTAAGCTAGATGCCCAGTTTACAAAAAGTAACATCAGTTAAGGTATTTAATTTTAAAACAGTCACCTAATTAAATAGTTGCTCTGAGAAGAATGGAAGAGTTTATATTTTGCCATGTACACAGCTGATTGGAGGCAGCGGTATAGTTATTTTTATTGAATACAACATTTTAAGACGAATGACACAAAATAGACTGTGCAAGTGGCTCTTAATATGCAAACTTTATCTATATGGCTATCAGTCACAAATAACTTAAGGAAACCCAGAAGATAACACCATGAGGGCCTTTTTCCTCGGATATTGATGTCTAGCACGAGGGGACATAGCTTTAAATTGAGGGGAGATAGATATAAGACAAATGTCAGAGGTAGGTCCTTTACTCAGAGAGTAGTAAGGGCGTGGAATGCCCTGCCTGCAACAGTAGTGGACTCGCCAACACGAAGGACATTCAAGTGGTCATTGGATAGACATATGGACAATAAGGGAATAGTGTAGATGGGCTTTAGAGTGGTTTCACAGGTCGGTGCAACATTGAGGGCCGAAGGGCATGTACTGCGCTGTAATGTTCTATGTAGATCCTTTGAGATTTGATCGCCAGAATCTGCTGAGTGAGGGCAGTACGATGGATTTGGCAACCCTGGATTGGAGAAGAAATCTGCATCAAATATATTTCACTTCGCTACACAGTAACCCCTACAAGTACCCTAATGAATACATGAGATGACAAAAAGGACTTATCTCAGCTCTGGTACCACACCATGGAATTGTCTGCTGATCATGTTAAACGCATGAGAATTTATTTATTTTAAAAATATTAAGTGTTCTGGGCAGCAATTTCCAGTTGAGAAGGCAGACATTTGTCAACGTTACTTTTTGATCAGTGCTGGAAATGACATTAGAATAGTCTCATGGGTTACTTAAATGCTATTTTTTTTTATCTTGTGAGAAAGCAACTGAACAACTGTCTGGCCCCACCTCAACAACTGCTCCCCTTATCTTAAAACAGTAATGTTATAAATGAACTCAGATGAACATTCAATGTCTCTTCATGGATTATGATTAAAGTATCATAGAACAAAATTCTAAAATTAAACTTCTTGAAAAAGTTTCCATTTCACACAAATTTCCTCCCCATGAATCCTGAAGATGCTGACTCCTTGCTGCAGTACAGATTCAGAGGCACCAGTTATCCTTCAGAACCCGACCCATGCAGGCAGTAGGCATAGGTCTGCTGTGATGATAAGAAATTTGGTAAACAAAGTGCTGGTGTGTGGAAGGGGAAATCACAGCCAAGCTGATTCTTATCCAAATTCTACAACTCTTCCATCAAGGATCACCGGATTGCAGTCAAAAGTAGGAACACAGATTGAGTTTCTCCGGTTTAAAAAAAGGCGTGCTCAACTTGACTAATATTACCTGCCATCACCATGGCCAAGATCAGCTACCTCAAAATTGAAGATGGCCTTCAATCTGTTGGGTTTAGCTAAACATTCGATAAGTTGACTGCAATATACGGCCACTTAATGTTCTGAACGACACAGCTGAAAGAATATTTTCCGGACGGCCACTTATTGTTCTGAACTACATATTATGGGCCAGGGTGTAGAGAACCACAAAGTGTATCATGGAGTTCACCTGACCCACAACTTTTAATAGATTGTGGTATGGGGAGCTCACGGCCCACTCTACAGGTGTGGTACAGCAGAAATGGAAAAGTATTTTTTAAAGCAAAACAATGTTTATTCTATTAACTCAAGTTAACCTTTTTAAAACAAACGGTGAACATCTTAGCAACCATTAATTCAAATACAACTCCCAAAGAATACAACACAAAGTAATTTGTACGCTGTCCTTTTAACATTTAGAAGACTTACAAAAACATAACCTTTAAAAGCACATTAGGTTAAAGTCACTACTCAGAACATTTATAATTCTGAATTCACCAAATGATCAAGAGACAGTCTTTTCATGGCAGAGAGAACAGCAGTACAGCTGCTTTGTCTAGCTTCAGCTCCAACACTGAAAACGAAACCAAAAAGGCACAGACACACCCAAACTTTTCTCAAAGTGAAACTAAAAAGCAGTGCCAGAGCTCAGCTCTACCCACACTCTGACATCACTGCAGTAACATGAGCAGTCAAACATTTCTTAAAGCGACATTCTCATGACCTACACAGCTGAAAGAATATTTTGCCGGTGTAGAAATTGCTTCACACGGACAGTATACTCACAAATGCATCCTTAAATACATGGTTTCAAACAAAGCAAACTAATATAATTTAATCATTTTTTGTACATTAATGTATGTGACTTACTATACAGCAAATGAGTATTTAAACCGCCATTATTGGTACCAAAATAAATCCGCGAATTCAACATTCTTACAAAGGACCACTCCATCATGAATTTCCATTTCCTCTCCAAACTGCATAAATGCGTCACTTCCTAAATCCATTCCCATTTCTCATACAATTCTATGTTAAGACCTTTCAATCTGGTTTCTACCTAGTCACAGAATGCCCTCAGAGTTACCTTTTGCATTCATGCATTTCCCTCCTTGACCTCCTTATAGGCATTCATGCATTTCCCTCCTTGACTCCCTATAGGCTTTGACAATGATAAGTCCATTCTTCTTCAAAGTCTATTCTTCGTTAACCAGCTCAGTAATATTGCTTTTGTTTGGTTTCACTCCTATCTAATTATAGCTACAGAATCTCCAGAAATGGCATTTCTTTCCACCCAAACATTATCTCTAGTCTCCTAATAATCTATCCTTGGCCCTTTCCTCATCTACTTACTGCCCCTTGACAATAAAATCCAAAAACATATGCGGTTAGCTTCCACAGGAAGTATAGGCGCTGTTGTGCTTTCTTGGTGGTAGCGTCGACATGGGTGGACCAGGACAGATTTTTGCACATCTCCAAAAATCTGTCCTGGTCCACCCATGTCGACGCTACCACCAAGAAAGCACAATAGTGCTTATACTTCCTCAGGAAACTGAGGAAATTTGGCATGTCCACATTAACCTTTACCAACTTTTACAGATGCACCATAGAAAGCATCCTATCGGGCTGCATCACAGCCTGGTATGGCAACTGCTCGGCCCAGGACCGCAAGAAACTTCAGAGAGTCGTGAGCACCGCCCAGTCCATCACACGAACCTGCCTCCCATCCATTGACTCCATCTACACCTCCCGCTGCCTGGGGAAAGCGGGCAGCATAATCAAAGATCCCTTCCACCCGGCTTACTCACTCTTCCAACTTCTTCCATCGGGCAGGAGATACAGAAGTCTGAGAACACGCACGAACAGACTCAAAAACAGCTTCTTCCCCACTGTCACCAGACTCCTAAATGACCCTCTTATGGACTGACCTCATTAACACTACACCCTGTATGCTTCATCTGATGCCAGTGCTTATGTAGTTACATTGTTGTGTTGCCCTATTATGTATTTTCTTTTCTTCCCATGTATTTAATGATCTGTTGAGCTGCTCGCAGAAAAATACTTTTCACTGTACCTCGGTACACGTGACAATAAACAAATCCAATCCAATCGTACATTAAAACATCCAGCACTAACTTTCTTGATGTTCTGTCACCCCTCCATTCCCAAACACTGTCGATGCCAGTGTTTTTCAAACTATTTTCCCCCGGGACCCACTTTAATCAACTGGCGGAACTTCGGGACCCAATGTTCGTGACTTATGCCGGCTGCTGTTAGTGACCCACGCCGGCCGACCTTTGCGACACACCATTATTGTGACAGGTGAGCCTGCTTGGTCCTCATGATCTCACTTGCTTTGTCATTCAATGCTACATACATTGAAGATTTTAAACTTTCATTTGCCAGTACTTCCATGCATCTCACACACATGAGTTTTGCATCCTGATTTGCATTGGGACAATTAAAGCCATACCTCAAGAAATCATCTTTATACGTCTTTGTTCCAGAGTTCAGTTTCTTCTTAATGGGTTATTCAGCAGAGGCCCTGGAGCTCTGTATACAGCTCACATCAGCACTGCTTTTTCATGCCATGGACTCTCCTAAGAAGCTCTCTCCAGCAGATTCAGTTGTGAGATCCTGGCCTGTTTGTGTCTCTGGTCCTCTCTTCCTTATTACAAAATAATCCATCTTCAGTTCTTCACACAGTCCTGTTGCTTGCGTGTTGGCAGCTACCAAATGGAAGAATCTCTCCTCCATGATTTTGTGCCCAAAGCACGGATGTACAGGGTGCGTGGCATCATTGTACATACTGAGCGTATGACATTCTCTCTGCCGCTGGCGGAAAGACTCCGTTGTTCATATTTAAAAGCCTGTCATGGCCAGCATTCTTTTTTATTTTGACTTTGAAACTTTAATTCCAATACCTGATTTTTCCAAGTTTACGATTTTGTACTACTGAAAATGAAACAATTTCAGTTGAACATGCACATCCTTACATTAACACGCAAACTTTGTTTTAAATATATATCCATTTCTTTAGAAATTTAAACAAGTATAGAAAAAAGTACAATCTTGTTTTTAACTTTACAAACTATGACTTTAGACGAGATGAGGTAACTTGCCAAACACACACAATGTCACAATATTTATTATTGGTTCCACTGCATTGCATGCACTCTCCAAACATCCAAGTCAGCTCCTTCTCCATTCTCACCAAAAGCACTGACTTCCTGGTTTCCAGAGAGTGGCGACACAAAGTAACGACTGTCGGTTTCGTCCAGTGTTGACATGTGTCAGCTGTATTGACTGGCCTCGTTTGATCAGTATTCCTGGCTGACAAACCTGGCCTGGCTTCCCTCGCACTGTTCAGTAGCTGCATCCACCCGTCACAGACCGCTGACCACTTCCTGCCCAGTACTTCACGTCATGGGAGTGCAAGCGAACCTTGTGCCGGCCGTTAAACAGCTTGACCATGGAGCCGCAGGTCGCATGCTGAACGGTAGCGGGGTCGAGCCGAACAGTGCACAGAGGACATGCACTAGAGCGGAGCTCCAAGTTGGGGCCACTATTGTTAGCATTGCGCGTTCACGTGGGCGCCCATCAGCTCCCTACCCTCCCAACCCCACATGTGCACGGTGACCAGCACACAGCCCAGCCTTGCACCGCTCTGCCCCCTCAAACTCCAAAACCAATAGCGGACTGCCCGCGGCTGGCAATCTTAAAAGCCAGTCACGGCCATTGGGAACGTCTTCCCACGTTCGGGAACACTACAACCCATCACTCCACAACGCTCCCGACACCCGTCCGCGGGTCATGAAAAGCCTGGCCTTTGTGGCTAGGCTCCTTGTCTAACATTCAGTGCTGAATGCAATGCGATTTCCTCCGATTCAACATTGGGAAGACCCAAGGTACGGTTTTCAGCTCCTGCCACAAACTCCATAGTCTGTTATTTGTTTCATCTCCCTTCTCATCCAGCATGGCATGTAGAACAATTTCATTCACAGCTGCAATATTTTAAATATGATCCCGAAACACAACTACCTACTTCCATCACTGACATCCCACCTTTGTCCTGGCCTCGGCACACATACTGTGACCTACGGATTAGCAACAATGTCTTGTGGATAGCCTTCTGCCCTACATACTCTTTTGCTCACAATCTCCAGCTCATTCAAAACTCTGCTTCCCATATCTTAGCCCACAAGAAGTCCCTATTGACTATATGAACAGAGACTGGTTTCCTGTCCCCAAATATCTTCAATTTAAAATTTTGCTCAAATCCCTTCATGACTCTGCCCATCACTATCACTGCAAGCTGCTCTCGCCCTTTGTCCTCCTAAAGTCTCTACACCTCTGACTGCCTTTCTGTTTGCCCTTCCCCCTTTTACTTCACTTCCTCAGCCCAATATTGTGGAATTGGCTTCCTAAACCCATTCCCTCTTCTTAAATCCTACCCGTTGACTAAGAATAGATAGACTTGATGGCCGGTGCAGACCCAACGGGCCAAAGGACCTCTGTGTGCTGTAAAACTCTTATGACATTCCCTGTCTTAAAGCCTACCTCAATGCCCACGTTTTTGATAACCCCTAATATCTATTTTTTAAAAAAAATAGTACCCAATTCATTCTCTCCAATTAAGGGGCAATTTAGCATGGTCAATTCACCTACCCTGCACATTTTTGGGTTGTGGGGGTGAAACCCATGTAAACATGGAGAAACTCCACACGGACAATGACCCAGGGCCGGGAACAAACCTGGGACCTTGGTGAATGAGGCAGCAGTGCTAACCACTGTGCCGCCATGCTGCCCCTACCCCTAATATCTATATGTCTAATTTCCTATGTATCTGCTTCCACCCCCTTTTCAGGTAATGAGTTATAGCTGGGGACTTAAGCAAAGCTCAATGTAAGTAGGACGGTCAGCATGGTTTTATGAAAGGAAAATCAGGTTTACCTAATTTACTAGAATTCTTTGCTGTGGATGGAAGGGAGCGAGCAGATGTACTGTACTTGGATTTTCAGAAACCATTTGAAAAGGTGCCGTATCAAAGGTTATTACGTAAAATAAAAGCTCATCGCAAAGGGGGTAACATATTAGCATGGATAGAAGATTGACTAGCTAGTAGAAAACAGTGTGTGCACAAATGGGTCTTTGTCTGAAAGGCAGGATGTGATGAGTGAAGTCCCACAGGAGTCTGTGCTGGGGCCTTAATCTTTTACAATTTACATCAATGACTTATATGAGGGGAGCAAAGGCATGCTATCTAGATGACACAAAAGTAGGTAGGAAAGTATGTTGTGAAGAAGACATATGGATAGGTTTAATGAGTGGGCAAAAATCCAGCAGATCGAGTATAATGTGGGAAAGTGTGAAGTTGTTCACATTGGCAGGAAGAATAAAAAGATAGGGTATTACTTAAATGGCGAATGACTACAGAGCACAGGTGTTCTTGGTCATGCATCACAAAAAATTAGTACATAGGTGCAGCATGTAATCAAGAAGGCTAATAGAATGCTATCCTTCATTACAAGAGGAAGTGAACATAAATATATGGATGTTCTACTTCATAAATATATTGGATATTCGTGAGACTGCATCTCCAGTGCACAGTTTTGGTCTCTTTATTTAAGGAAGGATGTAAGTGCATTGGAGGCAGTTGAGAGGTTTACTTGATTGATACCTGGAATAAGCGGGTTGTCTTGTGAGGCTACGTTGGAAATGCTGGGCTTGTTTATACTGGAGTTTAGAAGAGTGAGGGGTGACTTGATTGAAGTATATATGATCCTGAACAGCATTGCCAATGTGGGCATTAAGGGTCATGTGACTTTGGAACTCTCCGCCTCGAAGGTGGCGGAAGTGTGTCACTGAATATTTTTAAGGCAGTGGTCGATAAATTCTTGTCAGGCAAGGGAATCCAAAGTTTTTGGGCAGGGGAAGATCAGCCATGATCTTGTTGAATGGCAAAGCAGGCTAGAGGGGCCGAATGGCTGCCTTCTACTCCTATTTCGGATGTTTTTTTTAAATGTAAAGTACCCAATTCATTTTATTTCCAATTAAGGGCAATTTAGTGTGATCAATATACCTACCCTGCAAATCTCTGCGTTGTGAGGATGAGACCCATGCAGACACAGGGAGAATGTGCAAACTCCACACGGACAGTGACCCGGGGCCAGGATTGAATCCGGGTCCTCGGCACTGTGAGACAGCAGTGCTAACTACTGTGCCACCTATTTTGTAAGTATTCTTGATCATCAGAACTTACTGCATCAAATAAATTCTCATTTTTCTTTGTCAATTATTTTAAATGTTATCAACCCCTCCCCCGGCCAGTGACTAGTTTCTCCCTATCCACTCTTATCAAAATCCTATTAGAATTTTAAATACCTACTCAAATCTCCCCTTCCGAGCTTCAAGAACAACAATTTCAGATTTACTAGTGTAACCGAATTTCCTCATTCCTTGTACAATTTTAGATCACGGCTGTTCTGGTTGTGGTCTCAGCTCCACTTTAACAAAAAACAAACTTGAATAAATTTATCAAGACCCAATCTCCACTAAATTCTGCGTAAAAGAATTCCACATGACCCTCAGAAAAAGATTTCTCCTCATTTCGGCCTTAAAAAGGAGGCCACACATTTTACTTCGTCACCGTCTCAAAAAGGAAAACGCATTCTTAAAATATGTCCCAGACTTCTATTTTCTCCCACAAGAGGAAACATCCGTGTGGGCAGCACGGTAGCATTGTGGATAGCACAATTGCTTCACAGCTCCAGGGTCCCAGGTTCGGTTCCGGCTTGGGTTACTGTCTGTGCGGAGTCTGCACATCCTCCCCGTGTGTGCGTGGGTTTCCTCTGGGTGCTCTGGTTTCCTCCCACAGTCCAAAGATGTGCAGGTTAGGTGGATTGGCTATGATAAATTGCCCTTGGAGTCCAAAATTGCCCTTAGTGTTGGGTGGGGTTACTGGGATAGGGTGGAGGTGTTGACCTTGGGTAGGGGGCTCTTTCCAACAGCCAGTGCAGACTCGATGGGCCAAATGGCCTCCTTCTGCACTGTAAATTCTATGATAATCCTCCATATCCACCTTATACAGTCCTCTCAAGATCTTTTACGTTTCAATAAGATCATCTCTCATTCATCTAAACTTCAATGGGTTTTGGCCCAACCGGTTCAACCTTTCTTCATAAAATAAGCCCCTGATCCCAAGAATGAGTAAAGTGAACCTTCTCTGTATTGTTTCTAAAGCAATTATATATATTTTTGAAAAGGAGACCAAAAGTGCACACAGTACTCCAAATGTGATCTCACCAAGGCCCTGTACATCTGCAGTAAATCTTCCCCACTTTTATATTTCATTACACTTGCAATAAAAAACATTTTTCATGTGTCTTCCTAATCACTTGCTGTAGCTGCATACTAACTTTACGTGATTAATATACCAGGACACCCAGATTCCCCTCTCTCTCCATTTAAATAATATACTTTTCTATTCTTCCTGCCAAAATGCACAATTTCACATATACCCATGTTATAGTCCATCTGCCAATTTTTTTGCCAATTGACCTGTCTTCAGACTCTCCACCTCCTCTTGACAATTTAGTTTCTTACCTAGCTTGGTATCATCAGCAAATTTAGCAATCATACAATCGGTCCCTTGGATTTGGGTTTGTCACGTCTACCGAGGTACAGTGAAAAGTATTGTTCTGCGTACAGTCCTGTTCTGCATACAGTCCAGACAAATCATTCCATACATGAAAAACATAGGACATACGATAAACACACAAATGTAAACACATAGACATCGGGTGAAGCATAAGGACTGCTCAGGAGAGAAGATGTGTGGAGAGATCAGTTCAATCCATTCGAGGGTCATTCAGGAATCTGGTAACAGTAGGGAAGAATCTGTTTTTGAATCTGTTAGTGCTTTTTCTCAGATTTTTGTATCTCCTGCCACTGATATAGATTGTAAATAGTTAAGGACCCAGCACTGATCCCTGTGACAATTCACCAGTTACAGCTTGTCAGTTCAAAAAAGATCAATTTATCTCTACTCTCCTTCCTGTTAGCTAACCAACATTTCCCCCATGCTACATTACATCTCCTAAACATGGATTCAGTAAATGTATAAATCACCAGTACAAATTAAAATATTTTAACTTGATTCTATGACTCCTTACAATACATTGAAATGTATCAATATGTGCTAATAAAGCAGAAATTGTAAAGCTGTATTATTTTTGATTAGTTTCGACTCAATACAAGGCTATCTTTTTGTCAATTCTTCATCAGAAATTTGTGCTTACAACTTTAAAAACGCAAATGATCCAAAAGTTTCGAAACTGTTTTACTATTAGGATTTGTCCAAGTTTTAGTCTTATCTCCTTGAGGCTGTGCTAAATTTCATTTGAAACGTTTAGGGACTTTCCATAGGTTAAAGGGGTTATGCAAATAGTAGTTATTACTAGCAAAAAAACTTAAGTCGTGTCGATATTATTGAATGAACATTCAACTCCCTCAGAAATAAATCTATCCAACAACATTTGCGGACTTCAATCAGAAATCAAAACATTAGAAATTGGAGCATCACTGAACTCTTGAACAAAACATCCCGAGTACTTCAGATCAAATACTAATTTTGTCTTAAATACGCAACCCCAAGTATTTAACCATCGATCCATACACAATAAAATCCACTGGTACGGGGATATCCGCTTGCGCGTCTGTAGCATCCACTAACGATGACAATCGTCTGGGATTTCCCTTTCAACTTTTTTTTAGTAGAACTCGACTCAAACGCAAGCGACTAAATTTAGGAGTGCCCACAACTGCTTCACACCAATTTGCTCACGTTAAAAAAAAAAATCACTAAAACCGGACGACTAAAGAAGGAAAGCCGCCTCCTCTCTCTCACACACACACAATATTTTCATCAGGCGAGGGCCACCTCCTTCCTTTTTTTTTTCTCCAACAACAAAAATAGGAAACAGTCGCGATCTTCGTCGGGCGGAGTCCGTGTCCTTCAAACGAAAACCCAGCCGGAAACGGCGACGAATCAAAAATAAAACTGCGTGTTAAAGAATAATAAACCATCTTCGTTTAGATACGAATTCGAGGAGAAAAGTTTAGAGGGGAAAGGCAAACGTCCTCCCCGTCGTCGCTGGGCGCCGCCATTTTGTGTGCGGAGTCCGGGCCGAGAGTGCGGCGGGGGGAGGGGTGGAAGAGAGGTTGTTGGCTTGCCGGGGGGGGGGGGGGGGGATGTCGTGTAATGGTTGAATAGGGGCACCCCCTCCCGGGGCCCAGGCTGTGGTGGCCGGTTTGGTTGAGACGAGGCGCTATTGTTTCGCTTCTCCGAGGGAGGTTCGAGCCGCCGCTGCTCCTGTTTGGTGCCTCGGCCGCCGCCAGCAGCAGCACCAGCACCTCTGCTGTGTGTGTGTGTTTTTTTTTTATGTCTCTCTCCCCTAATATATAGATATGTGTGTGTGAGTTTATGTTAAGCCGAGCGACTGCATGGAGCCGCTCACAACACTGCAGCCCGTCTGAAAACAAGACTTACACCACAAATACACACATTTATATTTAAAAACCACATACAACAGAGAAAAATATGTAAGTTTTTTTTCTTTTTTTCTGGTTGGAGGAGAGATCGAAAAGAGTGCAGTGAGTGAGTAAAAGCGAGCCTTTGCTTTTTTTTTTCCCACCTCTCTCTCTCTCTTTACCCCCTTAAACTTTCGCACTCGCTTCATCAATGAGTGAGCCGCGGCGGACCGGCTCTCCTCTCAGATATTGAATAAGTTTCCAGAGGTTATTATTTTTTTAACACCTCCTCCCCTCCGCTCTCCTCACTCTTTCTCTCTCACATACACAACAATAACAACAATGAAAAAGATGGCAAATTCGACGGGGAAAATGCAGCCTTCAGACCCGAGGAGAAAGAGGCAGGCGTTCCTGGAGGAGCTGCGGCAGTTTCACCACAACAGAGGGTAAGGAACTAGGGGTGGATTTTAAACCGGGGAGGGATAAAACTTTGGGCACTTTCCTGAAGAGGAGGAGAGGGGTCTGATTTATTATTCTTGTTCAGGACGCCTTTTAAGAAGATCCCAATTGTGTGTGGTAAGGAGCTGGATCTTCACACTCTCTACACCAGAGTCACCAGCCTCGGAGGATTCGCCAAGGTGAATATATTTATCACATGCCCTCTCTCCTTTTCTTTAAAAAAATGTTGAAATCCCCGGGTGGAAAACTTTGTTGGGAGAGCTGTTAATTTTGTCTTGAGATAGAAAGAGGGTTTTGTTGTGTGTTTTGTGTGGCAGGAACTGTAAATGGCAGTTGTTGGATGCCTGTCTGTCTGGCCTGCTGTTGTTGCTGCCGCTTCACTGCGCGCACTTGAGCCAAGTCAAAATTAGCGGGCATGCTTAACATCGATAATCGTGAGTGTGCCTGGGGTAGGAAATGCTCTTCAGGGGACCGGCTCGCACCATTCGTTTGCCTTTTTACTCGTCGCGTCGGATGAGACGGACTTCTTCGCTGTGTCAGGCTTCGTGATTCGGGGGGAAAACCGTAGGCCTCGCATAGGCCCATAAGATGGCTAGGAGGGTGAAAATATTAACGTTTTCAACCTTTTTGTTGCCCGATGAAACTAGGAAAGTACTCAAGTTTTTTTTTTGCGCTTTAGCTGATGCTGACTTCTTTTTTTCAAAAGGCAGCGCATGTCGTGTTGTTAAAGCGGGCGACTGAACAGATGGTATATTTTGATATCTGATGATATGTCTGCATATTAATCGGGGTTATTGCTTTTTTTTGCTGCTGCAGGTGACTGACAAGAACAAATGGTCACAGATAACGGAAGAGTTAAACTTTCCAAAAGGTTGCCCCAATGCAGCGTTTGCCTTAAAACAATATTACTTACGGTAAGATTTATCCTGTACATTTATTAAATTTAATACACGCTGTATCTGTTGAGAGTTGGGGCAAGAGTTAGTTTCAAACTCTGAAAATACGAATATAATTGCAAACGTTCCTCTGTAAAAGTGAGAGACTTATTGTTGCATTTTTAAAAACGAAGTAATAGTGCTGTTTAGGTTATTGAAATTGCTTAAACTGTGGCTTCGTTTTTGGATTTTGTTCCAGTATTTTGGAAAGTAAATTTTTAAAAAGTATTGAACTTGCAGTTCAAAATAGTGTACAGGTGTGACCCACTTTTATGGAATAGTTTACAGTTGAGGAGTTCTGCAGCATTTACAGCCCTACAGAAACTACCTGGAAGGAAGTAGCATAATTGTTTACATGAAAAATCGCAGGTGTTTTGTGTTGGCCAATTTTGTTGCCAAAACTGACTTTTTAAATGCCCATGTGATATTATGGCACTGTACTTTAATTGTTTTCAATTTTTCATCAAAATAAACTTCAGAAATATTTCCACAGAGAGCTTGATATTGTAAGTACAGTATGTGGCCTATTTGATTTTTTTTTTGTGCAAATTTTACTTTGTAACTCTTATTCAAAATAATGCAGCCAGTTTTGTGTGAAGACCTATATTTTGCAAACTGGGTGAAAATGGTGCAGCATGTTGGTCTTGTTTTGTCCCAATGTTTTTATTTCCTTCTTATGTGATAAAGGATGATTATTGCCCTGTCTTTAAATTATGGAAGTGAAATAATTCAATAATAGATTCACTGATCGGTTACTGTTTTGTGGTCAAATATCTTGCAAAGTATTTTTCTTGCATATTAGAATTGATGGGCAGTTTGTGGGTAAAAATGGGGTGAAGGGAGCAAGTTCTGTTTGAAGGTGTGAATAGATGTTATTCTTTGGAAGTACTTAAATTCAGGAGTAGTCAAGCTTGTACACTATTGGACAGCTATTATTTAAGTATTAATTCTCGGCAACAGTGCCATACACATTTACTTAAAATAAAATTGGCATTAAAATGTTTTAAACAACTTGTGCAAAGTATTTTGTGGTGACTAGCTTATAGTGTTTAGCATTATGGTATGATTGCAATTGCCTCTGTTCACTTATGAGATCCTGTGCTGGAAGCTCTGGCAATGGTGAATCTGTTGGATTCAGGATATTAAGCTTGTTTCAATTTGATTTATCAGGCAACTTTTGGATAAGTCGGTGTTATAGTTGAGTCTAATTTAGTAATATTTTAGTAATGCTGCAAGGATTGCCAAATTAATTCGAGAGCATTTCATGCAGAAATGTTTGTTGGTAAAATTAAAGATATGCTGATCACCAATTGGAGTGCCATGTTTTTCTATTAATGTGCAGAACATTAGGGCGATGATATTCTTGTGTATAAGTAATATTTTAAGGATTTGACTTCTTCCCAGTTAGTTACCCTTATTGTACTCTTTCTCCAGATGATTTAGGAGATAGCAATGCTTCCTGCAACATGTTCGCACATTTAAATTTGACTTTTTGATATTCTGCTGCAGCCTTACGCGTTTTTGTATTGTTATAGAAAAATAAGAAATAACAGTGCATGTGCTGTAAATATTTTCACATACTTTTATCAGATAATTTGTAAATGCGGTTAATGTTCACGAGTGGCACAAACTCGGAGTACCTGAAAGATACTATATATTTTACTGTAGATTGAACAGTAATTAACATTTGTAATGTTTAAACAAACATATTTGCTGGAAGGCCATATAAAATAAATACCGATTACTTGTTTGAGGTGTAAATAGAAATATGAAAGTTTATATTGCATTGCCAACCTTGAGCTCCCAGCAGGTTGAAGGGTCTGCCTTAAAATTGATGGAAAAGGCCAATTAAAAAATTAGAATGCAGTAGGTAGTCAGAGAGTGCAAGCAGTAGTGATTAAAAATAAATATAATGTGCGCTTAACACAATTAAAGATGACTGGACCACTGCGGTACGATATTAAATCACCCTATTTAATTTTTCAGAAGATAAACCCATTATAGTGTTGAGAAATCTTCAAAGCATCTTTTGTTTGTGCTGTCTCATTTTCTTTTTGGGAAACATCATCTTTCCTATATTTTAAAATTGCATGATGGCTTTTTGTCTGATATGGATTGTAATGAACATACTCAAAGTCCCAACAACTTTTCACCTCCTGGTTAAAATTAATGATTTTTTGATCTTGAACTTCCAAGTGGGATGACAAATATCCCACTTTTAAAAATGCTATCATTTAACACCAACAATTATTGTACCTAGGATTTGAGAAAGTAAAGTGTACATTTAGTATGTTTTTCATCACCCCAAAAGCAGCATTATGTAAATCAGCATAAAGGAATGTTCGAACTTTAAGCCAGTTCCTGCAACTACTTTTGATGGGAGAATGTTAGTAGCTATAGTCTCCTTCAAATGTCTGATTTGCATAGCTTATGCTTGGGTTAAACTGTCTTAGCTTAGCACATTTGTCAAACACAAATACTTGCTATCATCTCAACATATTGATGGAACTGATAACATTTCTTATGCCAAAATGTTACAAAAATATTTAGAATCCTGTCTATATCTTTTGTAAGTACAGTACCTGGAAAATTGACAAACAACATGGTACAATTATAGACTTTGTAGCTAATCTTGTTGCACAGTTGATGTGTTCCATTAACAGCAGCTTTTGTACATGAACAGCTCTTCACCCTGTCTCCAGACAGATGTGTGTGACAACTTATGGGCAAGGATATTTAAATTGATGTTGATCCTAATCTGGCACAATATGTCATGTATAATTAATTTCCAAATTGTTCATAAATCATGTGGATAAAATTATAATAGTGGATCCCTTAACTATGCTCAAGTTGTAAAGTCACATGGATGCCTTGAAATCAGCATTATTTATTTTTGGGAATGTGCTGCAAATAATTACATTTCAGAACTAGAATTGAGCATTGCAAAAAAAAAGTTCCAGAATCGGAGGTTTGCAGGCCAAAGTAGTCAATTGACCTGCATCAATTATATAATTGTCACCTAAATTATCTTAAATTTTTTGAAGAGAACTTGGCTATGTAAGTTTGTTTACTCCTCACGCAGATTTGACATAAAGCTATTTTCTTAGTTGAGAAAGTGCACTTTTCCTTTATTTACTATAAATTACAGTAAAAACATGAAACACCAAATCTGATCACTTCATGTCCCCAAAGGTGATATTTCAATCTTTGGTTAAGTGCAGTAAGTTTTTTTTCAGGCCTTGTGTTTTTGTAAAATTATCTTTCATGTCACATTTTAATCATAATTTTATCTTCTTTTTGAAATCATTTACCCATGGTCCTTCCACTGCAATAGTTAGAATGCAAGTTATTTAAAAAAGGTCTGAAGAAAGTGACCCAAAACTGATGTATGATCTTTGAAAAAAGGATATTGCAAGTCACCTGAAGCACTTTTAATACTAGAGATTTCTAAAAAGCATACAGCAAGCACAGCCCCTATAAATTTGTAAAGAAGATCAATTTGTATTTTAGTAATTTTGATATCTTGGATGAAAATGTGTAGAATGGTTAACTATTGGGTGAAGAATGAAAACATACCATAAAACTTAAAATTATATGCACAGTTGACACTTGTGTGGCATTTTAGAAAATCTTTCAATGTTAGTATTACATACTGCTGAATATCATAATTTATATGGCGGTTTGACATTGATGGCTATGTCTAAGTAATTAATAGCTGCAGTATATGCAAATGTTAGAGAATCATAGAATGGTTGCCACGCCATAGGAGACCATTAGGCCCTTCATGGTCTGTGATATTTTCTGCAAGAGCAACTCCCCTAGTCTTGTTTCCTGCTTTTTCCGTGTAACCCTGCAAATGTTTTCTCTTCAGATAAATATCCAATACCATTTTTAAAGCCACTATTGGATCTGCCTCCTCCACACTCTCAGGCCGTGCATTCCAGATTTTATAATTTAAATGAATTAGTTCCATGCATTTTATTTATTTTAATTTTATGGAATGCGAGTGTCGCTGGCTAGGCCAGCATTCATTGCCCATCCCTAGTTGCCCTTGAGAAGATGGTGGTGAGCAGCCTTCTTGAACCTCTGCAGCCGCTGAGGTGTAGGCACACACACAGCTGTTACAGAGGGAATTCCAGGATTTTGACCCAGCGACAGTGATGGGACGCTGATATATTTCCAAATCAGGATGGTGAGCTACTTGAAGGGGAAGCTCCAGGTGGTGGGGTTCACGTGCATTTGCTGCCCTTGTCCTTCTAGGTGGTAGTTGTCGTGGGTTTGGAAGCTGCTGCCTAATGAACCTTGGTGAGTTCCTGCAGTGCATCTCGTAGATGCTACACAGTCCTGCCACTGATTGTCGATGATGGAGGGATTGATGTTTCTGGATAGGGTAGCAATCAAGAGGGCTGCTTTGTCCTGGTTGGTGTCAAGCTGCTGAGTGTTGTTGGATCTGCACTCATCCAGGAAAGTGGTATTCAACTTTTTGTTGCAGCAGTGCAAGAAGGTGGCTTCTCACACCGCCTCATGGGCAACAAATAGCTGGCCTTGCCAGTGACATGTCCATCCCATGAAAAATAGAAATTGGAGAACGTTGCAAAAATACACAGTTAATTGAAAATTGGTGGATAATGCTGTGTAATGTTTGACAACTCACAAGCTTGATACATGTTAGATCATTTCAGGGAGAAATTGAATGAAAGGGACTTGTATCTTGGTCATGGTCACTCTTCATTGTTTGCAATGAGCAGTGGAGTGGATTTATTTATATTCATAGGAACATTTGAAAGGGCATGCTTAGATAAAGATAGCCAACTGTGGGAAAGAAACATCTAATTAAATAGATTTGTACATTTTTAATGAGCTACAGTTCATTTCAATTTAGTGAATACTGATATCCATAATATTGCATCTACAGGCATGAAATGCAGAATATTATTATGTGAATGCAAATAAGAATTTGAACTTTTAAAAAGTATGATTTTATATTTTTCAAATTTGTCATGACTTTTGTACAAGTTGAATAGGTGAGATAACGAGCATAATAGGATAACAAATCTAACTTGATATGATTGCTCTTGTACAAAGAGGTGGTTTGCATTCATTTAGCAAGATCCTTCATTGGTTGGGTTTTCAATTTGTTGTACAATGATTTTGTTTGCGAAGGACGTTTCATTTAAAAAAAATTCCCTGCCACTTTAAATTGATCTGTTTGGGATTTGATTGCTTTGGGCTGATACCGCCCCCCATGAAATCAACTTGCTGATAGACTTGTAGAATTGAATCTTCACCAAAAGCAGTGTTTAATTATGACCTCAATACATGTGATCATTTCAGCTTGACAATATTCTTAGTAACCTGTTCAGATGGAACAATTTTCTTTTCCCATTGGGGGAAAAACTGATGGAATGAGTCACATGGGGTGGTACGGTGGTTAGCATTGCTGCCTCACAGCACCAGAGACCTGGGTTCAATTCCGGCCTTGGTGATTGAGTGTGTGGAGTTTGCACTTTCACCCAGTATCTCTGTGGTTTTCCTCTGGGTGCTCCGGTTTCCTCCCACAACCCAAAGATGTGCAGGTTCGGTAGATTGGCCATGCTAAATTGTCCCTTGGTGTCCAAAGATGTGTAGGCTAGGTTAAGGGTTTATTGCGTGGGTGCAGTGCTCTTTCAGAGGGTTGGTACAGACTTGATGGGCCGAATGGCGTCCTATCTGCACTGTACAGATTCTATGATTCTTGAAAGTTGTGCTCCTATGGCCAATGAAGCCGTGATGTCAACGAAAGAAGTGAATTATTCAGATTTGCCCCACTGATTCACTTAGTGTGGGAACAAAATGGATAAAAACAGAAAACCTATTACACAGGAGCTGTCCATTCAGACTGTCATGTGTCCACTGGTCAAAAGAAGATCTACATAGCTAAATCCCACTTTCCAGCTCTTGGTCCGCAGCCCGCAACATTTCAAGTACATATCACAGTAGCTTTAAATGTAATAAGGGTTTCTATCTCTACCTTTCTTTCAGACACTTGAGTTCCAGACTCCCAGCACCCTCTGGGTGAAAACAATTCTCCTCAACTCCCCACTAATCCCTCCGCCAATTAATTTCAATCTGTGCCCCCAGATTACCCCTCTACTAGTAGAATGGATAGTAAGGATCTGTTTCAATCTAGGCAACTTCATTAAATCTCCCTGGGATGAAGAGGAAATGAAATGTGTTCCAAATAGGAGTCCTAATCAACTCATTATTAACTCTTTCTCTCTCCAAGATGCCAGATCTGCTGAGTTTTTTCAAGCTCTTATTTTGCTTTTATTTACTTGATTAATCCTTCCCTTTCTGAATTACGATGTATTCTCTATCTCCGAATTTCTTTCCAACAACTTGTTACTGTAGGACAGTGGTTAGCACTGTTGCTTCACAGTGCCAAGGTCCCTGGTTCGATTCCTGGCTTGGATCACTGTCTGTGCGGAGTCTGCATGTTCTCCCTGTGTCTGCGTGGGTTTCCTCCGGGTACTCTGGTTTCCTCCCACAAGTTCCGAAAGACGTGCTGTTAGGTAATGTGGACATTTTGAATTCTCCCTCTGTGTACCCGAACAGGTGTCCGAATGTGGTGACTAGGGGCTTTTCACAGTAACTTCATTGCAGTGTTAATGTAAGCCTACTTGTGACAATAAAGATTATTATTATTACCACTGAGATTACTGGCCTGTAGTTATTCGAGATGTTCCGTCCTCTCCTTTTAACAAAGGTACAACTTTGGCAATCCTCCAGTTCTCATTCACCATGCCTGTAGCCAGACGGGTTGGGAAATGGTGTTCAGGGCCTCCACTCTTTCTTCACTTACTTCTCTTAGCAGTCTGGGATACATTTCAGTATATCTGGTAATATATGTAATTTCAAAGATGCTGCACACCATAATATTTCCTCTTGCAGTATCTTTCACAGTCTTCCTTAACTATAATACCTGCTTCATCCCCCATTTGTGAAAGCAGATGCAACAAATTCATTAAGAATCATGTTCACGTCTTCCACCTCCATGCACCAGTTACCTTGTTTGGTCTCGTAATTGACCCTGCTATTTTCACTGTAATTCTTTTTTTGCATTTATAAAATACCTCCAGCAAATAAAATGAAGAAAAATCCATTTTATTTTCATGAGTTCTCCCTGCTTTTCTAATCTTTTAAAACCATTTTACACCTTCAATGTCTATGTACTTCTTTCTATAGTATTGAGTGCTGGCATCAGACATGTGCCCTTTGACATCCAGGGGCTAGATTTGGAAATCTCACCTGTTTTCCAAGTGAGTATATTTGTTCTGAACCCTTTCTATCTCCTCTTGGAATGTCTCCCAGTGCTTTGGTACTGATATACTTTCCAAGTAGTTGTTTCCAGTCCACTCTTGCCAAATCACATCCCAGTTTAGTAAATTTGACCGTAACCCAATTAAGACAATTCCCTAATGCATCTTTTTAAAAAAAAAAAAAAAAAAATTAGAGTACTCAATTATTTTTAGTCCAAATTAAGGGGCAATTTAACATGGCCAATCCACCTACTCTGCACATCTTTGGTTGTTGGTGGTGAGACCCACGCAGAACTCCACACAGACAGTAACCCGGCTTGAGGTAGCAGAACTCTGGTCCTTGACGGTGTAAGGTAGCAGTGCTAACCACTGCGCTACCGTGCCGCCGCCACCCCCCCCCCCCCCCCCCCTTTAAGAACTTTTATTCCACAGCTACGCTAAATCCAGCTGAAGTGTGATTACTGCCACTAAAATGCTTCCCTAGTGATATCCATTCCAACTGTGCAGGTTCATTCCCTAACATTAAGTCCACAAATATTCACCCTCTTGTTGGTCTTGCTATGTACCAGCTAAATTCTCCTGAATGCATTTTAATAATTCTGTGCACTCTATATTTTTTTACATTGATTTTTATCTCAGTTAAAATTAGGCTGGTTTAAATTCTTTGCTAATGCGCCCTATTGTTTCTGTATTTCTCAGCAATTACACACTTGCTCTTCTATCTGATTGGAGGGTTTGTAATATGCAGTCAGCGGTAGGAATGCACATTTTTGTTCCTCCGTTCAACCCATTTGGCCTCATTTAATCCTTCTATGGTGTCATCACTTTTTACAACTACACCTCTTTAGAGCTACAAGTTTATAAAAATCAATGTTGTGACTCCACTCCTTATTTATCCCTCTCTCCATCTTGTGCGAAAACCCTGCAGCCACAAATGTTGAGCTGTCACTCCTCTTTAAATGCTGCTTAATGAGAACTTTGTGGTTATGGCTGGTTAGGAGACTCAGAATAGCGTCCTGGTACATCTGGGCCAGAAGTTCTGGGTTCAAGCCCCACTCAGGGACTTGGCTGGCCATGGTAGAAGTGTTTATAATGTGTCCAAACAGGTTGATTATCAGCCTGTGAGTCCGTGTAATATACCTGACACCAGGGTAAGAGTGGGAGAGTTTCCTGGTGAGCCATACTGTAGAAGGCAGTAGCAAAGTACTGTGGCACTTTGCCTATTTTGGTTCAAGATTATACTTGAGAATGATACCTGGAAGAAAAGGAGACTTTGAAGCAGCTGTGAATGTATTGGATTCTAATTTGGTGCAGTTTTCTTTTTTTTTTCATCCGATTAAACCAAATTCTCGGGGATGGGTAGTATTTATAATGTACTAGAAGAGACAAGAAATTTGATTTTGCTTGTTATACAAGGCCTTGGTGAGGCTGCACCTTGAGTATTGTGTGTAGTTTTGGCCTCCTGGGATGGCAGGATTGACATATGAAGAATGGCTGGATTGACTGGGCTTGTCCTCACTGGAGTTTAGAAGAATGAGATGGGATCTCATAGAAACATATAAAATCCTGATGGGACTGGACAGGCTAGATGCGGGAGAAATGTTCCCGATGTTGGGGACGCCCAGAACTAGGGGTCACAGCTTAAGAATAAGGGGTAAGCCATTCAGGACTGAGATGAGGAACAACATCTTCTCTCAGAGAGTTGTGAATCTGTGGCAATATCTATCACAGAAAGCTGTTGGGGTCAGTTTGCTGGATAGATTCGGGAGAACTGGATGTGGCCCTTGCGGCTAAAGGGATCAAGGAGTATGGAGAGAAAGTGGGATTGGGATACTGAATTTGCATGATCAGCCATGATCATATTGAATGGTGGTGCAGGCTCGAAGGGCTGAATGGCTGACTCCTGCACCTATTTTCTATGTATCTATGTATGACAGTCTTTGTGAAAATTATGAAAATGGAAGGGTGTTCTCATCTTTGGCCTTTCATCGTTGCCAATGAATCACCTACTGCTCATCTTCAAATCCAGATTGTGCTCTGTTCAACAGTCCATAATTCTTTTGTTGGAAGTGAGGATTTCTCTCAGTGTGCAGTGGAGCCAGGGGCGGCACTGATGCAGTGGTTTGCCCTGCTGCCTCACAGCTCCGAGGACCCGGGTTTGTTCCCAGCCACTGGTCACTGTCCGTGTGGAGTTTGCACATTCTCCCCGTGTCTGCGTGGGTCTGAACCCCACAACCCAAAGATGTACAGGGTAGGTGGATTGGCCACGCAAAATTACTCCTAATACGAAAAAAAAGAATTGGGCACTTTAAATTTAAAAACAAAATAGTGTTCAGTGGACCCAATTTGGTGACAACATGGCTCAAAGCCCCTCCACCTGATAAACATCACATGCATCATAATTTTCAATATGCATCTAATTACCTTGACAGAGATAAAATTAAGTATTCTCTCATTTGGTTACAGGCACGATTCACCCCAAAAATGACTCTTTCGGCGAGTTTGGCAGGGTGTTTCCCGATGGCCTTTTAGGTCAGATTCAGACCTGGATTCACCTACACTTTAGTTGTTTTATTGGACCTTGGGGTCCAGCAGAAATGTTTTTCATTAGTGGTGAACTGAACTTGCAGGCAAGACCGGCTCCTCTGAGATTGGGACGCCATTTTGAAAGGGTGCCCCATCTCTAAGTGAGCTTGAGGGTGCCCCACCCCCCCACCAACAGGCAGTGCCACCTCAGAAGACATGGCCATTACATCCCCCCAAGTGAGCACACCACGCTATGGGGTTGCTGAGAGCACCCTGCACTGCCAACACGGCACCTCGACAGTGCAAACCTGGCACCTGGGCACTGCCGACCAGGGTGTTGGGGGAGTGCCAGGGCACTGTCCTACCCTGTCCCGATCCAATGGTCTCCGAAACCCCAGGAGTAACCACCAGGTCTGATCTCTGCTAGTGGAGACCAGCAATAATTGGCGCCCGGGTGAGCCCTCGCCAGTTCAGTCGGTGACTCGCGGAAGAATACAACTTCATCTCAGCCGCGCATTTAAATATATTACGCTGGGCTTGATGCAGGCCGTGCTGGGTGCTGCGGGTCGAGTGACTTGTGGGACCAGAGAAGTTTGAGAGGAGGTGGCCAATAATGTGAATAATTAAGTAGGCCATTTAAGGACAAGAGGGTGAGAAGATTTGGGGGCCAATAGGAGGCTGCCCAGCATTGGAAAATCGGCAATACTACGGTCAGAGGGAAATGTTACTGAAGGCAGTGGTCAGCAGTGGGGGCATCTTTCATTCATTTTTTACGGAATGTGGGCTTCACTGGCTAGGGCAACGTTTGTTGTCCATCTCTAATTGCCCTTGAGCAGGTGGTGGTGATCTACCTTCTTAAACTGCTGCAGTGGTATGGCTACATCCACAGTGCTTTTGGGGAGGGAGTCCCAGGATTTTGACCTAGCAACAGTGAAGGAATGGCAATATATTTCCAAGTCAGGATGGTGAGGGACTTGGAAGGAAACCTCCAGGTTGTGGCATTACAATATATCTGCTGCCCTTGTCCTTCTCGATGGCAGTGGTTGTGGGTTTAGAAGGCGCTGCCTAAGGAGCGTTGGTGAGTTCCTGCAGTGCATCTTGTAGATGGTACACACTGCTGCTACTGTGCGTTGGTGGTGGAGGGAATCGATGCTTGTGAAAGGGGTGCCAATCAAGTGGGCTGCTTTGTCCTGGACGGGGTCAAGCTTCTTGAGTGTTGTTGGAGCTGGACTAATCCAGGCAAGTGGTGAGTATTCCATCACACTCCTGACTTGTGCCTTGTAGGTAATGTAGTCTTTGGGGAGTCAGGAGGTGAGTTACTCGCCGCAGGATTCCTAGACCTGCTGTTGTAGCCAGTTCAGTTTGTGGTCAACGGTAACCCCCAGGATGTTAATAATGGGAGATTCAGTGATGGTAATGCCATTGAATATAATGGGGCGATAGAATGATTCTCTCTTGCTGGAGATGGCCATTACCTGGCACTTGTGTGGTGTGAATGTTGCTTGCCACTTGCCAGCCCAAATTTGGATATTGTCCAGGTTCTGCTGCATTTGCATGTAGACTGCTCCAGTGTTTGAGGAGCTGCGAATAGCGCTGATTATTGTGCAAGTATCAGCGAACATCCCCATATCTGATCTTATGTTGGAAGGAAGGTCATTGATGTAGCAGCTGAAGATGGTTGGGTCTAGGATACTACCCTGAGGAACTCCTGCAGTGATGTTCCAGGATTGAGATGACTGATCTCCAACCATCACAACCGTCTTCCATTGTGCTTGGCATGACTCAAATCAGTGGAGATTTTCCCCGCTGATTCCCATTGATTCCAGTTTTGATAGGCCTCCTTAATGCCAAGATGTATCAAATGCTGCCTTGATGTCAAGGGCAATCACTCTTGCTGATGTTCCGCTCTTTTGTCCATGTTTGAACCAAGGCTGTCATGAGTTCAGGAGCTGAGTGACCCTGGCGGAACCTAAACTCCGTGTCAGTGAACAGCTTATTGCTAAGTGCTGCTTGAGAGCACTGTTGATGACTCCTTCCAGAGTAGACCGATGGGGCAGTAATTGACTGGGTTGAATTTGTCCTGTTTTTTTTGTATACAAAACATACCTGGGCAATTTTTCACATTGCCAGTGTTGTCGCTGTGTTGGAACGGCTAGCTAGAGGTTGCTTCTATCTGTTGCCTGGACGTCTGCCAGATGGGAGGACCACTTGCACTCAGCACTTTAATTGGCTACCCACCTTCCCACAATCCCCAAAGCGACATCCGTGAAAAGAACAGGTGACAGGAACATGGATGCCAGCAGGTAGTGCAAGATTGCTGACATGCCCACCACTGGTTCTCTTACAAAAATTTCAAGAAGACCAATAGAACAGATTCTGGGATCTATTGATCCATACATTTCATGTTGGCAATGGGTAAAATAATGGAATCAATGTGACATTGATCAAGTGAATAAATGCTAAGAGGTGAAGATCATGTCATTAATTATTTTGAGGGAAAGACATTCCATGTAGACTGTGAAAAATAATCCATGTGTGAACTTCAACTTCCAAAAAGCCTTTGACATATGTCTGCATTAAAGATTTTTCTCTCTGTTGTTTCTGTT
Organism: Scyliorhinus torazame; assembly: GCF_047496885.1. Lineage (NCBI taxonomy): Eukaryota > Metazoa > Chordata > Chondrichthyes > Carcharhiniformes > Scyliorhinidae > Scyliorhinus > Scyliorhinus torazame. The sequence continues at coordinate 114,198,571 of NC_092725.1, read as the reverse complement.
CCCACACCTCTGCACGTGAGGCAGATAAAGCATGTGCCTGTGGCCATAATTTATCTTTTCCTGGAACAATTCACTGGCCTGAAGCCAGAGGCTTTAACTTGAGGGGCGCCACTCCGCATCAAGCATGGTTGACCCGGACTCTTTCCCACTCTTAACTCCTGCCATCGGCATATTGGATTGATTTGCATCAACTATGAATCCACCTTCCATGTCTATTAAGTCTTGGATGTTATACGTTTTAGTTACCGTTGTATGAAGAGTCAATAGTCCTGTTCCTTTTCACCAAACACCATTTATTTCACTTCCACAGCCTCTGTACAAAACTCTGAACAACGCACCACCTGATGAAGCCCCTTTACATATCAGTGTCAATCATTGGATACTTAAACTAAATGAGAAAACTAATTTCAATGTCTCTTAATGCATTACTTAACTCTTAACCCATTACTTAACAGTCTCCCCTTCCTTGGAGAAAAAAATAATTAGGTGAAAACAAAATTTATAGAAACTCAAAAACACACACGCAATTTCCCCCCCTTTTTTTTCAAGAAAAAAAAATCACAGAAACAGGCGCTCATTAACAATATCCAAAAGTTAAATTTCTGTCAATATCTGAGATATATAAAAGGCCATATCCACTGCCTCTACAAAGCTCAATGTCTCAGCAGCCAAAGTACTTTCGACCACTTTCCTTATTTTCTTTGTTTCCCACACAAGAGGACAACATTTACCATTGTTCCCCAAGAGGAAAATCATAAAACCTCCTGTGCTTGATTTGTATAGGACGCATCACTATAAACTATGAATTTCAAGTGCCTAAGGTCACCTAAAACCGGGAACCTCAAAACACACTCCTGCATTTTTAGTTTGGCCAAATGCTTCATTTGCTCTTATTATGTCTTCCACTTTGGGATCATTCATTTTTGTACTCCACTCTGACATCAAAACTCACGTCTGGTCTAGTCTGTCTTCCTAACCAATTCAGTTGCCCAATTAAACTTTGCAGTTGCTCTTTTTCCATCTTTGAAACCTTGCATCTTTTTGTGAAAACCTGGCCACGACTAATTGCTATTGGGCTGATGCTTTCCAAATAGGATTGCTGACGTAAAGTTGCCCCTAACTTAGTCTGTCCGATTTCCAGTCCAATATATTTAAATGCACCGGAAGCCTGACTTCCGACCCTGAATTCTTTCCTCAAACCAGAGATTACAAAAGCTTCAAAATCACTAGTCACACCCCACAAAAATTATTTGACATGCATTATAAAGATGCCAGAAAGGTTCCCTTTGTAGTGCCAGTAAAACATTACCGGATCTACTTTCAACTGGTAACAGCCTAACTTTAACAAAACTGACCTTACCGAAAAATACCAGACTCTAGATGCAACATTTAAACCACATACACATTTGTTCAACTTCCAGAATACCCCTTCTGTGTTAGCTGCTTCTTTAGGAGGACGGAGAAAAATGTCTCTCTGGAGCTGATGCCCCTGCAAGAAGGCAGCTTTCATATCTATAGATTTGCATTCCCATGCCTTTTTGGCTAAAAGAAGATCTTTAAAATTAACCTTTCCTGCTGTAGGTGAATCTACCCTTAAATCCTGATCTTCTAAGCTTTCTTCAAATCCCCTTGCCACAAGCCTGGCCTTTGCCTTACAAGTTCCATCCGGAAGAACCTTTTCCGTGCAAATCCATCTGTGGGACAGAGCTCTTTGTCCCCTATCCGGTACTTCTGTGTATACCCCAAATTCACTCCAACTATGCAGTTCTTGCTGTTTAGCATCTTTGATAACTTTTTATATAATTTATTGGAATCCACCAAAATCTCACGTGCATGTGGGCTTCTACTCCTATTAGTATTCGTAGTCTTACTCATGTTCCAAGACCTTGATAAACTACGTCCCCTCTCCCGCCTGGTAACTTGTTCTATACTGTTACTGCTTGATCTTTCCGATCTGCAATGGGATGCCCTTTCAAAATTCTCGACCTTTTCCTGCGGACCTGTTCACTAACCGATGTACTATCTGAACTGGCACTGCGTTCCTGTGACCTCCATTTTTGAACTTTGTTTTCCCAATCCATTGCCTTAACTCCCTCCCCTGAATGCTGTACATTCAACCAATGTTTATACTTTCCAGTGGCCTTCCCTGCTCTAATAACAATTGCATCCTTCCATTGACTAGACCCTTAAGGCAAGTATGTCACCTTTGTACCAACTTTTAGTAGTTGTCCGTTTGGAAAAATGGCCTTATTCCAGATCTTAAAGTCCACAGCCACAATGTTGTTAAAATCCCTGGCCAAAGGTAGGGTTACGATCAGTCGTGCTGGTGTCCTTCTGTACTTCCTACAAACTTCACAGCAATCACTAACCTGTTCTATCAGTTTAGTATAGTCTTCATCCCTTACCTCTGCATTCTTTAATAAATTTTTCAGCCTCCGAGGAGACGGATGTGCAAATTGCCTATGCAGTTTTAATACAACAAGCTTTTTATCAGTTAAAGTCCCATTTTCAACTGCCATTAACACATCTTTAACCACTCTACTTGAAAAATTATTTGTCAGTAATGGAATACAATAGTGTCCCAACTGTGTGTAAATTGTAAGTCCACCGTCTTTCCAAAAACTGTTGCCTTATCCTGTTCCAGATCCAGTTTCATGTGTGCTTTCTTCATCGACGGTCTGCTCCGAAGCAAAGGTATCTCACTTGATACAACATCCGTGCTAATGAAATGATTCACTCTGGCAATATCGCAGTCCTCTTTTCAGGGGCTTCAGAGTATTATCATCCCCAAACCTGACACTTGTGGAACTTTCAAATTCCTTAACCTTGTTACGATTTTCAGCATTCAAAGAGTCCAGGTAACATTTTAACCAGTCAATTCCACACACAGTAGATGTGCAGCCACTGTCCAATACAGCACAGTTGAAGGATTCTGCAACCAACACCCTCATTACCGGCATAAAACTGCTTGTCAATAGGACAATGCCTTCTTTCTGGTCACTATCTTTTTCCTCTTCTGACTCTTCCGTGTCATGTGCCGCTTCAAACACTATCATAACGAGTTGGACAGTTGAAGATATAATGGTATTGAGAGTCACATCGAAAACATTGATTTATCATGCCCCGTGCATTTCTGGGGTTCATCTTCCTACTGTAAGTTCTAGCTGGGTTTCTGTCTTTATAATTTCCTTGTCTCGATCTCCTTCTATAGTCTTGGGCCCTGTTCGTAGCCATACAATTTTGCCATCCCGTATCTTCCATGTTCTGCTTTATAGCAGACTGACCTATTTGTGTCATCAGGGCCATCGGAATCGAATGTTTCCCCAGAAACTTCTTTAAAGCTTTTGTCATCTGATCGAATAAGGTATCCTCATCCGCAAACTGAACTCCTGTCAAAACCAGGAGCCTATCCATGTTGCTCACTCTAGCACAGTCAAGTAATTTAAAGGCCAACACAGACTGTGGAAATTCCAGGTTGTGTTTCTGCAGCCTTTTATATAGTCTGCCAAATTCTATTATATAGTCTTCCATGGAGAATTCCTCTATTTTCCGGAACTTATCAAATTTCGACTATGCTTCATACGCACTTAATAAGTCATCTTTCTTGTAAATCTTATCCATATTTTGTAATAGAGTCTCTAGACCTTCTTCTGCGTCTAACTCTTCCAATTCCAGCTCAGAAAGCACTTTGTTTTGGATTTTGCTGCCATATGGTAGAGAAAGAGCCAATGCCATACCTTGTTTTCTTTTCCAAGGTTACCTTCGTCCACATAACTACTGCACTTCTCCATTGGTCGTATGATTCCCTTTCAGAAAATAAGGGAGGATAGTCATATCCAGCCATCTTTATCCTGGGTTCAGCCATGTATCTTTTTTTCCTTCTCATTCACTCCTTGGTTTGATCAGGAAAAGTTGTATCTTTCAAACCTTCACATTTGCACAGCAACCACCCTCTGCTACCATTGTTATACATTTTAGTTACCATTGTATGAAGAGTCAATAGTCCTGTTCCTTTTCACCAAACACCATTTATTTCACTTCCACAGCCTCTGCACAAAACTCTTAACAACACACCACCTGACACAAAGGCCCCTTTACATATCAGTGTCAGTCATTGGATACTTAAACTAAATGAGACAACTAATTGCAATGTCTATTAATGCATTACTTGACTCTTAACCCATTACTTATGGGTTAAGAAATAGGGCAGCACGGTAGCATTGTGGATAGCACAATTGCTTCACAGCTCCAGGTTCCCAGGTTCGATTCCGGCTTGGGTCACTGTCTGTGTGGAGTGTGCACATCCTCCCCGTGTGTGCGTGGGTTTCCTCCAGGTGCTCCGGTTTCCTCCACAGTCCAAAGATGTGCAGGTTAGGTGGATTGGCCATGATAAATTGCCCTTAGTGTTCAAAATTACCCTTAGTGTTGGGTGGGGTTACTGGGTTATGGGGATAGGGTGGGGGTGTTGACCTTGGGTAGGGTGCTCTTTCCAAGAGCCGGTGCAGACTCGACGGGCTGAATGGCCTCCTTCTGCACTGTAAATTCTATGATCTTAACATTGGAGTGGGACTTTACTCCATAGCATCTGGCTTAGAGGCAAGGGCACTGCCACTGTGCCACAAAATCTCCTTGAGCTTAAAGTGGGGTAGGAGAGTCGAGGTAATATTGGGGAAAGGATAAGAAATAAACTGAAGAGTGGGAAGCAGTTTGCTGATGGAATGATCCTCGCACTAATGCTATTTCAAATGTCATGACACCCTGGGCTGACTTGATCCAGAGTCACAGCACAGGTGAAATTAGATCTTATATTAATATCTGTGGCTTTGGTTGAGTTAAATTGACTTCTGTCACCAGGTCTGTAAAATGTAAGCACAGGTAACCTTTCATTATTAACAGTAATTATAATTAAATGGGCCAAAAAATACAACCACTATCAGATTTGCCACCCCCCCTTTCTAACTGCCCACCCTCTACATGTACCCATGTGCTCACACAAACAACACAGGAAACAGGTGGTGGAAATAGGTGAAAAATAATAATGAAATAAAAGGATAAAGGTCTTTGATTCAGATGGATGTCCTCCAGTTAGTTTCTTTCTCGAGGTTAGGGCTTCAGTTGGGTACTAATCTTTGCTTTAGCTCATCAGGAGCTTCACTATAGACTCATTGAGACAGCAGGCAATTGGCAACAGAGAAATGAAATGAAATGAAATAAAAATCGCTTATTGGCACAAGTGGGCTTCAAATGAAGTTACTGTGAAAAGCCCCTAGTCGCCACATTCCGGCGCCTGTTCGGGGAGGCTGGTACGGGAATTGAACCGTTCTGCTGGCATGCCTTGGTCTGCTTTCAAAGCCAGCGATTTAGCCCTCTGCTAAGAGGGAGAAAAGAAAGCTCCTCTTTCTTCGGTGGTCTAGAGGCCTCTGCCAGGTTGTCTACTTTTTCTGTAGGTTATGGGTTATTTCAAGTTTACAGCAAAGATGTGCCAGGCACGTGCTGGTTTTTGAACACTAAAGCAGTTCTTTCAGTGAGAGAGAGCACTCGTTCCTTCTCCTTCCAAGGTCTGAACACTTCTGGCAAGCTATGTCAGAAAGCATCGTGCAGGAACCAATCCCTGACTGTTGTCAGGCAGAACACTGTCCCTGGCCATCCAACAGGTTGCCAGCCAACCAATCGAACCAATTTCCACCAAAGCTGGCTCCTAAGATTCACTGGCGCCAACGAGCCTCGTTTCTCCTCTCCAAAATACAAAACCTAGGAACACACTGTCCTGGCAAGCACTCTACTGCTTAAAGACACATCCCGATTATGGGTCCACAGACCAAAATTAATACAATTTTTTTTTTAAAATGGGAATGAAGGAAATAAACTGGAAGGACTCTGACACTATTTTTACACTAACTTGGCACACACAAATTAGAAGCAGGAGTAGGTCACTTGGACCATTGAGCCTACTTCGCCATTCAATAAGATCACGGCTGGTCTGATTGTAACTTCAACCCTACATAACCTTCTACCCCCTTATTAATCAATAATCTATCTAGCTCTATCTTAAAGTATTGAAAGACCCTGCTTCCACTGACTTTTGAAGAAGAGTTCCAAAGACTCTCAAATATCAGCCAAAAAAGTTCTCACCTTTGTCTTAAATGCGCGACCCCTTATTTATAAACAGTGACCCGAGTTATAGATTCTTCGACAAGAGGAAACATCATCTCCACATCCATCCTGTCAATCCCCCACAGGATCTTGGTGGTTTTGATCATGTCGCTTCTTACACTTCTAAACTCCAGTGCATACAAACCTAACCCCTCCAACCTTTCCACTATACAAATTTGGCAAATTATTAGCATAGGATTTGGGAACATTAGGAACAAGAGGCCATTCAGACCCTCTTGCTTTCTCTGCCAATTAATTATACTGTGGCTGATCTGTACTGCAATCCCATATGTCCATCCAAAATGGAGTATAGTACTCCAAATGGGGCCTGACTAAAGCTCATGCAAGTACCCATCCAAATGTTTGAGAAAATTAAGTAAAATAAAGACTGATTATATATGTTGCTTTGTTTTATCAACATTTGTTTATCGCCACACTACGGCGCCTGTTCGGGCACATTGAAGGAGAATTCAGAATGCCCAATTCATCAGACAAGCACGTCTTTCGGGGCGTGTGGGAGGAAACCCACACAGACACAGGGAGAATGTGCAGACTCTGCACAGACAGTGACCCAAGCGGGAATCGAACCTGGCGCTGTGAAACAACATTGCCGATATTCAATTTTCTAAATTTCCCATTCCAAGGGGTTCATTCAAAAAGAATTAGTCAATCTTCAATGATCAAATTCCCTCCGACTTGGCTTATGGGTGCAGGTGTACTACATTTTATCATGATCATCACTTGAGATTCTAGTAAAGTTTGAAAGCTGTTGTGGATATATCATTTAACATATTTAGCTTTGTAGCTGCAGTTTATTTCTGAATTTGCATTTAAGTAAGGTGAATAACATCTATTGTCTCTGTGTTGCAAGCAGAAATGGGCAAAAAATTAATACACTGTAAAATATTTCTGAATGAGAAATCATAGCTTGGAGCAGGAATAGAAAGCAGTGCTTTATTTCCGCTTCATGTATGATCTGACATTTAACGACACTTCAAAGAATAATACAGCACAGGAACAGGCCCTTTGGCCCTCCAAGCCTGTACCGGTCATGATACCACCCTTGGTCAAAACCCTCAGTACTTCCTCGTGCTGTATCCCTCTATACCCATCATATCCATGAATTTGTTTTATTTGTCAGATGCATTATGGAATTTTAGAAAGCTACAAATTGTAAAATCTGCTACAACAAAACAACAGAAGGAATTCATTTTTTCTGAAATATTTGAGCCAATGAAAATGTATTTTTGTTTGAAGAATGTATGCTTAAAATTTGACCTTGCTTATCTGTATTTTGACTTGATTAGTTCTTTGACAACTCGGAATCTGTAGAAATAAAATACCAGGGATAGGGTATTTTACTTACTTCATTTTACTAAAAAGAGCTGAAATTCAAGAGGTTTCAGGCTTTTTTTTCTTTCCTCTCCTGTATGGCACTAATTCAGCCTCACAGTTGTCAGGAAGAGGATGGAGTTGGTGGCGAGGGAGCAAAGTTTCAAGCGGTACTGAAAATATATACTCCGTCTTCCCAGTATTTAATTGGAGAGCATTTTTGCTCATCCGCTATTTCTGCTCATCGAAGACTTAAGCAACTGTGCAAAAGCCAAGAGTCGGTGAGGTAAAACTGGGCGTTGCCAGTGTACATATGGAAACTGACATTATTTTTGAAATATGTTGCCAAGATGCAACGTTTTGTGAATTGGACATCTGAAAACTAGATTCCTTTATTGTTCTTGTCCCATCTACGTTCTTTTTATCCAAGCAGTTTGTGGCCTCCTATTCTTCGCGGCAAAATGCTTCACCTCACACTTCACTGATGTTTCCTCTTGTCGAATATATTCAAATTAATTTGCCATTATACACACATTGTATTAATGCATCCTTGAATTTTGTCACATTTTGTTCCTTATATTAACTAAACCCTCTCTCTCCTAATTTGTTTTTTCTTCAAATTTATAAATTGTACTTCTAATGCTGGGGCAAATTGTAAAAAACTGTGGTCCCGGCACTGATCCCTGTGGAACAACACCACTTCCAGCCTTGTGCCAGTCTGAGTAGAAAGTAAATACAAACTGATTTATTCGCTTTCAACGGCAGCTCTGCTCACTTGTCACTTTAAATGTGCTTTTATTTAAAATTGCAGTTGTAAATGTTTAAATTACTCCAAATTAAAGTCTCGGTGGAAACAAAGGAGTTTATACTTTTAAGATGTATTTGTGTTTAAAGTGCCAGTGAGTGACATGTATTTTAATGATTATGTAATATCCAGCTGGTATTGTACTCTGCCCACTGTCACTTAAATTAACTATTCAGAACTGAAGTGTTAAAGAAGCCTGTTGTTGCTGCTAACTGGCATGTAATTGAACAATATATTCTGCTCACTTGTATTTCTAAAATCTAAATCCGTTTAAAAATCTGAAAAGTGCTTTGTTTCTAGCAGCAATATAGTTTTTTTAAAAATTTAAAGTGTCCATTTCTTTTTTTCCCAATTAACGGGCAGCTTAGCATGGGCAATTCACCTATCTTGCACATCTTTGGGTTGTGGGGGTGAGACCCACGCCGACATGGGGAGAATGTGCAAACTCCACACGGCCAGTGACCTGGGGCTGGGATCGAACCAGTGTCCTCGCCGCAGTGAGGTAGCAGTGCTAACCACTGTGCCACCGTGCTGAGCGGCAATGTAGTTGTGATGCATTGACATTTTGTTATTTTGTGTAAGTTTTGGGGCGAGCGATGCTGTACTGGCTTCATGGCTATCATACAAACATGATGAATTAGGAGCAAGAGTTGGCCATTTGGCCACTTGAACCTGCTCCATCATTTGATAAGATTGTGGCTGATCTGATTGTGGCTTCTACTTTCCTTTCTACCCCCTTAAAACCTTTGACTCACTTGTTAGTCAAGAATCTCTCCAACTTGGCTTTAAAAATATTCAATGACTCTGCCTCACTGCTCTCTAGGGAAGGGAATTCCACAGACGAATGACCCTTTCGAGAAAGAAATTCTTATTTCTGTCCTAAATGAGAATTATTTTAAAACTATAATCCCAAGTTCGAGTGCTGCCCATAAGGGAAAACATCCTTTCAGCAGCCACCCTGTCAAGTCCCCTCAGGATCTTGTATGTATCAATAAGAACACCTTTTATTCTTCTAAACTTCAATGCATTCTGGCCCAACCTTTCTCACCTTTCTCCATAAGAATTTCTCCACCTCATCCCATAAATCAACCTTTTTAAAAAATAATATTTTGTTCCAAACACACATCTTCCGTCCATGCTGCGCCAGAAAAGCGTCTCGTTATGATGCAATGTGGCCGGTGCAAGCCGGGAGACCCCGCTCCCGGGATCCATTCATCTCGCAACGCCTTGTGAGATTCAGTGCAATCTCGCAGGATGTTGCAAGGAAAATCCCGCCCACAATGGGTGGGACCATTTTCAGGCAAATCTGTATATTACAGCGAGGCAGCTAGCCCTACTTTAATGTGCAGATTTCCAAGGTACCCGAGGCTTTGGGATTCAATCCCTTCGTCTCGGAGATCTTGGGCGAGCGCTGTTTGGTGCTGGTCTCAACCAACAGCAACCAGATGGAATGGCACTCGTTGGGTCCCCAAGGAGACTGGAAGCCCCCAGCTGCATGTCCTTTGGGCTGGGTGGTGCCCTGGCACTGCTGGTGCCACCTGGATACCTTGGCAGTGCCGGCCTGGCACCTTGGCAGTGCCGGCCTGGCACCTTGGCAGTGCCGGCCTGGCACCTTGGCAGTGCCGGCCTGGCACCTTGGCAGTGCCGGCCTGGCACCTTGGCAGTGCCGGCCTGGCACCTTGGCAGTGCCGGCCTGGCACCTTGGCAGTGCCGGCCTGGCACCTTGGCAGTGCCGGCCTGGCACCTTGGCAGTGCCGGCCTGGCACCTTGGCAGTGCCGGCCTGGCACCTTGGCAGTGCCACCCACGTACCATCCTCGCACTGCCAAGGTGCCCAGGTGGCACGGCCAGCTGGCAGGGGCACTGCCATGGTACCAGGTTAGTACTGCCAAGCTAGCTTTTTTGTGTGCGCGCACGTGATCGGGCCAGTGTTGCCCACTGGGGATGTGAAGTGGGTCGGGCATCCTTCCATGTTCGTGCTGGGGGGAGGTCGTGGCTTTTCTTTTGTGGGCCTCATAGATCAGGATGCCATTTAAAAATGGCATTCTGATCTCTCGCTACAACAGGGAGTTCCAGTGAGTGGAGTTCCCCGTTGTAAAAACAGGGCTATGTGTGGCCTTGGTCGCGTGATTCCCGTTTAGGCTCCTTATTCAACAGGAGTAATGTTGAATAGCCATGTGTTTCTCGGCACTGCGAGTGCCATGAAACATGCGACTAAACGCGCTTGCTAGGTAAGTTTATTCCCTTTTGGGAAGATCGCGCCCAAAGTTTACATTCACAAACCGTAATTAACTTGCAACAGGTTACAAACAGTTTTTAAAAAAAATTATCTTTTTCTTTTTCCCCCCCCTCCCCAAAATAACCCCTTATTTCCATCTCCTATCCCTAAATCCCCCCCCCCCCTTCACCCTTTGGTGACAAATATTTCTTTAAACAAGGATTGAAAGAGCTTCCATCGCATAAAGAACTTTTCTTCCCATCCCCTGAGTGCATATTTAATTTTTTCTAATTTTAAAAATTCAACCAGATCTCCCAACTGTGCCAAAATCCCCGGTAGCACCGTAGATCTCCAACATAAGAGGGTCCGTTGTCTTGCAATCAGTGAGGCGAAGGCTATTATGTCAGACCTCCCCATCCCCACAGCTCTGGCAATTGTGAAACCCCAAAGATTGCCACCAAACGGCACGGTGCCAATTTGACCCCCACTATCTTCGATATTGTGTAAAATACTGCAGTCCAGAAACCCCATAGCTTTGAGCACTCCCAGAACATATGTGAATGGTTTGCCAAATGCCCTCCTGCACTTTTCACATTCATCTTCTAACTCTGGGAAAACCTGCTCATTCGGGCCCTCGTCATGCGAATCCTATGCACAACTTGAACTGGATGTGGCTCATCCTAGCACAGAATGAATTGAGTTAATTCGATTCTTGATCTCACGCCAGATCCCCCTCAAAGTTCGATTCCCAACTCCTGCCATTGGCACCTTATCAGTTTCCAGTAGCCACACATAAATGTCTTCAATTTAGTGTATGTTCTGGCAGATGAGGAAACAAGGGTAGTTCTTTGTGTGCAAAGCTTTGGACCTGAATTCATCTAAATTTGCTCCCGATATGTAATTCAAATTTCCCATGTAATTCTTCCAGTTTTGCAAATCTTCCTTTAATAAATAGGCCCTTCAACTGTTCTATCACTTCTCTGTACCACCTACCATACATTGGTTTATGCCAGGAAAGATAGATACAATGATTCCTACATAATGGGACCAATGTTGAAATGCCTCTTAGCCCAAAGTGTCGCCTCGATTGGTTCCATATTTTGTGAAGATGCAACCACTGGATTCCTTGTGGATCTTCCCAGAGGGAACGAGAATGGGGCTGTTGTGAAGGCTCTCGAACGTGACCACATAATAATTTTTATCAGTGTCACAAGTAGGCTTACATTTAACTGCAATGAAGTTACTGTGAAAATCCCCTAGTCGCCACACTCCAGCGCCTGTTTGGGAAAATTCAGAATGTCCAAATCGCCTAACAAGCACGTCTTTTGGGACTTGTGGGAGGAAACCCGTGCAGACACAGGGTGAACTTGCAGACTCAGCACAGACAGTGACCCAAGCCGGGAATCGACCCAAATCCGTGGTACTGTACAGGAGGCCCCTCCTCTCCGAATCCACTTTGATTCCTCTTCCTCCCACCAACACCTCATCACCTCTATATTTGTCACCAAGTAGTAATATAATAAGTTTGGGAGCACCAATATCCCCACCTTCCACCCTCCCCCTTTTCAAAAAGATCTTCTGAATCCTGGGAGTTTTACATGTCCACAAAAATTCTGTAATTAACATGTCCAGACTACAGAAGAATGTTTTTGGGCAGAATATTGGAAGGATTTGGAAGACGATTAAGAATCTCGGTACTACGTTCATCTTAATTGTTCATATTCTTCCCACTCGTGACAATGGCAGGGAATTTTACCTCTTCAGATCCCCTTTCACTACCTCAACCAAACTAGATTAGTTCCATTTGAGCATTGTGTCCCAGTCATGTTATTTCTAAAACCTTGTCCTTAACCAGTTTAAACGGTAAAACTCCCAGATTTGTACTCCTTCCCTGGGCATTAACTGGAAATACCTCACTCTTCGATAAATTTAGTTTATATCCTGAGAATTTCCCTAATAGATCCATTATTTTGTCCATAGACTCCAGCGGGTTTGATAGGTCGTCGGCATAGTGATATTTTATGCTCTCTGTCTGCCATAACAATACCCCTCCACTTTCTGGACTGTCTCAATGCAATGGCAAGGATTCAATCGCTAGTGCGAATAACAATGGTGACAACAGGCATCCTTGTTGCGTTCCCTTATGTAACCTACAATATCCTGAGTCTATCCTATTTGTCCTCACACTTGATGTGGATGTGGTATAAAATAAGCATATCCATTGTTTGCACTGAGTGCTGAATGTGGTGCATTGAGTGCTATAGTAAGAGTTTGGTGACCGAGGGAGTATAAGGCTTCATTTTTATCTAAAGTTTAATCTTTTTTTAATTTAGTTAATTAACTTAAAAGTTGCTGTTTGGTTTAGAAGAAGGTGAATTTTCAATCAGCTTTAAACAGGCTTCTACTTGTAGACACTTGCAGCTGGAGCTTGTTAATTAGTTAATTGGATTATCCAGTTTTCAGAGGCTAGATTCACAGTATAAAAGTGATCCCCTACAGTGCAGACTTTGTTTGCACTGAGTGCTGAATTTGGTGCATTTTGAGTGCTATCGTAAGAGTTTGGTGACCGAGGGAGTGCTAAATTTGGTGCATTGAGTGCTATAGTAAGAGTTTGGTGACCGAGGGAGTGCTGAATTTGGTGCATTTTGAGTGCTATAGTAAGAGTTTTGTGACCGAGGGAGTTAGGTGAGGAGGGAGTAAGGTGCTCCTTTCATTTTGTTTCCCATATTTCCGCAAAGAGTGAGAAGAGAGCCAGGAGTTTACAGAAAGTGTAGCTGACTGGGAGCAGAGTCGGAGGGTGGAGATCTAGTTAGTCCACAGGGCAGCTATATTCTGTCAGGTAAGATGGGATGGAGGCTAGGCCAGTTGCATGCTCCTCCTGTAGGATGTGGGTGGTGAGGGATACCGCCGGTGTCCCCGCTGACTATACCTGTGGGAAGTGCACCCAACTTCAGCTCCTCAAAGACCGTGTTAGGGAACTGGAGCTGACGATGGATGAACTTCGGATCATCCGGGAGGCAGAGGGGGTGATTGAGAAGAGTTACAGGGAGGTAACTACACCCAAGGTACAGGACAAGAATAGCTGGGTTACCGTCAGGGGGAAAACAACAAACAGGCAGACAGTGCAGGGATCCCTCGTGGCCATTCCCCTTCAAAACAAGTATACCGTTTTGGATGCTATTGGGGGGGATGACCTACCGAGGGAAGGCCCTAGCGGCCAGGTCTCTGGCACTGAGTCTGGCTCTGGGGCTCCGAAGGGAAGGGGGGAGAATAGAAATGCAATAGTTGTAGGAGATTCAATGGTTAGGGGAATAGATAGGAGATTCTGTGGTCGCGAGCGAGACTCCCGGAAGGTATGTTGCCTCCCTGGTGCCAGGGTCAGGGATGTCTCGGATCGTGTCTTCAGGATCCTTAAGGGGGAGGGCGAGCAGCCAGAAGTCGTCGTGCACATTGGTACCAACGACATAGGTAGGAAAAGGGGTGTGGAGGTAATAAACAAGTTTAGGAAGTTAGGCTGGAAGTTAAAAGCCAGGACAGACCGTTGTCATCTCTGGTTTGTTGCCGGTGCCACGTGATAGCGAGGCTAGGAATAGGGAGAGAGTGCAGTTGAACACGTGGCTGCAGGAATGGTGTAGGAGGGAGGGCTTCAGGTATTTGGATAATTGGAGCGCATTCTGGGGAAGGTGGGACCTGTACAAGCAGGACGGGTTGCATCTGAACCAGAGGAGCACCAATATCCTGGGAGAGAGGTTTTCTAGTACTCTTCGGGAGGGTTTAAACTAGTTTGGCAGGGGAATGGGAACCGGATTTGTAGTCCAGCAACTAAGGTAGCCGATATTCAGGACGCCAAAGCGTGTAATGAGGCAGTGGGGAAGGGAACACTGACAAAGGAGAGTACTTGCAGGCACGGAGATGGGTTGAAGTGTGTATACTTCAACGCAAGAAGCATCAGGAATAAGGTGGGTGAACTTAAGGCATGGATCGGTACTTGGGACTACGATGTGGTGGCCATCACGGAAACTTGGATAGAAGAGGGGCAGAAATGGTTGTTGGAGGTTCCTGGTTATAGATGTTTCAATAAGATTAGGGAGGGGGGTAAAAGAGGTGGGGGGGGTGGCATTGTTAATTAGAGATAGTATAACAGCTGCAGAAAGGCAGTTCGAGGAGTATCACCCTATTGAGGTAGTATGGGTTGAAGTCAGAAATAGGAAAGGAGCAGTCACCTTATTAGGAGTTTTCTATAGGCCCCCCAATAGTAGCAGAGATGTGGAGGAACAGATTGGGAAACAGATTTTGGAAAGGTGCAGAAGTCACAGGGTAGTAGTCATGGGTGACTTTAACTTCCCAAATATTGAGTGGAAACTCTTTAGATCAAATAGTTTGGATGGGGTGGTGTTTGTGCAGTGTGTCCAGGAAGCTTTTCTAACACAGTATGTAGATTGTCCGACCAGAGGAGGGGCAATATTGGATTTAGCACTTGGTAATGAACCAGGGCAAGTGATAGATTTGTTAGTGGGGGAGCATTTTGGAGATAGTGACCACAATTCTGTGACTTTCACTTTAGTAATGGAGAGGGATAGGTGCGTGCAACAGGGCAAGGTTTACAATTGGGGGAAGGGTAAATACGATGTTGTCAGACAAGAATTGAAGTGCATAAGTTGGGAACATAGGCTGTCAGGGAAGGACACAAGTGAAATGTGGAACTTGTTCAAGGAACAGGTACTACGTGTCCTTGATATGTATGTCCCTGTCAGGCAGGGAAGAGATGGTCGAGTGAGGGAACCATGGCTGACAAGAGAGGTTGAATGTCTTGTTAAGAGGAAAAAGGAGACTTGTGTAAGGCTGAGGAAACAAGGTTCAGACAGGGCATTGGAGGGATACAAGATAGCCAGGAGGGAAGTGAAGAAAGGGATTAGGAGAGCTCAGAGAGGGCATGAACAATCTTTGGCGGGTAGGATCAAGGAAAACCCCAAGGCCTTTTACACATATGTGAGAAATATGAGAATGACGAGAGCGAGGGTAGGTCCGATCAAGGACAGTAGCGGGAGATTGTGTATTGAGTCTGAAGAGATAGGAGAGGTCTTGAACAAGTACTTTTCTTCTGTATTTACAAATGAGAGGGGCAATATTGTTGGAGAGGACAGTGTGAAACAGACTGGTCAGCTCGAGGAAATACTTGTTAGGAAGGAAGATGTGTTGGGCATTTTGAAAAACTTGAGGATAGACAAGTCCCCCGGGCCTGACGGGATATATCTAAGGATTCTATGGGAAGCAAGAGATGAAATTGCAGAGCCGTTGGCAATGATCTTTTCGTCCTCACTGTCAACAGGGGTGGTACCAGGGGATTGGAGAGTGGCGAATGTCGTGCCCCTGTTCAAAAAAGGGACTAGGAATTACCCTGGGAATTACAGGCCAGTTAGTCTTACTTCGGTGGTAGGCAAAGTAATGGAAAGGGTACTGAAGGATAGGATTTCTGAGCATCTGGAAAGACACTGCTTGATTAGGGATAGTCAGCACGGATTTGTGAGGGGTAGGTCTTGCCTTATAAATCTTATTGAATTCTTTGAGGAGGTGACCAAGCATGTGGATGAAGGTAAAGCAGTGGATGTAGTGTACATGGATTTTAGTAAGGCATTTGATAAGGTTCCCCATGGTAGGCTTCTGCAGAAAGTAAGGAGGCATGGGATAGTGGGAAATTTGGCCAGTTGGATAACGAACTGGCTAACCGATAGAAGTCAGAGAGTGGTGGTGGATGGCAAATATTCAGCCTGGATCCCAGTTACCAGTGGCGTACCGCAGGGATCAGTTCTGGGTCCTCTGCTGTTTGTGATTTTCATTAATGACTTGGATGAGGGAGTTGAAGGGTGGGTCAGTAAATTTGCAGACGATACGAAGATTGGTGGAGTTGTGGATAGTAAGGAGGGCTGTTGTCGGCTGCAAAGAGACATAGATAGGATGCAGAGCTGGGCTGAGAAGTGGCAGATGGAGTTTAACCCTGAAAAGTGTGAGGTTGTCCATTTTGGAAGGACAAATATGAATGCGGAATACAGGGTTAACGGTAGAGTTCTTGGCAATGTGGAGGAGCAGAGAGATCTTGGGGTCTACGTTCATACATCTTTGAAAGTTGCCACTCAAGTGGATAGAGCTGTGAAGAAGGCCTATGGTGTGCTCGCGTTCATTAACGGAGGGATTGAATTTAAGAGCCGTGAGGTGATGATGCAGCTGTACAAAACTTTGGTAAGGCCACATTTGGAGTACTGTGTACAGTTCTGGTCACCTCATTTTAGGAAGGATGTGGAAGCTTTGGAAAAGGTGCAAAGAAGATTTACCAGGATGTTACCTGGAATGGAGAGTAGGTCTTACGAGGAAAGGTTGAGGGTGCTAGGCCTTTTCTCATTAGAACGGAGAAGGATGAGGGGCGACTTGATAGAGGTTTATAAGATGATCAGGGGAATAGATAGAGTAGACAGTCGGAGACTTTTTCCCCGGGTGGAACAAACCATTACAAGGGGACATAAATTTAAGGTGAAAGGTGGAAGATATAGGAGGGATATCAGAGGTAGGTTCTTTACCCAGAGAGTAGTGGGGGCATGGAATGCACTGCCTGTGGAAGTAGTTGAGTCGGAAACATTGGGGACCTTCAAGCAGCTATTGGATAGGTACATGGATTACGGTAAAATGATATAGTGTAGATTTATTTGTTCTTAAGGGCAGCACGGTAGCATTCATAGATAGATAGACTTTCATAGAATTTACAGAGCAGAAGGAGGCCATTCGGCCCATCGAGTCTGCACCGGCTCTTGGAAAGAGCACCCTACCCAAGGTCAACACCGCCACCCTATCCCCATAACCCAGTAACCCCACCCAACACTAAGGGCAATTTCGGACAGTAAGGGCAATTTATCATGGCCAATCCACCTAACCTGCACATCTTTGGACTGTGGGAGGAAACCGGAGCACCCGGAGGAAACCCACGCACACACTGGGAGGATGTGCAGACTCCGCACAGACAGTGACCCAAGCCAGAATCGAACCTGGGACCCTGGAGCTGTGAAGCAATTGTGCTATCCACAAGGCTACCGTGCTGCCCCCATCTAAGCATTGTGGATAGCTCAATTGCTTCACAGCTCCAGGGTCCCAGGTTCGATTCCGGCTTGGGTCACTGTCTGTGCGGAGTCTGCACGTCCTCCCCGTGTCTGCGTGGGTTTCCTCCGGGTGCTCCGGTTTCCTCCCACAGTCCAAAGATGTGCGGGTTAGGTGAATTGGCCAATGATAAATTGCCCTTAATGTCCAAAATTGCCCTTGGTGTTGGGTGGAGGTGTTGAGTTTGGGTGGGGTGCTCTTTCCAAGAGCCGGTGCAGACTCGGGCGGGGGAGGGGGGGGCCGAATGGCCTCCTTCTGCACTGTAAATTCAATGATAATCTATGATTAATCTAGGACAAAGGTTCGGCACAACATCGTGGGCCGAAGGGCCTGTTCTGTGCTGTATTTTCTATGTTCTATGCTATAAATAATGGTCCAAATCCAAACCTCCTTAGGGTTCTCAAATAGGTACCTCGGTTCCATCCGGTCGAAGGCCTTTTCTGCATCCATTGATTTAATAACCTCTGGTTCTCTTCCCCCTTGATGAAGTCATTACAATATTTAACAACCGGTTAATATTCCTGGCCAGTTGCTGCCACTTAATCAACCGAGTCTGGTCCTCTGAGAACACCTCCGATACACAGCCTTATTGCTAGAACCTTGGCCAAGATCTTAACGTCTATATTTAGCAGGGAGATGGGTCTTGAAGTTCCGCATTCTGTCGGGCCTTTATCCTTTTTCGGTATCAATGAAATAGAGGCCTGTGCGAGTGTGGTCGGCAACTTAACCTGCGCCATTGATTTATTTATACATAGCCAGGAGATGAGATACTATTTCTGAAAAAAAAACTGTTTATAGAACTCTACCATGAATCCATCGAGCCCTGTTGCTTCCTGGATTGTATCACCCTTACCCTCTCCATTATTTCTTGTAGCCCTAGTGCCTTTTCCAATCCTCGTTTCTTCCCCTCATTATCTTCTGGAAACATCAACCCATCTAAGAACCGTTCCATCTCTTCTTCCTCCCCTATGGGCTCTGATCTGTAAAATCCCCAGTAGAAATCCTTAAATGCCTTATTTATTTTTCCGGTGTTGTGTCATGGACGGGCAGAATTACCAACAGAGCCAGCAAACTGACACTGCAATGTATGCTCCGCCAAATATCCAAACAGGCCTGAAGTTCCACGGTTCTGCTCCAGTGCAGTGGAGTCAGACTGCTTGTAGACATGAACCCTAATCTAAAGCAAGAAAAATCTGCATTTATATGGCACCTATAACTTTGATAAAATATTCCCGGGTGCTTCACACGAGCATTATCAAACAAAATTTGTCAAGGAGCTGAATTTTGCAGCCATAGAATTTTACAGCACAGGAGAAAGAAATCCAATTCCTCCACACTGCGGCTCTTTCCCCATTGCTCTGCAAACTTATTCTTTTCAAGAAAAATTCAATTTCTTTTTGAAAGTGGATGTTGTGTATCTGGACTTTCAGACAGTTTTTGACAAGGTCCCACACAAGACATTAGTGAGCAAAATTAAAGCTCCTGATATTGGGGGGTAATGTATTGACGTGGATAGAGAACTGGTTGGTAGACAGGAAGCAGAGAGTGGGAATAAACGGGTCCTTTTCAGAGTGGGAGGCAGTGACTAGTGGGGTACCGCAGGGTTCAGTGCTGGGACCCCAGCTGTTCACAATATACATTAATGATTTGGGCAAAGGAATTGCATGCACTATCTCCAAATTTACAGACGACACTGAAGCTGTGTGGCAATGTGTGCTGAGTGGAGAATGCAAAGAGGCGGCAGGGTGACTTGGACAGGCTAGCTGAGTGGGCAAATACTTGGCAAATGCAGTATAATATGGGTAAATGTGAGGTTATCCACTTTGGTGGAAAGAACAGGAAGGCAGATTATGATCTGAATGGTGGCAGTTTCGGAAAAGGGGAAGTGCAACGAGACATGGGTGTCATGGTGGAACAGTCGCATGCAGGTACAGTAGGCGGTGAGGAAAGCTAATGCATGCTGGCCTTCATAGCAAGAGGTTTGAGTATAGAAGTAGGGACGTCTTGCTGCAGTTACACAGGGCCTTGGTGAGGCTACACCTTGAGTATTGTGTACAGTTTTGATATCCTAGTTTGAGGAAGGACATTCTTGCTATTGAGGGTGTCTAGTGATGGTTCACCAGACTAATTCCCTTGATGACAGAACTGACATATGAAGAATGACTAGATTGAATGGGCTTGTACACACTGGAGTTTAGAAGAATGAGAGGGGATCTCATAGAAACATATAAAATCCTGATGGGACTGGACAGGCTAGATGTGGGAATAATGTTCCCGATGTTGGGGACTAGGGGTCAAAGCCTCAGAATATGGGGTAAGCCATTCAGGACTGAGATGAGGAACAACATCTTCTCTCAGAGAGTTGTGAATCTGTGGTATTATCTATCACAGAATGCTGTTGGGGCTAGTTCGTTGGATATATTCAAGAGGGAGCTGGACATGGCCCTTGCAGCTAAAGGGATCAAGGAGTATGGAGAGAAAGCGGGAGTGTGATACTAAATTTGCATGATCAGCCATGATCATATGAAATGATGGTGCAGGCTCGAAGGGCTGAATGCCTTACTCCTGCACCTATTTTCTATATTTCTATGTTACCAACCCGATCCCTGCTTCTCTTTGTGCAATTTCCCTTGTGGCAGCCTGTCGTCTCAATTGATGGGCCAGTAATCAACTAGCTTTTTCCCCATATTTATATTGAACCCCTCTCGCGTGATAAAGCTGCATCACCGCCTACCCAGTCGACAGAATATCAAAACTCCTTTTGAGGTTCCTTCCGTTCCGCCAATAAGTCCTCAGTTGGCATTATCACCAATCTACTTTTATGATAGCATCCACCAACCTTGTCTTTTTACTCTTTCCAGTTTAACCCTATTGGATTCTAGGAGATAATTTCCCCCCGCTGCTTTTAGAACTTCCCAAAAAAGTTGAGGCAGAAATCACCCCAATTTGGTTAAGGCCCACATAGTCTTTAATCACCCGGGTCATTTTCGCACAGAACTCAGAGTCTAACACCCATTCTGGCCTTTGGGCGCGACTTGAATCAAACCTTGTATCTAAATCATTTTGCGCGTGGTCAGAGATTTAAATCCCTGCATATTCCATCCCCACTAATCCCAACCACATTTCCCCGCAACAGAAAAATCAATGCCCCCCACTCCTTAAGTATTCCTAACTCTTGCCATCCCCGATTTTAGTCATTGACTTGGGATTGGCTTTTTCCACCCTTGGGTCCAATACGCAATGTTTTACAAACTTTTTTTCCTGGGACCCTCTTTTGTCAACCGGCCTGCCAACCTTCGCTACCCACTGGCTTACCTTCGCAGCCCACTTACATTTAAAGTGAAAGGGAGGCTGCTTGGCCCTCACGGTCTTACTCCAACCAGGTCCACAGGAGGAGAGGGCATTGCGCATAGCATTGTGCAAACTTCAACCAGTTCCTTGGTGCCGAGTTCATCTTTTTGAGAACTGAAAATCCAACATCTCACGTGTAGGTTGTCGTGAAGAGTAATAGCAATAAAATGCTTGTGTTACTCAGCAGTGGATACTCCTGGTAGATGCTACTCCAGAATGCTGACAGCCTGATGTTTTTTTGCGTGTTTGTGATGTGCTGTCACAGGCAAGGTACAGCAGCGTAGTCTTTTTATTTGGAGTCCGCTGTAAGTTAATAACTGATCCCAGAGTCTCAACCGTAAAATAACTTTTCACCCACCACTTCTCTTTCAAAATCTGAAATTTCTCCTTTAATTTACCAGTATTTCACTGCATATAACACACATGGACCTTGCATCCTTATTTGCATTGGCACAATCGACAAGTCCATACCGCAAGAAATCATCTTCTGCTTTGTTCCCGAGTAAGTTTCTTCTTTGTAGGCTGTTAACCTGAGGCCCTGTAGCTCTGTACAGCGCTAACACTGGCACTGTTCTGTCCTGCCCCGGACTCCCCTGAGCTTCCTCCAGCAGCTTCAGATGAGAGTTCCAGGCCAGTAGGTCCCACTGCGTACTTGTATCTCTGGCCAGCTTCACAATCCTGTTGCCTTGCTTGCTAGCAGCTAGAAAATGGTAGAAGCTCTCCTCCGTGACCTGCTCACTGCTGCCGCTTCTGGCAGGAAAACTGCACACAGCCTCATTTTCTTCTCATTTAAAAGGTGGCAATGGCCATCATTTTCAAGAAAAATGCCAATAGCAGCTGTTGGGCGCTTCTCCCATGATCAAGACCACCGTGGGAAAGCTGCGACCCTCCTGACACCCACCCATGACCCATCCACGGACCCCGACGGTCACTTTGGAAAAACCCTGCAATACACAGTTAAAATCTCCTCCCGTTAATAATTGATGAGAGTGTACATCATCTTTGCGAAGTCTGCATTGTCCCAATTGGGCGGGTATATGTTAACTAAAACCACCGGTGTTGCTTACCATCACAAACCTTCCCCTCGTACCCCCCTGGTCATCACAAATGTCAATGCTTTACTAAGCAGGATTGCCATTCGTCTTGTCTTCGAATAAAATCTCGAATGGAACGATTGTCCAACCCATCCTTTAATAAATCACACCTGATCTTTTAGTCGTACATAGGTTTCTTAGATGAGCAGATATCCATAATGTTTGAGCTGGACCATTCAGCCTACGCACATTCCACATTACCATTCTTACTGGGGGAATTTGTACTCTCTCCCCTCCCCCTCCCCCTCCCCTCCCCCTCCCCTCCCCCTCCCCCTCCCCCTCCCCCTCCCCCTCCCCTCCCCTCCCCTCCCCTCCCCCTCCCCTCCCCTCCCCCTCCCCCTCCCCCTCCCCCTCCCCTCCCCCTCCCCCTCCCCCTCCCCCTCCCCTCCCCCTCCCCCTCCCCCTCCCCTCCCCCCTCCCCTCCCCTCCCCCCTCCCCTCCCCCTCCCCTCCCCCTCCCCTCCCCCTCCCCTCCCCCTCCCCCTCCCCCTCCCCCTCCCCCTCCCCCTCCCCCTCCCCCTCCCCCTCCCCCTCCCCCTCCCCCTCCCCCTCCCCCTCCCCCTCCCCCTCCCCCTCCCTCCCCTCCCCTCCCCTCCCCTCCCCCTCCCCTCCCCCTCCCCTCCCTCCCCCTCTTCCCCCCCTCCCCCTCTCTCCCCCCCCCTATTTCCCCCCCCTCTTCCCCCCCCCTCTTCCCCCCCCTCTTCCCCCCCCTCTTCCCCCCCCTCTTCCCCCCCCTCTTCCCCCCCTCTTCCCCCCCCTCTTCCCCCCCCCTCTTCCCCCCCCTCTTCCCCCCCCTCTTCCCCCCCCTCTTTCCCCCCCCCTCTTTCCCCCCCCCTCTTTTCCCCCCCCCTCTTTTCCCCCCTCCCTCTTTTCCCCCCCCTCTTTTCCCCCCCCTCTTTCCCCCCCCCTCTTTCCCCCCCCCCTCTTTCCCCCCCCCCTCTTTCCCCCCCCCCCTCTTTCCCCCCCCCCTCTTTCCCCCCCCCCTCTTTCCCCCCCCCTCTTTCCCCCCCCCCTCTTTCCCCCCCCCCCTCTTTCCCCCCCCCCTCTTTCCCCCCCCCCTCTTCCCCCCCCTCTTCCCCCCCCCCTCTTCCCCCCCCCCCTCTTTCCCCCCCCTCTCCCCCCCTCCCCCCCTCTCCCCCCCTCCCCCCCTCTTTCCCCCCCCCCCCAGAGACTTCCATTACCATTTAGTACATTTCTCTCCCTTGTCCAGGCCCACACAAGATGTCTGCCCTCCCTGTCATAACCTGGGGTTAAGCAGGTCATGGGACACTATGAAACCTTAAGCAGGCCATGGGACACTTATGAGGCTAAGGGATTGATATGGGGAAAACACACTCCCCCACTGAGGGGTGGGCACTCCCCTCTACCTGTATAAAATCAGAGCAGTGAACTGAGCTAGCTCTTGGAGTAGAGTGACTGCTCTGTACTCTTGTTCTGTTGCATTAAACCTTTTTCCTTTTGACTCCACCTGTTCGGCTCGGTGTGGACACCTTTCCGGACCTTTTAATACTGGGGTTTCATTTGTGTCCCATGACCTGCTTAACTCCCATCCTCTCCATTCCTATCCAGAAAAATACTTGTGTCAGCAACCATCCCCCACCCCCTCCATTCACCTCCAAACTCTTTATCCCTCTATTTCTTCCCCGCTTCTCTCCCCCCCCCCCTTTAATCTGGCTATCCACAATAGCTTCCTCCACCATGCTGCTTACGTTTACTAACATTTCTTGCTAATAAGGTGACTCTTACCCAAACCGCAATGATTACCCTTCTTTGCACTACTTCTCCTTTGTCTTCTTCCCCAGTGACTCAGCTTTAGCCCAATCCCCTCAACTTAATAACTGTGTAATGTTAACCAATGCAAGCAAAACAGAAAATAAAAGACAGTAATAACTATCTTAACTTGTGCAAATATTAAAAAGTACAGAAAATATAAAAATACATCACTGTGAAAATCAAACACATTTAACTTAACTAATCCCCATCATTCATAATCTTCCCCGCATCTAACAACTCAGTACAGACCACATATGTACAACAGCAGCCCGATATTTTTGACTTAATGATCGATGGGCATGTTCCTCTTCCGGAGCTTTCTCAAATATCCCGTCTTCCACCACCTTTGCAAACATTTTGGAGATGTAGTTCGCAGCAATTGTTCGTTGTATACCTTCCGGTAGGCCTATGATCCTTAGGTTTTGTCTTATAGGTCACTTTCTTCGTCTTCTGTCCTTAGTCCCAGGTTCGATTCCGGCTTGGGTCATTGTCTGTGCGGAGTCTGCGCGTCCTCCCCGTGTCTGCGTGGGTTTCCTCCGGGTGCTCCGGTTTCCTCCCACAGTCCAAAGATGTGCGGGTTAGGTGAATTGGCCAATGATAAATTGCCCTTAATGTCCAAATTGCCCTTGGTGTTGGGTGGAGGTGTTGAGTTTGGGTAGGGTGCTCTTTCCAAGAGCCGGTGCAGACTCAAAGGGCCGAATGGCCTCCTTCTGCACTGTAAATTCAATGATAATCTATGATTAATCTAGGACAAAGGTTCGGCACAACATCGTGGGCCAAAGGGCCTGTTCTGTGCTGTATTTTCTATGTTCTATAGTACTTTGCAGGCCTCTCCTAACATCACCATCTCCGCTTCCAACGATACGTCCCGGTCACTGTGATCCAACATCTCTCCACTTTTCGTATCTTTGCCCCTTGGGATTCCCAATGCTGCTTCGGATCTTTGGAGAGGGGTTATCGCTCCTTCATTTGCTCTTGACCAATCCTTCTGCAGCTCTTTTCTCTGCATTTGAAGCTCTCCTTTAATAAAGTCCATTAATTTTTCCACCTGGAGTGCCATTAATTGTTCCACTGGGAGTGCAGTCGTCGATGATGTTTACTTCTCTGCCATTTTCTTAACTGATTGTGTGTCACCTTCAATTCTTTGGCCAGGGCTTTAACTGACTTTAGACGGGATTGATAGCCCAGTGACACCACTTTGGGGTGAGAAATCCCCCACAAACAATTATTTTCAACTTCACACAAACAAATTTCCGACACAATGGGTAGGAGCCACCTAGTGTGCGACCAGTTAAAACGCAGAGACCAAAATTCTACACAGTCTGTCAGATGTGGTCTCACAAAAGCCTTGTCCAGCTGTAGCAAAGCTTCCCTATTTTTATATTCCGTTCTCCTTGCAATAAACAACAAAATCCCACTTGCCTTCCTAATCATTTACTGTAAATGCATACTAACATTTTGCGATCCATATAACAGAACCCGGGTCTCCCTCAACAGCAGAGTTCTACAATCTCTGTCCGTTTGAATAACATGTAGCTTTTCTTTTCTACCACAGAGGACGAGTTCACTAAATTTTAGCCTTTTCACTTCACCTATCTTTATTCCTTTGGAGACTTCTTATGTCCTCTCCACAACTTACTCCCCTGCTATTTTGGGTCATTAGTAAATTTAGCAACCATACATTCTCTTTCAAGTCTTTGATTGTAAATTGTCATTGATACTGAAGCAGTCTGTGTCCCAAATACAGCAAGGCCTGGACATTATCTTTTTAAAAAAAAAATATACTTTATTCCAAACACACTCAAATAAAATCCACATAGCACCAATGAAACTAAGTACATACAATGTGTTCAATTTTCCCCCTTTTAATTCCTCAAACATGGACCTCAAGCATGATGAGTTGGTGCAAGTCTAGATCAGGGATTTCTGACATTGTCTTTTATATGGATTTGGCATTGTCCCAGTGTGGGGTATATATTTACAAGTACCACCGGGGCTCCTTCCATGATCCTGCTCACCATTACATATCGGCCCCTGGGGGTTTGTTGCTGTAAATGCTACTTTAAAAAAAAAAATTTAGAGTACCCAATTCATTTTTTCCAATTAAGGGGCAATTTAGCATGTCCAATCCACCTACGCTGCACATCTTTGGGTTGTGGGAGCGGAATCCACGCAAACACGGGGAGAATGTGCAAACTCCACACGGACAGTGTCCCACAGCCGGGATCACCTGGGATCTCAGTGCCGTGAGGCAGCAATGCTGACGACTGAGCCACCGTGCTGCCTCTACTTTTTTGTTAAATAGTACGGCCACCCCCCCCCCTTGCCCCTGTGTCGAGGTGCGGCTGATAAGTCTGTCCCACCCAGCTTTTCCTTGCCCTCACTCAGTCCTTCTCTCTTAAATGTGTCTCTTGTATGAAGACTACATCAACCCTCAGACTTTTAAGATGGCCCCGGATTGTTAAAGTCCAACTTGAGTTCATTGTCTCTCACTGTTTCCCGAGCTCGTTCTTTGGGACAAACTTGTTTGCCTCCACCGGCGAACAAAATAGTGTTCTTTGCCCTGGTAAGTGACTGATATAGGGCAGTACGGTGGCACAGTGGGTTAGCATTTCTGCCTCTCAGCTCCAGGGTCCCGGGTTCAATTCTGGCCTCTGGTGACTGTGTGGTGCTCGCACGTTCTCCCCATATCTGTGTGGGTTTCCTCCATGCTCTGGTTTCCTCCCACTGTCCGAAGATGTGCAGGTTAGGTGGATTGGCCATGCTAAATTGCCCCTTAGTGTCCAAAGGGTTAGGTGGGGCTACTGGGTTACGTGGATGGAGTGGAGGTGTGGGGTTAAGTAGGGTGCTCTTTCCAAGGGCCGGTGCATACTCGATGGGCTGAATGGCCTCCTGCACTATAAATTCTATGATAGCAGGGTGGCGCAGTGGGTTAGCCCTGCTGCCTCACGGCACCCAGGTTCGATCCCGGCTCTGGGTCACTGTCCATGTGGAGTTTGCACATTCTCCCCGTGTTTGCCTGTGTTTCACCTGCACAACCCAAGATGTGCAGGTTAGGCGGATTGGCCACACTAAATTGTCTCTTGATTGGAAAAAAAATGAATTGGGTACTCTTTTTAAAAAAAAAAAAAAAAAAAAAAAAAATTATTTTAAAGATTCTATGATAGCCTGGCCAGACACAGCATACTGAACCACACCGTACTCTTGAACAGCATGATTTTGGCCCCATTAAATTAAGTTGTGGAGAGGACATAAGAAGCCTCCAAAGGCACTTGGCCAGGTCTGCTCCAATGTCCCGGTACAAGCAGATAGTGTGTCCTTCCCACTTGCATGGCCGTGTGTTTTTTGCCCACCTCAGAATCCACCCTTTATCCTGAAATCTTTGGAACCTCACCATCATTGACTGTTGTGGTTCCGCCAACTTGGGTCTCTGTTGGAGCGACCTGTGGGCCCGGACTATCTCTAGCGGTTTGGCGAAGCCCTCTTCTCTGACCAGCTTTACGAACATCGAGCATCCTCCCCTTTCTGGTAGCCTGACGATCTGCAAGTTCTGCAGACGGGACCTTTTTCTCGGTCATCGACCTTTCCCTTCAATGCCTTCTGGGTCTTGACTGACTTTGCCACTTCGGCTATGAATGAGGTGATCCGCTCTCCCTAGTCTGTGGCTACCGTTTCTATGTCCTGCACCATTGCCTCTTGGGGGCCCCAGTCTTCTCTCCACTCTGTCCATTGCCTCCTTTATGGGGGCCAACATGGCCCCTATTAGAAAATAGAACATTACAGCGCAGTACAGGCCCTTCGGCCCTCAATGTTGCGTCGACCTGTGAAACCAATCTAAAGCCCATCTACACTATTCCATTATCATCCATATGTTTATCCAATGACCATTTAAATGCCCTTAATGTTGGCGAATCCACTTGCAGGTAGGGCATTCCACGCCCTTACTACTCTCTGAGTAAAGAACCTACCTCTGACATCTGTCCTATATCTATCTCCCCTCAATTTGAAGCTATGTCCCCTCGTGCTAGCCATCACCATCCGAGGAAAAAGGCTCTCACTGTCCACTGTCATCTAATCCTCTGATCATCTTGTATGCCTCTATTAAGTCACCTCTTAACCTTCGTCTCTCTAACGAAAACAGCCTCAAGTCCCTCAGCCTTTCCTCCTAAGATCTTCCCTCCATACCAGGCAACATTCTGGTAAATCTCCTCTGCACCCTTTCCAATGCTTCCACATCCTTCCTATAATGCTGCGACCAGAACTACACGCAGTACTCCAAATGCGGCCGCACCAGAGTTTTGTACAGCTGCAACATGACCTCATGGCTCTGAAACTCAATCCCTCTACCAATAAAAGCTAACACACCGTATGCCTTCTTAACAACCCTATCAACCTGGGTGGCAACTTTCAGGGATCTATGTACATGGACACCGAGATCTCGCTGCTCATCCACAATACCCAAGAATCTTACCATTAGCCCAGTACTCTGTATTCCTGTTACTCCTTCCAACAATGAATCACCTCACACTTTTCTGCATTAAACTCCATTTGCCACTTCTCAGCCCAGCTCTGCAGCTTATCTATGTGCCTCTGTAACCTGCAACATCCTTCCGCACTGTCCACAACTCCACCGACTTCAGTGTCATCCACAAATTTACTCACCCATCCTTCTACGCCCTCCTCCAGGTCATTTATAAAAATAACACCCAGCAGTGGCCCCAAAACAGATCCTTGTGGTACCACTAGTAACTGAACTCCACGCTGAACATATCCCATCAACTACCACCCTCTGTCTTCTTACAGCTAGACAATTTCTGATCCAAACCGCTAAATTGCTGACCTCATCACCCCCATGAGGTCCTCTTTCATCGCCTCTCTGTGCATCTGGAGTTCCGTTGTGATAAACTCCCATCAGCTTCTCCATCATCACCTGGGTCGGCGTTGGTAATCCCGTTGGGTCCGCCATGTTCGGTTCTTTGCCGTCAAGTGGATCTCCTTGTTCAGGGGTCGAGGTTTTCCTCTCCCTGCTCTTACTACTTTTCCTGCCTGATTGCTTGCTCGTCGGCATCCACATTGTTTTAGCGGTGGTTGGTGGGGCTAAAGCTATTGTTGGAATAGCTAGGGGTATGGCAAGTTATCGAGCCCTATTGCTGGAATATTGTCAGGGCCCATAGCCTTTGCAGTATACAGTGCCTTCTACTCTTTCTTGATATCATGTAGAGTGAATTGAATTGCGTCTTTGATGCTGCGGAAACCTGTAGGAGGCTGAGATTGATAATCCACTTGGCAATAATAATAATCTTTATTGTCACAAGTAGGTTTACATTAACACTGCAATGAAGTTACTGTGAAAAGCCCCTTGTCACCACATTCCAGCGCCTGATCTTGGGCTGCATTATTTTAAAAATATGATCTTGTGCTTAAAAAGATTGGAGGCCGCTACTATAACTGTAGTTGTCTGTACCTCCTGATGCAGCACATTGGTGATTTTCGCTTTGGCCTGTACAGAGCAATAGTCTATGATTAGAGGTATTGTATTGCTAATCCATTCAGCACAAACAAAACTCATTGATTTAGAGAGTGCTTTTAGCTTTTATAATTGCTGCCAATGGTGGAAAATGAGTAGTTTTCTTACCATTTGAATATAATTGGAAATGTAAACTGTCAGCTTACTTTGTTCTAACTGCTTCTGGATTTCTTGCCAGACAAGATGTTGGGTACAAATGTAAGTGAGCAATATCGATTGGCCAATAGAATGCCATTGTATTGAAATGGGCAATACAATATAAAATGTCCATGAATGCAATCACACTTGTGGGTTTTTAAAACCACTTTGGACATGGGAAACACTGGTAAAGTTGCAATTGCTGTCCGCTCTTGGATGCCCTTGAAAGGTGGTGATGGGCTTGCTTCATAGTGATCGCTGATACAACTAACTGGCTTGCTAGGCAACTCCAGAACACATTAGGAGTAAAC
Source organism: Scyliorhinus torazame (assembly GCF_047496885.1). Taxonomy (NCBI): domain Eukaryota; kingdom Metazoa; phylum Chordata; class Chondrichthyes; order Carcharhiniformes; family Scyliorhinidae; genus Scyliorhinus; species Scyliorhinus torazame. The sequence continues at coordinate 114,168,729 of NC_092725.1, read as the reverse complement.
TGCATAGTATGCAACAGGCTTGTCCAGTCAGGTGTGACAGGCTGTCTACTAGTTAGACTTTTAGTCTGACATCTTATGTGGTTATTTTTCAGGTGCTAAATTTAAAAAAAAAAAATCCATTTTACAATCTGCCATGGTGGTGAATATTTACTGTGACCAGTGCACTACAATGCTTAACTCTAATCTTTCAACACTATTTTCAGTTTAATAGTATCTAGGATAATTCACTCGCTCTTCGTCGCATGCATGTTCAGTCACTGGTTGGCAATTATTTCAGACTTGCCTCAACTAAAAATGTAACATTTAATTAAAATATGTAACTTGATGGAAACATTTCTTTCTGTGGTTTGTTTTCAAATAATTTGCAAATACTTAAATTCTATTTCCTTACCTACCCCTGGAATTGGTGCCTAACTCCAGAGTCTTTCTGTTTTTTAAAATTAATTCAAAGGATGCGGACTTCGCTAGCTGGGCAGCATTTATTGCCCATCCCTAATTGCCCATGCGAAGTTGGTGGTGAACTGCTGCCTTGAACCGCTGCGCTTCATGTGGTGTAGGTCCATTCAGTACTCTTGGGAAGGGATTTCAGGATATTGACACTGCGTCAGTGAAAGAGCGGCAATAAATTTCCAAGTCAGGATTGTGAGTGAGTGGCTTGGAGCGGAATTTTCAGGTGGTGGTGTTCCCATGCATCTGCTGCCCTTGTCCTTATAGACAGAAGTGGGCATGGTTTTGGAAGGTGCTGTTTAAGGAGGCTTGGTTAGTTCCTGTCGTGCATCTAGAAAATGGTACACTCTGCTGCCACTGTGTGTCGGTGGTAAAGGCAGGTGAGTGTTTGTGGATGGGGTACCAATCAAGCAGGCTGCTTTCCTGGATGATGTCAAACTTCCTGAATGATGTGGAAGTTGCACTCATCCAGGCAAGTAGAGAGTATTCCATCCCATTCCTGGCTTGTACCTTGTGGATGGTGTACAGGCATTGGGGAGTCAAGAGGGAAGTTACTTGCCGCAGGATCTCTAGCCCCATACCTGCTCTTGTAGCCCCAGTATTTATATGACTAGTCCAGTTCGGCTTCTGTTCAATGGTAACCCTCCTCGCCTGCCCAGGATGCTGTCAGTAACGGATTCAGCGATATACGCTGAATCCGTTACTGACAGCATCCTGGGCAGGCGAGGAGGTAATGGTAATGGTAATGCCATTGGATGTCAAGGCGAGATTGTTGGATTCTCTGTTGTTGGAGACGGTCATTGCCTGGCATTTGTGTGGCATGAAATGTTACTTGCCACTTGTTAGCCCAAGCCTGGATTTTGTCCAGTTATTGCTGCATTTGGACATTGACTGCTTCAGTATCTGAGGAGTTGCAAATGGTGATGAACATCGTGCAATCATCAGCAAGCATCCCCACTTCTGACCTTGTGCTCGTGCAGCATCCTTTTTTAAAAATGTTTTAAAAATAAATTTAGAGTGCCCAATTAATTTTTTTTCCAATTAAGCAGCAATTTAGCATGGTCAATCCACATGCCCTGCACATCTCTTTTGGTTGTGGGGTGAGACCCACGCAGACAACGCAGACATGGGGAGAATGTGTAAACTTCACATGGTCTGTGACCCAGGGCTGGGATGGAACCTGCGTCCTCAGTGCTGTGAGGCAGCAGTGTTAACCACTGTGCCACCTTGCCACATTCTTGCGCATCATCCTTAAACTAACATTTTGAGAAATCTGTTTGTTATGTATGTCACAAATTTCTTGTAAAAAATTCTTCGCTCAGTTGTTAAAAGTGAGTTGTTAAGGCAGAGAATATTCAATGTTTTAAGGGAGAATCAGATAAATATTTGAATTCGAGCACGATCTAGATCTTGAGGAGAAAGCAGGATAGTTGAATAAATTGGATTGCGATAGCAATGAACATAGGAACAGGAATAGGCCATTCAGCCTGTCGAGTCCACTCCATGGTTCAATACAACCGTGGCTGATCATCAGCTTAAATGTATTTTTCCCATATTATCCCTTAATCTCATTGGTATTTAGAAGCCTGTCAATCTCTGCTTTAAACATACTCAATGACTGAACTTCCACAGCCCTCTTGAGGTAGAGAGTTACAAAGATTCGCAACCCTCTGAGTAAAAACAAAAGTTCTCTTCATCTCAATCCTAAGTGGCTACCACCTTTATTGTGTCCCCATGTTCTAGACACCTCACCTAGGGAAACATCTTACCTGCATCTACCCTGTCTATCTACCCCTTTTAGTATTTTGGCCGTTTCAACGAGAGCACCTCTCATTCTTTGAAACTCTAGAGCAAATAGGCCCAATTTCCCCAATCTCTCTTCATAGGACAGTCCCACCATCCCATGGTGCACTTCCTCAATGGCAATAATATCCTTCCTATGGTAAGGTGGCTAAAATTGCACACAGTCCTCCAGCTGTGGGTTAACCAAAGTTCTGTACAATTGAAGCAAGACGTTGCTACTCTTGTACTCAAAACTTCTTGCAATAAATGCTAACATATCATTAGCCTTCCTAATTGCTTGCTGCGCTTGCATGTTCTCAGTGACTTATTTATGAGGCTACCTAGGTCCCTTTATACATCTACACTTTCTAATGACTTACCACTTAAGAAATACTCTGCACATCTGTCCCTTCTACCAACGTAGATAATCTCTCATTTTTCTGCATTATATTCCATCAGTAATGTTCTTGTGCATTCACTATGTGTGTTCAAATCCTCTTGCATCTTCTCACAACACACATTCCTGTCCTAGCTTTGTGTCATCCATAAACTTGAGAATCTTACATTTGGTCAGAATGGTTGATATATATTGTGAACAGCTAGCACCTAAGTACTGATCCTTGCAGTACCCCACTCGTCACACAGCCAGCCAACGTGAGAATGACCTATTTATTCCTACACTCTTATTTTCTGCCTGTAAGCCAATTCTTAATCCATGTCAGTATATTACCTCCTATCCCATGTATTTTAATTTTGCTAACCAATCTCCTGTGGGGTCATTATCAAAAGCCTTCTACAAATCCAAGTATACTATGTCTACCAACTCCCCTTTATCAATTCTATTCGTAATATCCTCCAAAAGAAACCTCCCAACATTTTTGTTGAAAATGATTTGCCATTCTTGAATCCATGTTGACTGTGCTCAATCAGATTATTATTATTTAAGTGTCCATTTATCATATCCTTCCTTACTACTGATGTAAGGCTAACAGGTCTGTAGTTCCTTGTTTTTTCTTTCCCTTGTTAAATAGTGGGATGGTATTTGTTACCTTCCAATCTGTAGGGACCGTTCCAGAATCTATTGAATTTTGGATGATGATCACCACTGCATCCACGATCTCCCATTTCTTTCGGCGTTCTGGGATGAGTACCAGGCCCCGGGACTTATCAACATTCAGTCCCATTAATTTCTCCAATTCAACTTTCTTGCTAATACTAATTTCCTTCAATTTTTAATTCTTCCTAGTCCCTTGGACCTCCAACTCTGGGAGATTTCTTGTATCTTTCTCAGCGAAGACAGACCCAAAGTAATCACTTAGCTTCTTTGTCATTTCTCTATTGCCCATTTAAATTCTCCTGACTCTGCCTGTGACGGACCCACAATTTGTCTTCGCCAAACATTTTCTTTTTATGTACCTACAGAACTTTTAACAGTCTGTTTTTTTTTCTAGTTTACATTGATATTCTATTCTCTCTTTCTTTTATCAGTTTCTTAGCCCTCCTTTGCTGTATTCTAAAATGCTCCCTGTCCTTTGGAACTATGTTAGCTATGATGGTCTCAATCAATGCCAGCTTTTTATGTTGTAAACCTTTATGGTCCTGTGACTCTAAATATCAAAATGTGTATAAAGTGGCAAAAATTCTGGAACAAGCCTTGAAAAATACCACTCCAATTGTTGATCAATAATTTGCTGCTGAATTGCTACATCCTCTGAAATGGCACTTATGATGAGGATGATTTGCATCCCATCTCAAGAAAGGTCCTGAAAAAGAGAGAACTTTTTTATTTTTGCCCAACAAGATGAGGTATGTTGGAGAGTAGACCTCTTCCTGTTTCAGTACCCAGCGCCAGCATTAAGCACATCCTGCTCGATGCAGAATAAACTCTCTCTTTACCCTAACAGGACCTCAACCCTAGCTTGAGGAGAACCAAATTAGGCGCACCTTTAAAAATTTTGAACATTAATCATCCAATGGCCTTTTGATGAGATCTCAAATTTGGTGCTCAATTAAGGGCCATTTTTGTGTTATAGGCCAGAGATCAATAGGGATTAAGTTGTAACTGCTCAATGTCTCCTCAGCACCCTAAGAAATGCTATTTTAGTAACAAATGATTTGGTGGCTCTTTCTCTTCATTAAGTTATAGGTGCTTGTTATTTCTTACTCCACAAATGTTGCTAGTGAAAAAGCTAATGAATTGCAAAATGTGTCTCATTGTTTCGTGTGAAAGAGAGAATGGCAACTATTTGCCATCGCAAAAGAAAAAAAGTCATGAAATGGTTGGGCTAAAGATTGTGGCTAAAATTTACTTTGATATTTTGACTGAATTATTAAAAAGATTGAACTGCATTTGTGCAAGTATTTATGGCAATTGTCTTAAAAATAAATTGAGCCTGCATTTGTGAAGTGATACATCTACAATTGAGCATGAACACATTATGTAGTGCAATAATTGAAGCAATTTACATTGGGTCACAAGAGAGCGGAAACAGTATTCTATTCTAATCTGCCAACTGCAGAAAGTGGTTTCCCATTATCAACCTCTACCACAATGTGAAGATTTGGTGCATAATGATATGCTTTCTTATTATTTAAAACTGAAAATTATTTTTTTAAGGAATAATAAAATTTCCTGGCCAACATATTAGGCTGTGAAACAGACAGCTCTATTCAGGATTTTAGTTCTGGATTTCACCTGATATATTATTCTCTAGCTGCATAGTCCAGTAATGTTTAGTGGCATAACTTGAGTATTGCAGCATTTCATTATATTATATAAGTGTCAATGACTTTTATAGAATCATAGAATCCCAACAGTGCAGAAGGAGGCCATTCGCCCCATCAAGTCTGCACCAGCCCTTGAAACGAGCACCCTACCTAAGGCACACCTCCACCATATCCCTGTAATCCAGTAACCCCACCTAACCTTTTGGACACTAAGGGACAATTCAGCACGGCCAATACATCTAACCTGCACATCTTTGGACTGTGGGAGGAAACCGGAGTACCCGGAGGAAACACATTCAGACACGGGCAGAGGGTGCAAGCTCCACGCAGTTGCCCGAGGCTGGAACTGAACCCAGTCCCTGAGCTGTGAGGCAGCAGTGCTAACCTCTGTGCCACTATGCGCCCTAACTCTCCTTAACTCTTGTTAGTTAGGACAGCACAGTGGCGCAGTGGTTAGTACTGCTGTCTCACGGCGTCGAGTCACTGTCAATCCCAGGTTCGATCCCGGCCCTGGGTCACTGTCAGTATGGAGTTTGCACGTTCTCCCTGTGTTTGCGTGGGTTTCGCCCCACAACCCAAAGTTGTGCAGGGCAGGTGGATTGGCCATGCTAAATTGCCTCTTAATTGGAAAAAATAAATTGGGTACTCTAAATTTAAGGGGAAAAAAACTCTTGTTATTCATGTTCCACGAGGAATCGAGACCCAAGGGAATTTTTTTCAGGTCAAGTGGACATTACAGGGTGGAGGGGATATCTGGGCTGGTGAAGACAAATGAGTTAAAGGACAGAAGAATGAGATGTTACCTTATTGAGACATTCTCAGATGGCTTGACAGGGTAGATGCTGAGAAGTTGTTTCTTGTTTTGGGAGTGTCTAGGACCAGAGAATCAGAGTAAGTGGCCGTCCATTTAAATAGACGAGGAGGAATCTCCTCTTCTGAGGACAGTGAATCTGTGGCATTTCTTACAGCAGAGGGCTGTAGAGGGTGAGGCATTAAGTATGTTCAAGGCTGAGATAGACATTTCTAATCCGTAAAGCACTTGTAAAGTGAAAGGTGGCTGAATGAACCCCAGCTAACCTTTTAAAAATAATTTATAGAGTTCCCAATTCATTTTTTCCAATTAAGCAGCAATGTAGCATCCCCAATCCACCTATCCTGCACATCTTTGGGTTGTAGGGGAAAAACCCACGCAAACACGGGGAGAATGTGCAAACTCCACACGAACAGTGACCCAGAGCCAGGATTGAACCGGGGACCTCAACGCTAACCACTGCTCCACCGTGCTTCCCTCTTACCCCAGCTAACCTTGACCAGTTTGCAGTAACCCTTTTCAACTCAGGCACGTTGCATGGTGAGATAGACAGGAGGGACAAGAGCCAGGTGAAGGTCCAACATAATTTTATTGAACACTTTATCAAGGAAAAACAATATTTATCCAACTTTACTGTTGTATATTATTAAACTCTATCAAACTATCAATCTCTTCACAGGACTCTTCAGTAAACAGTCTTAAATCTGTGAGAAGTAAACTTTTTTTGCAGCAGCTAAAGGAAAGAATGTTTTTTTAAATATCTTCCTCTTTCCCTCCCTTTAGCCAATGGAATACTGCTAATCCCTCCAAAACACAGCAGTAACAAATGTTTTTGATTTTCTTTCCAGGTCTTCCTTGTGTGATGTGCAGAATTGGACTACTTCCAGTTTAAAAAAATGCTTAGTGAAGTAAACAACCAAAAGTAAAACGCCATAATGGGGGGGGGAGGAAAACTGCAACTCCGTTTTTAGTTCTGATATTACAGAGCAAAATGTAAAACTTTCTTTTTTTATCTCCGAGCAATGGAACTTAAGTTCAACATCGGATGAGCATCCATTTTGCACTGTGACTTTTTTTCTTCTTGCCACTCCTCCAAACCTCCACAACCTCTACAACTTTTGTACGCAAACCGTGGGTCGATTTTGGCCACATATCCATAAGGAATTTGTTTACAACGGCCCAAAACGAGATGTAGAAAGGATCCTTAATAGCTTGCAGGACAAGGATGATTTAATGAGCTTTAACAATTTAGTGTTATCTGTTTTTCAAGACATTTTAAAAAAATAAACGTTTTATTGAGGTATTTTTGGTTTTACAACAACAAAATAAACAATGTACATGAATTTATAAACATAGTGCAAAAGCCATCTTCCTGCCTTACATATTCCACCTTTATTCACCCCCCCACTATAAACTAAGCTAACCCCCCCCCCCCTTCTGCTGACGATTAATTTTCCGCCAAGAAGTCGACGAATGGTTGCCACCTTCGGACGAACCCTAACATTGACCCCCTCAAGGCGAACTTGATTTTCTCCTGACCGAGAAAGCTAGCCATGTCAGATAGCCAGGTCTCCGATTTTGGGGGCTTTGAGTCCCTCTGAGCTAATAATATCTTGTCTCCGGGCTACCAGGGAAGCGATGGCCAGAGCGTCTGCCTCTTTCTCCTCCTGGATTCCCGGATCTTCCGACAACCCGAAAATCACCACCTCTACACTCTGTTCCATCCTTGTTTCCAACGCCGTGGACATGACATCTGCAAACCCCTGCCAGAATCCCCTACGCTTTGGACATGACCAGAACATGTGGACATTATTTGTTGGCCCACCCGCACACCTTGCACACCTATCGTCTTACACCAAAGAACCTGCTCAACTGGGCCACTGTCATCTGCGCCCAGTGAACAACCTTAAACTGTATCCGGCTGAGCCTGGCGCATGTTGTGGATGCGTTGACTCTACTTGACGTGTCTGCCCAGATACCATCCTCTATCTCTCCTCCCAGCTCCTCTTCCCATTTGCGCTTCAGCTCCTCCGTGTGTGTCCCCCTCTGACCCCATAAGTTCCTTGTAGATGTCGCAGACCTTCCCTTCTCCCACCCACACTCTTGAAACTACCCTGTCCAGTATCCCCCTTAGTGGTAGGAGAGGGAAGTGCCTTCGTAGGAAGTCCCGCACCTGCAGGTACCTAAATTTGTTTCCCCTCACCAATCCAAATTTTTATTCCAGCTCCCTCATGCTAGGAAAGCTCCCCTCTATAAATATATCCCCCATCCCCTCAATCCCTGCTCTCTACCATCTCCGAAACCCCCCCATCCATTCTTCCCGGGGCAAACCGGTGAATATTACAAATTGGAGACCAGACCGATGCTCCCTCCACTCCCACATGTCTCCTCCATTGCCCCCAGACTCTCAGGGCTGCCACCACCACAGGGCTGGTGGAGTACCGTGCCAGCGGGAACGGCAGAGGTGCCATTATCAACGTCCCCAAGCTGGCGCCCTTGCATGAAGCGACCTCCATACGCTCCCATGCCAACCCTCCCTCCACCACCCACTTCCTGATCATGGCTATATTCGTCGCCCAATAGTAATTACTGAAGTTTGGCAGTGCCAGCTTGCCCTCTTCCCGGCTCCGCTCAAGCATCCCCTTTTTTACTCGCAGGGCCTTGCCCGCCCATACAAAACCAGTGATCACTTTGTTGATCCGTTTAAAAAAGGACCGTAGAATAAAGATGGGGAGACGCTGAATCACAAACAGGAATCTCGGGAGGACCGTCATCTTCACCACCTGCACCCTCCCAGCTAGTGACAACGGGAGCGCGTCCCACCTCCGAAAATCGTCCTTCATTTGGTCCACTAGTCGGGCCAGATTTAGTTTGTGCAGCTGTTCCAATTCCTGCGCCACTTGGATGCCTAGGTATCGAAAGCTTCCCCCCCGCTACTCTAAACGGCAGTTCCCCCAGTCGCCTCTCATGTCCCCTTGCCTGGACCGCAAACATCTCACTTTTCCCCATATTTAGTTCACACCCCGAAAACCGGCCAAATTCCTCCAAAATCCTCATGATTTCTTCAATCCCCTCTGCTGGGTCCGATACATCCAGGAGCAGGTCGTATGCGTAAAGCGAGACTCTATGTTCCACTCTCTCTCCCCCGCCCCCGGACCAGCCCCTTCCAGCCCTCAGTGCAATTGCCAGCGGCTCTTTGGCTAACGCGAACAACAGTGGGGAGAAGGGGCATCCTTGTCTCGTCCCCCGATGCAGCCTAAAATAGTCCTGTTGTTGTCCTATTCGTTCGTAAGCTCGCCACAGGAGCCTGATACAGCAACCGTACCCAATCAATAAAGCCCCGCCCAAATCTGAACCGTCCCAGTACCTCCCACAGATATTCCCATTCCACTTGATCAAAAGTCTTCTCTGCGTCCATTGTGACCACTACCTCCACCTGACAAAGAGTTACCTGACTCGAAACGTTAGCTCTTTTCTCTCCCTACAGATGCTGCCAGACTTGCTGAGATTTTCCAGCATTTTCTCTTTCGTTTCAGATTCCAGCATCCGCAGTAATTTGCTTTTATGCTTACCTCCACCTCCCTACCTTCCGGGGACATCATGATCACGTTTAACAACCTTCTTACATTGGCCTCCAACTGCCTCCCTTAACAAACCCCGTCTGGTCCTCCCCAATAACGTCCGGCACACAGTCCTCAATCCTAGAGCACAAAATGTTGGCCAGCAGTTTGGCGTCCACATTCAATAGAGATATCGGCCTGTAGGAGCCACACAAGTCCGGGTGCTTGTCCCGCTTCAAGACCAGCGAAACTGTGGCCTGTGACATCGCCGGGGGAAGCACCCCACGCTCCCTTGCCTCATTGAATGTCCTCATCAACAGCGGCCTCAATATCCCAGAGAACCATTTTATAGAACTCCACTGGGTACCCGTCCGGCCCCGGGGCCTTACCTAACTGCATGGCCTTCAGACCCTCCGCTATCTCTTCCATCCCGATCGGGGCCCCCAGCCCTTCTACCAGCTCCCCGTCCACCTTCGGGAAATTCAGCCCCCGAGGAAGTGCCTCGTCCCCTCAAGCCCAGCTGGGGGTTCCGACCCAGACAGCCTACAATAAAACTCCTTAAATGCCTTATTCCCCCTGCTGAATCTCCAACCTGGCTCACGTCCCCATCCCTTACTTTCCTTATCTCCTTGGCTGCCTCCCTCTTTCTAAGCTGCTGTGCAAGCATTCTGCTTGCCTTCTCTCCATGCTCATAAATCGCACCCCTCACCTTTCTCAGCTGCTCTACCGTCCTCCCTGTGGTTAACAAGCCGAACTCCGCCTGGAGCCTCCGCTGTTCCCTTAAAATCCCTGCCTCTGGGGTCTCCGCATACCCCCTATCGACCTGTAATATCTCCTTTACCAGTCGGTCCATCTGTGCCCTATCTACTCCCTGTGGGCCCGTATCGAGATCAGCTCCCCTCTAACCACTGCCTTTAATGCCTCCCAGACCACCGCTGCCGAAACTTCCCCCGTTTTGTTGACTTTCAGGTAGTTCTGAATACATTCCTCAGCCACCCGCATACCACTTCGTCAACTAAAGGTCTCGCCTCTAACCTCCAGTGTGGGCGCTGGTTACTGTCTTTACTAACCTGTAGGTCAACCTAGTGTGGGGCATGGCCTGAGATTGTAATCGCCGAGTACCCCGTGTCCACCACCCCCGTCAGTAGAGCCCTGCTCAGAATAAAGAAATCAATCCGGGAGTACACTTTATGCACGTGTGAGTAGGAGAACTCCTTCACTCTCGGCTGCCCAAATCTCTCTGGGTCAAAACACCCCCCCCCCCCCCCCCCCCCCCCCCCCCCAATCTGCTCAATGAACCCTTTTAGTTCCTTTGCCATTGCTGGCACCCTGCCCAGGGTCAATAACTGTGTTGAAGTCCCCTCCCATGACCAACTTATGCGAATCCAGTTCTGGTATCTTCCCAGCACCCTCTTTATAAACTCTACATCGTCCCAATTTGGCGCATACACATTTACTAGAACCACCTGTACCCCCTCCAGTTTCCCACTGACCATAATGTACCAGCCTCCCACATCCGTAACTATTCTTCCCACCTCAAACACCACTCGCTTGTTGATAGTGATCGCGACTCCTCTAGTCTTCGAGTCCAGTCCCGAGTGAAATACCTGTCCGACCCATCCCTTCCTTAATCTAATCTGGTCAGCTACTCTTAAAAGGCATCTCCTGCAGCATTACCACGTCCGCCTTCAGTCCTCTCAGATGCGTGAACACGCGTTCCCTCTTGACCCACCCATTTAATCCTTGTACATTCCAGGTGATCAGCCTAGTTGGGGGGCTCATCGCGCGCCCCCCCCCCCTTCGCCGATCAGCCATCCCCTTTCTCGGGCCAGTCTCCAGCCTCCGCCCCCGACCTCCTCTCTGTCCCTCAGCAGAAGTCCCTCCCTCGTCAGCAGAACATTTTCACCCCCTCCCCCAGTAACAGCACAATGTAAATCGATAAGCCTAACATCTGCTCACCCCCCCCCCCCACTGCGCTTCAGTGAGCTAGCCCGCCCAGCTAGCTTGGTGGGCCCCGCCCCTGGCGCCAGACATTCTCCCACCTATTGTTCCCACCCCATTCTCTCCCCCGCTCATACACACATATTCAAATGAGAAACAGTCCCAACACAATTGCCAGACAAAAAAAAAGCCGCTAAACAAAGAAAAGATCCAGCATCTAACAAACACACCTCCATCCCCCAACAGTGCAAATGTAAACTTTAACTCACTCAGCTCTGCAGCTGGCCCCAAATTGATACAGAAGGCATTACAAATAACGTCCACAAACGGAAAACGAGAAACCTTTTTAAACATGAACGTTGCACCAAAGTTGAAAGTTCTCAGTCCGCTACCAGTCCCTTTCCTTTTCGCAAAGCCCAGCGCTTCCTCAGGCGACTCGAAATAAAAATGTTGCTGCTCGTACGTGACCCAAAGATGGGCTGGATACAGCAGCCCGAGTTTCACCTTTTTCTTAACAAGGGTCGACCGTATCTGGTTAAACCCCGCTCTTCTCCTGGCCACCTCCACACTCGGGTCCTGATAGATCCGCAAGACACTGTTCTTCCATTTACAGCTCTTTGTCTGCTTGGCCCACTGTAGAATACTCACTTTGTCCAAAAACTGTGGAATCTCGCTGCCATTGCCCTCGGGGGGGGGGGGGGGGGTTCTCCCATTCGCAGCTTCCTTGTGAGTGCTCTGAGCCCTGTCCACTTCCAAGGGTCGGGGGAATGCCACATCCCCCAGCAGCTTCTCAAACATGCTCGCTATGTATGCCCCAGCGTCTGCTCCTTCGGACCTCTCTGGGAGCCCAACGATTCTCAAGTTCTGCCGGCGGGACCTATTCTCTATGTCCTCCACCTTCTCCAGGAGCCTTTTCTGCTGGTCTCTCTGCAGCCCCACTTCCAGCTCCACCGCAGTTTGATGTTCCTCCTGGTCAGCCAGCACCTTCTCTACTTTCTGGATTGCCCGATCTTGGGCTTCCAATCTATGCTCTTGCCGCGCAATTGACTCTTTAATCTGGTCGAAGCAGTCCTGCTTCTGTTTGGCGAAGCCCACCTGGATAACTTGCATCAGCTGCTCCTTTGATCTCTGGGTCGACAAGCCAGAGTTCCGGTCATCCACCATGCTATCTCCCGCTGTAGCTTCAGCCCAAGCCTTCTCTGTTCGTCTGTTTCTGCCTCTCCATGCACCTATGTGGGAATCCAATACACAGTTGCCTGTATCATCGATTTTCCAGTTCTAGTCCAGTACAAAATTGGGGGAAAAGGTCTAAAAGTCCGACCCAAGCGGGAGCCACTAAATGTGCGACTTAAGCCACCGGAAGTTTTCAAGACACTTTAACGTCATTAATGAATGTACATTTTTTAGTTTAAAAATAGTGCAAACCCTGGTTGGGAGTCTTTACAGCCAAATGGAAGTGTGTAGAAATTGGCAAAGTCGAATTCGTCCCAATAATATGTAACTAGCTAATGTATAATACCTTGCCACTTGTGCCTCCAGGCATCAGTAAGTGCCATTTATCCTGTTGATTCAGAAGCAGCTTTCGTGAATGACCATAAGCAGCACGGTAGCATAGTGGTTAGCAGATTTGATTCCCGGCTTGGGTCACTGTCTGTGCGGAATTGCATGTTTTGCTTGTGTCTGCGTGGGTTTCCTCTGGATGCTCCGGTTTCCTCCCACAAGTCCCGAAAGACATCCTTGTTAGGTAATTTGGACATTCTGAATTCTTCCCTCCATGTACCCGAACAGGCGCCGGAAATTGGCGACTGGAGGCTCTTCACAGTAACTTCATTGCAGTGTTAATGTAAGCCTACTTGTGACAATAAAGATTCTTTTAAAATAAAAATTATTAAAGAAATTTTCTCTTGGTTGAAAACTCATCCGGCTGGCAAAAGAAGACTTTGATATTCTCAAAAGATTACTTTGGGGGTTGGGGGGTTGGGGGTGGGGGGGGGGGAGGGGGGACAGGCCAATGTAATCTCCAAAATCCTCAAGCAGAAGATGCATTCTGAAATGCTATGAGGTTACCTGCAAGTTGATTGTTGTAGTTCTGCAGCAGTTGGTACAATATCTTTCCTCATCTCTCTATTTTTTCAGTCTGTACCTCCCATTACCTATTCCCACCTTGAAAAAGATTTCTGCTGAATTGTGGTGTTAAAAGGAAGAATACTGATATGAATAATAATAGTATAATAGGTCTTTGCACATTGTTCGCCCACCCAGGTGGCCTTTCACTTAAATGTAAGACTGGAACAATCAAATATAATGCCATCTCTCCCTAACCGCGCACACATCCAATTAGTTATGTTCTGTATCTCGTGTCATAATTAGTGTCTTCTCATACAGATGAATATGAATAGATTTTGAGTGTTGCTGCCCCAGTTATATTTGTGACTGGGTAACTAAATTTATAATTTTATTTTGCACATCGTTTGCCCTTGTTTGCAAGGGGGCATACATCAGTTCTGTTGGTTGCTGGTTATTGCTGGAACATCCTGACTTGGAAATATGTCACTGGGTCAAAATCCTGGAACTCCCTCCCTCACAGCACTGTGGTTGTACCTACACCACATGGACTGCAGAGGTTCAAGAAGGCAGTTCACCATCTTCACAAGGGTAATTAGGGATGGACTAGTAAAACCTGCAACACGTGAATGAACTTTAAAAAAAATTAGCAATGCTTTTGAATTTATTCATAATTTTAGCAATGAGTATAAAGCAAAGAGGTTACCATGCATGTGTACAGTTATGATTGCCAAAAATGGACTTCCGGGTGCGGCGATGACCAGCTGAGTCGCACGTTTCGGCAGCTCCCTGTGAAACGGACTTTTGGGCTCTTGATAGGAGCCCCAACGGCAATTTTGACGGCTAAAAACACTGTGCGGTAAACCAGAAGGGAATTCCCCCTGGATACGGATGGAAAAAGGAGGAGAGAGTGGCCAGATTGCAGTGGATCCTTTAGAACAGCGGCAAGGAAGGCAAGCAAAAACCAAGATGGCATCGGAAGGTGGCAGTTTAACATGGGGCCCTGAACAACAAGAGTTCTTGAAATGCTGTGTGGAAGAGATCAAAAAGGAAATGAAGAAAGAGCTGTTGGCCCCGATACTACAGGCGATCGAAGGGCTAAAGGAGGAACAAAAGACCCAGGAGCGGGAGCTTCGGGTCGTGAAGGCAAAGGCAGCCGAGAATGAGGACGATATACAGGGCCTGGTGGTGAAGACGGAGACGCAGGAGGCACATCAGAAACGATGTGTGGAAAGGTTGGAGGCACTGGAAAACAACGCAAGGAGGAACAACCTGAGGATTCTTGGTCTTCCTGAAGGTGTGGAGGGAGCGGACGTCGGGGCATATGTGAGCACGATGCTGCACTCGTTAATGGGAGCGGAGGCCCCGGCGGGTCCGTTGGAGGTGGAGGGAGCATACCGAGTGATGGCGCGAGGACCGAGAGCAGGAGAAATTCCCAGAGCCATAGTGGTGAGATTCCTCCGTTTTAAGGATAGAGAAATGGTCCTTAGATGGGCGAAGAAAACTCGGAGCAGTAAATGGGAGAACGCGGTGATCCGCGTTTATCAAGACTGGAGTGCGGAGGTGGCGAGAAGGAGGGCGAGCTTTAATCGGGCCAAGGCGGTGCTTCATAAAAAGAAGATAAAATTTGGAATGCTGCAACCGGCAAGACTGTGGGTCACATATCGAGGGAGGCACCACTACTTTGAGACGGCGGATGAAGCGTGGACTTTTATTGTGGAAGAAAAACTGGAATGAGCGGGTTATTAAAAAGAACGTTCGAACAAAGTGGTGGGGCGAATGTGGGGGGCAAAGAGGGGTTTTATGTACTAATCCTGCGATGTGGTAACTTTTCTCTCTCCCACAGGTGGTGATGGGGGAGGAGGGGAGGTGGAGGAGATTGGGCGTTGGCCATTGGGGGCGGGGCCAAGGGAGAAGCGCGGGCTTGGTTCCCGCGCTATGATAATCATGGCGGGAATAGAGAAGCAGGAAGGAGGGGGCGTCGCACGGTGCGAGCCGAGGTCACGGGGGGAAGCCGAGGTCAGCCAGAGTTTGCTGACTTCTGGGAGCAACATGGGGGGAGTAATTACGCTAGCGGGGGGGGTGGGAGGGGGGAATTACTGGGTTGCTGCTGCTGGGGAGAGCATGGGCGGGGGGGCACCGCCTGGGGGAGATACAGCTGCGTGGGAACCGGGTGAGGAGCTGGAAAAAGGTGATGGCTAATCGACAAGGGGGGGGGTTAGGAAGCCCCCCAACTCGGCTGATCACGTGGAACGTGAGAGGGCTGAACGGGCCGATAAAGAGGGCACGGGTACTCGCACACCTTAAGAAACTTAAGGCAGATGTGGTTATGTTACAGGAAACGCACCTGAAACTGATAGACCAGGTTAGGCTACGCAAAGGATGGGTGGGGCAGGTGTTCCATTCGGGGCTAGATGCGAAAAACAGGGGGGTGGCTATATTAGTGGGGAAGCGGGTAATGTTCGAGGCAAAGACTATAGTGGCGGATAACGGGGGCAGATACGTGATGGTGAGTGGCAAACTACAGGGGGAGACGGTGGTTTTGGTAAACGTATATGCCCCGAACTGGGATGATGCCAATTTTATGAGGCGGATGCTAGGACGCATTCCGGACCTAGAGATGGGAAAGCTGATAATGGGGGGAGATTTTAATACGGTGTTGGAACCAGGGCTGGATAGGTCGAAGTCCAGGACTGGAAGGAGGCCGGCAGCAGCCAAGGTGCTTAAAGATTTTATGGAGCAGATGGGAGGTGTAGACCCGTGGAGATTTAGCAGACCTAGGAGTAAGGAGTTCTCGTTTTTCTCCTATGTCCATAAAGTCTACTCGCGAATAGACTTTTTTGTGCTGGGTAGGGCATTGATCCCGAAGGTGAGGGGAACGGAGTATACGGCTATAGCCATTTCGGATCACGCTCCACACTGGGTGGACTTGGAGATAGGGGAGGAAACAGGAGGGCGCCCACCCTGGAGAATGGACATGGGACTAATGGCAGATGAGGGGGTGTGTCTAAGGGTGAGGGGGTGCATTGAAAAGTACTTGGAACTCAATGATAATGGGGAGGTCCAGGTGGGAGTGGTCTGGGAGGCGTTGAAGGCGGTGGTTAGAGGGGAGCTGATATCAATAAGGGCACATAAAGGGAAGCAGGAGAGTAAGGAACGGGAGCGGTTGCTGCAAGAACTTTTGAGGGTGGACAGACAATATGTGGAAGCACCGGAGGAGGGGCTGTACAGGGAAAGGCAAAGGCTACATGTAGAATTTGACTTGCTGACTACAGGCACTGCAGAGGCACAATGGAGGAAGGCACAGGGTGTACAGTACGAATATGGGGAGAAGGCGAGCAGGTTGCTGGCACACCAATTGAGGAAAAGGGGAGCAGCGAGGGAAATAGGGGGAGTGAGGGATGAGGAAGGAGAGATGGAGCGGGGAACGGAGAGAGTGAATGGAGTGTTCAAGACATTTTATAAAAAATTATATGAAGCCCAACCCCCGGATGGGAGGGAGAGAATGATGGGCTTCTTGGATCGGCTGGAATTTCCCAAGGTGGAAGAGCAGGAAAGGGTGGGACTGGGAGCACAGATCGAGGTAGAAGAAGTGGTGAAAGGAATTAGGAGCATGCAGGCGGGAAAGGCCCCGGGACCGGATGGATTCCCAGTCGAATTCTATGGAAAATATGTGGACTTGCTTGCCCCGGTACTGACGAGGACCTTTAATGAGGCAAAGGAAAGGGGACAACTGCCCCCGACTATGTCTGAAGCAACGATATCGCTTCTCTTAAAGAAGGAAAAGGACCCGCTACAATGCGGGTCCTATCGACCTATTTCCCTCCTAAATGTAGATGCCAAGGTCCTGGCCAAGGTAATGGCAATGAGAATAGAGGAATGTGTCCCGGGGGTGGTCCACGAGGACCAAACTGGGTTTGTGAAGGGGAGACAGCTGAACACGAATATACGGAGGTTGTTAGGGGTAATGATGATGGCCCCACCAGTAGGGAGAAACGGAGATAGTAGTGGCGATGGATGCCGAGAAAGCATTTGATAGAGTGGAGTGGGATTATTTGTGGGAGGTGTTGAGGAGATTTGGTTTTGGAGAGGGGTATGTTAGATGGGTGCAGCTGTTGTATAGGGCCCCAGTGGCGAGCGTGGTCACGAATGGACGGGGATCTGCATATTTTCGGCTCCATAGAGGGACAAGGCAGGGATGCCCTCTGTCCCCATTATTGTTTGCACTGGCGATTGAGCCCCTGGCGATAGCGTTGAGGGGTTCCAAGAAGTGGAGGGGAGTACTTAGGGGAGGAGAAGAGCACCGGGTATCTTTGTATGCGGACGATTTGCTACTATACGTGGCGGACCCGGCGGAGGGGATGCCAGAAATAATGCGGATACTTGGGGAGTTTGGGGATTTTTCAGGGTATAAATTGAACATGGGGAAAAGTGAGTTGTTTGTGGTGCATCCAGGGGAGCAGAGTAGAGAAATAGAGGACCTACCGTTGAGGAAGGTAACAAGGGACTTTCGTTACCTGGGGATCCAGATAGCTAAGAATTGGGGCACATTGCATAGGTTAAATTTAACGCGGTTGGTGGAACAGATGGAGGAGGATTTCAAGAGATGGGATATGGTATCCCTGTCAATGGCAGGGAGGGTGCAGGCGGTTTAGATGGTGGTCCTCCCGAGATTCCTCTTTGTGTTTCAGTGCCTCCCGGTGGTGATCACGAAGGCTTTTTTTAAAAGGATTGAAAAGAGCATCATGGGTTTTGTGTGGGCCGGGAAGACCCCGAGAGTGAGGAAGGGATTCTTACAGCGTAGCAGGGATAGGGGGGGGCTGGCACTACCGAGCCTAAGTGAGTATTATTGGGCCGCTAATATTTCAATGGTGAGTAAGTGGATGGGAGAGGAGGAGGGAGCGGCGTGGAAGAGATTAGAGAGGGCGTCCTGTAGGGGGACTAGCCTACAGGCTATGGTGACAGCCCCATTGCCGTTCTCACCGAGGAACTACACCACAAGCCCGGTGGTGGTGGCTACACTGAAGATTTGGGGACAGTGGAGACGGCATAGGGGAAAGACTGGAGCCTTGGGGGGGTCCCCGATAAGAAACAACCATAGGTTTGCCCCGGGGGGAATGGATGGGGGAGATGGAATGTGGCAAAGAGCAGGAATAACGCAACTGAAAGATCTGTTTGTGGATGGGAAGTTCGCGAGTCTGGGAGCGCTGACCGAGAAATATGGGTTACCCCAAGGGAATGCATTCAGGTATATGCAACTGAGGGCTTTTGCGAGGCAACAGGTGAGGGAATTCCCGCAGCTCCCGACACAAGAGGTGCAGGACAGAGTGATCTCAAAGACATGGGTGGGGGATGGTAAGGTGTCAGATATATATAGGGAAATGAGGGACGAAGGGGAGACTATGGTAGATGAACTAAAAGGGAAATGGGAAGAAGAGCTGGGGGAGGAGATCGAGGAGGGGCTGTGGGCAGATGCCCTAAGCAGGGTAAACTCGTCGTCCTCGTGTGCCAGGCTAAGCCTGATTCAGTTTAAGGTATTACACAGGGCACATATGACTGGAGCACGGCTCAGTAAATTTTTTGGGGTGGAGGATAGGTGTGCGAGGTGCTCGAGAAGCCCAGCGAATCATACCCATATGTTTTGGTCATGCCCGGCACTTCAGGGGTTTTGGATGGGGGTGACAAAGGTGCTTTCAAAAGTAGTAGGAGTCCGGGTCGAACCAAGCTGGGGGTTGGCTATATTTGGGGTTGCACAAGAGCCGGGAGTGCAGGAGGCGAGAGAGGCCGATGTTTTGGCCTTTGCGTCCCTAGTAGCCCGGCGCAGGATTTTGCTAATGTGGAAAGAAGCCAAGCCCCCTGGGGTGGAGACCTGGATAAATGACATGGCGGGGTTTATAAAGCTAGAGCGGATTAAGTTCGTCCTAAGGGGGTCGGCTCAAGGGTTCACCAGGCGGTGGCAACCGTTCGTCGAATACCTCGCAGAAAGGTAGACGGAATGGGAAAAAGAAGGCAGCAGCAGCCCAGGATCGGGAGGGGGGGGGGGGGGGGGGGGGGAGGGTGGGGGGGGGGGGGGGGGGGAGGAACCAGAAGGACTCTCAGGGTTGTTAATATATACTGTATAGTATGTATAGGTCGTTGCTACAGATAATTATATATTGGACTGTTAAATTATATTTTTGGAGAGTGTTACTTGTGACAAGGCAGTTGCCAATTAGGGCTAGTTTTCATTTTTGTTATTTATTATTTATTCATTTTTTGTTTATAAAATAGGTCATTGTTATTTGTGTTGTTATAATATTGTGTAAAGGATGCACAATGTACTGTGTTGGTTGACCAAAAATTTTCAATAAAATATTTAATAAAAAAAAATGATTGCCAAGAATGGATAAATGTTAGGAAAAGGCATGAGCTTTGTGTTATAGTAACTTCTTTAATTTGTACATCAATTGTTGTTCTTTCAATTATTATTCAAGTTTTTCTTTTAAAACTGGGTCAGTTACAAGAGGTTGATGTAACATATTGGGTTAGATCCAAGACACAAGGTTCTCTTTGGCAAATCCATTTTCAGATTTTGTTGAAAGTTTATAGCTGTAATCATTTTCAGTTTTCTATGGCAATTTACTGATTCACAATTTTGAGGCCTGATCCATCAAAGTATATTCAAATTCCATCTTTTCAGATTTAAAATGACTTGAGTTGCTTCATTTGTGTTACTTGATCTTTATAGTTAGTTTAGTTCTGGAGAGAGAAAATGTTCCAGAGGGATCACGGGTAAAATCTATTATAGCTAAGAAACAGTAGTAGGTTCATGATACAATGAGGTATATTTTATCAACCACCAACTAGGAAAAGATGTAGAGGATCAAATTTAGAAGGACATAACGGTGCAGTGTAAAAAATCATAAAGTAGTAAGAATGGAAGATTTCAATTATCTTAAGAAAAGCTGGTATAGTAATGGGGGAAGAACTTTCCAGATTGGTATGTTTCTGGTCCAACCAGGAAGGAGCCATTGTGCTGGATTTAGTTCTAGGCAACGAGGTGGGTCAAGTGGATAAACTGTCAGGGGAACATGTAGGAGACAATGATCGTAGTATCGTAAGGTTTAGCGTAGCTATGAAAGAGGTCAAGAATCAGTCGAAAGTAAAAAGATTAATTCGGGAAGACAGATTTCAATGGAGTGAGAGTGGGTCTGTCTCGGTAAATTAGTATCAAAGACAGCAGGCAGGGACGACACGGTGGCACAATGGTTAGCACTGCTGCCGATAGCGATGAGGACCCTGGTTCGATCCTGGTCCCGTGTCATTGTCTGTGTGGAGTTTGCACATTCTCCCCGTATCTGCGTGGGTCTCACCCCCACAACCCAAAGATGTGCAGGGTAGGTGAATTGGTCATGCTAAATTGACCCTTAATTGGGGGGGATTAGAGACTCTTAAATTTATTTAAAAAAAAATAGCAGGTAAAAGTTGACCAAAACAATGGATTACCCTTGCAGGAGAGAGATTGTTCAATTGCAGTTCAAGTACAATCCAAGCGGGATAAAGGTAGAACAAAGAAAATGTGGATGATAAAAGTGACAGCGTAGGATGAAGCAGAGTGCATTTGACAGATGTCAGATTGTTGATGCAAGTGAGAACCAGGCTTAATCTAAGTTCAGAGGGGGAAGTGAAAATAGAAATGAGAAACAAAGCGAGCATTTGAGAAGAGACTGGCAGCTGACATGCACAAGGGAATCCAAAAGTCTTCCATGTGCATACAAGTAGTACAAAGGTGTTTAAATGGAGGAGTGAGTATAATTAGGGTCCAAAAGGAGATGGAATGACTGAGGTACTAAAGGAGTACTTTAGCAGCTTCTTCCTTGGTAAAGACAAATGCAAAGTCATAGTGAAAGAAGATGTAGTTGACTCATTGGATGGGCCACAAATTGATAAAGCGGCCTGTTACAAAGACTGACTCTTAAAGATGATAAGTGATCAGGACCAGCATGCATCTGAGGATGCTTTGGGGAGGCAATCTTTTAATCCTCCCTGGATACAAAGGTGATGCCAGAGCATGAGAGAATTGCAAATATTACACCCTTATTTTTTTCAAAAAAAAGTGTAAGGATAACGACTACAGGCATATGACCTCATTGGTGGGAAAGCGTTTAGCAATGATAACATGGAACAAAATTAACAGTCACCTGGACATTAGTGGGTTAATTAAGAAAAGCCAGAATGGATTTGTCACGGATAAACATATTTGCCTAACTTGATTGCATTTTTTGACGTAACAGAGGATTAATGAGGATCATGGGGTTGATGTGGTGGATATGGTATGCCTGGAGTTTCCAAAGACATTTGATAAAGTGCCACATCAGCAAGTTGGTTAATAAAGTGAGATAAGTTGGCTTGGATTTTGCTTGGGTAATGTCACCACAGCAGCATTTGGGGGTTCAAGCATGTGCTAACCATAATTCCTGCGAAGCATCCTATTGGCCTAAAGGGCTAATTTTATCTTTGTAGAATCTCAAATATATCCACAACAGTTAAACATTCCACATTTTTAAACACAAAAAATTACTTTTTAGAAGTCTGTTTATTTCAGCTTGTATCTTAAATATAGTCATATGTTTATTTTGCCATCTGAAATATAATTAAAAGTGAAAGATAGTAAGTGCTTACAACTTCCTGGCTTGCTGTGTGTGAACACTTCAATCTGATTGCTGATGTCACTGCTGCTGCAGGCCAAGGCATCCCCTTGACTTTGCGCCAGATTTAAACTGCTGTGCAGAAATTCCCTCGCTATACCGTTTATATAGTTGCCCTTTCTTCAAAGTCAGCAGAGAGCACCTTTGCTACTAATGGCAAAATTCTGGCCATTCTTGACACAGTTACATTTTATACATCCATTCCCCACCTCTACATTTAAGCTGCCCGAAAAGTGTGAGTGGATGTTAGTATCTTTCCTCAATTCATTCTACGCTCAAGTGTCTACTTTCAAAATCCAAACCTTAAAAAAAAGTACAAATTTTTGGTATTACTATTTGAAAATATTCCTGCCAGTCCAACAAACGTTGAAGGGCTATAGATCTTATTTATGACCTTCTAAAAATTGCAACATTAAAGATATAAACTGGTTTCAGTTAGAAACTAGAATTAAATGATGAACTTCTATTTAAATAATGAAAAACTGAGATGCATTTCTTTAATAAAATATGCTGTATCACCTTTTGTTCTCCTGTATCTCCACCCTCAGCCCAAATGTATTTTTAAATAAAAAAAGTTAGCTGCAGCGCCATGCAGCACGTGTTTTGGACATTGCAGTCAGCATCTTTTAAGAATACTCAGTTTTAATTCTTAAGCTTATCTAGCCGATCTCGAGTGTTGCAACGTCTCTTTTGCGCACTTCTCTTGTCATTATTCTCTTTCTGCACATCTCAAGAGAGATGTGCAGCAAGTCATCATGCAGTCCGAATTGGATATGAAAGGTGATGAGCAGAGTGGTTTAATTTTTCATGATTGGAAAAGTTTATTCACCGATCTGTTGCAATTTGGTAGTCTCTAAGACCAAAGAGAAACACTAATAATAATACAAAAGCTGTTCCTATCCACATAATTTTTGAAACACCATTTAAGTAATTATTTATTTAGAAAAGTTGCATGAAGGCAACATTTTATTTGTGAATGTTAAATGGTGGTACCCTGAGTTTAATAGCATTATTTTTGCAAGTTAATATTTGCCACATTTGCAAAAATTATGTAATTCTGCCTTATTTGGTAACCTTTGATGTGGTGTATATGGATTTTAGTAAAGCGTTTGATAAGGTTCCCCATGGTAGGCTACTGCAGAAAATACGGAGGCATGGGATTCAGGGTGATTTAGCAGTTTGGATCAGAAATTGGCTAGCTGGAAGAAGACAAAGGGTGGTGGTTGATGGGAAATGTTCAGACTGGAGTCCAGTTACTAGTGGTGTACCACAAGGATCTGTTTTGGGACCACTGCTGTTTGTCATTTTTATAAATGACCTGGAGGAGGGCATAGAAGGATGGGTGAGTAAATTTGCAGATGACGCTAAAGTCGATGGAGTTGTGGACAGTGCGGAAGGATGTTACAAGTTACAGAGGGACATAGATTAGCTGCAGCGCTGGGCTGAGAGGTGGCAAATGGAGTTTAATGCAGAAAAGTGTGAGGTGATTCATTTTGGAAGGAATAACAGGAAGACAGAGTACTGGTCTAACGGTAAGATTCTTGGCAGTGTGGATGAGCAGAGAGATCTCGGTGTCCATGTACATAGATCCCTGAAAGTTGCCACCCAGGTTGAGAGGGCTGTTAAGAAGGCGTACGGTGTGTTAGCTTTTATTGGTAGAGGGATTGGGTTTTGGAGCCATGAGGTCATGTTGCAGCTGTACAAAACTCTGTTGCGGCTGCATTTGGAGTATTGCATGCAATTCTGGTCGCCGCATTATAGGAAGGATGTGGAAGCATTGGAAAGGGTGCAGAGGCGATTTACCAGAATGTTGCCTGGTATGGAGGGAAGATCTTATGAGGAAAGGCTGAGGGACTTGAGGCTGTTTTCGTTAGAGAGAAGAAGGTTAAGAGGTGACTTAATTGAGGCATACAAGATGATCAGAGGATTGGATAGGGTGGTCAGTGAGAGCCTTTTTCCTCAGATGGTGATGTCTAGCACGAGGGGACATAGCTTTAAATTGAGGGGAGATAGATATAAGACAGACGTCAGAGGTAGGTTCTTTACTCCGAGAGTAGTAAGGGCGTGGAATGCCCTACCTGCAACAGTAGTGCACTTGCCAACACTAAGGGCATTCAAATGGTCATTGGATAGTCATATGGACGATAAGGGAAAAGTGTAGATGGGCTTTAGAGTGGTTTCACAGGTCGACGCAACATCGAGGGCCGAAGGGCCTGTGCTGTAATGTTCTATGTTCTTTGATTTTTGCCTAACTAAAAGGAGATTTAAAAAGAGCGGGAGCTGAGAGTCGGAGCAGAGATTTAAAAAGCGCGGGAGCTGCGAGTCGGAGTGGAGATTTAAAAAGAGCAGGAGCTGCGAGTCGGAGCGGAGATTTAAAAAGCGCGTGAGCTGCGAGTCGGAGCGGAGATTTAAAAAGCGCGGGAGCTGCGAGTCGGAGCGGAGATTTAAAAAGCCTAGTTTCGGGAGCCGTTTGGAGGAGGAGGAGCAGTCTCTGTCAGGGAGAGAACCTGAGAACATCTGAGACCCTCAGAAGGTAAGTAAGTGATTTTTACTCATTTTTACTTTGATTACCTTTTCAAATTGTGTGTGTGTGGGGGGGGGGGGGGGGGGGGGGAACTGAAGTGACATCACAGAAAAGCTGTGACCTGAGTGGCTGGTTGGGAATCTACACTAAATTTAAAAAATTGAGCATTGGTAACTAATTAAACATAACCCCCTAAATTATAATTAAGTAATTATCTAAGCCAGAGATCGGAGAGTACTATATTTAGCTTTCACATTTATAGTAGAAATCTAGTGCTAGGAAACAGATAGTTAACAGTAACTTAAAAACATTTTTTAAAAAAAAACTTTTCATTTTAATTTACTAATTAATTGATGCAATGTCAGTTAGAGGGGTGCAGTGCTCTGACTGTGAGATGTGGCAGGTCCGGGAGGCTTCCAGAGTCCCGGATGGCTTCATCTGCAGAATGTGCACCCAACTGGAGCTCCTCACAGACCGCATGGTTCGGTTGGAGCAGCAATAGGATGCACTTAGGAGCATGCAGGTGGCGGAAAGCGTCATAGATCGCAGTTATATAAATGTGGTCACACCCAAGGTGCAGGCAGAGAAATAGGTGACCACCAGAAAGGGCAGGCAGTCAGTGCAGGAATCCCCTGTGGTTGTCCCCCTCTCGAACAGGTATACCCCTTTAGATACTGTCGGAGGGGGATAGCCTATCAGGGGAAAACAGCAGCAGCCAGAGCAGTGGCACCACGGCTGGCTCTGATGTTCAGAAGGGAGGGTCAAAGCGCAGAAGAGCAATAGTCATAGGGGACTCTATAGTCAGGGGCACAGATAGGCGTTTCTGTGGACGTGAAAGAAACTCCAGGATGGTATGTTGCCTCCCTAGTGCCAGGGTCCAGGATGTCTCCGAACGGGTAGAGGGCATCCTGAAGGGGGAGGGCAAACAGGCAGAGGTCGTTGTACATATTGGTACTAACGACATAGACAGGAAGGGGCATGAGGTCCTGCAGCAGGAGTTCAGGGAGCTAGGCAGAAAGTTAAAAGACAGGACCTCGAGGGTTGTAATCTCGGGATTACTCCCTGTGCCACGTGCCAGTGAGGCTAGAAATAGGAAGATAGAGCAGCTAAACACGTGGCTAAACAGCTGGTGTAGGAGGGAGGGTTTCTGTTATCTGGACCACTGGGAGCTCTTCCGGGGCAGGTGTGACCTATATAAGAAGAACGGGTTACATCTAAACTGGAGAGGCATAAATATCCTGGCCACGAGGTTTGCTAGTGTCACATGGGAGGGTTTAAATTAGTATGGCAGGGGGGTGGGCACGGGAGCAATAGGTCAGAAGGTGAGAGCATTGAGGGAGAACTAGGGAATAGGGACCGTGTGGCTCTGAGGCAGAGCAGACAGGGAGAAGTTGCTGAAAACAGCGGGTCTGGTGGCCTGAAGTGCATATGTTTTAATGCAAGAAGTATTACGGGTAAGGCAGATGAACTTAGAGCTTGGATTAGTATTTGGAACTATGATGTTGTTGCCATTACAGAGACCTGGTTGAGGGAAGGGCAGGATTGGCAGCTAAACGTTCCAGGATTTAGATGTTTCAGGCGGGATAGAGGGGAATGTAAAAGTGGTGGCGGAGTTGCGCTACTGGTTAGGGAGGTTATCACAGCTGTACTACAGGAGGACACCTCAGAGGGCAGTGAGGCTATATGGGTAGAGATCAGGAATAAGGAGGGTGCAGTCACAATGTTGGGGGTTTACTACAGGCCTCCCAACAGCCAGCGGGAGATAGAGGAGCAGATAGGTAGACCAATTTTGGAAAAGAGTAAAAACAACAGGGTTGTGGTGATGGGAGACTTCAACTTCCCCAATATTGACTGGGACTCACTTAGTGCCAGGGGCTTAGACGGGGCGGAGTTTGTAAGGAGCATCCAGGAGGGCTTCTTAAAACACTATGTAGACAGTCCAACGAGGGAAGGGGCGGTACTGGACCTGGTATTGGGGAATGAGCCCGGCCAGGTGGTAGAGGTTTCAGTAGGGGAGCATTTCGGAAGCAGTGACCACAATTCAGTAAGTTTTAAAGTGCTGGTGGACAAGGATAAGAGTGGTCCTAGGATGAATGTGCTAAATTGAGGGAAGGCTAATTATAACAATATTAGGCGGGAACTGAAGAACCTAGATTGGGGGCGGATGTTTGAGGGCAAATCAACATCTGACATGTGGGAGGCTTTCAAGTGTCAGTTGAAAGGAATTCAGGACCGGCATGGTCCTGTGAGGAAGAAGGATAAATACGGCAATTTTCGGGAACCTTGGATAACGAGAGATATTGTAGGCCTCGTCAAAAAGAAAAAGGAGGCATTTGTCAGGGCTAAAAGGCTGGGAACAGACAAAGCCTGTGTGGAATATAAGGAAAGTAGGAAGGAATGCAAGGAGTCAGGAGGGCGAGAAGGGGTCACGAAAAGTCATTGGCAAATAGGGTTAAGGAAAATCCCAAGGCTTTTTACACGTACATAAAAAGTAAGAGGATAGCCAGGGAAAGGGTTGGCCCACTGAAGGATAGGCAAGGGAATCTATGTGTGGAGCCAGAGGAAATGGGCGAGGTACTAAATGAATACTTTGCATCAGTATTCACCAAAGAGAAGGAATTGGTAGATGTTGAGTCTGGAGAAGGGTGTGTAGATAGCCTGGGTCACATTGAGATCCAAAAAGACGAGGTGTTGGGTGTCTTAAAAAATATTAAGGTAGATAAGTCCCCAGGGCCTGATGGGATCTACCCCAGAATACTGAAGGAGGCTGGAGAGGAAATTGCTGAGGCCTTGACAGAAATCTTTGGATCCTCACTGTCTTCAGGTGATGTCCCGGAGGACTGGAGAATAGCCAATGTTGTTCCTCTGTTTAAGAAGGGTAGCAAGGATAATCCAGGGAACTACAGGCCGGTGAGCCTTACTTCAGTGGTAGGGAAATTACTGGAGAGAATTCTTCGAGACAGGATCTACTCCCATTTGGAAGCAAATGGACGTATTAGTGAGAGGCAGCATGGTTTTGTGAAGGAGAGGTCGTGTCTCACTAACTTGATAGAGTTTTTTGAGGAGGTCACAAAGATGATTGATGCAGGTAGGGCAGTGGATGTTGTCTATATGGACTTCAGTAAGGCCTTTGACAAGGTCCCTCATGGTAGACTAGTACAAAAGGTGAAGTCACACGGGATCAGGGGTGAGCTGGCAAGGTGGATACAGAACTGGCTAGGTCATAGAAGGCAGAGAGTAGCAATGGAAGGATGCTTTTCTAATTGGAGGGCTGTGACCAGTGGTGTCCGCAGGGATCAGTGCTGGGACCTTTGCTGTTTGTAGTATATATAAATGATTTGGAGGAAAATGTAACTGGTCTGATTAGTAAGTTTGCAGACGACACAAAGGTTGGTGGAATTGCGGATAGCGATGAGGACTGTCAGAGGATACAGCAGGATTTAGATTGTTTGGAGACTTGGGCGGAGAGATGGCAGATGGAGTTTAATCCGGACAAATGTGAGGTCATGCATTTTGGAAGGTCTAATGCAGGTAGGGAATATACAGTGAATGGTAGAACCCTCAAGAGTATTGAAAGTCAAAGAGATCTAGTAGTACAGGTCACTGAAAGGGGCAACACAGGTGGAGAAGGTAGTCAAGAAGGCATACGGCATGCTTGCCTTCATTGGCCGGTGCATTGAGTATAAGAATTGGCAAGTCATGTTGCAGCTGTATAGAACCTTAGTCAGGACTTCCAGTTGCAGCGATGCACTGCTAAACCGCACGTTTCGGCAGCTCCCGTTCTAACGGACGCCCCAATGGAAATTTTTTCAGACCAAACTCAGTGTGGGGTGACGAAGGAAGGTGCCCCCCTCGGGTGTGTATGGAAAAGACCAGTAGCAGTGGCCAGATTGCGAAGGATCCTTTGGAGCAGCGGCAGAGAAGAGAAGGAAGAAGCAAGATGGCGGCGGATGGAGCCCAGACGACATGGGGCCCGGACCAGCAGGAATTCCTCCAACGGTGTGTGGAGGAACTAAAGAAGGAGGTGCTGGCGCCGATGTTATTGGCAATCGATGGGGTGAAGGAAACACAAAAGGCCCAGGTGATAGAGCTCCGTGGAGTGACGGCAAAGGCAGCCGAAAACGTGGATGAGATACAGGGCCTTGTGGTAATAATGGAGATGCATGAGGCGCTACACAAGAGGTGTATCGAAAGGCTTGAAGCCCTGGAGAACAGCTTGAGGAGGAAGAAGCTCCGGATTCTAGGTCTCCCCGAAGGAACGGAGGGAGCTGACGTTGGGGCTTATGTGAGCACGATGCTCCATACGCTAATGGGAGCTGAAGCCCCCTCGGGGCCCCCTGGAGGTGGAAGGGGCTCATCGGGTCCTGGTGAGAAGACCAAAGGCGGGAGAACTACCAAGGGCGATTAGTGGTGAGATTTCACCGCTTCACGGACAGAGAGGCTGTCTTGAGCTCTAGCAGGTGGGAGAATGCGGTGATACGAGTGTATCAGGACTGGAGCGCGGAGGTGGCAAGAAGGAGGGCGAGCTGCAATCGGGCCAAGGCGGTGCTTCACAGGAAGAAAATAAAATTTGGGATGCTGCAGCCGGAGCGATTGTGGGTCTCGCACCAGGGCAAGCACTACTACTTTGAAATGGCGGATGAGGCATGGACCTTCATCTAAGAAGAGAAACTGGACTAGAACTGAGAGACTGATGTTGTGAGGGAAACAACGAGGTTGTTGTACAGAAGTGTAAATTGGGGAATGGGAGGTTTATAGTATTGAAACGATAGACGGGGAATTTTTCTCCTCTTGAAGGGGGGACACGGAGAAATGTGGGCGACGGTGGAAAAAGGGACTGAGAGGGAGAATGGGGAATGAGGGAGCTGCGCCATAGGGGGCAGGGACGATAGAAAAGCGCGGGGTTTTTCCCAGGCTATGGAGATGATGGCGGGAAGATAGGCGCAGGAAGGAAGAGAGTTCCACACACAGGGGGGTCAAAGAGAGAACAGGGGAAGCCGGGGTCAGTTAGAGTTAGCTGACTTTCGGAAGCATGATGGGGGGAGTAACCATGCTAGATGGGGATCTAGAGGGGTGGGGGGGGGGGGGACTAACTGGGTTGCTGCTGCTGAGAGTAAGGGGGAGCTGGCAAGAGTAAAGGTGGTCGGGACGGGAAGGCGCCGCCTGGGGGATGGGTGGGTGCGCGCGACCCGGACGGGGGGCTGGCCTAGAAAAGGGGATGGCAAGTCGGCGGGGGCGGGGGGGGGGGGGGGGGGGGGGCCCGGCCCGGCCCGGCCCCCCAATCCAGCTGATCACGTGGAATGTGAGAGGCCTAAATGGGCCGATTAAGAAGGCCCGAGTGTTTACGCACTTAAAAAGACTGAAGGCAGATGTAGTCATGCTTCAGGAGACGCATCTGAAGGTGGCGGAGCAGGTTAGGTTAAGGAAAGGATGGGTGGGACAGGTGTTCCACTCGGTTGGACGTGAAAAATAGGGGGGTGGCGATATTGGTGGAGAAACGGGTGTCGTTCGAGGCTAGGAATATAGTGGTGAATAACAGGGGTAGATACGTGATGGTGAGTGGTAGATTGCAGGGAAAGGAGGTTGTGCTGGTAAATGTATATGCCCCGAACTGTGATGACGTGGGATTTATGAGGCGGATGCTGGGATCCCGGACCTGGAGGTGGGAAGCCTGGTAATGGGGGGGGGGGGGGGGTTGGGACTTGAATACTGTGCTGGATCCAGGGCTAGACCGGTCTAGATCCAGGACCGGAAGAAGGCCGACAGCGGCTAAGGTGCTTAGGGGGTTCATTGAGCAAATGGGGGGAGTGGATCCATGGAGACTTGCTAGGCCGAAGGCCAAAGAGTTCTCCTTTTTCTTCCACGTCCACAAGGTATTCTCCCGGATAGATTTCTTTGTTTTGAGTAGGGCACTGATCTCGAAGGTGGCAGGAACGGAGTACTCGGCCATAGCCGTTTCAGATCATGCCCCGCACTGGGTGGATCTGGAATTAGGAGAGGAGAGGGAGCAGCGCCCACTCTGGTGACTGGATGTGGGACTATTGGCGGATGAGAGGGTCTGTGGAAGGGTGCGGGGGTGTATTGAGAGGTACCTGGAGGTCAATGACGATGGTGAGGTCCAGATGGGGTTAGTATGGGAAGCGCTGAAGGCGGTGGTTAGGGGAGAGTTGATATCCATTAGAGCTCACAAGGAGAAACAATAGGGTAAAGAAAGGGAGAG
Organism: Scyliorhinus torazame; assembly: GCF_047496885.1. Lineage (NCBI taxonomy): Eukaryota > Metazoa > Chordata > Chondrichthyes > Carcharhiniformes > Scyliorhinidae > Scyliorhinus > Scyliorhinus torazame. The sequence continues at coordinate 114,137,966 of NC_092725.1, read as the reverse complement.
ATTAGTGGGGGAGATTTTGAGGGTGGATAAAAGATATGCGGAGGTCCCGGACGAAGGACTATATAGAGAGAGGCGAAGACTCCAGACGGAGTTTGACCTGCTGACCACAGGAAAGGCAGAGGCACAGTGGAGGAAGGCACTGGGGGTGAGATATGAGTATGGGGAAAAGGTGAGCCGGCTGCTGGCCCACCAACTTCGCAAGAGGATAGCGGCGAGGGAGATTGGGGGAGTTAGGGATGAAACGGGAAATACGGAGCGGAGAGCAGGGAAGGTAAATGAGGTGTTTAGGACCTTTTATGAGAGGCTATATAAGTCCCAACCCCCGGAGGGAAAAGATGGAATGCAACAGTTTCTGGACCAACTAAGGTTCCTGAGGGTGGAGGAGCAGGAGGTGGCAGGTCTGGGGGCGTCAATTGAGGTGGATGAGGTGACTAAAGGACTGGGGAATATGCAGGCAGGGAAGGCCCCGGGACCAGACGGGTTCCTGGTGGAATTTTACAGGAAGTATGTGGACTTGTTGGCCACGCTGCTGGCGAGAACCTCTAACGAGGCCAGAGAAGGGGGGATTCTACCCCCGACAATGTCGGAGGCGATGATATCACTAATCCTGAAGCGGCATAAAGATCCACTGCAATGCGGGTCATATAGGCCTATCTCACTCCTAAATGTAGACGCCAAGCTGCTGGCAAAAGTGCTGGCGATGAGGATTGTGTCCCGGGGGTGGTGCATGAAGACCAGACAGGGTTTGTAAAGGGGAGACAACTGAATGTCAACGTTCGACTGCTGTTGGGGGTGATAATGATGCCCCCAGCAGAGGGGGAGGCAGAGATAGTGGTGGCGATGGATGTGGAGAAGGCATTCGATAGGGTGGAGTGGGAGTATTTATGGGAGGTGCTGAGGAGGTTTGGGTTCGGGGAGGGGTTTGTCAGTTGGGTCAGGCTCCTATGTGGGCCCCCAGTAGCAAGTGTAGTCACAAACCGGCAAAGATCGGAGTATTTTCGGCTACTTAGGGGAACAAGGCAGGGGTGTCCCCTGTCCCCATTACTGTTCGCGTTGGCAATTGAACCACTGGCCATAGCATTGAGAGACTCTAAGAAATGGAGGGGGGTGGTTAGAGGGGGGAGAGGAACATCGAGTGTCACTCTACGCAGATGACTTACTGCTATATGTTGCGGACCCTGTAGAGGGGATGCCAGAGGTTATGCAGATATTGAGGGAGTTTGGAGATTTTTCGGGATACAGGCTAAATATGGGGAAGAGTGAGCTTTTGTAATACACCCTGGGGATCAGGGAAGAGGAATAGACGCCCTGCCGTTAAGGAGAGTGGAAAGGAGCTTCCGATATTTGGGGATCCAGGTAGCTAGGAGCTGGGGAACTCTATACAAACTTAATCTGACGCGGCTGGTGGAGCAGATGGAGGAGGATTTCAAGAGGTGGGATATGCTGCCGCTCTCATTGGCGGGCAGAGTGCAGACGGTAAAAATGATGGTTTTCCCGAGGTTTCTTTTCGTATTTCAATGTCTCCCCATTCTGATCACGAAGGCCTTTTTCAAGAAAATAGACAGGAACATTATGAGTTTTGTGTGGGCAGGGAAGACCCCGAGGGTCAGGAGGGGGTTCCTGCAGCGTAGCAGGGACAGAGGGGGACTGGCGTTGCCGAACCTGGACGACTACTACTGGGCCGCCAATGTGGCGATGGTTTGTAAGTGGATGAGGGAGGGAGAGGGGGTGGCGTGGAAGAGGCTGGAGATGGCGTCCTCTAAAGGAACGAGCCTAAAGACGCTGGTGACGGCACCGCTGCCGCTCTCCCCGAAAAGGTATACCACAAACCCAGTGGTGGTGGCAACCTTAAGGATCTGGGGGCAGTGGAGGTGACACAGGGGGGGTGCGGGGTGCCTCGGTGTGGTCCCCGATCAGGAACAACCATTGGTTTGTCCCAGGAAAGATGGACGGAGGGTTCCAGAGCTGGCAACGGGCAGGAATTAGGAAACTGAGAGATTTGTTTATAGACGGGACGTTTGCGAGCCTGGGAGCGCTGGAGGAAAAGTATGAGTTGCCCCCGGGGAACAATTTCAGATACATGCAAGTGAGGGCGTTTACAAGGCAACAGGTGAGTGAATTTCCACGGCTCCGAACACAGGGGATCTAAGATAGAGTGATTTCCGGGGTATGGGTCAGGGAGGGCAAAGTGTCCGAAATATACCAGGAGATGAGAAATGAGGGGGAGGCGCTGGTAGAGGAGCTGAAGAGAAAATGGGAAGAAGAGCTGGGAGAAGCGATTGAGGAGGGTCTGTGGGCTGATGCCCTAAGAAGGGTAAATTCCTCATCTTCGTGTGCCAGGCTTAGCCTGATACAATTTAAGGTTCTACACAGAGCACATATGACGGGAGCAAGACTCAGCAGGTTCTTCGGATTGGAGGACAGGTGTGGGAGGTGCTTGGGATGCCTGGCCAACCACACACGTGTTCTGGTCGTGTCCGGCACTGGATGAGTACTGGAGGGGAGTGGCAAAGGTGATCTCAAAGGTGGTGAAGGTCCGGGTCAAGCCAAGCTGGGGGTTAGCTATATTTGGGGTAGCGGAAGAGCCGGGAGTGCAGGAGGCGAAAGAGGCCGATATTCTGGCCTTTGTGTCCCTGATAGCCTGGCGAAGGATCTTACTCATGTGGAAGGAAGCGAAACCCCCCGGTGTGGAGGGCTGGATAAACGATATGGCAGGGTTCATAAAACTAGAACGAATGAAATTTGCGCTGAGAGGATCGGCACAGGGGTTCTCCAGGCAGTGGCAACCGTTCCTTGACTATCTCGCGGAACGTTAAAGGAAAATAGATCGTCAGCAGCCCGGGGGCGGGGGGGGAGCACTATTTTTTGTTACTTTGTTAGCTCACTATTGTATTTAAATAATGTTATTTATCAGTTACCGTGCTATTTTTATGTCGATTTGTAAAATACAAAAATTCTGTTTGAAAACTTTAATAAAGTATATATTTTTTAAAAAAGAACCTTAGTTAGGCCACACTTGGAGTATAGTGTTCAATTCTGGTCGCCACACTACCAGAAGGATGTGGAGGCTTTAGAGAGGGTGCAGAAGAGATTTACCAGAACGTTGCCTGGTATGGAGGGCATTAGCTATGAGGAGCGGTTGAATAAACTCTGTTTGTTCTCACTGGAAGAACGAAGGAGGTTGAGGGGCGACCTGATAGAGGTCTACAAAATTATGAGGGGCATAGACAGAGTGGATAGTCAGAGGCTTTTCCCCAGGGTAGAGGGGTCAATTACTAGGGGGCATAGGTTTAAGGTGAGAGGGGCAAGGTTTAGAGTAGATGTACGAGGCAAGTTTTTTACGCAGAGGGTAGTGGGTGCCTGGAACTCTCTACCGGAGGAGGTAGTGGAAGCAGGGACGATAGTGACATTTAAAGGGAATCTTGACAAATACATGAATAGGATGGGAATAGAGGGATACGGACCCAGGAAGTGTAGAATATTGTAGTTTAGTCGGGCAGCATGGTCGGCACGGGCTTGCAGGGCCGAAGGGCCTGTTCATGTGCTGTAGATTTCTTTGTTCTTTGTTCTTTAAGCACTAAAAAAAATAAAATGTTCTCTTCAGAGAAGGAGTGCATTTGAAACTTCTTGTGGGAAACATGATTTTATGCGAAAACATTAGATCAGGTCTTGACTGAATTAAGGTATATTAAACATTATTAAAAATGCAGTAGTGAAAGTCTAATCTATACATCTCGGATAACTGACAATGACACTATCTAGGAGACTGTTCCAAAGGCAGGAGGAACTGTATATGTAGCCATGTACTATTAAATAGTTACAAACATCATACTTGGTCTCACCTAAAATTGTTTCTTTACACGTTTAATTTTAATTTATGTAACAAAGAAATAGAACAAGAAGATCTAGAGGCAGCTAACATGGAATGAACAGGATATGCCTGATCAGGAAGTAGAATATTGCTGTTCAGGAATTTTGTTGGAGCTTGTTTCAACCCATTTGCACCCAAGGTTTAGCCAAGTAACCTGGGTTTGTTAATAGTTTTAAGTTCAAGTGTGTACAACAATGTGATTATGGCATGTATATTGTCATGTGAGGGTCCCTTTAAGAAAAGTGTGTTTCATCAAATGGCTGCAGTGATGCCATTGTGTGGGTGGCGCTGGGCTGTGATTCTGTCTTTTACTTTAGTTTTGAGCTGGAAGCTGCTTTGTGGCTCTGAGTTTTTTGTTTTTGTTTTCAGTTAGGAGCTGCATTCAAACGAAGAAGGTGTATTTTTGGTGTCTCTGCAGGCTAAAGAATGTCTCCAGACCACTTGATAACTTCAAAGTAATACCTGTTTTCTGTAAGGAATTCAAACCTACTGTTTTTATAGAAAAAGGGTGTTTCGCTTCTGGATGTCGTTAGGAAAGTTATTAAGGGTTAGAACATAGAACATAGAACAATACAGCGCAGTACAGGCCCTTCGGCCCACGATGTTGCACCGAAACAAAAGCCATCTAACCTACACTATGCCATTATCATCCATATGTTTATCCAATAAACTTTTAAATGCCCTCAATGTTGGCGGGTTCACTACTGTAGCAGGTAGGGCATTCCACGGCCTCACTACTCTTTGCGTAAAGAACCTACCTCTGACCTCTGTCCTATATCTATTACCCCTCAGTTTAAAGTTATGTCCCCTCGTGCCAGCCATATCCATCCGCGGGAGAAGGCTCTCACTGTCCACCCTATCCAACCCCCTGATCATTTTGTATGCCTCTATTAAGTCTCCTCTTAACCTTCTTCTCTCCAACGAAAACAACCTCAAGTCCATCAGCCTTTCCTCATAAGATTTTCCCTCCATACCAGGCAACATCCTGGTAAATCTCCTCTGCACCCGCTCCAAAGCCTCCACGTCCTTCCTATAATGCGGTGACCAGAACTGTACGCAATACTCCAAATGCGGCCGTACCAGAGTTCTGTACAGCTGCAACATGACCTCCCGACTCCGGAACTCAATCCCTCTACCAATAAAGGCCAACACTCCATAGGCCTTCTTCACAACCCTATCAACCTGGGTGGCAACTTTCAGGGATCTATGTACATGGACACCTAGATCCCTCTGCTCATCCACACTTTCAAGAACTTTACCATTAGCCAAATATTCCGCATTCCTGTTATTCCTTCCAAAGTGAATCACCTCACACTTCTCTACATTAAACTCCATTTGCCACCTCTCGGCCCAGCTCTGCAGCTTATCTATATCCCTCTGTAATCTGCTACATCCTTCCACACTATCGACAACACCACCGACTTTAGTATCGTCTGCAAATTTACTCACCCACCCTTCTGCGCCTTCCTCTAGGTCATTGATAAAAATGACAAACAGCAACGGCCCCAGAACAGATCCTTGTGGTACTCCACTTGTGACTGTACTCCATTCTGAACATTTCCCATCAACCACCACCCTCTGTCTTCTTTCAGCTAGCCAATTTCTGATCCACATCTCTAAATCACCCTCAATCCCCAGCCTCCGTATTTTTTGCAATAGCCTACCGTGGGGAACCTTATCAAACGCTTTGCTGAAATCCATATACACCACATCAACTGCTCTACCCTCGTCTACCTGTTCAGTCACCTTCTCAAAGAACTCAATAAGGTTTGTGAGGCATGACCTACCTTTCACAAAGCCATGCTGACTATCCCTGATCATATTATTCCTATCTAGATGATTATAAATCTTGTCTCTTATAATCCCCTCCAAGACTTTACCCACTACAGACGTGAGGCTCACCGGTCTATAGTTGCCGGGGTTGTCTCTGCTCCCCTTTTTGAACAAAGGGACCACATTTGCTGTCCTCCAGTCCTCTGGCACTATTCCTGTAGCCAATGATGACATAAAAATCAAAGCCAAAGGTCCAGCAATCTCTTCCCTGGCCTCCCATAGAATCCTAGGATAAATCCCATCAGGTCCCGGGGACTTATCTATTTTCAGCCTGTCCAGAATTGCCAACACCTCTTCCCCACGTACCTCAATGCCATCTATTCTATTAGCCTGGGTCTCAGCATTCTCCTCCACAACATTATCTTTTTCCTGAGTGAATACTGACGAAAAATATTAATTTAGCATCTCGCCTATCTCTTCAGACTCCACACACAATTTCCCATCCCTGTCCTTGACTGGTCCTACTCTTTCCCTAGTCATTCGCTTATTCCTGACATACCTATAGAAAGCTTTTGGGTTTTCCTTGATCCTTCCTGCCAAATACTTCTCATGTCCCCTCCTTGCTCGTCTTAGCTCTCTCTTTAGATCCTTCCTCGCTACCTTGTAACTATCCATCGCCCCAACCGAAACTTCACACTTCATCTTCACGTAGGCCTCCTTCTTCCTCTTAACAAGAGATTCCACTTCCTTGGTAAACCACGGTTCCCTCGCTCGACGCCTTCCTCCCTGTCTGACCGGTACATACTTATCAAGAACACGCAGTAGCTGATCCTTGAACAAGCCCCACTTATCCAGTGTGCCCAACACTTGCAGCCTACTTCTCCACCTTATCCCCCCCAAGTCACGTCTAATGGCATCATAATTGCCCTTCCCCCAGCTATAACTCTTGCCCTGCGGTGTATACTTATCCCTTTCCATCATTAACGTAAACGTCACCGAATTGTGGTCACTGTCCCCAAAGTGCTCTCCTACCTCCAAATCCAACACCTGGCCTGGTTCATTACCCAAAACCAAATCCAACGTGGCCTCGCCTCTTGTTGGCCTGTCAACATATTGTTTCAGGAAACCCTCCTGCACATACTGTACAAAAAACGACCCATCTATTGTACTCAAACTATATCTTTTCCAGTCAATATTTGGAAAGTTAAAGTCTCCCATAATAACTACCCTGTTACTTTCGCTCATATCCAGAATCATCTTCGCCATCCTTTCCTCTACATCCCTAGAACTATTAGGAGGCCTATAAAAAAACTCCCAACAGGGTGACCTCTCCTTTCCTGTTTCTAACTTCAGCCCATACTACCTCGGAAGAAGAGTCCCCATCTAGCATCCTCTCCGCCACCGTAATACTGCTCTTGACTAGCAGCGCCACACCTCCCCCTCTTTTGCCTCCTTCTCTGAGCTTACTAAAACACCTAAACCCCGGAACCTGCAACATCCATTCCTGTCCCTGCTCTATCCATGTCTCCGAAATGGCCACAACATCGAAGTCCCAGGTACCAACCCACGCTGCCAGTTCCCCTACCTTGTTTCGTATACTCCTGGCATTGAAGTAGACACACTTCAAACCACCTACCTGAACACTGGCCCCCTCCTGCGACGTCAAATCTGTGCTCCTGACCTCTATACTCTTATTCTCCCTTACCCTAAAACTACAATCCAGGTTCCCATGCCCCTGCTGCATTAGTTTAAACCCCCCAAAGAGCACTAACAAATCTCCCCCCCAGGATATTTGTGCCCCTCAGGTTCAGATGTAGACCATCCTGTCTGTAGAGGTCCCACCTTCCCCAGAAAGAGCCCCAGTTATCCAAAAATCTGAATCCCTCCCGCCTGCACCATCCCTGTAGCCACGTGTTTAAATGCTCTCTCTCCCTATTCCTCATCTCACTATCACGTGGCACGGGCAACAACCCAGAGATAACAACTCTGTTTGTACTAGTTCTGAGCTTCCATCCTAGCTCCCTGAAAGCCTGCCTGACATCCTTGTCCCCTTTCCTACCTATGTCGTTGGTGCCAATGTGGACCACGACTTGGGGCTGCTCCCCCTCCCCCCTAAGGACCCGGAAAACACGATCCGAGACATCACGTACCCTTGCACCTGGGAGGCAACATACCAAACGTGAGTCTCTCACGCTCCCACAAAATCTCCTATCTGTGCCCCTGACTATAGAGTCCCCAATTACTAATGCTCTGCTCCTCTCCCCCCTTCCCTTCTGAGCAACAGGGACAGACTCCGTGCCAGAGGCCCGTACCCCATGGCTTACCCCTGGTAAGTCGTCCCCCCCACAAGTATCCAAAGCGGTATACTTGTTTCTCAGGGGAACGACCGCAGGGGATCCCTGCACTGACTGTTTTTTCCCAGTCCCTCTTACAGTTACCCACCTATCTCCAATCTTTGGTGTAACTAATTCCCTGAAGCTGCTATCTATGACCCCTTCTGCCTCCCGAATGATCCGAAGTTCTTCCAACTCCAGCTCCAGTTCCCTAACTCGGTCTTGGAGGAGCTGGAGATGGCAGCACTTCCTGCAGGTAAAATCAGCAGGGACACTAACTGATTACCTATTGGGTTACCTATAGAGTACTGTATCTTTAGGGGGTATTTATGTTGGTAGTTGATAAGATGTTTACTGTATGTTTATAAAATGTTAACTGAATTCATGGAATAAACATTGTTTTGTTTAAAAATACTTAAGGCCTCTGTTGCATAACACCTGGAAAGTAAGCCCTTGAGCTCCTCATAACCAAAATCTATTAAAAGTTGCAGGTCAGATAAACTCCGTGATATACTTTGGAGTTTTCTAAACCCTGGCCCAAAACCATATCACATCACAATCTAAACGATGGTGGTCATTTAAATGAGGCATTTAGCGCCGTGGACCCGGGTTCGATCCTGGCCCCGGGTTACTGTCCATGTAGACAGTCTTCCAGTGTCTCTGTGGGCGTAGGCTCCACAAGGTGGATTGGCCATGATAAATTGCCCTTAGTGTCCAAAATTGCTCTTAGTGTTGGGTGGGGTTACTGGGTTATGGGGATAGGGTGGAGGTGTTGACCTTGGGTAGGGTGCTCTTTCCAAGAGCCGGTGCAGACTCGATGGGCCAAATGGCCTCCTCCTGCACTGTACATTCTCCTTCTGCACTGTAAATCCTATGTAAATTCTATGTAACCCAAAAGATGTGCAGGGTAGGTGAATTGGCCACGCTAAATTGCCCCTCAATTGGAAAAAAAACTGGGAACTCTAAATTTATAAAATAAATTAGGCATTTAACCATTTAAGACTCCTTTTGGAATGAGAAAAGGGCGAGAGGAAACTGGAGACTTGCATATTAACAATGACAATTGCATCGGATCAGCTGAATTGATGTTTTGTGCATCAAATATATATACATTTACCATCATTCAGATCTACTTACAACTTCTCAAATAATGAAGCAACCAGCATCAGTCTGAAATGGAACCCAGGTAATGTGTACTGACTGGTGTAAAGTAATATTTTCCTTCCATTAACTGCCAACTTCATCCCTTCCCCTGGCCATTGTCTAGGACTAAACCAAATAGCTTGAAATCTTGATGTCCTATTTGATTTATAAAAATAAATTTAAAGTACCCAATTTTTTTTCCTAATTAAGGGGCAATTTAGTATGGTCAATCCACCTACTCTGCACATCTTTGGGTTGTGGGGGTGAGACCCAAGCAATCACTTGGAGAATGTGCAAAGTCCACACTGACAGTGGTCCGGGGCCAGGATCGAACCCGGGTCCTCTGCGACATAGACATAGAATTTACAGTGCAGAAGGAGGCCATTCGGCCCATCGAGTCTGCACCGGCTCTTGGAAAGAGCACCCTACCCAAGGTCCACACCTCCACCCTATCCCCATAACCGAGTAACCCCACCTAATCCCCATAACCCAGCAACCCCACCCAACATTAAGGGCAATTTTGGACACTGCCATGAGGCAGCAGTGCTAACCACTGCACAACCGTGCTGCCCTAGATGTTTTATTTGATGCTGGGATTCTGATGCCATATTCGCACCATCACCAAGACCATTTATTTCCAGCTCCATAACATTGATTGTTTCCATCCAGCTTCATCTCATCTGCTTTGTTACCTCTGGACTTCACTATTCCAGTGGCCTCTTGGCCATGTTAAACCCTTCACAAATTTCCGCTCATCCAAATTGTATCTGAGCTTGTTCACCCTTCACACCTGTGTTCAGAGACCTACCTTGACTCTTCAGTCCATTTGGCCATTAGTGATTTTAATCACTCTGCAATTTGTGGCTCAATCTTCTCTCATTCTCCTCTCTGGAATGTTTCTGTTCCCTGTAAACTCTCCACCCCGAAACTCCTTTCTCTTCCTTGAAGTCACTTCATAAAAAACCTATCTCTTTGTCCTGGTGTGCTCTGTGTTGGATTTTGCTGGATAATACTCGTGTGGAACGTCTTGGAATATTTATACTTTAACCATGCTGTACAAATGCATGTTGTTGAACACCAGTCACGTTTTCCAATTGAGGAAAAACGTAACTCCTGGCCATCAATGAAAACATTATTAACCTTTGAGTGTCAATATTAGCTGGAAGTTTAATTAAGCCAGCTATATCAACAGTGTGGCTAGGATAGCATGACAGTCACCGAGGTAAAGTCTGGAGGTCAAAACAAGTCATGAGATGCTGTGGGCCATCAGTAGCAGCAGCAGAATTGTACTTGACTACAATCTGTAAACTCATCTCCCGGCATAACCCCCAATCTACCATTACCATCAAACCAGGTGATCAACCCTGGTTCAATTAAGAGTACAGGAGGGTATGCTAGGCGCAGCAGCAGGCATACCTGAAAATTAGGTGCGAACCTGGTGAAGCTACAACACAGGACCACTTGCATGCCAAATGGTGTCACTCAACAAGTGACAGCCAGAGCTAAGTAATTCTACAGCCATTGGATCACATCTAAGCTCTGCAGTCCTGCCGCAACCAGGCGTGAATGGAGGTGGACAATGAAACAACTTACTGGAGGAGGAAGTTCCACTAATATCTGAATCAATGATGCAAAGCCACGCACATCACTGCAGAAAATAAGGTTTTGAAGCATTTGCAACAATCTTCAACCAGAATTGCCAAGTGGATGATCTATCTCAACCTTCTGTGGAGGCTCGCCACATCACAGATGCTAGTCTTCAGCCAATTTGATTCACTCCACGTAATATCAAAATACAGTGAAGGCACTGGACATTGCAATGTCTATGGGTCCTCATAACATTCTGGCAGTAGTACGGAAGACCTGTGCTTCAGAACTTGCTGCACCCTAGCCAGCTATTCTGGCACAGTTACAGCACTAGCATAAAATTGCCCATCTATGACCTGTACACATAGCTGGACAAATCCAACCCGGCCAATTAACACCCCATTAGTCTACTCTTGATTATCACTAAAGCAATGAATGACATGCTCACTGGCGCTCAGTTCGGATACCTCCAGGATTATCCATTACAGCCTTGGTTCAAACATGGGTAAAAGAGCTGAGCTCCGGAGATGACATGAGAATGAATGCCCTTGACACCAAGGCAGCCTCAGGATACCAGACCAGACCCCCAACGTTTGTTAGGATACTGGACGAGAACCGCAAACACGTTTTCTATTTGTAAAACTGTAAGGAAAGGATGCTTTATCCCAGGAGTGATCACTCTGACCAATAGCTATCTTTTATGTTTAAAAAAACCCTGTAATTTAAACACAGAATTAACTACATTAACATCAAAGAAAATTAGTTAAACAATGCAATAAAAGGAAAAAAATTGAACTTATTATCGTACCTAATGCCACTAATTCCAATCAAGCAACCCAAAGCAATTCAAATCCCACTTTGAAAAAAATGTTTATTCAAAAAGTTGCAGAACACAAATATTATGCAGCATGTGAGCAACAATACAACGGATGTTGTGCAAACAGTTTATTTCTGTTATCGTAGCGTTCACGCTGCCCACCAGTCATTTTGCCAGGACTTGCGCTGGAACTTTTGCTACAGTGATCAGCATTGAGTTAGGTCTGTATGACCCACACTCCATTGGGTCTTTGTCTTTTTTCAGGATCTGAGAGATTGAGCCCTGTGCCAACATGAGCGGCAGGATCCCGCTCGATAGCGACTCGCTGAACATCCCCAGCAGATGTGGGGCCGGTACCGCCGCACACATATTGTAGAAGTCTACCAGGAACCCATCAGGTCCCGGTGTCTTTCCCGGATTGCATGGAGTTAATGCACTCCATGACCTCCTCTAGGCCCAATGGTGCTCCCAATCCCTGCCCCTTTTTCTCCCCCACAGCTGGACAACTAGCCTGTCCATGAACTACATCATATTTGAGTCCCCCTCTGGGAATCGGATGTGCACAGTCCCCAGTTGAAGTTTGCAAAGGCTCCATTGATCTCCTCTGGAACCATAACCACCCTTGTCTCTGATCTGTCCGATCTATTGTGCGTCTGCCTGCTTCCTCAACTGGTGGACCAGTAAGCAGGTGCCCTTGTCCCCATACTCGTAGAATGTCCCCCATGTCCGGCAGAGCTAGCTCACTGCCTCCCCAGTTGAGATCAGGTCGAACTCCATTTGTATTCTTTGCCTCTCTGCTGGCAGCTCCATGAACTGCCGATCAACCACTCCAGTATGGAGTCGTTCAACCACTGTCTGGCTGCCTTTCGCACCTCCCAGAATGTGGAGGGGAGACCTCCCCCTTCTGGTTATGACTTGTGTATTTGTTGAAGGTTAGTGCTGTCTTTTCACTAAAGGCCTTATCGACTTGGATGGCTGTGCCCAACCTCCATGGGAAGGCGTTGCCCCCTTCCCCCGCCCATGATCAGTTGGTGGGAGTCGAAGTTGAAAATCTCTGCCAATGTCTTGTTGATCAACTCCGCGGACACATTTGGGTACACATTTACCAATCCCACCGTTCCCCTTCCAGAATCCCACTCACCATTATGTACTGCCTCCCTGGGTCCGTCGCCATGTTGGTCGCTATGTAGGCTGCCTTTGTGCAAAATAGAATTACCATAACCCTTGCCATCATGTCAAAGTTTTCTTAATATGCTTGTCCCACCCAGCTCTTCCTTATCCTCATCTGGTCTTTGACTCACGGGTGCATCACTTGAAGAAAGATCACGTCAACCCTCAGGTTTTTCAGGTAGGCAAAGGCATGGGATTATTTTTATTGCTCCATTGAGACCCCTCCCATTCCAGGCGGCTATCCTGATGGGGGTGTTTCCACCCTCCCATGGGGTCAGCCATGTTTGTCATTTCGACATGCCACTGCACGCACAGGCCTGCCTTTGCCTTTGGTCCATCCAAGATGGCCACCACCACCTTCCTCCTTCCACCCAACCCTTGTGTAACATGTGTGACCAGCATTCTGCCCCCCCTCCCCCTCCCACCCCCGGGACCCAGCCTGTTACCTTATCCTCAGCCCCTGCCAGATGTTCCCTTCCTCTCGGAAGAGACACACACACACACACACCAGCCCCGAGTCCTTTAACCGTAAACCGGGCCAAAAACCGCAAATGAGAATGTGAACCGATGAGACAGAAATTAACATCGCGCAAGCAATGCAAGCCCCCCCCCACCCCCACCCCATCCCGCTCAGTTCTTGCCTAGTATGTTGTTTTGAACAAATTATTGCAATCCGAATCGCGCTTTGTTTTTGAAAAATGCTACCGTGGCCCTGTTAAACTCCACCCTGGCGTTTAGCCAGGTCGACCCCAATGTCTCAATCGATGCGGATGGCATGTCCTTCCCAGTTGCAAGTCCTTTGTTCTTTTCCTAACTCGGGACACAATCCTTGTCCTGGAATCTGTGTAGTATTTTGATTAGCACCCACAGTGGTTCTCCAGGTCAGGCTTCTGGCAGAGCGACTGTGGGCTCAGTCAACCTCTAGGTGTTTATTGAAGCCCTCCTTCCCAACCAGCTTCCCAAGCATTTTAAAAATGTGCTTCGTTGGGCTCCTAAGTTCTGTGCCCTCTGGTAGCTCAACAATCTGGAGGTTCTAGCACTAAGGCCTGGGACATCTGTTCTGGCCTTGAGTCTTTCGGGTTGCCGCCGGCAACTTTATTTCTATCTCCAGCGAGGAGATTCTATTGTCCTGTTCATTGACCACCTTTTCCACAACCCAGAGCATTGCTCTTTGGGCCTCCTGCCATCGCTCCACCCTGTCCATCGACTTATGTACAGGGGCCAGCGTGGTCTCGATTGCCATCCCCATCACCAATATTAGGTCTGCTTTTGCTGCCTCCCTATACTTCTGGAGTTCTGTTGAGATGAACTCCATCAGCCTCTCTGTCGAAGACTGGGATGGCGTTGGTGACTCTGCTGGGTCTGCCATGCTCTGGTTTGTGTTGCCATGTGGTTCCACTGGCTCCAATACTTTTGCTCTGCCTACTTTTGCTCTCTTTGCTCTTGTCTGGTGGTTCGCTGGCATCTCAGATCGGTCAGGTAATTGATGAGAGTCAGATTTGTGTGTATTTTGTTTGGCGGGGGTGGGGGAAGGTTTGGTGCCCGTACATTGGGTCAAAAATGTCCAAGACAGAGTTTCCAGGTGGGAGCCACCTTTGTGTGACCGCTCAGCTCATGGCCGCCACCAGAAGTGCTCAAATGCCACATATAAATAAAGTTAACACAACAGGTTTACTTGTGGTATTCTGTGTAGCTACTTTTAGGGAGAGACCCTTTCAAGGGCAGAGCCAGTACACTTCTGTCTTGTCAGAGCCTTCTGCTCAACTTAATAGCGTCTGGCAAAATGCCTGTTGAACTTGTTACGACAGCCTGGCTAATGCACAGTCAATTCCAGTCCCGGAGTTCTAACATTAAAAATTTTTTTTAGAGTACCCAACTCTTTTGTTCCAATTAAGTGGCAATTTAGCGTGGCCAATCCACCTACCCTGCACATCTTTGGGTTGTGGGGGTGAGACCTACGCAAACATGGGAGAATGTGCAAACTCCACACGGGACAGTGACCCGGGGCCGGGATCAAACTCGGGTCCTCGGCGCTGTGTGGCAGCAGTGCTAACCACTGTGCCATGTGCCACCTCACTGGAGTCCCAACATACGTGAATTAATCAATGTAAGTGAATTAACCAATAATTTGTATGTTTTCCTGAGATCTTTGACCCTCGACTGCTCCAATAATTTACACCAGATATGAAAGTAAAACATTTTTAAAAACTGTTTATTTATATAAGAGAAGAGATAAACATGTATTGGAAACATTAGAACAATGGTCCACTAATCTAACTATTCCCCAAACCCCGTCTCACCCTCCACCCTGGCACACACAAGACAGACACGGTGGAAGGGGTAGGAAAGGTTCAAAAATACTAGTGATTAGAAGGGCTGAGCTGAATATTTGCTGTTGCGGTAGTCTTTGCCGCCAGCGATCCTGAAATCATCGGTTATTTTCTATGTTTTAGAATCTGCCTTCAATTAGACCTCGCTGACTGCTGAATTCATCTGGATAGTCGCCTTCATTGTCCAGGCCTCCACCAGATTGACTCTCAGTCTCACTGAGATAGTACTTGAATTCTCTACTTGAGAGTTTACAGCACGTTCACTGTCCACTTTGCCTTTCAGCTGCCTGTCTGATCGTTGTGCACGATTTTGGGCTGTGCAGGGTTTTGGGCTGCAATTTGGAGAGAGAGAAAAGGTTCCTGGACTTGAGGACCTTTTTGGGTTCTCAGGAGAGATATTAGCCAAGGCCTTTCCCAGCCTTTCTCACAAGGGGTTTAACTTGCACCAGCCTGGTTGGATAGCGAATGCTTGCATCTTATAAATTAGGAGTTAAATCTTCACAGGGCTGATAAGTGTCCAGACCTGCTCCTCCAGCTGAGATATCAGAGAGGGAAGTTCCTGCTTTCCTGGACAGATATTAAACTGCCCAGCTCCTTCTCAGAACAAAACTGAAAGCTAAAATGGACCCTGCCTTCTGCTCCAGGACCTCCTGACAGGCTCTACAATTCCAATCAAAAAACAGAAAATGTCCTGAAATTCCAGAAGAGGTGATTGGCAAGTCCATCAAAATGACATCACGAGCTA
This sequence comes from Scyliorhinus torazame, assembly GCF_047496885.1. Taxonomy (NCBI): domain Eukaryota; kingdom Metazoa; phylum Chordata; class Chondrichthyes; order Carcharhiniformes; family Scyliorhinidae; genus Scyliorhinus; species Scyliorhinus torazame. The sequence goes on along the minus strand of NC_092725.1, from coordinate 114,122,197 downwards.
TGCCACAGAACACATTATCAAGGGGTGTGCCTGAAGGGGTTCCAGTCCAAAACCAAAAAACTGTCGCTCTAAAATCAACCAGCAGGGCAGGCATTAAAAGGAAACCAAGATCAGACAAGAATGTAAGAGAGATTTCTTACAAACTTAAAATCCTATAACAGACTAAAAAAATACAGACCGAACTGACTCCTCCCCTTAATTACATCATCTATATCCCACTACGTTCCATGACGTACTTAGCTAGGACTAAATACAATCCCTCATAAATTACCTAATCTCCAAAAATCATAACACCGTTCAATTGGCCTTTTATCCGTAACTAAGTGATCACTTGGAATTAATGATTACCTCACCTTTTACAACCCTTTAATTACAGCTTTACTGGACACACTGCCTTTATGTATTTTAAATCTGTGTTTTTAATAACATTACTGCCACAAATGTGAAATATATATTATCAATTTCTACATTCATCACGACAGCATTTGACCATCAAGGAGCCCTGGTAAAACTGGAGCCAATGGGAATCTGTAGGAAAACTCTCTGCTTTTGGAGACATCCCTAGCACAAAGGGTGGTTGTGGTTGTCAGAGGTCAATCATCTTGGTTCCAGCACATCACTGCAAGAGTTCATCAAGGTCATGCCCTAGGTTTAGCTATCTTCAGCTGCTTCATCAATGGCCTTCCCTCCATAAGGTCAGAAGTGGAGATGTTCGCTGATGGTTGCATGCACAATTCTCAGCACTGTCTGCGACTCCTCCGATACAGAAGCAGTCCTTGTCCAAATGCAGCAAGACCTGGACAATATCCAAGATTGGGCTGACCAGTGTCAAGTAACATTTTGTGCCACACAAATAACCAGGCAACGACCATCTCCAGCAAGAGAGAATCTAACCTCCCCATGATGTTCAATGGCATTACCATCGCTGAATCTCCTACTCTCAACATATTGCGGGTTACCAGGGGTCGGACTGGATTTGCCTGTGGCTACAAGAGTTGGCCAGAGTTCTCACTTCCTGATGCACCAAAGCCTGTACACCATAATAATAATAATCTTTAATTGTCACAAGTGTGAAGTTACTGTGAAAAGCCTCTAGTCGCCACATTCCGACACCTGTTCGGGTAAGCTGGAATTGAACCCGCGCTGCTGGCCTTGTTCTGCATTACAAACCAGCTGTCTAGCCCACTGAGCTAAACCAGCCCCATCGTCATGGCACGAGTCAGGAGTGTTATGGAATACTTTCCACTTGCCTGGCTGAGTGCAGCTCCAACAGCACTGAGAAGCTTGAGGACAAGCAGCCCACTTGATTGGCACCCCATCCACAAACATTCACTGCCTTCACCACAACACGCAGTGGCAGCAGTGTGCATTATTTACAAGATGTACTGCATGACCTCACCAAAGCTCCTTACACAGCAACTTCCAAGCCCACGACCACCACCATATAGAACAACCAAGGGAGCAAATATCTGGGAACTCCATCACGTGGCGGTTCCACTCCAAGCCACCTAACATCCTGACTTGGAATTATATTGCCGTTCCTTCGCTATCACTGTGTCAAATCCTGAACTCCCTAACTGCATTGTGGGTATACCTACATAACATGGACTGCAACAGTTTAAGAAGACAGCACACCACCACCTTCTGGATGGCATTTGTGAACAAGCAATAAATGCTGGCCTAGCCCGTGATGCCCACATCTCAAAAATTTAATAAAAGAAAATTCCCCACGATTATAGATGGGTACACCACAACAAAAATTGAAGCTTGACACCATCATGGCAGAGATGATATTTGATTAGTGCCCCCTTCACTGGACCCATACCCGTCACCTTTGTTATAATGCCCTATGGCTTCAGTATGTACTGAGAATGCATTGCAGTGAATCACTTTCTTGACGAGCACTTCCCATCCCTGCAAATTCTGTGGTGAAGAAGGACTTAATTAATTGTAGTGTCATGGGAATATCGTTACCTTCCAGTTCGCTTAATTCATGCATTTTTCCTGATTTGGACACATATTGACATTGTAGCATTCCACTGCGTCAATATCCTCTAACTCTGTAACTTAGTGGTACAAAAGCACAGCCAAGGATCAGATTCCTGAGTTAAATAGGGACAGGCAATAAATGTGCCAGGGTTGCCCACATTATGAGCGCAAACTATAATAACTAAAACCTATTTTAAAACCAATCACTTGCACATAATCTCCTAATTCAAAGATGCTTGATCCAAATCATTTATATTTTTGCACTAATTGTTTACTTTGTGGTGTTTGCATCATCCGATTAATTGAATTGTTTAGTTCCTTTTATTAAGTGCAGAAGGTGGCTTTCTTTCTATGTTATAGGCAATTCCACATGCTTAATTGAAATTGAGAAGTATGACTGTAAAACATGTTTTACTGTGAACAAGTATTAAAACTGGACTTGAAACTTTTAGAGCAACAAGCATAAAATGTTTTAAGTTGTAAAATTTAATAAAACCAGAAAATGCTGTAAATACTCCAAGTCTGGCAGATCTGTGGGGAGAGACATTTAGCCATTACCTTTCTGCATGCACTCAACCCTGAGCTACTGTTGAATTGCAGATACAGTTGGAAGTTCAGGATCAATAATATCCTACATGTTAAACTATAATATATGATTCCAAATAGATGGAAATAATGTTGCCTGTGACTGGGGCAGCTGCACTTACTGAAATAGTACAACAAAGTCAACTTAAAGGAATCACTTTAGCACAGAATATTAAGATTCTTGAGATGAATGGTCCCCTGTGCCTGAGAAAAGACTCTAAGTAACTTTGTTATTAATTAGTATGGAAAATAAATATTATGTGCTGGAAGATGTCCATAGTTGGCAATGATGAACGCACGTGAACAGAGGCATTCCTATCCAAATACTTAACACCCAAAAGCACTTGCATTGATATTTAGTTTCAGACCAGCTTCAGACATGGTAATAGAGCTTTGCAGGTGGGAAAATAAAACTCCGATGCTTCTCTTTTGTCCTGTGCTTAGCTTTTTTTTAATGCTACAGGTTGGTGGGGTAAAGGATGTTCACTGCTGAATCACAGTTTTGCATAGAGGACTGAAATCTTGGCTCTCCTTGCGTGCACGTGTGAGGAAACCACAGCTGCTTTTTTGGTAATTTTCCAAGTCTGGCAAGAATTAAAGAATCAATGAAGCAGGTTCCCTACTCTCAAGCGGACTCTCAGTTCCTTTCTTTCATCACAGTAAATAATGCTTAGATTTCATTGATTTCCCTTGCAGCCTATTAAGCTTTTAAAAGAAATTTAGTTGTGACAATTGGAATGATTCTCTTGAGGTAATCCTTTAAACTTCCTACTTTAAACTTGTAAGATTGTGTTAAATTAATATAACTATAGGACAGACATAAAGGACAGAATCCAACAATCGTGTGGGGTTAAATAAAATAAATGCTATATGGAACATTCTAAAGTTTCTGACAATGTGGGGGAAGCAGGTTTAATTGAAGCATTCAAAAGGAACTTCAACTGTTATCTGAAAAGGAAGCATGCACAGGGTTATGGGGAGAGGGTGGGGTGTTGACACTCAGTGAATTGCTCATTTGGAGAGTTAATGCAGACACGATGGCTTGATTGACCTCTTGTGCTGCAACGATTCTGTGATTATCAATAGTTTTGAAATGTTTATAATACTTATATTCAGGCACTGGTGCTTTCAGAGCAAGAGACTTATGACACCAATTCTCCTGCGAATCATGCTTTATTTAGCTTTGTGTTATACTTAACATTTGTAAAATCTTTGCTCAATACCAAAGGAGAATAATGTGCTGTAAACGATGGAGTACTCATTCACTAATTCCAGATTAATACAAAAATGCAATATTGACAGCAAAAGAGAACATTGATTTTATGATTGGAAAGTCTATTGCTTAGTCTCGTAGCTCAATATCCAACCTTGCTAATAATCATGCTGTCTGCTGCTGCTCATTGATAATAACTTGATTTATTTCAGTTACCTTGAAGCTTATGAAAAGGTACATCACTTTGGGGAAGATGACGACGAGCTTAGTTCAGGTAATCAGCGGGGACCAGTTCCTGTTGGTGGGGTACCTTCATCGTACAGTTACCAGCAGCATATATTATCAGGTAAATAATCATTATATTACTGACCCAATGGTTCTTCAGCAAAACTTGAAATGTTACAACGGTTACAGCTTTTACGAAACATTGTGTGGCACTCTAGTTTCAATTTATAATAAAAATCATTGGAAATTTTCAGAATTATTTTTGTAGCTGGTGAATAGTTTTGAAACCTTGCTATCCTTTTCAGTGCTTCAAGGATTAAAGTAAAGGCCAAGAAACATGGCTGATGGAGGCTATGTAAAATATTTCAGATCAAACTTACTGAAATCAAACTTTCCTTTTGTGGGCATCACATATCAGTTACAGGATGTCAAGAATATATGTTCAAGCAGCAATGACCAAATGTTTTTACGAACTTGAGCTTTATCTTCTGCATGAAGGAAAGATTAGGAATAAACCTTTTTATCTGTGACAAATAACATATTCAATTCTTTGAGCATCATTTTGAAGTCCACTACTCTTACTGTATACTAAAAGGTTTAGGTAAGACAACAAAAAATGCAATGGTATTATTTGCCTGTCATAGTTGTTTTATCATATGATTATATTCATAAAGAATTTTACCTCAGTACATTATTGCAGCCATTAAGAAATCAATCTGCAGGGATACATCTTCCATGTTGTGGATTGAATTTCTGGGATATTTCTCAGTTGATTTTGAGGAAGTGGCTTGCACCAAATAATTCTTTTTGAGGATTAGATATTCCTATAATAGTCTAACACCAATAACTATAGCTACTTATCAAGGCAAATATGAAACCACAGAGTACAGAAATTCTCCACCAATGGTTTTGTAGGAAATTTTCGTTAGGAGATTAGCAAATCCAATCCAAATTTTCAGAGAAGCATTTGGAGTTGGGAGAAAAAGTAATGGCCAGAACTATTTCCTGCCAACCAATTTTCTGAATTTCATGACTGTAATGTAGCATGTGGTGCCTTTTGCCTGGCAGTTTAAGTATTTTGTAAACAACAGAGGATAACTAGAGTACCAGAATTTTATTTTCGCTTCGAATCTTTTAATTGCCATCCAACCATCTCATCTCATGTGGCTGGCCATATACAACCAGATGACATATCTATCAATTTACTTAATATACAGTCCAATTGAGTTGGCACTTATTTTTATCTGTGAGGAATTTGTATTCTGAAGGGAGAACTGTTTTATTTCTTCACTTGACCTTTTTGGTTCAACCAAAATTCAGCAACTTTTGTCATTTACAACTCATACATTCATCAGCATAGCTGCTTTTTCCACTTGTATTACAATCATTCCTGCACAAAAACGTATTAGCAGTTCAGACAATAAGTTAGTTAGATCAGTTGTTTCAAATAAATCTCAATAAAAGAAACAAAAGCAGAAAATACTGGATATCTCAGCAGGTCTGACAGGATCTGTGGAGAGAGAAGGAGCTAATGTTTTAAGTCTGGATGAATCGTTGTCAAAGACTCTTTGCCATTAAAAAATAGCTCTCAATTTTTTCGTCTGCCCTACTCATTGGTGGATTTGGAAACTTATGAACATGATGTATTTGCTGAAGGTGTAAGATTGATGCATGTTTTAAAGTATATACAAATACACTTTGAGATTAGATACATAAATATCACTGCCCTTGTAACAGTAATTTCTCTCCCAACTTGCCTGCTCTACCTGAACCCCACACTGTTTTCAGCCCAATCAAGAAATTAAAATGAGATTATTTGACCAGAGATGTACGTCTGGCATATCCTAAAAATTAATTTTGGTGCTGGGATGGAATAAATGGGCATGCTTCTGAACTGGGATGAAAAGCCATGCTACTGTATAAATATAAAGCAGAACTTTAAGCAACGCCCACACCATATCTCAATGACAGTGGTTCATTCTCCATTAGAATTGTAGCTGAATGAAGACTTCCGGGTGCGGCGATGACCAGCTAAGTCGCACGTTTCAGCACCTCCCGTTTTAATGGACTTTTGGGCTCTTATCGGGAGCCCCAACGGCAATTTTCGAAGGCTAAACCCACTGTGAGGCGACATAGAAGGGAGTCCCCCTGGATGTGAATGGACAGAAGAGATAATAGTGGCCAGATTGCGGAGGATCCTCTGGAGCAGTGGCAAAGAAGGGAAGTGAGAAGCAAGATGGCGGCGGAGGGAGGCCAGTTGGTATGGGGCCTGGAACAGCAGGAGTTCCTCCGGCGATGTGTGGAGGAGTTCAAGGAGGTGCTGGCGCCGATGCTGCAGGCGATTGAGGGGTTAAAGGAGGCGCAGAAGACCCAAGAGATGGAGCTCCGTGGAGTGAAGGCAAAAGCTGCCGAAAATGAGGTCGAGATACAGGGCTTGGTGGTGAAGACGGAGACACATGAGGCACTGCATAAGAGGTGTATGGAGAGACTGGAAGCCCTGGAAAATAGCTCGAGGAGGACGAACTTAAGAATCTTGGGTCTTCCCGAAGGGGCAGAGGGAGCGGACGTGCGGTGTATGTGAGCACGATGTTCCATACCTTAATGGGAGCTGAGGCCCCGACGGGCCCCCTGGAAGTGGAGGGAGCGTATCGAGTCCTCGTGAGAAGACCAAAGGCAGGAGAAATACCTCGAGTAATAGTGGTGAGGTTCCACCGCTATAAGGACAGGGAGATGGTCCTGAGATGGGCGAAAAAGACACGGAGCAGCAGGTGGGAGAACGCGGTGATCCGCGTGTATCAGGATTGGAGTGCGGAGGTGGCGAGAAGGAGGGCGAGTTTCAATCGGGCCAAGGCGGTGCTCCACAAGAGGAAAGTGAAGTTCGGAATGTTGCAGCCGGCAAGACTGTGGGTTACACACCAGGGTAAACACCACTACTTCGAGACGGCAGAAGAGGTGTGGACATTTATTGAAGAGGAGAAGTTGGACTAGATTGGAGAAAGAGTGTTTGAAATGAAGTAGTGAGGTGGTGGCAAGGGACTGTGAATCAGATGGGGGAAAATGTTCTTTCTCCTCGAAGGGGGGACACACGAAGAAATGTGGGCGCCGGTGGGGAAGGGGAGGGGAAAGGAGAGAGGGAGCTGCGCCATCAGGGGTGGGGCCGAGAGGGAAGCGCGGGCTTTGTTCCCGTGCTATGGAAATTGTGGCGGGAAAAGGGGGCGCAGGAAGGAGGGCGCCTCACATAATGGAAGGCTAAGGATAAACGGGGGAAGCCGAGGTCAGCCAGTGTTTGCTGACTTCCGGAAGCAATATGGGGGAGCAACTAAGCTAGAGAGGGATCTGGGGGGGGGGGGGGGGGTTTAACTGGGTTGCTGCTGCTAAGGGGAAGGGGGAGCTGATACGGGATGCGATGGTCGGGACGGGAGGGTGCCATCGGGGGGATAAGCGGGTGCGTGGGAACCGGGTGAGGAGCTGGTCTAGAAAAGGGGATGGCTAGTCGACAAGGGGGGGGGGGGGGTAAAGAGCCCCCCAACCCAGTTGATCACGTGGAACGTGAGAGAGTTGAATGGGTCGATTAAGAGGGCAAGGGTACTTGCGCACCTAAAGAAGCTAAAGGCAGACGTGGTCATGCTTCAGGAGACGCACCTGAAACTGGCGGATCGGGTCAGATTAAGAAAAGGATGGGTGGGACAGGTATTCCACTCGGGCTTGGATGCGATAAATAGAGGGGTGGCAATACTGGTGGGGAAACGGGTATTGTTTGAGGCGAAGACCATAGTGGCGGATAGTGGGTGTAGATACGTGATGGTGAGTGGCAGATTACAAGGCGAGGCGGTGGTGCTGGTGAATGTATATGCCCCGAACTGGGATGACACGAACTTTATGAAGCATATGTTGGGGCGCATCCCGGACCTGGAGATGGGAAAGTTGGTAATGGGGGGGGACTTCAACACAGTGCTGGACCCAGGGCTGGACCGGTCCAGATCTAGGACCGGGAGGAGGCCGGCAGCGGCCACGGTGCTTAAGGGCTTTATGGAGCAGATGGGAGGAGTGGATCCCTGGAGATTTACTAGGCCAAGGAGTAAAGAGTTTTCCTTCTTCCATGTCCACAAAGTGTACTCCCGGATAGATTTCTTTGTCCTGGGAAGGGCGCTGATCCCGAAGGTGGCAGGAACGGAGTATTCGGCTATAGCCATTTCAGATTATTCCCCACATTGGGTAGATCTGGAAGTAGGAGAGGAAAAGGAACAGTGCCCACTCTGGAGATTAGATATGGGACTGTTGGCGGACGAGGGGGTATGTGTAAGGGCGAGGGGATGTATTGAAAGGTACCTAGAGATTAATGATGACGGAGAGGTTCAGGTGGGAGTGGTCTGGGAGGCGCTGAAGGCGGTGGTTAGAGGGGAGCTGATCTCCATAAGGGCCCATAAGGGGAAACAAGAGGGTAAAGAAAGGGAGAGATTGTTGAGGGAGATTTTGAGGGTGGATAGGCAATATGCGGAGGCTCCAGATTAAGGGTTATACAGGGAAAGACGGAGATTGCACACCGACTTTGACTTGTTGACCACGGGTAAGGCGGAGGCACAATGGAGGAAGGCACAGGGAGTGCAGTATGAATATGGAGAGAAGGCGAGCCGGATGCTGGCCCAACAACTTAGGAAGAGGGGGCCGGCGAGAGAGATCGGAGGGGTTAGAGACGAGGAGGGAAAGATGGAACGGGGAGCGGAGAGGGTGAACGGGGTGTTTAAGGTATTTTACGAGAGGCTATATAAGGCTCAACCCCCGGAAGGGAAAGAGGGAATGATGCGTTTCCTAGACCAGCTGGAGTTCCCAAAGGTTGAGGAACAGGAGATGACAGGACTGGGAGCGCAGATTGAGGTGGAGGAGGTGGTAAAAGGAATTGGGAACATACAGGCAGGGAAGGCCCCGGGACCGGATGGGTTCCCAGTGGAGTTCTATAGTAAATACGTGGACCTGCTGGCCCCACTTCTGACGAGAACCTTTAATGAGGCTAGGGAAAGGGGGACACTATCCCCGACGATGTCGGAGGTGACGATATCGCTGATCCTGAAAAGAGACAAAGACCTGCTGCAGTGCGGGTCATACAGGCCTATTTCCCTCTTAAACGTAGATGCCAAGCTTTTGGCCAAGGTGATGGCGACGAGGATAGAGGACTATGTCCCTGGGGTGGTGCATGATGATCAAACGGGGTTTGTTAAAGGGAGGCAATTGAATGCTAATATACGGAGGCTGCTGGGGGTGATGATGATGCCCCCACTGGAGGGGGAGGTGGAGATAGTGGTGGCGATGGATGCAGAGAAAGCATTTGATAGAGTGGAGTGGGACTACCTGTGGGAGGTGCTGAGGAGATTTGGATTTGGAGAGGGGTTCATTAGATGGGTTCAGCTCCTGTACAGGGCCCCGGTGGCAAGTGTGATTACAAATAGGCAACGATCTGACCACTTCCGACTATATAGGGGTACAAGACACGGATGTCCCCTGTCCCCGTTACTGTTTGCGTTGGCAATTGAGCCACTGGCCATAGCGCTGAGGGGCTCTAGGAAGTGGAGGGGGGTACTTAGAGGAGGAGAAGAGCATCGGGTGTCATTATACGCAGATGATTTGTTGTTGTATGTCGCGGACCCAGTGGAGGGGATGCCCGAGATAATGCAGATACTCAGGGAGTTTGGAGTATTTTCAGGATATAAATTGAATATGGGGAAGAGTGAATTGTTTGTGATGCACCCCGGGAAACAGGGCAGGGGATTTCCGGTATTTAGGGATCCAGGTGGCCAGGAACTGGGGAACCTTGCATAAGCTTAACTTAGCACGACTGGTAGAGCAGATGGAAGAGGACTTTAGGAGGTGGGACATGGCGCCCCTGTCATTGGCGGGCAGGGTGAAGGCGGTTAAAATGGTGGTCCTTCCGAGGTTTCTTTTTGTGTTCCAGTGCCTCCCTGTACTGATTACAAAGGCCTTTTTTAAGAAGGTGGACAAGCGTATTATGAGCTTTGTGTGGGCTGGAAAGACCCCAAGAGTAAAGAGGGGGTTCCTGCAGTGCAGTAGGGACAGAGGGGGACTGGCACTGCCGAGTCCAAGTGATTATTATTGGGCCGCCAACGTGTTAATGATATGTAAGTGGATGAGGGAAGGGGAAGGAGCGGCGTGGAAAAGACTGGAGATGGCGTCCTGTAGGGGAACTAGCCTAAATGCACTGACGAAGGCGCCGTTACCGTTCTCCCCGAAAAAATACACCACAAACCCAGTGGTGGTGGCAACTCTGAAAATTTGGGGGCAGTGGAGACGACATAAGGGAGTGACGGGTGCCTCAGTGTGGTCCCCGATAAGGAACAGCCATAGGTTCGTCCCGGGAAGGATAGATGGGGGATTTAAATCTTGGCAGCGAGCAGGAATTGCGAAATTGAAGGACTTGTTCTTAGACGGGATGTTCGCGAGTCTGGGAGCACTGGCAGAAAAATATGGGTTGCCACCTGGGAATGCATTTCGCTATATACAAGTGAGGGCATTTGTGAGGCAACAGGTGAGGGAATTTCCGCAGCTCCCGGCGCAAGAGATCCAGGACAGAGTGATTTCGGGGGCATGGGTGGGTGATGGTAGGGTGTCAGATATATATAGGGAAATGAGAGACGAGGGGGAGATGATGGTAGAGGAGCTGAAGGGAAAATGGGAGGAGGAGCTGGGGGAAGGGATTGAGGAGGGGCTGTGGGCAGATGCCCTAAGTAGGGTAAACTCTTCGTCCTCGTGCCAGGCTCAGCCTGATACAATTCAAGGTTCTACACAGGGCGCATATGACTGGAGCAAGGCTGAGTAGATTTTTTGGAGTGGAGGATAGGTGTGGGAGATGCGCGGGAAGCCCAGCGAACCACACCCACATGTTCAGGTCATGTCCGGTATTGCATGGGTTCTGGGTGGGTGTGGCAAAAGTGATTTCAAAGGTGGTGGGGGTCCGGGTCGAACCAGGCTGGGGGTTGGCTATATTTGGAGTTGCAGATGAGCCGGGAGTGCAGGAGGTGAGAGAGGCCGATGTTTTGGCCTTTGCGTCCCTAGTAGCCCGGCGAAGGATTCTACTTATGCGGAAAGAAGCTAAACCCCCGGGCGTGGAGGCCTGGATAAACGACATGGCAGGGTTCATAAAATTGGAGCGGATAAAGTACGCACTAAGCGGTTCGGCTCAAGGGTTCACCAGGCGGTGGCAACCGTTCCTCGACTATCTCGCAGAGCGATGAGGGAAAATAGGAAAGTTAGCAGCAGCAACCCGGGGGGGGGGGGGGGGGGGCTCATTTGGGTCCTCGGGTTTTATGTGTGTGTTTATATATTAGTTATTTATATTAGATGTTACGAAGTTACTATTTTAGTTACTATTTCTGTTGTTTCTTATTTTGTTGTTGGCAGTTGTCGTTAGTTAGCATATTATTTATTTAAAAAATGATCAATGTGTATATTATTACAAAGTTGTAAAATGGGGAAATTTTTGTTTGATCGAAAAACTTTAATAAAATATTTTTTTAAAAAAAGAAATGTAGCTGAATATGTCGGGATCATTTCATTTGGGATTTTCCAAACTAATTCTATTTATTTGGCCATAATACAATTTGGAGCATGCCGAGGTGGAAAGAAGTGAATTCCACCAGGACTGAAATTGTTGCAATGCTAGTTACAGTGAAGGTTGTTGCTTAAGACTCTGATTTTTTACTTTTCTCTTGGCCCTCCTATTTCTCATCTGCTTGATGTCCCTAGGTGACATCATCCTAAAAAACAGCATTGGTTTTTCACGCATTCTGATGACACCCAGTTCTACTAACATTTCCTAAGGTTCCCTACTATTGGTGAATTGTCAGACTGTTTGTGCGGCCTCCAGTATGGATAGGCACACATTTTCTCTAATTAAATATTTGTAAGACTGAAGCCATAATAGCTAGCACCTCTGTCGCTCTCTTTGGCAGCTGTCGAGATCTGAACCAGACTGTTCAGAACCTTGGTGTTATGTTTGACCCTGCTATCAGTATTAGATTGTTTTTCTGCATCATTACTTCCACCTCTAACACGGTCTACCTTCACCTTTACCCTAAAATACAACATCAGCTCTATCTGCTGCTAAGACTCTCATCTATGCTTTTGTTACTTCTGGACTCGACTGTTCTGGTCGTGTTCCCACATGCTACACTTCGTAAACTGCGGTAATCTAAAGCTCTACCTCCATAGTAACTTGCACCAATTGCTGTTCACCTGTTTCCCCCCCCCACGCACTCCCCCATGCTTGCTGACCTACATTGACTCAAGTTGAGCAACGTCTTCATTTTAAAATTCTCATCCTTATTTTCATATCCTGCAATTACAAGGGCTGGATTCTCCGACACCCCCCCCCCCCAGCCACCTGTTTCTCAGTGGCGGGCCATTCGCTGGCGGCAGGATTCTCTCCTCCCACAGCTTGCCAATGGGATTTCCCATTAAAGCCACCCCTGCCACTGGCCTGCACTGCCGGTGGGAACAGAGAATCCCAACGGCCAGAAAATTCCGGCCACAGTCTTTCCTACGTGACAGAGCGGATTATTATTAATCCGACCAGCTCAGATCTTGGTAATCTGAATTTATTTTTTCTTGTAAAACCAGTTTGCAACTGAATTGTGGCCTTAGAACACATAGAACATACAGTGCAGAAGGAGGCCATTCGGCCAATCGAATCTGCACCGACTCACTTAAGCCCTCACTTCCACCCTGATCAGTATCCCATGATCAGTATCCATCTTGTGCAAGATTTTGATCAGTATTGTAGTTAGATTTTTACCTCTGCCACTGAAGGTGGGCAGAGGTCTTGTTTTCACCCTGTTTCTTAGTCTGTCTGTTTGTAAACAAAATATATAAAAAGCTAATGGATGGATTTCAACAGAACTTGGTACACAGATAGGAATATCCACTCATAGAACATTCATATAGAATCCTTACAGTGCAGAAGGAAGCCATTCAACCCAGTAAGCCCACCTAACCTTTTGGACACTAAGAACCTTGATTCGCATCAGTTAATTCTGGGGGAGGAGGGAGGGGGACACTTTGTTAGTTAGACCCTTCTCAGGATAAAGACTGAACATGGGAAGAATGAAGCATTTTCGGTGAACCGTCCTGGGAAGGGAGCTGGTCTGGAAAGCTACCGTTTTAGCTTGCCAGGACTTGTTTTAGGTACATATGTGTGGCTCATGACTGGGCTTCGTTACGTAAGTTGAACATTGTCAGTCTGGTAGAGGGAGTGAGGGCGAACTTGAAGGGGTGGGACGTGTCCACTTGTTGTCTTTGACGGGAAATGTTCAGATGTTCAAGATGAATATTCTTCTGAGGTTCTTGTTTTGTGTTTCAATGTCTCCAAGTCTTCCTAAATATTTCCTTTGTAGGGTCAACAAATTAATTTTGACTTTGGTTTGGGTGGGTAAGATCCCCTGGGTTCGAAGGGCTTTCTAGCAGAGGGTAGAAAGTCTGGGGGGGATGGGCGGGGGGGGGGGGGGGGGGGGGAAGGAGGAGGTTGGCATGACCTAATTTGACGTATTATTACTGGGCAGCAAACACTGAGAAAGTGCGGGGGTGGTTTAAGGATCCGGGGTCAGTATGGGAGCAGATGGAGGAGGCTTCTTGTATAGGTTCAAACTTGAGGGCACTTGTTACTGCTACTCTTCCGTTCCCTTCAGCTCGGCTCCCTTTGAACTCCGTGGTAATAGCCTTTCTAAGAAAATCGAATCAGTTCCGACAGCACTTTAATTTAGGGTCTGTGTTGTTACTGGCGCTGGTCTGTGGGAACCATCGCTTTGTACCAGCTGGGATGGATCGACATACAAGATCTGGGAGGGGGAGGAGTTAAGAGGTTTCCGGATTTGTTCATGGAGGGTACGTCTGCTGAGCTGGAAGAGTTGGTGGAGAAGTACCAACTCCCGGAAGGGAATGGTTTTAGCTATTTGCAGGTGCAAAACTTTGTGCATAAGTAACTCTCTTTGTTCCCTCCGTTGCCGGCATCACTTCCGAATAAGTTGCTATCTCTTGACGAGATAGGAGAAGGGAGGATAGCAGACATCTATGGGCAGACAAAGGTGATGGAGAAGGCTTCGCTGGAGGCAGTAAAGGGAAAATGGGAGGAAGAGTTGGGTTTAGTTTTGGAGGAGGCGGAGTGGAGCGAGGTTCTGCATGGGGTCAATTTCACCTCCTCGTGTGCAAGGTTGAGTTTGATGCCGTTTACAGTGATGGATAGGGCACACTTGACCAGAGCACGTATGTGCAGGTTCTTCCTAGCTGTAGAAGATAGATGAGAGGGCCGGCGAACCACTCGCATATGTTTTGGTCTTGCCCTAAGCTGGTTACATTCTGGGTTTCCTTCTTCGGAACAATGTCGGAGATTTGGGGAATTGGTGTGGAGCCGTGGCCATTGGTGGCGAACTTTGGAGTGCTGGACTTGCCGGGGCTGCAGGAGATGAAGAAGACCGATGTCTTGGCCTTCACCTCTCTAATAGTTTGGAGGCGGGTCTTGCTCAGATGGAGGGCATCTGTGCTGCCTAAGGCTTTGGCATGGTTGGGGCATTTGTCGGAATTCCTGCATCTGGAAAAAATTAAGAACGCCATAAGGTGGTCAGAGGAGGGGTTTTACTCTAGATGGCTGCTGTTCAAGGCCTTGTTTAAAGAACTGGTTGTTGTCAGCTGGGGGGTGGGGTTGTGGTGGGTGGGGGGGGGGATATTTTTATAAAAATTATATATTTTCTTGATTACTCAGGGATCAGGGGTTATGGGGAGAAGGCAGGAGAGTGGGGATGAGAAAAATATCAGCCATGATTGAATGGCGGAGCAGACTCGATGGGCCAAGTGGCCCAATTCTGCTTCTATGTCTTATGGTCTTATATTTTTTGGACTATTCTGAATAAAAATATAAAAGATTTTTGAAATTTATGTTTAATGTTGTGCCAAACATCTTTCTGAAATCTGCTCATAACTCCTTGTGAGAAAAAGTTTGAAATATGGCCCCTCCTCAATGAAAGGTTGGACAAGCCTGGTTTAGACACAAGAATGTATCTACTAGTGATGAAGAGCAAAAACAAAGGCTGATATAAGATTGCCACCAGGAAATCAAATGGGCAATTCTGAAAAAACCTTGTTACCGAGAAAGTGGTGAGCATTTGGAAGTCTACCACAGGGAGTAATTGAAGTGGCTAGTATTTATAGATGCATTTAAGGGTAAACTAGATAAGCATATGGAGGAGAAGGGAATAGAGATTTATGGTGATAAAGTTGGAAAGAATTAGATGAGGTTCGAGTGGAGCATAAAGACCAGCATGAACTTGGTGGGGCAATTAGCCTGTTTCTTTATTGCATATTTTGTATAAAAAGGAAACCTACGCAGACATGGGGAGAAAGTGCAAGCTCCACGCAGACAGTGTGGACCAGACGGTGTGGACCAAAAGCTGGAATCTAATCCGGTCCCTGCAGCTGTGAGGCAGCAGTGCTAACCTCTGTGCCAAGGATTTGTTTTTGTCCCCCTAGTGCTGGTCGCAAATAACCAGATTTACTGACTTCTGTTCCCAAATTGTCATATTAGGATTTGAGCACATTTTTAAAAAAAAATTTAGAATACCCAATTCTTTATTTATTTTTTCAATTAAGGGGCAATCCACTTAACCTGCACATCCTTGGGTTGTGGGAGTGAAACCCACATAGACACGGGGAGACTGGGCAAATTCCACACGGACAGTGACCCAGGGCCGGGATTCGAACCCGGGTCCTCAGCGCCGCAGTCCCAGTGCTAACCACTGTGTCACATGAAGCCCTAGGATTTGAGTACATGATCTCTGGGCCATAGTGTTGTCTCACAAATTTGCCGGTCTGACCTCATCATTCTACAGTGGATGGGCTCTGACATGGAGCTGGTCATTTCAGTCCATATATGGGTTTTCTGTTATCTGCCATATGGAACAGGATATGGATAGTACAGGCAACAATGAAACCTGATGCAATTTAAGTTGTTGATTAAGTTCATACCTTGTGAAATGCTGTGTGCTTGATTAAATTGCAACCTTTTATTTCCAATGGACAGATGTGTGACTGGTCAAATTACAGAACCAGTTTTCTAGTTTATTTAGTGGATGGTTGCGTTCTTTTTTTGTTTGAATTTACAATAACCCATACTCTCACCCCATGTGATGCTCCATGCTCTACATTTGAGACACAATGTGGAAGTGCATTTTTATTAACCATAACATCTGTGACAGATCTTGGTATTTAAAAACTGACAAAAATAATTAATTGATTTAAGAAATTATAGAAGTAATGCACCTTCACCTCAAAGTGTAGAGTACTTTTCATTAAGGGCACTGATAACAAATATTGCGCTGATAGATATCAACATAATTTTTATTTGTGCTCAACCTTTTTCTTTTAGATTATATTCGACAATGCTATGGACTTAATACAGAGTTTGTAACACTTAGTGACTACAATAAACTGGTGCTTTCCCTTCTGTCTGGACTGCCTAATGAAGTGGATTTTGCAATTAACGTTTGCACTCTTCTCTCAAATGGGAATAAGCACATCATGCAACTTGAAAAAGATCCCAGAATCACCACCATTTTACTTGCGCATGCTGGAATTTTTGATGACGGTAAGTTTTATATCACAAAATGCTAATGTGTGTTAACAATATTTGTTGTGTTAACGTTTTCACTTTCAAATATAGAATTGTTATGTTTATGTTGACTATCAAGATGTGCTCAAAATTTTCATAATTTGGTCACCTCAGCTGAATAAGATTGCATCCATAGTCAAATCTACTGGAATACTCCATCTGTTAAAGTTCAAAACTTCTGCCAAATATTTATAGGTCTTGTACTGGAATAGTTTATCATTTTTTTGCTCATGTTATTGGCAACATCTTTTGTTAGGAAATCATGATTTGCGTTCATAACCATTATATTTTGGCTGTATTTTAATATTGATTTGTATTTTTAGGATCATGTCTTTCACAAACTTTTGTGACAATTTGGAGCAGATAGAAATAGATAATGAATGCTGGCAGTGAATAAGCATTCACCACATCTGCTGTGGATTTTTCAGTGGCATTCAACATACTGCACAAGTGCAACACATCACTGTATAGGTCAGAGTACTGAAACTTTCAATGAACTGTGGTAACTGAGAGAAGAATCTATATTTCAAGGACATTCTTGAGCTTCCACTGGTCTGTTCTACCAAATTCAATCACTAATAAATGGCTCAAATTGGTAACACCAGCACTTGGAATCATTGCTGCCAAATTCAAACAGTAATTTACTACAACAAGCAGTAATCCATACCGCAGTGACTTGAGTATAAACCATTTAAGAAATCCTAGTTTGCAGACATGCCGGGTTGAAATTATTCGAGTCAAATGATTGGTAATTCTCTTAAGCGAAGACCACGCCAATGAAAATTCCATGAAATGCTGCCAACGTTTGATAGCATTTGTTGGCATGGGATCAAAGGCAACCTACACAGCCTGGCCCATAGTTTAGGGCACACATGTTTCCTTTCCAAACAGGAGGAACTTTATGCTCATGCATTTATCACCCATTGGCTCCTCTGGCTACGGCAGTAAGTTAGCTGAGTCATACTAAAAAAACATGCTGAAACAAACGCATGACATTATTTATTTTTCAACCATCGTGTAATACTTCTGCACTTATCAGTATAAAATTTGATTGATAAAAGGTCTGTCTAGTTGCAGAACTAACCAAAAACATATCTGCATCTTTTTTAGCTGCATCCTTTATTTCTGCTTCTCTCTTTGTTTTGGTGTCATTAACAAATTTGGTTTAGTGAGTTGTAAAGACCCAATTTATAGACTATGTAAATAGGTCGATCAAATATAACTTTTACTTGAAGGAGATATTAGAATCTTGGGTCCAGAAATGAAATCCAAGATGTAGCAGGCAATTTAGGGGTTGAAACAGACTGAGGAGGGGAAAAAAATCTGCTAGCACGGAGTAAGAGGGGTACGCCCACACCTTGACTGAGTTACATTGTCCCAGTCAGAATTAAATTCGTTAGTGGAAATACACAAGGTGCCCCAGATCCATTGTCCTTCAGGATACACCTGTCTGACCAGCCATTAGCCCATTACAGAGTCTGATGGCCTCTTTGTCTGCCAATGTGAGGTTAGTTGCATATCATTAGCAATGCTCTGTTCTTTTGTATAAATGGGAGTGGGCCATCAAACAGCCAAGATAACGATGATAGGTTCAAGTCTGGAAGCCCCAGAGAACCTTTCTTTGAGGGACTGAGCAGAGCTCCGAGAGAGAGAGAGAGAAAAAGAATCCTGTTTTGAACAGGTACATATGAAGGCTTTGGAAATCGACCGAGAAAGGTCATGAAAGTTGTCACTGAGGCATGCTTTGGAAAAGGGTTCTGAACGAATGTCCCTAACAGAAAGAAAAATGGCTTCGTAGATGCAAGTATTGCCTTTGTCTGCCTGTGTAAGTGGCATGAGAGCTGCATGTTTATTTAAAGTGCTGTTTAATGAGAACAAGCGTGCTAAGGTTAAATACATGTAATCTGTTATTCTAAGGGTTGAAGTTTAAAAGTTTAGGATTGTTTATAAAATAACCAAACCCTATTTCTTATATTATTAAAGATTGACTATCATACAATAGTTCTTCACTCTCCCTTATCTTCACAAATGTGCATGGATTTTAAGGATAACACCACTTACACAATATATCTTATGCTATAATGTTCTAATAAACAGTCCCTGTAATAAACAGGCTGACTGATCAGACAACATCCCACTCTGGAACCAGGTGGCAGATGCCACTCAATCCATCTTCTGTGGATTTATCCTCAAATTCCTCCCAGATGATGGTGACGCAAGTGTTTCCAAATTCCACTTTCAAAAAGACATGTGTTAAAATCTTCTTTCAACCAATGCCTTCCATCTGGTCACAGGAGCAATGCCAGAGGACTGGAGAACAGCTAATGTGGTCCCACTATTTAAGAAAGGTTGGAGAGATAAGCAAGGGAACTACAGACCAGTGAGTCTCACGTCAGTGGTAGGGAAACTATTGGAGAAAACTTTGAAGGAGAGAATCTATCTCCACTTGGAGAGGCCAGGTTTGATCAGGAAGAGTCAGCATGGCTTTGTCAGAGGGAGGTCATACTTAACAACTTGATTGCAGCCTGTGACCAGGTGTGTAGATGAGGGTAGTGAAGTTGATGTAATTTACCTGGATTTCAGCAAAGTTTTTGACAAGGTTCCACATGGGAGACTGAAGGCATGAGATGACATGAGGAGACATGAGATATAAGGCAACTTGATGAGGTGGATTCAAAATCGACGTAGCTGTTGGAGACAGAGGGCGATGACAGACTGCTGCTTTAGTGACTGGAAGACGGTGTCCAGTGGCATACCACTGGGATCTGTGCTGGGTCCCTGATTGTTGTCAATGACATAGATGACTATGTGGGGGATAGTATCAGTAAGTTTGCGGATGACACAAAGATTGGCTGGTGAGGTTGAGTGTCTTGGGTTACAGGAAGCTATAGACGGGATGGTCAAATGGGCAGAAAAGTGGCAGATGGAATTTAACCCTGAAAAGTGTGTGGTAATGCACTTTGGAAGGAGTAATATGACAAGGAAGTATTCAATGAATGGCCTGACACTGGGATGTTCTGAGAAACAAAGGCACCTTGGAGTGTTTGTCCATAGATCTCTGAAGGCAAAGGCTGGTTAGGGTGGTGAAAAAGGCTTATGGGACATTTTCCTTTGAGTCGAGGCATAGATTACAAAAGCAGGGAGGCCATATGGGAACTGTATAGAACTTTGGTGAGGCCACGGCAGGAGTACTGTGCAATACCCAGCGGGTGGTGCCATGCTGGAATGCACTGCCTGGGAGAGTAGAGGCGGGTTGCCTCACTTCCTTTAAAAAGAACCTGGATGAGAACGTGGCACGTCATAACATTAGGGGCTATGGTCCAAGTGCTGGCAAATGAAATTAGGTAAACAGGTCAGGTATTTTTCATGCCAAAGGGCCTCTTCTGCGCTGTACTTTACTGTGATTCTGTGATGCTCTGTCAGTGGCTTCAATGAACAGTACCCTGTTCTAGTTCCCTCTATTCATTTAACTTCATGCTTCCTGAAAACTTTTTAAAATTTCTTTAATTTCATTAACTAGCTGTTCTTTATTTGCTTCCTTGTCTGTTACTCCATTGTATGGCTTTTCTTTTAGAAAAGCTGTGAGAGATGTTCTCTTTATCGCTGCTAAGCACTTTCTACTCTGGCTTTCAGTTAAAAACTAAACTCAAGCAAGTCTTTTCCAAAAACATGGCCCCTGGTTGCTTATAATGGCTAATTATTTTCTCCAATCTCTTATGTATTTTACATGTTGTAAACCCTCTCTCAGCCCAATAGAAACCAGTTTGAACTGTAAGTAAAAGTCTCCATACAGGCAAACACCTTTTGTTGAACATGAATCTAACTAATGTTGCATCTTTTCCTATACAAAACACTAAACTAAACCCACTTAACTCTGTACCTTATTTCTAATATTTAACAATACAAGTGTAAATCACTTAAACCTACCTCTGTTTGCTGATGGCCTTCTCCACCATTCAATAAGATCATGGCTGACCTGATTGTGATGTCAACTCCACTTTCCTGCCTGCTCATCTTAACCCTCCGTTGTCTATCAAAATAGATCAAACTCCATCTTGAATACATTCAGTAAACTCAACACTACTGCTTTCAGGGGTAAAGAAATCCACATGCTAACGACCCTCTTGAGAGACAAAATGTCTCATCATTTCCATCTCAAAGGGAGATCTCTTATTCTTAAACTGAAACATTCTCCCGGTATCCACTGTAACACTTCCTCTCCGGATCTTGTATGTTTCAATAAGATCACCTCTCATTCTTCTAAACTCCAATGGGTATAGTTTCAATGTTTCTTCATAAGATGTGCCCTTCGTTTCAGGAATGAGTCAAGTGAACCTTCTCTAATCTCTACATTCACTTGAGCTTAAGTCACGTTCAGTATCCACATAATTTTTGTAGGTTAGAAATAAGAGGCCAAATACTGACTTGTTATGGAACCCACCAATCTGCCTTCTCAAACATTATGTTATATGTATGATGTAATTTGAGCTTTGATTTTTCAAATCGCCACATCCAAACATTGTTTTGCCCTGAATTCTTTGGACAGAATTTTATAGACCCTGTTGGGAGGGTTTGCAGTCCTGTAAAAATGTGACCTTTCCACTGCCCTCTCACATGCCCCGAACTGTTATGGGGGTGGGTGGTATACCAATCCTCCCTCCAGTTAACGGCACATAAGGGCAACTTCCCAACCTGGTTATACTCCAAAGCCAGTGGGAGAGGATCAGGGACAAGCAGGCTATCCTGCTGAAGCCTTGGTTTGGGGCGCCTCCCTTATTGGCTCCCTTTTGCAATCGGGCACTCCCTGCAAACTCTTGACCCCTCGGGTGCTCCCTCTCCAGCTGGTTTTGAAAGCGCAATCCCCTAACCCCTCTCCCCCACAACCGTGAACCTCCCTTCTCCTTGCCATGAAACCCACACACTTGCATTTATTCTGGAGCTCAGGCACTTTAGTTGGTGGAACAGCTTGTAGTCCTAGCAGTGATGTCTGCACCCAGTGGTGCTGCTGAAACTGTAGAGCTGCCGACCAATTGCTGTTTGGAGCATTAAATGTCTACGGGGCATCCCTGATCAGTGGCATGCGTTCCCCACTGACTTCTCTGCCATTGGAAAAATTCTACCCATAAGTTAACTGGAAATTTTTCACGTGGAGTTCTTGTCAAAATTCAACTGTTTTACCTTTTCGCATAGAACAGTCTTGAAGAGGCTTTCTTTCTTTCCCCTCTGTCCATTTTGAAAATTAGTATATTTATTTACAAATGGAAGTGCAACTGACTTCGAAAAATGTAGCAGACCCACCTGGTTTATTTTAGTACTTCTGGATTAGTGGCAGTATTTGCTGATGGTTCAAACATTCACTCTATTTCTAATCCAGTCCTCAAACGCAATATGGCTGTGCATGTTTCTGCCAATACCAATCTTGGGTACTAGTCCATGTGTGTGCAGAAATTCAATGGCATGCATGCATCAGTTTACCCAACGCACAGCCAATTCATTTGCCATCCAACTCTATTGCAATTTTCTCTCGGTTGTGGATTCTGTACATCCCACACATTACTTTCTTGGCAGGTTGCTTGGAATATTTAGCTCTCAAGCATTCTATTGACACTTGGAGAAAGTGTTACAGTATTTTCCGAGGAATGACTGGGACAATCTAAAATCGTTATTCAACGCTGATGCTCGACGTAATTTATGATTTCTATCGTTTTGCAATTTATAAGCGCTGTGAACATATGTTGCTGAATGTTCAATGATCTGAAAGATTCAGTTAAGACAGCAAAGAAAACTATTGCAATGTTGTACTGAACTCACTTCTAGCGGTTTAGTGAAGGGACAGAAACCTGCCTTGAGCCAACAGCATATTCCGTCACGTTCTCTAATCTCTTCAGTTTAAGAGAGATCAATTAATTTATGATGTTGCAGAACTAAATATGATTTTGCTAAGTACTGACAGCCACCTTATTTTGATGCATGCTACATAGTTCTTGAAAGTAAATGAGCTGGGTTCATGTCACACATTGCCTCCTCCAAAAATGAAGGCTGCAAACTCTGCAGCCTATTGCCCCCTATAAAGATGGTGGCCATGCATGCAACTGTTCATGAATAGCATTGAAAGAAAACTCGCCCTTTCTAATCTACTTAACAAGTTAACATTTTGGAAGTGTTTTCATCCTTATTTTGTGTACTTATCTACTTTTTGTCTGTGCAAAGTAAATTAACAGCAGCAAAGAGGTTTGAAATAAAAATTACAAGTCTCGCTTTTAAGTTGTGATTTCTAGTTTTCAGATGATACTGAATGAATACTAATGTTACAGCAATAAACCTATTAATTTAGTTACTTTTGACATGACCTACCTGTTATGAATACATGTTGGCTTTCTATTAAGTGTTTCATCACTTTGTCCTTAATTATAAATTCCAATAACTTCACCACAAGAAATATTAGACTATCGGAACTATACTTTCCGGTTTCTCGCTCATCTTTTGAAATAATGGGCTTGCATTTGAAATTTTGCAATCTTATTTTTTTTTTTTTATTAAATATTTGATTGAAAATTTTTGGTCAACCAACACAGTACATTGTGCATCCTTTACACAATATTATAACAACACAAATAACAATGACCTATTTTATAAACAAAAAATGAATAAATAATAAATAACAAAAATAAAAACTAGCCCTAATTGGCAACTGCCTTGTCACAAGTAACACTCTCCAAAAATATAATTTAACAGTCCAATATATAATTATCTGTAGCAACGACCTATACATACTATACAGTATATATTAACAACCCTGAGAGTCCTTCTGGTTCCTCCTCCCCCCCCCCCCCCCCCCCCCCGATCCTGGGCTGCTGCTGCTGCCTTTTTCCCATTCCGTCTATCTTTCTGCGAGGTATTCGACGAACGGTTGCCACCGCCTGGTGAACCCTTGAGCCGACCCCCTTAGGACGAACTTAATCCGCTCTAGCTTTATAAACCCCGCCATGTCATTTATCCAGGTCTCCACCCTCGGGGGCTTGGCTTCTTTCCACATTAGCAATATCCTGCGCCGGGCTACTAGGGACGCAAAGGCCAAAACATCGGCCTCTCTCGCCTCCTGCACTCCCGGCTCTTGTGCAACCCCAAATATAGCCAACCCCCAGCTTGGTTCGACCCGGACTCCTACTACTTTTGAAAGCACCTTTGTCACCCCCATCCAAAACCCCTGTAGTGCCGGGCATGACCAAAACATATGGGTATGATTCGCTGGGCTTCTCGAGCACCTCGCAGACCTATCCTCCACCCCAAAAAATTTACTGAGCCGTGCTCCAGTCATATGTGCCCTGTGTAATACCTTAAACTGAATCAGGCTTAGCCTGGCACACGAGGACGACGAGTTTACCCTGCTTAGGGCATCTGCCCACAGCCCCTCCTCGATCTCCTCCCCCAGCTCTTCTTCCCATTTCCCTTTTAGTTCATCTACCACAGTCTCCCCTTCGTCCCTCATTTCCCTATATATATCTGACACCTTACCATCCCCAACCCATGTCTTTGAGATCACTCTGTCCTGCACCTCTTGTGTCGGGAGCTGCGGGAATTCCCTCACCTGTTGCCTCGCAAAAGCCCTCAGTTGCATATACCTGAATGCATTCCCTTGGGGCAACCCATATTTCTCGGTCAGCGCTCCCAGACTCGCGAACTTCCCATCCACAAACAGATCTTTCAGTTGCGTTATTCCTGCTCTTTGCCACATTCCATATCCCCCATCCATTCCCCCCGGGGCAAACCTATGGTTGTTTCTTATCGGGGACCCCCCCAAGGCTCCAGTCTTTCCCCTATGCCGTCTCCACTGTCCCCAAATCTTCAGTGTAGCCACCACCACCGGGCTTGTGGTGTAGTTCCTCGGTGAGAACGGCAATGGGGCTGTCACCATAGCCTGTAGGCTAGTCCCCCTACAGGACGCCCTCTCTAATCTCTTCCACGCCGCTCCCTCCTCCTCTCCCATCCACTTACTCACCATTGAAATATTAGCGGCCCAATAATACTCACTTAGGCTCGGTAGTGCCAGCCCCCCCCTATCCCTGCTACGCTGTAAGAATCCCTTCCTCACTCTCGGGGTCTTCCCGGCCCACACAAAACCCATGATGCTCTTTTCAATCCTTTTTTTAAAAAAAAGCCTTCGTAATCACCACCGGGAGGCACTGAAACACAAAGAGGAATCTCGGGAGGACCACCATCTTAACCGCCTGCACCCTCCCTGCCATTGACAGGGATACCATATCCCATCTCTTGAAATCCTCCTCCATCTGTTCCACCAACCGCGTTAAATTTAACCTATCCAATGTGCCCCAATTCTTAGCTATCTGGATCCCCAGGTAACGAAAGTCCCTTGTTACCTTCCTCAACGGTAGGTCCTCTATTTCTCTACTCTGCTCCCCTGGATGCACCACAAACAACTCACTTTTCCCCATGTTCAATTTATACCCTGAAAAATCCCCAAACTCCCCAAGTATCCGCATTATTTCTGGCATCCCCTCCGCCGGGTCCGCCACGTATAGTAGCAAATCGTCCGCATACAAAGATACCCGGTGCTCTTCTCCTCCCCTAAGTACTCCCCTCCACTTCTTGGAACCCCTCAACGCTATCGCCAGGGGCTCAATCGCCAGTGCAAACAATAATGGGGACAGAGGGCATCCCTGCCTTGTCCCTCTATGGAGCCGAAAATATGCAGATCCCCGTCCATTCGTGACCACGCTCGCCACTGGGGCCCTATACAACAGCTGCACCCATCTAACATACCCCTCTCCAAAACCAAATCTCCTCAACACCTCCCACAAATAATCCCACTCCACTCTATCAAATGCTTTCTCGGCATCCATCGCCACTACTATCTCTGTTTCTCCCTCTGGTGGGGCCATCATCATTACCCCTAACAACCTCCGTATATTCGTGTTCAGCTGTCTCCCCTTCACAAACCCAGTTTGGTCCTCGTGGACCACCCCCGGGACACATTCCTCTATTCTCATTGCCATTACCTTGGCCAGGACCTTGGCATCTACATTTAGGAGGGAAATAGGTCTATAGGACCCGCATTGTAGCGGGTCCTTTTCCTTCTTTAAGAGAAGCGATATCGTTGCTTCAGACATAGTCGGGGGCAGTTGTCCCCTTTCCTTTGCCTCATTAAAGGTCCTCGTCAGTACCGGGGCGAGCAAGTCCACATATTTTCTATAGAATTCGACTGGGAATCCATCCGGTCCCGGGGCCTTTCCCGCCTGCATGCTCCTAATTCCTTTCACCACTTCTTCTACCTCGATCTGTGCTCCCAGTCCCACCCTTTCCTGCTCTTCCACCTTGGGAAATTCCAGCCGATCCAAGAAGCCCATCATTCTCTCCCTCCCATCCGGGGGTTGAGCTTCATATAATTTTTTATAAAATGTCTTGAACACTCCATTCACTCTCTCCGCTCCCCGCTCCATCTCTCCTTCCTCATCCCTCACTCCCCCTATTTCCCTCGCTGCTCCCCTTTTCCTCAATTGGTGTGCCAGCAACCTGCTCGCCTTCTCCCCATATTCGTACTGTACACCCTGTGCCTTCCTCCATTGTGCCTCTGCAGTGCCTGTAGTCAGCAAGTCAAATTCTACATGTAGCCTTTGCCTTTCCCTGTACAGTCCCTCCTCCGGTGCTTCCGCATATTGTCTGTCCACCCTCAAAAGTTCTTGCAGCAACCGCTCCCGTTCCTTACTCTCCTGCTTCCCTTTATGTGCCCTTATTGATATCAGCTCCCCTCTAACCACCGCCTTCAACGCCTCCCAGACCACTCCCACCTGGACCTCCCCATTATCATTGAGTTCCAAGTACTTTTCAATGCACCCCCTCACCCTTAGACACACCCCCTCATCTGCCATTAGTCCCATGTCCATTCTCCAGGGTGGGCGCCCTCCTGTTTCCTCCCCTATCTCCAAGTCCACCCAGTGTGGAGCGTGATCCGAAATGGCTATAGCCGTATACTCCGTTCCCCTCACCTTCGGGATCAATGCCCTACCCAGCACAAAAAAGTCTATTCGCGAGTAGACTTTATGGACATAGGAGAAAAACGAGAACTCCTTACTCCTAGATCTGCTAAATCTCCACGGGTCTACACCTCCCATCTGCTCCATAAAATCTTTAAGCACCTTGGCTGCTGCCGGCCTCCTTCCAGTCCTGGACTTCGACCTATCCAGCCCTGGTTCCAACACCGTATTAAAATCTCCCCCCATTATCAGCTTTCCCATCTCTAGGTCCGGAATGCGTCCTAGCATCCGCCTCATAAAATTGGCATCATCCCAGTTCGGGGCATATACGTTTACCAAAACCACCGTCTCCCCCTGTAGTTTGCCACTCACCATCACGTATCTGTCCCCGTTATCCGCCACTATAGTCTTTGCCTCGAACATTACCCGCTTCCCCACTAATATAGCCACCCCCCTGTTTTTCGCATCTAGCCCCGAATGGAACACCTGCCCCACCCATCCTTTGCGTAGCCTAACCTGGTCTATCAGTTTCAGGTGCGTTTCCTGTAACATAACCACACGTTCCACGTGATCAGCCGAGTTGGGGGGCTTCCTACCCCCCCCCCCTTGTCGATTAGCCATCACCTTTTTCCAGCTCCTCACCCGGTTCCCACGCAGCTGTATCTCCCCCAGGCGGTGCCCCCCCGCCCATCCTCTCCCATACCAGCTCCCCCCTCTCCCCAGCAGCAGCAACCCAGTAATTCCCCCCTCCCACGCCCCCCGCTAGATCCCCCGCTAGCGTAATTACTCCCCCCATGTTGCTCCCAGAAGTCAGCAAACTCTGGCTGACCTCGGCTTCCCCCCGTGACCTCGGCTCGCACCGTGCGACGCTCCCTCCTTCCTGCTTCTCTATTCCCGCCATGATTATCATAGCGCGGGAACCAAGCCCGCGCTTCTCCCTTGGCCCCGCCCCCAATGGCCAACGCCCCATCTCCTCCACCTCCCCTCCTCCCCCATCACCACCTGTGGGAGAGAGAAAAGTTACCGCATCGCAGGATTAGTACATAAAACCCCTCTTTGCCCCCCACATTCGCCCCACCACTTTGTTCGAACGTTCTTTTTAATAACCCGCTCATTCCAGTTTTTCTTCCACAATAAAAGTCCACGCTTCATCCGCCGTCTCAAAGTAGTGGTGCCTCTCTCGATATGTGACCCACAGTCTTGCCGGTTGCAGCATTCCAAGTTTTATCTTCTTTTTATGAAGCACCGCCTTGGCCCGATTAAAGCTCGCCCTCCTTCTCGCCACCTCCGCACTCCAGTCTTGATAAACGCGGATCACCGCGTTCTCCCATTTACTACTCCGAGTTTTCTTCGCCCATCTAAGGACCATTTCTCTATCCTTAAAACGGAGGAATCTCACCACTATGGCTCTGGGAATTTCTCCTGCTCTCGGTCCTCGCGCCATCACTCGGTATGCTCCCTCCACCTCCAACGGACCTGCCGGGGCCTCCGCTCCCATTAACGAGTGCAGCATCGTGCTCACATATGCCCCGACGTCCGCTCCCTCCACACCTTCAGGAAGACCAAGAATCCTCAGGTTGTTCCTCCTTGCGTTGTTTTCCAGTGCCTCCAACCTTTCCACACATCGTTTCTGATGTGCCTCCTGCGTCTCCGTCTTCACCACCAGGCCCTGTATATCGTCCTCATTCTCGGCTGCCTTTGCCTTCACGACCCGAAGCTCCCGCTCCTGGGTCTTTTGTTCCTCCTTTAGCCCTTCGATCGCCTGTAGTATCGGGGCCAACAGCTCTTTCTTCATTTCCTTTTTGATCTCTTCCACACAGCATTTCAAGAACTCTTGTTGTTCAGGGCCCCATGTTAAACTGCCACCTTCCGACGCCATCTTGGTTTTTGCTTGCCTTCCTTGCCGCTGTTCTAAAGGATCCACTGCAATCTGGCCACTTCCCTCTCCTTTTTCCATCCGTATCCAGGGGGGATTCCCTTCTGGTTTACCGCACAGTGTTTTTAGCCGTCAAAATTGCCGTTGGGGCTCCTATCAAGAGCCCAAAAGTCCGTTTCACAGGGAGCTGCCGAAATGTGCGACTCAGCTGGTCATCGCCGCACCCGGAAGTCCAAAATTTTGCAATCTAAAAGGACAATTGCTGAATTGAGAGAATGTTGGAAGATTATGACTAACAGAGGAAACAGGCACTCTAGAGCCCGCTAAATCCTTGGACAGCTTTCCTTTGAGGTCCAGAATAAGTACTGTCCCTTATCACTGACCATCAAATTGTGCTCTTGTTGGATTTTCTTTTCTATTGTAAACTTTTCATTTCATTTCTCACTTTCTGTTTCACTTAGTTTGGCAATTGTTCTTTCTTGTAATTTACTCCAGATTTAATTAGAAATACATATTTTTCTTGTGTAATTATCTTAACTAGTACATGAAGAAATTTAGAAGCAATTTAGTTCTGTTTTGGTGATTGTATTTGGCCCTGTTGATTATTTTAAAAAAGACTTCCAGATTATTTCACGGACAAATCTGTGCATTGTGGTAGTTGGCATTGCATACTTGAATGTTTGAAATAATTTAGATCTGCTTCTAAAATATGCATGATTTAGGTCCATTTGGACCGACCGTATAACATAGGAGCAAGAGTAGGCCATTCGGCCCTTAGAACCTGCTCTGCCATTTGATATGATCGTGACAAATCTGATTATGGTCGCAACTCCACTTTCCTTTCTACTCCCCTTAACCCTTGATTTCCTTATCAATCAAAAATCTAACTCCACTTTGAATTTGTTTTTGTAATCAATTTAGAGTACCCAATTCTTTTTTTTCCAATTAAGGGGCAATTTAGCATGGCCAAGTCATCTACCCTGCACATCTCTCAGCTTTGAACTAGTGGATTTTTTTTGTTAACTAGTGTCAGAAATTATTTGAAAAATGAAGAAGTTACTTGTCTGTTCATTTACAATCAGTGACCAAAAAACTTGTTAAAATTGCCAGTGGTTACAACACCCTCACTGTTAAAATAAATCCTATGGACACTTTTGAAAAAGGTGCACTGCTATTGAACAATATGCATGCAATATTTTTCTTTGTTAACTGAAACAGAATAGAATTCTTTGAAGAAATAGCTCTTGAAGTGAATGCACAATTAATTCATAAGTCTTTGAAGGCTAATTTTAAGCATTATGATTACACTAGCTGTATTTTACACTTATTTGTCCTGATATGATTGTTTACAGGCTTGGGTACCTTGTCCTCTGTATTTGGAGCAGAATGGAAAGAAAAAACAGGCAGAGATTTTATTAAGGTAAAAATATGATGCTTAATAAATTAAACAATAAATTGTATCTGAATAATTAATGTAAGGTTTATGATGACAATTAATATCTGTCAAACTAATTATGTTAAGTTCATTGAAATGTAACAGCTGCTTTTTTAAAATCAACATTAAGTGGTGGCCATTGCACTTATTGTAATTTCTTCATTGGTCTGAATGCAATGGTTATATGCATGTACATAATGGTGTCAGTTGTGGTTGATAGAATGAATGGTATAATGGAAAAGTAGGAGTAGGCCCCTCGAGCCTCTTCCACTATTCAGTGATGTTGCAGCTGATCTGTACTTTCACTCCATCCATCTCCTTGGCTCCATTGCCCTTTTATACCCATGTAGAGAACAAATCTTCTGATCTTAGATTTAAAATTATTTAGTGTTGCTTTCAGCATCCTGTGGGAATGTTTCACACTTGTACCCTCCAGGTGTTGCCGAAGTACTCACCCAAATGACCAGGCTCAGATTTTACAGTTGTGCTGTCTTGTCCTGGATTCTCCCCATCAGCAGAAAATGTTTCTCAAAGAACAAAGAAAAGTACAGCACAGGAACAGGCCCTTCAGCCCTCCAAGCCTGCACCGACCATGCTGCCCGTCTAAACTAAAATCTTCTACACTTCTCCCTATCTATCTTTTCAAAATCCTTAAACTGCAATCAAATTGCCCCATAGCTTTCTTAATTTCTGAATATAAACCTAGTTAATGTAACCTTTCCTCATAATCTGCCCCTTGGAGCTCTGGTAACTTTCTGGTAAATCTGTTCTGCACTCAATCCAAGGCAAGTATATCTTTTCCAAGGTGTGATGACCAGAGCTGTGTATAGTACTCAAGATGTAGTCTTGACGGATTTGTGTGGTTGTAGAAAAGTTTCCTCCCTTTTATATTCTCATCCTCTAGTTATGCAGACAACATTCCATTATATTTTTGAATATTATAGCAAATTTATAAATATAATATTTTTTAAAATCTCGTGTTGTTTTGGATCAAGAACCCAGAATTCAGAAAAATAGTCAGCAAACAGCAAACCAATTTTTATTCCCAAGATGAGGATCGTTGTGACACTTGGGAGGGAGGGAGGGGGAGACGATGACGACATAATGACGGGGGGACTCAGCGCGTAAGGCTTTCGGTTTAATCCCCCGTGAATCCATTGTGAAGTAGCTGGAAGCGATCAAACGTTGAATTTTATCCAAGATTCATGTAAGGAGGAATGAGAGACTCACTGGATCGCTCTCAAATGAAAGTGAGGCACGGTTGTTTCCTGCCACCTACTTTATTCAATGGGAGTCATTTTACCTCGTCCACCCGACAGACAATGGCAAATATATCATTAAAATTGCCCAGGTTATTTATCTACTTGAAAGCCACCAGAATCCCACTGTTCTGAGCAGGTGGCAAGGGTCACCCCCAAACCACCACCAGCATAACCCTTGACACCCTTGTCTATCAAAAATCTGTCCATCATCGATAGAATCAAAGAAACCCTACAGTGCAGATGGAGGCCATTTTGCCTATCGAGTCTGCACCAACCTTCTGAAAGAGCACCCAATTCCACACCCTACCCCCATAATCTCACCTAACCCGTGGCTACCAGGGACAATTTGGTAACATGGCCAATCCACCTAACGTGCACATCTTTGGACTGTGGAAGGAAACCGGAGCATCTGGAGAAAACCCACGCAGACCCAGGGAGAATGCGCAAACTTCACGCAGTCACCCGAGTCGGAATCAAATCCAGGTTCCTGGTGCTGAGACAGCAGTGGTAATCATTGCGCCACCCTGCTACACCTAACTCTGCCTTGAATAAATTCAGTGACCCAGACTCTAGTTCTTTCTGGTGTTCACATGCTCACGACCCTTTAAGAAAAAAAAATCTCCTCCTGTCCATCTTAAAAGGGAGACCTGTTATTCTAGTTCCGGTCTCTCCCAAAAGTGGGAACATCCTCCTGGTATTTGCTCTATCAAGTCCCTTCAGGATCTTATCACCTCTCATTCTTCTAAACTCCATTGAGTATGGGCCCAATCTTTTCAATGTTTTTCATAAGCTCTTTATCTCTGGAATGAGTTCAAAACTGTGTACAG
This sequence comes from Scyliorhinus torazame, assembly GCF_047496885.1. Lineage (NCBI taxonomy): Eukaryota > Metazoa > Chordata > Chondrichthyes > Carcharhiniformes > Scyliorhinidae > Scyliorhinus > Scyliorhinus torazame. Next base: position 114,090,129 of record NC_092725.1, on the reverse strand, counting down.
TATTCCAGTTGTGGTCTCACTAGCCATGCCCCTGGCCAAGTTGTTCCAGTACAGCTACATCACTGGCACAGGGCAGGACAAATCCAACCCGACCAATTACTGCCCCAACCGTCTAGTCTCGATTATCAGTTAAGTGATGAAAGAGATCATTAACATTGTTATCAAGTGGCACCTATGCAGCAATAACCTGCCCACTGATACCTAATGTGGGTACTGCCTGGGTCTTTTTGGTCCAGACCTCATTACAGCCTTGGTTCAGACATGTACAAAAGAGCTGAACTCAAGAGGTGAGACTGACTGCCCTTCACACCAAGGCAGCATTTGACTGAGTATGGCATCAAGGAACCCTAGCAAAACTGAAGTCAATGGGATCAGGGTGAAATCTCTCTGCAGGTTGCAGCCATATCTAGCACCGAGGAAGATGGTTATGGTTGTTGAATGGTCAGTCATCTTAGTTCCAGGACATCACTGTAGTTCCTCAGGATCATGCCCTAAACCCAACCATCTTCAGCTGCTTCATTAATGATCTTCGCTCCATAACGTTAGAAGTGGGGGTGCATAATATTCAGTACTATTTGCAACTCCACCGATACTGAAGCAGCCCATGTCCAAATGCAGCAAGGACCTGAACAATATCCACATTTGGGCTGACAAGTGGCAATGAACATTTGCGCCACACAAGTGCCAGACAGTAGCCATCTCGAACAAGAGTCTAACCATCACTCTTGACATTCAGTGGCATTGCCATCACTGAATTCCACACTGTCAACATAATGGGGGTTACCATAGATCAGAAACTGACTAGACTACAGTACAGCTCCAACAACACTGAAAGAAGTTTCACATCATTCAGGGCAAAGCAGCCTGCTTATTTGGCACCCCACCCATAAACATTCACTCCCACCACCTCGAACACACAGTGGCAGCAGTGTGTACCATCAGCGAGATACACTGCAGGAACTTGCCAAGACTGCTTGGACAGCATCTTCCAAACCTACAACTGCTATTATCTAAAAGGACAAGGGCAGCAGGTACATGGGAGCACCACCACCTGCACGTTCCTCTCCACTCGCCATCCTGACTTCGAAATATGTCACCCATAAAACCATGGAACTCCTGCCCGAATAGCATTGTGGGTATACCTGCATCACATGGACTTCAGCCGTTCAAGAAGGCAGCTCACCACCACCTTCTCAAGGGCAAGTAAGAATGGGTGATAAATCGGGGCAGCACGGTAGCATAGTGATTAGCATAGTTGCTTCACAGCTCCAGGGTCCCAGGTTTGATTCCCGGCTGGGTCACTATCTGTGCGGAGTCTGCACGTTCTCCCCGTGTCCGCGCGTGGGTTTCCTCCGGGTGCTCCGGTTTCCTCCCACAGTCCAAAGATGTGCAGGTTGGGTGGATTGGCCATGCTAAATTGGCCTGAGTGTCCAAAAAGGGTAAGTGGGGGTTGCTGGGTTACGGGGATAGGGTAGATACGTGGGCTTGAGTACGGTGCTCTTTGTAAGGGCCGGTGCAGACTCGATGGGCCGAATGGCCTCCTTATGCAGTGTAAATTCTATGAAATGTTAGCCTAGCCACCAATGCCCACATCCCAAGAAGGAATATTTTTTTAAAACACCATACGGCTCCAGTAAAACCTCCATACTTTTATATTCTGTTCCCCTTGCACAAAATGGTCAGATCCCAATAACATCAAAATCCAATCATAACTTCAACCCTGGCCACAAAAGTAGGATTTTCTGTCTTTGCTTTTGTTGGGTTAAGAGCAGTGGGAGTGCCCCTCAGCTCCACACGGAAGGTCTGTGTCACTCCATGCAAAACACTGGTGTACACACATCCATTCCACCAATGCACAACATCCCCAGGATCTGATTCTGCCATTGGTCCCGTGTTGACTATTTTCTGCTGCATCACATTGACTTGCTATCTATTTAGGCATCAAAAAACTGCAGTATTTGGCACTAGTACCCACTGGAGAACAAAAAGTACAGAATTTGAGGATTTGAATCCTTTGGTTTGCCAACCTGTACAAGTTATGTGATCCACAAATGAACGTGTGTTTCATATTGACCAAACAGCACCCCAACAAGTAGGTGTAGAACAGAATACTACCAAAGGATTGGTAGACTGAGTTTAACAAGAGAGATAGAAAAGATCTCTCCTTTTTTTCGCTCCAACATGAATAACTTCAGCTTCTCCAGTCTACAACACAACTAATTCCGCATCTCTACGACCATCCTTCTAAATCGTTTCTGTACCCTCACCAAAGCTTCACCTTCTTTGCAAAGTGTCGTGCCTGGAATTGGACACAATACCCCAAATGGTGATGAACCAATGTTTTATATAGGTTTAGCTTAATTTCTTACCTCTTGCACTCAAAGCCTCTCTTTTATAAAGCCCAGGATCACACATGCTTTTTTTAGCTGCTCTTTAACCTATCCTGTCAACTCCGCAGAATGGTGTACAAATCCTCACCATTCTCTTCATCCTTGCACCCCCTTTAAAATTGTGTTATTCCTATTTTGTCTCCTTTTTTTCCTGTATCATCTCAACTTTCCTGCATTGAATTTCATCTACCACCTGTCTGCCCGTTCCAACAATCAGGCTATGTCTTGAAATCTAAAACCATTTTCCTCATTTATGTCGCCTGAAAATTTTGAAATTATATCCTGTACCCCGAAGTCAATGATGTACATCTATAACCGCAGCGGTACTCGCACTTAACCATGGGAAATCCCACTGTTTGCCTCCCTGGATTCCAAAAAATAGCCTTTGTTTTCTTTCCCTCAGCTGCTAGTGCATCTTTTATCCCATGGGCTTCAAATGTACTTTTTGATAAAAGTGGTACTTGTTCTTTGAAAGTCTATACATACACCAACTGCACTGCCTTCATTCACTCTCTCCGTATCACTAATAGGTGCAGTAGGAAATTCAGAAGCTTTTTACCATGAGAGTGGTTGAATATAGAATTCGTTGCCATGAGGGATAGTTCAGGCAATAAATATAGATGCATTCGAGGAAATCTAGATAAGCATCAGGGAGACAGAAATGGAAGCAGAGGTTAATGAGGTTTATAAAGACGGGTGGGAGGAGGCTTGTGTGGATTATAGACTTTGACATGGACCAGTTGTTCCAAATGGCCTGCTTCTGTGATGCAAATGCTACGTGGTACTATGTATGGACCATGTCTCCAATTTAATGTTGTACTTGACATTAGTTCTTTTGTCATACATTTCTTTTGTGGCTCACCCTCCTGTGTCCCAACCTGTTTAACCTTTGATCGTAAGACACATTACACATTGTATCACAGTACACAATACCTAATATAATCTGCTACCTGGTTGGTTTCAGAACGTGCTGCTCGAAGAAACTATTTTGAAAGCTTTCTATGAACTGCTCATACAGGCTGCCGCTGGTAATCAAATTTTTCCAGTTTCTATGTAGATTAAAATCACTCTTGATTATTGATGTCCCTTTATCACAGGCCCCAGAATAATATAATATATAATCTCTCCGACATTATGTGTAGGGTCACTCCCACTAGTGACTTCTTTCTCCTACAATTCCTATACACAAGCAAACCGATTCTACATGCTGATCTCCGGAACCAAGGTCATCTCTAACCATAGAACCAATGCCATCCTTAATTAACTGTGCTATCCTTCCACCTTTGCCTAGCTTCCTATTCTTCTTGAATGCAGCATGGTGGTATAGTGGTTAACACTGCCACCTCACAGGGCCAAGGACCTGGGTTCAATTCCAGCCTTGGTTGACGGTCTGTGTGGAGTTTGCACGTTCTCCCTGTATCTGCGTGGGTTTCCTCTGGGTTCTCCAGTTTCCTCCCACAGTGTAAAGATGTGCAGGTTAGGTGGATTGATTGGTCATGATCAGTGCATGGGGTTATGGGAGTAAGGTAGGGTAGTGGGCCGATGTCGAGTGCTCTTTTGGAGAATTGGTGCAGACTTGATGGGCTGGATTCTGGATGTCATATAACACTCAACATTTAGAACTCCTCCTGCAGCCGTGTGTCCATAATAGCTATCGGATGGATGGCACGGTAGAACAATGGTTCGCACTGTCTGTGTGGAGTTTGCACGTTCTCCCCGTGTCTGTGTGGGCTTCTTCCGGGTGCTCCGGTTTCTTCCCACAAGTCCCGAAAGACGTGCTGTTAGGTAATTTGGACATTCTGAATTCTCCCTCTGTGTACCCGAACAGGCGCAGGGATGTGGCGACTAGAGGATTTTCACAGTAACTTTTATTTTTTTAATAAACATTTTATTAAGGTATTTTTTTTGACATTGTAACAGCAGCAATATAAATAATGTACATGAGACTATAAACAGAGTGCAAATACCATCTCCCTCCCTAACAGGTCCCACCATTAATTAACCCCCTAATCTACGCTAACCTACCACCCCCTCTCCTCTGCTGATGATTAATTTTCCACGAAGAAGTCGATGAATGGTTGCCACCTCCGGGCGAACCCCAACAGTGACCCTCTCAGGGTGAACTTGATTTTCTCCAAGCAGAGAAAGCTAGCCATGTCCGATAGCCAGGTTTCCGACTTCGGGGGCCTTGAGTCTCTCCAAGCTAATAGTAACCGTCACCGGGCTACCAGGGAAGCACAGGCCGAACGTCTGCCTCCTTCTCCTCCAGGATTCCCGGATCTTGCGACACCGCGAAAATCGCCACCTCTGGATTCAATGCCACCCTTGTTTTTAATATCTTGGACATGACATCAGCAAACCCCTGCCAAAATCCCCTAAGCTTTGGACATGCCCAGAACATGTGGACATGGTTCGCTGGTCCTCCCGCACATTTTGCACACCTGTCTTCCACCCCAAGGAATCTGCTCAACCGGGCCACTGTCATGTGAGCCGGTGAACAACCTTGAATTGTATCAGGCTGAGCCTGGCACATGTTGTGGACACGTTGACTCCACTCAACGCATCCGCCCATAGACCATCCTCGATCTCCCCTCCCAGCTCCTCCTCACATTTGCGCTTCAGCTCCTCGGTCTGCGTCTCCTCTGATCCCATAAGTTCCTTGTAAATGTCAGAGACGCTCCCCTCTCCTACCCATCCTTTGGACACTACCCTGTCCTGAATCCCCCTTAGCGGCAGGAGTGGGAAGGTTGATACCTGTTTACGCAGAAAATCCCGCACCTGCAGATAGCTAAATTTGTTTCCCCCCATCAAAACAAACTTCTCCTCCAGTGCCCTCATACTCAGAAAGCTCCCCTCTATAAACAAGTCCCCCATCCTCTCAATCCCCGCTCTCCGCCATATTCGGAACCCCCCCCATCCATACTCCCCGGGGCAAACCGATGATTATCGCAGATTGGGGACCAGACCGATGCTCCCACATATCTCCTCCATTGCCCCCAGACTCTCAGGGCCGCCACCACCACGGGGCTGATGGAGAACCGCGCCGGCGGGAACGGCAGAGACGCAGTTACCAGCGCCCCCAAACTTGTGGCCTTGCATGAAGCTGCCTCCATACGCACCCATGCTGACCCCTCCCCCACCACCCACTTTCTAATCATGGCTATGTTAGCCGCCCAGTAATAATTGCTAAAATTCGGCAGCGCCAGCCTGCCCTCGCCCCGATTCCGCTCAAGTATTACCCTCCTCACTCGCGGGGACTTGCCCCCCCCCCCCCCCCCCCACACGAAACCCGCAATTACTTTGTTGACCCGCTTAAAAAAGGATCGCGGAATAAAGATGGGGAGACATTGAAATACAAACAGGAATCTTGGGAGGAACGTCATTTTCACCATTTGAACTCTCCCAGCTAGAGACAGCGGGAGCGCATCACATCTCCGGAATCATCCTTCATCCACCGGGTTCAATTTGTGTAGCCGGTCCCAATCCCGCGCTACTTGAATACCTAGGTACCTGAAACTGTCCCCTACCAATCTAAACGGCAGTTCCCCTAGTCGCCTCTCCTGACCCCTCGCCTGGACCGCAAACATCTCGCTCTTCCCCATATTGAGCTTATGCCCCGAGAACTGACCAAATTCCCCTAAAATTCCCATGATTTCTTCCATCCCCTCAATTGGATCTAAAACATACAAGGGCAGGTCATCCGCATAAAGCGAGGCTCTGTGCTCCTCCTCCCCCTCCCTGGACCAGCCCCTTGAGGCTCTCGGAGCAATTGCCAGCGGCTCTATAGCCAGCGCAAAACAGCAGTGGGGAGAGGGGGCATCCCTGTCTCGTCCCCCGTTGCAGTCTAAAATAGTCCGAAGTCATCCTGTTCGTCCATACACTTGCCACAGGAGCCTGGTACAGCAACCTGACCCAGTCAATAAAGCCCCTCCCAAATCCGAACCGCCCCAGAACCTCCCATAAATAATCCCATTCAACCTGGTCAAAAGATTTTTCCGCATCCATTGCGACCACTACCTCCACCTCCCTACTTTCCGGGGGCATCATGATCACATTTAACAACCTTCTTACATTGGCCACCAGCTGCCTGCCCTTAACGAACCCCGTCTGATCCTCCACAATGACGTCCGGTACACAATCCTGGAGGACAAAATTGTGGCCAATAGTTTGGTGACTGCATTCAACAGGGATATCGGCCTGTAAGACCCACATAGCTCCGGGTTCTTGTCCCGTTTTAGAATCAGCAAAATCGTGGCCTGTGACATCGTCTGGGGCAGAACCCCTCTTTCCCTTGACTCATTAAACACCTTCATCAGCACCGGTCCCAATATCCCGGAGAACTTTTTATAGAACTCCACTGGGTACCCGTCCAGCCCTGGGGCCTTACCCGCCTGAATGGTCTTCAGACCCTCCACTATCTCTTCCAACCCGATCGGGGCCTCCAGTCCTTCTACCAGCTCCCCGTACACTTTGGGAACGTCAGCCCCTCCAGGAAGCGCCTCATCCCCTCCGGCCCCGTAGAGGGTTCCGACATGTGCAGCCTGCTGTAGAAATCCCTAAACGCCTTACCCCTACTGAATCCCCAACCAACTTCCCATCCCCGTCAATAACTTTCCCTATTTCTCTAGCTGCCTCCCTCTTTCTGAGCTGCTGTGCAAGCATCCTGCTGGCCTTCTCCCCATGCTCGTAAATCGTCCCCCTCGCCTTTCTGAGCTGTTCCACTGCCCTACATAAAAGCCCTATCTCTGGAGTCTCCGCGTACCTCCTGTTGACTTGTAGAATCTCTTTCACCAGTCGGTCTGTCTCTGCCCTGTCCGTCCTGTCCCTGTGGGCCCGGATCGAGATCAGCTCTCCTCTCACCACTGTCTTCAGCGCTTCCCAGACCACTGCTGCTGAGACCTCCCCCGTATCATTTACCTGCAGATAATTTTGTATGCATTTCCTCAGCCTCTTACACACCGCTTCATCCGCCAACAGCCCTACATCTAACCTCAATTGCGGGCACTGATTACTATCTTCACTAACCTGCAGGTCAACCCAGTGTGGAGCATGGTCTATGATTGTAATCGCCGAGTACCCAGTGTCCACCACCCCCTGCCAGCAAGGCCCTACCCAAAATGAAGAAATCGATCCGAGAGTATACCGTACGTACGTGGGAGTAGAAAGAGAACTTCTTCACCCTCGGCTGCCTAAATCTCCACGGATCCCCCCCCCCCCATCTGCTCCATGAACCCTTTCAGTTCCTTTGCCATCGCTGGGACCCTGCACGTTTTCGAGCATGACCGATCCAGGTCGGGATCAATAACTGTATTGAAGTCCCCTCCCATGATCAGCTTGTGCGAGTCTAGGTCCGGAATCTTCCCCAACATCCTCTTTATGAATTCCACGTCATCCCAATTTGGCGCATACACATTAACCCAGCACTACCGTCATCCCGTCCAGCTTACCACTAACCATAATATATCGACCTCCCACATCTGAAACTATTCTGCCTACCTCAAATATCACCTGCTTATTAATCAAGATTGCAACCCATCTAGTCTTTGTGTCCAGCCCCGAGTGGAACATAGAACATAGAACATAGACCATAGAACATAGAAAATACAGCACAGAACAGGCCCTTCGGCCCACGATGTTGTGCCGAACCTTTGTCCTAGATTAATCATAGATTATCATTGAATTTACAGTGCAGAAGGAGGCCATTCGGCCCTTTGAGTCTGCACCAGCTCTTGGAAAGAGCACCCTACCCAAACTCAACACCTCCACCCAACACCAAGGGCAATTTGGACATTAAGGGCAATTTATCATTGGCCAATTCACCTAACCCGCACATCTTTGGACTGTGGGAGGAAACCGGAGCACCCGGAGGAAACCCACGCAGACACGGGGAGGACGTGCAGACTCCGCACAGACAATGACCCAAGCCGGAATCGAACCTGGGACCATGGATCTGTGAAACAATTGTGCTATCCACAATGCTACCGTGCTGCCCTTAAGAAAAAATAAATCTACACTATATCATTTTCCCGTAATCCATGTACCTATCCAACAGCTGCTTGAAGGTCCCTAATGTTTCCGACTCAACTACTTCCACAGGCAGTGCATTCCATGCCCCCACTACTCTCTGGGTAAAGAACCTACCTCTGATATCCCTCCTATATCTTCCACCTTTCACCTTAAATTTTTGTCCCCTTGTAATGGTGTGTTCCACCTGGGGAAAAAGTCTCTGACTGTCTACTCTATCTATTCCCCTGATCATCTTATAAACCTCTATCAAGTCGCCCCTCATCCTTCTCCGCTCTAATGAGAAAAGGCCTAGCACCCTCAACCTTTCCTCGTAAGACCTACTCTCCATTCCAGGCAACATCCTGGTAAATCTTCTTTGCACCTTTTCCAGAGCTTCCACATCCTTCCTAAAATGAGGCGACCAGAACTGTACACAGTACTCCAAATGTGGCCTTACCAAAGTTTTGTACAGCTGCATCATCACCTCACGGCTCTTAAATTCAATCCCTCTGTTAATGAACGCGAGCACACCATAGGCCTTCTTCACAGCTCTATCCACTTGAGTGGCAACTTTCAAAGATGTATGAACATAGACCCCAAGGTCTCTCTGCTCCTCCACAATGCCAAGAACTCTACCGTTAACCCTGTATTCCGCATTCATATTTGTCCTTCCAAAATGGACAACCTCACACTTTTCAGGGTTAAACTCCATCTGCCACTTCTCAGCCCAGCTCTGCATCCTATCTATGTCTCTTTGCAGCCGACAACAGCCCTCCTTACTATCCACAACTCCACCAATCTTCGTATCGTCTGCAAATTTACTGACCCACCCTTCAACTCCCTCATCCAAGTCATTAATGAAAATCACAAACAGCAGAGGACCCAGAACTGATCCCTGCGGTACACCACTGGTAACGGGGATCCAGGCTGAATATTTGCCATCCACCACCACTCTCTGACTTCTATCGGTTAGCCAGTTCGTTATCCAACTGGCCAAATTTCCCACTATCCCATGCCTCCTTACTTTGTGCAGAAGCCTACCATGGGGAACTTTATCAAATGCCTTACTAAAATCCATGTACACTACATCCACTGCTTTACCTTCATCCACATGCTTGGTCACCTCCTCAAAGAATTCAATAAGATTTGTAAGGCAAGACCTACCCCTCACAAATCCGTGCTGACTATCCCGAATCAAGCAGTGTCTTTCCAGATGCTCAGAAATCTTATCCTTCAGTCCCCTTTCCATTACTTTGCCTACCACCGAAGTAAGACTAACTGGCCTGTAATTCCCAGGGTTATCCCTAGTTCCTTTTTTGAACAGGGGCACGACATTCGCCACTCTCCAATCCCCTGGTACCACCCCTGTTGACAGTGAGGACGAAAAGATAATTGCCAACGGCTCTGCAATTTCATCTCTTGCTTCCCATAGAATCCTTGGATATATCCCGTCAGGCCCGGGGGACTTGTCTATCCTCAAGTTTTTCAAAATGCCCAACACATCTTCCTTCCTAACAAGTATTTCCTCGAGCTTACCAATCTGTTTCACACTGTCCTCTCCAACAATATCGCCCCTCTCATTTGTAAATACAGAAGAAAAGTACTCATTCAAGACCTCTCCTATCTCCTCAGACTCAATACACAATCTCCCGCTACTATCCTTGATCGGACCTACCCTCACTCTAGTCATTCTCATATTTCTCACATAAAGCTGGGTCAGTCAGATACTGGAAGATCTGACTGACCCAGCCGCTGTCCTTGGCGGGTAGGGTGCTGTCAGTCAAAATGACGGTGCTCCCAAGGTTTTTGTTCCTGTTTCAGTGCCTCCCCGTGTTAATCCTGAAGGCCTTTTTTAGGCGGGTCAAATGGGGTTTGTGTGGGCACGAGGGACTCCGAGGGTGAGAAGGGTATTCCTGGAGCGGAGTAGAGATAGGGAGGGGTCTGCCGCTGCCCAACCTATGTGGGTACTACTGGGCCGCCAATGCGACGATGGTGCGCAAGTGACTGATGGGCAAGGGGCTGGTTTAGCACAGGGCTAAATCGCTGGCTTTGAAAACAGACCAAGGCAGGCCAGCAGCACGGTTCAATTCCCGTACCAGCCTCCCCGAACGGGCGCCGGAATGTGGCGACTAGGGGCTTTTCACAGTAACTTCATTTGAAGCCTACTTGTGACAATAAGCGATTTTCATTTCATGGAGGGGGAGGGGTCTGCATGGAAGAGGCTGGAGACGGCGTCTTGTGTGGGTACGAGTCTGGTGGCACTGGCAACGGCGCCGCTGCCATTCCCTCCAAGGAGGTGTACCACTAGCCCGGTGATGGCGGCTGCACTCAAAATCTGGGGGCAGTGGAAGCGGCACAGGGGGGAAGTTGGGGCCTCGGTGTGGACCCCAATACGGGGGAACCACCGGTTCGTCCCAGGGAGAACAGGTGGAGGGTTTTCGGGGTGGCACAAGGCAGGGATACGAAGGTTGTGGGACCTGTTTGTGGACGGGAAGTTTGTGAGCCTGGGTGAGCTGGAGGAGAAATATGGGCTCCCCCTGGGGAACACATTCAGGTACTTACAGGTAAGGGCGTTTTCCAGGCGGCAGGTGGTGGAAGACCCGCAGCTGCTGCCACGCACAGTAACCCTGCCCTGTGCCACCCCGAAAACCCTCCACCTGTTCTTCCTGGGGAGAACCGGTGGTTCCCCCGTAATGGGTTCCACGGCGAGGCCCCCCCCCCCCTATGCCGTCTCCACTGCCCCCATATTTTGAGGGCCGCCACCACCACCGGGCTCGTGGTATACCTCCTTGGAGGGAGCGGCAGCGGCGCCTTTGCCAGTGCCCCCGGAATCGTACCCGCACAGGACGCCGTCTCCAGCCTCTTACATGCAGCCCCCTCCGCCTCCATCACCCACTTGCGCACCATTGTCGCATTGGCGGCCCAGTAGTACCCACAGAGGTTGGGCAGTGGCAGCACCCCCCCCCCCCCCCCCCCAATATCTCTACTCCGCTCCAGGAACACCCTTCTCACCCTCGGAGGCCCTCGCGCCCACACAAACCCCATTATACTCCTGTTAACTGCCTGAAAAAAGCCTTCGGGATAAACACGGGGAGGCACTGGAACAGGAACAAAAAACTTGGGAGCACCATCATTTTGATTGACTGCACCCTACCCGCCAAGGACAGCGGCAACGCGTCCCACCTCTTGAACTCCTCCTCCATTTGCTCCACCAGCCTTGTGAAGTTCAGCCTATGCAGGGCCCCCCTGCTCCTGGCCACCTGGAGCCCAAATATCTGAAGCTCCTCTCCGCCCTTTTTAGTGGGAGCTCGCCAATCCCCCTCTCCTGGTCCCCTAGCTGAACTACGAACAGCTCGCTCTTCCCCAAATTGAGCTTTTACCCCGAAAAGTCCCCAAATTCCCCAAGGATCCTCATTAACTCTGGCATTCCTCCCACCGGGTCCGCCACATACAGCAGCAGGTTGTCCGCATAAAGCGACACCCTATGCTCCTCCCCACTCCGCACCAAACCCCTCCAGTTCTTTGACTCTCCAGTGCCATAGCCAGGGGTTCAATCACCAGTGCGAAGAGCAGGGGGGACAGGAGACACCCCTGTCTCGTCCCTCGGTGCAACCGAAAGTACTCGGATCTCTTCCTATTTGTGGCCACACTCGCCATCGGGACCTCGTACAACAGCCTAACCCACCTGACAAACCCCTCCCCAAACCCGAACCTCTTCAGCACCTCCCACAGGTATCCCCACTCTACCCTATCGAAGGCTTTCTCAACGTCCATCGCCACCAATATCTCCGCCTCCCCCTCCCTTGCCGGCATCATGATAACGTTTAAAAGCCTCTGCACATTCGCGTTCAACTGTCTCCCCTTCACAAACCCCGTCTGGTCTTCATGGATGATCTGCGGCACACAATCCTCAATCCTCGTGGCTACGACCTTCGCCAGCACCTTGGCATCTACATTTAGCAAGGAAATCGGTCTGAAAGACCCACATTGCAGGGGATCCTTGTCCCGCTTAAGGATCAAAGAGATCAGTGCCCGGGACATCGTCGGGGGCAAAGCCCCCCCCCCTCCCTTGCCTCATTAAAGGTCCTAACTAACAGCGGGCCCAACAGGTCCATATATTTTTTATAGAACTCAACCGGGAAACCGTCCGGCCCCGGTGCCTTCCCCCCCTGCATGCTTCCTATCCCCTTGATCAGCTCCTCCAGCCCAATCGGGGCCCCCAGTCCCGCCACCAATCCCTCTTCCACCTTTGGAAACCTCAATTGGTCCAGGAAACGGCCCATCCCTCCCTCCTCCCGTGGGGGCTCGGATCGGTGCAATTGCTCGTAGAAGTCCCTGAAGACCCCATTGATGCCAACCCCACTCCGCACCACGCTCCCTCCCCTGTCCTTAACTCCCCGATCTCCCTAGCTGCGTCCCGCTTCTGAAGCTGATGCGCCAGCATCCGGCTTGCCTTTTCCCCATACTCTTAGACCGCCCCCTGGGCCTTCCTCCACCACCTCCGCCTTCCTGGTGGTCACCAGGTCGAATTCGGCCTGGAGGCTGCGCCTCTTCCTCAACAATCCTTCCTCAGGCTCTTCAGCATACCCCCTGTCTGCCCTCACCATCTCCCCCACCAGCCTCTCCCTCTCCCCCGCTCCCTGTGGCCCCTAATGGAGATCAGCTCTCCCCTCACCACCGCCTTCAGTGCCTCCCATACCATCCCCACTCGGACCTCCCCGTTGTTGTTGTTCTCCAAGTACCTCTCTATACTTCCTCGGACCCGCTCGCTCACCTCTTCGTCCGCCAACAGCCCCACCTCCAAGCGCCACAGTGGGCGCTGGTCCCTCTCCTCCCCCATGTCCAAGTCCACCCAATGCGGGGCGTGGTCCGAAATGGCTATTGCCGAATACTCGATATTCTCTACTCTTGCTATCAGCGCCCTACTCAAAATGAAAAAGTCGATTTGAGAATAAGCCTTATGGACATGTGAGAAGAATGAAAATTCCCTCGCCCCCGGCCTTGCAAATCTCCAAGGGTCCACTCCTCCCACTTGGGCCATAAATACCCTCAACACTCTAGCCGCCGCCAGCTTCCTACCCGTCCTAGACCTGGAACGATCCAGTGCCGGATCCAACACCGTGTAAAAGTCTCCCCCCATTATCAGGCCCCCCACTTCCAAGTCTGGGATCCGACCCAACATACGCCGCATAAAACCCGCATCGTCCCAGTTCGGAGCATACACATTGACCAGTACCACCCACTCTCCCTGCAACTTACCACTTACCATTATGTACCTACCGCCATTATCTGCTACAATGCTCGACGCCTCGAATGACACCTTCTTTCCCACCAAGAACGCCACCCCTCGATTTTTGGCATCTAGCCCCGAATGAAACACCTGACCTACACACCCTTTCCTCAGTCTTACCTGGTCTGCCACCTTCAGGTGTGTCTCCTGGAGCATAACCACATCCGCCTTGAGCCCCTTCAGGTGCGCGAACACGTGGGCCCGCTTAACCGGCCCATTCAGTCCCCTTACATTCCAGGTTATCAGCCGGATCAGGGGGCTACCCGACCCCTCCCCCGCCGACTAGCCATGACTCCTCCTCGGCCAGCCACGCACCCGCACCCCACACCTGGCCCGTTCCCCACAGCGGCATACCCCGTCTCGACCCCCCCCCCCAACTCCGTCCAGCTCCTCCTTGACCTTAGCAGCAGCAACTCGATTCTCCCCCCCTGCTAGGACCCATCCTAGCTGGTTTACTTCCCCCATTGCACTTCCACAAGTCAGCTGACTCCTGCTGACCCCGGCCACTCCCGCCTCCCCTTCGACTCCTCCCATTGTGTGGCACACCCTCCTCTCCCGCTCCCCATCCACAGGCTCTCCCCCTCCCTCCTCCGTTCTAAGCGCGGGAAACAATCCTCGCCGGCCCCCCCCCACCCAGTCTTCGGCGTGGGAAAATAGCCCGTGCTCTCCATCTACCAGGCCCCGCCACCAACCAAAACTGTGCCCAACCCGCCCCATCCACCCTCCCCAACCCGAAAGAGAAACACACAGAGAAAAAGAAACCCAAAACAATGTTAAGGCCCCCCCCGAACCAAAAATAGGCATAACATATTCACCGCAGTCCCCAATCGTCCATCCCGACCCTGAGTCTGTGTCCAGCTTCTCGACCTGAACAAAGGCCCACGCCTCCTCCGGAGACTCAAAATAATGGTGCCGGTCCTTGTAGGTTACCCACAGTCGCGCCGGCTGCACCATGCCAAACTTCACCCCCTTCCTGTGCAGCACCGCCTTCGCTCGATTGTACCCGGCCCTCCTCTTCGCCACCTCCGCACTCCAGTCCTGATGTATCCAAACCTCCGCATTCTCCCACCTGCTGCTCCTCTCCTTCTTGGCCCACCTGAGCACACACTCCCGATCGACGAACCGATGGAACCGCACCAGCACCGCCCGCGGAGGCTTGTTAGCCTTGGGCCTCCTCGCCAACACTCTATGGGCCCCTTCCAGCTCCAGGGGCCCCTGGAAGGACCCCGGTCCCATCAGCGAGTTCAACAATGTGACCACATAGGCCCCCACGTCCGGCCCCTCCAGCCCTTCCGGGAGGCCCAGAATCCACAGATTCTTCCGCCTCGACCGATTCTCCATCTCCTCGAACCGCTCCTGCCATTTCTTGTGGAGCGCCTCGTGCGCCTCCACCTTTACCGCCAGGCCTAAGATCGCGTCCTCTTTGTCAGAGATCTTCTGTCGAGCCTCTCGGATCGCCACCCCCTGGGCCGTCTGTGTCTCCAGCAGCTTATCAATAGAAGCCTTCATCGGCTCTAGCAGGTCTGTTTTAATCTCTCTGAGGCAGCGCTGGATGCCCTCCTGTTGCTCCTCCGCCCACTGCCTCCACGCTGCCTGGTCTCCGCCATCCGCCATTTTGTCCTTCTTCCCTCCCTTCTTCTAGTCCACCACCCCCTTTTTTGTCGCCCCGCTCCTAGTTAAAGCCATATTCTGATGGGGAGCTATTATTAACTCCTTCCCACACCGGGAAACGTCGAAGAAGTGCCCTTGGGGGCCCTGAAAAGAGCCCAAAAGTCAATTTTTGCGGGAGCCGCCGAATGTTCGACTTAGCTCCGCATAGCCACAACCAGAAGTCTTGAAATGGAATCCTTTTGGCAGTGTTCGCTTCACCAATCTGCCCCAAAACGTCTGTGGAATCTCCTGAAAAAGGTCCGAGAGTCCATTCCAGACGGGAGCTGCCGAATGCGCGACCTACTCCTCCATAGCCACCACCGGAAGCCTCGTCCCTGCTTCTTCAGTGGCCTTGGTAGACCTTTTCACAGTTGTTCCCTCTGCTGCTAGAATTAACCTTTAATAAAGGCCCTCAAGTCAGCTTGCAGCTTTAAGCTTCCCTTCCCCCGCCTGCGTGCTGGAAGAGGCTCTGTTTATCCTGCAGTTACAGCCAAATCTTTTACTTTTTCTGCCGGGTCTGGTAACCAAGAGACATACCATTCCTGGGGGACACTGTCGGGGGAATGTTGCAGTCGTCTTCCCACACCGGGAAATGTCAAACAAATGCCGTGGGGGCCCTGTAAAGAGCCCAAAAGTCCGTTCCAAGCGGGAGCTACCGAACATGCGACCTAGCTCTGCATAGCCGCACCCGGAAGTCTCCAACAGCCTTTTCTGCTGGTCCCTCAACATCCCCGCCTCCAACTCCACCGCAGTTTGATGCTCCTCCTGCTCAGCCAGCGCCTTCTCAACCTTCTGGATCGCCTGATCCTTGGCGTCCAATCTGTGCTGCAGCTGATCAATCGACTCTTTTATCGGGTCCAGGCAGTCCCGTTTCTGCTTGGCAAAGCCGTCCTGGATGACCTGCATCAACTGCTCCGTTGATCGTTGGGCCGACACACCAGGGGTCCGATCCTCGGCCATGCTCCCTCCTGCTGAATCTTCAGCCCAGCCCGCGCCTGTCTTCTTATTTCTGTCTTTACGTGCACTTCTGGTTCTTTTCTCCATACACCGATACGTGGAAACGGTGGCCAATTGCCTCAGCCTTCGAATTTACAGTTTAAAACTGAAAAAAGTCAGGGGGATAGGTCCAAAAGTCCGACCAGAGCGGAAGCCACCAAATGTGCGACTTACTCCTTCATAGCCGCCATCGGAAGTTTGATTTTCACACTAACTTGATTGCAGTGTTAATGTAAACCTACTTGTGACAATAATAAAGATTATCATTTTTATTTATTTCAATGTGCAATATTAAATTCATTTACTTCATTATGGATGTTATGTGCAATCAGATACAGAGCCTTAAGTTTAGTCTTTATTATCTTTGTAAGTTCTGGGGCTGGATTCTCTGCCCCACCGTGCTACATTTCTACCCCGACCCCCTGGCGGGATTCTCCGTTACGCCGGCCAATCAATGGGGCAGCCCCACGCTGTCTGGGAACCCCCGGGTGCTGGCAAATCGGAGTATCACGCCGGCGGAAAATCACATCCCCAGTCTTGACTGTTTGTGTATTCGTTTTTTTTTTCTCTCTGTCCCTTCCTGCCATTCTCTAACTCTCATTTTCCATGTTACTATTTTGCTCTCCTGCCTTGACTTTACCCTTTCATTTGCTTCATCTACCCAAGCTTGATCTCGCAACCTCTTTGTTTAGTTTAAAGTCCTCTCGATTTCCCTAGTTATGCGGCTTGCTGGAACACTGGTCCCAGTATAGTTCGGGTATAGACTGTCCCATTGGTACAGCCCTAATTTCCCCAGAGCTACTGCCTGTGACCCATGAACCGGAACCCACTTTTTCCACACCAGATTTTGAGCAATGTATTCATCTCCCTAATCTTATTTGCCCTATGCCAATTTGCACCTGACTCTTGTGATAATCCAGAAATTTGTACCTTTTGAGGTTCTACTTCTTAATTTGGTGCCAAGCTCTTCATTCTAACCACGTAGACCTTCATTACTTATCCTGCCCATGTTGTTAGTACCTACATATCCATGATAGCTGGATGTTGCCCCTCCCAATGTAAGATCTTCTCCAACCCTGAGCAAATGTCCTGAACGCTGGCACCAGACATGCAACACAGTTTCCTGGGCTTTCACTGTTTGCAGCAGAGAAGAGTGTCAATTCTCCTCACTATACTATATCCTACGACGACTACATTCCTTTTTGCTCCCCACACTTGGAGGATTTCCTGTACCATGGTGCCATGGCCAGCCTGTTCATCCACCTTGCAGATCTTGCTTTTGTCCACACAGGTTGTGAGCACTTCAGACGTGTTCGACAATTGCAAAGTCTTGAGCTGTCGTGGGCAACATGCGGCTCATCTGAGTTCTGAGTGCAGCGTATGAGATATGTTGTTGACCGTTGCCAATGCGCATGGATCCCACATTCCACTGATTTACTTTGCCTACATTTTTACTATTGGCATAACTGACGTGCACACGTACACCAAGGGCACATGAAGCGAGGTGCATGCTGATAGAACTGGAACTGTGCGCTTGATCTGCATCGAAAGTGTAAATATTTATTTTGTTTTTACCATTTGAAGTTGATAGTTCTACTAATGTATAAATGATTAAGCATTTTCTATAACACGTTAGGAAATATTCGGCATGTATTAAATATATTTAATCTTATTCAAGGGGTCATGGTTAGTGAACAAGCCTGATTTCAAAAAACAGAAAATACTGGACAATCTCAGCAAGCCTGATTTCAATCTTGTGGCCCACTGAGATGAAGGAGGGCCACTCACCATCCTAGGTTGCCTATCACTTGTCTTGAGACTCCACTACTGTCTGCTCGGTCTCTTTACCTGCCTCACTCACATTTTCCTCTCTCACATCTGTCCAAAACAGATGACCCTATTCTGGAACAAAGTGTTCGGATATTTCTCAGCCCCCCTTATGTTGTCAGTGGCTGCACCTTGACTTCCAGATCAATAATCCTTTATAAGGAGTTCCTCTAGCTGCTTACACTTTCTGCAGATATGTTTGTCCTGAATCACCTTTGCTCCCTTTTATAATAATATTTTTTTATTAGTGTCACAAGTAGGCTTACATTAACACTGCAATGAAGTTACCTTGAAAATCCCTTAGTCGCCACACTGGCACCTGTTTGGGTACACTTAGGGAGAATTCAGAATATCCAATTCACCTAACAAGAATGTCTTTTGAGACTTGTGGGAGGAAACCAGAGCGCCTAGAGGAAACCCACGCAGACACTGGGAGAACGTGCACACTCCGCACAGACAGTGACCCAAGTCGGGAATCGAACCTGGGTCCCATGGTGCTGTGAAGCAACAGTGCTAACCACTTTGCTCCTGGGCCACCCAGAAGACCCTACATTCCACACATGCAACATAATATCTGTCTGGCCATTGTTACTTGTGTTATTTAGTTAATTTAGTTTAATAAACTAATTAACTTAGAATAATTCCCAAGTATATTACAATTTACTGTGCTTTTTAAGCTAGTATTGATGAATGTAGAAATTTCAGGTGTATTGTATTATAGGTATTTGGTGTAGTAAGGGTTAAAATTGTGTGTGCGTGACTGCTGCAATCGTGTTTAAAACGAAAGCCTGTTTTGAAATCCTATTTTGGGAACCAAGTGTGCAAAAGGTTTGGGCTGATACAATTTTGTTTGGATCAAGAGGCTTCCCTGTGGATTTAACGAGATACAAAAATAGAACATACGGAACAATCTCAGCAGGTCGGACAGCATCTGTGAAGAGCAAAGGGAGCTAACTTTTCGCGTCTGGATGACTCTTTGTGTCAAAGCCAGCAGTTAATTAGATTTCAGCTTGGTAAGATGATGTCGTTCCTGGCTGGAGCTGAGACATCAAATTTTGCAGAAAGCAGCTCAGTTGTGTGCTGAATGAAGCTGTGACCAGAGGTTGAGCAGTCTGTTCTGCAGTTCAGTTAAAAGATATGTCTGCAGACCGTAGAGCAGTGTGGATGGAAAGGCGAACAAACCAACTGAAACAGCTTCTGGAAGAAATACAGCCAGAGTTTATGTATGGGTCTGACAGGAGTCAGATCTTTTCTTTAAAGCAGTGTCAAGAGAGCAGTGTCTCTTTCTCAAAGATCATCCCTGTAAAGCAAGTATTCCTGAGTGCCAGTGGTATTTAATATGAACTGAGAACTGAGTTCGTTTTTTTTCTAGTTGTTTGAGTTTTCTTGTTGTTTGAATGGGAATAAAGATAACAGTTAAAGGTTTTATGTTCACTATATTGAGTAGTATTGTTTAAGGGGTAATTGTAAGTTATTTCTGGTATGATAAAGATATTTTAATATTGCGTTAGTAATAGTTTTAATATACCATATCCCTATTTCTTCTCCGTCATTCTTGGAGCGAGGTATTCTTTCCTCACAGTCTCACAAAATTAGAATAAAATATTGGGATTTCTGTTCCGTATCCTAGCCACTGTTGGGGTCCCGTCTGAAATCGCAAAATTGCAAAACAGATATGTGTTTTGGATATTAATTTTATTTTTATTCATTTATCTTTATTTTAATTAATAAACTTTACTGGTCCCAATAAGCTTTACTATTGCTATTGCAAAAACCTTACAGTAACCAATAAATTGCACCAGTGATTAAAGATCAATGAACAAAACAAGTAAAATACTCACCAACCAACCACTTACCTAGATTCGTATGGTGTTACACTTGATTTTATCCAAATCTGGTAATCAACTGACACTGAGCAGCAGCATTCATTTCCCCAGCTCATCTAGGTTCACTAAATTGGTTTCTGGATGAGAGGGTTGTCCTATCGTGAGAGGCTGAGTAAATTAGGTTTACATTCTCTGGAGTTCAGAAGAATGAGAGGCATTTTCATTGAAACGTAGAACATTCTGAAGGGGCTTGATAGGGTGGACGGTGAGAAATTGTTTCCACTGATCAGGGAATCTAAAACGGGATGAGGGGCCGATCATTTGGGACTGAGGTGAGGAGAAGTTACTTTACTCAAAGGTTTGTGAATCTTTGAAATTATCTACTACGGAATTATACTTGAATACAGTTTAGGCTGGGATAAACAGAATTCTGATCTCTGAGGGAATCGAGGGATATGGGGAGTCAGCAGGAAAGTGGAGTTGAAACCCATGATTAGCATGATCATATTGAATGGCAGAGCAGGCCCGACGGGTAAGAACATAAGGGCCGGGATTCTCCCGGAATTGGCGGGGCGGCCCATACCGGCGCCAAGAGTGGCGTGAACCACTCCGGCTTCGGGACGCCTGGAAGTTGCGGGGCTAGGTCGGCACTGGAGGGGTTGGTGCTGAAAGGCCACCGCGAGTTGGCGCATGCGCAGAACCGCCGCCGTGTTCTGGCACATGCACAGAACCACCAGCATGTTTCCTGCGCATGGGCAGGGTTTTTTTTTCTCCGCGCTGGCCATCACGGAGCATTCCAGAGGCCGGAGCGGAGGGAAAGTGTGCCCCCACGGCACAACCCTGCCCGCAGGTCGGTGGGCCCCGATCGCGGGCCAGGCCACTGAGGACCCCGTGAGACTGCCGACAAGCCAGGTCCCGCCGGGATGGACCATGTCCATTTCACGCCGGCGGGACTGGCCAGGAACGCGCGGCCGCTTGGGCCATAGGGGCCCGGAGAATTGCTGGGGGCCGCTGCCAATGGCCCCCGACCGGCGCGACGTGATCCCCGCTCGAAAACTGGCGCCGGAGAATTCGGCAGCCGGCGTCGGGGCGATGGGGCAGGATTCGTGCCACCCCCCGTCGATTTTCCGACCTGGCGGGGGGGGGGTCAGAGAATCCCGCCCAAGAATGTGGAGCAGGATGAGGCACTTCTGCCCCTCAAGCCTGCTCCACCATTCAATGGCTGGTCTCCTCTTGATCTCAACTCCACTTTCCTGCCCGTTCTCCAGAACCTTCAACCCATTACTAATTAAAAATCTATCTCCTCAAATTTACTCACAATGCCGGCACTCTGGGGTAGTGAGTACCACAGATTCATGACCCTTTGTGAGAAGTAATTTACCATCATCTCTGTTTTGAATCTGCTACCCCTTGACCTAAAACTATGACCTCTCGTTCTGGATTGACCCACAAGAGAAAGCATGCGCTCTATGTCTACTTTGTCAATACCTTTTACCATCTTTTGTAACTCAGTTAGATCTATTGTGGTCTATTCCTGCTCCTCTTTCTTACCTTTTTGCTAGATTCAACATAAGAAGATGAAATTGTAATATTTGTCCACTTGTTATCTATCAAACACAGCAAAAGAAAAATTTAGGGCTGGTGCATTCAGGTGTAAGTAGGGTGTTGTCATAATTACTTCCAACCAGCCTCTCTGACACTGAAAATTTAATATTACCAGTGTGGAGTCGCATTCCTTCAGAACTTAATTTGTGCTAGAGATTTAAAATGTTTTTAACTTTTTCCCAATTCCATCTGTTGTTTCCTCTCTATTTTGCTTTCTGTACACAGTTGAAATCTAATCTGTATGTCCTGGCTTGGACTCTGTGGGTTCAATTTGCCAGGTGCCACAGAAGCAAGTTTGGAGCTGGAATTGGGAGTAAAATTAAGAGAATTGCATATGGGGGCAGCTTCCTGGTGCATCCTCCCTGGAGTTCGGATCTGACCAGCATCAGCTATCCGCACAGCAGTGGCAGCTAGTTAATCAGGCTCCGCTGTCCTCACTTTGGGTCGAATTGTTGTAACCGCCTGGTTGCTGCCTGGAGGAGGCCTCCTGGAGGAGGCCTTTGGCAGGAGGCTAGTGGCGGGGCCTGTAAGGGCTTTTTAAAAATGCCTCTTTTGCCTTTACTGCTGAGGTATCGGTACTAGAGGGCCACAGCTATGGTTTCGGCTATGCCTGCCCTTGTTTTCCTGTACTTTTGGAATCCTTCAGAAGGAGCGTTTCTGATTGGGACGCTGGCAAGACATCTGTGGGCCCTCCTGTTGGACCTGCCAATTTCCTGATTCACCTGCCACCCTTAATTGGACAGAACACACAAGAGGTTTAATTGGCTATGTTGGGGGGGATGGCAACTAATGCCTGCCACGTCCTGTTTCTTGCCGCAGAATTGTGCTGAATGTCAGACTCACTGGATTCTGGCAAAATCCAGCTTCAATCTGATTGGTTGGCTGAAGTGTCATGTTTTTGTTTGCCTTGCTAAAATACACCATAGATTTTCTGTAGAGGGTGTCTTGCTGGATTAGATCCCCAATGACTGCAGGCCTCTGCTGCAAAATCTGTGAAACTCTGTGACCAAAGACAAGTGCTGTTCCTTGGCCACTGTTTGAAAATTCTAGCCAATGTGTTTTTTCAAAAGGGCAATATGATTAAAACTCACAATACATCAGGAGTTATTCATAGCCTACTTGAGCATCATTATTTCAGGGTTGTGTTGTCCAAATGTTTCAAATATAATAGTCCCTACAACCCAGCTTTTGATGCTCTCAAATTTAAAACAGTTTCTAAGATGCAAAGTAGATTTTTAAAAATCCGCCTTCAAAGCTCCTGTTTACTTTAGAAATTTAAAACCTTCAATAATGGATGAGTATTTGATGTACTTGGTTAATTTTAGGATTGGCGAAGTTATATACTTATTCAGCATTTAACTGTTGTTGGTTTTAGGAGTGCAAGTTATGTTTAAATTTCACACTTGCCCTATATAGAATCATTGAATTTACAGTGCAGAAAGAAGCCAGTCAGCCCATTGAGCCTGCACCAGCCCTTGGAAAGAGCACCCTACCTATGCCCACACTTCCACCCTATCCTCGTAACCCAATAACCCCACCTAACCTTTTGGACACTAAGGGCAATTTAGAATGGCCCATGCACCTCACCTGCACATCTTTGGACTGTGGAAGGAAACCGGAGGAAATCCACGCAGACACTGGGAGAACGTGCAGCCTCCGCACAGACAGTGACCTGTGTGTGTGCGTGCGTGTGTTATATATATTTATATATTATATAAAATACATGTATTATATACAGATGCACAAATATATATAAACATTTCAAAGAATGCATATGTGTATTCCAGTCTTTGAAATGTTGCCCAATAAATCTCTCACATGATTATTAATTGCCACTCTTTCACTTCTGTAAAATATAAATTCCAAATGCCCTTTGTTTCATATAATCATCCTAAATATAGCATTTTGAAGAATTATTGTACAAGTTTGTCTTTCCAGCGTACCTACAGTTTAGCTGTGATTACAGTTTAATAAAATTTCAATAAGAAATATGTCATGTATAGTATAATTTAAAATGGCTTCTTTGTTTTGACTTTCACAGTTCTGGAAAGCCAATGTTGAAGATAATGAAATACGGGATCTCATTATTTTTAGGAACAATGGATCACAAGGTTAGTGAAGTAATACATTTTTGAAAGCTCAAGAGCCAGAACAAATATTTAACTGAAAAGTTGATGTTATTTATTATAGAGTAATTTTAATTGCACTGTGTTTTATGACTGCAAGGTGAACTGCAGCATATGAATGTTAAATATTGTAGATTTGTTTTTGAAACCAAGATTGTCACCCATCATTTTCATGTTCCCAATCTCTCTTTTGTTAAGGAAATATGGAGCCGAGGTTATTTTTTACCTTGTTAAATAAAATTAATCTCTATTAATTTTTAATTTAGGTACGAGTATAGAAATCGATATGGAGGCATCTTTATTCCACCCCCCTCATAAAGTGGGCATCAATGATGTTGAGGGACAACGTGTACTTCAGATAGCAGTAATCCTTCGCAACTTGTCATTTGAGGAAGGAAATGTGAAGCTATTGGCAGCTCACCGTGCATGTGTCCGTTTCCTGTTGTTATGTTCCCATTGTCAGTATGCTTCGCTCAAGCAACTGGGGTTGGACACATTGGGTAATGTAGCAGCTGAGGTATGAAATTATTCTGACAAATAGTGTATTTCAGTTGTTTTATAATCTGTGCTGTTACAAATGCTAATTTAAATTGGATGATACCATTGTGCTTTATCTAATGTAACATAGTTAGGAAACTTAACTCCAGAGGAAAGATTATTTTGTACGGCAAATTAGTCCTAATTAGTAAAATTTTTGTTTAACCGTTAAATTTCATAAAGGGTCTTTTTTTTACTTTGGGGAATAATCAACTTGCATGCGGAACAAATGAGATTTCCTACAAATGTTTTGGTACCCACATTTTGAGCAAATGATAAAATAATCCTATACCTAAACCTTAAAATAGTTCTTTTGTGATGTGGCGCACACCTAATGATAGCAAGGAAATGCTGTCATTTCATTTTTTTTTACGTTTTCCCTTGCCTCTCAAATGTAAGCTGTGGCCAGCTTCTTGAAAGCTGTAGGAGCCACAACAAAATTGAATTCATCAAAGCGCCACAAGTTTTTTTTCAGTTGTCTTTCTTTGAACTTAGACCATATTTTGAATGAAGGAACATGTCCAGATCTTCACCAGCAATTGGACCTGGCACTTGGTCTGTGCAAAAATAGCTATTTCCGTTACCTTCAGTCATCTCTGATTTCTCTTTCATCAAACATTTACAAATCTCATTTTCTCTGGTTACAGTGCATTATTTGCCATAAAATTTGTTTTTCACTGCTAGTTTTGTTCTCACTTATGTGACCTACTGCTCCTTCCAGTATGCTGCTCCTTTTTCTTCACCATTTTCCAGTCAACTATTTTCAAAGACGTTCAGGCAATGACCGTCTCCAGTAACAGAGAATATAATCATCTCTTCTAGGCCTCTCCTTCGATAGCACAGCTGGTAGAGCGGACGACTGTAGATCATTAAAACTGACATCCTTAGGTCGCTGGTTCAATTCCGGCTCGAAGGAAGCTCCCCTTCACTTGGGGCAGCACGGTAGCATTGTGGATAGCACAATTGCTTCACAGCTCCAGGGTCCCAGGTTCGATTCCGGCTTGGGTCACTGTCTGTGCGGAGTCTGCACATCCTCCCCGTGTGTGCGTGGGTTTCCTCCGGGTACTCCGGTTTCCTCCCACAGTCCAAAGATGTGCAGGTTAGGTGGATTGGCCATGATAAATTGCCCTTAGTGTTCAAAATTACCCTTAGTGTTGGGTGGGGTTACTGGGTAATGGGGATAGGGTGGAGGTGTTGACCTTGGGTAGGGTGCTCTTTCCAAGAGCCGGTGCAGACTCGATGGGCTGAATGGCCTCCTTCTGCACTGTAAATTCTATGATAATCTATGATAATCTAATGATATTCAGCGGCATTACCATTGCTGAATCCCCCACTATCAACATCTTGGGGTTGCCATTGATCATAAGCTGAACTGGACCAGCCGTATAAATACTGGGGCTACAAGAGCAGGTCAGAGATTGGGAATTCTGAGGCGAATAACTAATTTCCTGACTGCCCACCATCTACATGGCAGTCAAGCGTGTGATGGAATACTCTTCACTTGCCTGGATGAGTATGGCTCCAACAACTCTTGGAGCTCAATACCATCCAGAAAAAAGCATTCCACTTGATCAGCACCCCATCCATCACCTAAGCATTCACTCCCTACATCACCGAAGCACACTGGCGGCAGTTTGCACCATTTATTTAGATGCACTGCAGCAACTCATCAAGGCGCCTTCCCACAACCCGTGCGTTCTACCACCTAGAAGGGTAAAGACAGCAGGTGCAAGGGAACAATAACATTTGCAAGTTCCCCTCCAAGCCATACACCATCCTAACTTCGAACAATATCGCTGTTCCTTCACTGTCACTGGATCAAAATCCTGGAACTCCCTTCTAACATGTGTATCTGCACCAGATTGACTACAGCAGTTCAGAAAAGTGGTTAGCCACCACCCTTGTCAAGGGCAATTAGGGATGGGCAACAAATGATGGTGCCCACGTCGCATGAAAGAATATCAAATACTGTGACCTTGGTTAAGACTGTTTGGTGATGTGGTAGCATAGGAAGCATTTTTGGAAAACTTTAACCGATTTGCTGAAAAATATGCACCTGTTTATGAAATATGTTAAATCATGTTATGCATGTTAAATCAGTGTATATTTTCAACATATTAAAATTTTCCAACACTGCTGCAAAAAATAGTCCTATGGTGGTTTGTATTCATGAGATGTGGGCACCAGCATTTGTTGCTCATCCTTCTTGGAGAGAAAATAGAGGTTGGAGATGGGACATTACTGAGGACGATGGGATTGTAAGGTGGGAGTCAATATGAAAAAGAGGGTGACAGTACTTGGCGAGAGAGCCCATTACTATGTCAGCTAGCCTGAAAGACAGGAAGGAGAGTTAGGACATTTGGGAGAATGTTTGGCTTCATGGGAATGGAAAATTATGGGAAGCTGCAGAGGCACCAAAGCAGATAGATAGTCTTAACCTTATGAACAAACAAGTCCATGATCTCCTCGCACTACTTGGAAGTGAGATCGGTTTAAGGAGATGTTAGTGGAGAAGGGAAGCCAAAGGGTCTCGTTGTTTTAAAAAAAAAACCTTGACATTTCCATTGGCCCTGATGTCAAACTGGAGACAAATAAGACCAACGGAGAAAGGAACCTGTGTATATTGGTGATTCTGACAGAAAAAAAGTTTCTACAGAATTCTAACATATTGCCATTTCAAAACAAATTGGCTGGGATGCTTACCTTAATTATGACTCAACTTGGCCTGCTAGCAAAAATGTTTCCCATCATGTTTTATCATTCTGAATATTAAAGCTGTAACCTAATGGTTCAGATTTTGCTGTGGTAGGGCATCTAACAGCAACCTGAGTTGGTAGAATGGAATGTATAGATTTTGAAAAAGGTTTTTTGCATGGCAACTTCTTAAAAGTGTGAGCAGTTATTTGCATCGCATGAGAAAGAAAACATTCAGGATCTGAGTGAATAGGGCAATAATGTGTATCTCCTCAACTAAGCAATTTGAATGATTGTAAAATTAACAGCACAAGGACTGAAAAATCACTTGCTAGCCAGCTCCTGCTTGCATATAGAAGCTTTCATGTTTCAAATTCAGTCAATTTGAACATTGTATGCTACAAAGATGTGTTGCATGTGGTGATCCTATAATTTCGTTTTTTAATTGTTTCTAGCTATGCTTTTTTCTATTTATTCCTGGTGTGAATCATAGACCAACAGGGCGCACCACTGCCAGTTAATAGGACTTGTGGCATGCAATAATGCAACTTAATTTTTTTTGTTTTTAATTTTACAGCTTCAATTGGATCCTGTTGATTTTAAAAGTACTCATCTAATTTTTCATACTGTAACTAAATGTCTACATTCCTGTGACAAGTGTTTGAAGATGAGAGGTAAGTAGCTGCTATAATAATGTCATTGTTTCTTTTTGGTTTTACAGATTTCATACTTAATTTTGTATTATTTTGTAGGTATGGAAATACTAGCAAATCTATGTAGAGCTGAAGATAATGCAGACTTGATATGTGAATATGTCGATCAAGAATCTTACAAGGAGATCATATGCCATCTAACTTTACCTGATATGCTGCTGGTAATCTCTTCGTTAGAGGTGCTATACATGCTGACTGAACTAGGAGAAGTACCCTGCACAAAGATCGTTAGTGTGGAAAAAAGTGTGGGTAAGTTTAAAGATTGTTGGAGATAAAGACAGTAATTATAATTATTTAGACATCTTGCAACTTGATCATTCACCATTCTCATTCTAAGTACAGCAAAGTCACTTGTGTTTATCTAAACTGAATTAATGAATCAGTGTTTATGTTGCGTCTTCTCCCTGTAGAACCCAGCTGTGGTACTACATTATGGATTGCTGTTCATTCAATTCTGTGCAGCATGCAAATTAGATTTTATAGAAGCTTAGTTCAGTGTTTTTAAATCCATTTAATGTGTGGGACGTTTTCTTTTCTTATACCTGTGGCTTTCCTATCTCCCACATACCTAAAAACATATTTGTTGCTAAACTTAAAAATAAAACTTTTCTGGATTTAAAATGAGGAGAGAAGAACAAATCTGAACATGCCATAGCCTTCTAATGTGAACTTAACAGGGGTGGGGAAATGCTTCTGTCCCAAAGATACTGAGAGCTACAGTAGTTTTGGGGAAAGAAACGTGGGCTGTGCTGTAAAATGAAACGGATAGCCTGCATGTTGCCTACCACCCCTGCAGAGATGCATTCCCCATCGACTCCTTGGGTGGCGGGGTCTCTGAGGAAATCCTGCCATATGAAAAATCCTGCTCATTGTGTTTATATTAACGGACTGCTAATCCAGAGGCCTGGACTAATGATCTGGAAATGAGTTCAAATCCCACCGCATCAGTTAGGGAATTTAAATTGAATTAAATAAATCTGAAATAAAAAGCTACTTTCAGTCAACTTATCATGTCCTTTCGGGAAGGATATCTGGTGACTCTATTTTATGTGACTCTAGACATTCAAAAATGTCTTTGCCCTCTGAAAATGTCACGCATGTCACTCAGTTGTGTCAGACCGCTATGAAAAAGAACAATACGAATTAAAATTGGACAGCCCGACATTCACCCAAGTACTGGACAAGACCGAGACGCAGTCATTGTTGCAAAGTCCTGGAATTGCATCTGGGGACCCGTGCCCAAATTGGTAGAGCTGTGCCACAGACTAATGAAGCAACAGTCTGACATAGTCATACTCTCAGAAACATTCTAGACTCCTTCATCACCATTGCTGGATATGTTTTGTCCCACCAGGAAGGCACAGTGGTACAACAATTGTGAGGGAGTAGTCCTGGTTGCCCTCAATATTTATTGTTAACCCATGAAGTCTCATGGCATTAGGAAAATGTCCTCCTAATTCCCACCTAGAGACCTCCCTCAGGTGATGAATCAGTACCCCTCCACGTTATGCACCACTTGGAAGAAGCACTGAGAATATCAAGTGCACAGAATGTATTCTGGGTGGGGGGGGGGAGACACGACTTCAGTGTCTTTCACCAAGTACCGGTAGCACCACTCTTGATTGAGCTGGTCAAATGCTGAATCACATAGTTGCCAGAATGGCCCTGCTGAGTGGTGAGGGAACAACACAAGAAAAATGCTGACTTACCTTGTCCTCACCAATTGGCCAGTTGCAGCTATCGACAGCGGTATTGGTAGACATGGCATCAGGGATGGGCACCAGTGCTGGAGGCCCCCAAGGTGCCGGCCACCAATAGGGGAGGGGGAGGGAGGGACATGCGGTGGCAGAGCCAACTGGGGCCACCATGTAGCCGTAAGAATGGTAGCCACTCTGAAGAGGAGGTGGACGCTGCAGCAGCAGAAAGGGCAATAGCGGAGCGGGCAGCAGAGGGGCAGGTGGCAGCTGCCCAAGCTGGAGAGCTGGCTGCCCAACGGGCCGGGGAGGAGGAGGTGCCAAGGATGAGGCCTCGTGTGTACAGGCTCCGCTTGACATTCGAAGACCTGCCGGACCGGGCATGCCGTCGAAAACTCCAGCTGCGCAAAGTGACAGTTTGGCACATCTGCCAGATGATGACACACCTGGCACTGCAGGGATATGGGGGAGGACACCCGCTCCTGGTGTCCATAATGGTGACAGTCGCCCTGAACTTCCAGGTGCCGAGTGGGGACCTGTCCGGGATCTCACAGACCTTGGTGCACAGATGCACCTGCGCCGTCACAGAGGCCCTATATGCCCAGGCGGATCAATATATTTTGATGTGGACCAAGCCCACCAGGATGCCCTGGCAACGGGGCTTGCCGCCATCACCAGGATGCCCCGGGTCTAGGGCAATCGACAGGATGCATGTGGCCTATGGGTACTTGTGGATAACAGGCCGCTCAGGGGTTATCCGTTCTGGTCGTGGCTGATAAAACCTGGTCGTGGCTGATAAAACCTATCTGGAGGCGGCAGACCGCCGTGGAGATCCGTTACAATTATGCCCATACAGCGACCAGGATTGTGTGGTGCTTCGGCCTCCTGAAGATGCTGTTCAGGTGCTCTGGAGGGCTGAGAGTGTCGCCCGCACTGTGGCGGCCTGCTGCATCCTCCACAACATTGCACAGCAGAGGGGCGAAGTGTTGGAAGAGGAGGAGGAGGCAGGCCATGCCTCGTCTGACGAGGAGAATGCGGGGGAGGATGGGCAGGACATGGGGCCCAGGCAGGCACGGGAGGTCGCTTAATTTGTGCGCCAGGGCCAATGCGCACGTGATGCTCTGATCGCCTCCAGGTTCACCGACTAGGAGGGGGGTATAGGGAGGGGACTGGCCAGGGGCACAGACACCACTTCCCAGCCTCACGCGCCATCCCCCGTCTGCACCCCCTCCATGATACATACCTGTAGCTGTATGGGGTGGGGGCCCTGGATTGGTAGTAATCCCTAGGGTGGTGGTGGTGGGGACGGTCGGGGGGGCGGGCAGGAGGAGGGTGGGGAGCATGGGCCTCCCACCTCTCCGACCAGACCAGACCAGCCCTCACACCCATTAGTCTGGTCCATGGGATGGAGGATGACGACAAGCCACTCTGCGATGAGCCCTGGGTGCTCCGCATCGCCTGACAATGTCCGACTCATGACCACTGTTGCTCTGTTTACTTGCTATAAATATGGCAGTTAATAAGGTCGCCTTTCTTAATCCTAATTATGAGTATGATTTCAGAGTTGCCAGCTACCTCTCGATACCGCCACAAGGTTTTAACCGAATACCGATCAAAGAGCCAGTACACCAGTTAGTTAGTTCAAAGTCAATACTATTTTATTTACACACAGTATGATTTACTCATGCACAATAACACTACAGGCTAAACTATACCTATCACTAACACCTATACTTAACTTCGGGTGCCCACTTAGGTCAGAGGAACCATGGCCGTTGTTCGGATCTGAGGCTGTTGGGTTCGAAGAGGTAACAGGAGTACAGCTAAGGTCGTCCGTCTGGTAGCGAGCGTTGAACTTGAACTTACTTGCTTCTGGTGGTGCTAGTGGAAGGGTCTCTCCGCTTGAGAGCCAAATCCAAGAGACTGAACCTTTCGCGAGGGTTCCTTTTTATACTTGGAGGGGCTTTGCGCGCTTTTCGGTGGGCCTTAAACTTGGTCCCAATTAATTGGGCTGCTTCTTGATCATTGTCATCGATCTAAGCCAATAAAGGGGCGGGTGCCTTGATGGCTGGGCGTGTCCTAAGTGGCCGTTGGCCTTGCTTTGTTTGTGTCTCCTGGTTGGGGTAGTGCCGCCGGAATGTCTGAGACAGTGTCGGCTACCTGAGCATTAGTCCTTTGTTCCTCGGAGTGGGCCATCAATATGTAAATCGACCCAGAGTTTCGGTTCCGTCTGCTGACTGCCTTTCAAATATACTTTCAGGCTCTGTGCCTGCTTGTTGCTTTGTATTGTCCATTTTTCCCTATAGGCTCTGCGAGTGTCCATTTTGTATACTGGAAGTGGCCATCCCAGATGGCTACACCACGGTAGCTCCTCCCACCTTGGTGATCTCTGCATGTGAGCTGGGCATTTCATCACATGGTCCCTTCGTATCCCTGGGGTGGCTGTCGTGGGAAGGTTGGGGGCGGGCAGGAAGAATGTGGAGAGCACAGGCCACCCATAGGGCCTGCGCCATTCTCTCTCATCTCCTCCACTTCCCCCCCCCCCCCCCCAATGTTACGACAAGGTGGTTCCCCAGACGGTACAGCAGGAGTGGAGGTGGCCTGTTGTGACTCCCGACCTGCGACGATGGTTCCCATTGGCGCGCATCTTCTGGGGTGACCGGGCCTGGATGGGCCCGCCGTTGCTCGGGTGACCCGGGTGGTGTGGTGCCGCCCTGTTCTGCCTGCTGTCCACTAGATGCGCCAAGGACAGGGGTGGGACATGGGGGTGGGAGGTGCTGCGGTGTTCCGGAACCTCTGCTGCGGGCGTCACCGGCACGGGCCCCATCACCTCCTCCCTCGGGGTGCTCAATGGACCCCCCCAGCCTACTCCATGGGACGGGGATGTGAGCAGAGCATCTCCCAAGGCCCCCCCCCCCCCCAGCAACCTGGCGCTGCCAGTCCTGGAGGTCCTCTCTGGTCTCGGCCAGGGTCTGCTTGCTCGTGGTTATGGCGCACAGGGAGTGGACCATCTCCGTCTGGGACTGTGCCACATCAGCCAGTGGCTGCACCATTTCCCTCTGGGACTGGGCCACCTCCCTCTGTATCTGCGCCAAGCCGGCCAGCGCCTGGACAATGCCGCCGACGTTCTCGGCCATAGCTTGCTGTGACTGGGCCATGCTGAGGAGCGCAGCTGCAATGTCCAAGTAGCTCTGGCACGTGGCTGCCTCTGAGGCGGCAGTCCTGTCCTGGGCCTCGGCCAGCGCCTGCACAGAATGCCCCAGGCCTTGGGCATCCTGTAGGAGAGGTATAGGGAGGGAATTCCAGAGTTTAGGAATTGCAGAAGAAGCCAGAAATGGAGAAGTTGGGGAAAGATCAAGGACATGGGGGATTTCAAAAACCAGGCTTGAGAATTCTAAAGTTAAGACCAGGAGTCATTGTAGGTCAGAGAACCACTTGCAATGACTTTTTTCTCTTCTGCTCCCGCACAGATCCCTCTTAGAATACTCAAGAATCTATCTCCTACTTCTCATCTACATGCTGCCTCTTGAAGACATGACATTAGTTTTCACAAGTAAACTGACAACACTTATTAGATCTACCTCTCGACCAACTCTCTTAATTCCTTCACATTGCTAAATTAACAGACTACTTGTTCAACATCCAGAAATGGATGAGCAGAAGTATCCTCCAATTGAATAGTGGGAAGGTTGAAGCCATTGTTTTCAGTCCCCTCTCCACACTCTTGTTCCCTAACTGCTGACTCCATCTCTCTCACTGGCAACTGTCTCAATCCTGATATCACATTTGATCCAAAGATGAGTTTCCAACCTCTTGCTTCTGCCATTACTAAGATTGCCTATTTGCCCCTCTGTAACATTGCCAGACTTTACCCTGCCTCAGCGCATCTGCAGCTGAAACCCTTACTGATATCTCATTACCTCTAGAGCGAACTATTCCAACGCACTCTCGGCTGGTCTCACATATTCTACCTTCCTTAATTTTAAGGTAATCAAAAACACTGCTGCACCATCTTAACTCACGGCAGGTTTCATTTCCTCACCCCTGTGAGGGCTTAACTACATGGGCTCCCAATCAATTATTGACTTTCTAATTCTCATCCTTGTTTTCAAATTCCTCCATAGTCTTGTCCTCTCCTATCTCCTCCAGCCTCATAATCCTCTGAGACCTAAGACAATAGTGGCCTAATATCTGCTTTTATGGGTCAGTGTAATTTTTTATTTTACAATGCTCCTCAGGATGTTTGTTACATTAAAGATGCTATATCAGTTGCTGAAAGTTTCATTATTTGTGATTCTTTGAACTACTTCTGGAGATTCTAGGGTGAGGTGTGGCAAGGAAAATTGTACACCGTTGTTAATGAACAAAATGAAGACAAATGAAGGATGAACAAGTAAAGAAATAGGTCTTCAGTCAGAAATTAGCCTTGCTAAAAACCATCGTTCAAAATGTAACGAATAGTACAGTGTTCTTACAAATGCAGGAACAAGTAAGTCTTCAAAAAGCAAATTATTGCAACAAAATCTCCCAGGACTAAAATCTGGTGTAACAGATTAAAACAGCCAGAGAATGCATAGGAACAGGAGTAGGCCTTTCAGCCCCTCAAGCCTGTCCCACCATTTAATGAGATCATAGCTGATCTGTGACATAACCCCATACACCTGCCTTTGGCTCATATCCCTTAATATTTTTGCTTAACAAAATCCTATATCTCCGATTTAAAATTAACAATTGATCTCGTTTCAACTGCTGTTTGTGGGAGAGAGTTCCATATCTCTACCACCCTTTGAGTGAAGAAGTTCTTCCTAACAGCTCTCCTGAATTTTCTGGCCCTAAGTTTTAGACTATGATCCCTAGTTTTAGAATCTCCAACCAGTGGAAATAGTTTATCTTTATCTACCCTGTCTTTCCCAGTTAATATTTTGAATACTTCAATCAGATCACCCCTTGACCATCTAAATTCTAGCGAAAACAGGTCTAATTTGAATAATCTCTCCTCCTAACTCAACCCTTGTAATCATTACCTAATCAACAACTAGTAAATATTAATTCCATTTACCTTCAAATGTAGCATTGTTTCATAGCGACTAAAGGAGAAATCACGTGTTGAAGGTATTTATGAAAATAAAAACAAATGCTGAAAGGGCGAGGCAACATCTGTGGAGAAAAATCACTTAACCGTCCATCAGATGTTCCCAATTTAACATGGCTAGAGGGTGTTATATTTGTTAACCAATTTCATGATCATTCAAAACTTTGCCATTTAAAATTAGAAAACATTTACTAAAACCATATTCCACTTTAGTTTTTGATTGTTTGGTAAGCATTTTCTTTTTTCTTATCAGATATGTTAGTGTGTCTTGTGTCGGTGGATATCCAGTCATTTGAGTCTGATGCACCTACTGCAGTAAAACTAATTGAATATCAAAGTTCTAACCATCGAGTAATCTCCGAGATCAGACCACAAGCAATGGAGCATTTGCAGCATCTGCCAATCCACATCACACCAGCTACAGGTATGTGACTGGTAATGATAACATTACAAATGCTTGAAATTTAAAATTCTGAACCCTCTTGAAAATCAAACCATATGGATGAATATTCTGATGTTTTATTTTGCAATCTTGAGTTTTATATTTTGGTTTTCATATTGGAAAGCCTTTAGGCATGGATATCAGTTGAGTATGGTAACAGATTTTTGATGATGCTGTAATTATACAGGATCTTGGTGAGACCACAACCTGAAATATATGCAGTTTTGGAATCCTTATCTGAGGAAGGATGTTCTTGCTATTGTGATTCCCGGGATGGTGGGACTGACATGAGAAGAGATTGAGTCAGTTAGGATTATATTCGCTGGAGTTCAGAAGAATGAGTTGGGGAAGGGGATCTCATAGAAACCTATAAAATTCTAACAGGACTAGACAGGGTGTTGAGGGGTGGAATTCATAGGAAGTAGTTGAGGCCAAAACAATGTATGTTTTCAAGAAGGAGTTAGATATAGCTCTTGGGGCAAAAGGGGTCAAAGGGGGGATAGACTGAAACAGGCTATTGAGTTGGATGAAAGCCATGATCATCATGAATGACGGAGCAGGCTCAAAATGGCCTACTACTCCTATTTTCTATGTTACTTATGCCAAATAATCTGCCACATGGCTTCTGGTGAATGGCCACCTACAGTCCATCAGTAACCATACAATTTGTGTCGCAGCTTTCCTTAAGGGGAGAAAATTGAGGAAAGTTTCAAATGCAGTGGTTTGAATTGACTGCTGATTGTTTTGAGAGCAAACGGAGGTAGTTGTCATGAACATGACCATAACCCCCTGTAACGATTAGTTAGCTTCCTCAATTTGTATGACTCCGTAACCTTCTCTCCTTGTATTGTCGATGTTCACTTCATAAGACAAAGCCTTCAAAACAATAAACAAACTTGTTAGAAACACAATCCCCACGTTGGGCGATGTTCTAATTTTTGGGGCGGCATGGTGGCACAGTGGTTAGCACAGCTCCCTCACAGTGCAAGGCACCTAGGTTCAACTGTCTGTGAGGAGTTTGCACTTTCTCCCCGTGTCTGCATGGGTTTCCTCTGGGTGCTCCGGTTTCCTCCCACAAGCCAAAGATGTGCGTGTTAGTTGGATTGGCCATGATAAATTGCACCTTAGTGTCTAGGGATGTGTAGGTTAGGTTATGGGGCGTTACAGGGTTCGAGAGGAGTGGGGAAGGGTGGGTGCAGACTCAATGGGCCTAATGGCTTCCTGCATTGTAGGGATTCTATGAATCAAGCACGGTAAAGGTTGTTGAGCATAGTGCTTTGCATCTGTTCAGTTATTAAAAGGGATATTGACGATGGGATTTTCTTTTAAAAAGGATAACTGATGATGATTAAAATTAATGCTCAAAATGTAAGTGTGGCAATGGGCGAAAGAGTCATATACAGAGGGCTGGATTCTCCGTAGCCCGACGCCGAAATCGGGATCTGTGATCGGGCGGAGAATGGATTTCGACACCGGAATCGGGGCAGGCTCGGTGTTTGATGTTGGTTTGCGATGTTTCGTCCCCTCCAAACCAGCGTCATCGGGACGGGCGCAGTCGTTTGCGTGTCATCAGCCGGCCCACTCGCGTTGCTCCGCCCCCAATGGGCCAAGTTCCCGAAAGCGTGGGCCACATGTGGCCCCAGTGGTCGGGTACCCAGCATGTTGGCTGCGGACTGTGTCCAGCGCCGCCACACTTGTCCGTGATTTGTGCTGCTGGCCGGGAGGCTTCTGCCAGGGTTGGGGGAACTGGTGGGGGGGTTGGCTGTTGGGTCGGGTGGACGGGTTAGAATTCCAGCACGGCCAGCGGCATGTTTTTCGGCACGACCGGTGTAGGCCGTCAGCTCTGCGCACATGCGGCCCGGGACCTGCCCATTCCGTGCTATCTGTGAGTGGTTCCTGCGGCGCTGGTGCTAGCCCCTCACGGGTTCCAGAATCAGTGAGGGGTTTGTGCTGATTTTCCTGTCGTGATCCACCTGGATTCTCCGTTGGCGCCGGCACTTAGCCGCTGGAACGGAGAATTCCGCTCAGAGTCTCCAATCTCTTGGTTATGCGGATTTTGCAAAATTTAACTTCAATTTATGCCTCCTTGTTAGTTTGCTCCATACCCACAGCTCAGCTGCATTTAGTTCAACACCAATTGACAGACCATACTTAGTGTCCGATTGTGCTTGATGCTGACAGAAGATGCCCTTAAATCAAGTGTTTCAACCTCCAGTACCGCGATACGTGTGTGTGGATTGTCTTCACAAATGATGTCAATGGATCAGGTTGGATTCCAACTGACCTACAGTCATCATCATGGAGAGAAAATATCAGACTGAATTTATGATGCTCTAACAAGTCTTTAATTTTAAATATTGAATCGGAAAGTTCTTATGAGCCCTTCCCTTCACTTAATCAAATTACAAGAAATTTACGTGTGACATTTGTAAATTTTGTGTGAACTATTTTGTTTCCATGTTTTTTAATTTAATTTTTTATTTTCAGATTTATACCTTCCACATACAAACACTTGGGTCTCCCTAACTGTACATGCACAAAATTGAATACATAGAATATTGCATTTTATTTTTCACCACAGGACTCGCTGCATGGTATGGGTTGTTTCCTCACTTGGCTTAGACCACCCATATTGCCCAATTTCTTCTTCCTTCTCTGCTCAATAATTCTGCCTTTCTTTTTGTAGTCATTACTTTGTGCTGCTGGATGGTTTCAAGTAGATGATATTCCCCTTGTTACAAGCTAAGTAAACAATAGGATCTTCAAATCATCCCAATGTCCTTGCTAGGTTTTTTGCCTCAGAACAGTGGTTATAGGAACATTCTAGACATGTCAGCTATGGGTTCATTGTAAGGAGATGAAAGTAATGCTCTCAGACAAGTTAAATTTTAAATAATATAAACAAAGGCATCGGAACTATCAGTTAAAATTAGCTGGTTTCTGTAGATTTACCTGATAGCTATTTCAAAATTTGTTTGCAGTACTAGCACCTCTAAATGATTAAATTAATGCAAAGTTAGTAGTACAAAGTTGATGCTGTTGGCTAGAGTGATGTTCACTAAATATTAGTGATACCAGGCCATCTAGGGCAGAAGCTAGTAAATGCCATTTGGATAACTGGTCAATTAATGTTCAGTCCCTAGATGTTCTTATTTTGTCAATCCCCTTTGCAATTTGGGGATTTTAACCTTCAAGTTATTTGGCTTCATCCTAGGCCTGCCACTTGGCCTTTATTCCTAACCAACGTGAACCATGGTATGGCTGCTGGAAAATGACTGCCATCTTTCTTTGTTCAACAGCAGAGACCAGGCATATTCTCACAGAGAGGAAGGAAAATTTGGAGGGATGTTTTCCCCGGGGCCATGTTCATACACTTCCTCGTGACTTGGAGAATGGTCTGTGGCGAGGGGAGACCTGAAAAAGTGTAAGGGGAGAAAATATAAACTTACAACAAAATTTAGAAGCATTATAGTCTTAAACTGGGCAATAGGGATTGGTTCACAGTGGGTATTGTTTAATTTGATATTTAGATGTACACTTCTCTGTCCCTGTTGATCTACCTTTTGAAGCTTCCATAGATGGAAGACCTGCTTTTGAAGGAGAAATGGAAGTTGCCCACTGTAATTTCTGTTCTCCAAAGAATGGTTTTCTGGCACAAACCTGTTGATTCTCTCTTGGCAAAATATTTTGATTCTGTTGTGGGGAGGGAGAAATGGTGTGTGGGGAGAAAGTGGTGGTTGTGTAGTGTCGAGGGAAATGGGAATTAACTTTAACATTTAATCAAGCTGAAAAATAAACTTGTGTGTTTGAATTGGGCAAGTTGCTTTTTAAGTTTTACAAGCTGAAAAGCAAAACACTAGACAATTTTCAAGTAATCTATACCTTCATCTTTGTTTCATCCTTTGCTTTCTTACTGATTAATTTATGGCTTGTTTCAGATCTACTCTCATCAGCCGCTAATAAAGGTGCATTTTATTCCCTTATAGCATTCTGTTTTATTTGTTTTATTTTCTTGATCAGCTAGATGTATTTGGCAATAGAAAGCCAATTTATATGTCCTGCAAGAATAACTTTTTTGAGGCCTTAAGCCTATGCCAAATATGAACTGCAAAAGCAACAATTTGCATTTATGTAGCACGTTTAATGAAACAAAACATCCCAAGATGTTATCGAATAAAACATTGACACTGAGCCACATATGATATTGAACCAGATGGCCAAGCTTTGTACAAAGAGTAGGTTTTAAGGATTGCCTTAAAGGAGGAAAGTGAGGTGGAGAGGTTTACAGAGGGAATTTCAGAGCTTAGAGCCTTGTCAACTGAAGACAAGGCCGCCAGTAACAAGGGTGCTTGAAATTGTGAATGCTCAAAAGGCTAGGATTGGCAGGGCTCTAAGGTCTTGGGCATAGCTGGAGGGGGAAACTATAAACCTGGAAGAGATCACATTTTAGTTTTTAAAAAAATACTGCTTCTGGTTTCTGTAAATCACCTTTTATTGGCCAATTAATCTCCAGAATTGAGAATTTTTATCCCACTAGCCTGTGGCGCCATCTGCTGGTGCTGAGACTCTACATCACCTCAGTAAGTAACTTCTAACTCTTCACCAGTATTGATGGGAGGGAGTGCCACTTACTATGCAGAAGGTCACTTCGGAGCATGTGGGTACATTTGAAAATATCTACCAACATGCATACAATCAGGTAAACCCAAGTGTTTATATGCAAAGTTGTGTTTGGAGAACAGAACTTACAATGAGGACTAATTTCCCTTTTATTTTCTAATTGGAAATACAAGCATGAAATAAATACAAGGGTAATTAAGTATATATATATGATATATATATATATATATATTATATATATATATAATATATATATAAATAAAACAAATGTTTAAGTTATTGTTCAGGACAAAGCAAAAGAATCTGTCCCATATTATGGTATTCCTTCACCACCCTTCTCCCTACCACCATCCCCAAACACCACATCATAATCTTCTGTTCTTCCTCACTTGCACAGCAGCAAGAGTTGGCTCTGCATTAGTAACACCACCAGGAATAGAAGTTGACAGTGAAAAGTTTGGCTGCCAGTGGTAAGTATAAATAGTCAAGAAAATGCAGTAGAATTATTATGTATTTAACTATAGTGATTGGATTGGATTGGATTTGTTTATTGTCACGTGTACCGAGGTACAGTGAAAAGTATTTTTCTGCGAGCAGCTCAAGAGATCATTAAGTACATGAGAAGAAAAGGGAATAAATGAAAATACATAATAGGGCAACACAACATATACAATATAACTTGTAAGATTGTGGTACATGGTAGGGTAGTGTTAATGTCTTTGGACTAGTGACCTAGAGGCTCAAGTTAATTTTCTGGATACACGAGTTCAAGCCCCACCATGGCAGCCAGTGGAATTTAAATCCAATTAATTGATAAATTCAGAAATGTCAACCGTGAAACTGCATTGATTTGCCATAAAAACCAATATGCTTCACTAATGTCCTTTAGGGAAGGAAATCTGTCCTACATGTGACTCCAGAGCCCCACAATGTGGTGACTCTTAACTGCTCTCTGAAATGGCCTGAAAGGCCACTCAGTTTAAGGGCAATTGGGGATGGGCAGCAAATGTTGTCATTGCCAGTGATACCCACATCCCATGAAAGAATAATAAAAAGAAAGAAACTTGTCGAAAACCGTTGGACACAATACAGTTGAAACAGAGTATTTTG
Organism: Scyliorhinus torazame; assembly: GCF_047496885.1. Classification (NCBI taxonomy): domain Eukaryota; kingdom Metazoa; phylum Chordata; class Chondrichthyes; order Carcharhiniformes; family Scyliorhinidae; genus Scyliorhinus; species Scyliorhinus torazame. The sequence goes on along the minus strand of NC_092725.1, from coordinate 114,049,511 downwards.
ATACTGCTTTTTTGCTAATAGCAGTTTCAGCATTGCTTGCGCATAATATGAACGCCAAGATTCAGGATGTGCAGAATATTAGCTAAAATGTAATCTTAATTTAAAAAAATATATTATTGTCATGGTTTCTATTACACCCCTCGTTAGCTGGTCCATCTAACATTAATAAAAAATAGGCAGGATATCTGGTTGTTTGTGGATTATGTTCTCAGTGGCTGGAGGCATGGAAGACTTCAAATTTACCGGAACTTAATTTTGGGTACAATCCGAGGTCATGGCATAATGCGTACTTGTATTTTTTTCTGAAATTCTATACAACTTAAATAATTATGAAAGGTTAGTATCACTCCACAAACACGTGGATATCTAAAAAATTGTTCTTTACAATTATGACAAAATATATATAATCTCTGTAGCTTGGATTAAATATTTAAAGACCTTTCGACTATATTTCAATTTGATAGCAATTTTGGGACTATTAACAACAGTTAATCTATTCTACTTAGATTTTGTGTATGTTTTAGTGGATTGAATAAAGACAATGTAAGCCAATAAATAGGATGAATACAATTAAATGTTATGTCAAATATGCAATAGTAAAATAGTAAAAAACAATGTGAGATTGGATAAGTGCGTTATTCCTTCATCTCTGCGATTTGAGTTAAATCCATCACAGACCGACATGAAAGTATTTTCTTCACAGACTAAGGTATAGCATTTAATTTTCCAAAAATATCCATGGTGTGGCACTGGTTTGCTACTGAAATGGTCGTGCCATGTTAACCTTGGAGAAAGTACAAAAATGATTTGCAAGGATTACATGGGCAGCACGGTAGTACAGTGGTTAGCACTGTTGCTTCACAGCGCCAGGGACCCTGTTCGACTCCCGTCTGCGGAGTCTGAATGTTCACCCCATGTCCGTAGATTTTCTCCGGGTGCTCCGGTTTCCTCCCACAAGTCTCGAAAGATGTGCTTGTTAGGTGAATTGGACATTCTGAATTCTCCCTCCGTGTACCCATTGTAGTGTGGTGACTAGGGAATGTTCACAGTAACTTAATTGCAGTGTTAATGTAAGCCTACTTGTGACACTAATAAAGAATATTATTCCATCAAAACTAAGTGTACAACTATCAGGAAAGTCGGAACAGTTTGAGACTCTATTGAAGACAGAGATGTAAGCTGAAATTATGGAAGGGTTTGTAAGGTTGGTGTAGAGAAGATGTTTCCACTTGTGGAAGCATCTAAAATTGTGCACCATAAAGGTAAGATAGCCATTAAGAAATCCAATAAGGAGTTCAGGAGAGGTTCCATCACTCAGAATGCTGAGAATGTGCAGTTCCCTTCCAGAGGAATTGATTGAGGTGAATAGTATAAATACATTTAAGGTCAAGCTGGATAAGTACATGAGGAAGAAGAACATGTAATAGGGTGAGATGAAGTCAATAGAGTTGGAGGAAGCTTGTAAGAAGCATATACTCTGGCCTTTTTTTGTGCTGTAAATTGCTAATCTTGCTAAAAGTTCCTGGCCAACTGTTTTATGGCTGATCTTGGAAAACTTTATTTGGATATTGGATGCTAAATATGGAAGGGATTAATTCTCTAGGGCTAAGATGCTTTTTTAAAAAATATATATTTTATTGAAATTTTTCAAACAGAAATTTTTCCGTTTTTACAACTCAACAAGGGATTATACATTAAACATTATTTAAATAATGTAGTGAGCTTACAACAAAAAACTAGAAGAGAAAAACAAATAGCAAAAACACAAAGTAGTGCTCCCCCCGCCCCCCCTCCCCCTCCCCCCTGGGTTGCTGCTGCTGTCATTTCTATCTTTTCATTATCGTTCCACGAGATAGTCAAGGAACGGTTGCCACCGCCTGGAGAACCCCTGAGCCGATCCTCTCAACGCAAATTTTATTCGTTCCAATCTTATGAACCCTGCCATGTCGTTTATCCAGGCCTCCACGCCCGGGGGCTTCGCTTCCTTCCACATAAGTAGAATCCTACGCCGGGCTACTAGGGACGCAAATGCCAAAATGTCAGCCTCTTTCACCTCCTGCACTCCCGGTTCTTCTGCAACCCCAAATATAGCTAACCCCCAGCCTGGCTTGACCCGGACCTTCACCACCTTTGAAATTACCCTTGCCACACCCTCCCCAGAACTCATGCAGTGCTGGACACGACCAAAACATGTGTGTGTGGTTCGCCGAGCTTCCTGAACAACTCCCACATCTGTCCTCGACCCTGAAAAACCTGCTCAGTCTTGCTCCCGTCATATGTGCTCTATGTAGAACCTTAAATTGAATCAGGCTAAGCCTGGCACACGAGGACGAGGAATTTACCCTACTTAGGGCATCCGCCCATAGCCCCTCCTCGATCTCTTCCCCCAGCTCTTCGTCCCATTTTCCTTTCAGCTCCACGATCATCGCCTCCCCCTCGTCCCTCATCTCCCGGTATATTTCGGAAACTTTGCCCTCTCCAACCCATGCCCCCGAAATCACTCTATCTTGCATCCCCTGCGTCGGGAGCTGCGGAAATTCCCTCACCTGTTGCCTCGTAAATGTCCTCACTTGCATATATCGGAAGGCGTTCCCTGGGGGCAACTTATATTTTTCCTCTAGCACTCCCAGACTTGCAAACGTCCCGTCTATAAACCGGTCCCTCAGCTTCCTAATTCCTGCTCGCTGCCAACACTGGGACCCCCCATCCATCCTACCTGGGACAAACCTGTGGTTATTCCTTATCGGGGACCACACCGAGGCACCCGTCACTCCCCTGTGTCGCCTCCACTGCCCCCAGATCCTCAAGGTTGCCACCACCACTGGGTTTGTGGTGTACCTTTTCGGGGAAAACGGCAGCGGCGCCGTCGCCAGCGCTTTTAGGCTCGTTCCCTTACAGGACGCCATCTCCAGCCTCTTCCACGCTGCTCCCTCTTCCTCCCTCATCCACTTACAGACCATCGACACATTGGCGGCCCAATAGTAGTCGCTCAGACTCGGCAGCGCCATTCCCCCTCTGTCCCTACTGCGCTGCAGGAACCCCCTCTTTACTCTCGGGGTCTTTCCCGCCCACACAAAGCTCATAATGCTCCTATCTATTTTTTTTAAAAAGGCCTTTGTGATCAGAATGGGGAGGCACTGAAACACGAAAAGAAACCTCGGGAGGAACACCATTTTAACTGCCTGCGCTCTGCCCGCCAGCGACAGCGGCACCATATCCCACCTCTTAAAGTCCTCCTCCATCTGCTCCACCAGTCGCGTCAGGTTAAGTCTATGCAGGGTTACCCAGTTCCTGGCCACCTGGATCCCCAGGTATCGGAGGTTCCTTACCACTCTCCTCAGCGGCAGAGCATCTATCCCCCTGCCCTTTTCCCGGGGTGCATTACAAAAAGCTCGATCTTCCCCATATTTAGTTTGTATCCCGAGAACTCTCCAAACTCCCTAAGTATCTGCAATACCTCTGGTATCCCCTCTACCGGGTCCGCAACATATAGCAGTAGATCATCTGCGTAGAGCGACACCCGGTGTTCCTCTCCCCCTCTAAGCACCCCCCTCCATTTCTTAGAACCCCTCAGCGCTATGGCCAGTGGTTCAATTGCCAACACGAACAGTAACGGGGACAGGGGACACCCTTGTCTTTTACCCCTATGTAGCCGAAAATATCCCGATCTTTGCCGGTTTGTAACTACGCTTGCCATCGGGGCCCCATATAAGAGTCTGACCCAACTAATAAACCCCTCACCGAACCCAAACCTCTTCAGCACCTCCCACAGATAGCCCCACTCCACCCTATCGAATGCCTTCTCTGCATCCATCGCCGCCACTATCTCTGTCTCCCCCTCCGGTGGGGGCGTCATCATCACCCCCAGCAACCTCCGTACATTAACATTCTCCCCTTGCCTCCCCTTTACAAACCCTGTCTGATCGTCATGCACCACCCCTGGGACGCAATCCTCTATCCTTGTCGCCATCACTTTGGCCAGCAGTTTGGCATCTACATTTAGGAGTGAGATAGGCCTGTATGACCCGCATTGCAGCGGGTCTTTATCTCGTTTCAGGATTAGCGATATCGTCGCCTCCGACATTGTCGGGGGTAGCATCCCTCTTTCCTTAGCCTCATTAAAGGTTCTCGCCAAAAGCGGGGCCAACAGATCCATATACTTCCTGTAGAATTCCACCGGAAACCCGTCTGGTCCCGGGGCCTTCCCTGCCTGCATGTTCCCCAGTCCTTTAATCACCTCATCCACCTCGATTGGTGACCCCAGACCTGCCACCTCCTGCCCCTTCACCTTCGGGAACCTTAGCTGGTCCAGAAAGTGTAGCATTCCTTCTTTTCCCCCCGGGGGTTGGGACTTGTATAGCCTCTCGTAAAAGGTCTTGAACACCTCGTTCACTTACCCTGCTCTCTGCTCCAAATTTCCCATTTCGTCCCTAACTCCCCCGATCTCTCTCGCCGCCATCCTCTTCCGAAGTTGTTGGGCTAGCTGCCGGCTCGCCTTTTCCCCATACTCATATTGCATCCCCTGTGCCTTCTCCACTGTGCCTCTGCCTTTCCCGTGGTCAGCAGATCAAACTCCGTCTGTAGTCTTCGTCTTTCTCTGTGTAGCCCTTCGTCTGGGGCCTCCGCATATTTTTTATCCACCCTCAAAATTTCCCCCACTAATCTCTCTCTTTCTTTGCCCTCTTGTTTCCCCTTGTGGGCTCTAATGGAGATCAGCTCTCCTCTAACCACCGCCTTCAGCGCTTCCCTTACTACCCCCACCTGAACCTCCCCATCGTCGTTGACCTCCAGGTATCGCTCAATACACCCCCTCACCCTTCCGCAGACCCCCTCGTCCGCCAGTAGTCCCATATCTAGTCGCCAGAGTGGGCGCTGCTCCCTTTCCTCTCCTAGTTCCAGATCCACCCAATGCGGGGCGTGGTCTGAAACGGCTATGGCCGAGTACTCCGTTCCTGCCAATTTTCGGGATCAGTGCCCTTCCCAGAACGAAAAAGTCTATCCGGGAGTATACCTTATGGACGCGGGAGAAGAAAGAGAACTCTTTAGCCATTGGCCTGGTGAATCTCCACGGATCCACTCCCCCCATTTGTTCCATAAATCCCTTAAGCACCTTGGCCGCTGCCGGCCTTCTCCCGGTCCTGGATCTGGACCGGTCTAGCCCTGGATCCAGCACTGTGTTAAAGTCCCCCCCCCCCCCCCCCATTATCAAATTTCCCACCTCCAGGTCCGGGATACGTCCTAGCATTCGCTTCATGAATCCCGCGTCATCCCAATTCGGGGCATATACATTCACCAGCACAACCGCCTCTCCCTGCAGTCTGCCACTCGCCATCACATATCTGCCCCCACTGTCCACCACTCTGTTCTCAGCCTCGAATGATACACGTTTCCCCACCAATATTGCCACCCCTCTGTTTTTTGCGTCCAACCCTGAGTGGAATGCCTGTCCCACCCATCCTTTTCTTAGTCTAACCTGATCCGCCAACTTCAGGTGCGTCTCTTGGAGCATGACAACGTCTGCCTTCAGTCTCTTTAAGTGCGCAAACACCCGTGCCCTCTTAATCGGCCCATTTAAGCCTCACACATTCCACGTGATCAGCCGGATTGGGGGGTCATTCACTTCCCCCCCCCCCCCCGTCGACTAGCCATCCCCTTTTTTAGGCCACCTCCTCATCCAGGTCCCGCGCACCCGTCTGTCCCCCAGGTAGCGCCTTCCCGCCCCGACCACCTCATCTCTTACCAGCTCCCCCTTGCACTCAGCAGCAGCAACCCAGTTGATCTCCCCCCCCCCCCTCCCCCCCGCTAGATCCCCCTCTAGCTTGATTACTCCCCCCATATTGCTTCCGGAAGTCAGCTAACTCTGGCTGACCTCGGCTTCCCCCGTTCACTCTTTGACCTCCTTGCGTGTGGGGCTCCCTTCCTTCCTGCGCCCGTTTTCCCGCTATAATTTGCATAGCGCGGGAAAGTACCCGCGCTTTCCTCTCGGCCCCGCCCCCTATGGCGCAGTTCCCTCATTCCCCTTCCCTGTCCCTTTTCCCACCGGCGCCCACATTTCTTCGTGTGTGTCCCCATCGGGGGGAGAGAAATTCCCCATCCAACATTGCTGTACAGTAGCCCTCCCCTTTCCCCACTTTACATTTCTGTACCACCACCTCGCTGCTTCTCTCCAAACATCAAACTCTCAAATCTAGTCCAGTTTCTCTTCTTGGATAAATGTCCATGCCTCCTCCGCCGTCTCGAAGTAGTGGTGCTTGCCCTGATGCGTGACCCACAGTTGCGCCGGCTGCAGCAAATTTAATTTTCTTTCTATGGAGCACCGCTTTGGCCCGGTTAAAATTCGCCCTCCTTCTCGCCACCTCCGCACTCCAGTCCTGATACACACGAATCACCGCATTCTCCCATTTGCTACTCCGTGCCTTCTTGGCCCAGCTCAGAATCATCTCTCTGTCCCTGTAGCGATGGAACTTCACCACTATTGCTCTTGGTGTTTCACCTGCCTTTGGTCTTCTCACGAGGACCCGGTACGCTCCCTCCACTTCCAGGGGGCCCGTTGGGGCCTCAGCTCCCATTAGTGTGTGGAGCATCGTGCTCACATAAGCCCCAGCGTCAGCTCCCTCTGCTCCTTCGGGGAGACCTAGAATCCGTAGGTTTTTCCTCCTCGAGCTGTTCTCCAAGGCTTCCAGCCTTTCTATGCACCTCTTGTGTAGTGCCTCGTGTATCTCCGTTTTTACCACCAGGCCTTGTATCTCATCTTCATTCTCGGCTGCCTTTGCCTTCACTCCACGGAGCTCCATCGCCTGGACCTTTTTGTGTTTCCTTCAGTCCCTCGATTGCCAGTAACATTGGCGCCAGCACCTCTTTATTGAGCTCCTCCACACATCGTCGGAGAAACTCCTGCTCGTCCGGGCCCCATACCATCTGGGCTCCATCCGCCGCCATCTTGCTTCTCCCTTCTCTTCTCTGCCGCTGCTCCAAAGGATCCTTCGCATACTGGCCACTACCGCCGCTCCTTTCCATACAGACCCGTGGGAACTCCTTCCTTCGTCACCCCACACTGGGTTAGGTCGAAAAAACCTAATTTTATTGGGGCTCCCGATAAGAGCCCAAAAGTCCGTTGGAACGGGAGGTGCCGAAACGTGCGGCTTAGCAGTGCATCACCGCACCCGGAAGTCGGGGCTAAGATCCTTAACATCAAAGGAACATTAGGTATGCCAAAATGTATTCTTCAACATACCAATGCAACTTGCATTGTATTTTTAGCATAACAGTCTGTAAAATATGCATTCAATATTGAGAAGCATTGAGGCATTATGCCTAAGGTCTTTGCACATAATAAACATGCTCTTTTTCTCTAAAGGCATCAACAAAGTTTTATTTTTTTACATTGGCAATTTCTTTTTATCCTGATAGGGAATGACATGTTAATGATTGAAATCGTCAAGATACAATGGCCAGTTTAATTTTTGAGCTTTTAATGAGTTGAAAAGCTTGTCTTTTAGGCCATTCTTTAGTGCATCCAACCCAGTTATTTATTTATTTTTTACCAATTAAGGGGCAATTTAGTGTGGCCAATTCACCTACCTGCACATCTTTGGGTTGTGGGGGTGAGACCCATGCAGACACTGGGAGAATGTGCAAACTCCACATGGACAATGGCCCGTGTGTTGGGATCGAACCCAGTTCTTTGGTGCCGTGAGGCAGCAGTGCTAACCACAGTGCCACCTGTGCTGCTCCAACCCAAGTTATTTTTAAAAGTTTGCTCCCATCGCCAAACAAAAATGAAATGAATTTTTCAGGTAAATGTGATGAAGGGAATTTGAATCATCAGATTAAGTCGAACAATTAAAGTTAGAATAGCACAGAAGGAATGAGATAGGAGAGAAGATATATTAATTATGGGATAAGCAGAATTTATATTTGGTTATTTCAAATGGTTGGGGTTAATGTATTATAGTATTTTAGAAAATCCTGATTTGAGTTATATGTTTTATTTGAACTTGTGGAGCTGAAGAATTACAAAACCGTTGAGCTCTGGAATGAATATAGATTTTTCTTATTTTAATACCAGTTTTAAAATAACTGATGTTTTCAGTCATGCTGGGCGCGATTCTCCGATCCCGCGCCAGTTGGGAGAATCGCCTGGGTCGCCAAATTTTCCCGCAACGCCGGTCCGACGCCCTCCTGCGATTCTCCCGAGCGGCGAGAACGGCCCCGTCGAGTTCCGCGCGGCGCAGGCCGGAGAATCGCCCGAGACACCCAAAATGGCGATTCTCTGGCACCCCTGCTATTCTCAGGCCCGGATGGGCCGAACGGCCAGCCCAAAATGGCAGGTTCTCCCCCCGGCGCCGTCCACACCTGGTCGCTGCCGGCCGGAACAGCGCGGGAACGCTGGGGGGCGGCTTACGGAGGGGGGGGGGTGATCCTGCACCTGGGGGGGGGGGCCTCAAATGGGGTCTGGCCCACGATTGGTGCCCACCGATCGTCGGGCCGGCCTCTCTGAAGGAGGACCTCCTTTCTTCCCCGCAAGATCCGTCTGACGTCTTCTTGCAGGGCGGACTCAGAGAGGACGGCAACCACACATGCGCGGGTGATGCCAGTTATGCGGCGCCGGCCGCGTCATGTTTGCCTTTATGCGGCGCCAAGGCCTGGCGCGTGTAAATGACACGGCGCCGCTCCTAGCCTATTATCGGGCCCTGAATCGGCCGGGATAGGGGCCGTTTCGCGCCGTCGTGAACCTCGACGGCGCGAACACTCTGCCTCCATTTCGGAGAATCCCGCCTGCTATTGCCCATTGTAGAACTTGAAACAGGTCCCTTTTGTTTTGCATTGTGATGTCTTTCATGCTGGGACCATCTCATTCTGTGATGTCATATTCGACTCAAAACATTAACTCTCTCACCACCAAAGCTGCTAGACCAGCTGAATATATCCAGCACTTTCTGTTTTTATATCAGATTTCCAGCCCCTGGAGTGTTTTGCTTTTATTATCCTATGATTATGTTGTTTAACCCTGGGAATATAGTGGCTATGTTACTGGACTAGTATTCTAGAGCAGTGTTTTCAAACTGTTTTTCCCGGGACCCATTTTTGTCAACCGGCCGATCTTAGCAACCCACGCTGAGCGACCTTCGCAACACACCACGTTTGCTTATCTTTAACGTGAAAGGTGAGCTTGCGTGGTCCTCAACGATCTCACTTGAATCAGGTTCAGAGGAGAAGAGAGCAATGTGCATATCAGGTGTAGACTTCAGCCAGTTACTTTGTGCTATCTTCATATTCATGAAAACGGAAAGTGTAACTTCACAGATGTAGTCGTCCTGAATCATAGAATTCTTACAGTGCAGATGGAGGTCTGTCAGTCATCGAGTCTGTACCGATGAAAGAGCACCCTACCTACACCCAAGCCCCCCCGTTAACCTAACCTATCCTTTTGGACACTAAGGGACAATTTAGCATGGCCAATCAACCTGACTGACACATCTTTGGACTGTGGGAGGAACCTGGAGTACCCAGAGGAAACCCACGCAGACACTGGGAGAATGTGCAAACTCCACAGAGATAGTCACCCAAGGTTGGAATTGAACCTGGGTTCCTGGCGCTGTAAAGCAGCAGTACTAACCACTATGCCATGGAGGGTAATAGCAAACAATGCTTGTTTTACTCCGCACTAGATACTCCTGTGAGATGCTACCTCAGAATGCTGACAGCCTCATGGGCTTTTGGCATGTTTTAATGTGGCATCGTAGGTCAGGTACACCAGAATAGTCTTTTCATTTGGAGTTCAGCTGTAAGTTAATAACTGAATCTGGGGTCTCGACCTCAAAAGGAATTTTTTCACCTACCACTTCTCTTTCAAAATCTGAAACTTTTCCTTTTCATTTGCTGGTACTTCTCTGTATATAACACACATGGGCTTTGCATCCTTATTTGCATTGGCACAATTGACAAAACTCAAGATATCATCTTTACACTGCTTTGTTCCTGAGTTAAGTTTCTTCTTTGTAGGCTGTTAACCAGAGGGGCTCTGTACAGAGCTAACGCTAGCACTGCTCTGTCCTGCCCTGAACTCTCTAGCAGCTGTCCAACAGGTACACTGCCTATCTGAGTCTCTCGCTGTCTCTTACTTTTAAGAAAATGATCCATCTTCACAGTCCTCTTGCCAGCAGCTGGAAAATGGAAGCAGCTCTGCTCCATGATTTGGCGCCAAAACCACATACGCAGAGGGCACTTCTTAAAAACAAATTTAAGAGTACCCAACTCTTTTTTTTTTTTTCCCAATCAAAGGGCAATTTAACATGGCCAATTCACCCACCCTGCACATCTTTTTGGGTTGTGGGGGTGAGACCCACACAGACACTGGGAGAATGTGCAAACCCCACACGGGCAGTGACCCGGGGCCAGGATCGAACCCGAGTCCTCGGCGCAGTGAGGTAGCAGTGTTAACCACTGCGCCACCATGCCACCCTACATAGAGGGCACTTGACGTCAAGTGTACATACAGGGTGCCGCTTCTGTCTGGAAGACTGCACTCAGCCTCCTTTCTTTTCATTTAAAAGGTGATAGAGGCTGCCATTCTCAACGTAAAAGCTGGTAACGGCTGTGGGCGTTTCTCCCGTGATCCGGACGACCATGGGAATGGCACAACTGATCGCTCCGTGACGCTCCCGACACCCGTCAGCGACCCGCACTTTGAAAATCCCTGACCTAGAGGTCTGGATTAAAAACGGAAGTTTGTGGGAGTTTAAGAATTTGAATTCCATTTTTTAAATCTGGTGTAAAAAGCTGGTATCAGTAAAAGTGAGCATGAAGCTTATTCAAGGCAATGGCCACAGTAATGTGCCTATCATCTGTCGACATATGGATGCAAACGACCGAGACAAGAGCTTCCAAAGGACAATTCTGGAAAGTTGTCAAATCGAATGACCAATTCCAAATACTTAGCAAGTTGTTCAGTTTCTCGATAAAGCACCCTGCAAGGTTCAGTGGGAGCATGATTAACATCCAGGGTGAGGCTGCAGAACACGATGAGTGAATCTTCGCAATACCCTCACTAACTTGCAATGTATCATGCTAAAATATATGTTCCACCACGCAGTGCGCTGTATGTTATTTACTTATTTTAATTTTGCTCTGAAGGATACAAACGTTTCACGAAATGACCATCTCCAGCCAGAGAGAATCTGATGATGACTCTTTGACGTTTGACTGAGTCTGTCATTATTAGCTACAAATTTAATTTCCACTCATTATTTGAATTGACATTTGATTTTATATCTTAATTTAATGTTTCAGTGATTAAGGTGTTATTTTGAATATAAATGCTCACTAAGTACACATTTGTACTGCTGCCGAACTAAAGATCATCAGCATCCGAAAATAGTCTTCCTAGAAGTCAATAAACATGAAATATTGATGTTTAATTGTAAATCGTTTATACTGCTTAAAGGATCTTTTTCTGTCAGGAACTTTAATTGAATGGGTAAAGCCTTTGTAGTATCTTTGCCAGAGTTATAGAACCTAAATAAAATAGCTTATTTTACCACTTAACTCTGGTAACAATAATGAAACTGCAATAAGTTAAGGAAATAATTACCAATGGGATGAATGTTTCTCTAAACTGCGTCCATGGTTACACAATAAGGTGCCTTGGATAATTTAACCAAGTCCCTCAAATCTTTTCTGAAATTTGACCTCTTGCTTATTTATATAGGTTAAATGCACACTTTGAGACCTCTTTGGAAGGCTCCATCTCACGAGTGGATCTGTACTCTGAATATCTTTCTGTGTGCAGTAAATTAGCTCGGGGTGGAATTCTGACTTCATCAGGATTTAACAGATGTCTCCGGTAAGTCCATTGAAGGTGAAAACTACTTTTCACTTCCTACATTATTGACAAAGTTAGTATTTTATGGGAGGCAACTTGAGGTGGGTGGCAAAATGTTGGCATAGTCTGTGACACAACCCGAACATCAATCGGTTCCTGGTATTTACCAGTTAATAATAATAGCTTATTGTCACAAGTAGGCTTCAATGAAGTTACTGTGAAAAGTCCCTAGTCTCCATATTCTGGCGACTGTTCGGGGAGGCGGGTACGGAAATTGAACCTGCACTACTAGCATTGTTCTGCATTACAAGCCAGCTGTTTAGCCCGCTGTGCTAAACCAGCCCCATTTGATTCTCCATGCGCTGGCCCATATCTTGGTACATGGCTTCTGTCAGTGCCAATTCCTAAAAAGATTTTGAACAAGTATATAATTACTTTGGGAAGGCAACTCCTGTGATATATCTGTTTTTTCCACTGGAAAATATGGCCTCTCCTGCTCATTAGTCGAGCTCATGTCAAAACCCTTGTCTGTCCCTTGCTGTAGTTACCTGTTGTATGTTTTCAATACATTGCTGAGGGGAGGTCTCATTGAATCTTACAGAATACTGAGGACCTATATAGAGTGGACGTGGAGAAGATGTTTCCACTAGTAGGAGAGATTAGAAACAGGGCACAGCTTCAAAATGTTCTTCAGCCAGAGGATGGTGAATCTGTGGAACTCGTTGCCGCAGAAGGCTGTGGCGGCCAAGACACTGAGTGTTTTTAAGTTAGAGATAGATAGGTTCTTGATTAATAGAGGGGGTGGAAAATGGGGATGTGAAGCACATCAGCCATGATCAAATGCTGGTGCAGACTCGATGGGCTGAATAGCTTAATCTTGCTCCTATCTTAATGCTGTGCAAAAAAGATAGATTCTGAGGTAATCTGTTACAGCATCCCAAAATGCTCAATTCCCGATCTGTGAAACAGTAGTTGCATTGCTTAGTCTGAATAGTTTTGGTTAGAACACTGAACTGCTTGCTTACAGAACTTGACATGTTTTTTTTGTCTTGTATGCAAGGTCTCCATTTCCAACCCATACAGTAAAACGAATAGAAGATCCCAATAATAATGGGCAAGCACAAATACACATAGTAGGGATCCAAAGAAGGGCTACACCACTTCCCATGCAGACACACTACCAGCAATCACCAACTGTTCCCTCCGTTATGGCAGAGCTAACACAGAATCCACCTCCCTCAGGTAAGTTGCTTATTCATGAAAATAAATGTGTGAATAATTAACATATCAGGTCAAGCAGAAAAAATAGTACATTCCGGCCTTCCGACAAACATTTTGAATAAACAAAAAATAATAATTGGACTAAGATTTGGAAAATCTGCTGACCACCTGCAACAAATAATCAGGGCTGCCACCTTCATAGCTAGCTACATTTTCTGCGTGTTGTGACGGAGCTGATGCCTTTGATGTAAAATACCTTCAGCAGCCAGGTACAGCATCTGCCTGAAGTCTACAAGCTCTTTGTAGAATACCTTAAATCAGGGTTTCCTAAACTTTTCCAGCCACAGGATCCGTTTGACCTGCCAAGAGTCGGAAACCCTGAGCAACACCCTTTATTATGTTGAAGAGTGAAAGCACAAAAAATTGATTGTTTTTACTCAAAAGATGCAAACTTACAAAAACACATTTATAGAAAGATTTTCTATTTCTTCTATATACATTTATTATAATTAAAAGTTCTCTTTTTCAACAAGTACTTAAGCCTTTTATCATTTTTAATGGGAGAAATGATGCTGCTCTTCTGCGCACAGATTTGTTTAGTATTAGGAGTGCTGCTCGATAGCTCAATTCTTAAATCAGATATGTATATGCACACAATCTCAGTATCTTTTTTCTCTCACCTCACTCACTCACTCACTCTTCCTTTCTGTCTCTCTCACAAACACACTCGCATTCAGCTTTCACACTCGCACCTCTTTCTCAGACACTCTCACCTCTATCTCAGACACGCCACTCTATCTCAGACACGCCACTCTATCTCAGACACGCCACTCTATCTCAGACACGCCACTCTATCTCAGCCACGCCACTCTATCTCAGACACGCCACTCTATCTCAGACACGCCACTCTATCTCAGACACGCCACTCTATCTCAGACACGCCACTCTATCTCAGACACGCCACTCTATCTCAGACACGCCACTCTATCTCAGACACGCCACTCTATCTCAGACACGCCACTCTATCTCAGACACGCCACTCTATCTCAGACACGCCACTCTATCTCAGACACGCCACTCTATCTCAGACACGCCACTCTATCTCAGACACGCCACTCTATCTCAGACACGCCACTCTATCTCAGACACGCCACTCTATCTCAGACACGCCACTCTATCTCAGACACGCCACTCTATCTCAGACACGCCACTCTATCTCAGACACGCCACTCTATCTCAGACACGCCACTCTATCTCAGACACGCCACTCTATCTCAGACACGCCACTCTATCTCAGACACGCCACTCTATCTCAGACACGCCACTCTATCTCAGACACGCCACTCTATCTCAGACACGCCACTCTATCTCAGACACGCCACTCTATCTCAGACACGCCACTCTATCTCAGACACGCCACTCTATCTCAGACACGCCACTCTATCTCAGACACGCCACTCTATCTCAGACACGCCACTCTATCTCAGACACGCCACTCTATCTCAGACACGCACCTCGACCTCAGACACGCCACTCTATCTCAGACACGCACCTCGACCTCAGACACGCCACTCTATCTCAGACACGCACCTCGACCTCAGACACGCCACTCTATCTCAGACACGCCACTCTATCTCAGACACGCACCTCGACCTCAGACACGCCACTCTATCTCAGACACGCACCTCGACCTCAGACACGCCACTCTATCTCAGACACGCACCTCGACCTCAGACACGCCACTCTATCTCAGACACGCCACTCTATCTCAGACACGCACCTCGACCTCAGACACGCCACTCTATCTCAGACACGCACCTCTTTCTCAGACACTCGCACCTCTATCTCAGACACTCGCACCTCTATCTCAGACACTCGCACCTCTACCTCAGACACGCCACTCTATCTCAGACACGCACCTCTATCTCACACTCGCACCTCTATCTCAGACACGCCACTCTATCTCAGACACGCACCTCTATCTCACACTCGCACCTCTATCTCACACTCGCACCTTTCTCAGACACACGCACCTCTATCTCAGACACGCCACACTATCTCAGACACGCACCTCTATCTCACACTCGCACCTCGACCTCAGACACTCGGACACTCGCGCCTCGACCTCGGACACTCGCGCCTCGACCTCGGACACTCGCGCCTCGACCTCGGACACTCGCGCCTCGACCTCGGACACTCGCGCCTCGACCTCGGACACTCGCGCCTCGACCTCGGACACTCGCGCCTCGACCTCGGACACTCGCGCCTCGACCTCGGACACTCGCGCCTCGACCTCGGACACTCGCGCCTCGACCTCGGACACTCGCGCCTCGACCTCGGACACTCGCGCCTCGACCTCGGACACTCGCGCCTCGACCTCGGACACTCGCGCCTCGACCTCGGACACTCGCGCCTCGACCTCGGACACTCGCGCCTCGACCTCGGACACTCGCGCCTCGACCTCGGACACTCGCGCCTCGACCTCGGACACTCGCGCCTCGACCTCGGACACTCGCACCTCGACCTCGGACACTCGCACCTCGACCTCGGACACTCGCACCTCGACCTCGGACACTCGTACTCTCACGCCCCTCTCCCTCTCTCTCTCCCTCTCCCTC
The DNA here is from genome assembly GCF_047496885.1 of Scyliorhinus torazame. NCBI lineage: Eukaryota > Metazoa > Chordata > Chondrichthyes > Carcharhiniformes > Scyliorhinidae > Scyliorhinus > Scyliorhinus torazame. The sequence continues at coordinate 114,033,848 of NC_092725.1, read as the reverse complement.
TTATACAGACATACTCACAGTCCCACACACAACAAACACACACCGCTCCCTCCCTCTCATACTCTCACCTCTCTATGTTTATTTTATTCCCCCCCCCCCACCATTACCACCACCACCACCAAACTTGGCCATGGCCTACCTGGCTCTGCCGCCTGGACGCTTTTGTTCTTGGCCTTACTGAGACTTCCAGTGCTGACTTTGTTGCTATTTCTAACACATTTAATCAGAGACTGGTTTCTAGTGATTCGTGTGCCTATCAGTAGCCAATGCAGTGTGAAAACCATCTTTGATTGGACAAGATGGAAGGACAGTTTTTTTTCTCAAAGTTAAACGGCCGGACGTCTGCAGAACCCCTGGGTGTCTCCTGCGGAACTCAGTTTGGGAAACGCTGCCTTAAATGAACAATTTGATGGTTCCACTGTTCTGTGCGTAAACTTGTACTGGATTCATCGTCACAGATCTTTTAAGTTTCCTTTTGGCAGGAAAAGTGTAGTTCCATAGATTTAGGTACTCACATTCAGAGTCGAGTTAATGAATTGAATCCTGAGGGAGTTGGGGGATGGGAAGTATTGGGGTGGAAAGTAATAGATTTATGGCTGAATGGAGCTACCTGAATGCCTATGTCAGAAAGCCCATTGGTTAGATTGAGATATCATGTTCAGAAAAAAATAGTTAAGAATTTAGATTTTTGCAGGTTTCATAGGATGTTAACAAAATGCTTATTTATGGCTGAAGCACTTTTTGTATAATATAATTAGCTAAATGCATCATTATTGTTTCTCTTTGAAAGTCCCAGTAAATAAATCTATGGTCGCCTTTGGGATAGCATTTATCCGTAACGCATTTCATGCCTCTGCATTGTGATGTAGGAACTGGTTAATGTGGGGCATTGGATGGTACGGGTGAATGGTAAACATTCTATGATATGTAACTTTAGAAAATATAGCATTTTGAAGGAAGATCTTGTTCTCAGTGAATCTCTGCTCTCTGGTGTTACATGTTTTGTCTATACTGAAAATAATGAAGCAGTGTTATTCTTGAATAAACTAAACCCAATTATGAAAGGATTGTAATCTGTAAAGGCCCTGCTGAAAGTTGAGAATTTGCTGCAAGGACCACAGTTGTGTACATTGTGCTGATTTTTTTTCTGATTTCAGCACAGACCGTGGTAAGCCACTTCCAAAAGATGCCTATCGGTAACCTTTCTACTGGTCAGCCAGGATCTCAAATCATCTATGCTTTTCAACCAAGTGTTCCAGCACAGAATGTTACCAAGATGCCACAAGACCAAACTGGCCTGGCACAACCAGACCAAAATGCTGCAGTAACTTTTGTACAAGGCAGAACTCCAATCAGTAGTGAAGCAGTGAGGTGTACAGTTGTCCAGTCTCCACCTTTTAGCAGTCATTCTACGGTTTCTGTTCCATATACATTAACTGGAACCAGCATACCACAGGGAACAGTGATCCAAAACCATGCCATGATAACAACACCATCATCAGTTACGATGCCACCTTCTCAGCAAGTGCTTTGCCATCCGCACTTCTTTCAACAGCAGGTTCCTGGTCACCAGCTGTCCATACCAACAGTATCTTCGAATCAGGTGAATACCGCTTCAACAACAACTGTTACTGTGATACAGCAGACTGTCTCTCAAAGCCATGCAGCAATTGGCAGAGTTCAAAGTATACCAGCCACCACTGTCACAGTTTCCCAAGGACAGCTATTATCGGGTGCAGTATCCCACTCTGTACAGGCACCACGTCACCAGCCAAAAACAAATAACCAGCAGGACACTGTTCTACTGGCACCTCAGCAGTATTCTTCCACCCCAAGTCCTACCGCTGTACCTGGTGCCGCTGTGCAAAACTTTCAAGTCTCAACAGGTCAAATGGTTGCAATTGCTGGTGTTCAAAGTCCTCCAGCTCCTAGGATGTGTTTCCAGAATATAGCACCAAAACCAGCAGGAATGCCACCTCAGCAAGTTCAGTCTACCATAATGCAACAACAACCCCAGCAAAGTGTACGTGTGATTGTTAGTCAGCCAGCTCAACAGGGACAGAGTTTTGCTCCTGCCATTCATCAAATATTGTTGACAAATCCAGCTTCTATTCAAGCTGGCCAAACTATTCATTTGGCTGGGAAGGCAAATGTGACCCCTTCATCCTCGCCATCTCCTGTACCTGTCAACAACACACAGGTGCAAATGGGGTTGGTTACTCAACCTTCCACTCCTCAGATGCAAGGACCTCAAACAGTGAGTAAGATGCTATCTGTGAAACGGCAGCAACAGCAGCAACAACATCCCCAAAAACAGTTCCAGATGCAACTTCAGTCTCAACAGACAGGTACTGGAGCTAGTCAACCTCCTTCTGGGGAGTCCAACTTAATAAAACAATTACTTCTTCCAAAAAGAGGACCCCCTACTCCAGGTGGTAAACTTATATTGCCTGCTCCTCAAATGCCTCTCCCTTCTAATACTAGAGCTCCTAGTCCTCAGGTGGTCTATCAAGTGACTCACAATCAGGCAAGTAATTTTGGAGTCCAAGCCCAAGGTCAACAGTTAGTAGTTGGCCAGCAAAATGTGCAGCTTGTTCAAGGTCCCATCCATTCACCAGGGTCAGTGCAGACAGTGCCTATTCCTCATATGCAGATTTTACCAGGTCAGTTGATCTCTGCTAGTAACACAGCTGCTCTTCTCCAGGGAACAACTGGCAACCAGGTTACCATTACTGTTGTGCCAAATACCACCTTTGCTGCTACAGCTGGGAGTCATGGCAGTGGGACGCAGTTCATAGCCCCTGCAGGAATTGCTGTCAGTGGGTCACAAGCAGGACTTGGCCTCCAAGTGCAAACATCTCCACCAATCTTGACATCACAGAGCGGACAGGTAAAAAATGCAGAATCTGGAATTGCATTTGCAGGTGACAAAATAATTTGCCAGAAGGAGGAAGAAGCAAAAGATACAACAGATTTACATCTACATGAACGTAAAATTGAAATTAGGGAAAATCTTTCCTGTTCAGAGGGAGTTACACCAAATGGCGGCTTAAAGGAAGGCGAAACGGAGACAACAAAACTTGTAAATGGAAAAAAACACGATAATTCACATCTACCTCCATCTAACTCGGGGATAGCTCAGTCTGAGCTCAGCCAGTGCACACTGGCCTCAAGTGGACCTATGACAGGAGTAAGTCAAAATGTAACCAATGGGAAGCTGAATGTAGAGCACACAGAAATGCAGGAAAATAAAAAAGATCTTTTGAAGATGCCCATGGTTAATGGGATCTGTGATTTTGAAAAAGGAGATGGTTCACATTTGAGCAAAAACATTCCAAATCATAAAGCTTCCAATCATGTGGAAAATGGTGATGTCGCTGCACAGGAGCAATGGGGCAATATGGGCTGTAATCAGCAAAACACTGCCAAAAGTGGTCAATTGACCAAAGTGCATAATAGACCTGTTTCAATAGGAAATTCTAGTGCTAGCTGTACAGCCGTTGCGAGCTCTGTTGACCAGCAAATGAGGGGCACAAACTCAGGATTATCCAACGGACCTACAACAGCAGGCATATGTTCAGTAGTGCCTCAGCTTCAGCAATGTCCAAGTTCAGTTGTTTCTGTGCAGTCTTCAGTTTCTAACACTCCCCAGGTGCATTACTCTCCAGTCCCACACCAACCTGGACCTGTAGCAATACATTCAGTCCAACTTTACCAGACTCCAACAACCAATGGTTCAACTGATTGTCAGCTTTTAAAAAGGTCAGCTGAGTGCAAAGATAACCTATCAGGAATACCAAATAAAGTGGGAGTAAGGATTGTTACCATCAGTGACCCTAACAGTGCTGGCTGCAGTTCAACAATGGTGGCTGTGCCAGTAGGATCTGATTCCGGTACTATAGCCAAAGTAGCTATGGACAATGTAACACTGCAAAATCAACACCTGCCTGTTCTTCCACAGGGCATAGTTAATCAGGTAAGCAAGTAATTAAATAAACTAATTTCTATTTAATTTACTAGCATAAAATTGGAATATAAAATTGATTGGAAGTTCTCGGTGAAATTTCTGTTTTAGTGCTGATATTTTGCTTCAGAGTCTGACTTATTTGTGTACTTTGCAGTTTGATGACTGGTTTCACACTAACATTATTTATTTTGTTACATTTACAGTTTATTAACTGAAGTAGAAAATTGCTGTTTACTATAAAATGTAGAAAAAGAATACATGGCTTGGGATAACTTGTGGATGTAAAGATTCCAGATCTTTATCTTGTACATTTTATATTGAATAACTTCAAAGTGAAGAAAAGCAGATTATGATGTTCAGAAAATAACATCACAGCTGGTTTTCATTCCATATTGTTGATTTCACGCTGTAGCTACAGATTTCTGCTATCAGAATTTTAAACTCGTGATCTTTGAGTGAGAAGAAATCTAGCACACAAATCTGCCAAGTTCACTAGATGCTTGTTCAAGGGTTAACGAGGGAATATATTTTGGCAGCTTTAAATATAAACTGTTAGAAGTTATCCAACGTCTGAAGTACTTCCATTTCTTTTTGACAGTCATTCCAAGATTCTTTTACTCTTGCAAATTATTTAGTGTTTCACGCTGCTGCTGGCTAGGTCACTTCCCAGCAAATCTTTTAGAATATTGACATTGTACGTGTGGTCTTAATCCCATTTTTCTCAAAGAATTTTCAAGTGGATGCAAGTAGTCATTGCATTTTCCTTGTACTTTCCTCCAATTTCCCAGATTTTACAGTAATAATGACTGTAGAAACTGTTAACATTGGCTGCAATTGCTCCTCTGAAACTGATAGCAACCTCTGAAGTCCATGCATGTGGAAATCCAAAAGCTGCTGTCAGTGAATATCTTCTTTCCCCATTGGATGCACCATTGAAGTTCCCTAGACTAAAATCAAGCAGAAATGACTTAACTGATGAGAAATTGCACTTTGTATTCTTAGTCTTGTTGTAAAAATGCTTGAAATATTTACATATTTTTGAATGTCGTGTAACTGGATTTTTAAACACTGTCCTTGATTCTTAATTATGCCAAATAGTCTCACTGTCTTGATTAAAAAAAAAAAAAAATTCTATTTGTGTCAAATTTCTCTCTCTTATGATGAAAGGAAATTATTCAATTTTTTTTTTTTACAATTTGTTTTATGTTTCAGTTTCTACCTTAATCTTGTGTGTACGTCCAATCATTTATTTTTCCTCTGTGTAAAATTTTAATTAAAATTGAAAAAAGTAGTGCATGTTCCTTCCTGGTAATATCACTTGCTAAATGCCCACCGATCCCTTAGACCTGTTTCAAACTGAGTTCGGGAAAAGGGGAATCCCCACCATAGAGATCATTGGAGTTATTGTTTCATGTAAAATCCAGGCGCATATGTGAAGATTATATTCTTTTTACTGTTCATTTCAATTCTGCACTTGGCTGGGTTTTCTCTTGTTTGGTGCAATGTTAATTTTGACTCGTCTAGAGATTTACAGATTTTACTAACAAACCGAGCTTGATTGCAATTTCAACTTCAATTTTCAAAATCACTTTGCTACACTGATTTTTTTTTTTAGGCTCCAGAGACCTGGTGGTGTAAGTTGATATTGAGCAGTTGTGATGCTTTGTCATGAATTCATCAAAGCATTCATTAATGTCAGATTTTAGGAAGTTATTACTGGAATCTAACACCAGAGTTACAGAGTACTTGAACAAGTCTGAGCTGATCAAAAGTTTGCATGGATTTCTGAAAAGAAAATCATGTTTGACTAATATAATTGAACATTTAAGTCAGTCCTATGCTGGAAAGAGGAATGCACATTGTGGTTATATGCATCACTGTATACACACAAGGGGTTAATATAAATACACTACAACTAAGTAGCCACTAGAGGGAGCACCAGAGATGTCATGATATGCAAACATGCAGCTAATGAACACTTGGAATAGGACACAACCAATGAGCAGTCAAGACACCCAGAGGTGGCAATATCACAAGGGGGCATTACACAACCCATATAAAAGGACAGTGCACACATGCTCTGTCTCTTTCCACAGACCCACAACTAGAGAGTATATCAAGGTTGATCAGAAGCATTACACCTAGCACGTAGCTTAGAGCAGACTGGTTTTGTTAGACTGAGTTACTACAGTTAGATTAGCAGGAGAATCGAACCTTCCTTTGTCAAAGCATACATCAAGGAAGCAGCTTATGCTACACGAAGAAGCATAATACAACATGGTACCAGTAGTGCCTGTTCAATCTATTTAGTTCAACTCAGCAAGATCCGTGACAACCAGCAACAGCACCCAGGCAAGATGATCGAGATTTTGGTTCCTCAACAACTCGGGTACCACGGTAATCTTAGTGCCAACTGGCGTGCATTCAAGCAGAGATTGCAGCTTTACCTGGAAGCAGCTGACCTAAATGGCGTGGCCGATGCTAAAAAGATAGCTCTTATACTCACCATTGCGGGTGAGCATGCAACAGAGATCTGCAACTCCTTCAAATATTCCAAAGGGCAGGACAAAAAAGACTTCCAGACAGTCCTGGACAAGTTTGAAAACTACTGCGAGGTAAACACAAAAGAAATCGATAAAACTGGCGCCGAGACTCACCACGAAGCAGAGGCAGAGGTAGGGATGCAACAGAAGCAAACGGCAATTTTGATTGGCAGCCATCTTGCACAAGGAGCCGCACATGCACAGTTCCCTCGAAGACACGAACCGGCAAAACAGTGTTTTGCGCATGCGCGAGAAGCTGCGCATGCACAGTTGCGAAAAGAGCGCACAGTAAAGGAAAAGCGATCTGCGCATGCGCAATCCATTCCTACACTTTACGTCACGGGTGTCATTACGTCAGAGGCCGCGGACCACGCCCACTTAAAGGGGAAATGGCCGAAAGTTTTAAAGCCACAAAACACAATTCTTTCACCTCGAAAGACAGAGCAATGCCTGAACTTCAACCAGGCGATAAAAATAACCTCCGCAGAACCCTGCAACAAGCAGTTAGCACTGCCCAAAGAGATGATTTGGTCCATGAAGACTACGACTCAGAAGATTATTTCATCATTGGACGTAGCGAGCACCATAACCAATCTGAGCCACAACGTGATGACTTGTACGTTGAAGCATCCTACTCAATCATGGATGGGTTCTTCAGATTTGAGGATCCTCAGCTCAGCATAGACGACATCCCGACCCATGAGTACAGGATTCTGCTGCGGCCTGGCAGAGGTCATTGTACATATTGGTATTAACGACATAGGCAGGAAGGGGCATGAGGTCCTGCAGCAGGAGTTCGGGGAGCTAGGCAGAAAGTTAAAAGACAGGACCTCTAGGGTTGTAATCTTGGGAATACTCCCTGTGCCACGTGCCAGTGAGGCTAGAAATAGGAAGATAGAGCAGCTAAACACGTGGTTAAACAGCTGGTGTAGGAGGGAGGGTTTTCATTATCTGGACCACTGGGAGCTCTTCCGGGGCAGGTGTGACCTATATAAGAAGGACGGGTTGCATCTAAACTGGAGAGGCATAAATATCCTGGCCGCGAGGTTTGCTAGTGTCACACTGGAGGGTTTAAACTAGTATGGCAGGGGGGTGGGCACGGGAGCAATAGGTCAGAAGGTGAGAGCATTGAGGGAGAACTAGGGAATAGGGACAGTGTGGCTCTGAGGCAGAGCAGACAGGGAGAAGTTGCTGAACACAGCGGGTCTGGTGGCCTGAAGTGCATATGTTTTAATGCAAGAAGTATTACGGGTAAGGCAGATGAACTTAGAGCTTGGATTAGTATTTGGAACTATGATGTTGTTGCCATTACAGAGACCTGGTTGAGGGAAGGGCAGGATTGGCAGCTAAACGTTCCAGGATTTAGATGTTTCAGGCGGGATAGAGGGGGTTGTAAAAGGGGTGGCGGATTTGCGCTACTGGTTAGGGAGGATATCACAGCTGTACTACGGGAGGACACCTCAGAGGGCAGTGAGGCTATATGGGGAGAGATCAGGAATAAGAAGGGTGCAGTCACAATGTTGGGGGTTTACTACAGGCCTCCCAACAGCCAGCGGGAGATAGAGGAGCAGATGGGTAGACAGATTTTGGAAAAGAGTAAAAACAACAGGGTTGTGGTGATGGGAGACTTCAACTTCCCCAATATTGACTGGGACTCACTTAGTGCCAGGGGCTTAGACGGGGCGGAGTTTGTAAGGAGCATCCAGGAGGGCTTCTTAAAACACTATGTAGACAGTCCAACGAGGGAAGGGGCGGTACTGGACCTGGTATTGGGGAATGAGCCTGGCCAGGTGGTAGAAGTTTCAGTAGGCGAGCATTTCGGGAACAGTGACCACAATTCAGTAAGTTTTAAAGTGCTGGTGGACAAGGATAAGAGTGGTCCTAGGACGAATGTGCTAAATTGGGGGAAGGCTAATTATAACAATATTAGGTGGGAACTGAAGAACCTAGATTGGAGGCAGATGTTTGAGGGCAAATCAACATCTGACGTGGGAGGCTTTCAAGTGTCAGTTGAAAGGGATTCAGGACCGGCATGTTCCTGTGAGGAAGAAGGATAAATACAGCAATTTTCGGGAACCTTGGATAACGAGAGATATTGTAGGCCTCGTCAAAAAGAAAAAGGAGGCATTTGTCAGGGCTAAAAGGCTGGGAACAGACGTAGCCTGTGTGGAATATAAGGAAAGTAGGAAGGAACGCAAGGAGTGAGGAGGGCTAGAAGGGGTCACGAAAAGTCATTAGCAAATAGGGTTAAGGAAAATCCCAAGGCTTTTTACACGTACATAAAAAGCAATAGGGTAGCCAGGGAAAGGGTTGGCCCACTGAAGGATAGGCAAGGGAATCTATGTGTGCAGCCAGAGGAAATTGGCGAGGTACTAAATGAATACTTTGCATCAGTATTCACCAAAGAGAAGAAATTGGTAGATGTTGAGTCTGGAGAAGGGTGTGTAGATAGCCTGGGTCACATTGAGATCCAAAAAGACGAGGTGTTGGGCGTCTTAAAAAATATTAAGGTAGATAAGTCCCCAGGGCATGATGGGATCTACCCCAGAATACTGAATGAGGCTGGAGAGGAAATTGCTGAGGCCTTGACAGAAATCTTTGGATCCTCACTGTCTTCAGGTGATGTCCCGGAGGAATGGAGAATAGCCAATGTTGTTCCTCTGTTTAAGAAGGGTAGCAAGGATAATCCAGGGAACTACAGGCTGGTGAGCCTTACTTCAATGGTAGGGAAATTACTGGAGAGAATTCTTCGAGACAGGATCTACTCCCATTTGGAAGCAAATGGACGTATTAGTGAGAGGCAGCATGGTTTTGTGAAGGGGAGGTCGTGTCTCACTAACTTGATAGAGTTTTTTGAGGAGGTCACAAAGATGATTGATGCAGGTAGGGCAGTGGATGTTCTCTATATGGACTTCAGTAAGGCCTTTGACAAGGTCCCTCATGGTAGACTAGTACAAAAGGTGAAGTCACAAGGGATCAGGGGTGAGCTGGCAAGGTGGATACAGAACTGGCTAGATCATAGAAGTGGAGATGCCGGCGTTGGACTGGGGTGAGCACAGTACGAAGTCTTACAACACCAGGTTAAAGTCCAACAGGTTTGTTTCGATGTCACTAGCTTTCGGAGCGCTGCTCCTTCCTCAGGTGAATGAAGAGGTCTGTTCCAGAAACACATATATAGACAAATTCAAAGATGCCAAACAATGCTAGGAATGCGAGCATTAGCAGGTGATTAAATCTTTACAGATCCAGAGATGGGGTAACCCCAGGTTAAAGAGGTGTGAATTGTACCAAGCCAGGACAGTTGGTAGGATTTCGCAGGCCAGATGGTGGGGGATGAATGTAATGCGACATGAATCCCTGGTCCCGGTTGAGGCCGCACTCGTGTGCGGAACTTGGCTATAAGTTTCTGCTCGGCGATTCTGCGTTGTCGCGGGTCCTGAAGGCCGCCTTGGAGAACGCTTACCCGGAGATCAGAGGCTGAATGCCCTTGACTGCTGAAGTGTTCCCCGACTGGAAGGGAACATTCCTGCCTGGAGCGTAACAGACATCTACAGACGTTGAAAGATGCCCTCGTACGAACGGGATATGGCACTCGACTCATCGATCGACAGTTCCAACGCGCCACAGCGAAAATCCGGACCGACCTCCTCAGAAGACAAACATGGGACACAACTGACAGAATACCCTTCGTCGTCCAGTACTTCCCCGGAGCGGAGAAACTACGTCATCATCTTCTTCACAGCCTTCAACACGTCATTGATGGCGATGAACATCTTGCCAAGGTCATCCCCACACCCCCACTACTTGCCTTCAAACAACCGCGCAACCTCAAACGAACCATTGTTTGCAGCAAACTACCCAGTCTTCAGAACAGTGACCACGACACCACACAATCCTGTCATGGCAATCTCTGCAAGACGTGCCAGATCATCGACATGGATACCACTATTACACGTGAGAACACCACCCACCACCTCATACGCTGCAGGAAAGGATGTCCCGAAGCGTGGTACATTGGCGAGACCATGCAGGCGCTGCGACAACGAATGAACGGACATCGCGTAACAATCACCAGGCAGGAATGTTCCCTTCCAGTCGGGGAACACTTCAGTCAAGGGCATTCAGCCTCTGATCTCCGGGTAAGCGTTCTCCAAGGCGGCCTTCAGGACCCGCGACAACGCAGAATCGCCGAGCAGAAACTTATAGCCAAGTTCCGCACACATGAGTGCGGCCTCAACCGGGACCTGGGATTCATGTCGCATTACATTCATCCCCCACCATCTGGCCTGCGAAATCCTACCAACTGTCCTGGCTTGGTACAATTCACACCCCTTTAACCTGGGGTTACCCCATCTCTGGATCTGTAAAGATTTAATCACCTGCTAATGCTCGCATTCCTAGCATTGTTTGGCATCTTTGAATTTGTCTATATATGTGTTTCTGGAACAGACCTCTTCATTCACCTGAGGAAGGAGCAGCGCTCCGAAAGCTAGTGACATCGAAACAAACCTGTTGGACTTTAACCTGGTGTTGTCAGACTTCGTACGGTAGATCATAGAAGGCAGAGAGTAGCAATGGAAGGATGCTTTTCTAATTGGAGGGCTGTGACCAGTGGTGTCCGCAGGGATCAGTGCTGGGACCTTTGCTGTATATAAATGATTTGGGGGAAAATGTAACTGGTCTGATTAGTAAGTTTGCAGACGACACAAAGGTTAGTGGAATTGCGGACAGCGATGAGGACTGTCAGAGGATACAGCAGGATTTGGATTGTTTGGAGACTTGGGCTCAGAGATGGCAGATGGAGTTTAATCCGGACAAATGTGAGGTAATGCATTTTGGAAGGTCTAATGCAGGTAGGGAATATACAGTGAATGGTAGAACCCTCAAGAGTATTGAAAGTCAGAGTGATCTAGGTGCACAGGTCCACAGGTCACTGAAAGGGGCAAGACAGGTGGAGAAGGTAGTCAAGAAGGCATACGGCATGCTTGCCTTCATTGGCCGGGGCATTGAGTATAAGAATTGGCAAGTCATGTTGCAGCTGTATAGAACCTTAGTTAGGCCACACTTGGAGTATAGTGTTCAATTCTGGTCGCCACACTGCCAGAAGGATGTGGCAGCTTTAGAGAGGGTGCAGAAGAGATTTACCAGAATGTTGCCTGGTATGGAGGGCATTAGCTATGAGGAGCGGTTGAATAAACTTGGTTTGTTCTCACTGGAACGAAGGAGGTTGAGGGGCGACCTGATAGAGGTCTACAAAATTATGAGGGGCATAGACAGAGTGGATAGTCAGAGGCTTTTCCCCAGGGTAGAGGGGTCAATTACTAGGGGGCATAGGTTTCAGGTGAGAGGGGCAAGGTTTAGAGTAGATGTACAAGGCAAGTTTTTTTTATACAGAGGGTAGTGGGTGCCTGGAACTTGCTACCGGAGGAGGTGGTGGAAGCAGGGACGATAGTGACATTTAAGGGGCATCTTGACAAATACATGAATAGGATGGGAATAGAGGGATACTATAGTTTAGCCGGGCAGCATGGTCGGCACGGGCTTGGAGGGCCGAAGGGCCTGTTCCTGTGCTGTACATTTCTTTGTTCTGACGCCAAGAGACAGAGAGCGGTACAAGCCCACAGAGAGCGGCCTGACGACACACCAGTGGTCCACGCACCACAAAGTGTCCCCGACTCCGCACAGAGAGCGATGAAAGTCTCCACAGTGAGACCACTGCACGACTCCACGCAGAAAGCGATGAAAGACTCCACAGCGAGCTCACTGACAGAGTCCACAATGGGAGCAACTCAAGACTCCAAAGCACAGTCCATGCATGAACAAGACCATGAAGGTTTATCCACCTTATCTGAACACCCAGCAGCAGACGATGCAAGTCTGCCATGGTCACGTGAACAACAGAAAGACTATCTATGACAGTCGACCCAGATTACTTGAGCCACCAGAAGAAGACTCTTGACAGTCTACCCAGCTCATATAACCAACAAGAAGACACTGCAGGTCTACCCACTGTATGTGAGACAAGTGACGAAGGCATCACAATTCCCATACAAGATGTGCAACATCACAGCAAGGCTGACAGATCTCTGCTCGTATGCCCAGAGGCACTCGACAATCCAAGTGAAACTACTCGAGTCCAGTGCGACCACGTCAATTCAAACCTCATCCACTCGAGCCTCCACAAGAAAATGAAATCTTGAACATTTTGACTCCAGATGAGGAGCATCAAGAAACCAAAGATGATTCAAGTGAACCTGAAATGACTCCGACTGAAGACCATCAAGAAACCAGAGATGATTCAGGTGAACCAGAATCACCTGGACTCCAGACGGGGAGCATCAACAAACCGAAGATGATTCCAGTGAACCGGACATGACCCCAGATGGGGAGCACCGTGGAATCAAAGACGAAACGCTCAATGAAACAGCATATATACATAGAATTTACAGTGCAGAAGGAGGCCATTCGGCCCATCGAGTCTGCACCGGCTCTTGGAAAGAGCACCCTACCCAAGGTCAACACCTCCACCCTATCCCCATAACCCAGTAACCCCACCCAACACTAAGGACAATTTTGGACACTAAGGGCAATTTATCATGGCCAATCCACCTAACCTGCACATCTTTGGACTTTGGGCAGATGCCACAAAGGACACTGACACAAGTAACTTTGTGAAGGACTTGAATTCTCCACTCGAAATGGTCATTGAGTACAACAAACACAAAAACAAAAGCTACAAAAACAACAACACAGACCCAAGAACACTGGAACTACGACATGGTACAACTCTGCAAATGCAGGACACTGTGACAGCACAGCTCAAGACAATGGCAGGTGTACAGACATACCATGGCATGATAACACATCTTACAAATTCACGTTTGCTACACTACAAACAAGCAGATCAACTTTCAAGGCAGCTGACATACGGCCTCAATACCGCAAACACAGACACCAGTCCAGGTCAGACAGGAAAGATGACATACAGAATCGCTACCACAAGCATCGAAAAAAAAAAGAGTCCAAATCAGATAACGAAGTGTTTTGACCATTTGAACACCTCCTGATGACTTCTAGGTTCCTTAAGCACAGGGACACTGACGTCGTTCACAAGGAAATGACAACATCAACATCGACACTTCAATAACAAAACAAGAAAGCCACTCGACCGTATAAATTCATGAACTTTGGACTCATAAATATTATTTGGTATTGTATAATCATCACTGTCATCATGACTTGTACATGTCATCACTTATCTACCTATTTTGTTCAATTTTCTTTAACCAAGTACAGAAAATATGTAACACGAAAAAAGGGGGGGATGTGATGATATACATCACTGTATACACACAAGGGGTTAATATAAATACACTACAACTAAGTAACCACTAGAGGGAGCACCGGAGATGTCATGATATACAAACATGCAGCTAATGAACACTTAGAATAGGACACAACCAATGAGCAGTCAAGACACCCAGAGGTGGCATTACCACAAGGGGGCATTACACAACCCATATAATAGGACAGGGCACACATGCTCTGTCTCTTTCCACAGACCAAAACTAGAGAGTACATCAGGGTTGATCAGAAGCATCACACCCAGCACGTGGCTTAAAGCAGGTTGGTTTAGTTAGACTGAGTTACTACAGTTAGATGAGCAGGAGAGTCGAACTTATTTAAGAACTGTGTTAATAGTTCAATACACATATTGAACTCATTACAAAGTCTGGACCATCCTTTGTCAAAGCATATATCAAGGAAGCAGCTTATGCTACATGAAGAAGCATAACACAACAGACATATCTATTTGGGCTTCTGTTACTGATTCCTGGTCAGCTTTCAACAGTGGCTAAGAGACTGGACTAGATGCCATAATTTTTTAAAATTTTAAGACGGTGCGGAAAGATCGATCATTCCAGGAGAGATAAAATAAGAAATATGGCGTGGTTATTTTTATAAACAAACATTGTTAAAACAATATTTAAACTTCAACTCTAACATACAGTTTCTTAACCTTAACACATTAGTTCCCATTTAACACCAATTTAAATCACCAGGCTACACCCATGCCGCTAACACAGACAGGCCAAGGCAATACTTGCATTCATGAAGCAATTTTTCTTCTGTTAGGGACATTTGTTCAGAATCCTTTTCCAAAGCCTACCCCAGTGTCAACTTTCATGACACCTCTCGTCGATTTCCACAGCCTCCCCCTGTAACTGTTCAGAATCGCATTCTTTTTTTTCTCTCGCTTTCTGCCCAGCCCCTCAGACCAGGTTCTCTCGGGTTTCCTGACTTGAACCTATGACTCTCTTATGACTCTCTTATGGACTGAACTGATCTTTTCACACATCTTCTCTACTGCACTCCGTATGCTCACCCGTTGTCTGTGCTTATATATTTACATTGTGTATTTATGTATGTCCTATGTTTTCTTTTCATGTATGGAATGATCTGTCTGGACTATATGCAGAACAATACTTTTCACTGTACCTCAGTACACATGGCAATAAAACAAATACAAATCATCGTTATCTTGGTTAATTGCCCACTCCCATTTATACAAAAGAACCGAGCCATGCTATCGATGTGCAACTAACGTTATGTTGATGGATAAATTAACCTCTAAATTGCCTGCTACATCTCAGAACCCCTTTATGGACCCAAGTTCTTAATATTCCCCTAACATAACATTTACTAAAGGTATTTGGTAAGATAACATTACCTGCATTAGATTATTAACAAAAATTAGAACCAAATTAATGAGCCTTATGACCGAGATCGATAATGAATTGGAAGGTCGGAGTAGGGATATAAAGAATGTACTCTGATTGGCAGATTGTGACAAGTGATCTGTACTCGGGTCTCCATTTATCATCATGTATATTGGCGACTTGGATGAAGGAGGAGAGAGTTCCTCTTATATGTTTGCAAGTGACTCTAAGTAAGGAGGCGCAGTTACTTTCCCTGCGACACAAAAGTAACAACTAAATATAGACTGAATAAGTGAGTAGGCAAAACTTGGACAAATGAAATTCACTATGGAGATGTGTGAAAGCACCCGATTTAGATCCATGGAAGTTTAAATCCGAATAGTTTCTTAATAGCAAATGATTAATAATGGTGGAGGAGCAAAGAGAGTTTCTACAGGTATGCAAATCACTAACAGCGAGGAAACAGGTACAAAATAATCAAACCAGTAATGGGAATATTTGTTATCAAGGGGCCTGGAATGCAAAACTGATGAAGTTTTACTTCAGCTGTCCAGTGCCTTGGTCAGACTCAGGTTTTGCGTTAGCTTTTGGACACTGCACCTCAGGCAAAACCTTGGAGGAGATCTGATGCAGATTCACTAGAAAGATATTGAGTCTTAAAGAGTCAAGATGTGAGAACAAGTTGCATAAATGTGTCTTGTATTGCCTTGTTTGGAAAGTTTAGAAGTCATCAAAGCGAGCTATTTCCTCAGCCAAACTCATCCGATATGACTTACATTTGACAATTAATCCTGCAGTCTTCCCTTTAACAGTATTAACAACATTATCAATATAAACCCAGCAGAGCAATTTTCAACCTCTTCAGTGAATCAAGTTCTATTACTGCACTTCCAACAGGAATGGCTGAACAGTGCTAAGGAATGGAACATCTGGTCAATTTTTCTCTCCTTGGTTTATCATCTGTACTATAATCACTACTGATACCAGCTAACTCTGTATGGCATGGTGGTGCAGTGGTTAGCACTGCTGCCACAAGGTGCCGAGGACACTGGTTAGATCCCAGCCCCGGGTCACTGTCCATGGGTTTCCACATTCTCCCCGTGTCTCCATGGGACTCACCCCCACAACCCAAAAGATGTAGGGTAGGTGGATTGGCCATGCTAAATTGCCCCTTAATTACAAAAATAAATTTAAAACTCTGTAAATACAGTTTTTTTTACAAATCTATTGTCCAGCTACTGACTGGAAAGCTTTGCTCCGTCAATGGAGGTGTACTTTGTGTTTTTGTTAAGTTTGTCCACAGTTGAGATTAGCTGTATTTTTTGTCTTGTTTAAATGAATGGAAAATATTAAATTGATGGTGAAAAATGGAATTTGCTGCAGTATTTTATGATTACATTCGTCATGTTTTATGGCTACATTTTACCATGTTCTCCAAAAAGGTATGCATGCAATGTGGTCCGTAATGTTAAGGTTAAACTTAATGAAAACCATATTTAACTAACCTTGTTGAACGCAATTTCAGATTAGACATAGTATTGCATTCAGATCTACTTGTGACCTTCAGTAGCCTGATGTGTAACCAGCAAGAACACATTGGCATTTCTTGTAACACTTAAAAATATTAAATTACTTTGCAGATAGTGCATATTGGTCAATAAATGGTGAATGAAATGTATGCACTATATCCTACCACACCTTAATTTTACTCTATTTTCTACCAAGTACATAAATTGCTCCAGGTTATGGGCAACATTTTGCTGAAAGAAGTAACTTATTATTGAGCACTTGCAGTAACCCTAAATTACTCTACACTAGCAAAATCTGGCCAGATGCCTTCAAACTCAAAGATAATGTTTCAATTTTGTATCATTAAATTGCCATAGTGCAAAAAAAGCTTTGGTCGTCTTAGCTAAGGATGTTTTATTCAACCTTAATTGCAGCTAGTAGTAACTACAAATCTCAGCAGTATTAATGTGCAAGGATATGGATATTTTTCAGTTTATTTCACGGAGTGTCTATATTGATTTACATGTGATAAATATTCCTACAGTCTGCTCCTTTAGCAGTTTCATCAGCACCACCAGTAGCAGCCCAGATCAGTTCTCAGCCTCTTCAACGTCAAGTTCTATCATTGCATCACCATGGCGAGCTAACAAGAAAACCAGGACAGAATTTCATGTGCCTGTGGCAAGCATGTAGAAGGTGAATCACTTTTGCTATTTAAACAATGATTCTGAAAAAGTTGCATGTGCATTGGAGTTGGAATTTTTAGACCTATTGTTTTGATTTCCTCTATTTTTAAAAAAAAAAACTTTTGAGATGCTCCCAGTTTGGTGCAGTACCAAATTGGGATGGCTAGTCAGTTTGCTTATGAGGTTCTAAAACTCTGTGTTCTGTGGTGACTTCTTGTTGATTATTTTAATTTTGTTAAGCTAATTTAATTAAGCTAATTGTGCTTCCTTATTGGGCAATTTACAAATAACTCCTGTGTCCTTGTACTCTATTGCGTCCCAGTGTAGCTCAAACACTTAACGTTTTTAGTTTTCCAGTGTCGTTCAGAGGCTTATCTTATGTTCTAAGTTGATTCCTCCCACTTGGAGGTGTCACTCCAGTAAAGCAGTCTAATTGTCTTGCGCAAAAGCGTCTGCCTGAACTGTTCAGTGTACAATCACAGGATGGCATAACATGTCTGAGCAGGACATTGTGCCTTTTGTGCATGCTGTCATTTGTGCTCCTCTTTTCAGAGGATGAAATGAAGCACTTTAGCACGATGTGGATAGGTCCAAATCAGGAGGCTGCTTTATCTTTGTGACAGCAAATAAAACTGTTCTTTTATGACAACATATTAAGCATAGTTTGTTACAAAGAAAATTAAATGAATGAAATGCTAGGAAATGTACATTGCAATAGTGACGACTTCAAAATATTTAATGGCTGTACAATGCTTTGGGAGGTTTTGAGAGTGAAAGGCGCAAGTCTATCTTATTTTACTTGATATTGGAATCTTTCAAATGTGTAGGTGTAAAGTTGAATCACATACATTTACAGGGCATAATGTAAATTTGAGCAAGCTGTGCTTGTGTACCGAAATCAACTAATCAGATTTTTGTAATGATCTTAAAACTGAATTATTTTTTACGCTAATTCTAGGTATAATTCCATTAGTAGCTTATATAGCAATTTGTGCAGATGTAATATGGTGTAAAATCTAGTATGCTGAAAGCTAAAAATGCCTTTAAGAAAGGAATGTCATACTTTTAAATTTAGTGCCACTGCAACTGAAACTTGCTATTTTAAGGATGCTATATAAATGCAAAATGTCCCAGTGGGCTACACAGGAGTGATTATCAAAATATCGCCATGCGCTACACAGGAGTGATTATTAAAATGTCCCATGCGCTACACAGGAGTGATTATCAAAATGGCCCCATGCACGACACAGGACTTATTGTCAAAATGTCCCCGTGTGCTACACAAAGTGATTATCAAAATGTCCCATGGCCTGTTACAATTTAAGGTCATTCACCGGGCACACATGACAGTCGCCTGGATGAACAGGTTCTTTGGGCTAGAAGACAGGCGTGCAAGGTGTGCAGGAGGACCAGCAAACCATGTTCATATGTTCTGGGCATGCCCGAAGCTTAGGGGATTCTGTCAGGGGTTTGCGGATGTCATGTCCAAGGTGTTAAAAATAAGGGGTGGCGCCAAGTCCAGAGTTGGCAATTTTCAGAGTGTCGGAAGATCCGGGAATCCAGGAGGAGAAACAGGCAAACGTTCTGGCCTTTGCCTCCCTGGTAGCCCAGAGACGGATACCATTAGCTTGGAGGGACTTGAAGCCCCCAAAGTCAGAGACCTGGTTCACTGACTTGGCCAGCTTTCTCTGACTGGAGAAAATCAAGTTCGCCCTGAGGGGGTCAATGTTGGGGTTTGTCCGGAGGTGGCAGCTGTTCGTCGATGACTTTAGAGAAAATTAACTGTCAGCAGAGGCGGAAGGGGGGGGGGGGGGGGGGGTGGCGGCGGCGGGGGGTAGTTTAGATTAGTGTGTAAGAAAGGTGGGACCTGTGAAGGAGGAAGACGGCCTTTGCATTATGTTTATATTTGTATGTACACTGTTTCTTCTGTTATTGTTACAAAATCACAAATACCTCAATAAAATGTTTTATATTTTAAAAAAATGTCCCAGTGCACTACACAGGAGTGATTATCAAAATGGCACCCGTGCGCTACACAGGAATTGTTATCAAATAAAAGTTGACTCTGAGCCCCATGACATTTGAAAAGAGGTAGATTTTATGGAACATTTTAAAAGAGAAAGAACCCAAGAGACTTACAGAAGGAATTCCAGATCCAAGGGTGCAGGCAGTTGAAGTCATGACTGCCAAAGGTAAAGCGACTAAAATCAGGAATGCACAAGATACCATAAATTTATGGAGATGTGGAGGGGCAAGGCCATGGATAGATTTGAAAACCAGTATGAGTATTTTAAAACGGATGTTACCAGATGAGAAGCTAATGTAAGTCAGTGAATAGTGGGACTTGATGCAAGATTGAAATCGGGAACAGATTTTGAAAGGTGGGTGCAAGATGGAAGGTTGATCAGGAGAGCGTTGAAATAGCCAATACTAAAGGTTAAAAAATAAGGCATCGATGAGGGGTTTCAGCAACAGATGGGATTGGTGTTGTTGCAGAGGTGGAAGTAGGTGATCTTGGTAATGAGTGAATGCGTGGTCAGGAAACTATTATTGGGGTCAGCTTGAATGCCATGGTTTAAAAAAAAGTCTAGTTCAGCCTCAGCAACTGACCTGAGAAAGAGAGGAGTCAGTGAATAGGGAATGGTGTTTGTGGTGGGGACCAAAGACAATGGCTTCACCCGTCCCAATATTTGATTGGAGGAAGTTTCTACACATGGACATTAGACAATCAGTGTGGCATATCAAGTGGCAGTGGGTTTGAGTGAGATGGTGGTGATGTACAGTTAGATAGCAACATGCAGATGAAACTTGGGCCTTTGGACAATGTTGGTGAGTAGCATGAAGATGAGAAATAGGGAGGGGGGGCACAAGGATAGATCCCTGGAGCTCCAGAGATAACCGTGTAGGAACAGGAAAGAAAGCCTATGATTATGACTGGATAGGATAAACTTAAGGTCCTCAATCTCAGTTCATCTATTTCTTGTTTAAGAGTTTGGGAATACATTACATTTTTTGTATCATTTATTAATTATTTTTAGTCTTTTAATTGTCTTTTATCCAATTGTTGCTAATTTTCCTTCAATGGTAAACCCATGATTTTTTGGGTAAACAAACAAAAACAAAGGAATTTCTGTGCAGAACTGCGGCATGTTGGCATTGACCTCAAATCGAAAAATACAAAATAAGGAGATGTTGACAGTGGTGGTGCTTTAGGAAGATGCTGTTGGACGAACCCTTTGTTGGGGCAGAACTGATGGTCCTTGTCTGCTGGAGGACCCAACTGACATCATTGAAGAGATAGCTATTGAGTACAAATAAATGACACTAATTGAATTTGGGGAACTAAAATATATTTCTTTCAAATTTCAGGTGGTTTGATTCCCCATCTCAGGTGTACTACCATGCAGCAACTGAGCATGGAGGGAAAGGTGTGTATCCAGGGGCATGTATGTGGGAGGCCTGTGAACATTTTCCCCGGCAGAGATTCTCCTTCATTACTCACTTACAGGTATGTAACTGCAAAGGTTTGTGAAGTTGCAGCTTATTTCTTTGTTTTGGCTATAAAGGTGTGGTAATATTATGATGCTTTGATTTGATTTTATAAATAGGATAAACACTGCACAGAAGAAGCACTCCTTACAGGACTGAAGAGGCTTGAAGAACGAATGAAAACTGGAAACCAACAAACTTCGAATAAGTAAGGGAAAAGAGCACCAATATTTAAAATATGAGAAATAGGTAGATATTTTGCACTACTGGAAGCAGGTAATTGGGATACTCAATTATAGCATTTTAGCTAATCCACTTTGAAGTTAGTTCAGGCTTGGCGATATTTTACAAATGAGTGGTTCAACAACCATCCTCCTCTGCTGCTTCCCCA
Organism: Scyliorhinus torazame; assembly: GCF_047496885.1. NCBI lineage: Eukaryota > Metazoa > Chordata > Chondrichthyes > Carcharhiniformes > Scyliorhinidae > Scyliorhinus > Scyliorhinus torazame. Next base: position 114,012,543 of record NC_092725.1, on the reverse strand, counting down.
TCTTACCCTTGTCTAGATAGTCAACATCTTTTTCCAAAGGTAGAGGAGTCTGGAACTAGAGGGACTAGCTTTGTGATAGAAACTGGGCGGCATGGACAAGCTGGGCCAAAGGGCCTGTTTCCATGCTGTAAATATCTATGACTCTAACAAGCTAATTTGCATCCAAGGTTGTCCTGTTCTAGCCCTGAAACTATGTCTTCAGTTTATTTCCCCTGCCTCTCCTTATTACCTCTCTACTGCATCTTTTCCATGAGACCCATCTCTGCTCCCTGACCCATTTCTACTGAAACATTGGGAATTCTCAACTTCTCTTCCTGATCACCATATGTGCTCTTCGAGCATATGAAATAGGAGTAGGTCATTCGGCCCTCGAGCCTTCTCTGCCATTCAATAGGATTATGACTGATCTAGCATTCCTCACCTTCACTTTCCTGCCCTTTCCCATAACCGTTGATTCCCTTACTAATCACGAATCTACTTTTTTTTTTAAATTTGGAATACCCAATTTTTTTCTGCAATTCAGCATGGCCAAGCCCCACACCCTGCAAATCTTTGGGCGTGGGGGTGAGACCCACACCGACATGGAGAGGATGTGCAAACTCCACACGGACAGTGGCCCGGGATCGAACCTTGGGCCTTGGCGCCGTCAGATCAAGAATCTATTTATCTAATGTACACAAGGACTCTGCCCCAACAGCTCTCTGTGTCAAGGAATTCCAAAAACTCACAAAAGAAGAAATTCCTCCTAATCTTAGTCTTCAATGGGCATCCCCTTATTCTGAGACTGTGCCCCCTGGTCTAAGACTCTTTTATGAGGGGAAACATCCTCTCAGCATTTACCCTGTCAAGCCTTTTAAGAATCTTGTATGTTTCAATGAGATCACTTCTCATTCTTCTAAATTCCAATGAGTAGGATCCCAACCCGTTCAATCTTTCTTCTTTGAACCACCTCCAATGAAATAATATCTTTCCTTAAATAAGGGGACCAAAACTGCTCACAGTACTCCTGATGTGGTCTCTACCTTGTACTGTTGCCACAAGACTTCCCTACTCATATACTCCAATCCCATTGAAATAACACTCCTGATTACCTACTGCACCTGTGTGCTAGCTTTCTGTGTTGTGTTCACCAGTACCCCCAAGTTTCGGCTTTCTGTAATTTTTCTCCATTTAAGTAATATTCTGTTCTTTTGTTCTCCCTTCCAAAATGAACAACTTCACATTTTCCCATAAGCTGATGTTGGCAATCTTCCTTCCAAAACTGACATAATCACCATCTCAAAAAAGCATCATCCTACCATCCGTCTGTGTACACTATTGCCCCATCTCAATCCTCCATTTTCTCCGAAGTCCTTGAATGTATAGTCCTCTCCCTCCAAATCTCTGCTCATCCTTCTAACAGCTCTGTCTTTGAAGTTCTATGATCAGGTTTTCACCCCTGCCACAATACTGAAATGATCCTAACAAAAGTAGGATTATACTGTGATTATGGTGTACTATTCCTTCACACCGCTGTTGAACTCACAGCAGTTTTTGAGTCAATCCACGACATCCACTTCCAAAACCTTTCCTTCGTTGTCCAGTACAGTAAGATTGTCCTTGCTTGAATCCGCTCTTGACAATCCAATTTAGCCAGAGCATTTCCATCAATGGCTGCTCTCTCACCCCACCCATTTATATGTTATCCAATATCAAGGTACCAGCTTCCAGTGTATTCTGCTGTTGTACTGTAACCTATATATGACTGATCTACATTGGCTGCCGCTATTTAAAAATCATCATTTAATCCTTTCATGACCCTTGCCATTCCTTACCTCTGGATTGTCTGTAGTCATACACCCAACCCTTTCCCTAATCACTTCAACCCACTGTTTGCTTCACTACTGTTAGCCATACCTTCAGTTGGCTCGGCCTGAAGCTCTGTAATTCCCTTGTTAAAACCCTGTGCTCTCTCTCCACCTTGTCTCTTGGTTCAAGCTTTGGTCACCCCTCCTAAGATCTCTTCCTTTGTCACAGTGCATATTTTAGTGTAATTACACCACTGTGAAGCACTTTGGGATGTTTACCTCTTAAAGGCTATACAAATGCACGTTCTTTTAAGTTGGTTTTCAAAATAAATGAATTCATTCTCCATGAACAGTTTTCTGTTTGTCGAGGGGTGGAGGGAATGCAGATATTTGATGTGATTTGCATTGGCCTAGCTAATCTTTCAATATTTCTACAGACAGATATCCTCTGGAGCTACTTCCGCTCCTAAAGCACAGAAGGCAATTGTGAATCATCCTAGTGCCGCTCTAGTTGCATTGCGAAGAGGCTCAAGGAATCTTGTATTTAGAGACTATATGGTGAGTTAAATAAATTAGGTTCAGTTTCAGTCAAACAGTTGGAGCAACTTGTTTCCTACTGTCTGGTGTATTTTCTTTGCCAACACCAATTTAATTTTCTCCTTTCTTTTCCCAGGACGAAAAGGAAGGTCCAATAACAAAACACATCCGGTTAACAGCTGCCTTAATTTTGAAAAATGTTGCTAAGTATTCAGATTGTGGTCGCAGGTAACAAGAATTTTTGTTCCTTCACTTTTAAGTGGAAATCTGTTATAGGCAATAAGTCAAGAGTTGATAGCGTTCTATAGAGCACTAGAGATGTCTGGCCATTTGGTGTCCTGAACTTGTGAAGTCACAGTTACAATAACTTGCATTTGTATGGTGCTATTCACACAGCAGATAATATACTGAGCTGTAGTAGGAGAGGACCCTTAGGAGACAAATATGGAGGTAGAGATAGAAGCTTGTTTCTGTCACAAAGTGAGCAACACTTGCAGAGGAGCTTTAAAAGCCAGAACTAGATGACTATAGGAGGGTTGGGATTATGGTGAGGGCTTCCAAATTAGGATGATGTAACTCAGTAGAGGATTTGTAAATGGCAAGGAATTTGGTCACTGGGAGACAAAGCCAGTGAGGATTGATACTTGGAGTGGGTCACAGCTTAATTCTTGGCAGTTTAGAAATTGTATAGGGAGGGGCTCAGTAGTCTGGGGAGAAGAGCAATTAACAAGTTGTAGTTTATATCTAGGCCACTCTGGCATGCATGATGATGTGGTGCTATGTGATTTATTGCTCTCTGATTTGAGGGAAGACCATTACCTGGGTGGGAGATCACTTTGATTAGCTTGTCATTTCCCCTGGCTTGTCATTTCCCCTGGCATATCATAAGTCTGGAAGCATGGACAATATGATTGTTCAATATATCCACCCTGGTAATAAAGTTGGAGAATGTTGTGAATAGAGAGCATCAGTAGCCTTAACAGTTAAGACTACGTGATGCAAGCAAAAGACTGAAGATGAAGACTTTCATCAATGCTTTGCATTTAATTAGAGTGAGGGACTAGGTTGTAGATAATATTTTCAGTTCTGAAGTGCAACCTTAACAGATATCTATTCAATATGGACCCATAGCTTTCTGTGGGAACATTAGTATAGACTGGATGATTAAATTCAAAGGGTTTCAGGCTAACGCAATCATGGATTTTCTTATGAGCACAACAACATTGCATTTTATTGATAATTGAATAATTTTGGCCAGAATGTTGGGAAGGGTTTAAAACCTGTGGACTTTTGCTTTTTTTCCACAGATTACTAAAGCGACACGAGAGCCAATTGTCTGTACTAGCCCTCAGTAACATGGAAGCTTCCAGCACACTTGCCAAATGCCTTTTCGAGCTTGTGCATCTAGAGCAATTGCAACAACCAGAAAATAAACTCTGAAATGTTGCGTTGGGATGATGTTTGTGGCCAGTGTGTACAGTATTCTAAAATACCCCCTTACCAATTTCGGAAGAAAGAACGAGTCTTAATAAGAAACACCCATTCTAGACACAGTTTCATTTTAATCTTTTTTCCATGACGCACAAAAACTTTTCATTCTGAAGACAAACTGAGTCTGTTATTGATCAGCTTTTAATAGGAGTATCAGCTGTCTGTTCAAAATCCAGTACCCTTTTTTTTAAAGTTGAGAAATAGTAAATACTAAAACTGAGGTTAAACAGTTAGAGTAATGGCATTAACTATTTTTACCCTGTATCCCATATGAGCACATTTTTATATTTCATAATTAGTGACTAAGCTGGGTTTAATAGAACAGAAATTGACACACTGGATGTAATCTCTGCCATCAAAGAGGTTGCAGCTTATTTCTGGTGATGTGCTTTCCTGTTGTGAAATCAGTAGCTTGTTTTTTTCATACTTGAGCCAATATATTTTCACTTATTTATTATCACATGATCAATTGTAAATATTTGTGAATAAAATGAACCAATTTTCATGCCACTGCAATCACTGGAAACACAGCTTGTGGTATCATATTAGCATTATTGTTAGGATATAGGACTTTTTTTTCCTAGTGTTTCCTGTCAAATGTAAGTAATTGTGATATATTCTCTGCAGTGGATGAATGTTCTTTAAGTCTGTGTAAATAATTCTGCAATGGTACCGATGCTGTAAAGTCAAAAGCAGTTTTGTGGAACTGATTTTTTTGTATTATATACCTTGTAGAACTCATTTGCTGGTTGAAAGAGTATGGAATAATATATCTCCTGTCATTTTGTAGAAGAAAACTATTGAAGGTATTTTGGTTTACCCTAACTTGGACCCACTGAAAGGTATCACTCGGTACAAGCGCGGTGCTTGTACAGGATTTTTTGTATTTGTAAATTAGTTTAAATACAAGGAATTTTATACAGGTTTTTCTCCCTGTGTTATATTTACATTAGGTGCAGGTATGATATTTTCTTCGCTATTCATAATGTTTTATTTCCACTCCAATTATAGTGCAGTATTTTAGTGTTTGTTCTTCCATCTTAAATATTGTACCATATCACATTCCTGTTCAGAATATTTTCATGACTCTAGGTTATGTCCTGAATGGCACGTTATGTGATCTTTCATAACTGCCTATTGCCTGATGTATTAGCATCCAAAGGAACACTCTCCTTTCCCATTTCCTGCTTTGTCTGTAGAATGTGCAGTAAAAACTTACAACAGTTTTACATTAGATGACTTGAATTACTTTGGTGACTGTTTATAGTTTTAAATAAAAGAGACTGGACATTTGTTTTTGTTTGCACTCCTTTATTTCATATGTTATACTGCACACATTGTGTTTCACAACTTGCAATGTTCATAATCAATACTGATGATATAGCTGTGACTGTCATTTTATAACAGCAATGGCTTTCATGCTGGTGGTTGTTCAACAAATTAAATGAGACTCTACATTACCCTACCTTGGAAAGTTTAACTCTGAGGTACAGTTATATTTCTGATCAAAGATGCTCCTGTGAACTTTTGTGCAAATTTAAAGTTGCTTTTGGACATAAAATGGCGGTCCAATTTGGAAAACTTGAACTGAGACATCACCTCCAGAGTTCGTGTAACATTACACCAACAGCACAAACCAGGCTAGTTTTCACAACTGGCCTATGTTTATGCTCCACATGAGCCTCTTCCCATGACTCTTCTCCTAGTCCCATCAGCAGATCCTTCTAATCTTTTCTTCCTTGTGGTCATCGAGCTTGCCCTATTGCTTGTGGTAGTGTATTCCATATTTTCTTTCTTGCCAATTTGAGTAAATGGGTTACTTATGGATTCCCCATCGGATTTATTACTATTATTTTTGACTCCCTTACACTTCTTAGGGTTTGTACAGGATGCATTTTAATTTCATTCTGTTGCAGTTATGATTTAGAAAACACTCATTCATCCAAAACAATTTATAAATTAGTGTTTGAGTGGTCTGAATGCTCGGAGATTGTTGCATCCTAATAAAAATGTGATTAACATGCGATCATGTTATGGATGCTTCCAGCGAATTTTGGAATATTATAACCAATGGGTCCACTATCTCCGCTACCACTTCCTTTAAGACTCTAGGATGTAGGACATCAAGCCCTGGGGACCTGCCTGTCTTCAATCCCAATTGTTTGTTTAGTACTTTTGCTCTAAGCTCCCTTTCTATTACCTCTGGATTACCCGTTACAATTGGCATGGTACTAGTGTCCTCTACCGTTTAAACTGGCAAAATATTGATTTAGCGCTTCTGCCATTTCCGTGTTCCCCACTATTAACTCCCCAGTCACATCTTCCAAGGGACAAACATTCACTTTAGTTACTCTCTTCCCTTTTTATATATGTATAAGCTTTTGTTATCCTTTTTTATATTTATGCTAGTTTTCTTTTTAGAACTTTTTTAGTAATCCTTTGTTGATCTTTAGAGGTTTCCCAATTTTCCAGCCAGCCACTGGCCTTTACAACATGGTGTGCCTGAGATTTTGTCTTTGTTATCTTTAACCCCCTTACTTAACCATGGATATTTCATTCCCCCTCTTATAATCTTTCTTCCTCTCTGGAATATATTTTAGCTGGGAGGAATTGAATATCTCCGACACTGCCACTGCTCATCAACTGTCCTACCTTTTACTCTCCTGCCCAGTACACTAGGGCCAAATCTGTCCTCATTTCTATGTGATTACCTTTGCTTAATGTCAGAACACTAGCGTGGGATTCCAGTTTCTCATCTTCAAACTGAATTTGAAATTCTATCATGCTATGATCACTCTTGCCGAGAGGATCTTTAACTATGAGATAATTCATTAATCCTTCCTCATTACACAATACCCAATCCAGAATAGCCTGCTTCCTGGTTACAGAAGAAACCATTGCTCCAAGAAACAATCTTTAATACATTCAAAGAACTCTGCCTCGAGGCTGCCCTTGCCAATTTGACTAATCTAGTCTATATGCATATTATAATCACCCATGATTATTATCTTTCTTACAAGCTTCCAGTATTTACTGATTTATACTGTGGACCTATTGTTTGGGGACCTATAGATTATTCCCACCAGGGACTTCTTTCCTTTGCTATTTCTTATTTCTACCCAGACTGATTCCACGTATTTGATCTCCACTGACGATATCATTTCTCACTATATCACTGATCCCTTCTTTTACTAACAAAGCTATACTACCACCTTTTCCTCTCTGACTATCCTTCCAAAATACTGAGTACCCTTGATACTCCCAGACCTGGTCTCATAGAACATACATTGCAGAAGGAGGCCATTCGGCCCATCAGGTCTGCACAAACCCAATTAAGCCCTCATTTCCACCCTATCCCCCTAACCCAATAACCCCTCCTAATCATTTTGCACACTAAGGACAATTTAGCATGGCCAATCCACCTACACTCCACACCTTTGGACTGTGAGAGTGAACTGGAGCACCCGGAGGAAACCCACACACAAACGGGGAGAATGTGCAGACTCCGCACAGACAGTGACCCAGCAGGGAATCGAACCTGGGACCCTGGCGCTGTGAAGCCACAGTGCTAACCACTTTGCTACCGTGCTGCCCTCCTTGTAACCATGTCTCAGTAATCGCCACCAAATCATACCTGTATTTCTATTTGCGTTGTAACTCATTAACTTTGGTTCAAATGCTTTGTGCATTCAGACACAAAGCCTTTAAGCAGTCCTCCGGTAGGAAAGTGTGACCAAGACAGAGCTAACCAGGAGCTTGCAGTACACCCCTGAACCTCGCTCCATATTCAGTAAGTATTTTCTTTAAAACCGTCTTTTTAGATGTCAGCCTCCAAAACGTTTGACGGCTGGCTAGGCTGCTTGTAGATGTGGTTATTTGGAATGCAACCAGCAATGAGTTTTGGGAAAAGAACCTGTGAACAGTCATTAACAAAGGGCCTAACTCTTATTTCAGGCACAGACCCTGGATGCCTTTACTCCAGCCATTACCAAATCTAAGATACGCCACTTCACAGTCCATGCGAGCCAGTGAAAAGATCGTGATTGGAACTGGGCTCTGATCATGTTTATGGTGCAAGGTGCCATATTCCATCCAAGCCAAACACTGCATGCAGGTCCCACATTCATTTGCATGTAAGGCTCTCCAGACCCTAAACACTTACCAGCACCTTATCAAAAGTGTGAAAGGATTCAATGTTCTAATAACCCTTTATTCTTCTAGTTAATTATTAAGTTAAAATATTATATGTTTAACCTATTTGTCTTGATTTTCTACTGAGCAGGTATAATCTTTCACAGCCAAAACTTTTAATTTAAAAAAAAAAAAAACCTCCTAAATCAGCCAACGTCCCTTAATCTGCTCGGTGGAAAATCTCAAATTTTTAAAATCTCTAATTTTGAACTAGAATTGCTCATTCCTGCTGTATTCCAATGAAAGTTCGTCTTGCCCTTTTTATGCATGATACTGTCACCAAAATTATCAAGAAATTTCAATCTTATTTTATTAAACATGCGTATCATCCCAGTTCTCGACAGTAACCAGGGGACCACAGATTGATCTTCCTGCAGCTACAGGAGTTACATCCCATTCCTGGTTCTTTTTACTGGAGATTTAAAACAAGAAATCAGCAAATTGGTGGTGATTCTAGCTTGTATATTTGAATGTCATGCATCACTGGGCTGCTCCAGAGAATAGGTTTGTATGGCTATCTTCTCTGAAACCCAGTTTACAGTTAGTAATTTAGACTTGTCAAAATCAGTTTAAATCTACCAAGGGGGGCGGTGGGGAGAAAGAAGCCTCTTCTTTGGCCTTTCACATTACATAATCAACTTCTTATTTATTTCTCTACACATTAATGAAGCCTCATGCTAATGTACATAAGCATCCTTTTCAAGAAAGGGATCTATTGAAGCTAAGTCTTACCTGTTTGGTAGGGCAAGTTGTTTTATTTTTTTTGCTAGTTAAACTAACATCAGTGATGTGTTGGGTAGGCTGGGTCGATGTGGACTGCACTTGATGCAGTGTAGTGAGAGACAGACCTCTAACACTTGATAAGATGCAACACAATGATGTTGCGGTTTAGATCCTTGGGGTCGATGCAGATTCGGAGCTCCCCTGACTGCTTCTTGATGCAGACCATGGAGCTGGCCAGTCCGTGGGTTCTGTGACCTTTCAAATGATGCCCTGGTCTGGAGGTCCTGTAACTGCTGCTTGAGGCGGTCCTTGAGGGGTGCCGGCACCCGACGTGGTACGTGGATCACAGGGGTGGCGTTTATGCAGTGTATTGAGAGACAGACCTCCAACATTTGATAAGATGCAACACGATTTTATTTAACATCTAAACTATTATACATGTTCAAGTGTGGGTTGACACTATGCTGACTTGACTGGAGACCTGATACTAGCCTAACCAGACTTACTAGCTACCACATGGTGTTTGCACTGGCCAGCTCACGAACTCTGACTGTCTCAGAGGCTGGGTCTCGAGAGAACGGGAAAACTGGTGCCCTCTGGCTTTATAGTGGTCGTGTCCTGTCTGGTGATTGGCTGCTCGGTTCTGTGTGTTTACTGGTCATCCTGTGTGTCAATCATTGCCTGTCTGCACTCCATTATATACATAGATGTATATTCTGACAATCGGAATCTGTCGATATCCTGTTTTTAAAAAAATTTGAATTCTGCTCATATTACTTAATGTACATACAATAACATTGTTGGCATGTCGCGTAACTGAGCTCTTCTGTCTTGTTTCTTTTATAAAATTTCCTTTCTAAAAAAGATGACATGATTTTAAGGATAAAGGCAGGAGGTAATTTGTGTGACATAAGCTTTTACCCCAGTAGCTCCAGACGAGAAGTGGAGATTGAGGTTTTTAAAAAAAAATGTTTTTTATTGTTTTTGAATTTAGTATACTTATGTACATGACAAAATACAAATTTCTTTACCCGTCAGTCTGGCCTCAATAAAAGTCGAGATGGATTTGCAGGTACAGCATTAGTTATTTTATTTGGCTTGCAAGCCTGATTCATTTCACAGAGGTATAGGACACATCCAGTCTCCTACACCCCGGAAAGCGAATGAACAAAGAGACAAAGGGATTTCTGCAAATAAATTCAAATGGTATCAAGTTTCACATACATGATTCTCATAGGTCATCCTATACCCCTCCTGACCTGATTGGCTCACTTCTCATCCCTTCCTCTGGCCCCCTTATTACCCAGCATCCTTTTCTCCTCCTTTGGTGGACACACCTCCTCCTTGCTTTGCCATGCGGTCTGAAATCCTTTGTCTGTGAACTCACCAGAATGAGACTGGCCTATTTCTACATTACAGTAACTAATATCTCTAAAGTAACTATTTTATATCACATTCGTCATACACAGAATGAAATATAAAGAAACAAATTGGTGGGATATTGTACACTAGCTCACAAACAGCAACACTGTATAGTTAGCAATATTACGTTTAACAGACACCTCTTTGCGGGGTTGGGGTGGGGGGGGGGGGGGGGGGGGGAAACTGGGGAGGTATATATACATTTGGGTGCCGGAGAGACAATTACAGAAGTTATGTCCAATACAGAGCGGGCAATACGAGAATGGATCTGATGTTGGTGTTGTTTTCATAGATTATCATAGAATTTACAGTGCAGAAGGAGGCCATTCGGCCCATCGAGTCTGCACCAGCTCTTGGAAAGAGCACCCTACCCAAGGCCAACACCTCCACCCTATCCCCACAACCCAGTAACCCCACCCAACACTAAGGGCAATTTTGGACACTAAGAGCAATTTAGCATGGCCAATCCACCTCACCTGCACATCTTTGGACTGTGGAAGGAAACCGGAGCACCCGGAGGAAATCCACGCGCACACGGGGAGGATGTGCAGACTCCGCACAGACAGTGACCCAAGCGGTAATCGAACCTGGGACCCTGGAGCTGTGAAGCAATTGTGCTATCCACAATGGTACCGTGCTGCCCTTGTTACTTGCTTCTCACGGACGGTTTTCGCTGCCGTTGTTGTTGCGCATTCACCTCCGCTTCGGCCGTTTTGCCTGTATTTTCTTGCTCTCTGTTACTGTATTTGCAGAGTTTGTTCTCATTTCCCGTGCTCTCCTTCCGGCTTTCATTCCCCGCCTCTCCCCCCCCCCCCCCCCCCCCCCCACCCTCTCTGGTTCCCCTCTATTGTTCCCTGTCTCCTCCTACCCTCTTTCCCCCCTCCTCCTGTGGTTCACCTTTCTGTTCTCCTAGGTTTAGCTGTCCCCCCGGCGGGTCTTTCCCTCCATCTCACGCCTTGGCTACTTTCCCCTGATTCTTGACTACTTGGCTATTCTTCTGCTTGTTCGTTGGCCACAAACAGGTCCCGGAACAGTTTGGTGAATACCTCCCATGTTCTGTGGAAGCAGCTGTCTGACCCTCAGGTGGCGAATTTTATTTTCCCCATTTGGAGAGATTGAGATGTCGGACAGCCAGTCTGCAGCTTTGGGTGGTGCTGCTGACCGCCAGCCGAACAGGATTCTACGGCAGGCGATCAGGGAGGCAAAGGCAAGGGCGTCCGCCCTCCTCCCCATGAATAGATCCGGCTTGTCTGTTACCCCGAAGACCGCTACTTTCGGACATGGCTCCACACTCACCCCTGCCACTTTGGACATTGCCTCAAAGAAGGCTGTCCAGTACCCATCCAGACTGGCAGTCCAGGGCAAGACCAGAACATGTGGGTGTGGTTGGCCGGCCTTCTTGGCACCACTCACATCTGTCCTCCACCTCCGGGAAGAACCTACTCATTCGAGTTCATGTTAAGTGGGCTCTATGTACCACTTTTTGTTGCGTCAGGCTGAGCCTTTCGCACGTGGAGGTGGAGTTGACCCTATACAGTGGCGATTGAGTTTGAGTTTTTTGAACGACACGGAACTGGAGGGTTATGGGTTGAGGCATGCAGGAAAGAAATTGGAGTCGAGGTTATAATCAAATCAGCCATGATCTTATTGAATGATGGAGGCAGCTTGAGTGGCTGAATCGTCTATTCCTGCTCTATACATGTTCTTTCCTCTCAGTTACTGTATCGTTGCCAGATCAGATAGGAACTGAAATCTGTAGTCTTAACACTGTAGCAAGTTGATCAGAAAGTCAGCCAAATACTGCTCAACAATAATTTTAATCTTCCACCCTAAAAGTTGCAATGATAGGTAGACTATCATCTGTATGTAATAGGAGTCGTTCATCTTCCCTGTAAATTCTATGATCTGCATGTGCATTATAAGTTTTATGTTTTATTGTAGTTCGACTATCCAACCAGCAGGTGCGGCATGTACGGAGTTCCAGGACCGGGGACATACCATGTGCTGTGACAGAAGGTGTTTGTCAGGAGTTGTTGCCAGTTGCAGTTAGTAGTCGCTCTGTTGTATCTTAGTGTAAGTTAGTGATAGATGTTATTCCCAATTGTATTAATCTTACACATTTTAGTTATTCGTTAATGTAGTGTTAGTAATAGATAGCTTTGTTTTTGGATTGGATTGGATTTGTTTATTGTCACGTGTACCGAGGTACAGTGAAAAGTATTTTTCTGCGAGCAGCTCAACAGATCATTAAGTACATGAGAAGAAAAGGGAATAAAAGAAAATACAAAATAGGGCAACACAACATATACAATGTAACTACATAAGCATTGGCATCGGATGAAGCATACAGGGTGTAGTGTTAATGAAATCAGTCCATAAGAGGGTCGTTTAGGAGTCTGGTGACAGTGGGGAAGAAGCTGTTTTTGAGTCTGTTCGTGCGTGTTCTCAGACTTCTGTATCTCCTGCCCGATGGAAGAAGTTGGAAGAGTGGAAGAAGTTGGAAGAGTGAGTAAGCCGGGTGGGAGGGATCTTTGATTATACTGCCTGTTTTCCCCAGGCAGTGGGAGGTGTAGATGAAGTCAATGGATGGGAGGCAGGTTCGTGTGATGGACTGGGCAGTGTTCACGATTTTTGTTCATATCAGGCCAATCAAAGAACATTACATTGTACCTTTGGAGTGGCTGTCGAAAGTGAACAGTTATGGAAAGTTAGATAAGTTGACCAGCTACAAGAGAACAAACAGAGGCTCGAAACAAGAAAATCGGCTGTAAAACGAAATACGACCACGATCGTCGAAGCAAGATGGAAGCGTTGAAGACTTGCTGCCAACATCTCACAACTGGTAAAGTAGATGCGAACTGGCGTGCTTTCAAGCACCAGTTCCACTTTTTATGTGCAAGCTCTTGGTCTCCAAGAAGCTTCGGATGAGAGAAAAATAACACTCCTAATGGCAGTAGCCGGCCCCAAGCAATTGATCTGTATAATACTTTTCAGTTTGCTTTGGAGGACAATAAAGAGCTACTCCAAAGTAATCGAGTAATTCGACACCTACTGCCATCTGAAAAAAATGAAACCTTCGAGGGCTACGTGTTCAGGATGGGACTGCAAAAATCGGGCAAAACCTTTGACTGTTTTGTCACAGATCTACGTCTCGAAGCGCAATCTTGTAATTTTGCAGACCTCCATGATTCATTGATAAAAGACCAAATTGTATACAGTCTGTAATGTGCTAAATTATCTATGCGATTGCTGAGGGAAAATGATTTAAAACTAGCAGATGCCATAAAAACATGCAAGGCCAGTGAGATTGCACAAAAGCAAATCACTGAGATCCAGGCACATGAAAGTGGCGGGGGAAAAAAGAGAGCGCGACTAACAGCATATTTGCTGTGTCACAGTGGGATCAGAAACGTGGTCCGGGCAGTGGCCATTTTGAGAAATTTTCAGAGAATGCCATTTTTTTGCCGGAGGTGTGGCAGAATACACGGTCTGAGAAAATGCCCTGCATTCGGCAAAACCTATGCCAGAAAATATCATTTGCCCAGCAATGCCTGTCAATCTGATAACCGAGGCTAAAAGAATGAGTGATTCATCAACTATGCAAAGTGCAGCCCTGAACAGGCAAGCTGAGTTTAAGGATGCGCCAGATAGCCTGGAAAGTTCTTTTATCGCGGACATGATCAATGATGGCACTGAACAACAAAACACAGAAATAGAGGAAGAAATAGCAAACCAATTGGACGATTCCACTCATAATTAATCAAACCAGCACAAACATCAAACTGGACACAGGTGCCAGAGCAAATTTAATCAACAAAGTAAACCTGCAGAAAATGTGACTTCAACCATGAATAGAGGATAACAATTGCAATCTCACCGACTACCACGACGCACCAATTAAGATGTTGGGAACATGTAACCTCCAAGTCAAAGTGAATGCACAATTATTCAGTTAAATTTGCAATTGTGGAAGCAGACAATCACTGCTAGGCGTAGCAGCATGTGAGTCACTGCAGCTAGTACAGCGATTATGCGATACCGACACCGACTATATACCGATGGCGCACACGACTGCCATAGATGCAAAGTCAGTGCAGACTCCGGGGAAACAGTCCAAGACTCAGGCCACAACTCCGCACACAGCGCATCAAGAAAGTGGTTCTACTGAAAGGGGGGTGGACCTAGAATCATAGAATTTACGGTGCAGAAGGAGGCCATTCGGCACATCGAGTCTGCACCAACACTTGGAAAGAGCACCCCACTTAACCCCATGCCTCCACCCCCATCCCGATAACCCAGTAACCCCACCTAACCTTTTTGGACACTAAGGGCAATTTATCATGGCCAGTCCACCTAACGTGCACTTCTTTGGACTGGGAGGAAACCGGAGCACCCGGAGGAAACCCATGCAGACATGGGGTGGATGTTGTAGCACAATCAATCACTCACTCCGGCGGGTGCCAGGTCCCGCAGGGAGACCGTGTCCTGTCAGCCATCGGGGTACGCCACATAGGCGTATTGAGGGTTCGCGTGGAGGAGATGAACCATCTTGACCAACGGGTCCAATTTGTGCATCCGCACATGCTTTCGGAGCAGGATGGGTCCCGGGGCTGCCAGCCAGGTCGGAAGTGACGTTCCGGAGGAGGACTTCCTAGGGAAGACAAGGAGGCATTCGTGAGGTGTTTGATTCGTTGTTGTACACAGCAATGACCGGATGGAGTGGAGGGCGTCCGGGAGGACATCCTGTCAGCGGGAAACTGGGAGAATTCTGGACCGCAGGGCCAGTAGGACGGTCTTCCAAACCGTTCCGTTCTCCCTCTCTACCTGACCATTCCCACGGGGGTTGTAACTGGTCGTCCTGCTCGAGGCGATGCTCTTACTGAGCAGGAATTGATGCAGTTCGTCGCTCATGAAAGAGGACCCCTATCGCTATGTATGTAGGCGGGAAAACCGAACAGTGTAAAGATGGTGCCGAGGGCTCTAATGACCGTGGCCGCGGTCATGCCGGGACAGAGGATGGCGAATGGGAAACGGGAGTATTCGTCAATCACGTTCAGGAAGTACGTGTTGCGATCGGTGGAGGGGAGGGGGCCTTTGAAGTCCAGGCTGAGGCGCTCAAAAGGACGGGAAGCCTTTATCAGGTGCGCTTTATCTGGCCGGTATAAATGCGGCTTGCACTCTGCGCAGATCTGGCAGTTCCTGGTGGCTGTCCTGACCTCCTCGATGGAGCAGGGCAGGTTGCAGGTCTTTACAAAGTGATAGAACCGAGTGACCCCCGGGTGGCAGAGGTCTTCGTGGAGGGTTCGGAGACGGTCCACTTGTGCGTTGGTACACCTGCCGCAGGATAGGGCATCGGAAGGTTTGTTCAGGTTTCCGGGACGATACAAGATCTCATAGTTATAGGTGGAGAGTTCGATCCTCCACCGCAAGATCTTGTCGTTCTTGATGTTGCCCCACTGTGCATTATCGAACATGAAGGCAACCGACCGTTGGTCAGTGAGGAGAGTGAATCTCCTACCGGCCAGGTAATGCCTCCAATGCCGCACAGCTTCCACTATCGCCTGGGCCTCCTTTTCCACTGAGGAGTGGCGGATTTCTGAAGCATAGAAGGTGCGTGAAAAAAAGGCCACGGTTCTGCCCGCGTGGTTGAGGGTGGCCGTCAGAAGGGTCGCTCTCGACTTGGAAGGGGAGGGACTCGTTGATTGCGTGCATCGTGGCCTTTGCGATATCCGCTTTGATGGGGCTGAAGGCCTGGCGGGCCTCTGTCGACGGGGAAAATCGTGGACTGGATTAGCGGATGGGCCTTGTCCGTGTAGTTGGGGACCCACTGGGCGTAATAAGAGAAGAAGCCCTGGCAGCGTTTCAGGGCCTTGGAGCAGTGGGGGAGGGGGAACTCCATGACGGGGCGCATGCGTTCGGGGCCTATCACTCCATTTCGCACTACGTAGCCGAGGATGGCTAGACAGTCGGTGCTAAACATGCATTTTCCCTTGTTGTATGTGAGATTCAGGGCGTTTGCGGTCTGGAGGAATTTGCGGAGGTTGGCGTCGTGGTCCTGCTGGTCATGGCCGCAGACGGTGACGTTGTCGAGATACGGGAACGTGGCCCGCAAACTGTACCGATCAACCATTCGGTCCATCTCCCGTTGGAAGACCGAGACCCCGTTAGTGACGCCGAATGGAACCCTTAAAAAATAATAGAGCTGCCCATCTGCTTCGAAAGCAGTGTATTTTCGGTCGCTCGGGCGGATGGGGAATTGGTGGTAGGCGGACTTAAGGTCCACCGTGGAAAAGACCTTGTACTGTGCAATCCGATTGACCATGTCGGATATGCAGGGGAGAGGGTACGCATCCAGCTGCGTGTACCTGTTGATGGTTTGACTATAGTCTACGACCATCCTCTGCTTCTCCCCGGTCTTTACAACTACCACCTGGGTTCTCCAGGGACTATTGCTGGCCTGAATTATGCCTTCCCTCAGCAGCCGCTGGACTTCTGACCGGATAAAAGATCGGTCCTGGGCACTGTACCATCTGCTCCTAGTGACGACTGGTTTGCAATCCGGGGTGAGGTTCGCGAACAGGGAAGGCGGATCAACCTTGAGGGTCACGAGGCTGCAGATAGTGAGTGGGGGTATAGGGCCGCCGAATTTAAACGTTAAGCTCTGGAGATTACACTGAAAATCCAATCCCAGGAGTGTAGCAGCGCAGAGGTGGGGAAAGACGTAAAGCCGGTAGTTTCTGAACTCCCTCCCCTGCCCCGTGAGGTTCGCGATGCAGAACCCTTTTATCTCTACCGAATGGGACCACGCCGCGAGAAAATTTTTTTGATTACTCGGGTGGATTGGAAGGGAACAGCGTCTTACCGTATCAGGATGTATAAAACTCTCCGTGCTCCCAGAGTCGGTCAGGCAGGGCGTCTCGTAGCCGCTTACAAATATAGTTGTTGATGCTGTTTGGAGCGTTCGGGGCCGCGACTGGTCCAGGGTCACAGAAGCTAGTCGTAGTTGCTGCACGGGGCGTTTTCTTCAGGACCCGTGTGGCCGTCCATCTCAGGGTCCTTAGACGTCAGCCAAGATGGCGGCGTCCACGGGTTGCACACGGTCGGGGGTGGACAAGATGGCACCGTCCATGGATCCCACGTTGCCGGGAGAGCACAAAATGGCGGCGCCCATCCCTCCCGCATGAAGTCCGGGATCCAAGGTGGCGGCGCCCGTTGGCTGCACATGGATCGCTGGGGGGGGGTTGAGTTTGGGGTTCTCCCCCGGAGATCGCGGCTACCTCCCGGGCCTGGCACACAGCTACGAAATGCCCCTTTTTCCCGCACTCTTTGCAGAGGGCCGTGCAGCACATTCGGGAGTGTTTCCCCTGCCCACAAAAGTAGCAGCGGGCCTCCCCCCCCCCCCCCCCCCCCCCGGGGTGATCTGCCGCTCTGGCAGCGCAGGCCTGCCGGGGGGGGTTCGGTCGTGGCGGGGGTCCATGGCGCCCAAGGGGCTGCCGCGCGGTGGGGGGCGTAGGCGCGGGTGTTCTGTGACGCCACATCAAACGAGGCCGCGAGGGCCCATGCCTCTTTGAGGCCTAGTGTGTCTCTTTCCAGCAATCGCTGGCGAATTTGGGATGAAAGCATACCTGCCACGAACGCATCTCGGACCAGCAGCTCTGTGTGTTCATTAGCCGCAACCGATGGGCAGTTGCAGTTTCTCCCCAGTATCAACAGCGCATTGTAGAATTCGTCCAGCGATTCCCTAGGGATCTGCCATCTCGTCGCGAGCTGGTGGCGTGCGTCGACCTGATTGACGGGCCGAACGTAGATTCCTATCAGCATAGCGATCGCCGCCGGGAAATCTTCCGCATCCTCTATAAGCGTGTAGATGTCAGGGCTCACCCTGGCATGCAGGACCTGGATTTTCTGTTCTCCTGTAACTGTGCTGCTGGGGAACAAGTCTGCATAATAAATTGTAGCACAATCAATCACTCACGAGATGAGATGAGGAGTCGTCGAACGATGGCTTTATTACGCAAACTTGTTCCCCAGCAGCACAGTTACAGAATGTGGCTGCTGGGAGAACCCGGGCTCTTATACTCCGCTTTACTGGGTGGAGCCAGCAGGCGGCTGATCCAGTGTCTATCCACCTATAGCCTCTCAGCATACCAGGGTACCTTAATACCCCTAATACATACCACCACAGACGTGCAGACTCCACACAGACAGTGACCCAATCCAGAAATCGAATCTGTGACCCTGGAGCTGTGAAGCAACTGTGCTAACTTCTGTGCTACCATGCTGCCCACGGGTAGAAGATACGGGTGCACTCAAGAATATGAAACAATGCATAGATACCAAGTTGGAAGCCGATAGAAACAAAGTCTTCAAAGCGAAGGCAGAGGCCATTTCAGTGGGTGACTACGGGCGCTGGAGGCAAATGTCTCCTCGAAGAGCAACGCGGCGGTGATGTTGATGGCTGCTCGTCAAACATCGGATGGAAATGTCTAGCCAGAACACTTGAAAACAAGAACGAATGATTCGGCGAGTAGGACCAACAAGGGTTTGAAAGGCATGGAAAGAAATCAAATATGCCGAGAAGCACTGACCCTGAGCAACAAACAAGAAACAACTGGCACGATGTCGTATATGATGGCCTCGTGAAAGAAAATGATGAGCTTTTGAAATTGAAACAGCACCAGGCACTAAACATGAAGGAACAGAAGACACGAGCTGTGCTACGGGAGGAGAAGAGGGAACTAGAAATCCTGCAACTGGCCTCTCAACGAGCAGAAACAGATCATGGAGAAGAATTTGCAAATTATAAACCTGCTCAACACAAAAATGAACTTCCTTCAGCCAATTATTGAGTCTCTGGAGAGAGAGAAACCACATGACAGGGAATTGCTTTGCATTGGAGAACAAACTTATTCAGTCGAAAAAAGCATTTGAAGCAATAACGGAACTGCTGTGTTTAAACTGCAGAAGCTACACTCAAGATAGGTAAATTGCATCAGAAAATCAAGCAACTGAACATCCAGAAGGAAGAGCTAAATAGAGAGACAGGAGGTATAGAAATCTGCCTGCAAGAGAAAATGGCAGAGCTGCAAGTGGTGATGGATAATCTCAGGAATATTAAAGAACAGCAGCTCAGTGCAAAGAACAGCAGCTCAGTGCAAAGAACAGCAAACTCGAGCAACTACAAAAAAAGATGAAAGGGCAGTCTGACGATGAAGAGGTTAAAAAAAGAGCTGAGTATCCTGAAATTGATAGCATCAGAAGGGTCTGGATCACAGGACACATCCTAGTACTTCTGGAAAAAAAACGCTCATTGCAACCTAAAAATGCAACTCTGTGGATCGCCAAAAGTTACCTCAGTGATCCCATTCCAGCATTAGATCTCGGACAACAGCTCCAGCTCATAGTCCAGTGTATGCAAGATATAGAAACCGAGAATCAGAAACTGTGGGACTCACTTGAGTAATACAACAAGCAGTTTGCAGAAGTCAAGAATCAGGAAGCAACAATAAAAGCACTTAAAGAAACAATCAAATAAGTATGAGCAGACCTTGAGCAGCAAAGCAGAAAGCCTTGCTCTTGGGAAAGAGCAGACATTACGGAATGACTTCATGAAAAATGACGGGAAGTTGCAGAAGACTCAAACATTTTTGGCCTCCAGATTTGAGACTGATCACAAGGTCTTAGTATTACAAGCAGTCCTGGAATCAACTCAGACTGAGCCATGTGATTCAAAAGCAAAGTATGATGCAGAATCAACTGCCAAGTGGATTGTCATGGGAGTGTCCCTTTAAGAAAGGTTTTTGTCTTATCACATGGCTTCAGTTATGTCATTGTGTGGGTGGAGCTGGCCTGTGGTTCTGAGGTTTTTACTTTCGCTTTGAGTTTTGGACTGGTTTGAACTGCACAGGTTGAAAGAAGTGTCTCTCTATCTTCATTTTAAAAGCTGTTTCCAGACTGCTTGATAACTTAAAAGAGATAATTGCTTTCTGGAAGAATTCAAACCTGCTGTTTGGAAAAGTATCAATAACAGGTCTTACACCAGTAACAATGCCGTGTGCTGGGCCACACCTTTGAAAAGAGGTTTCTAGTTTTACTTGGATTTTGTTATTGAATTGGAACAGTTAAGGGGGAATTCATTAAGGGTAATACATAGATTACTGTAGCTGTGTGGGGTCTTTGTTTTTGTAGCTGATAAAAATTCTTACTGCGTGTGTTATACAAATGTTGACTAAAGTCGTAGAATAAAGCTTGTTTTTTTAAATTAAAAGCACCTAAGAAGTCTGTTGAATAACACCTGAGGCAGTCTCTTGAGCTCTTCCTAGTTAATTTCAACAAACACTTATAGGTCAGGTGAACTCCATGATATACTTTGGAGTTTTCTAAACCCTGGTCCACAACAAATTGGGGGCTCGTCCAGGATAAAAGTCTATCTTTCGTGATTGGGTTGAACTTAAAGACAGTGAGGGGTGAGCATATTTGCTTTTGCTTTTCAAGTGTTGTTTTCAAGTTTAAATAGGGAGTGTGTTGTGAACAATGGCTCTTTTAGAGGCTCAGAAGTTTTTGGGGGTGGAGAAGGTCACACGCAGTACCTTACAAACAGAGACTAAAGGAAGGCGTTTAGATTTGGAAAAACATTGCAGTTAACATTGATTGATTGATATTTATTGTCACGTACAAGTACAGTGAAAAGTATTTTTCTGCGGCCAAGGGAACGTACACTGTACATACATAGTACACAGAAGAATAATCGACAGAGTTCCAAATAGTGATTGGTCATAGTGTGGAACAAGGCCAAACAAGAGCAGCATAGGGCATCGTAAATAGTGTTCTTACAGGGAACAGATCAGTCCAAGGGAGAGTCGTTGAGGAGTCTAGTAACTGTGGGGAAGAGGCTGTTCCTATGTCTGGATGTGCGGGTCTTCAGACTTCTGTATCTTCTGCCTGATGGAAGGGTCTGGAAGAGGGCAAAGCCTGGGTGTGACGGGTCTCTGACAATGCTGTCTGCCTTTCTGAGGCAGTGGGAGGTGTATACAGAATTAATGGGAGGATGGCAGGCTTGTGTGATGCGTTGGGCTGAGTTCACCACTCTGTAGTTTCTTGCAATCTTGGACCGAGCAGTTGCCATACCAATCTGTAATGCAGCTGGATAGGATGCTCTCTATCGCACATCTGTAGAAGTTTGTGAGAGTTGATGCAGACCTGCTGAATTTCTTTAGCTTCCATAGGAAGTAGAGACGTTGTTGGGCTTTCTTGATACGGAAGCATGGGATTCAGGGTGATTTAGCAGTTTGGATCAGAAATTGGCTAGCTGGAAGAAGACAAAGGGTGGTGGTTGATGGGAAGTGTTCAGACTGGAGTCCAGTTACTAGTGGTGTACCACAAGGATCTGTTTTGGGGCCACTGCTGTTTGTCATTTTTATAAATGACCTCGAGGAGGGCGTAGAAGGATGGGTGAGTAAATTTGCAGATGACACTAAAGTTGGTGGAGTTGTGGACAGTGCGGAAGGATGTTTCAAGTTACAGAGGGACATAGATAAGCTGCAGCGCTGGGCTGAGAGGTGGCAAATGGAGTTTAATGCAGAAAAGTGTGAGGTGATTCATTTTGGAAGGAATAACAGGAAGACAGAGTACTGGGCTAATGGTAAGATTCTTGGCAGTGTGGATGAGCAGAGGGATCTCGGTGTCCATGTACATAGATCCCTGAAAGTTGCCACTCAGGTTGAGAGGGTTGTTAAGAAGGTGTACGGTGTGTTAACTTTTATTGGTAGAGGGATTGAGTTTTGGAGCCATGAGGTCATGTTGCAGCTGTACAAAACTCTGGTGCGGCCGCATTTAGAATATTGCATGCAATTCTGGTCACCGCATTATAGGAAGGATGTGGAAGCATTGGAAAGGGTGCAGAGGAGATTTACCAGAATGTTGCCTGGTATGGAGGGAAGATCTTATGAGGAAAGGCTGAGGGACTTGAGGCTGTTTTCGTTAGAGCAAAGAAGGTTAAGAGGTGACTTAATTGAGGCATACAAGATGATCAGAGGATTGGATAGCGTGGACGAGGGGACATAGCTTTAAATTGAGGGGAGATAGATATAAGACAGATGTCAGAGGTAGGTTCTTTACTCAGAGAGCCCTGCGACAGTACTGGACTCGCCAACACTAAGGGTATTCAAATGGTCATTGGATAGACATATGGACGATAAGGGAATAGTGTAGATAAGGGAATAGTGTAGATGGGCTTTAGAGTGGTTTCACAGGTTGGCGCAACATCGAGAGCTGAAGGACCTGTGCTGCGCTGTAATGTTCTATGTTCTATGAGTGGACCAGGACAGACTGTTGGTGATGATGACCCCCGGGAACTTCAAACTTTGGAGCCATTGATCGGGGGGGGGGGGGGGGCGGGGGGGGGGGGCATGCTATGGTTCCTGAAGTCGATGATCAGTTCCTTGGCCTTTCCAGCATTTAGAGAGAGGTTGTTTTCGGTACACCATGCAACCAAATGATCTATCGCCCTTCCGTAGTCTGATTCGTCATTGTTTGAGATACGACCCACTACAATCGTATCATCTGCAAACTTATAGATTGAATTGGAGTTGAATCTCGCCATACAGTCATGTGTGTACAGGCAGCACAGTAGAGGACTGAGCACACATCCTTGCGGGGCCCTGGTGTTGAGGACTATTGTGGAGGTGGTGTTGTTACCTAGCCTGACAGATTGCGGTCTGTTGGTGAGGAAGTCAAGGATCCAGCTGCACAGGGAGGGGTCCAGTCCAAAGTTGCAGAGTTTAGTTATTAGTCCCGTTGGGATAATGGTGTCCAAGGCGGTGCTGTAGTCTATGAACAGCCATCTGACGTAGGTGTCCTTGTTATCGAGATGTTCGTGAGTTGATTGTCGGGCCAGAGAAATAGCATCTGCTGTGGATCGGTTGCCACGGTAGGCGAACTGCAATGGATCGAAGGCCATCTGAGAGGCTGCCGTTAATCCGCCTCATGACTAGCCGCTCAAAGCATTTTATGGTAACAGACGTCAGGTCCAACGGTCGTTAGTTGTTGAGGCACGCTACCTTGTTCTTCTTTGATACTGGTATTATGGTGGTTTTCTTGAAGGAGGTGGGAACCTCGTGGCGGAGAAGTGAAGTGTTGAAGATATCTGTGATATCTGGTCAGTGTAGGCTCTGTGCTCGCCCAGGGACTCTGTCGGGGCCCGTCGCTTTCCGCGGGTTTACTTTCAAGAAGGCAGCTCTTGCCTCCCGAGGCTATAATAGTGGGTATCTCCAAGGCTGTTGTGGCAGATGGCACTGATGTATTGGCTGACTGAATAAAGCAGGCATAGAACTTGTTCAGTTCATCAGGGAGGGATCCTCCAGCCCCAGAGATTCCGCCTGGCCTTGCTTTGTAGCATGTGATCTCATGTAAGCCCTGCCATAGACATCTTGGGGTTGTGTCATTGGCCTGGGACTCTAGTTTGATCCAGTATTGTCTTTTGGCGTCCCTGATGGATTTCCGTACGTCGTACCTGGATTTCTTATACAGGTCAAGGTAGTCAGCCTTGAACGCCTCTGTCGGGAACTTTGGCAAGGAGTGGACCTTAAGATTGAGCCAGGGTTTCCGATTGAGGAACACCCGTATTGTCTTCTTTGGTATACAGTCCTCAACACACTTACTGATGAAGCCTGCATACTCGGAGCTACGAGGAGGCCGAGGCGGCAGGCCCAAGGCCAGGGTACTAGGTAGGGAGCCCCACCCTGTACGAGCTGGACTGAGCTCATCGGTCATTAAGGCCGAAGCCCAAAGTGAACGAGCCGCCAAGCGCAGTAATTATCTGCTTCCATAAGTTTTGCATGAAGGAGAAGGTATTAAGCTGGGCGAAGCAGGAGCGTGGGGTGCTGTGGGATGGTACTGCGGTTCGGATCTACCAGGACTTGACGGTGGAGTTGGCAAAAAGACGAGCGGTGTTTGGGCAAGTAAAGGCGGCTTTGTACAAGAAGGGGGTGCGATTTGGTGTGGTGTACCCGGCGAAGTTGAGAGTAACATATAACGCCAAAGACTTTTATTTTGAGACAGCAGAGGCGGCTGAGGCGTTCGTGAGGGCAGAAGGCTTGGGACAGACGTGAAGAGCGGAACTGGAAGAGAGACTGTGGACTGTGTTTGAGCGGCTGGAAAATGTACAAATGTTACAACTTTCTTTTTATTGATTTGTATTGAAATTTACTTCTCTTTGCATTGTTACAGAGTTCAAGTTAATGGCGTTCTGTGTTGCGACGGTTAAATGTTTTGTTAGTGAATTGTAGGGGTTGGATTGTTGGGTTTGTTTTGGTGTTTCTTTCTCTGGGACTGGGTGGAAGGGGGCTGAGAGGTCTTGGCGGGGGGAGCCACCCGCGCGAGCTAACTAATGTCAGTTAGTGAACGGGGGTGAAGTGAGAGGAGGGCTGCGGACGTTGGAGCCTGGATAGCAGGCTTCAATGGGCCTATGAGGCGAGCAAGAGGGGGGTGGAGGGATGGATGTTGGGGAATGTTTTTGGAGGGGGGTGGAAGGGGTTCGATGGTAACAATGGACGGGCGGGTCAGGCTTATGGGGCAGGGCCCGGTGGTATGATGATGGTGGATAAAAAAGGTGTTGGGGGGGGGGGGGTGGTGTGTGTGTGTGAGTGTGTGTGTGTGTGAGAGAGAGACCCCCCCCCAGTAAGGATAGTCACGTGAGCGGGCTAGGAGGTCCGGTCAAGGGTGCTTGCACATCTTAAAAGTTTGAAAGCCGATGTAGCAATGCTGCAGGAGACTCACTTGAGGGTGAAGGACCAGGTGAGACTTAAAAGGGGCTGGGTTAGCCAAGTGTTCCAAACTCTGCTAAACCTCATCAATACGAAGTCTTACAACACCAGGTTAAAGTCCAACAGGTTTGTTTCGATGTCACTAGCTTTCGGAGGTTTCACTAGGCATGAGTTTGAATCACAGGCATGTAAATTCAAACTATATACATATACATTGATTTCGAGGAAACTAGGTTTCACTACCATCGAAACCTCATCAAGTCAGGTCTCATAACTGGACCAGTGTACGCTCAAGAAAAATATAGATCAAGGTGCGTATAGATACCAAGCCTGTCTTGAGAGAGGAAACAGAAAGGAACAAAGGTTCTTCATGTTTCAGCAACAGATCTCTTAATAAGCAAAATGTTAATGATTCTGCAAAAATAGACCAAAGAAAACAAGTCAACCATATATTTCAAAACCACAAGCACAGGAAAAGACCACGTCAGGCAACAAAGGCGATTCAGCAGCAGCATCCTTCGAAAGCCTGATTGATTGAACTGATGAACAGTCACTTTTACATGACCAAAATCAATGTATATATATATAGTTTGAATTTACATGCCTGTGATTCAAAATAATTTTGACAGGAAGGATGTGATGATAGGTAGACTATCATCTGTATGTAATAGGAGTGGTTCATCATCCCTGTAAATGCTATGATCTGCATTATAAGTTCTACATTTTATTCTTGTAATTCTACCATCCTGCCAGCAGGTGGGACAGGTACAGAGTCCCAGGACCGGGGACATACCATGTGCTGTGGCAGAAGGTGTTTGTCAGGAGTTGTTAGCAGTCGCAGTTAGTACTAGCTCTGTTCTTTGTTCATATCAGCCCAATCAAAGAACTTACATAGGTGTCGTGGTCCATTATTAGGGGTGCAGAGAATTTTCTTTGTTCAACAGAAGATATTTTCCAGGATGTTATTTGTGATCCAGAACCTACATTTAAAAGGTGGATTTTTCCCAGAGTTCTTGAGCAAGCATGTTAAACGTTCATATATGAAAGTCTGATCAGAATTTCTATCCATTAATGTTTTGCATTGAGATAGGGTTTTTCTTTTCACAATGTGGTCATGACATCTAAAATGCTAGTCTATTTAATGAATTGCGACATGAAGTTTCCTGTTCTGCGGCAGTATTTTGGTCATCATGTGGGTTTTTCATAGGTTACCACTGTCTCAGCAGTAAGTGATGAATAGTATCAGGTGACCAGTGCCATTAAAAAAATAGAGTATTGTAAAAATTCTTATTTTCATCGCAAGGTGGAAGTATAACAGTGAAGTTCTTTTTATCAGATCATGGAGCACATGAAATGTGTAACAGTGCAGCAAACTACACCTACCCCATAATTGACCTTCACGATGGTATTAACTTTACCCCTCTTTACCCCCTCCCAAATATCTGCAGCGACAAACGTGATGTCAGGAAATAGCCTGAGTTTGAGCCAATGTCTTGGTCTTGAAGGGAGAGCAGAAAAATGTTTGTAAATATGTTTGTAAATAAAGTATTTACAGTGTAAACCAAAAGGGTTTTATTAATGTAAACTATGTACATCAAATAACAGGACTATTTACAAAGATAGGTCAGATACATTAATTTAGCAACCCGGGAAAAGAATACACACCTTGTTTAAAATTAAAGATAAGCAATTTTTTCCCTTAATTCATTCTATGCAACATTATCTGCATAAAGGGATCATGTTCAAGAGACTCGGAGGATTCAGTTAAGATGTGCTAAGGACGCTCGATTTGTGCAGATAACCATCAGCTAAACTGTCCTTATTGCTGAAAAAATCTGCAACCTGTTAGGTTGTAAAATTCCAGACATGGGCCTTTTGGAATACCCTGAATGCATCCTGTAAACTGCAGTTTGCAACTTCAACCCGCTGATGATCACGACTGTATGTAAGAGCATAACTATTGTATCCTGTTGAGCAATGACAAAAACAAGGCCATATCAAGTGCCTATCGTTGACACACTATATAACAAACCTACTGTTATTAGTTCATCAATACCCACTCAGTGGCTTCCACCTAAACCAAGGTCTACTTGTATTTGTTGGTGCAGAGATGTATATCTAGAAAGTATTGTGCCAAGCCAATTCGACTGAAAAAATATATGATCTTTTAAATGGTGCAACTGTAAAATCATACTCAATAGTATCATTACCATTGTCCCTAGTATTCCTTGGAAGACTAGTCAAAAATCTACTACAACAAAAACAAAATATTGGACAATCTCAGCAGGTCTGACAGCATCTGTGAAGAGAAAAGGGAGCTAATGTTTTGAGTCTGGATGACACTTTGGCAAAGCTGGGGCCAGCGATAGGTGGAGATTGATGAAGATGTTGAAGACGAGACAAAAGATGTAAATGGAGGGGATAAGAAGGGTGCTGATAGTGGCACAAAAAGAAATTATAATATGCGAATGGCAGAACAAAGATGAGCAAGTGGAGTAGGTAGAGGGGGAACAATGGTGAGGGGAAAACAGATCAATGGAAGAAAGGGAAAATTGGTAGAAATAAAAATGGGTTATTGATATGGGGATTGACATATTTGTTACTGATTATTGTTGGTGGGTGTAAATTTGGGCGAAAGTGCGAAAAAGGAGAATAAAGACATTTTTAAAAATAAAGAAATAAAAATGGGGAGAAGGTGGAGAGAGCTCAGTCTGAAGTTGTTGAACTCAGGGTAGCACAAGTGGATAGCATTGTGGCTTCACAGCGCCAGGGTCTGTGGGTCACTGTGCGGAGTCTGCACGTTCTCCCAGTGTCTGTGGGTTTCCTCCAGATGCTCCGGTTTCCTCCCACAGTACAAAGATTTGCAGGTTAGGTGGATTGGTCATGATAAATTGCCCTTAGTGTCCAAAATTGCCCTTAGTGTTGGGTGGGGTTTCTGGGTTATGGGGATAGGGTGGAGGTGTTGACCTTGGGTAGGGTGCTCTTTCCAAGAGCCAGTGCAGACTCGATGGGCCGAATGGCCTTCTTCTGCACTGTAAATTCTATGATCTATGAAGAGTATTAATGAATGAAAAATGTGAAATACTTGACTATTCCATCATTTAAATATATTTTAGCATAGAAACATAGGATGGTTACAGTACAGGAGGCCATTCAGCCCATCATGTCTGTTCTCACTTTTGAAAGGAATAATCATGTAGTTCCACTTCCCTGCCTTTTCCTGCAAAATTTGCCCTTTTCATATAATGATCCAATTCCTTTTTGGAAGCTTTAACTGACCCTGCCTCCACCACACGCTCAGGCAGTGCATTCCAGATCCTAACCAGGTGAGGAAAAACTTTTGTCACACATGTCCTTGTTGCTTCTTTTGCCAATTAACTTAAATCTGTGCCCTCTGGTTCTCGATGCTTCCAACAATGGGAACAGTTTTGCTCTATCTATTTCATCCGGACCCCTCATGATTTTGAATACCTCCCATCAAATCTCTCAACCTTTTCTTCTCCAATGGTTCATCTTCCCCATCTGGTTCACTAATATCCTTTCGGGAAGGAAATCTGCCAACATTACCTGGACTGGACTACAGGTGACTCCAGATCAACAGCAGTGTGGTTGACTCTTAAATGCCCTTTGAAATGGCTAAGCAGTTGAACGGCAATTCAGGTTGGGCAATAAATGCTGGCCCAGCCAGCGATGTCTACATCCCATGAATGAATTTAAGAACTCCCAGAGTCAACGCGTCCTCATCATGTGCCAGGCTCAGCCTGATAACAATTCAAGGTGGTTCACCGGGCACACATGACGATGGCCCAGATGAGTAGGTTTTTTGAGGTGGAGGACAGGTGTGTGATGTGTGCAGGAGGGTCCGCAAATCATGTCCACGTGTTTGGAGTGTTGGAAGGTCCAGGGGGCGAGAGAGGCTGATGTTTTGGCCTTTGCCTTCTTGGTAGCCTGGAGACGGATCGTATTAGTGTGGAGGGACTCGAAGCCCCTGAAATCAGGGGTATGGGTTAGCGACATGGCTGGGTTTCTCAGGCTTGAGAAAATTAAGTTAGCCCTGAGAAGATCAATGTTAGGGTTTGTTCGGAGGTGGCAGCCGTTTATCAAATTCTTCAGGGAAAACTAAACGGTTAGCAGGTTCAATTGGTGGTAGTGGGGTGGGGAGTGGGGTGGGGGTTAGGGAGCAAGGGAAGTTAGGTTATTTTTTTATTAGGCTTAGGCGGGAACAGTGAGAGATTGGGGGGTGTTAAGCACTGAATTATGTTTACATTTGTATTTGTATCTTTTGTGGTTATAAAACCATAAATGCCTTAATAAAATGTTTGTTATAAAAAAGAAAGAATTTAAAACTCTGTAACTGAACATCCTGATCCCTAGAATGATTCTTGGGATTGTATTCTAGTACCTCCACATCCTTCCTAAAGTGTGGTGCCCAGAATTGGACGCGGTACTCCAGTTGAGGCTGAACCAGTGGTTTATACGGGTTTAACATAACTAAAATGACTATTAGGAGATTGAAAATTATTTCACAAAGATTTTAATTTGGCATCTTGAAGGGCATAAACTGCTGGAGTCAATTTATTTCCCATATTCATTAATTCATAAAATTGAGAGAAGCTTTTTAGCAAAACTGACATCTGTAACATAAAATATACAACACATTGTAGTCCGATAAATTAGTTCTTTTCTCAAGTATGTTCTACTACTATGGAAGTGTCAAGCCTCTTGTAGCAGTAATGCAAACACATAAAGGAAAACCCAGTTCAGGGACATTCAAAAGCAAATGATCAGAAAAGGAAGGGATCAATGAATAAGTATGACTGCCTATTGCAAAATTCTAGAAAGATAACCAAAAACGAGAATCAACTTTATGGTATTGTTCTACATAATTATTAGCTCCAACACACAAATATGATTAAGCAATGCTGACAAAATTGATTTCGAATTTGTAGAAATTCAAAACGTGAGTTTTTGAAAATATTGAAAGAATACATTTCACTCAATAATAAAGTCCTCAAGCTATATGTGTGTGAATGATATTTCCATTGTACGGTCTAATCTAATCTCCTGGTAAATTGTCTATTGCCATGATTCGTATGAGAATTATCTGAATAACATCAGCTCCAAATATGAAATAATTACCGTGGAGGAATGTACCATCACTATCAACAGAATATCAATCAAAAATAATTCAACTTTTATAAAGGATATTTCATTTGGAGTAAAAATAGATTGACCCTGGATATATTTAAACCCATACATGTGTCCATCAAGACCCAGAAACTAGTTTGACAAGCAGCAGAAAATTTATTTTGCTCTGTTGGGCAAGTATTACAGAATACTCCTCACATTTTTAACCATTCTTTTCTGCTTTTCTCAAAAATGAAACTATAGAATCAAATCTTTTATCAAACATTTCCCCACTGAGCAACAGTCCGAGCAGTGTTAAGCAATCATCTTTGTTTAGACCCTATACGCACTAAAACAGCTGATTAGCCTCTGACGCAAGTCTTTAGTGCAACTACATGATCCAGATCCTTCCAGTTAAACCTGGAAGCTTTTGTACAGCATACAAACGGTTTACAAAAACACTTAACTAGAGTTAACAAAAAAAATAGCAAGAGATAATTTGATACATTAGGAATTCATCTAACAAATATCACATTTTATACAACTGATCTAGTGACAACCCACGTGAGGGGCCAGGGCAGATCATATTATACTTAAGTATCCTTACAACTCCAAATAACTAACAACAGCATGCTTTCATTTCACGTTATTGTGTTGTCTCAAATGTTTTGATTTTTAGAAAAACACCTAATCTTTGTCGGGGAAAAAAATATATGAACCAATAGATAACAAAGTTCCGACTCAGCATTCTATTTTGGGTTCATGTTAACACTGGCAACCAATCTGCTACCGCTTAAAAAGATTTGTTCCCAATGATACTGCATTCTTCAGGAGTTTGCTTTGGGTTCCCTTTCCTCGCGTGTTTGTATTTCTCTACATATGCTTTCACAAGATTGGCTACTTTTCCTGGGATGACTTCTCCACTCTTGCTATGGCAAACCTAAGGAACAAAACATACAAG
Source organism: Scyliorhinus torazame (assembly GCF_047496885.1). Classification (NCBI taxonomy): domain Eukaryota; kingdom Metazoa; phylum Chordata; class Chondrichthyes; order Carcharhiniformes; family Scyliorhinidae; genus Scyliorhinus; species Scyliorhinus torazame. Next base: position 113,981,542 of record NC_092725.1, on the reverse strand, counting down.
ATAAAATGAATCTATTCAATGAATTATTGTAAAATAATTACATTAGGGGGTGGGACTGCTGCCTCACGGCACTGAGGACCCGGATTCGATCCCTGCCCCGGATCATTGTGTGGAGTTTGCACATTGTCCCTATGTTTGCGTGGGTCTCACCCCCACAACCCAAAGATGTGCAGGCTAGGTGGATTGGTCACGTTAAAATTGCCCCTTAATTGGGAAAAGAAAAGAATTGGGTACTCTAATTTTTTTTATTTTTTTTAAACTGACGGAGAGAAAGAATGCTAACATAGGAAAATACTGACGGGTAGGTGGCTCAGCTACCACATAGACAGACAGCCATTGCGGAGGGAGGTAGAGATCAAGGATAATCCACCACCTACTGCTCAACTTGACAGGGGCAAGGGACTCTAAGGCAGCGACAAAAGCCTGAATATTGGAGGGGGATTTTTTTTTACGACCTGTGTTTTGATCAAATGCTGTGAATTCTAGCGCAACTTCAGAGTTTCAGCACCTGGCATAATCTTTGCCCACTATGACTGGTTGCACCATAGGAGTAGGCCCCAAAAGGCCAGCTCCCCATTCCATAAGACGATGGCTGGATTTTCACAACGCCACTTTGGTACCGTACCCCTCGATTTCCTTAGAACACAAAATTTGATCATCTCGGCCTTTTGTGTACACATCCACTGAGCACCCACGGTCCTCTCAGAACTTTTTGTTTCAATAAGATTGCTGTTGCCATTTTGATACCATTTCATTTTATGAAGGGGCTTGAAGAAAAATAAATCACTCCAATTTTCCAGGGCTTTCTTTCAGTTTTCTGCAACTAGCTCTACTCCTGTTTGGAGGCTGTATCTGTCACATTTTTTTGCTTTTATAGAGGTGTTCGTTCTTGTCACTTTTATTTACTTATTTGCAGATTAATTTAAAGAGACTTGTAAACTACATTATGTGGCACCTCATTAAGTTTGATACTCTGAGGCCAGGTTATAAATTGTTACGAGCTCCGTGGAGACCTTTAAAAATAAATTCAGACTTCCAGTTAATAGCTAAAAGGATAAGACAAGATTTCACTTTTAAGACTTTTACTCTAACAAAAGACTACCTGGTTTAACACAATGGGCTAAACAGCTGGCTTATAATGCAGAACAAGGCCAGCAGTGCGGGTTCCATTCCCGCACCGGCCTCCCCGAACAGGCGCCGGAATGTGGCGACTAGGGGCTTTTCACAGTAACTTCATTGAAGCCTACTTGTGGCAATAAGCAATTATTATTGTTATCTTTGTAGACAGCCACAAAACAGAAGTTTTCCCTTTTACTTTTAGCACTACTGAAATAAGCACACCACCAATATACTTTACACTGTTCTTTAAGTAGACAATTGATTCTCCAGGAACTAGTCCACGGTGATTCTTAGCTCTTAAGGGCTTTTTTCTGTTCTTTTCCTTTCTCAGCCTGGTAACCTGTAATGTCAGAACTGTCTTTCCCAGTGGGGTCTCTATTGGAAACAATTTTTCTAGCGCAAGTTAAGGCATCTTCCAGCCTTGTTTTAACTCCTCACAAATTTGGCCATTTCAATCCAAGCACAAGCTCTCGCCTGCATTCCTGCCCAGTGAATCACAATGTCTTGCCCACAAGTCCCAAAAGATGTGCTTGTTAGGTGAATTGGACATTCTGAATTCTCCCTCAGTGTACCCGAATAGGTACCGGAGTGTGGCGAATAGGGGATTTTCACAGTGACTTTATTGCAGTGTTAATGTAAGTCTACTTGTGACAACTATAAAGATTATTATTTAAGCTGGTATCCCACTGCCGGATCTAACCTCGTCAGAGAGTTCTCAGGGATCTCTTATAGTCTCTTTACCCTCTCAAAGCCCACCTCCATGGCAACGCTAATCACATGGGCCTTGAATCCAAGTAGAAGTGCTATGCTCGAGGCCCCAACTCTTGGGAGTAAGTGGACAGTTTAAAGCATGACTGTTTACAACCTGACATTCTCATCACTTTCCTGGGACTTGAGACTTGGTTTATCTACAGGCAGCTGCCATTGTCTCCAAGTGCGAATACCTTGCGCCTTCTTCCCAGGGAAACAATTTGGGGCCCCTATAATCTATTTAAACCACCGAGACTTGCTGTCAGGCAGACTGCCAGAACAGGTCACATGACCCCACCTTCATTTTACCTTAAAGGCACAATCCCAAAACAATTGTAGCAAAAATCAAATGGATGTGTAATTGAATCAAAGAAATGCAAGGACAAAAGGAGGCTAATTCATCCATTATGCCTGCTCCTCTGCAAACACAATCCTTTGGCTAGCTAGCTATCATATCCCTATTCCTGTTTTTTTCTTTACCGTCAAATATTTTTCCCCAAGTGTATAACTAACTTAAATAAAATGTACATGAAAGATGTTGGCAACCCAATCAACTTCAATTGTCACATGCAGTAATATGTTTCACATTTACATAAAATCATTGGTTCTAACCTCTTCTTGTGTGGCAATCATAGAATCCCTACAGTGCAGGAGGCCATTTGGCCCATCAAGATTGCACCGACCCTTCAAATGAGCAATCCCCCCCATGTCCAACCAACCATCCCTCCAACCCCATAATCTAACCTACATATCCCATGGCCAATCCACCTGCACTGTATATCTTTGGACCGTGGGAGGAAACCAGAGCACCCAGAGGAAACCCACACAGACACCGGGAGAACGGACAGTAACCCAAGGCCGGAATTGAACCCGAATCCCTGGCGCTGTGAGGCAGCAGTGTTAACCACCGTGCCATACTGTGCTTCTGGGAATGACCCTAAATTTATGCCCCTCGTCAATTCACCAACCAGTCAAAGCAAGCACGACTATTCAGTTACATCATCATAGAATCTACAGTGCAGAAGGAGGCCATTCGGCCCATCAAGTCTGCGCTGGCCCTTACAAAGAGCACCCTACTCAAGCCCACGTATCCACCCTATCCCTGCAACCCCCCACTTAACCTTTTTGGACACTAAGGGCAATTTAGCATGGCCAATGCACCTAACCCACACATCTTTGACCTGTGGGGGGAAACCGGAGCACCCGGAGGAAACCCACACAGACACGGGGAGACCGTGCAGACTCCGCAGACAGTGACCCAGCCGAGAATCGAACTTGGACCCTGGAGCAGTGAAGCAACTGTGCTAACCACTATGCTACCATGCTGCACATTCTTTTCACAATTTTGTAAAGCTCAGATGTTTTCTTAATCTTTACTACTCCAATGAATACATTCAGAAGCTTTACAATCTCTGGTCATTACAACACTCTTTCCTCCACTTTATCCTCAAATATATAAAACATTTCACTGACTCAGACGAGCCTCTGGCTTGTGACTCACCAAAATGGTGAAGGTTCATTGGGATGGTAAACGCATTGAGAGAATTTGCGGGGAGCACGGAGACACAAAGTCAAAGGCTTCGGAGAGAGCGCACAGATCTCCAATCATCTCATCTGCCCAACCCTCCATGTTACAGGGTCTGCAGATTGTGTGCATTAGACTGATCAGCTACTTCAGGGCCCATCAAACCAGAGTGGCAGCATGTAATCCTTGATGCCAAGGAATTGCCTATGATCATCCTATATTTTAAGTCAAGATAAAGCCAGATAACATTAACGGGATGTTTGAGGCAGGGCGGCACGGTATCAGTGGTTAGCATTGTTGCTTCACAGCGCCAGGGTCTGGGTTCAATTCCCGTTTGGGTCACTGTGCGGAGTCTGCACGTTTTCCCGGTGACTATGTGGGTTTCCACCCACAAGTCCCAAAAGATGTGCTTGTTAGGTGAATTGAACATTCTGAATTCTCCCTCAGTGTACCCGAACAGGCGCCGTAGTGTGGCGACTGGAGGATTTTTACAGTAACTTTATTGCAGTGTTAATGTAAACCTACTTGTGATACTAATAAAGATTATTATTATTTTATAAGAATCTATATAGGTCAGAGCCACCTAGGGAGGTGTTGGATATGGAGGAGTTTCTGGAGGGGTTGGAATGTCCAAGGTGGAAGGAGGAGGATTGGGAAGGGTTGGAGGTGCATTGTGGGTGGAGAAGGTGCAGACAGCTATTGGGTGAATGCAGAGTCGCTTCTGGAGACAATGATGCAAGTGTTCATTTCACTCTTACTAAAGAAGGTTAAGGACCCAGTAGTGTGTGGGTTGCATCGCCCAATTTCCATATTGAATGTGGATGCTAAGATCTTGGCCAAGGGTTTTTTGGCCCCCCCCCCCCCCCACCACGGCGGATGGATTTGTGGACCAGGAGTGGTCTAAAAAGAAAGGAGCAGTTGGAGCTGTACCTGCAGCACAGGAGATGACGGAGGGTCAGGGACCGGCCCTACCCTCTCAATGGTCGACAGAGCAGCTGGTGGGCTTCTTGAATGAGAGGTTCACCCAGCAGAGGAAGGAGAATCTGAGGGACCTGGCGAGGGTGGTGGATCCGATAAAGGCGGGGATCGACCGCCTGGAAAAGAGGCTGGAGGCCCAGAGTCAGGCAATGCAGAATGAGGAGGAGGCAGTGGGGGAGCACGAGGAGCAGCTTGCCTCGATGGTGGCCGGGTTGGGGCTGATGCGGGATAATCAGAGGCGGCTGCAGGAGAAGGCGGAGGGTCCCGGAGTCAGAATTTGAGGATCGTGGGGCTGCCGGAGGGCAGCGAGGGAACAGACGCTGGCTTGTATGTGGCTCGGATTTTCGAGAAGTTGCTGGGAGAAGGGGCTTTAACGACCCTTGGAAGTGGACCGGGCGTACAGGGCGCTGGTGAGCAAGCCGCAGGGAACGAGCTGCCGAGGGAGATGGTGTGCCTGCACCGGTTCCTGGATAAGGTCCGGATCCTGAGGTGGGTCAGGCAGACGAGGCAATGTACCTGGGAGGGCAGTGAGCTTTGTGTGTATTAGGACCTGGGTGCGAAGCTGGCCAAGGGGATAGCGGGGTTTTAATAAGATGAAGGCGGCCCTCTTCAAGAAGGTGGTGAAATTCGGTTTGCTGTACCCACCGCGTCTATGCGTGACCTACAAGGGGCGTGAGCTGTACTCTGGGATGCCGGAGGAAGCGATGGACTTTGTCAGGAACAATGGACTGGCAGGAGAAGGAGGACATTGATCTTTTGAGGAGATGCTCGCTTTCTGTGCCTTTGGGTTTGTTTTTCTATTCTTTAGGGGCCATTGCACAGTGTTTTGCCTTTGTGGGGGATGGTGGGTTGCTCTTTTCTGTGTGTTTGGGTTGGTGTTGTTTTGTTTGCACCGGGATAATGTTTGAGCAGGCGTGGGAGGGAGAAATCAGGGAATCAGCGGGGTTAGGATGTTAGGCGCCATGGGCAGGAGCTACCAGACTAGCTGGGCGAGCTGGGAAGTGAGCAGGTGGTTACTGTGTTGATGGGAGTTGGGTTGTTATCTTGTGGTGTGGGGGGAGGGGGGAAAGACTGCTGACAGGGGAGGTGTTTTTAAAATGTGGTATGGGGAGGGTCGATGACGGTGGGCATCCAAGGACAGGTCAAATGGGCCAGTCAAGTGGGCTCGTGTGTTCGTACATTTAAGGAGTTTAAAGGCAGACCTGGCTTTTTTGCAGGAAACACACCTGAAGATTGGGGATCAGACTAGGCTCAGGAAAGGGTGGGTAGGGCAGGTATTCCATTCAGGATTAAAAAGGAGGGGGTAGCAATACGGATTAATAAATGGCTGGTCTTTGAAGTGGGGTGGAGAGTGGTTGACTCTGGGGAGAGGTATGTTATGGTGAGTGGATAATTGGAAGGGATGCCGGTGCTGCTGGTGAAAATTTATGCTCCGAACTGGGGCAATGTGGAGTTTGTGAGGTGGGTGTTGAGGAAGATCCCTGATCTGGACACGCATCAGTTGATAATGGGGGGAGGGGGGGAATTTAATACATTTCTGGATCCCTGGTTGGATCGGTCGAGACCGAGATCAGGGACGGTGTCGGCGGTAGCAAAGGAGCTGAAGGGGTTTATGGAGCACGAGGGTGGGGAGCGAATCCGTGGAGGTTTGAGAGGCCGCGGGCGGGCGAAGGACTTTTTCTTTTTCGCCCATATAAGACCATAAGACATAGGAGCGGAAGTAAGGCCATTCGGCCCATCGAGTCCACTCCACCATTCAATCATGGCTGATTTCAACTCCATTTACCCACTCTCTCTCCATAGCCCTTAATTCCTCGAGAAATCAAGAATTTATCAACTTCTGTCTTACCAAGACACTCAACGTCCCGGCCTCCACCGCCCTCTGTGGCAATGAATTCCACAGACCCACCACTCTCTGGCTGAAGAAATTTCTCCTCATCTCTGTTCTAAAGTGACTCCCTTTTATTCTAAGGCTGTGCCCCCAGGTCCTAGTCTCCCTTGCTAATGGAAACAACTTCCCTACATCCACCCTATCTAAGCCATTCATTATCTTGTAAGTTTCTATTAGATCTCCCCATAACCTCCTAAACTCCAATGAATATAATCCCAGGATCCTCAGACGTTCATCGTATGTTAGGCCTACCATTCCTGGGATCATCCGTGTGAATCTCCGCTGGACCCGCTCCAGTGCCAGTATGTCCTTCCTGAGGTGTGGAGCCTAAAATTGCTCACAGTATTCTAAATGGGGCCTAACTAATGCTTTATAAAGCTTCAGAAGTATGTCCCTGCTTTTATATTCCAAGCCTCTTGAGATGAATGACAACATTGCATTTGCTTTCTTAATTACGGACTCAACCTGCAAGTTTACCTTTAGAGAATCCTGGACTAGGACTCCCAAGTCCCTTTGCACTTCAGCATTATGAATTTTGTCACCGTTTAGAAAATAGTCCATGCCTCTATTCTTTTTTCCAAAGTGCAAGACCTCGCACTTGCCCACGTTGAATTTCATCGGCCATTTCTTGGACCACTCTCCTAAACTGTCTAAATCTTTCTGCAGCCTCCCCATCTCCTCCATACTACCTGCCCCTCCACCTATCTTTGTATCATTGGCAAACTTAGCCAGAATGCCCCCAGTCCCGTCATCTAGATCGTTAATATATAAAGAGAACAGCTGTGGCCCCAACACTGAACCCTGCGGGACACCACTCGTCACCGGTTGCCATTCCGAAAAAGAATCTTTTATCCCAATTCTCTGCCTTCTGCCTGACAGCCAATCGTCAATCCATGTTAGTACCTTGCCTCGAATACCATGGGCCCTTATTTTACTCAGCAGTCTCTCGTGAGGCACCTCATCAAAGGCCTTTTGGAAGTCAAGATAGATAACATCCATTGGCTCTCCTTGGTCTAACATATGTACAGGATGTATGCCTGAATTGACTTTTCTGTGCTGGACAAGACACTGTTGGCGGGGTGGTCGACGTGGAGTATTCAGCAATTGCTGTGTCGGACCATGCACCGCACTGGGTGGACTTGCGGATACACAAGGGAGGGGGTCAGCGCCCACAGTGGAGACTGGATGTGGGGTTTTTTGTTGGACGAGGAAGTTTGTGAGTGGGTGAGGGCGGCCATTCGGGTATATGTGGAGCTATATGTGACGCTGAATGACACGGGGGAGGTTTCGGAGGCCACGTTGTGGGAGGCATTGAAGGCAGTAGTGAAGGGGGAGTTTATCTCGATATGGGCACACAGGGAGAAGGTGGAGCAGGTGGAGATGGAGAGGCTAGTGGAGAAGATCTTGCAGGATGACAGGATTAATTTGGAGGCCCCAGAGGCAGAGCTGTTCAGAGCGGTAGAAACTGCAGATGGAGTTTGGGCTTTTATCCACGGGGAAAGCGGTAGGGTAGTTGAGGAGGGCGAAGGGGGCGGTCTACGAATATGGGGAGAAGGCGAGCAGAATGTTGGCGCATCAATTGAGGAAACAGGAGGCAGCGCGGGAGATCGAGAAAGTGAAGGACGGGGGGTGGGGTTTAAGGGATTTTTAAAGTAGGCTGCACGAATTGGAATCCCCAGCTGGGCTGGAAGGGATGAGGCGGTTTTTGGAGGGGTTGGAGTTCCCGAGGGTGGAGGAGGACCTGGTGGAGATAGACCCCCATTGGGCTGGTAGGTAGAGGTGGTGGAGGAGCTGGAGGCGATGCAGTTGGGCAATGCCCAGGCCCGGATGGATACCCAGTGTAGTTGTATAGAAAGTTGTGTGGGTCCGGGGGCCTTTGCTGGTGAGGGCGTTTAACGATGCGAGGGAGCGGGGGGTGCACCCACGACATTATCGTAGGCCTCGATCACCTTGATTCTAAAATGCGACAAAGATCCGGAGCAGTGTGGGTCTGAGAGGCCGATCTCGTTGTTGGACACCAAGTTATTGGCCAAGGTCTTGGCCTCGAGAATTGAGGATCGTGGGCCAAGGGTGATAGGGGAGCACCGAATGGGGTTCGTGAAGGGGAGGCATCTGTTGGCCAACATCAGATTATTAAATCTGATATTGATGCCCCCCCGAGGATCGAGACGTAAAAGTGGTGGTCGCCATGGACAAGGAGAAGGCCTTAGATCGGGTAGAACGGGGATATTTATGGGAGATGCTGCGGCGGTTTGGGCAGGGATTTGTGGGCCCGACTGCTGTATCGAGCTCCGGTGGCCAGTGTGCAGACAAACTGGGTGAGGTCGGATTATTTCAGACTGCATGGGGGGTCGAGGCAGGGATGTCCACTCTCTCCATTGCTCTTTGCCTTGGCTATAGAGCCGCTGGGAGCGTTGAGGGACTGGCAGGGGATAGTATGGGGGGGTGGGGGGAATGGAGCATAGGGTCTCGCTTTATGCGGACGATTTGTTGCTGTACATTTCCGACCCTCTGGGAGGTATTGGGGGAGATTATGAGGATCTTAGAGGAATTTGGCCGGTTTTTGAGGTATAAATTGAACATGGGCAAGGGTGAGGTCTTTCCAATCCAACGAGGGGGCAGGAGAAGAGATTGGGCGAGATGCTGTTCTAGGTTGGGGGGGGGGGGGGGAGAGAAGAGAGCTTTTGGTACTTGGGCATTAAGGTGGCGCGTGAGTGGGAGCAGCTTCACAAGTTCAATTTGGCTCGGTTGGTAGAGCAGATGAGGGGGGACTTTAGGAGGTGGGATGCGCTCCCATTGTCATTGGCGGGGAGGGTTCAAACGGTAAAGATGACGGTCCTCCCGAGGTTCTTGTTCGTGTTTCAGAGCCTCCCGATTTTTAGTGGGGGAAGGTCGGCATGGCAGCGGATGGAGGCAGCCTCATGTAAGGACACGGGTTTGGCGGCACGGTTAACTCTGCCATTCTCACAGGCCAGGTACTCCACAAACCTGGTAGTGGTGGCAGCCCTGATGGTCTGGGGACAGTGGCGGCAGCACATGGGGTTGGAGGGGGCTTTGGTTTGGGCACCAATATGTGGCAATCGCCGGTTTGTTCCGGGGGGATTCAGAGGGTGGCAGTGGGCGGGGATCGGGTGGTTTGGGGATTTGTTTATCGACAGCGGCTTTCCGTGCTTGGAAGGAGAGTTGGAGGAGGAATTTAAGTTGCCCGGTGGAAATAGGTTCCGTTATTTGCAGCTGAGGTACTTTGTGCGGATGCAGGTATCGACCTTTTCGCTTCTGCTGCCCCAGGGGCTACAGGATAAGGTGGTGTCGAAAACGGGAATAGGGGAGGAGACGGTATCGTAAATTTATAAGGACCCGGTGGACTGGGAGGGAGCCCGAATAGGGGAGGTGAAGCAGAAGTGGGAGGAAGAGTTGGGTAGGGAGCTGGAGGCTGGGTTGTGGGAGGAGAGTTAATGCATCCTCGTCGTGCACCAGGCCTTAGCCTTATACAATTTAAGGTGGTCCACAGGGCACATATGACTGTGGCTCGGATGAGCAGGTTTTTTGAAGGGGTGGGGGATAAGTGTGGGCATTGTGCAGGGGGGGGCCCGCGAATCATGTCCATATGGTCTGGGCTTGTCTGAAACCTGGGAGATTCTGGCAGGCCGGTATTATGTCGGAGGTTCTGAAAGTAAGGGTGGTCCCGAGTCCAGAGTTTTGGTGTGTCAGAAGACCAGTGAGTCCAGGGGGCGAGAGAGGCCGATGTCTTGGCCTTTGCCTCCCTGGTAGCCCGGAGACAGATCTTGCTAGAATGGAGGGACTCGGACCCCCTGGCCAGGGTGTGGGTGAGTGACCTGGCAGGGTTTAATTAAGTTCGACCTGAGGGGCTCGGTGGAAGGGTTTGCCCGGAGGTGGCAGCCGTTTATCAACTTCTTTGGGAAAAATTAAGCTGTCAGCAGGGGTGGGGAGTTAAAAAAGGGAAGGCAGGGAGAGTCGGACTAGGTGGAGGTGGGTTAGTGGGGAATTTTTGTTGGGATGTTAGTTATCTAAAGCCATTTTGGCTGGTTTGGGGGGGGGGGGGGGGGGGGTTGTTCATTGTGTTAAAATTTATAATATAAATGCCTCAATCAAATCGTTTTTAAAAAATAGAGTAGAATGGGGTAATTTGTTTGCGGTACTGGAACGGTTTGGGATAGGGTCTACATTTGTGTTGTGGGTTCGGTTGTTATATAATGCGTCCGTACAAATAATGTGAATTCAGGATACTTTCAGCTGCATAGGGGAACGAAGCAGAGATGACCTATGTCCCCCATCTTGTGGGTGTCCTTGTACGCTGATGATCTCTTGTGCAGGCCGCATCAGGTCCCCACAATGGGAGACATCATGGTTTTTCTGACGTTTTATGGGGAGTTTTCAGGGTATAAATAGAACTGGGTGAAAAGTGTGTTTTCCAGTCACTCCACTGGGAGGAGAATGAATTTGGGGGGTGGGGTTACTATTCCATTTAATGGGTTCTCATTATAAGTACTTGGGTGTGCAGGTAGCTCAGGATTGGGCCCTGCTCCATAAGTTGAATTTTATGAGCTTGATGAGTAGGGACAAGGCCGATTTACAGAGGTGGGTATAGTCTCCCTCTGTAAGGACAATCAGTGAAGGTGAATACTTTACATGTTTTTTATTTCTGTTCCAGTGTTTGCCGGTTTTTCTGCCACAATCCTTTTTTGGGAGAGTGGAGAGATTGAATTTGTCCTTTATTTGGCAGGGTAAAGCGGCTAGCATTCAGAGGATGGTCCTTCACGTGGAGTGGCAGTCAGCAGGCTTGGCACTGCCGAACTTGATACATTATTACAGGGCAGCGAATGCGGAGAAGGTACTGGGGATAGAGTCGGGGTCATGTAGGGGGTCGAGATTAAGGGCGCTAGTGACTTAATCTGCGCTACCATTTTCTCTGGGAAATTATTTAGCGAGCCCAGTGGTGGTCTCTCCACTGAACATATGGAGACAATTTCGGCAGCACTTCCAAGTTGGGGATGGTCTCGAAGCTGGCACCAACTTGTGCGAACAGCAGATGCCATGTTTAGGGGATGGGAAGAGAAGGGGATGAGGGATTTGTTTCTGGAGGTGCGATTTGCGAGCCTGGAGGAGCTGTCGGAAATATTTGGGCTGTCGCAGGGAGATATATTCAGGTATCTACAGGTTCTCAATTTCGCGAAAAAGATCTTTCCGGTATTCCCTGTGGTGTTGCCTTCCTCGTTGTTGGAGAGGGTTCTGTCTCTGGCAGGGATGGAGATGGGGAGTGCTTCGGGATTTATGGTAGGATTATGGCAGAGGACGCAGTGCTTGTGGAGGGGGTTAAGGCCAAGTGTGAGGAGGAGTTGGGGTTGGAATTGGTGGATTGGGTGTGGTGCGAGGCCCTGCAAAGGGTGAATGCAAAGACTTGATGTGTGAGATGAGGGCTGATACAGTTGAAGGTAGTACATAGGTTGCACTTGACTAGGCTGAGCAGGTTGTTTGTGGAAGTAGAGGATGAGTGTTGTGGGAGGGTCCCTGCGAATCATGTGCACATGTTCTGGTCGAGCCCTAAGCGCGCTGGGTTCTGGGTCTGCTTATTTAATACATCGGCGATTCTGCAAATTGAACTGAAGCCCTGTCCCTTAGGAGCCATTTTTGGGGTGTTGGACCTGCCAGAGCTGCAGATGGGCTGGGATGGTTGTCCTGACATTCGCCTCGCTGATTTTTTGAAGTGGGCGCTGATGGGGTGAAGGTCACCTTCTCCATCCAGTGCCTCAGTGTGGCTGGGGGATCTTATGGAGTTTTTATATCTCGAGAAAGTTAAGTACACCACGAGGGGCCCAATTGATGGATTCTACTGGAGATGGCAGCCGTTCATTCTGTATATTGAAGAGCTGGTCACTGTTAGTTCTTAGAGGGGGGGGGGGGGGGGGTTCAGGGTGGTTTGTTATTGTTTTGCTGTTCTGTATAAAATTGGAAAAAGCTGAATAAAAATACTTTAAATAAAAACGGCTCAACAAATAACCAACTAATCAAGTGTGTAAATCCAAGGCACATAGTCCTGTGTGGTGAAGTTACCGTAATTCCCTCTCACAAAAAAATATATTTTCTTTCAATCATATTCTTCACCAGCATCAAGAATCTTGTGTAAAATTACAATCCATTTACCTTATCCACTGCCTTGCGGACAATTTCTTTATATTCATCCTTGGTAATGTCCTTCTTTTGGTAATAAGGCTTGATGGCTAGTTTCACTTCTTCCACAGCCCTTTCTTGAATAGTACATTTCTATACATTGGACAAGAAAAGTAGTTCACTTGGATGTTCCACGTTGAATATAAACCTCAGCAAGTATGGAACAGAAGGTTCAAGCTTCAGTCATATTTGGGCGGCAGGGTAGCACAGTGGTTAGCACTGTTGCTTCACAGCACCAGGGACCCGGGTTCGATTCCCGTCTTGGGTCACTGTCTGTGCAGAGTCTGCACGTTCCTGCCATGTCTGCGTGGGTTTCTTCCGGGTGGTCCAGTTTCCCCCCACAGTCCAAAGATGCGCGGGTTAGGTGGATTGGTCACGCTAAATTGCCCTGAAGTGTCCAAACTTTAGGTGGGGTTGCTGGGTTATAGGGATATAGTGGAGGTGTGGGCTTAGATAGGGTGCTCTTTCAGGGGCTGATGTAGACCCGATGGGCCGAATGGCTTTCTTCTGCACTGTAAATTCTATGAGCTATGAACCATCACCAACAGATGGCAGCAGTGGCCAAGGAACAATGATACTGAAATACAAACCAGGTGTATAATTTATAATTCACAGGCTCATAATCTTTAAGAAGATTACAAGCTAAGATGTTCACATGCAAAAATATATAGGTGGAAACAAATCCTAATCATTGGAAAAATAGGCATGCATCACACAAAACTGAAAAATAAAATTAATATCAGTTTCTAGATTCCTGGTATGTTCATATTATACAAAAACAATCACATTCAATCAACAATGTAGCGATAACTCTCCGATATGGGAACCTAATTCATTGGAAAATAAAGCAACCAAAGATACTGCTGGACTTGCCTTGTCCTTTTTGGGTTTTTCTGTTTCAAATTCGTCCTTCAAGCTCTCTCTTTCTCTTTCTAGTGTAGGTTTTGAATTTGAAAGAGCTGCAAAGACCTGTTGCACAGACTGAAAGGTTGAAGAGGAAATGTCTATAGAAAGTGGAACTTGCAATGTCTTGCCTGACACTCCAGTTGGAATGGGGATAGAGGCAGTACTGCTCTGCAAATCCACCTCGGGAACACTACATGGAGGAGGGATAATCTAAAAAGGAAGTGAAGAAAAAAAATCAAGTTCTTTGTAGTTAGCCATAGAAGCAGCAAAAAGAAAATTCACAAATACAAAAACACAATATTTAAACATCAATTTTATGATGTGCCAACAGGACTGGGAAAATCCAATGAGTGGCTTTCATTCCAACATTTTTGGGCTATTGTGCACAAACTCAGATCCTCATGTGCAACAGTGTACCAAAGAAACAGTCAGGTTGGTGCAGTGGTTAGCACAGCTGTCTCACGGCACCGAGGACCCGGGTTCGATCCTGGCCCCGAGTCACTGGCCATGTGGAGTTTGCACATTCTCCCCGTGTCTGCATGGGTCTCGCCCATACAACCCAAAGATGTGCAGTGTCGGTGGATTGGCCATGCTAAATTGCCCCTTAATTGGGAAAAGAAAAGAATTGGGTACTTTAAATTTAAAAAAAAAACAGGTCACATGCAGACAGAACTTAGTAGGTAGCCACCTTCCTAGGTCGTCATCTGATGTGATAATGCAATCAAGTATTGGGCATCATATTACATATTACGGAACATAGAAATCCTCACAGACCTTTCAGGAAGGCAGCAGGCTAACCCCATTATTTAAAAAAACATATTTACCCAATCTGAATTTACATAAAGACGGTAATCTGCTTATTTCTCATTTATCCATCCAAATATCCAGGACATGGACTCGTACAAATCCTGGATTCAACCTTTCACAACAAAATTGCAGGCTGTGACTGTGCCTTTAGAACCTATTAGCGCAATTAAATTGATTCAAAGTAAAATGTATCGTCACATGAAATTCAGCAACGGACGACAGTGAACATTGCTGGTGGGTGAACATGTCTTCTCAAAAATTATCAAACGAAGATTCAATGGGTTTTATGGTGAGCTATACGCCAAACCCCAGAAGGAACAACACAAGATGTAAAATTGTGTGACAACCAGGAAATCTGTAATGCTGAAAAAAAAACATGCTATCAAAGCTTTTCATTTTGCGCTCATCAGGATAATTCACAAGAAATTACCAACTGAGGGATCAACAATTTATATTATCTGAGTGGAGTTTACGGATTGGCTTGCAAGTGGATTCTGATTGGTAGAGGCATTGTCATGGAGACTGCAGCATGGAGCAGTTAACTACCCAGCTTTGTTCTTTTTAGATTATCCCTCCTCCTAGATGGCATAAGCAGACCTTCTTATAAATGTAATGCAAATCAAATACAAATATGTGCAACTATTCATTTATTAGAAACCCCCCAAGAATATCAAGATCAAATGCCCCAAGACCAAAACCACTTGAGCTGAAGTAGTTTTGCCATGTTACTTCCAATCTACAAACATAACTGTTTGTTATGTTACTATTTGAGCAATATGTAACTGGGCTGGTTTACCACAGGGCTAAAGAGCTGGCTTTTAAAGCAGACCAAGGCAGGCCAGCAGCACGGTTCAATTCCCGTACCAGCCTCCCCGAACAGACGCCGGAATGTGGCGACTAGGGGCTTGTCACAGTAACTTCATTTGAAGCCTACTTGTGACAATAAACGATTTTCATTTCATTAACTTTTTTTAAAAATCTCAGATTATGGGTGATGCTTTTATCGCCCATTGCCCACATTAATTGCTCATTGCAAGTTGCTCAAAGGCAGGGGTGGCTTAGGTCATTTTATATTACATTAATCACAAAAGCATCAACAACAAAGTACAAACTAGAGTTCTCCATGAGCTGGAGACAAATTCCCTCACATCATAGAATTTACAGTGCAGAAAGAGGCCATTCAGCCCATTGAATCTGCACCGGCCCTTGGAAACAGCATCCCTCTTAAGCCCACACCTCCACCGTATCCCCGATACCCCCACCTAACCGATTTGGACACTAAGGGCAATTTAGCATGGCTAATGCACCTAACCTGCACATCTTTAGACTGTGGGAGTAAACCGGAGCACCCGGAGGAAACCCACGCAGACATGGGGAGAACGTGCGGACTCAGCACAGCCAGTGACCCAAGCCGGAATCAAACCTGGGTCCTGGAGTTGTGAAGCAACAGTGCTAACCTCTGTGGTAGGGGTAAGTTTTCACAACAATTTAGAAGATGTATGGTACATGCTATAATTATTTGATTTATAGAATTAAATTTTATAAATTCATATGGTAGGTCTTAATCTATGAACTCTGGGTTACTAGTAAAGCAACACAATCATTTCACTACTGTGTGGTGCGTGCAAGCGCTAAATTAATCTTCACTTTAAAAAAAAATGATTTCATGGGATGAGCGTGTCGCTGGCAAAGCCAGAATTTGTTGCCTGTACCCAATTGCTCTACTTGTACCTTCTTGCACTGCTGCAGTCCAAGTGGTGCAGGCAGACCCACAGTGCATTTCAGAAAGGAGTTCCAGGATTTTGACCTAATGACAGTGAAGGAATAGTAACATAATTCCAATTCAAGATGGTGAGTGGCTTTGAGGGGAGCTTGCAGGTGGTAGTGTTCCCATGTGTCCACCTCTAGGTTTGAGGTGCCCAAGGTTTAGACGGTGCTGTTGAAGGAGGCGTATATGCATCTTACATTGGTCCACACTGCAGACACTGCGTGTTGGTGGTGGAGGGAGTGAATGCTTAAGATGGTGGATAGGGTGCCAACCCAGTAGGCTGCTTTTTCCTGGATGGGGTCAAGCTTCTTGAATGTTGTTCAAGTTGCACTCATTCAGGCATATGAGTATTCCTTCATATTCCTGACTTGTGCCCTGTGGAAGATGGACAGACTTTGGGGAGTAAGGAGGTGGATTACACACCTCAGATTTTTCAATCTCTTAACTGCTCTGTAGCCACAGTGTTTATATGGCCAGCACAGTTCAGTTTCTGATCAATGGAAACCTCCATGATGTGGTTGCCAATGCAATCCAACAAATTGCTTTGGCCAGATCTCATTATATTTTAAACAGTTAGAATGTGAATAGCATACATGATGTTGGAACAAAAACAGTATGTTAATAATGAACTTTAAAGAGCTTATATTAGACTAAAATGTACCAATGCTTTTCAAAGGATTAGAAGTCTGGATTAAGTGTACATAGGTGAAGTATATCCTCAAAAAGGTGTTTCTTAATCTGGAAGCATTTTTAACTTTCAATATATTAACTAATAAAAGAATCACAGAGAAAAATACTGTAATCATGCAAATGCAGCTAGCATTTAACTGAGTTACAAGCTTTCCAACTGACTGGAAAAGCAAACCTGGATAGTCCCTGTAAACATTAACAGAACACTTCCTCCAGCTCTCATTTGAACACAGTAAAACAGCATTTGTATCTGTCTGCAGAACTTACCTGAGGTTGTGCCATGTCATGCTGCTGAATTGCATAGTTCACTGATTGGGCTGGTGGAGGCGGAGGTGGTGGGGGAGGTGGGCTGTTAGGCAGGTTTCCAGCCATAGTTGGTTGCACTGCAGGAATTCCTGCATGCACATTCAGTGGAGGAGGAGGGTGGATGTATGGATTATGGAAATGCATTAAAGGGGGTGGTTGGTGGACGTTTATTGGATAGGGAAAGACGTTCATTGGTTGGGGTGGTGCATTCATTGGCTGTGGTAAAACAGGTGGATGCATCATATTAACTGGTTGCTGAGAACCATTCATTTGCTGATTTGCTTGGTCGCCGAAGGCTGGCACCCCATGTGATGAATCTGCCAAAAGAAAAGACAACCATTAATGGAGAGGTATTGAGGGCGTCTCGGGTCATTCTTCAGGTCTGTGACAATTCATTCAAAAATCTCTGTGAACTTTTGCCATTAACTTTTTTTTTTTAAAACTTCACCCAAGCACTTTGTTTGGATACACATTTGATATTACCTTATTAAATTAACCAGCAGGGCAAGAAGACGAAGGAAGGAGGAGGAGGCCGTCGCAGCACAGCGACCAGTTCACTTTGATGGGGGACGAGCTGCGGAGGGTGGTGGAGGTCAACAGAGGACTCCGAGCAAAGCTCGAGGACTTGGAGAACCGCTCGAGGCGGCACAATCTGAGAATTGTGGGCTTGCCCGAAGGGACAGCGGGTCCAAGGCCAACAGAGTACTTTGCTAAGAAGTCGGCGGAGCTGATGGGGGAGGGTGAGAACCCCTCCCGGTACGAACTGGACCGAGCTCATCGGTCATTAAGGCCGAAGCCCAAGGTAAATGAGCCGCCAAGAGCAGTAATTATCTGCTTCCATAAGTACTGCATGAAGGAGAAGATGCTAAGCTGGGTGAAGCAGAAGCGCAAGGTGCAGTGGGATGGTGCTGGAGTTCGGATCTACCAGCACCTGACGGTGGAGTTGGCAAAAAGGCGAGCGGCGTTCGGGCGAGTGAAGGTGGCACTGTACAAAAAGTGGGTGCGGTTTGGTATGGTATACCCGACGAAGCTGAGGGTGATGTATGATGCCAAAGACTTTTATTTTGAGACAGCGGAGGCGGCTGAGGCGTTCGTGAGGGCAGAAGGCTTGGGACAGACGTGAGGAGCAGAGATGGAAGAGAGACTGTGGACTGTGATTGGGGAGCTGGAAAATATATAAATGCTATAACTTTCTTTTTACTGAAGTGTATTGTAATTTACTTCTCTTCACATTGTTAGAGTTCAAGTTATTGGTTGGGTTGATTGGCATTCTGTGTTGCGACGGTTATATCTTATTTTAGTGAATTGTATGGGTTGGATTGTTGTTTTTGTTTTTTCTTTCTCTGGGACTGGGTGGGAGGGGATGGTATATCTTGGCGGGGGGAGCCACCCGCGCTAGCTAGCTAAAGTCGGCTAGTGAACGGAGGTGAGGTGAGAGGAGGGTTGCGGACATTGGAGCCTGGTTAGCAGGTTTTGATGGGCCTACGAGGCGAGCGAGGAAGGGGGAGGGGGGATTGGTGCGGAGAGATGTTTATTCGAGAGGAAATGTAGTGGGGTTTTTGGGAGGGGGGAAGGGGTTCGATGTTAATAATGGATAGGGGCGGGTCAGGCTCATGGGGCAGGGCTCAGTAGTATGATGATGGTGGATAAGAAGGGTGAGAGACCCCCAGTTAGGATAGTCACGTGGAACGTGAGGGGGTTAGGAGGTCCGGTCAAGAGGTCAAGGGTGCTTGCGCATTTTAAAAGTTTGAAAGCTGATGTAGCAATGCTGCAGGAGACTCACTTGAGGGTGAAGGACCAGGTGAGACATAAAAAGGGCTGGGTTAGTCAGGTGTTTCACTCTGGATTTGACGGAAGGGCTCGAGGGGTAGCGGTAATGGTCAGCAAAAGAGTACGCTTC
Organism: Scyliorhinus torazame; assembly: GCF_047496885.1. NCBI lineage: Eukaryota > Metazoa > Chordata > Chondrichthyes > Carcharhiniformes > Scyliorhinidae > Scyliorhinus > Scyliorhinus torazame. The sequence continues at coordinate 113,962,713 of NC_092725.1, read as the reverse complement.
CAGATGGAGAAGGTGGTGGCGAATCAGCGGGATAGATATGTGATTGTGACAGGGGCGCTGGAGGGGAGGTTAGTGGTGCTGTTAAGTGTACACGGTCCCAATTGGGACGATGTGGGATTCGCAAAGGTGTTTGGGGCCATCCCCGACTTGGACACACACGAACGGATAGTGGGGGTGGACTGGAACTTGGTGCAGGAGCCAAGGTTGAACAGGTTACGGCCGCGCTCGCTGGTCCCATCAGGGGGGCAAAGGCGTTGGCTGGGCTAATGGTGGAAATGGGAGGGATGGACCCTTGGAGGTTTCTGCAGCCGAGGGAACGGGAGTACTCCTTTTTCTCAGCAGTCCATAAGGTATACTTGCGGATCGACTTTTTCGTGGTGGGGAAGGCTTTGCTGGCTGGGGTTAAGAGGTCGGAATACTCGGCAATTGCAGTGTCAGATCATGCTCCGCATTGGGGGGATATGGTGCTGGAGAAGGGGGTAGCGCAGAGGCCGGGGTGGAAATTAGATGTGGGATTTTTGGGGGACCAATGTTCTGTAACAAAATTGAAATGGTAATTAAGGAATATGTAGGTTTCAACTGTACGGGTGAGGTGTGAAGGCAGTTATCTGGGAGGCTCTAAAGGCGGTAGTGAGGGGTGATGTGATTTTGTTTAAGGCCAGGGTGGACAAAGAGGAGAGGTTGGAGCCGCAGAGGGTAGTAGATGAGATGGAGGAGGTAGATCGGAGTTATGCAGAAGATGGGGACCCAGCGAAGCTGGAAAAGAGGAAGGAACTACAGGTGAGCTTTGACCGGCTATCTACCAGGAAGGCGGTGCGCCAACTGAGGTGAGCAAGGGGTGCAGTTTACGAACATGGAGATAAGGCAGGTCAGCAGGTCTGCTCTGGAGGGAAGCAGCAGCAAGGGAAATTGTTCAGGTGAGGGATAGGGCAGGGAAGTTGGTGGTGGTTCTGGATCTGATTAACAAGGTTTTTGAGGAATTTTATGAGAGGTTGTACAGGTCAGAGCCACCTGGGGGAGACCGTGAGATGCAGGAATTTCTAGATGGGTTGGAGTACCCGAGGGTAGGAGAGGGGGGGCAGGGCTTTATTAGAAAGAGCGATAGTGGAGCAGGAGATAAAGGATGCGATTGGGAGGATGCAGTCGGGGAAGGTGGCAGGGCCGGATGGGTTTCCGGTGGAATATTATAAAAAATTCAAGGATAAGCTGGCACCCCTGATGGTGGGGATGTTTGAAGAGGCGATAGGGAAGGGGGTGTTACCACAAACTTTGGGGCAGGCATCGATTTCCCTGTTGCTAAAAAAAATATAAGGATCCGACAGAGTGTGGGTTGTATAGGTCCATATCGCTTCTGAATGTGGACGCAAAAATATTGGCGAAGGTACTGGTGGGTAGGCTGGAGGAGTGACTCCCGAAGGTGATAGGTGAAGATCAGACGGGGTTCGTGAGAGGGAGGCAGCTCTTTTCAAACGTTAGAAAGGTATTGAACGTCATTATGGCACCGGCAGAGGGGAAGGAAACAGAGGTGGTTGTGGCACTGGACGCTGCGAAGGCGTTTGACCGGGTAGAATGGGGGCACTTGATGGCAGTTCTGGAGCGGTTTGGGATTGGACCAAGATTTGTGAACTGGGTAAAGCTACTATATAAAGAGCCGAGGGCGAGTGTCTCACAAACAACATCAGCTCGAGATATTTTACTCTCCACCGTGGGACTAGGCAGGGATGTCCTATGCCCCCCCTGCTGTTTGCACTCGTGATTGAGCCGTTGGCCATTGCATTAAGAAGTTCGGGGGTATGGAAAGGAATAGTGCGGGGGGGGGGGGGGGGGGGGGGGGGGGGGGGGGTGGATAGAGCATAGGGTGTGCTTATATGCCGATGATTTGCTGTTATACGTGTCGGAACCGAGGGAATATTGGAGCTGCTTTGAGTGTTTGGGTCTTTCTCGGGGTACAAACTAAACCAAGACAAGAGTGAGTATTTTGTGGTGTCTCGGCCGGGGGTGGGGGCAGGGGTGGGGGGCTGCCAATCCGTAGGGCAGGGACTCATTTTAGGTATCTGGGGGTGCAGGTTGCCCGGGAGTGGGGGGGGGGCTCCACAAGTACAACATTTCTAGTTTGGTGGGGAGAGTGAAAGCTGATCTGGCAAGGTGGGATGGTCTCCCTCTGTCACTGGCGGGTCGGGTACAGGCGGTTAAAATGAACGTATTGCCGCGATTTCGGTTTATTTTTTAATGCCTGCCGATTTTCCTGCCAAAGGCTTTTTTCAGAGAGATTGAGGGAAGGATTACTCCGTTCATATGGGGAGGGAAGGTGGCCAGAGTTAGAAAGGTGCTGCAACAGAGGAGAAGGCAGGCAGGGGGTTTGGGTCTTCCAAACCTAATGTATTACTACTGGGCGGCGAATGTGGAGAAGGTGCGGAGCTGGGTCAGAGGGGTTGATTCCGGACTTCCAGTTGCGGCTTTGCCTAGGTAGGTCTCACGTTCGGCAGCTCCCGCCAAGAACGGACTTTTGGGTCCATTTGAGGAGACCCAGCGGCCTGTACGACGGTTCCCAGTGTGGGAAGGTGAGAGTGTGGGTGCCGGTACTGTAGGGGCAGGTCCCCGCTGATGAAGGCGGGGGTTGGAAACCCGGGGTTGGGGAGCTGGGGTGAGGTCGCAGAAAAAGGGGCTGCGCCATAGGGGGTGGGGCCAGCTCGGAAGGAAAGCGCGGGCTTTTTCCCCGCGCTGAGGGGCGGGGCGGGGCCTGGGGGGGTGCTGGAGGAGAGTGCACGTTGATCGACGGGGGCAGGTGGGGGGATTCCCACACTGGGGGGGTCGTTGGAATGGCGGGAGTGGCCGGGGTCAGCAGGAGTCAGCTGACTTATGGGAATGTAATGGAGGGAGCAAAATGGCTGGACGGTGATCTGGTTGGGGGGAGGGGGGGAGGAGGGAAAGAGAATTGGGTTGCTGCTGTATTGGCCAGAGGGGAGCTGGAGGTAGAAGAGGGAGTCCGGGCGGGGGTCCGCCGCTTGGGGGACTGGAGGGCGCGGGAGGCACGGGCACGTGGCTGGCCTAATAAAGGGGATGGCTAGTCGGAGGGGGGGGGGGGGGAGGAGTAGCCCCCTGATCCGGCTGAGACCATGGAATGTGAGGGGCCTGAATGGGCCGGTCAAGAGGGCCCGGGGGTTCGCGCACTTAAAGGGACTGAAAGCAGACGTGGTCATGCTCCAGGAGACACACTTTAAGGTGGCAGATCAGGTCAGGCTGAAAAAGGGATGGGTAGGGCAGGTCTTTCACTCGGGGCTGGATGCGAATAATAGAGGGGTTGCGATACTGGTGGGGATGCAGGTGTCGATTGAGGCGATGAATATTGTGGCGGATAATGGAGGTTGATACGTGATGGTGAGTGGTAGGTTGCAGGGGACGCGGGTGGTACTGGTGAACGTATATGCCCCGAATTGGGATGATGCCGGATTTATGAAACGTATGTTGGGTCGGATCCTGGATCTGGAGGCAGGGAGCTTGATAATGGTGGGGGGACTTCAACACGGTGCTGGACCCAGCACTGGACCGTTCCAGGTCCAGGACGGGCAAGAGGCCGGCTGCAGCCAAGGTGCTCAGGGGGTTTATGGACCAGATGGGGGAGTGGATCCGTGGAGATTTGCCAGGACGGTGGCCAGAGAATTTTCTTTTTTCTCCCACGTCCATAAAGCCTATTCCCGGATAGATTTCTTTATAATGAGCAGGGCACTAATCCCGAAAGTGGAGGGAATGGAATATTCGGCTATAGCCATCTCGGATCACGCCCCGCATTGGGTGGAGCTGGAGTTGGGGGGCGGAGAGGGACCAGCGCCCGTTGTGGCGCCTCGATGTGGGACTGTTGGCAGATGAGGTGGTGTGCGGGTGTATTCAAAGATACATGGAGGCCAACGACAATGGGGAGGTGCAGGTGGGGGTAGTCTGGCAGGCTCTGAAGGCGGTGGTTAGGGGAGAGCTAATTTCTATTAGGGCCCATAGGGAGAAGAGAGAGGAGGGAGAGGAGAAGAGCGAGGAGGGAGAGGGAGAGATTGGTGGGGGAGATATTAAGGGTGGACAGGAGTTATGCAGAGGCTCCCGAGGAGGGGCTACTTAGGGAGCGACAAAACCTCCAAATGGAATTTAATCTATTGACCACGGGAAAAGCAGAGGCGCAGTGGAGGAAAATGCAGGGGGACGGTATATGAGTATGGGGAGAAGGCGAGCTGGATGCTGGCACATCAGCTTCGTAAGAGGGAGGCAGCGAGGGAGATTGGTGGAATTAGAGATAGAGGGGGGAATACGGTGCGGAGTGCAGTGAGAACAAACAAGGTATTTAGGGACTTCTATGGGGACCTGTATAGGTCTGAGCCCCCGAAAGGGGGGGGGGGGGAAACGGGGCGATTCTTGGACTAACTGAGGTTCCCGAGGGTGGGGGAGGAGCAGGTGGCTGGTTTGGGGGCGCCGATTGGGCTGGAGGAGCTGGTTAAAGGATTGGGGAGCATGCAGGCGGGGAATGCCCCGGGACCGGACGGGTTCCCAGTTGAATTTTACAGAAAGTATGTGGACCTGCTGCGGCCGTTGCTAGTGAGGACTTTTAATAAGGCGAGGGAGGAGGGGACCCTGCCACACGACAATGTCCCGGACGCTGATCTCGTTGATTTTGAAGCGGGATAAGGATCCATTGCAATGTGGATGGTATAGGCCGATTTCGCTCCCCAATGTAGATGCTCAGTTGTTTTCGAAGGTGCTGGCTACGAGGATTGAGGACTTTGAGCTGGGAGTGATCCATGAGGACCAGACGGGGTTTGTGAAGGGCAGGCAATTAAACACAAATGTGCGGAGGCTCTTAAATGTGATCATGATGCCCTCGGTGGAGGGGGAAGTGGAGGTAGTGGCGGCTATGGACGCGGAGAAGGCCTTTGATCGGGTGGAGTGGGAGTATCTCTGGGAAGTTTGGGTTCGGGGAAGGGTTCATAAGATGGGTCAGGCTGTTATATAGAGCCCCGGTGGCGAGTGTGGCTACGAACCGGCGGAGGTCGGAGTACTTTAGGTTGCACCACGGGACGAAGCAGGGGTGTCCCTTATCCCCCTTGTTGTTTGCACTGGCAATTGAGACACTGCTCATGGCACTGAGGGAGTCTAGGAACTGGAGGGGATTGGTCAAGGGGGGGGGGGAACACCAGGTGTCGTTATATGCTGATGACCTGTTGTTATATGTTGCAGACCCAGTGGAGGGGATGGCCGAGGTTATGCGGATCTTTAGGGAGTTTGGGGACTTCTCGGGCTATAAGCTCAACGTGGGGAAGAGTGAGCTCTTTGTGGTGCATGAGGGGGACCAGGGAAGGGGGATAGACGAGCTACCGCTGAAGAGGGCCGAGAGGAGCTTCCGATACCTGGGGATACAGGTAGCTAGGATCTGGGGGGCCCTGCACAAGCTCAATTTGACACGGTTGGTGGAACAGATGGAGGAGGACTTCAAGAGATGGGATATGCTGCCACTCCCCCTGGCAGGTAGGGTGCAGTCAGCCAAGATGACGGTCCTCCCGGGGTTCCTGTTTGCGTTCCAGTGCCTGCCCATCCTAATCCCCAAGGCTTTTATTAAACGGGGAAGCAGGAGTATTACGGGATTCGTATGGGCGAATAAGACCCCGAGGGTGAAGAGGGTGTTTTTGGAGCGTAGCAGGGACGGGGGGGGGGGGGGGGGGGGCTGGCGCTGCCGAATCTATGTGGCTATTATTGGGCAGTTATTGTGGCGATGATCTGTAAGTGGGTAATGGAGGGAGAGGGGGAGGCGTGGAAGGGGGTAGAGGTGGCGTCTTGTGTGGGTACGAGTCTGGGAGCGCTGGCGACAGCACCTTTGCCGCTTCCGCTGACAAGGTACACTACGAGTCCGGTGGTGGCGATGACTCTGAAGATCTGGGGGCAGTGGAGGCGACATTGGGGCGAGGTTGGGGCCTCGGTCTGGTCCCCGATACGAGAGAACCACAGGTTTGTTCCGGGTAGGATGGATGGGGGGTTTCTGAGCTGGCAGCGGGTTGGGATTAAAAGAATGGGGGACCTATTCATCGATGGGACTTTTGCGAGCCTAGGGGCGCTAGAGGAGAAATTTGGGTTACCTCTCAAGAATGTTTTTAGGTACATGCAAGTGAGGGCGTTTGTGAGACGGCATGTGAGGGAATTTCCGCTGCTCCCAGCACGAAGGATACAGGACAGGGTGATTTTGGGCGTATGGGTCGGAGAAGGCAAGGTCTCGGCGATCTATCAGGAACTGCAGGAGGTGGAGGAGGCCTCGGTGAAGGAGTTAAAGGGTAAGTGGGAGGAAGAGCTGGATGAATATCTGTGGGCTGATGCCCTGAGTAGGGTTAATTCTTCCTCCTCTTGCATCAGGCTTAGCCTAATACAGTTCAAAGTTGTCCATAGGGCGCATATGACAGGGGCGAGGATGAGTAGTTTTTTTGGGGTGGAGGACAGCTGTGTGAGGTGCTCGGGGAGTCCAGCAAATCACACCCACGTGTTCTGGACATGCCTGGCGCTGGAGGGGTTCTGGAGGGGCTTTGTGAGGACTATGTCCAAAGTGGTGAAACCCGGGTCAAGCCGAGCTGGGGGATAGCATTATTTGGGGCAGCGGACGAGCCGGGAGTGCAGGAGCCGAAAGAGGCCGGTGTTCTGGCCTTTGCGTCCCTGGTAGCCCGGCGGAGGATCCTTCTAATGTGGAGGGATGCGAAGCCCCCAAGGCTTGGATTAACGATAAGGCAGGGTTCATCAAGCTGGAAAGGATAAAGTTTGCCTTGCGAGGGTCTGTGCAGGGGTTCTCCAGGCGGTGGCAACCGTTCCTAGACTTTCTCGCGGCACGTTAGGTGGAGGTCAACAGCAGCAGCAACCCGGGGGTGGAGGGCGTTTTCCTTACTGGCGTGTTTATTTGTTAAATGGGGGTTATTTTATTTTGTTGGAAATCTCATGTATCATTTTTGCTTGTTTTGTGCTTCATTCTTTTTTTTGCTGGTTGGAGTGTTTTGTTGAAAATCGTTGAAAATTTGAATTAATATATATTTTTTTTAATAAAAAGAGGGGTTGATTCCCAGTGGGTCAGAATGGAGGAGAGTTTGTGCAGGGGGTCGGGATTGAAAGCACGAGCAACAGCGCCGCTCCAGATAGCCCCGGGGAAGTACTCAGGGAGTCCGGTAATAATAACTTCATTGAGAATTTGGAGGCAGTTTCGCCAACATTTCGGGTTGGGGGCAGGTTCAAGGGAAATGATGATTCAGGGGAACCACAGATTTGAGCCAAGGACGTGGGATGGAAATTTTCGGAAATGGGAGAAGGAGGAGATTAAGACACTAAAAGATTTGTTTCTTAGGGGTCGGTTTGCAGGGCTGAAGGAGCTGGAAGCGAAGTATGGGCTAGAGCAGGGGGAAATGTTTAGATACATGCAGGTTCAAGATTTTGCCAGAAAGGAGATACAGAGCTTCCCGGTGGAGCTGGCCTCCACATTGCTGGAGGAGGTGCTGACGACAGGGGGACTGGAGAAGGGGGTAGTGTCAGCGGTTTACGGAGCTATTTTGGAGGAGGAGAAGGCACCACTGGGAGGGATCAAAGCAAAGTGGGAGGAAGAGTTGGGTGAGGATATGGAGGAGGTGTTCTGGTGTGAGGTGCTCCGGAGAGTGAATGCCTCCACCTCGTGGGCAGATACAGTTGAAGGTGATATACAGAGCACACCTCACGAGAGCGAGGATGAGCCGATTCTTTGAAGGAGTAGAAGATGTGTGTGAACGTTGCGGGGGGGGGGGGGGGGGGCGCTAATCACGTTCATATGTTTTGGTCCTGTCCAAAGCTAGAGGATTACTGGAAGGAGGTTTTTAGGGTCATTTATAAAGTGGTGTACGTGAAACTGGACCTGGTCCCCCGGGTGGCCATATTCGGGGTGTCGGACCAGCCAGGGTTGGAAATGGGTGCGGAGGCAGATGTTGTAGCCTTCGCCTCATTGATCGCCCAAAGGCAGATCCTGATGTGATGGAGAGCAGCCTCTCCACCCTATACCCTGGCGTGGCGGGGGGACCTGTTGGAATTCTTGACTCTTGAGAAGGTTAAGTTTGAACTGAGGGGAAGGATGGAGGGGTTCTACAATTCTTGGGCATTATTCATCATGCACTTTCAAGAACTGGATAACATCGAACATTAGTTGGAGGGGGGGAAGGAGGGTTGGGAGGGGGGGGGGGCGGTGTACGGGTGATTCCTGATTCCTTTTTGTCATTTGTTTGTGTGAACATGCGGGCTAATGTTTGGGGTTTGGTGGGAGGATGGGATCGTTGTTATTGATATGGGGATTGACATATTTGTTACTGATTATTGTTTGTTGTTGATGGGTGTAAATCTAGGAGAAAATGTGAAAAAGGAGAATAAAAAATATATTTTTTTAAACTTATTAAATTAACTATACTTAAGACAAGAGAATATTGCCTCACTACACAAAGCTCTGGGTAGACAACACCCGAAGTCCTGAGTATATATTGGGTACCACACCTCTGTTAAGTACTTACAGGCTTGGGGGATAGCAGCACAGATTTCAGTCTCTGGAATTTAGATGGTTGAAGGGGAATTTGATCAAAGTTTTTAAGGTATTAAGCGGAACGGATAGAACAGAATAGAAGAAACTATTTCCGTGGTTACAGATTTTAGAACTTGGGGGCATAGTTTAAAAATCAGAGCCAAATTTTCAGGACTGAATAGAAATTTGTAACTCTCTTCTGGAAATGGCAATTGATGCCAAATCACACATTTAAACACTGAAGTTGATAGATTTTTGTATGTTGGCCAAGGTATAAGGAACACAGGGCAAGTCATATAGATGGAATTAGGTCACAGATCAGCTATGCTCTCAATGAATGATCAAACAAGTTTGATGCGCATTTAGCCTATTCCTGTTCCCAGAAATAGCAACTGTGTTGAATATATACATTGAATTCATACTTTGGACTATTTTGCATAACCCAGCAGCTGAAAGAAATAAGTGTTCAAATTGAAATGCCTTCTCTCCAAGCTCATTCACACAACATTCTCAATCGGACAAGATCATTAGATACGAGTTATGGAACCAGATGGAGCACCAGTGAGGAGTGAGGTTTTAAACTCTTGGTGGAGGGAAAATAGGAAAATTGTCTAGTATCTCAGATGGTGGATGTGGATAAGAAGCTGGCCAAGGGAGGTAAATTGTGTATGCATGATAAAGCATATATCCATTAAACATTCTACTGAAGTCATGTCAGACAGAAAGTTCCAATGAAGCACCCAGCAAAACCTGTCTAGGGAAGAACTAAGGGAGATCAACATTAGTAGAGAAATGGTGCTGGGAAAACTGATGGGATTGAAGGCGGATAAATCCCCAGGGCCTGAGAATCTGCATCCCAGAGCGCTTAAGGAGGTGGCTCTGGAAATAGTGGATGTATTGGTGGTCATCTTCTGGGATTCTATAGACGCTGGAACTGTCCCTGCAGATTGGAGGGTAGCTCACGTCACTCCGATATTCAAAAAGTGAGGTAGAGAGAAAGCAGGGAATTATAGACCAGTAAGCCTAACATCGATCGTGGGGAAAATGCTTGAATCCATTATAAGAACATAAGAACTAGGAACAGGAGTAGGCCATCTGGCCCCTCGAGCCTGCGCCGCCATTTAATGAGATCATGGCTGATCTTTGTGGACTCAGCTCCACTCTCCGGCCCGTACACCATATCCCCGAATCCCTTTATTCTTTAGAAATGCATCTATCTTTTTCTTAAAAACGCTTAAAGAAGGAGCCTCAACTGCTTCACTAGGCAAGGAATTCCATAGATTCACAACCCTTTGGGTGAAGAAGTTCCTCCTACACTCCGTCCTAAATCTACCTCCCCTTATTTTGAGGCTATGCCCCCTAGTTCTGCTTTCCCCGACCAGTGGAAACAACCTGCCCTCATCTATCCTATCTATTTCCTTCATAATTTTATATATCTCAATAAGATCCCCCCGCATCCTTCTAAACTCCAATGAGTACAGTCCCAGTCTACTCAACCACTCGTCATAATCTAATCCCCTCAACTCTGGGATCAACCTAGTGAATCTCCTCTGCACTCCCTCCAGTGCCAATATGTCCTTTCTCAGGTAAGGAGACCAAAACTGAACACAATACTCCAGATGCGGCCTCACCAACACCCTATACAATTGCAGCATAACCTCACTAGTCTTGAACTCCATCCCTCTAGCAATGAAAGACAAAACTCGATTAGCCTTCTTAATCATCTGTTGCACCTGCACACCAACTTTTTGCGACTCGTGCACCAGTACACCCAGGTCCCTCTGCACAGCAGCATGTTTTAACATCTTACCGTTTAGATAATAATCCATTCTGCTGTTATTCCTCCCAAAATGGATAGCCTCACACTTGGCAACATTGAATTCCATCTGCCAGACCCTAGCCCATTCACCTAACCTATCCAAATCCTTCTGCAGACTTCCGGTATCCTCTGCCCTTTTTGCTTTACCACTCATCGTAGGGTCGTCTGCAAACTTTGACACATTGCACTTGGTCCCCAACTCCAAATCGTCTATGTAAATTGTGAACAACTGCGGGCCCAACACTGATCCTTGAGGGACCCCACTAGTTACAGGTTGCCAACCAGAGAAACACCCATTTATCCCCACTCTCTGCTGTCTGTTAGTTAACCAATCCTCTACCCATGCTACCACTTTACCCTCAATGCCATGCATCTTTAGTTTATGCAGCAACCTTTTGTGTGGCACCTTGTCAAAAGCTTTCTGGAAATCCAGATATACCACATCCATTGGCTCCCCGTTATCTACTGCACTGGTAACGTCCTCAAAAAATTCTACCAAATTAGTCACACACGACCTACCCTTTGTGAACCCATGCTGCGTCTGCCCAATGGGACAATTTCCCTCCAGGTGACCCGCTATTTCCTCCTTAATGACGTGAGCTACCCTCCAATCTGCAGGGACAGTTCCAGCGTCTATAGAATTCCAGCATTTTCCCTACAATCGAAGTTAAGCTTACTGGCCTATAATTGCTCGCTTTCTGCCGACCTCCTTTTTTAAACAGTGGTGTCACGTTTGCTAAACAGTGGTGTCACGTTTATCAAGGACTTTATAGCAGAACATTTAGAAAGCAGTGGCAGGATCAGTCAGAGTCAGCATGGGTTTATGAAGGGAAAATCATGCTTGACAAATCTGTTGGAATTCTTTGAAGAGCTAACCAATACAGTCGACAAGGGGAGCCAGTTAATGTGGTATATTTGGACTTTCAGAAGGCGTTTGACAAAGTCCCGCATAAGAGATTATTGTGCAAAATTAAAGCGCATGGGATTGGGGGAAATGTATTGAGGTGGATAGAAACCTGGTTGGCAGAGAGGAAACAAAGAGTAGGAATTAATGGGTCCTTTTCAAATTGGCAGGCAGTAACTAATGGGGTACCACAGGGAACGGTGCTGGGTCCCCAGCTATTCACAATATAAATTAATGATTTGGATGAGGGAACAAAATGTAACATCTCAAAGTTTGCAGATGATACCAAATTAGGTGGGAGGGTGAATTGTGACGAGGATGCAGAGATCCTACAGCAAGATCTGGACAGGTTGGACGAGTGGGCAAATCAATGGCTGATGCAGTATAATTTGAATAAGTGTGAGGTTATTCACTTTGGAAGCAAAAACAGGAAGGCAGATTACTACCTGAATGGTTGTAAATTGGGAGGGGAGTGTGCAACGGGACCTGGGTGTAAGCATGCAGATGCAGCAGGTGGTATACAAGGCTCATGGTATATTGGCCTTCATTGCAAGAAGTTTCATGTATAGAGAAGGGATGTGTTGCTGCAATTGTACAGGGCCTTGGTGAGGCCACACTTGGAGTAGTGTACACAGTTTTGGTCTCCTTCTCTGAGGAAGGATGTTCTTGCTCTTGAGGGAGTGCAGCAAAGGTTAACCAGGCTGATTCCAGGAATGGCGGGACTGTCATATGAGGAGAGATTGTCTAAGTTGGGATTGTTCTCGCTGGAGTTCAGAAGAATAAGGGGGGATCTCATAGAGACTTATAAAATTCTAACAGGACTAGACAGGGTAGATGCAGGATGTTACCAATGATGGGTGTGTCCAGAACCAGGGGTCACAGTCTGAGGATTCAGGGTAAACCATTTCAGACAGAGATAAGGAGACATTTCGTCACAGTGGTGAGCCTGTGGAATTCATTACCACAGGAAGTAGTTGATGCTAAAAATTTGAATATATTGAAGAGGCGACTGGATATAGCACTTGGAGAATGGGATCAAAGGCTATGGGGAGAAAGCAGGATTAGGCTATTGAGTTGGATGATCAGCCATGATCGTGATGAATGGCAGAGCAGGCTCGAAGAGCCAAAAGGCCTCCTCCTGCTCCTATCTTCTATGAATCTATGTATGTATGTATCAAATTTTCATTCCATCAGTATGGGCTTACTTTGAATTAGGTCTTATAGATCAAGCGTTCCAACTTTTTCCCACTTCCTGGTTTCTCTTCATCCTCAGTGAGTAACTAGTGAAAGATTTTTTTAAAATGTGTTTTGTCATTCTCAGGGACTACGTTTCCACCATTGTCTCAATAGCAAAAGAATGACTGGCCACTGAAGGAAAACCGCTTTAGGCATTAATTTCAAAATTATTTGATAGGAATTCAAAAATGAAGCTTTGGAAATAATCCAGCATTCATACAGCTTACATATTGCTTTTAGATTGCATCTAAACCACTCTTGATCCTTTTTATTTGTTCTACACAAGAGTTGTGAACCGATGGCTTTTGATAACTCAAAGGAATGGATCCAAAGAAGTTTGATCTAATCATTTCAACAACGTCTTAATAGCTTCATCTGAAAACCATAAAGCCACAGGCCTACTTTCAAACAAATTCTTTAAACTCTTTCACAGTTTACAAGTAGATTACTGGGAAAAAGCATATTGATTTGCAAAATTATTTGCCACATGGGGAAAAAATCTTCAAAATGATCCTATATAGGACAAATTCATGCACTATAAAATCAGTAACAAATAAGGCTTTTTTAGGGCTCTAGAAATAGCATAAAATACAAAGTTACTGAATACCAATTCTACTTAAATAAAGATAATTATCAAAAAACACTAACGGTTAAAATGACATCTGGCTTTTAAAAACTATAATTTGCACGAGACTGTCAAACCAGCCATCTTATCCATCTCAGCCATGGTGTGTTACTGGTTGGAAAACCATTATAATTGTTTACTCAAACTGTGTGTGTTCTTGGCATGTTCTTTTCTTTAAAATTATTAAGATTAATTATTCAAATGTAGTACCCATTTACTGAAGGTAACAATCCTGTGTGATTCTGAAAAATAGATTTATTTCCTTGATCAAACACTTCGTAAGTTAAAATTCAGGAAAGACAATATTTTGCAGTCAGCATTAAAAATAACAGCAAATCCCTTGTCACCAAAAGCTACAGAAATCATGTTCCTTTGTAGAAAACAAAGTCAAGTTTCAATTTTCATTTTATTCTTGCTCATAAATTGTAAATATGGTGTTTGATAAAGAGTCTTAATTTTTTTTTTAAAAAGCAACCAGCAACATTTTCTCCAAAAACACACTTCAGCAGTTATAACAATAATTAACATAACTAGCACCACACAACATTTCAAGAGGTTTTTTGAAGTTTTCAAAAAGTAATCTATAACAAAAATACATACCTTGCTCTGCCGGAGCCTGGTACTGTTCCTCCTCAGGCCCTCGCCAGCTGGACTGCGCACTTGAAGCCTGCCTTCCCCTATTGGCGTAGTAATTTTGGACATCTGCTGGCAGAGTTTTCCTTGCATTCCAACTGGAGAAAGAGGACCATCCAGAACGGTCACGGACTTCAGAAGATGCATTTGAATCACCTCGCCCTCGCCATCTATTTTGCTGGTGGTCGTTATACCTACGGGGTCCAGTTCCTTGGTATTTCCCGGAATTATTTTGCTCGCCTGAGAAGTTTGGCCGTCGGTTCTGCCATGGCAGTTCGCTTTGGTCACCATGAAAGGAGCCTCCCCGAAAATGTCCACGACCACGTTTCCAACCAAAGTTCCTATTACCCCAAGAATCATCCCTTTCGTATCTATTTTCTTCCCATTTGACATCATTCCTGTATTCATTTTCTCTCATACTGACATCAGAAGGTGCCTGCAATTGTTCCATCACCCAATCAGGATTCCTGTCATCTATATACTCATTAGTACTTAGAGTTGACTGTTCATCTGGGTATCTGTTAGTTTGTGGAAATTCTCTACTCCTACTATCATTCCTGAATCTATCATATCCTCTTGGTCTTCCCCGGTCATTCATTCTGGGTCTCTCCTTTCCTCGAATATTTCTCCAGTTGTCATCCATGTATCGGTCTCTTCTTCCTGGAGAAAAACTAACTTGCTCTTCTTTGTCTCCAGAATCATATCTTTTTCTGGATCTAGATCTTGACCTAGAGCGTACTCTAATTTTTCTTCCTCTTTCTGCTTCAGCTTCCCTCTTCTCAACTTCACTTGAGGGCTCTTCCTTGTCTCTCTCTTTACTGGGAGACCTGGATTTTTTTCTGGGGGATGGAGAAGCTTGGTTGCTTCGGTCACTGTCATCTCCTTTTGAACGATTTCTTTCAAGTACAGGCTTGTCTGAATGACTATGATGGTCTTTACCTCCTGACCTGGACCTGGATCTTCCCCTTAACTTGGAGCTGGATCTTCCTCCTGATTTTGACCGTCCTCGTGATCTGGACCTGGACCGTCCCCGCGATCTGGAACCGGACCGCCCTCGCGACTTGGAGCCGGACCGCCCTCGCGACTTGGAGCCGGACCGCCCTCGAGACTTGGAGCCGGACCGCCCTCGCGATCTGGAGACGGACCGCCCTCGCGACCTGGAGCGGGACCGTCCTCGCGACCTGGACCTTCCTCGCAATTTGGACACAGACTGGCCCCGTGACTGGGACCGGGACTTTCGTTGTGATCTGGATCCAGACCCGGAACGTTCTAGCGACTTGGACCTGGATCTCTTTTGTTCTACTTTTCTTTCCCTTTCTGGAGACCAAGTTGTGGTTGCGGCATGGAATCTAGATTTGCGACGTGGCACATCTATTCCTTTCAGTTCTACGTTTTTCTTAAGTTCAATTTCAGGAGGTCCTTGCACTGCGCTCTCTTTGTTGGTATTTTCAACAGTGCTATCTGGCATCAAGATTGTGTGATCAGCACCAACAGAGAAAGCAGAACTGACTTCATTTACTTTTGATGTTTTTTGAGATTCATGTTCACCTTCTGACACTTGGTGGTCATTGATGGGTGAATCGCATTCCATAGCCACGACTTCAGTGTTGTCTGCATTAAAGTCCACAGCACTACTACTGCCCGTCCCATCACTAAACAATGCAGATTTGGTCCTTTTATCATCAGAGGCTTCATGGATCTCTGCAGTCATCTGATTGTGATCAGGTTCATCTGAGATTACTCTTTTTAAGCTTTCACCCTGTGAAATGTTTCTAGCTCTGTGATCGGATAATGGCTGGTCAATATCATTTTTACTATCAGGTGCTGGTGACGGTTTACTTAAACCTTGCTCCAGGTCTATCTCAAATTGCTCAGCTTTAATATTCCCAAAACTGAATTCACCTTTCAAGTTGTCATTCTCCATGAACTTACCAGGATCTTGAACCGATGACTGCTGACCAGTATCAGTCTTACAATCTGATATCTGCTCAGGTACACCTATAGCCTTTGTGGAGCCCATCTCAAATTGCTCAGTTTTTATATCCTCGGAGGCTTTTTCACTCTTTGAGTTGTTATTCTCCATAAATATTTCGGGAGTTTCTGCGTACTGTTGGACAATAAAACTTTTAGAATCAGATGTTTTCTCCACACACAAAACCTTCAGAGGTCCCATTTTTTTGAATATCTCAGGGTTGATATTCTTTAAAGACATTTTGCTCACCAGGTCACTATTGTCCATGGATTTTCCAGGAACTTCAACAAATGACTCTCCAGCAATGTCACTTTTACAGTCAGATGTATGGTTTTCTTCATCTGAACCATCTTTAACTTCTGCAGATTCCATTTCCTTCAATTGCTCAGAAATGATACTCTCTGAAGACATTTTACTTTTGGGGGGGGTACTGACAGCACTTTGTTCTGGACTTTTAACAGGTGACTGCTTTTCGATTTTACCTTCACAAGCAGGTACTTGTTCAGGATTCTCCATTGTTTCGGTTAGTTCTACTGTTTCATATTGTTCAGGATTTTGATCTTCTACAAGTGCCTTATTTTCCATCTCAGCACTATCTTCATTTGACGGTGTATTACCCTCACAAGCAGGTACGGGTTCAGAATTCTCCATTGTTTCTGTAAATTCTACTGTTTCATATTTTTCAGGATTTTGACCTTCTACAAGTGCTTTATTTTCCATTTCAGTCCAATCTTCATTTGATGGGCTTCCAAGATATTTTATCTCACCAATGCCTTGATCGCTATTAGTCACATCAACAGAGGTTGCATCTTCACTGAGAGAACAAATTCCATTTTTTGAACTACTCTGTTCATTTGCAAACGTTTCTTTGTCGCTGTGATCCGTGGAGTTTCCTGAGGTATTTTCCACACTACTTCCACAATTTTTATCATCAGTAGGCGAAAGATGTGAGTTTCCTGAGTCTTCAATATTAATCTGGTCAGTGATTGCTGCACAGTTTTCTTCATTGACAGAAGAGTTTTTATTTTCTACACAATCACATTCCTTTTCATTATTTTCTTCCTCATTATCCTTCTCCATTGATGTAATGTATTCGCCACAATCACGTTCCTTTTCGTTATTTTCTTCCTCATTGTCCGTCATTGATGTAATGCATTCACCACAATCATCAGGTGATACTTGGCTTGCATCACTATTATCCAGGTTTGTCAACAGCTTTTCATTAGGCGGTTGGGGCTGATATTCAGTTTCACTGACAAAGGGACTATCATTTGGGTCGGAACTACTAGAACTAGATTGCTTATAGGAACTACGAGTAACTCTGGTTTTCTTTTTATCAGGAGGAATTTTGCTTTGTTCTGTCTCAGATTTCCTTTTTGCCTTTTGCTTTCCACCTCTTTTAGGTGGAGTTCCTCCACATTCTGGAGATGTTTTAGGAACTGAGGTACCTGGGCTTGACTGAGGCTTTTGAGTAGAGCTGGCAGATTTGTCCAATTTTTCTGCTTTGCTGATACGCATTGATCTTCTTCTGCCTTGAGAAGCTTCATTATTCCCTGCATTAGTACTACCAGATGCTCCAGATATATTCTTTTTCTCTCCACCGCCTCTGGTGCCTGCAAGTGCACACTTCTTTCCAGGAAAATGAACTGGATAAAAATAAATAGCATTCAATCAATTATGGTCTCCTGATGCAAGCATTATAATATTGTTACTTTACTGAAAGCTATTTTATAAACTGAGAAAATGCCCACTTGCTGATTAACTTTAAAACACTACAAAAGGAAACTTGTTAGTTTTATAAAGAATCCCTCAAAGTTCTATTTCTCATTCCCAACTCATGGCAAAAAGGAGCTTCAGACAGCAAGAGTAGGTGGGGGTGGGTGCATGCGCGGCATAGCATGGGATATCAGTGTTGGGAAAGAAACACTTTCTTACTTCAAACTCTCCAGGTTAGATACAGTCAATGATAGATCCGTATCAGTTGCTTAAACTCAATCTCAGTAGAGCATTCCAACTTCCTACTCACATCACCCATCTTTGTGTTGAGTGACATTGCTAATTTAAGAGCAGTTTAGCAATGTAAGAACATGCCCTTTAGGAACTGGATTGACATTTCGCAAACTTAATTCACCTAGGACAAATGCATCTGGCAAAGAGAGGAAACTCCATCACTAGTAGCTGGAACAGGAAAACCTATGTCTTAAAGGTGAAATTACTATTTGCTAATGCATTACACCATTATGCCCTCGAAAAGAAATCAATACAGTAATGCTTATTTATCCAATTTTGTTAACCTGCCTTCTGAACACAATTGTGTTCTTGGGAGACTTGTTAGTTCCCTTGTCTCTGGTTGGAAGTCTGCAGATTCTAATAGCGAACTAATACTTCAGAGCATTATCTAGGGTGACACTGAAGTGCAGTATCAAAAGTGCATGGCAATATTGGGTTATGCTAAGTTGATATCATACCAGCCTTTTCATATGAGCACAAGATTATACATGCTATTTGAAAAGGGACAGGTAAATGGTCTGTGTCCTAGCCTACATTCTTCCTTTGGGCATTCAAGTCCTTTGTGTGTGCGAAATCCTGCTGTGCATGTCCATGGCAGGAGCCACACCTATTCAAAATAGTGCAATCTATGCAAAACACTAACATTTAAAAGACATGCCTGAGTGCTGTATGAATGCAAATTGAATATATTTACTCAAGGGCTGGATAGAAATTTTAATTTATTTTCTTCAGGCCAGCATTTGTTGCCCTTGATTGCCCTTGAACTGAGCGGCCTGCTGGGCAGAGAACAGTTAAGAGTGAACCACATTATTGTGGGTCTGGAGTCATGTGTAGACTAGACCAGGTAAGGATGGCAGATTTCTTTCCCGAGAGGACATTAGCGAACCAGAGGGGTTGTACACCAATCGTAGTTGTGATGGTCACCATTACCGAGACCAGCTTTCAATTCCAGATTGTTATTCATTTATTCATTTCCACCAAAGAGCATTGTGAGGTGTGACCCGTATCCCATGAACTGGGACATCTGGATTGCTGGGTAAAAGCAAATTACTGCGGATGCTGAAACCAAAGAGAAAATGCTGGAAAATCTCAGCAGGTTTGGCAGCATCTGTAGGGAGAGAAAAGAGCTAACGTTTCGAGTCCAGATGACCCCATATCCAGCTTTGACAAAGGGTAATCTGGACTCGAAACATTAGCTCTTTTCTCTCCCTACAGATGCTGCCAGACTGCTGAGATTTTTCAGCATTTTCTCTTTGACCTCTGGATTACTAGTTGAGTGTCATTACCGCTACAATAACTTCTCCCCACAAATAAAGATATTAAAATGAATAAACATATTATCTGATGACAAAGAAAGTTCTACAAAAATGTGCACGCAATCTAACAATTAATAAACATATTCCCTATGCATAACTTCCTGTGTCTATTTGCATTGACTATAGCCTTTTTGGCTGGTCTACCATCATGGTTTCTGTTACTTTACACCCAGGCAGTCAGTAAACCTGCTACCTAAAGCATGCAATTGATTGAATCTCATCCTCAAATTGAGCAGGTCTGATATTACTACACCTGTAGTTATGCTTTATTTATTCCATTAGAGGGGAAGCATTATATTTAGTATTCACAGGGCAGTTTTAGAGAAATGAAACCATGTTATTTTACAGTTAAATCTCTAATTTCAAAGACTTAAAGGCATTTATCAAGTTTGGAAAAAGAGTTTTTTCCACTGTCCTTTTATTTCATTTGGACTGAACGGATTTTCTAAACTTGACAGCAGGCTTGGAACAAATGAGTTTACAAGACTATCTATTTCGTATCTAACCTCACTTAATGGTTAAAAAGTTTGAGAAATTGAGATTGAAAAATTCAAAGTAATTAAGCAGAATGAAGCCGTAAAAGATCAAAAATTGGAAAAATTATTTTAAATAGCTGCTAACAAAACACTCCCAATTTTGGGTGTATAAGTTTGAAGCATAAATATTGAACAGTGCAAACCATAGAGGTTTTAAAATTAGGAAGTACCTAGATAGGGGTTGTCTTTGAGTTGGAAATAAGAATCTCACCAGAACGTCCCAGTGCAAGCAGATTTGATGGAAATGGAGTTTCTGACATCAGATCTCGCAGAGGGAGAGCGGTTGCTGCTTCATCATATTCAATAGAACTGAAGTCGATTCCACATCTGTAAAATAATCAAAAAATATTGTATTTTCTTTTTCTACATGTGGGGCAAAGGAAGTTGTACTGGTTCAAGAACTTGATCTCTGTAGATCCAATTAAGTTTCAAATGGTCAAACGGCTACTCTAGATTTACGCAAGGCGATCCACATGATACTGTTTCCACATGTCACAAAAATCAACAAAGCAACACAAATCAGACCTATAAAAAGGCTTAAACTGTTTAACAGACCCCTGCTATAGTGTCCAGAAAAGGCAAGATATCTATACAAATGTGGCTTTACGAATAGTAAGCCATGCCATAGAAAATTATTGGACATTAAGCATATTGGCTTTCAGAAAGCATTTAATGCTGACTTTACGCCTTTAGCTGATTTGCAAGGTCACAAAATTCAAGGTGAAAGTGTGAATTACAGAACTAATTATAAATGATAATGGCTCTGAACTGGGCCGCAATGGTGCCCCGTCTCCTTTGAGCATTTACTAATGATCTCACGAACATCAATGATCTTTAAGGCACTGTTGGTAAAATATTTTAGTTTGTGGAAGGCAAAAGTTGTACACGACAGAAAATTCAATATTTCAAAACTTCATAATTTGAAGAGACTGCCAGACACTTGACTACTGGGTAAATCGGTAAATACCACAGCACGATAAATAAACTTTGGCATACTCACTGATTAAACACTGTAAACAACATCACATTGTGGACACAATTTTCCAGCACTTTACACAACCTCAGGACATTGTAAACAATTCAGAGTCTTGGTAACTGTTACAATTTAAGGAGGCAAGGCAGTCTCTCTGCACATGACAAGATCCCACAAACAGCACTCCGATAATTGACCAGATAATCTGATATAGATATGCTGGTTGAGGGGATAAATGTTGGCCAGGACACCCAGAAGACTTCCCTGCTCTTCTTTGACCAGTGCTGTGAGATATTTCACACTCACTTGAAATGGCAAAGAGTTGGAGCAGAGTGACGACAGCTCTGACAAACTCTCACTTATGCACTGAAGCATTAACCTATTGGTTACACAAATTTCCCATATGGGATTTGACCCAAAAGCCTTCTTCTAAAAGGTCTTAGAAGAGCGATACCACTGACATACTGCTGCCGTTTTAGCCCATGCTAAAAGCACTCATCTCACGTTGGACTACATAGGATATATGGCACAGAAACAGGCCACTTGACACAAACAGTTCATGCCTGTTTATGCTCCACTTGAGCCTTCTCCCATCATTTCCCACCTAGATCTACCATTGTAACCATCCATTCCTTTCTCCTTCAAATACTTGTCTGGTTTCCCTATAAATACAGCTACGCTATTCACTTCAGCCACTTGCTGTGCTCCCGATTTCCACATTCTTATCACTCTTTAGGTGAAGAGGTTTCTCTGAATTCCTTAATGGGTTTCTTGGCGACTATTTTATATCCATGGTCTCTAGTCATTGCGCTTCCTCACATCTCTCTGTATCCACGCTATCAAACTTTTCATAATTTTAAAGACCTCTATTAATTCAAGAGGAAACATCCATCCTGTCAATCCTTTCTTGATATGTATTCCCTTACATTTCTTCTCTGCAACCTCTCCAATGCCTTTATATCCTTCTAAACTGTCAATATTCACATTATCTTGGATTAGAAAGACAGTTTTAGTTACTTCTTGGGTCAGTACTCCTAGCTGAGTCACAGGGATCAGCTCAGACCAAGATACCCTTCAATATAGAGTATAAATCCTACCAGCTACCATTAACGGATCCATCTATTTCTTAAATTAGTCTCTGGGCCTCATTCACCTTTGTTAGCAGCTTTCCAGTAGTAAAGGAGCTCCAAGGTAGTGCAGAAGAACAGGCTTATTATCCTCGCCACAGTCCAGGCCTATTATAGGAAGCCCCAGCACCACATTTGTTGAGAGGAGATACCTCAAACTAAAACCTTCCAAGTCTGTATGATTCAGCTACTCAATTAATAAACCTACTGAACTATTGGGGAATTGTGGATGTGTCCGAGGGGGAATTTTGTGCTGTATAATAGTTCGATGAATCAGCAATTACGGCATCAAATGCTCTGGCTCACCAGGAACACAATAGATGTGAATTTTAAAAAGTTGTTGACCGCCCTGGCAGACGTTAGTCTCCTATTACGGCAAAAGCTCTTACAGATAATCACGAAGATGGATAAAGATGAGGAAACTGAGTTTGCTTTGTAGTAAGACTTTAAAATAATAAAAGAAACATAGACAAGAGATATGCAACTGATATGCTAATCAGGCAAGAAATTAGAAGTCTTGCATCAGGGAGTTTATTTGGTTGAGAAGGAACTTAGTCTAAGCCAGTTGAGACATTTGGATAATATGATTTGTCAGAATAACTAATGGGCATTAAAAACAGTTTGTAACTGATAATTGAACTTCAACTTCACCCTGGTTTATACCTCAGTATTCCTGTTGTAAGAGCAGTGGAAGCAGCTCGCCATAGCAATCTAAGTGATTCGGGTCCTCTTCTCTTCTGTCTGATTAGTGGTGAAATTTCATACATGTCAACAAACTCTGTGCTACAAAAAACAGATAAAAAAGGTTCAAGTGGTTAAGAATAAAATGTAGAATTCAACTCACCCTAGTATAGTCAATGTTTCCCATCCAGTTGCAGAAACACTAGTTAAATTAAACTTGTGCCCCTCTCCAGTCTCTACACCTCCCACCAGCGTACTTCCTTTAAACTAGCCATCTGTCACATTTTATTTCTTGGTGAAAATGTTCCATTTTACTCCATATGAAATCCGACAATGCTTTGATAACAAACTTCTCATCCTTGTGCTCAAAACCCTTGTCCCTCCCAGCCTCTGTAATCCTCTCCAGCTCTACAACTCTGCGCCTCTCTGAGTCTGACCCGATGTACACCTGATTCCTTTTCTTCCACCATTGGTGACTGTGCCTTCAGCAGCCTAGGCCTTAAGCTCTGAAATTCCTTCCCTAATCCTCATCACCTTTCTATGCCTCTCTCCTTCTTTAAGTCGTTCCTTAAAACCTACCAATTTAGTGGACCACTTTATGTTGACTCCTCAATTACCCCTGTGGAAAGAATCCTGAATTCTGTGGAGCCTGAACATTTGATTAGCAAATTTCAGATCCAGCATTAGCACGTTGGGTGCTTTGCAGTCTTGGGAAAAGGACTTGGAAATCAATATTGAAGAGGAGAGATGGGGGTAATTTATGGGACTGTAGTAGTAAAGTTTGCTTGCCATAAAATGAAGGCGGGCCAGTCCCTCGAACTGAGCCCCTACTGCCCAGCCCAAGCTTCCCTGACCCCCACCTCGCCCTTGGCACCCTGGAGGAAAGTGTAGAGGGGATACTCGCCCCCTTGCCAACCTGAATGCCAGGTTGGCACTGCCAAGTGGTAGGGCCTGAAGGGAGAGGGGGGCTTTGCAGCGATCTGGGGAGGGGAGTGCAGCAGCATTCTGAGATTGGGGCGTCTTTTAGAAACAGTGCTCCGATCTCGGAGGTGCGAGACTTGTCAGAGAGATTAGGTCCCATCCTTCTCGGGTCCATCGAGTGCCCAGTGTGCCACTGAGTGGCCCTGAAACTCTGATCCTGCGTAAATTAATTTCTAAGTGCCATTGAATGGCATGTCAGGTTTGCTTCGAGCACCAGCAGGAATCACTCTGGTTTTTCAGTTGCAACATATAGTCTGTAACAGGAGAATCGCGCCTCTGGTGACTAATCCGGTGTTCCTGATTCTGGGTCATCCGGATTGGAGAATTACTGATTCTAACAGAATAAAGGCTGTACAATATGCTGACCATTGCATGCTTCTGGATCAGTGACAAATATTCTTAAATCCAGATTTGGCATAGGCTAATTATGGAATGCATCCCGATAGAATTCCTGACCTCTGCGATCTGTTCGAAGTTTGATGCATCCTGTAAAGTATGGGACCCCTATCTAAAATTCATAGGCTCCACATTGGCTGACTTACTCCTGTTGGTATTTCCATGAGCTACTGCATTTCAGTTTGCTCGTCTCGACATCGCAATACATAAAGGCAAGCATCCGGAACTGTTCTTCCTTTCTCACACTCAATTTGTTGATCCATTGTTGAATTGATCCATTATATAAACCAAAGGCATCGGTTTCTTAAGTATACTGTCATGAATTTATCCTGTCTTGCTTATTCCTATGTTTGCTATAACAATTTCTGTTCTAAACCTGATTTTGTTTGTTATTTTGTTGCGTTTATTGTAAAACAAATGGAAAAACATGATAGTTTTTTTTTAAAGAAACTACCAAATTGACCAAGCTTTTGGTTCCCCCACTCTTTTGCCCGGTGTCAAATTTAATCGGAAATGCTCTTCTGAAGTAGACGAGCACATTTCACTTCATCAAAGGTGCTACATAAATGCAAGCTGTTGTTGAAAAACTCCCCCTTAACTTCACTTACTGATACCCTGATTGCACAATTGCATTTAACTCATTAATTCTAAATAGAACATTTGCATTCAACTTAAGGCAATCTCAGAAACTTACCTTTTGAATTATACAAAAACTAAATGGGCCAGTCTATTCAAATCATATGCCCTGTCACAGCAAAAGTTTATTTTTTTCAGTTTGTTTTTTGAAAGGACAATAAAAATTGCACTGACTTCTTTTCACACCATTTGATTATTTTTCTTTCAAGACTTTAAAAGGTTTAAAAGCATCAGACACCTCCTGCACTTCAAGTCTTACTTTTTAAAATAAATGGTGACTTGTCAATTGCCCCATTGAAGCAAAATAGAATACTTATGAAAAGAAAAAGCTAATTTATTGGAACATGCAAAGTGAGATGTGCAAACAAAGTGTGCAATTTCTGCCATAGTCGCTTCATCATTTTACAATGTACAAATGAAGCAGACCGAGAACACCAGCAGGCTTCATGTATTAGAAAAACAAGTTTTACACGATTAACACACCTTAAAAAGTGTTTAGAAGCCTTAGCAGGCAAGACTATTCTCTTTAACTCTATAGTTTTGCAACTTCAATAAGCTGAGTAACCTTAACTTAGCAATGAGATTTACCAGTCTTCAGCCTGGGAATGGGACATCTCCGACTTCTCATATTGAGGACAGAAACTGTTGAGATCATTCCTCACACACAGCTGGTAACATGTTTTTCTGTTGATCTATTGAGGCAAAAGGGTAACTTTGTGAAAAAAAAAGCAAATTTATTGTAACTTGGAAGTGAGATGTGCAAATACACAAAGCAAACTAGCTTTTCTTCACACATTCGAAAAAATTATAGAATGGCGAGACCAGATTGCAATGTGCCAACCGTCCCCTTTATGAGCCAAAGTCAACTTTCAAACTCTCTATCCATGGTGCTCACACAGCAGTTACTAAAACACGGTTTCTGGCTGCGAGATGAAATTGCCCCATAAAGCATAGTGACTTGCCTCCACTGCACACACTAAGAAACAACATGCATGTATACAAAAAGTGAGCTGTGATGTAACAGTTATGTGATATGCAGCGAGCAATGAGCTTTCTGATCGAATCTGACATGTGGCAGGAAATAGCTACAGGGAAAACAGTAGTCCTTTGTATAGGATGTTCGGCAATTTGGATTTTTCAAAAGCATTTAATAAGGTGCCACACAAGAAGTCATTACATTAAACCTGGACTCGGGATTGGAGTATTAGTATGCGTTGCATATTAGTAAATGGACAGGAAACAGAGATTATGGATAAACTGGATATTTTTAGGTTGAGAGGCTGTATGTAACTACCAGGGTACCACGATGACCTGTAAATAACTGAGGCCAAGGTACTATCTATATTAATGACTTGGATGAGGTGACTGAGGTTGCTGACGATACAAAGCGAGGTAAGAAAGGTAATTGGTGAAGTTGCAAAGAGGCAGCCTAGGGATGTAGACAGGTTGGATGAGTGAACAAGTGCACTGCAGATGGAATACAATTAGGCAAAGTGCAAAGTTATCTAGTTTGGTAGGATAAGTAAAAAACAGTGCATTTTTTTGAATTGGGAGAAATTGGGAAATATTTGCATTCAGAATGACTTTTATAGGAATCACAGAAAATTAACATTTAGATGCAGCAAGCAATTAGGGAGACAAATATGTAACAGAACTTTCTTATAAGGGATTGGAGCAGAAGAGTAAAGATGTATTTTTACAATAATAGAGCATTGGCGAGGTCACAGCTGGAGTAGTGCGTGCAGTCTTGGTCCCCTTACCTAAGGAAGGACATAGGGGGAGTGCAGTGAAGTTTCACTGGGCTGGTTCTTGGGATGAGCGGACTGTCCTAAGAGAAAAGATTGAGTAGGCTAGGCCTGTATTCCCTGTAGTTTAGAAGAATGAGAGGTGATCACATTAAAATTTGTAAGAACTTGACAGGACAGATGCTGAGAAACTGTTTCAATGGACTGCAGAATCTAGCACACAGGGTCAGTCTCAGAAAAAGGAATTGGCTATTTAAAATCGAAATGGGGACAACTTTCTTCATTTAAAAAAATTAATTAAAAATGTTAAACAATAATTTGTCTTCCTCCTATTAATTTATGTTTCTCAAAGTTAAATTACATTGATACTAGTGCAATAGGTTCTGTCAGACTGTTGTAAAAACACAATTAGTTCACTAATGTCCCTTAGGATAGAAAACCAGTGGTCCCTATAGGTCTGACCTATGTATCACTCCACCAAACATCAACATGGTTGTGTCTTACATGCCCTCTGAAGTAACCTCTTTGTGTTGCTGGAACTTGCTGATGCAATGGTTTAAGAAGATGGCCAACCACCAATTTATCCGGGCAACTAGGACTTGGCAATTAAATGGCAGCATTGCCAGTGATCCCCGAGAATATAAAAATAAAACTTTCAAAAATGCACCAAGAGCATTTAAAATGACACCGAACACTGTTATTTAAAATAAAGCGCCAGCTTTGGAATCAGCAAGTGTGACTACTTGACAGTATTTATTATTTAGTAGCACCAATTATGCTTGTCCTGCAACATGTCTTGACAAACTGCTCCTGCAGCATGCATTGAAACCAAGGTATTGAGGTATTGTTACAGGAATTTTACAGGGATATTCAATGGATTTGTAGGGACAATCTTATTTTTGGAGAACATCAACATCCTTCATTTGCAATCTATTGTGTAACTGTACAAAACAGCAGATAGGAAATTATACCAGATAGTCAGTACATGAAAGTAAATATGCTCATTGTATCCTTATTATAATAGGTGGCTCGACAGGGAAGTGATGCACCCAAATATTTTTTTAATGTTGTGTAATGTGAAAGTACCTTTGGGAAATGGGTGCTTATAAATGGGTGTGTATATAAGTATCTTTAGTGAGTATCTTTAAGAAATGGGTGTTTAATTACTGCAGTGATGTCAGAGAGTGGGTGGAGCTGGGCTGTCTGTCAGATTTTTACTTTTGTTTTAGGCTGTTTGCTGCAGGGTGTGTTTTAGTTTCGTTTTCAGAGCTGGATAGCTTCAGTCACAGCCAGAAGGTGTATTAGATTCTCTCTCTATAATCTAAAGACTGTAAGTCGATCCTGGTGATTTAAAACTAATAACAGTAGTGATTTCAACCTGATGTGCTTCTGGTAAAAGCTGTTTTAAGTCTTTTGTATGTTAAAAGGAAAGCTTAAAGGATTACTTAGTGTTGTATTCTTTGGGGGTTGTATTTGAATTAATGGTTGCTAAAATGTTCCCTGTATGTTTTAAAAAGGTTAACTTGAGTTCATAGAAGAAACATTGTTTTGCTTTAAAAAATACTTTTCCATTTCTGCTGTACCACTCCTGTAGAGTGGGCCGTGTGCTCCCCATACCACAATCTAGTTAAAGTTGTGGGTCAGGTGAACTCCATGATACACTTTGGGGTTTTCTAAACCCTGGCCCATAACAAATTGGGGGCTCGTCCAGGATAAAAGTCTATCTAATGGATTGACATAGTGAACTTAAAGATAGTGAGGGGTGAGCATATTGTGGTTGCTTTTCAGGTGTGGTATTTTAGTTTAAGTGGGGAGTGTGTTGTGGACAATGGCTCTTTCAGACGCTCTGAAGCTTTTGGGGGTGGAGACGGTCACACGCAGTACCTTACGGACAGAGAGGAAAAGCAGACTGTTAGATTTGGCAAAAACATTGCAGTTAACATTACCTGACAAAATGCGAAAAGATGAGGCAATTATGGCGGTAGCTAAGCATTTGAAGTTGCCTGAGATACAGTTTGACTCATTGGAAATGGCAAAAATTCAGTTACAAATTAAAGAAATGGAACCTGAGAAAGAATTAAAGCAGCTTGAATACGAAAGAGCGAGAGAGGAAAAAGAAAGAGAAAGAGCAAGAGAGAGAGAGAGAAGGAAAACAGAAAGAATAGCCTAGGCAGACCAAAAAGAAAGAGAAAGGGAGATATAGATCAGATAAAAAGATAAATGGCAGATGATTATGAATTAGTTCATAAATCAAACTTGGTTTCTGACATCAGTTTCAGCCTGTGAGGGATAGAAACGGGGAAATGAGAAATACTCAAGTGGTAAAGGTAAAGGTGATCTGATCGGAGATAATAAGGAGAGTGTACCTCAGATTAAAAAAGAAATCCAGGAGGGTGGAAGAGACATGAAAAGTTTCAAATGTTTTCACTGTAATAAACTAGGCCATGCGAGGTCTTGCACTTTGGAAAAAAGAATAGAGGCATGGACTATTTTCTAAACGGTGACAAAATTCATAATGCTGAAGTGCAAAGGGACTTGGGAGTCCTAGTCCAGGATTCTCTAAAGGTAAACTTGCAGGTTGAGTCCGTAATTAAGAAAGCAAATGCAATGTTGGCATTTATCTCAAGAGGCTTGGAATATAAAAGCAGGGATGCACTTCTGAAGCTTTATAAAGCATTAGTTAGGCCCCATTTAGAATACTGTGAGCAATTTTGGGCCCCACACCTCAGGAAGGGCATACTGGCACTGGAGCGGGTCCAGCGGAGATTCACACGGATGATCCCAGGAATGGTAGGCCTAACATACAATGAACGTCTGAGGATCCTGGGATTATATTCATTGGAGTTTAGGAGGTTGAGGGGAGATCTAATAGAAACTTACAAGATAATGAATGGCTTAGATAGGGTGGATGTAGGGAAGTTTTTTCCATTAGCAGGGGAGACTAGGACCCGGGGGCACAGCCTTAGAATAAAAGGGAGTTACTTTAGAACAGAGAGGAGGAGAAATTTCTTCAGCCAGAGTGGTGGGTCTGTGGAATTCATTGCCACAGAGGGCGGTGGAGGCCGGGACGTTGGGTGTCTTTAAGACAGAAGTTGATAAATTCTTGATTTCTCGAGGAATTAAGGGCTATGGAGAGAGAGCGGGTAAATGGAGTTGAAATCAGCCATGATTTAATGGTGGAGTGGACTCGATGGGCCGAATGGCCTTACTTCCGCTCCTATGTCATATGGTCTAAAGGAAAGCCCAAGTGAAGCGAAGGAGGTGCAAAAGATTGTACAGCCTGATCAAGAGGTGATTGATAAGAAGGTGCCAGATCTCATTAAAGAATTTACTTTTGTGGGTAAAATTTACTCATGTGTATCAGGAGGAGCAGGTAAAGAAGTCACAATTTTTAGACATACGGGAGCTAGTCAATCTTTAATGGTAAGAGATGAAGAGTTATGTAGTTTGGGAAGAATATTGCCAGAAAAGGTGGTAATATGTGGAATTCAGGGTGAGGGGGTCAGCGTTCCATTATATAAGGTAAGGTTGGAAAGTCCAGTGAAGAGTGGTGAAGTGGTAGTCGGAAACTATCTTGTCCAGGAATACAGTTTATCTTGGGTAATGATATAGCTGGATCGCAGGAAGTGATGCCTACTGTGGCTGATAAGCCAGTGTAAAATCAGACAACTGAAGTGTTGAAGGACGAATATCCTGGGATTTCTCCGGATTGTGTGGTAACAAGGTCGCAAAGTCACAGGTTAAGACAAGAGGAGGAATCAAAGAGTGAAGATGAGATTGAAGTGCAATTATCAGAAACAATTTTTGATCAGATGGTTGAAAAAGAACAAGAACAGGTGGAGGATGAGGCGAATATTGTTTGTTCAGGAAAATTGGCGGAGTTACAACAGAAAGATGTAGAAATAAAACGGATGTATCAGAAAGCATAGACGGAAGAGGAATCAGAGTGCATACCAGAGTGTTCTTCCAGTAAAAGTGATGTCTTGATGAGAAAATGGAGACCTTTACATATGCAGGCAGATGAAAAGTGGGCAGATGTTCATCAAGTAGTATTGCCGGTAGGGTATAGAAAGGAGGTGTTGCGAGTTGCACATTAGGTACCAGTGGGAGGTCATTTGGGGATAAGGAAAACTCAAGCTAAAATCCAGAAACATTTTTATTGGCCTGGACTACATAAAGATGTAGTTAAATTTTGTCAATCATGTCACACATGTCAAGTGATAGAGAAACCTCAAGCAGTGACAAAAACCAGCGCCCTTAATACCCATTCCAGCATTTGAGGAACCTTTTACAAGGGTCCTAATTGATTGAGTAGGACCGCGTCCTAAAACAAAAAGTGGGAATCAATATCTTTTGACGATAATGGATGTCTACTAGATTTCCAGAGGCCATTCAAGTACGTAATATTACAGCTAAAAAGATTGTGGAGGAGTTACTTGAATTCTTTACTAGATATGGACTACCCACAGAAATACAATCAGATCAAGGATCAAATTTTACCTCGAGGTTATTCAAAGAAGTTATGGATAGCTTAGAATAAAACAATTTAAATAAACTGCGTACCATCCAGAATCGCAGGGAGCGTTAGAAAGGTATCAGACATTAAAGACAATGTTGAGGGCTTATTGTCACGATTATCCAGAGGATTGGGATAAAGGAATTCCATTCGTACTGTTTGCAATTAGGGATGCACTTAATGAGTCAACCAAATCTAGTACTTTTGAACTAATTTTTGGTCATGACGTAAGAGAACTACTTTAATTGGTTAAGGAAATATTGGTGAGTGAGAAATCGGAAATTACATTACTGGATTACGTGTCAAATTTCAGGGAACGATTAAATTGGCTGGAGAATATTTAAAAGTTGCACAAAATGTGATGAAACGGGTAGCGGACAAGAAATCCAAAGTTTGTAGTTTGCCAGTGGAAATACTTGGCGCGATTCTCTCTCCCCCCACCCCCCCCCCCCCCACACCGGGTGTGAGAATCACGGGGGCGCGGCCCCGACCCCCTCACGCGATTCTCCCCCTGAAACCAGCGCTGCGCTATTTGCACCGGGCCGCTCGGAGAATCGCCGCAAAAGGCAAGCAGCAATTCTCCGGCCCAGATGGGCCTAGCGGCCGCTACGACATAACAGGTCGATGGATGATGTTGTCTATATGGACTTCAGTAAGGCCTTTGACAAGGTCCCTCATGGTAGACTAGTACAAAAGGTGAAGTTATACGGGATCAGGGGTGAGCTGGCAAGGTGGATACAGAACTGGCTAGGTCATAGAAGGCAGAGAGTAGCAATGGTAGGGTGCTTTTCTGATTGGAGGGCTGTGACTCGTGGTATTCCGCAGGGATCAGTGCTGGGACCTTTTGCTGTTCGTAGTATATATGAATGATTTGGAGGAAAATGTAACTGGTCTGATTAGTAAGTTTGTGGACGACACAAAGGTTGGTGGAATTGGGGATAGCGATGAGGACTGTCAGAGGATACAGCAGGATTTAGATTGTTTGGAGACTTGGGCGGAGAGATGGCAGATGGAGTTTAATCCGGACAAATGTGAGGCAATGCATTTTGGAAGGTCTAATGCAGGTAGGGAATATACAGTGAATGGTAGAACCCTCAAGAGTATTGAAAGTCAAAGAGATCTAGGAGTACAGGTCCACAGGTCACTGAAAGGGGCAACACAGGTGGAGAAGGTAGTCGAGAAGGCATACGGCATGCTTGCCTTCATTGGCCAGGGCATTGAGTATAAGAATTGGCAAGTCATGTTGCAGCTGTATAGAACCTTAATTAGGCCACACTTGGAGTATAGTGTTCAATTCTGGTCGCCACACTACCAGAAGGATGTGGAGGCTTTAGAGAGGGTGCAGAAGAGATTTACCAGAATGTTGCCTGGTATGGAGGGCATTAGCTATGAGGAGCGGTTGAATAAACTTGGTTTGTTCTCACTGGAACGAAGGAGGTTGAGGGGCGACCTGATAGAGGTCTACAAAATTATGAGGGGCATAGACAGAGTGGATAGTCAGAGGCTTTTCCCTGGGGTAGGGGGGTCAATTACTAGGGGGCATAGGTTTAAGGTGAGAGGGGCAAGGTTTAGAGTAGATGTACAAGGCAAGTTTTTTTACGCAGAGGGTAGTGGGTGCCTGGAACCCGCTACCGGAGGAGGTGGTGGAAGCAGGGCCGATAGTGACATTTAAGGCGCATCTTGACAAATACATGAATAGGATGGGAATAGAGGGATACGGACCCAGGAAGTGTAGAAGATTGTAGTTTAGTCGGGCAGCATGGTCGGCACGGGCTTGGAGGGCCGAAGGGCCTGTTCCTGTGCTGTACATTTCTTTGTTCCCGCCGTCCACCCTTGATCGCTGCCGGCGGGAACTCTGCGGGAACGCTGGGGGGGCGGGTGGCCTTTTGGGGGGGGGGGGGAAGAGGGGAGCTCCTTCACCTGGGGGAGAGGGGGGCCTCCGAAGGGGTCTGGCCCGTGATCGGGACCCACCGATCGGCGGGCCGGCCTTTCCCCTCCCGGGCCTACCTCCTTCCACGCGCGGCCGCAGAACACCGGCGCCATGTTGGTGAGGGGCTGGCACGCGTAAGAAGTTCCCCGCGCATGCGCATGATGGCGTGGCCCAACAGCGCATGCGCAGGATTGGGCTGCCCCAACTGCGCATGCGCAGGATTGGGCTGCCCCAACTGCGCATGCGCAGGATTGGGCTGCCCCAACTGCGCATGCGCGGGTTGGCGTGGCGCCCATTTGGCGCCACGTAAGGATGCTGAAGTGGCGTGAACCGCTCCAGCGCCCTGCTGGCCCCCTGTGGGGGCCTGAATAGGTTGTGCCTGGGCCCTGTGCGCACCGTCGTAAAACGCGACGGCGTTCACGACGGCGCGGGCACTTGGTCCGCACCGCGGAAAATCGCCCCCAAAGTTTTAATATTGTTACCAGTGGTAGGTGAACCTTTAAAAGCTAGGTTGTGTGGACCATATCAGATTGAAAGGAAATTAAGTGAGGTGAATTATGTGGTAAAAACACCAGATAGAAGGAAAACTCACCGAGTGTGTCATGTGAATATGCTTAAAAGGTACTTTGAAAGGGAAGGAGAGAAAAAGGAGGAGGTTTTAATGATTCTAACTCAAAGTGACAAACCAAATCCAGATGACTGTGAATTTGACATACCTCAAATTAAATTGGAAAACGAGGATCTTCTTAAAAATTGGGATAAATTGTTGAGTTACCTTCCAGAGGAAAAACGAACTGACCTGAAAGAGTTATTGATATCACATGGGCAAGTGTGTGGAGATAAATTGGGAAGTACTGAAATGGCTATACATGATGTAGATGTGGGAAAGGCTGTTCCGATCAAACAACATCCATACAGACTTAACCCTTTAAAATTGGCACAGAGATTGAGAGTATGCTTAAAGATGGCATAATTGAAGTGGGTTGCAGCCAATGGAGCTCACCCATAGTGATGGTGCCTAAACCAGACAGTACCCATCAGTTGTGTGTGGACTATAGAAAGGTTAATGCAGTTACAAGAATGGACTCTTATCCTATCTCACGATTGGAGGATTGCATTGAGAAAGTGGGACAATCAGCTTTTCTTTCCAAACTGGATTTACTTAAAGTTTACTGGCAGGTACCTTTATCCGAAAGGGCGAAGGAGATTTCAGCTTTTGTGACTCCAGATGGTATATACCAATTCCAAGTTATGCCATTTGGCATGAAAAACACACCAGCCACATTTCAACGGTTAACTAACAAATTTGTTTCAGGATTACCCAATTGTGCGGTATACATCGACAATCTGGTAATTTTCAGCCAGACATGGAAAGAATATTTACAACATCTGATTAGTTATTCGATCGAACTCAGGAGGCGGGTTTGGTGATAAACCTAGCCAAAAGTGAATTTGGAAAAGCCCACGTCACTTTCCTTGAGGAGTTTACGATACCCTCAAGACGAAGGGAAATAATGTGAGTTCTTGGCATGAGTGGATTTGATCGAACATTTGTGCAAAGGTTTTATAGCGTGATTGCTCCACTGACGGACTTGCTGAAGAAGCGTAACAAATTCCAGTGGACAGCGGAGTGTCAACAGGCATTTGACTGACTGAAAGCTGTGATAACCAATGCTCCTGTGTTGGAGAATTACAAGGAACTCTGTGATCAGATTGAACTAAAGTATCTGACTTTAAAGAGAAATGCCGAGGCGTAGAGAAATGGACGGATCGTGCAGAGACCTTCTTGTTCAAAGAGACTGTCAATCGAGAAGGATTTCAGTTGGAAGAAGACGGGGGAAAAAACGACTATATTATTATACCTGTTTGCGTGTTTGTTTTTTGAAACGAAAAAGTATATTAACTGTGTGCATTTTTTAAAGGATAGTGAAAAGGTGAAAAATGAAACAATCTTAAAGTTGATGGGGTTGTATATTTCGTGGGGGGAGGTGGCATGTTTGAGTACCTTTGAGAAATGGGTGTTTATAAATGGGTGTGTGTATAAGTATCTGAAGTGAGAGCACCTTTAAGAAATGTGTGTTTATTACTGCAGTGATGTCAGAGAGATTGTGGAGCTGGGCTGTCTGTCCGCTTTTTACTTCCGTTTTATGCTGTTTGCTGCAGGGTGTGTTTTAGTTTAGTTTTCAGAGCTGGATAGCTGCAGTCACAGCCAGAAGGTGTATTAGCGTCTCTCTGTAATCTAAAGACTCTAAATCGATCCTGGTGATTTAAAACTAATAACAGTAGTGACTTTAACCTGATGTGCTTCTGGTAAAAGGTGTTTTAAGTCTTATGGATTTTAAAAGGAAAGCTTAAAGGATTACTTAGTGTTGTATTCTTTGGGGGTTTTATTTGAATTAATGGTTGCTAAAATGTTCACTGTATGTTTTAAAAAGGTTAACTTGAGTTCATCGAATAAACATTGTTTTGCTTTAAAAAAATACTTTTCCATTTTTGCTGTACCATATCTGTGAAGTGTGCTCCCCATACCACAATCCAGTAAAAGTTGTGAGACAGGTGAACTCCATGATACACTTTGGGGTTCTCTAAACCCTGGCCCATAACAGTTGCATTGATGTTTTTCAATTCCTCGATTCTTGGTAAAGTCACCAGATGTATTAACAAATTTACCTCAAACAAAATTATGCAAAGCTTATGGGTTCCTTCAATTTAGGTAACGCTTTAGAGTATTAAAAGATTCTTGATTAACAAGGGGATGAAAGGTTATCAGGGGTAGGCAGGAATGTGGGGTTCAGCTTATAATTGGATCTGCCATAATCTTATTGTATGGTGGAACAGGCACGAAGGACCAAGTGGCATATCCATGCTTCGAATACGTATATTCACACACATAACGCACCATTATCTACCACTCCGCAATCCTTCAACTAACCTTATTTTTACTCTTCTTTGATGTCCTGTTCCTTTTGTCACAGGTCATGATTAGTACGCTTTGTATTTCACAAAATTCTGTTTGTTGCCAAGCAGCACAGTTTCCTGAAGAAGAAAAAAGAAACTTCAGTAGCCTTCTTCACTGCACATTATTGTGATTGACAAAATAGTCAATTACGGGGAGCATACGTTCTTCAAAGTCTATTGTAGGACTCAAGTTCCTTTTGGCTTTTGCATATTTTGTCATTTACAGTGCCAGGGTTATCCCCAACAAATAATGCATTAGCTAGCAAGGAGGCTCATGACAGAATAACCATACATGGACTCAGGATCAAGCGAAAGCCCTTTCCTCCCTCTGGATTTCATGCTAGACCTATGTCCAGACAAAAATCCAAATCCTTCCCAGAGGCTACAAAGAAATTGCCTTTTCCAAGCTGGTTTGTTTCCTTCCAACTTATACCATCAATACAAAGCTCATTTGTTACTTACTTTCGCATTTTCCCGTTAAGCATGTGCATAACCCATCATTCAAGACAATATCTCCTCTGTAATTTGAAAAAGAAAAACAGATAAGGTTTTTTGAAAGCCTTAAAAAGCAATGAGCTGCACTTTGCTATAAAAATGATGGCCATGCCAACAGTGCACATTGTTATTAAGTCTCAATCAAACATTTACTTCTGGAAATGGCACATGCACAGTTAAATGGGGAAGTCACTGCCCAAGTTGCGTGCTTACCCCAGAAGCTGCACTATTCCACTACCTTGCTGAGAGACTTGGCATTGAATTAAATGGAACAGTGTGAAGTTACTGCACTTACACAATATATATCCACAACACTCACCAGAAAAAATTCATTTGAGTCAAAGGAAAATTGTTAATGGTAAGAGAATATTAGTTCTGGCCAAAAAAGTCTCTCTGAAACCGAAAACTAATTTTTGCAATTATTATTCATATTTTAAAAACCTTTTTCATCTCTTTTATTCCCCCCTCTCTATTATCTTTCATTCCCTCTCTATTTGGTGGTCTGTACCTGATTTGACACAGACTTAAATATTCTAACTTCCTTATTCATACTCTGCACCAATCATTAATGATTCTTCACTCTGACTGATTAAGATGCAGTTACTTGCCCTGTTCAAACAAGACCCAAATTCCCTGGAGAGAGCCCTGCGCCTAGTGGCTCTATAATTGTAGTAAATTCCAGTGCAAAATCTGACTAAAAGTCTGTGGTCAAACAAAAGTATACAGAATGGTTGGCACAGTTAAACCACCATAGAGAGCATAATCCAGACCATTTATCTTTATGAATTAATATGAATCAAGTGCAAAAATTCCCATTAGCTATGCCAGGTTTCCTTGTGGTAGTGAACTTGGATCACTACTTTTAGCCACAATGATGCAGAAAAATTATTTTATGGTGTGTCCATTATAGTTGTATAGCCTGCTTGAAAATGTGGTTTGGCTGTGCAGAATAGGCAATGTTATGCAACGGATATGAAAACAGGCCCAGAGCTACTCAAGGCGGACAATATTTGAAGATACTATTAGTGCAGAACCATTATAGCTCCTTTAAAGCATTAGGGAACCAAAATTATTTTTTAACCAAACTGCGCTTAAATTAATTCACACTGGCCCAGCCACACAAAATCACTATCACTAAAACAACCCAATCTGACTAGTTTCCAGAGTGCTTTATGAATTCACAGCAGCATTAAATCACTGGAAATATAGTTACCAAAATTCTCAGCGCATCTAATTTTTATTTTATAAGATTAATAAGTTCAGCTCCTACATAATTATGCACACAAACACATACTTTTGCAAAACCACCAGGGTTCCCACATCTTACATGAAACAGTTTTTCCTGTACCGCTTTGCAATCCACAAATCAAAACTTAATTAAGTATGGAAACATTTTTTGGACGTTCTGAATTCTCGCTCACTGTACCTGAACAGGTGCCATAGTGTGGCGACTAGGGGATTTTACAGTAACTTCATTGCAGTGTTAATGTAAGCCTAATTGTGACACTAATAAATATTATTATTTCAGTCATGCCTAATCCTGGATCTCTAGCTGTACATCTTCCTGTTTCTCCCATTATTAATATGGCACACTTAAAAAAAATTATATACTAACCAATAGATTAACAGTTACTGAGCCTTGTCAGTGATATATCAGCAACATTGGTAAAACAAAGCTGGGCACTTGGAAACTGATCATATTACGAGCTCTGGCAAGAATGGAAACAATATTCCAGCCTTTTATATATGTACCTGCATTAGGGTGGGCCCTTGTCCACTATCCCCACATGTAAAGTGCACGCAGTATAAAGTAGTATTAGTAAAGGTCACACAAGGTCCAAATAATGGTATCTGAAACAACCATTAAGCTTTGCAAATACACATCACTATATCTACAAAGCACATCCATATCTAGTGACTAAATAAAAATGTTCAATGATTGCTCAGAAACTAATAAAATCGAATATTCATTAACCTTTTTGTTTCAAAACCAAGTTGCCACCCAATTTTGGTTCTACCCTAACCCATGTTCAAATACATTTATTGTAGATTATAAATAGGTCTAAATTTTAATATTTTGGCAGTGCCTACCTTGTGACACTATGACAGTGCTCTTCATTGCTGTCTTCCTTCTGTTCTCTTGAATCTTTACTAAAGCTCTGCTTCATGGGTAGCTGAAATGTCATAAAAACAGCAGATAAAATTATACATCATTTGTAATTAATTCATTAATTTTACTGTAATGAATTAATTTATTTTACAGTTCCAGAGTTTGGCGGCAGAAAGTGCAAGATTCCACTCAATCCTGGGGTGAATTGAAGAGGTGGTGGTGTTGTGGTTCTCAGGAGGAAGTCCTGCCTGGTAGTCACTTCTGTGGTTACCACCAGTTTCCAGTGTGTGTGTGGGGGGGGGGGGCTTTCGCCAAGTTGATGATCCTCCAACAGCAGCTGATGTGTGTGACGGTGTATGACCCTGGGAATAGTCCATCGTGTACAGCACCCTGCTTCATGGAGGACACACCCACCCACACGCAGACCACTGCCTGGTGAACTTAAGAGCAGCACGGTAGCATTGTGAATAGCACAATTGCTTCACAGCTCCAGGGTCCCAGGTTCGATTCCTGACTTGGGTCACTGTCTGTGCGGAGTCTGCATATCCTCCCCGTGTGTGCGTGGGTTTCCTCCAGGTGCTCCGGTTTCCTCCCAGTCCAAAGATGTACAGGTAAGGTGGATTGGCCATGATAAATTGCCCATAGTGTCCAAAATTGTCCTTAGTGTTGGGTGGGGTTACTGGGTTATGGGGATAGGGTGGAGGTGTGGACCTTGGGTAGGGTGCTCTTTCCAAGAGCCGGTGCAGACTCGATGGGCCGCATGGCCTCCTTCTGCACTGTAAATTCTATGATCTAGGAAAAGGTGATAAGGCACGGTTCAACTATTTGAAACATTCTGTGGAAATGTGGCAAGACCCATTCATTCTTTGCAACACCGGGGATAGGTAGAACCTCAGAAGTAGTTGCACTTGGTGTTTATGTACCAAGTATCTACGCACAGCTTGATGCAGCCAAGCACCAAAGTACCCATCAGGATTAGGGCGATGGTGAGCATGTTTTTCCCACCTTTATAGAGGCTTGTACATGGCTTCCCTGCAAAGGTGGTTCATTTTCGACCTCCAGATGAAGCGGAAATAGCCCATACCCGAGCCATGTACATTAACACCGAGAGTGCGTTACTCCTGATGACCAGGTTCTTACTTGCAATAGAAAGAGAGTGTCGCTCCAACATAAGCAGTTTGTTTCATTATACCTACTCATTCCTTACTGACAGATAAGTACAGGGGTCTCAGCAAGAGGGGAGCTTGGGGACTGGATCAAAATGGTCAGGGGGAAAGGTTAAGTGGGAGTGGGCTGCCTTCAATGTGCCCTGGAGCCCTAAAGGGGATTTTGCCACCCATGGCCCAACATCAGCTGGCACAGCTAAAGCTGCTGGGCTTCCTGCACGGTGTAGGCCTACACTTGACATGGGCAAAATACCAGTGGTGGTGGGATGAGACCCTTAAGTGACCATTAATTCATTACTTAAAGGTCTCAATAGACCCAAGGGCAGACATATGCACGCTGGATTTTACATGCCCTTCCTGCCTTCTAACCCACTGGCAGGAGAGCATATAATCCAGCCCTAAGAACAGGCATTCTTGTGCCTTATTTCAATGGTTATTCATCTGAATTGCCTTTTGCCTGGATTCACTGTATATGGGATATTCAATCTGTACATATATGAACATAGAACATACAGTACAGAAGGAGGCCATTCGGCCCATCATGTCTGCACCGACCCACTTAAGCCCTCACTTCCACCCTATCCCCGTAACCCAATAACCCCTCCTAACCTTTTTGGTCACTAAGGGCAATTTATCATGGCCAATCCACCTACCCTGCACGTCTTTGGACTGTGGGAGGAAACTGGAGCACCCGGAGGAACCGGAGCAGAGGGAAAACGTGCAGACTCCGCACAGACAGTGACCCAGCGGGGGATCAAACCTGGGACCCTGGCGCTGTGAAGCCACAGTGCTATCCACCTGTGCTACCGTGCTACCAAATATAACCTATATATTGAACTAAGTATCGCTATCTTACCTTTGCGTTACTCTTTATGTTAGCTTGTTGGTAAATCACACTGAAAGGCTTACGGTCTATTGGGCAACAACCGCGTTTCTGTAAGACAGATACACTTACTTCCATTTGTATGACTGCTTTTTACACTGTCTTCAATTATTATATTCAATTAATATTAGCATTTTAGCCAGATAACCATTCACTGCTGATAGGTCGTCACCACAATCACGCAAATTGTATAATGGAATGGTTTAATGCTCAGTTTTCGAATTCCAGTTGTGCCAGTGACTTGGGCCTTTCCCATAGAATGTTGGATGGGCAATATAGTCCTGTGTTACTCCCATTTCTCCTGTTCTCATGAAGGGATGGGGAAGGGGAAAAAGGAAAGCATTGTCACCTGGTCAGTAGGCCATTCAGCCCATCAAGCCCATGCTAGATCTCGGTAGAGAAATTTGGTCAGTCCAATTACTCTGTTCTATCACAGCAGGCCCTGCAAGTTTATTTCCTTTTAGTGCCCTTGCAATTTCCTTTTAAAATCATTGATCGTTTCTGCTTCCACCATCCTTGTACAGCCAGCTCCAGGTCATTTCCACTCGCTACATAAAAACACTGTTCCTCACATATCCGCAGCCCAAAACCTACAGCACCACTGGTGCCAAATCCTTCTCAAAAGCACGTCATAGAAAATTAATGGCTCTAGGTGAAAGCAGTCATTATTTTATGCACATGTTCCCACAACCAACAATAAGATAAATATGAATCAATTTTTGGTGGTCAGGAGCATCTGAAAATAGGAAAGAAGTTAATGTGTTTGGAATATAACTCTTTGCTAGCATACCATCCTTTTGACAAGGATGGATAGATTTGATCCATTCTACTTGAAGCTCTTCCAAAATCTGATGTCTTCTCAGAATGAAGCAGTTTCACAACCGGCTTGAATAATATGTTGGTGCAGATGTTTCATAGAATCCTAATAGTGCAGAAGGAAGCCATTCGGCCCATGAAGTCTGCGCCTACCCTTCGAATGAGCACACTCCGGCGTCCACCCCGTCCTATTCCCGTAACCTTACCTGCACATCCCTGAATAATAAGTGGCAATGTAGCATGACTAATCCACCCAATCGGTACATTTTTGGACTGAGAGGGGAAACCGGAGCAACCCAACGCAGACACGGGAAGAACATACAAACTCCACAGTCACCCGCAGTTGGAATTGAACCCAGGTCTCTGGAGCTGTGCGGCGCTGTGCCATCGTGCCGCCCCATGTTTGTGAGTAGACTCACTTGCTTGAATTTATGCTGCAGAATCAAAACTTCATTCCTACATTTATCAGCGGCTCTTGTATTCAATCCAAAACAACAGTTAAGGATAATTGACCCATTATGAATTTCACAAACATACATTAAGGAGCAGTCTACAATTCTTGTGTAAACACTACTCAATTGTGAGTTTTGCAGATTAACTAAAGTCTACCTTAAATCCAAGAAACAGAAAACAATAAGCGTCATGACTATTATCGTCTCCAGTTTGCACCTTTGCAAGCATAGAATATAGAAAAAGTATGTCTTCAGATCATAAGGAACAGCATCTACTAACAAGAGGTATTAAATTAAGAGAAGATTGTTTAATCGGATCGCAAATGGCATCGATATTCAGGAATTGGCAACATGCAGATCATGTTACAATTAAACACCCCAACTGACTGACTTCAGTGAGAACTTTGATTCCATATAAGTTATCAGCTGAAATACAACAGCACCATATAAATCTTTTCACAGGGAATAAAAAACACCAGTTCTTAAGGTCTGCACCAGCAAATGCAACCTTATAAAAAAAGACTATATTCAAATGTTCTTTCTTCCATTAGCTCTTTTAAATCACAATACAAATACAAGTCAAATTTTCAGATCTGAATAATGAACACAGCAAAATCGACTGCACTCTCATGCCGTAAGAGTCGGAACTTGTACACCACTGTAATTCAACACATTACCAGTTGGCTGGCACTCGGCAAAATCGAGCATGGCCAACAGAAACACGTTTTATTTTCCCAGTCGTTTTAAGGATTTTCCAGAGACTTTTGGCATAATTTTAAGGATTTCTAGGATAATTTGTATTGAAAAATAAATTGCTCAACACTCATTCTGAGCATTTATAATACAGTGCATCAGAAATGCAAAGAAAGTTTAGCTGCTTCAATAATTTAAGATGCCTTTATTGCTCCACAACTCCTCTGTAATTGGGATGCCAAAGAAAAGGCTGAAAGAAGCTTACCTGCTAAATTCCTCTCCAGCATTATTCACCAAGATATTTCAGTTTTCACGCTGGAACTTAACTGACCTCCATCCTTCACCCCAGTGTCCCTGCCAATCTCTCAGCCAGAACCCCTGGGGCAAAGAGTAGACATCAGTGGTACAAATACTGTAAACCAGGAAATATTAGCACATAGCACACTCTTTGGGACCCAACATTGCCAGTACTTTCACACAAACAGAATTTCACTTAAGAGATTTCACTCAGCACATAGGGAAGAGCAAACTAACGCTGCTCATCTTACTTAGCACACTAGGAATAAGGTAAATTTATAATTCAGACATGAATAATTTACAACCAAAATGAGTAATTTAAAGTTTCAAGTACTGGGTGTCCTGTTAAAATATCCCATTAGACAACAGCAAATATTTCCTGATTTACAGCCCATAGACTGCATATCTGAGGCCACAATGACTAATTTTTCTTCGTTGCACAGGGAAAAACAGCAAAATCTGACATTTAGGTCACTCCAAAAGTACTTCAAAATAAAAATGACTTGCAGGTTAGCCAACATCCTTACTGTGCCATTACTCATGGAAGGAATCCATATCACATCAAAAAGCCCAAGAGGAGGAAGTTACCATTTCCATCCCCACAGCCCCCTTCCCCCACAATCGCCTCACCTTTCGAATAAGATAATTGTTCACTTTATGCACGCAGCTGGATTTTGAACCCTGATCACTCAACCACGCCATTTTGCTGAGGCGCAAATCCTTCAATAATGGCATAAATTGTGAAAAGTTATCACAAAATTTTTCGCACAAACTGCATTCAGTGCAACTCACGTTTCCAGAGTCCTTTTGCGCTGGATCTAAAATCATTATTCTAGAATCAGGCCCTGCCCAGACCAGCCA
This sequence comes from Scyliorhinus torazame, assembly GCF_047496885.1. Taxonomy (NCBI): domain Eukaryota; kingdom Metazoa; phylum Chordata; class Chondrichthyes; order Carcharhiniformes; family Scyliorhinidae; genus Scyliorhinus; species Scyliorhinus torazame. Next base: position 113,919,407 of record NC_092725.1, on the reverse strand, counting down.
CACCCAGGGTGAATTAGTCATCATTGGGAGTTCCTGCTAATTGCCTTTGTTTGTAGGCCTTTGATGAGGCCCCAAAAATAAATTGGAACTTTTGGGCACAAGGATAGGAATCGATGCATTTTGAAAAGAGAATGACGTTTTTGTATTTACTCAATAACTCACTACTGTAGCGCAATTTAATTAGAAAGCAGTTTCGTACATTTGCGAAAAGTAATTTTCAGTCAGTTAGAATCAAGATTATTCATTGGTGATGGATTTAAAATGGTTATTTTTTTTGTGATGAATCCATTTTCAACTGTAGTATTCAAATTTTACCAAATTACCACTCTTAAATATAATCAAGAAATATTTTTGGAATCAAAATGTGTTTTTTTTTTTAAACCACATTTTAAAATGCTGTCCTTGACTGATCTTACCTCGAGTGATATGCCAATGAATTTAAGCAGAAAGCCAGGATTGGGAGGGAGATACCCATGCTTTCAAAATAGGAGAACCATGCACTGGAACCATGGATTGTGACCATGGGGGAAACTCTACCATCTAATAATCTTGCACTTAAAATTATGCTTGACAGATTATTCCAGGATAACTATTGTTAGCAATGAAAGAAAATTCTTAATTATTTGGTTTTAAATTTATTATTCACTAATTTCTCTCTTCTAATCCTAATCTCTTGCTTTGCTTTAAATAAACATTTTAGATTTGTCTCGTCCATGTCATTTAATATTTTCTATACATACTTCTGTGAAGTCTCCCTCCTTATTACTGCATCGCCCAGCCCTCAGGGTTGTGAAGGGCGAGGTTTTCAATTATTTTCTTTTTGCCTTTTACAGGTAGATCGACTTGCGATTCCCTGCATTCTTTCCAATGTACATGTATTTTTTGGTGACAAAACTGAACACATTACTCTGAATATGGTCTGACTACAGCAGTGTTAAATCTTAACTTCACCTATACAAAGGTGTATTATATGGCCCAGGCTTTGAAATCCCAATATTCTACCAGTCTTCCTTAAACTTATTTTGCCAGTGTCTATACAATGCAAATGATGGGTCTACCATCATTTTGAGGTACATTTCCAAGTGACTCACCTACAATTTAAATGAGCATTTTTTTAACCAATGCTCAATTGAAATTTAATCTAAATCTACAGACCATTTGTTACACCCTCTATCTCTGTAGCTTCCCTTATATTAGTGTTGCCAGAAATTCCATGAAAACATATATTTGGTTTTGTTATTGAGGTAAAAAATGTAGTCTCAAAACAAGAAGGTTCCTGCTGAACACTGATTGAGGGCAGCACGGTGGTGCAGTGGTTAGCACTGCTGCCTCACGGCGCCGAGATCCCGGCCCTGGGTCACTATCCATGTGGAGTTTGCACATTCTCATGGGTTTCGCCTCCACAACACAAAGATGCGCAGGGTAGGTGGATTGGCCACGCTAAATTGTCCCTTAATTGGAAAAAAATTAATTGGGTACTCTAAATTAAAAAAAAAACACTGATTGATCAGAAACTTTCCCCATCATTGAATATCACTTCCCAAGAAGCATCTTAAAACATATTGCTAAAGTTCAAATATCAAGGGGAGATTCACCATCTAATTTATCTACTGAAGTATTCAAAGAAGCTAAAAATGTTTGAGCAGAAGAATCTTCCCCATCCAAACTTTTCCAGTTTTTAAATTATCTTTAAGCAGGGATTTGCCCGAATAACTGCTTGCATTATTTTGTCGCTATGAAACTATTTTTCAAATTAATAAAATATGACTGGATTCATATTCAATGCATCACCTTAACCACCAAGATTTAAGGATCAAAAAAGAAACAGAAATTCAGAAGAATGAATTAGTGTGAATCAAAGTTAAATCAGGTATACAAGGAGAAATAGAAAGGGTAAGAAAGAGAGGAGAAACAAATAGAATATAGTAAACAAACAGATCATTTACAAATTGCTAACAATTGATCACATGCAGGAATGAGACTGAATACTTTAATTGGTTCTTATTCTGGATCAGGAAGATTGATTGACATTGCACTCACAATATCATATAATTAAATTGGTACTTATACTCTTCGTCAACAGATAGTTGTGTGAGGGCGGCACGGTGGCCCAGTGATTAGCACTGCTGAGGACCTGGGTTCGATCCCGGGTCACTGTCTGTGTGGAGTTTGCACATTCTCCCCGTGTTTGCGTGGGTCTCACCCCCACAACTCAAAGATGTGCAGGCTAGGTGGATTGGTCACGCTAAATTGCCCCTTAATTGGAAAAGAAAGAATTGGATGCTCTAAATTTATTTTAATAAAGATACAGTTGTGTGGTGCACAGTAAAAGGAACAAAAGGAGCCCATTTAGCCCCTCAAGCCATTCATAGATCATGGCTCTTCTGTAATGTAAACCCATATTCCTGCCTTTGTACCTTTTCCTTACCACCTTTGGTGAACAAACACCTATCATTGACTTTGCCGAAGAGAATTCCCAACTTCTACCACCTTTTTGCATGTAGAAGTGTTTCCTAATTTTGCTCCCGAAAGGATTGGTTTTAATTTTTAGGCAATGCTCCTGGTATAAGAATCCCACCAGTGGAAACAGTTTTCCCCTGTCCACCCCTTCAGTTCCTCTTAATAGATTACAAGCTTCAAACAAATAGCATTCTAAATTCCAAGAAATACAACCCTATGTAACTCATGGGAAGGGGGTTAAGAGCATTTTAGCAAAGCAACTAGCAAAGTGATCTCAATCCACCAGCAAGTTCTGGAGATTCTGAACTCGAGCTGCATCTCTTTACCCTCTGAACTTGCACATTAATCAGGACGTATGCTGCCAACATTCTGTTATTTCCAGCATGACCTGGTCCACTATATCAGTAACTATCACAAGATGCATAATATTTCGATAGTTAATCTTCTCCTGTATAGGATATATGCATTCAATCAAATGAATCCTAAACTGAGGGAATGCAACTCCTATCACTCTTCTTCCTCCTGCCATCCTTCCATCTCCCACCCACTGTCAGCGCCCTCACACCATAATCCTGCTAAAGTGTACACCAAAACATGTATTTTGAGAACTGCTGCTCATTTGACTCAACTGTACTATTTTTATAGATTCATTATGTTAATTTCATAACAGATCACTCACCCGTTGCAACCAAATGAGGTTCACCTTATTCACTACTATATTTTCATTTCACTTCCATACATGAAGTTTTTAAAAAATATGTTTATAATACTGTTAATTAGGAGTTAATATTTTTCTTACTTCAGCCCACGCAAGAATGCACCTCAGGCAAAAAATGTGAGAACAGCTCTCAGGAACAGCCACTTCTTGTTCCACAAAGTGGTTCAGGCAGATAGGACACCAGTCAATTTGACCAGTTGTTGGAGCAAACACACCATTATCAGCACATTCTTGATCATTTTCTCCACCTGTTAACAGAATCAGAAAAATAGTCTCAAAGAGCACCAACTCAAAGTAAACAATAATCAACCACAATCAGACTATGAAAAAGGTGAACATTAATTCACGTTAACATTAAACTCATCACCTTAAACCATGATCAATATCACCAATTATACAAGTAACTTGCAGTTGATGCAATTTATATATCTGCATATCTTCAGTCACAAGAAACTTAGTAAATATTTCTTCTTTTTATTTTCCATATTTTATTTTTCGTTCTTTCCTATTCAAACATATTTTCAGTCAAGTTGCATTTTCACAGTGCTTCCTGTGTTTCTCCAATGCCAATTTCCTTAAATGCCAAGATATTTCTGTGAGAAGTAACAACTAAATTATTTGTAATTTTTCATTGCTGTGATGGACATTTTGAAAATGTGTACTTAAGTTTTCAAACCCCCAAACTTAAACAGCAAGGGGACGAATGCAAGAACAGTATCTTGAATGTATTTAAGCAAGGTCATCATCGATTCCTTATATTTTTGTTGTGTTTTTTGGAAATACCATTCATTATTTTGCTTCATATATTCTTCTGTCCCTTCCCTTTTTCTGTGAAGCAATCTTTCAGACTTTGTGAAGCTTCTAGCATCTGTGTTTGTATTAACATGCATTGAGCACATGTTGCAGATACAAGTTTATCAGAGGCAACAGTGCCACAAAGGCATTCCTAAGCTCCTTAGTAAAGACAAAAGTTGGCAAACCAACACTTTAGAAACATACAATCTTAAAGATAAATATGCCAAAGCTTCACAGCTGCATTGCTAGAACTCAGGCCACAGTTTGGAAACTCCCTGCTGTAAAGTATTGAAAGGTTTCTGTATTTTAGGCTTAAGATCCATTGCAGGGTCAGGGTCTCCAATAAGTAACAGGCAGCTTATCTCATTCTAATCTTGAGTCATTATTATTATTAGTGAATAGCATATGTAGGTACGTTAGAACATCATCTCCTAGTATGCTAGCAAATGGATTATTTGCTAATCCATTTAGCACCATGAACTGGTTGGAGAAAATCATGGGTTCCAGAGTGAAAGAGAGTCTAGTAGTTTGGATGAGGAATGAAGTCCTATTCGGCACTTTAAAAGACTCGTTCTATTGCCTAAATTCTCTGAGTTAGGGTTGAGTGATATTTAATGTCATATGAAAATTACCAACTAAAGTGGTCAAAGGACACATGCAGTCTCATTTTGCAAATGTTTTGGTCAGGAAGGTATGCATGTGTATTTTAGTCTTTCAGAAGAGCACTTTTCAGATTGAGGTAGTACTTAATGCTTACAAACCTATCCCTGAAGCATATCTGTTGGAATTTCAGACTTTAAACAAAGACCGAATGAAACATTTTCAGAATTTGCTAGGGAAAAAGAAAAATTGTGGGACAGGTGGTTTTGATACCTGAAGTTAGAACAAAATTTGATAATATGAGGAAGCCAATAATACTGGAAGAATTTCAAAATATCATCCAAATAGCTATTGTTACATTTGAAAGACCATGAACTTCTACAGTAAAGGAAGCTTCTACGGTAGAGGAAGCAGCGGTTCTGGCATATTATTATATAGGCAGCTGGGGCAGTATAGCTCCAGTTGTAAACTAACAGGGATGCTGGAGGAACAAAGCTTTATGAAAATGAAATGAAATGAAAATTGCTTATTGTCACAAGTAGGCTTCAAATGAATTTACTGTGAAGAGCCCCTAGTCGCCACATTCGGGCGCCTGTTCGGGGAGGCTGGTACGGGAATTGAACCCGCGCTGTTGGCCTGCTTTAAAAATCAGCTCTTTAGCCCTGTGCTAAACCAGCCCCTCTGCCTTATGGAGAAGGCATAAGGCGTTCCACTCAAGAAAAACAGTGCAGAGAATAAAAAGGGTAAAAATAAACTAGTATTACTTTATTTCCATAAGACAGGGCATCTCAAAGCCCATTGTTGGAAGTTGAATGATAAACCAACAGCAATTGTAGGAACACTTGAGGAATCCTCAGAAAAGGCTGTACCATAAAAAGGGGGTTTTAAACCATAGCTGTGACACAGGTGAAACATTTTCCCTCAGAACCTATGGGGATATGGTAAGAACTCTTCCTTGACTAATACAGAAGGGAGCGCTACTGGAGGTTCACAAGGTTTTCTCGCGAAGGGAGAAGTGCTCACTTTCTCCTCCAACAAAGCAAGTTAATATTTTGAGAGATCAGTCATAGATAATGGCTGATGATTCCAGATAGTTTGATGAAGAAAAAAGTATTAACAGGAGTATGACTGGGATTTATGAACCTGTTCCCCTGCTAATTCCCTTCCCTCCTTTATGTTGATACGGTCCAGCTCAGGTTCATTCTTCCTTTCCTAGGCATCAATCTTTGGTGATAAAGCTCAATGACATTACCACCCATTGATTCTCGCAATGCCCATTAATACATTTCCCACTCAACTTGCCGCCAAGGTGCCATTTTCCCTTTAATTTAGCAAATTGATGCATGCACTAAACTGGCTATCCCTCACGAATGGCAACCATAGCTGCCTGAAAATCTCTTTGTCAGGTAGAATTTGAAGGACATTGAAGGATATATATCCCGGTGTTTTTGGAAAACAAGTAAATCGTGAATTTTGAAGACTTCCTGTTTAAGAAAATTGACTACTGGTTTTGTCAAAACTCAGTTGCTTTTATACCATCTATATCCGTTGTCTCTATCTAGGCAGAATGAGCTCTGTATGCATTTTAAGACAGGTGGCAAGTATTTGGGCATGGCTTGTGGAGATCTAACAGCCTAATGTGTAATCCTGAGGAAACCCAGGAACTACTTTCAATCACATAATAATCATTAGACAATTTCCAAAATGAGCCTATATTTTATTTTATCTGTCTCCCCCCCCCCCCACCCACCCCCCCCTCAACAAAACAACAAGAAATTTACTTAGCAAGGACATTGCAGACCAAACGGTTTTACAGGACCTAGGAGCAGGAGCAGGCAATTCATCCCCTCAAGCCTGGTCTGCCATTCAATATGATCATGGCTGATCTCCTCTTGGCCTCAACTCCACTTTCCTGCCCGTTCTCCATAACCCTTCAACCCATTACTAGTTAAAAATCGGTCTATCCGCTCCTTAAATTTACTCAATATCCCAGCATCCACCGTAGTCTGGGGTAGTGAATTCCACAGATCTGCGACCCTTTGAGAGGAGTAATTTCTCCTCATCTCACCTTTAAATCTGCTACCCCTTGTCCTATAACTATGACATTTCATTCTAGATTGTTCCACAAGACCAACATTCTTTCTACGTCTACTTTTATCATCTTCATCACCTCTAATTCTTCTAAACATGATAGAGTATAGGCCTAAACTTCTCAATCTCTTCATAAGAAAACCCCCTCATCTCTGGAAGCAACCTAGTGAACTGAACTGCTTCTAATGCAACTATATCCCTCCTCAAATAAGGGGACCAAAACTGTACACCGTACTCCAGGTGAAGTCTCACCAATGCCTTGTTCAGTTGCAGCAACGCTGCCCTACTTTTATACTTAATTCCTTTAGCTATAAAGGCCAAATTTCAATTTGTCTTATGACCTGCTTTACCTGCATGTTAGTTTTCTGCGCTTCATGCACGAGAACGCCCAGATCTCTCTGCAACAAAACATTCTCCCTTTCAATTTCCAAAACACTTTCCATTTAGATAAAAAGTCACCTTTTCATTTTTTCAACCAAAATAGATAACCACACACAAACACGTTAAACTCCATCTGCCCACTGACCTAACCTATCTATATCCATTTGCAAATTTCTTATTTCCTCATTGCAATTTACTATCCAACCTATTTTAGTGTAATCTGCAAATCTGCCTATTCTATCCCTACATTCGAGACATTAATATATATTGTAAATAATTCGGGCCCAAGGACTGAACCCTGTGGCACCCCACTAGTTACATCTTGCCAACCAAAAAAAAACATTTATCCCGACTGTCTCCCTTCTGTCGGTTTCCCTTCCATCCAAGCTAATAAATGACCCCTAACCCCATGTGATCGTATCTTATAGATTTCATAGAATTTACAGTGCAGAAGGAGGCCATTCGGCCCATCGAGTCTGCACCGGCTCTTGGAAAGAGCACCCTACCCAAGGTCAACACCACCACCCTAGCCCCATAACCCAGTAACCCCACCCAACACTAAGGGCAATTTTGGACACTAAGGGCAATTTATCATGGCCAATCCACCTAACCTGCACATCTTTGGACTGTGGGAGGAAACCGGAGCACCCGGAGGAAACCCACGCACACACGGGGAGGATGTGCAGACTCCGCACAGACAGTGACCCAAGCCGGAATCGAACCTGGGACCCTGGAGCTGTTAAGCAATTGTGCTATCCACAAGGCTACCGTGCTGCCCTTGTGTACTAACCTTTTCAGCAGCACCTTATCAAATGCCTTCTGGAAGTCCAGATATGCTCATCTACAGGATCCCCATTATCTACTTGCCTTGTTACATCAACTCAAGCAAATTGGTCAAACCCGATTTACCCTTCATAAAACCCCGCCAACTCTGATAGATGGCGTTTTGACTTTCCAAATGCCGTTAATACTTCCTTAATAATGGATTCTAACAATTTTCTAACGAAAGATGTTAAACTAACTGGTCTATAGTAACCTAATTTCTGTCTTCCTCCCTTTTTGCATAAGGGCGTTACATTAACATTTTTCCAATCCATTGCCACCTTTCCTGCATCCAATGTGACTCCCTTTAAGACACTTGGATGTAGGCCATCAGGCCCTGGGGACTTGTCTGCCATCAATCCCAATAGTTTGTTTAGGGCTTTTTCCCTATTGACGATGATTGCTCTAAGTTCTTCCCTTTCTATTACCTCTGCTTTACCTGTTACTATTGGGATGGTACTAATGTCTTCCACCATGAAAATTGAGGCAAAACATTGATTGAGCATCTCTGTCATTTCAGTGTTCCCCACAATCAATCCCCTGTCTCATCCTCCAAGAGACCAACATTCACTTCAGCTACTTTTACCTTTTATATACTTTTGTATGCTTTTGCTATCCTTTATATTTTGCTCTGGTTTTGTTTCATAATTTACCGTTGCACTTTATTCCTTTTTTAGTAACCCTTTCTGGTTCTTTATAAGTTTCCCAATCTTCCAGCCTGCCACTGACCTTTGCAATATGGTATGCCTTAGTTTTGCTTTGTACCAAACACTCAGGTTATGTGCATGTATAAAAGCAAGTTCAAGTTCAAAGGAACCACTAGTTTTAATTAGATACCAAATTCAGAGGCGCAAAGTTGCACCCCGACTCGGAAAGATTCGATCCTCCCAATTGTCCACCGGGTAAATGCATCACAAGTCTAGTCCTGAGATATGGACTAAGAGTGTAAAAAGCAAATAAAGTAATAAGCACCCACTATAGAGTTGTGTCAATGTTTATGGATCTTAACCATCAAGATGGGTTCCAAAGCTAGGGCTTTTTTCACAATACTCTTCAAAGAGATGTGATTTAAAGTTTTAAAAACGATGGAAGAGAATAAATTCTGTCCAGTTGGCAAATTATTTGAGATCAATCATTTGGAAGACAACTATAAAATAAAAAAGCAAAAAAAAAAAGATTGAAGCCTATTTATCGTGCAAAGGACTAAGGAACTCAAATTTAGGGATTTGAGCATAAGATGCTATGGAGATATGAGGGGGAACTTTATTTACGCAAGTAAAGGAAATTGGATGGGGAGTGAAATGACAAGGTATACTCATATCGCACACATTATTCTGTCGAGGATAAAGGAGAAAGTACAAATGTCAGATGCGAGCAGCTGTTCTTTATGTGAAGGCAATATTTGCAGAATACGGTGTCATAGCAAGACTGAAGCTCTTGGGAGTAATAGGGAAAATCCTCCACTGAGGGTCAGGCATGTTTAAAACCCTTGATAGTCATATGGGGAATGATAATACTGGAGTTAATCTTCATCTGCTGACAAGTTTTCATTTAGAGAGAGAAACATTCCATTCAGTGTACCTCCAATAAAAACCCTATTTCAGCCTGCTCCTATATATGAGCTCACACAAGTTCCCAATTAATACCTATAATCTGAATAGAATTAACGTCCAATTGTAACTGGGGCTATGCACTGTTAATTTCATAGTATTCAGCCCCATTTACCACTCCTTGAATAATGAAGTAGTTCTTGCCCATCTACAGTAAGAATAAACAAGTAGATTTGGGCTGCCTCGTAATGACCACCTTGAACAAGAGGCATCACCATAGTTGAGTGCCCCGTTACCAAATCCTCTGGCTCATCATTAGCCAGAAGCTGGACCGGACCAGCCACATTGCACTGTGGCTACAAATCAGGGCAGAAGCCCCTCAAAACCTCTTTCAACTACATGGCCCAAATCATGAACGTGTTGGAATACTCTCAATTGCCCAAATTGACACGACTGTAGCATTTAGTAAATTCAACACCACCTAGAACATTAGTGCCTCTGCCTGTGGACTCACCCCACAACGGTGGTCACATTATAGTTTTACTATATACAATCCACACGATCCATTGGCACTGGCCAATACCCTAAAATGCGAGGGTGCCATCACGACTTGGGCTGCAGTAGTTCAAAAGGAACATCAATCACCAACTTCTTAGGACCTTGCCAGCACTGACCACATCCAGGAGCAATGTGACAAACAGGTCTCGGCATTAAAAGAAAAACCTCACCAACCAATTACCAACTTGTAGAAATTTTAATATTTCAGATAGACCATGGAACGATCTGCTTTCACCTTGTTCCAATATTGTGATTATTTAGAGAATTAAATCAGAGATTATAGCCCCCCAAAAATCACATCTTAAGTACAAACCGTTGCAAATATTTGAATTGAAAAATTAAATATAATTTGGCTGCGACAAAACTGACATTAGTCTGCTTTTGATGGGAACACTGCCTCTCTGCTACAAAGATCCTGGGCTGGATTCTCTGCACCGCCACGCCACTTTTCAGCATCGACCCGCCGGCGGGATTTTCCGTTACGCTGGTCGGTCAATGGGGTTTCCCATTGTGGGGAGCCCCACGCCGTCGGGAAAGCCCAGGGGGCCGGCAAAACGGAGAGTCTCGCCCCCTATACAGCAATAATCAAAATTCAAATGGAGGCAAATCTTGGGCGTGCGTCAGTTCAATCAAATGATCTCAGCTAAAGAAGCTCATTTTATGCATGTTATATTGTAGCATCAAAATGACAGTAAACTATATTTCAGGTCTAGGTGCTGTGGAAACATCTGTTCGCTCAATTATGTCGAGAGCACCAGGTGCAACAAAGTATAATCTCACATGTGCTACTGTTTTCAAATCGCACAGACGCAATTTCTTATTCGTTCACGGGATGTGGACGTCGCTGGCTAGGCCGGCAAATATTGTCCATCCCTAATGTCTCCTGAGGTGGTGGTGGTGAGCTGCCTCCATGAACCAGTGCAGTTCATGTGTTACAGGAACACCCAGTGCTGTTTTGAAGTTTCACGATTTTGATCCAGCGACAGTGAAGGAACAGCAACATAATTCAAAGTCAGGTGGTGTAACTTGAAGGGGGACTCTATTTTGAGGTGATAGATGCCGCAGATTTGGAAGGTGCAGTCGAAGACACCTTGATGACTTTCTGCAGTTCATCTTGTAGATGGTGCACACTGCTGTACTGTGTGTCAGTGGTAGATGGAGTCGATATTTGTGAATGGGGTGCCAATCAAGCTGGCTGCTTTGTCCTGGATGGTGCGAGTTTTGAGTGTTGTTGGAGCTGCACTCATCTCGGCAAGTGGAGAGTATTCCATCACATTCTGAATTGTGCCTAGTATATGTTGGTCAGGATTCTAGGAGTCAGGTAGTGAGTTACTCGTTGCAGGATTTCTAGCTTCATGTGATCACAGTATTTATATGGCAGGTCCAGTTCAGTTTTTGGTCAATGGCAACCATCAAAGATACGAATAGTGAGAAATTCAGCGATGATAATATGTTATGGGCCAGGGTTTAGAGAACCCCAAAGTGAATCATGGAGTTCACCTGACCCACAACTTTTAATAGATTGTGTTATGGTGGGCACACGGCCCACTCTACAGGTGTGGTACAGTAGAAATGGCAAAGTATTTTTTAAAGCAAAACAATGTTTATTCTATGAATTCAAGTTAACCTTTTTAAAACATACAGGGACCATCTTAGCAACCATTAATTCAAATACAACCCCCAAAAATACAACACTAAGTAATCCTTTAAGCTTTCCCTTTAACATCCATAAGACTTAAAACACCTTTTACCAGAAGCACATCAGGTTAAAGTCACTACTGTTATTAGTTTTAAATCACCAGGATCGATTTAGTCTTTAGATTACAGACAGAGATTCTACTACACCTTCTATCTGTGACTGCAGCTATCCAGCTGTCTCGCTTCAGCTCCAACACTGAAAACAAAACTAAAACACACCCTGCAGCAAACAGCCTAAAATGAAAGTTAAAAGCTAACAGACAGCCCAGCTCCACCCACTCTGACATCACTGGAGTAATAAACACCCATTTCTTAAAGGTACTCTCACGACATATATTTATACACACACCCATTTCTTAAAGGTACTCTCACCTGACACCCCCCCCCCAAAAAAATAAAGTGTCAACTTCAAAGATGGCTTCATTTTTCACCTTTTCACTATCCTTTAAGAAATGCACAGTAAACATACATTTTCATTTCAAAAAACGACACACGCAAACACATATAATAATATAGTCCATTTCTTTTTTTTCTTCTTTCTCCAACTGAAATTCTTCTCGATCGACAGTCTCTTTGAACAAGAAGGTCTCTGCACGATCCGTCCATTTCTCTACGCCTCGGCATTTCTCATTAGTCAGATACATAGTTCAATCTGATCACAGAGTCCCTTGCAATTCTCCAACACAGGAGCATTGGTTATCACAGCTTTCAGGCAGTCAAATGCTTTTTGAAAGTCTGCTGTCCATTGACATTTTTGACGTTTATTCAACAAGTCCATCAGTGGAGCAATCACGCTACAAAACTTTTGCACAAATGTTCGATCAAATCCACTCATGCCAAGAAAGCGCATTATTTTCCTTTGTCTCGAGGGTATTGAAACTCCTCAATAGCTGTTGGTTTCACATCCCGTGTGACCATTTCACCCTGTCCAATTGTATGGCCAAGGAAAGTGACTTGGGCTATTCCAAATTCACTTTTGGCTAGGTTTATCACCAAACCCGCCTCCTGATGTCGATCAAATAACTCCATCAGATGTTTTAAATGTTCGTTCTATGTCTGGCTGAAAATTACCAGAACGTCGATGTATACCGCACAATTAGGTAATCCTGAAACAACTTTGTTAGTTAACCGTTGAAATGTGGCTGGGGCGTTTTTCATGCCAAATGGCATAACTTTGAATTGGTATATACCATCTGGAGTCACAAAAGCTGAAATCTCCTTCGCCCTTTCGGATAAAGGTACCTGCCAGTAACCTTTAAGTAAATACAGTTTGGAAATAAAATGATTGTCCCACTTTCTCAATCAAATCCTCCAAACGTGGGATAGGATAAGAATCTGTTCTTGTGCATTAACCTTTCTACAGTCCACACACAACCATTGGGTACCGTCTGGTTTAGGCACCATCACTATGGGTGAGCTCCATTGGCTGCAACCCACTTCAAATATGCCATTTTTAAGCATACTCTCATTCTCTTTGTTAACCTGTGCCACTTTTAAAGGATTAAGTCTGTATGGATGTTGTTTGATTGGAACAGCATTTTCCACATTTACATCATGTATAGCCATTTTAGTACTTCCCAATTTATCTCTACAAACTTGCCCATGTAATATCAATAACTCTTTCAGGTCAGTTTGTTTTTCCTCTGGAAGGTAACTCAACAATTTATCCCAATTTTTAAAGAAGATCCTCGTTTTGCAATTTAATTTGAGGTATGTCAAATTCACAGTCATCTGGATTTGGTTCGTCACTTTGAGTTTGAATCATTAAAACCTCCTCCTTTTTCTCTCCTTCCCTATCAAAATACCTTTTAAGTATATTCACATGACACACTCGGTGAGTCTTCCTTCTATCTGGTGTTTTTAACCACATAATTCACCTCACTTCATTTCCTTTCAATCTGATAAGGTAACAAAACCTAGCTTTTAAAGGTTCACCTACCAATGGTAACAACACTAAAACTTTATCTCCACTGGCAAACTACGAACTTTGGATTTCTTGTCCGCTAACCGTTTCATTACATTTTGTGCAACTTGTAAATGCTGTCTAGCCAATTCACCTGCTCTATTTAATCGTTCCCTAAATTTTGACACGTAATCCAATAATGTAATTTCCGATTTCTCACTCACCAATTTTTCCTTAATCAATTTAAGTGGTCCTCTTATCTCATGACCAAAAATTAGTTCAAAAGGACTAAATTTGGTTGACTCCTTAGGTGCATCCCTAATTGCAAACAGTACGAATGGAATTCCTTTAACCCCAATCCTCTGGATAATCGTGACAATAACCCCTCAACATTGTCTTTAATATCTGATGCCACCTTTCTAATGCTCCCTGCGATTCTGGATGGTACGCAGTTGATTTAAATTGTTTTATTCCTAAACTATCCATAACTTCTTTGAATAGCCTTGAGGTGAAATTTGATCCTTGATCCGATTGTATTTCTGTGGGTAGTCCATATCTAGTAAAGAATTTAAGTAACTCATCCACAATCTTTTTAGCTGTAATATCACACACTGGAATGGCCTCTGGAAACCTAGTAGACACATCCATTATCGTCAAAAGATATTGATTCCCACTTTTCATTTTTGGATGCGGTCCTACGCAATCAATTAGGACCTTTGTAAAAGATTCCTCAAATGCTGGAATGGGTATTAAGGGTGCTGGTTTTATCACTGCATGAGGTTTTCCTATCACTTGACATGTGTGACATGATTGACAAAATTTAACGACATCTTTATGTAGTCCAGGCCAATAAAAATGTTTCTGGATTTTACCTCGGGTTTTCCTTATTCCCAAATGACCTCCCACTGGTACCTCATGTGCAACTCGCAACACCTCCTTTCTATACCCTACCGGAAGTACTATTTGATGAACTTCTGCCCACTTTTCATCCGCCTGCATATGTAAAGGTCTCCATTTTCTCATCAAGACATCACTTTTACGGTAATAACTCTGGTATACTCTCAGATTCCTCTTCCGTATATGCTTTCTGATATATCTGTTTTATTTCTACATCTTTCTGTTGTAACTCCGCCTATTTTCCTGAACTAAAAATATCCGCCTCATCCTCCACCTGTTCTTGTTCTTTTTGAACCATCTGATCAAAAATCGTTTCTGATAATTGCACTTCAACGTCATCTTCACTCTTTGATTTCTCCTCTTGTCTAAACCTGTGACTTTGAAACCTTGTTACTACACAATCCGGACACATTCCAGGATATTCGTCTTTCAACACTTCAGTTGTCTGATTTTCCACTGGCTTATCAACCACAGTAGGCATCACTCCCACCTGTGATCCAGCTGTATCATTACCCAATATAAACTGTATTCCTGGACAAGATAGTACTCCTACTACCACCACCACTCCTCACTGGACTTTCCAACCTTACCTTATATAATGGAACACTGCTCCTCTCACCCTGAATTCCACATATTACCACCTTTTCTGGCAACATTCTTCCCAAACTACATAACTCCTCATCTCTTACCATTAAAGATTGACTAGCTTCCGTATCTCTTAAAATTGTAACTTCTTTACCTGCTCCTGCTGATACACATGAGTAAACATTACCCACACAAGTAAATTCTTTAAAGAGATCTGGCATCTTCTTATCAATCACCTCTTGATCAGGCTGTACAATCTTTTGCACCTCCTTTGCTTCACTTGGGCTTTCCTTTACTACTTTAATAAACTCCACTGTCTTATCCTGTTTTACTATATCAGCCTTCCCAGTGCTTTTCTTCAACCACCAACACTGTGACTTTACATGGCCTAGTTTATTAGTGAAAACATTTGAAACTTTTCATTTCTTTTCCACCCTCCTGGATTTCTTTTTTAATCTAAGGTACACTCTCATTATCTCCCATCAGATCACCTTTACCACTTGAGTATTTCTCATTTCCCCGTTTCTATCCCTCACAGGCTGAAACTGATGTCGGAAACCAAGCTTTAATTTATCAACTAATTCATAACCATCTGCCATTTCTGCTGCTAATCTTGCAGTTTTAACCCTCTGCTCTTCCACATGAGTTCTCACTACATCAGGAATTGAACTTTTAAACTCCTCCAAAAGTATAATTTCTCTGAGAGCTTCATACGTTTGGTCTCTTTTCAAAGCCCTTATCCACCTATCAAAATTAATCTGTTTGAGCCTTTCAAACTCCATGTATGTTTGACCAGGTTCTTTCCTTAAATTTCTAAACCTTTGTCTGTAGGCTTCAGGCACTAGTTCATATGCACCTAAGATGAATTTTTCACCTCCTCATACGTCCCAGATACCTTCTCTGGTAGTGAGGCAAACACTTCACTAGCTCTACCTACCAGCGTTGTTTGAATCAGTAATACCCACATGTCCTGTGGCCATTTCATTTGTTTAGCCACCTTCTCAAATGAAATGAGAAAGGCTTCAACCTCCTTCTCGTCAAACCTTGGCAATGCTTGGACATATTTAAATAGATTCCCACCAAGTCTTCGACTATGACACTCTTTCTCACTATCCTCATTACTATCCACCAACTGTACGTTTCCCTTTACGTCTGCCAACTTTAACTGTCATGTTTCATGGCCATTTTCTGAAGTTCAAACTCTTTCTCTTTATCTTTTTCCCTTATCTGTATCTCCCCTTCTCTTTCCTTTTGTTCTGCTAGGACTTTTCTTTCTGTTTTCATTTCTTCGCTCTTTTTCCTCGCTCTCTCTTTCGTATTCAAGCTGCTCATGTTCCATTTGTTCAATTTGTAACTGAATTTTTTGCCATTTCCAATGAGTCAAACTGTATCTCAAGCAACTTTAAATGCTTCGCCACCGCCATAATTACCTCATCTTTTCGCATTTTGTCAGGTAATGTTAACTGCAATGTTTTTGCCAAATCTAACAGTCTGCTTTTCGTCTCTGTCCTTAAGGTACTGGGTACCTTTTCTCTGTCCGTAAGGTACCATCTCCACCCCCAAAAATTTCTGAGCCTCTGAAAGAGCCATTGTCCACAGCACACTCCCTATTTAAACTAAAATACCACACCTGAAAAACGCCCACAACATGCTCACCCCCTCACTGTCTTTAAGTACACAAAGCCAATCCAATAGATAGACTTTTATCCCGGAGGAGCCCCCAATTTGTTATGGGCCAAAGTGTATCATGGAGTTCACCTGACCCACAACTTTTAATAGATTGTGATAGAGGGAGCACACGGCCCACTCTACAGGTGTGGTATAGGAGAAATGGAAAAGTATTTTTTAAAGCAAAACAATGTTTATTCTATGAACTCAAGTTAAACTTTTTAAAACATACAGGGAACATCTTAGCAACCATTAATTCAAATACAATCCCCAAAGAATACAACACTAAGTAATCCTTTAAGCTTTCCTTTTAACATCCATAAGACTTAAAACACCTTTTACCAGAAGCACATCAGGTTAAAGTCACTACTGTTATTAGTTTTAAATCACCAGGATTGATTTACAGTCTTTAGATTACAGAGAGACTCTAATACACCTTCTGGCTGTGATTGCAGCTATCCAGCTCTGTCTGGCTTCAGCTCCAACACTGAAAACTAAACTAAAACACACCCTTCAGCAAACAGCCTAAAATGAAAGTTAAAAGCTGACAGACAGCCCAGCTCCACCCACTCTCTGACATCACTGTAGTAATAAACACCCATTTCTTAAAGGTACTCTCACTACAGATATTTATATACACACCCATTTATAAACACCCATTTCTTAAAGGTACTCTCACATGACAAATGCCATTGAATGTGAGAGCACAACTGTTAGAATCTCTCTTGTTGGGGGATGATCATTGCCGAGCACATACGGTGACAAGTAACATTCTAGCCATATCAGGCCAAGTCTGAATATTGCCCAGATCTTTCTGCACTTTTTCAACCAACAAGCTTTCCCAATGTCTAGCAATATTCCAATAGGCTAGCCCGTACAGGGAGGAGGCAGCTTCAAACACCAAGCCTGCTGCAACCAGAATAACATGCTCACCTCTCTAATGCAAGCATTCACAACAACATACCCGGCAATGTGGAAAATTGCTCAGGTGTGTCCTGTACATAAGAAACAGGGCAAATCCAACCCAGCCAATTACCACCCTATTAGTCTACTCTCCATCATCAGCAAAATGATGGAAGGAGTCATCAGTAGCAGCACTTACTCAGCAATAACCTGCTCACGGACGCCCAGTTTGGGTTCCGCCAGGGTGACTCAGCTCATGATCTCATTACAGCCTTGGTTCAAACATGGACAAAAGAGCTGAATACCAGAGGTGAGAGTGACTGCCCTTGACATCAAGGCAGCATTTGATCAATATAATA
This sequence comes from Scyliorhinus torazame, assembly GCF_047496885.1. Lineage (NCBI taxonomy): Eukaryota > Metazoa > Chordata > Chondrichthyes > Carcharhiniformes > Scyliorhinidae > Scyliorhinus > Scyliorhinus torazame. The sequence goes on along the minus strand of NC_092725.1, from coordinate 113,901,419 downwards.
ACAACCATAATCGCTTATTGTCGCAAGTAGGCTTCAATGAAGTTACTGTGAAAAGCCCCTAGTCACAACATTCCGGCGAGGCCGGTACCGGAATTGAACCTGCGCTGCTGCCCTTGTTCTGCATTACAAGCCAGCTGTTTAGCCCACTGTGCTAAACCAGCCCCTGGTTTATGGTATCAAGCATGGCATCAAGGAGCCATAGCTAAACTGGAGTCAATGGGAATCAGTGGAAAACTCTCCGCTGGTTGGAGTCATACCTGGCACAAAGTAAGATAGCCGTGGTGGTTGGAAGTCAATCATCTCAGCTCCAGGACATCACTAAGAGTTCCTCAGGTTAGTGCTCTAGGCCCAACCATCTTCAGCTGCTTCATCAATGACCTCCCTTGCATCATAAGGTCAGATGTGGGGATGTTTGTGGATGACATTCTCCTCGTGTTTGCATGGGTTTCCTCCGGGAGCTCCAGTTTCCTCCCAAAGACGCGCAGGTTAAGTGGATTGGCCATGCTAAATTGCCCTTACTGTCCAAAGGGGTTGGGTGGGGTTGCTGGGTTACAGGTCCAGGGTGGAGGTTTGAGCTTAAGTAGGGTTCTCTTTCCAAGGGCCGGTGCAGCTTGATGGGCCGAATGGCCTCCTTCTGCATTGTAAATTCCATGTCTATGTCCAGCAGCATTCGCAACTCAAGATAATGAAGCAGTCCAAATATAGCAAGACCTGGACAATATCCAGACTTGGGTTGACATGCGACAAGTTACATCCACGCCACTAAAGTGCCAGGCAATGACCATATCCTACAAGAGAGGATCTAACCATCGCCCCATGACATTCAATGGCATTACCATCGCTGAATCACCCACAATCGCTTTTCACAGTAACTTCAATAAAGCCTACTTATGACAATAAGCGATTATTATAATTGACATGCCAGGGATTACCATTGATCAGAAGCTGAACTGGACTAGCCATAGTAATACTGTGGCTACCAGGGCAGGTCAAAGGCTAGGAATCCTACAGCGAGTAACTTGCCTCCTGACCGCTCCCGCCCCCCTGCAGCATGTCCACCATCTACAAGGCACAAGTCAGGAGTGTAATGGAATACTCGCCACTTGCCTGGATGAGTGCAGCTCCAACAACACTCAAGAAGCTCAACACTATCCAGGACAAAGCAGCCCATTTGATTGCTCCTCCTTACCACAAACATTCAAACCCCCCACCACTGACGAACAGTGGCAAGATGCACTGCAGTAACTCGCCAAGGTTCCTTAATAGAATCTTCCAAACCCACGACCACCACCATCTAGGACAAGAGTAGCAGATACCTGGGCTTCCCACCACCTGGAGATTCCCCTCCAGGTCACTGACCACCCTGACTTGGAAATATATCACCGTTCCTTCACTGTCGCTGGGGCAAATCCTGGAACACCCTCCCTAACAGCACAGTGGGTGTACCGACATCTCAGGGACTGCAGCAGTTCAAGGAGGCAACTGACCACCTCCTTCTGAAGAGCAACTAGTGATAGGCAATAAATGCTGGCCTATCCAGCTAATTAATTTTTAAAAATACAAATTCATATGATCCCAGATGACAACTAATTTATTTCACCAACTTCAAGGTCAGAGACAGCAACAAAAATATGTGATATATGAGAGTTACAGGTGAAGGTTAAGTGAGCGTTTCACACAAAATAAGCACAGCACACATATTCAAAATTACATCTGAGACTTATGTGAAGACATCATGTTGCAATAGGAATTAGGTTTATAATGCAAGATTTGAAAGCAACATCAGCTTAAAAGCCAATACAAGGATTGAGTAGGAATGTAATCTATAAAGTTTGATTTTGCTCTGGGTTTCTTAAAATGGTTAACTTCCATTGTAAATTTGAAGTGGGATTGTAACTGAAATACATTTATAAAAGTAACTTAATTGCTTTTCTGCAGTTTTTGTGTGTTCCTCTCATCTGTTACAGTTGCTTGTTATGATTTCAAGTCAATTTCTCTGCAATTGCTGACATTCATGCTAACCAGTAGGAGTCCCTCAGGGCAGTGTCCTAGGCCCAACCATCATCAGCAGATTCATCAATGACCTCTCCGTCATCATAATTTCAAAACTATGTATGTTCACTGGTGATTGCAGAATGCTCAGCACCATTCATGACTCCTCAGATGCTAAAGCAGTCTGTGCCCATATGCAGCAAGTCTAGACTCCATTCAGGCTTTGGCTGACGTGTGAATCCAGCAATCTCCCCATGACATCCAACGCCTCTTGCATTACTGAATCCCCCACTATCATCACCTTGGAAGTTAACATCGACCAGAAACTGAACTGGATTATCCATATACATACTACGGCTCCGAGTGCAGGGCAGAGGCTAGGGATTTTGAGTAGAATAACTCACCTCCAAACTTCCTAAAGTATGTCCACCATTTGCAAGGCACAACTCAAGAAAGTGGAGCACTTGTCTGGATGAGTGTAGCTCCAACTACACAAGAAGCTGGACACTATCCAGGACAAGCAGAATACTTGATTGTCACCCCACCCACCAACTTCAACATTCGCTCCTTTCACCATCAACGCACAGCAGCAGCAGTGTGTACAATCTACAAGATGCACTGCAGCAACTCACTAAAGCACATTCGACAGTACTTTCCAAACCCGCAACCTCTACCACCTAGAAGGACAAGGGCAGCAGATACATGTGAACATCACCACCTGCATCATTACCCGAAGTCCTAGAATCATAGCCTTTACTGTGCAGGAGGCCATTCAGCCCATCGAGTCTGCACCAGCCCTTGGAAAGAGCACCCCACTTAAGCCCCACGCCTCCACCCCATCCCCTTTAACCCCGTATCCCAGTAACCCTGCCTAACCTTTTTGACACTAAGGGCAATTTAGAATGGCCAATCCACCTAACCTGCACATCTTTGGACTGAGAGGAAACCGGAGCACCCGGAGGAAACCCACGCACACACTGCGAGAACATGCAGACACCATACAGACAGTGACCCTGGAGCTGTGAAGCAACTGTGCTAACCACTATGCTACCCTGCTGCCCTCACCCTAAACACCACTCAGACTTGGAACTACATCGCCGGGTCTAAATCACGGAACTCCCTTCCTAACAGCATTATGGGTGTATCCACACCACACAGAATGCAGCAGTTCAAGGCAGCAGCTCACCTCCACACTTACAATGGGAATTAGGGATGTAAAATAAATTCTGGCCCAGCCAGGCACATCCACATCCCATGAAGGAATTTTTTAAAAGCGTGTTGATCTCAACTTTTTTTCTGGGCTGGATTTCAGACAAAATGATAGACCAGCTTCAATATTTTTACAAAAACAGCAAATGCACATGATTATTTTGATGGCTTTAGCAATTAATATACAGTGAATTATATAGAAAATAATGGGATACTCAAAATGATTTGTCAGCAGCAATACTACAGAAATGACAGCAGAGAGATAAATGCTTTTAATCTTACAACTAGCATGGATGTCACATGTCAATTGTCATAAAGTATGTCAAATAAGGCAAAGAAGGACAATCAGTTTGGGCTAGTTTCATCTAACCGTGAACTACCAAATTACCCACCTGCAATCAGGTTGTTTGAGGTAATAACTGATTTAGAACTGAAATATGCTTCACTCTCCATGGGTTACGTGATAAAGACAGCTCTGTGCAACATTAATCTAAACAGATCAGGAACAGTTTTTGATTGAATATTATAACACATTATGCAGCCAGAGTACATCTACTTTGCACAATTGATTTTAGAATACTTAAGTTGAAAGGCCAATTTATTCTCGAGTGTCCTGGTTACCACTGCCTTTGAAACCTTGCCCTATATTCTAAGAAAAAAAACGATGGCCACTTGTGGAGTACATATATTCAGTTGTTATCTTAATACCTATGAACCTGATCTCTGAACCATTTTTCTCCTTCAGCTCCAAAACGTTTGATTGAGACATAGTGAAACTTGGATCAATATAAATAATGAGACCAAAATAAAGCATTAAAGGAGGTATATAAATGCATTGGAGGTTATTAAAAAGATTCACTAGGGTGATTAGTCGAGGAAGGGATTGTCTTATAAGGAAAGGTTGAACAGGCTGGGTTGATAGTTGCTGGAATTAAGAAGAGACAGGTGATTATATAGAAACATAAGATTCTGAGGGAGCTTGATAGGGTAGATGCTTGGGGAGGGTGTTTTCTGTCCTAACAGAATATAGAACTGGGGGCAGTTTCAGAATATGTGGTCATTGATTTAAGATGGCGATGAGGAGGAATTTTATCTTTGAGAAGGTTGTGAATCTTTGGAGTCTGAGGCATTGAATATATTCAAGGTTGAGATAAACAGATTATTCCACTGGATGGGAGTCAAGGGTTATGAGGAACATACAAAGGTTGTTAGCAACATAATGTAAACAGATTGTAATCTTGCTGCCTAATGGTTCCTAGTTCAAATGGAAAACGTAACATATAGCTGCTTCATGATCCAGCATGTCAGGGAAGTTGCAAGAGGCAGTGCTTTTCTTGACTTGGTAAGTAACTCAGATAATATAGAGGGAGTGGAAGCTATGACACTCCCTATATGTCACATTTGGCTTCTGCAAAATCTTTGTCATCCCACTTTGTTGGGAACACCCTTGTTCTTCATCAAGCAGCATGTCCTCTGATTCACTGTATGTAATTCTAAAGGAAGATTTGCTAGTGTTACTTGTAACGAGGCTATGCCCCTTTATTTTTGAAAATTATTTTTCAATTGACTGGAAATATTGCAATTTGAACGGAGTCAGAGCAAACCGAATGCACAGCCACATTCCAAGGTGAAAAACAGACAAATCACCCTCGGTAAAGTGTGAAGAGAGAGAGACATATCCTATAACCCAGGCGCCTACCAAAATTCTGTCCATTTCTCACCTGCAGCTTGGAATGTGGCAGTGCATTCAGTTTGCCCTAACTCAGTCTAAGGAAGAGGCAATAAAATTGCAAAAACTGGATACTGGAACAATGTCTGCCACAGGCAGAAACACCCCAAATCCCTTGGAAATACACAATGGGTGAAGTATTTCAAAGCAAGACTGCCCAGCCACTAGAGAGAAGGCAAGTGACACAAGCAATATCAAGAAAGTCCTAAGCAGAGGAAACAGGCTGACGGCAGCTCGCTCTCCCTCTCTTTTGGATTTAGAATGGCACCTAGATCTAGAAGTCAATTCTACCAGTACACCGAGGTCTCACAATAATTGCAATATCTTCCACATCTGACTTCACCCAAGAAATCAGCTAACCTATATTAGCCGTAGCATTTTTAATCTATGCCTCAAGGACACAACCATATATTTATTAACTTTATTTTTTGTTGAACGTTTAGCTCCCCTTCTGATATCGGTGTGTGTGTGTGTATGTGTTTCTTTGTGATGGCATGAGGGCCAAATGGGTGATGCGGTATTATTATTTTTCTTGGGTTTAGTGGTTAATAAGTTTGCTCTTTTACTCAAGAAAATCTTATTTGGCTAGCTCCTTAAATAGTTAAACACATTTTGATTTAGAAAAAGCACATCCCTGCATAAAAGAGACAAACCTTTGTCATGACCAACCAAGGAGGGTGAATAGACGAGAGCCACTTGGTTGCAACATACTTTTAATAGGCTAAATTTGAGAAAATTAGAGCTTAAGCGCAATGCTTGGGGTATTTGATTCATAACATTTCAGGGATGAACAAGTGGGACAGTTTTAATGACATAATGCTGAGCATACAGGATTAATTAAGCACACCCACAATTAGTAATATGCTAAGCAACCTTGATCGCAGTCAATGAGCAATTTAATTAGACAACAAAAAGGTAAAAACCTACATGACAAGAGGATAAAGCAGAGATAGATCTGGAAAATATCATAATGCAGATACGAAACATGAAAGAAATTCTTTTAGTTTTAGAGAATAAAAAAAGAAATGAAAGCCCTAAAGGATGCTAACCAGAATTAAACGGAGGATGAGCACAAGCATATTCTAGTTCATATTAAATGACTGTTTAAGTATTCATTAGGGAAGGCAAGAACATGGCTTAAGTATTCCAAGTTGAAATTAACGAGACGTAAACAAGGTGGAAATTCTAAACAAGCTAAAATCCCCTGGGATGGACCAACAAGACACAAAAGATGATACTTGTAAGCCATTGAAGGAGTCACTTGGTGTTGGGGAGATGCAGAGAAGTTGGAAATAAACAAAAATTTTCAAAAGGTCCATTTTCAAAAAAGGAAACAAAACAGATGAAAGCAACAGCAGGTTAATCTGTCATGTCTCAATGCTCTGCAAAGTAATGACACTGATCATGCGTAATTCTGAGAATGATTTGTATCACAATAACCCAGGAAGCAGCACTCAATGTAGATTCAGAAAGGTAATATTGCTTGACCAGCTTCCTTAGGTTTGTTGATGATGTAGCATCCCAGGTAGGGTGTGGAAGGCCCTATTTGTGGTGTACCTTGACTTTGAAATGGCACTTGATAAAGCTCATGAAAGGTTAGAACATTTAAGGTAGTGAGGATTTTCATCCTGCTAATGAAAAGGAAAGTGAGGAATTGGTCAGCACCCGAGGATAGTTCCTGCTTGGGGGGGGGGGGGGGGGGGGGTGTAGGCAGAGACAATCATCATTAGAATTTCTCTTTCTAAATTAACTATTGTTAGCAGGTGCTCAATCCAAATTGATTGATTACATCAAATCAGATGGGGAAATTGCACTTGAAGAGGTGGATCAGATACCACAAAATATACAAAACATGTAAGTAAACAGAAACAATTTAATACAAACAACAAGTTCAAAGCATTGCACATCAGATGGTGTTGGGGACAAACCCCTAAAAGTTTCAATAAACTCAACAATCGGCATCATCTAACTACAGACACTTTGAATCAACAAAGCAAACAGAAGGCTGAACTACATATTTAAAATAGTAAAATTGAATTGAAGATGGAGGGCATCATGCTGAAATTGTACAGTGCTCTTTTCAGACCACACCTTGATCACAGCGACTTGTTCTGATTCCTGAAACAAAAGAAATTAATTCAAGCCATGGAGACAGTTGGACAAAGAGCCACAAGACTGAACACACGAACAACTAATTAGCAGGAGTCGGCTATTCTGCCCCTTGAGCCTGCTCTGCCATTCCATAAGATCATGGCTGATTTGACTGCGGCTTCAACTCCACTTTCCTTCCTTCCCCATTACCCTCTGACTCCTTTGCCAATCAGGAATCTATCTGCTTTAAGAATATTCAATGACCCTACTTCCATTGTTGTCTGGACAAGTGTGTTCCACAGATTTGCCAAGAAAATCTCCTCTTCCCCATCTTAAAAGGGAGATATTTTTAAACGGTGTCCTTAGTTCTAGTCTCTCTCACCAGGGGGGGAATCCTCTCAGCATCCACCCTGTCAAGTCTCCTCAGGGTCTTAACATGTTTCAATATGATTGCCTCTCATTCTTCTAAACTCCAATGGATAAAGGCCCAACCTGACCAACCTTTTTTCATTGGATAGCCCCCTTATCCCAGCAGGCAGTTGAAGGAACCTTCTCTTAATGCAATTAAGTTCTTTCTGAAATAAGGAGAACACAACTGTACACAATTCTCTAGCTACCCTCCACAATTGTAGTAAAAGTATCACTACTTTTATATTCCATTCCCTCTGCAATAAACAACAACATTCCGTTTGCTTTCCTCATCATTTGCTGAAGCTGCAGTGTTTGCAATTCAGGTACCAGGACACCCAGGTCCCTCTGTACTTCAAGAGTTCTGCACTCTCTCCCTAGTTAAATAACATGCTACATGCCAAAGTGGTCAAGTTCACATTTCCCCACATTATACTCCATCTGCCAAATTTTTGCCCACCTGCTTAACCTACCTATATACCTTTGTAGACTCCTTAAGTTGTCTTTACAACTTACTTTCAAAGCTATCTTTGCTTCATCGGCAAATTTAGCACCCATACATTCGATCCCATTATCCAAGCTATTAAAATAGATTGTAAGTAGTTGAGATTCCTGTGACACTCACTTATTAAATCTTGCCAACCTGAAAATGACACATTTATGCCTAGATTGTCCCTGCCAGTTAACCAATCCTCTATTCATGATAATATCTTACCCCCACATCATGAACTCTTTATGTGGCACCTTGTCAAATGCCTTCTGGAAATCTAAGTACACCACATCCAAAGGCTCCCCTTTATCCATGTTGCTTGTTCCTTCCTCAAAGAATTCCAATAAATTATTGAACTAAATACTCGAATAAATGAATTGTTGCATTAAAAGATCAACTTATGAGAAACTGGAGGAGGGGGGGGGGGGGGAGAAGATGTGCAATGGCATAGTGCTATTGTCACTGAACTAGTAACGCAGAGACCCAGCATGATGCTGTTCGAATTCCACCGCGGTAGATGTTGAACTTTGAATTGATTAAAAATCTGTAATTTAATGGTGACAATGAAACTATTATCGATTGCTGTAAAAACCCATCAAATTCACTAATGTCCTTCAGGGAAGGAAATCTACCATCCTTACCTGGTCTGGCATACACATGCATCCAATCCCACAGCAATGTGGTTGACTAGTGGGGCATCACGGTGGCGCAGTGGGTTAGCCCTGCTGCCTCACAGCAGAGATCCCAGGTTCGATCCCGGCTCTGGGTCACTGTCCTTGTGGAGTTTGCACATTCTCCCCGTGTTTGCGCGAGTTTCGCCCCCACAACCCAAAGATGTGAAGGGTAGATGGATTGGCCACACTAAATTGCCCCTTAATTGGAAAAAATGAATTTGGTACTCCAAATTTTTTTTTATTTTTTTTTTTAAAGTGGTTGACTAGTAACTGCGCTCTGAAATGGTCTAGCAAGTCACTCAGTTCAGGGCAATTAGGGTGGGCAATAAATGCCCATCTGGCGACGCCCACATTTCATGAACGAATAGAAAATCTAGGCTTGGCGGCCTGAAAAAAGGCAATCTGAAAGGAGCACATAAACTAGTACAGGAAAATCCAGAACACTAATGAACTTAAAGCATTATGGCTAGGGTAGGACAGGAGATTTCGGGTTTAACTAGAAAAGGGCAAATTTAGAATGGAACAGAGCAGAGTCCGGTAGAATCAGGTAAAACTGTGGTGTCATTTTGTGAGGATTGGAGAGGGGAAGGAGTAGTGTAGTTCTTAAAGAGTACGGCAAGATGAACTGAATGATCCTTCTCAGCTGCATCTTTCACATATTGTAGTGTCACTGAAAACACATTTTGATGACAAATGAAATTTCTACTCCCAGGGAGGAAGTGATCGAGCGGGGGAACCGTGGTTTACTAAAGCAGTCGAAACACTTGTCAAGAGGAAGAAGGAGGCTTATGTAAAGATGAGACATGATGGTTCAGTTAGGACTCTCAAGAGTTATAAGTTAGCTAGGAAGGACCTAAAGAGAGAGCTAAGAAGAGCCAGGAGGGGACATGAGAAGTCTTTGGCAGGTAGGATCAAGGATAACCCTAAAGCTTTCTATAGATATGTCAGGAATAAACGAATGACTAGGGTAAGTGTAGGGCCAGTCAAGGACAGTAGTGGGAAGTTGTGCTTGGAGTCCGAGGAGATAGGAGAGGTGCTAAATGAATATTTTTCGTCAGTATTCACATAGGAAAAAGACAATGTTGTCGAGGAGAATACTAAGATTCAGGCTACTAGACTAGAAGGGCTTGAGGTTCATAAGGAAGAGGTGTTAGCAATTCTGGAAAGTTTGAAAACAGATAAGTCCCCTGGGCCGGATGGGATTTATCCGAGGATTCTCTGGGAAGCTAGGGAGGAGATTGCTGAGCCTTTGGCTTTGATCTTTAAGTTATCTTTGTCTACAGGAATAGTGCCAGAAGACTGGAGGATAGCAAATGTTGTCCCCTTGTTCAAGAAGGGGAGTAGAGACAACCCAGGTAACTATAGACCAGTGAGCCTTACTTCTGTTGTGGGCTGTCTTCTTGAACTGCTGCAGTTCATGTGTTGTAGATACATTTGTGGTGGGAGGGAGTGAATGTCTGAGGTGGTGGATGCGGGGCCAATCAAGCGGACTGTTTTGTCCTGCATAGTGTCAAACTCCTCGAGTGCTGTTGGAGCTACATTCATCCAGGCAGAATACATCATCACATTCCTGATGTGTGTCTTGTGGGTTGTGAATAGGCATATGATCTGCTCTTGCCGACACAGTATTTATATGACTGGTTTTGTTGAGTTCCTGGTCAATATCAATCCCAGGATGTTGATAGTGGGGGATTTGATGGTGACGGTGATGCCACTGAATGTCATGGAGAGATGGTTTGATTCTCACTTGTTGGAGATGGTCATTGCCTGGTAATTGTGGGGTATGAGTCATTCTTGCCACTTTATCAGCATGTCGTGCTGCATATGGGCACGGGCTGCTTCAGTAAGTGGGGTGTCATGAATGATGATCATTGCACAATTAGCAAACATCCCAACTTCCGACCTTATAATGGAAGGAAAGTGAAGCTGAAGATGGTTGGGCCCAGGCCTTGAGGAACACCTGCAGCTGTGTCCCTGAACTGAGATGATTGACCTCCCAACACCAACGACTAGCTTCCTTTGTACTTAGTATGATTCCAACCAGTGGAGTTTCCCCTCTGATTCACATCAACTTAAGTATTAATAGGGCTCCTGATGCTGCAGCTGGTCTCACAAAATATCAACAACAAAATGTAAAAGGAACCCAATAGAATTAAATACAAAATACAACCCAGTGCCCCCCTCCCCCCACACATAAATAATATATTAACAACCGCCGAAACACATAGCAAACATATACACGCCCTCAGATCCCCCAGTATAGACAAACACAAATAAAATAGAACCCCCCCCCCCGGGTTGCTGCTGCTGCTGACCATTGTCTACCGTTCTGCCAGGAGGTCCAAGAGCGGTTGCCACCGCCTGATGTACCCTTGCACCGATCCCCTTAAGGCAAATTTAATAAACCCCGCCATATCATTGATCCAGGATTCCACGCTTGGGGGCCTCATATCCTTCCACTGAAGAAGAATCCTTCGCCGGGCTACCAGGGACGCAAAGGCCAGAATACCGGCCTCTTTCGCCTCCTGCACTCCCGGCTCCTCTGCAACCCCAAATATTGCGAGCCCCCAGCCGGGTTTGACCCTGGATCCTATCACCCTCGCTACTCCCTTCCAAAATTCCTCCAGCGCTGGGCATGCCCAGAACATATGGGTGTGGTTTGCTGGGCTCCCTGAGCACCTAACACACCTGTCCTCACCCCCAAAAAAACCGGCTCATCCTTGTCCCGGTCATGTGTGTCCTGTGCAGCACCTTAAATTGTATGAGGCTGAGCCTCGCGCACGAAGAGGAAGAGTTCACCCTCCGGAGGGCATCTGCCCACATTCTCTCCTCGATCTCCTCCCCCCACTTACCTTTCAGCACCTCCACCGAGGCCTCCTCCTGCATCACCTGGTATGTTGCCGAGAACGTCCCCTCTCCAACCCACGCCCCCGAGAGCACCCTGTCCTGTACCGTGCGTGGCGGCAGCAGCGGGAATTCCACCACTTGCCACCTGGCAAACGCCCTTACCTGTAGATACCTAAAGGCGTTTCCCGGAGGGAGCCCGTACTTCTCCCCCAGCTCACGAACCTCCCATCCACAAACAGGTCCCCTAACCTTCTTATCCCTGCCCTGTGCCACACCGAAAACCCTCCATCTATTCTCCCTGGGACAAACCGGTGGTTCCCCCGTATCGGGGTCCACCCTTCCCCCCGTGCCTCCATTGCCCCCAAATTCTGAGGGCAGCCGCCACCACCGCACTCGTGGTATACCTCATTGGAGGGAGCGGCAGCAGCGCCGTTGCCAGCACCTCCAGACTCGTACCCTCACAAGACGCCGTCTCCAGTCTCTTCCATGCAGCCCCCTCCCCCTCCATCACCCACTTGTGCACCATCGCCGCATTGGCGGCCCAGTAGTACCCAGAGAGGTTGGGCAGTGCCAGCCCCCCCCATCCCTACTCCGCTCCAGGAACACCCTTCTCACCCTCGGAGTCCCTCACGCCCACATAAACCCCGTTATGCTCCTGTTGACCCGCCTAAAGAAGGCCTTCGGGATAAGAATGGGGAGGGACTGGAACAGAAACAAAAACTTTGGGAGCACCATCATCTTGACTGCACCCTACCTGCCAGGGACAGCGGCAACGCGTCTCACCTCTTAAACCCCTCCTCCATTTGCTCCACCAGCCTCGTGAAATTAAGTCTATGCAGGGCCCCCCAGCTCCTGGCCACCTGGACCCCCAAATACCTGAAGCTCCTCTCCGCCCTTTTTAGTGTGAGCACGCCAATCCCCCTCTCCTGGTCCCCTGGATGAACCACAAACAACTCACTCTTCCCCAAGTTGAGCTTGTACCCTGAGAAATCCCTGAACTCCCTGAGGACCCTCATTACCTCCGGCATTCCCCCACTGGGTCCGCCACATATAGCAGCAAGTCGTCCGCATAGAGAGACACCCTATGCTCCTCCCCACCCCGCACCAGCCCCCTCCAGTTCCTCGACTCCCTCAGTGCCATAGCCAGGGGTTCAATCTCCAGTGCGTAGAGCAGGGGGGACAAGGGACACCCCTGCCTCGTCCTTCAATGCAACCGAAAGTACTCAGACCTCTTGTTCGTGGCCACACATCGGGACCTCGTACAACAGCCTAACCCACCTGACGAACCCCTCCCCAAACCCGAACCTCTTCAGCACCTCCCACAAATACCCCCACTCTACCCCACCGAATGCCTTCTCAGCGTCCATCTCCACCTCCCACTCCCTCGCCGGCATCATAACAACGTTCAGGAGCCTCCGCACATTCGCGTTCAACTGCCTCCCCTTCACGAACCCAGTCTGGTCTTCGCGGATGACCTGCGACACACAATCCTCAATTCGCGTGGCTAAGACCTTCGCCAGAACCTTGGCATCTACATTTAACAATGAAATCGGCCTGTAAGACTCACACTGCAGGGGATCCTTGTCCCGCTTCAGGATCAAGGAGATCAGCTCCCTTGCCTCATTGAAGGACCTAACCAGCAACGGGCCCAACAGGTCCACATATTTTTTGTAAAATTCGACCGGGAAACTGTCCGGCCTCGGTGCCTTCCCCGCCTCCATGCTCCCTATCCCTTTGGCCAGCTCCTCCAAACCAATCGGGGCCCCTAATCCCACCACCAGTCCCTCCTCCATCTGCGGGAACTTCAGTTGGTCCAGAAGGCGGCCCATCCCTCCCTCCTCCAGTGAGGGCTCGGACCGATACAGTTCCTCATAAAAGTCCCTGAAGACCCCATTGATGCCAACCCCACTCCGCACCACACACCCCCCTATTTTAACTCCCCCAATCTCTCTAGCTGCGCCCCGCTTCCGAAGCTGATGCGCCAGCATCCGACTTGCCTTTTCCCCATATTCATAAATCGCCCCGTGGGCCTTCCTCCACTGTGCCTCCGCCTTCCTGGTGGTCAACAGGTCGAATTCAGCCTGGAGGCTACGCCTCTCCCTCAACAGTCCCTCCTCCGGCACCTCCGCATACCTCCTGTCTACCCTCTCCATCTCCCCCACTCCCTCTGCTCTCTCCTCTCCTTGTGGGCCCTAATGGAGATCAGCTCTCCCCTAACCACCGCCCTCTGCGCCTCCCAGACCATCCCCACTCGGACCTCCCCGTTATCGTTGGCCTCCAGGTATCTCTCTATGCTTCTTCGGACCAGCTCGCTCACCTCCTCGTCCGTCAACAGCCCCACCTCCAAGCGCCACAACGGCCGCAGGTCCCACTACTCCCACAGCTCTAGGTCTACCCAATGCGGGGCGTGATCCGAAATGGCTATCCTAGACCTGGAGCGATCCAGTGCCGGATCCAACACCGTGTTAGTCCCCCCCCCATTATCAGGCCCCCCACTTCCAAGTCAGGGATCCGACCCAGCATGCGCCGCATAAAACCCGCATCGTCCCAGTTCGGGGCGTACACGTTGACCAGCACCACACTTTCCCCTTGCAGCTTACCACTTACCATTATGTACCTGCCGCCATTGTTTGTCACAATGCTCAACGCCTCGAACGACACCCTCTTTCCCACCAAGATCGCCACCCCCCCGATTTTTGGCATCCAGCCCAGAGTGAAACACCTGGCCTACCCACCCCTTCCTCAATCTTACCTGGTCTGCCACCTTCAGGTGTGTCTCCTGGAGCATGACCACATCCGCGTTCAGCCTCTTCAGGTGTGCGAACACCCGGGCCCGCTTAACCAGCCCGTTCAGCGCCCTTACGTTCCAGGTTATCAGCCGGATCAGGGGGCTACCCGCCCCCTTCCCCCGCCGACTAGCCATAACCCCTCCTCGGCCAATCATGCGCCCGCGTGTACCCCACGGTGGCAGACCCCCTTCCCAACCCCCTCTACTCGCTCCAGCTCCCCCTTGACCATACCAGCAGCAACCCGGTTCCCCCCCCACCCCCACCCCCCCCCCCACCAGCAGCAACCCGGTCCCCCCCCCCCCCCCCCAAGCTAGGATCCCCCCCTAGCTGCATTGCACTCCAGCAAGGCAGCTGACCCCGGCCGCTCCTGCCTCTCCTTCGACTCCTCCCATTGTGGGACTTCCCCTCCATTACCCACCAGCAGGCTCTCCGCCTCCCTCTTCCATCCCAAGCGCAGGAAAAAACCCACGCTTCGCCGCCCCGGCCATCTCCAGCCTTCAGCGCGGGAAAAAGCCCGCGCTTTCCACCTGCCCGGCCCCGCCTCCTCTGTCGCAGCTCCCTTTACAGGCCCAGTCCCCTCACCCCCGACTCGGGCCTCCCCCGCGGGGCCTCACCCTTCCCAACCCCCCTACCGGCCATCCACCCCCTACTCCGTTTACTTGCCCCCCTCCAAGAGCCCACCTGACAGACCCAACCAAAACAGTGCCCAACCCACCCTAACCGAATCAAAACTAAACAAGAACAAAGAACCCCCCCTCAAAATGTAACACAACAACCACAATCCCAGACCATCCCCACACCTGACCCTCAGTTTGTGTCCAGCTTCTCGGCCTTAACAACGGCCCATGCCTCCTCCGGGGACTCAAAATCATGGTGCTGGTCTTTGTAGGTGACCCACAGACACGCTGGCTGCAGCATGCCAAGCTTCACCCCCTTCCTGTGCAGCACCGCCTTCGCCCGATTGTACCCGGCCTTCTTCTTCGCCACCTCCGCGTTCCAGTCCTGATATACTCAAACCTCCGCATTCTCCCACCTGCTGCTCCTCTCATTCTTGGCCCAGCTGAGTACGCACGCCCGATCAGCGAACCGCTGAAACCGCACCAACACCACCCGCGGCGGCTCGTTAGCCTTGGGCCTCCTCGCCAGCACTCTATGGGCCCCTTCCAGCTCCAGGGGCCCCTGGAAGAACCCCCCTCCCATCAGCGAGTTTAACATGTGACCAGATAGGCCCCCACGTCCGACCCCTCCAGCCCCTCCGGGAGGCCCAGGACCCGCAGATTCGTCCGGTTCGACCGATTCTCCATCTCCACGAACTGTTCCTGCCATTTCTTGTGGAGCGCCTCCACCTTTACCGCTAGGCCCAAGATCTTGTCCTCGTTATCTGAGATGTTTTGTCGGACCTCGCGATCGCCACCCCCTGGGCCATCTGGGTCTCCAGCAGCTTATCAATAGAAGCCTTCATCGGCTCCAGCAGGTCCGCTTTGAGCTCCCTGGAGCAGCGCTGGATAACCTCCTGCTGCTCCTGCGCCCACGCTGCCTGGTCCCTGCCCGCCGCCATCGTGCTCTTCTTCCCTCGCACTTTCTTTGGCTTCACCACCACTTTTTTTAGTCGCCCCGCTCCTGGTCCAAGCCATACACTGTCGGGGAAATGTTGCAGTCTTCTTCTCACATCGAGAAATGTCGGAAAAATGCCGTTGGGGGCCCTGAAAAGAGCCCAAAGGTCCGTTCCAAGCTGGAGCTGCCGAATGTGCGACTTAGCTCTGCATAGCCGCAACCAGAAGTCTCACTGTCACTTTCAGCTTACATAATAATAATCTTTATTGTCACAAGTAGGCTTACATTAACACTGCAAGTTACTGTGAAAAGCCCCTTGCTGCACACTCCGGCGCCTGTTTGGGTACACAGAGGGAGAATTCAGAATGTCCAATTCGCCTAATAGCACGTCTTTAAGGACTTGTGGGAGGATACCGGAGCACCCGGAGGAAACCCACGCAGACACAGGGAGAACATGCAGACTCCGCACAGACAGTGACCCAAGCCGGGAATCAAATCTGGGACCCTGGAGCTGTGAAGCAACAGTGCTATCCACTGTGCTACCGTGCAGTACTCTAACATGTGGTCAACTCTGAATGCCCTTTGAAATGACCTGGCAAGCTACTCATTTGTGAAATCACTTTAGATCATGTCGAACAGCAATAAGCCCCACTGTGGGCTGTCATCAACAACAAGATTGTGTAATACAACCTGAAACCTCATGCTGCTCACTTCTGTCACCAATAAACTGGCAGATAATTCATGGTTCAACACGAAATATAAAAATATAAGCCGTGAGTAGTACTAGGCTTAACTCAGAATGAGACACCAAGTTAATGAAGTTACAATCTGTGAACTAAATACCAAAAGCGTCATTTGCAGTCAGAGATAAGTGGTTCCACACCAAACAGATGGGATCAAACTCAATAACGTCACTGGATGTAGTTGAGAACAGCGGTGGACAATTAGATAACATAAGGAGGTGGTTCCATAAACACTTTCACATAAGTGCCAGGCATTGACCATTGCCGACAAGAAACCCACGATAGAGATTCACTAGGCACCATCATTACCTGGTTCCCCACTGATAATATTGCAGTGGGAGGAGAGGGTCACCATTGACCTCAAGTTGTGTTCTGCGACAAGTGGCTTACTTCCTTAACCCCCCAGGTTGTTCCCCAACTTCTATAACATTGAAAGCACAAGTGTGATTAAATAGAGCCTACTTGCTTGGTTGGGTACAGCTGAAACAACACCTATGGAGCTTAATAGCATCCAGAACAGCGGAATTGACACAGTTACAAATAGATTCAATGTACATCCTTTCAGTACCAATGCACTGTGGCTGCAGTATATAACATCCATCGGATACACTGATGTAGCTCAGCAAGCTTACTTCTTCAGCACCTTGAGACCACCATCGCCGAGGATGGCAAAAATAGCAAGATTATAGGAATACCAGCAATCAAAGTTCTGCCCTAGCTTACATCCCATCTTGACTTGGATATTTACCACTAAGTCTTCATGAGTGCATGAATTCCCTACCCCAATCGTGGGAGCAACCACTTTGGAAGCGACAGGACTGCAGTGGTTCAGAAAGGCTGACTGGTACCTTCTCAAGACAGCAAAGAACGGGCACCATGCAAGCGCCAAAATCAAATCAGCATTGTTATGAAAAACAAGTCATCGAAACAGACGGAGCAAAAATACGTTAGCTAACTGTAGTTCAAAACCAATTTTTTTTTAAGTGCGCATGACAAGAAGATCTATTTAAGTAATAATTTTCAACAAAGTACCAACCTTGAAAAACCAGAAGTCCTTGATGGAAATAGGCAGCATACTGAAAACTCTGTCAGTAAATAATACTGACATCAACAAGATGATGTTTGGAAAAAAAACTTAAAACTCCTTTATGGCCATTTCAGCAGCTGCCGTTTGTAAGCCTGGGGGCAGGATCCTCCGTCCCGCCGCACCCGTTTTCTGGTGCAGCGCGCTCCCGCCGGCAGTGGAATTCTCCGTCCCGGCAGCCAGCCAATGGGGTTTCCCATTGTGGGTACCCCCACACCTTTGGGAAATCCGCAGGCGTGAGTGCACTGCCGGCCACACGGAGGATCCCACCGACTGAGAATCTAGCCCTATACGTGTGCAAGTATTTGTTTTCAACAAAAATTACATCTGGGCAAGAACAACCTTTGCACAAATTATATTCTTCACATATCAACTCTGTCTAAAGCCTGTGACATCTGTTAAAAAAGGAAAACAGTTGACTACCAGAGTCGAGTGGAATTGCGATTATTCAATATAATGGAGGGGATGTCCCAAATTACTGTAGA
The DNA here is from genome assembly GCF_047496885.1 of Scyliorhinus torazame. Classification (NCBI taxonomy): domain Eukaryota; kingdom Metazoa; phylum Chordata; class Chondrichthyes; order Carcharhiniformes; family Scyliorhinidae; genus Scyliorhinus; species Scyliorhinus torazame. Next base: position 113,883,324 of record NC_092725.1, on the reverse strand, counting down.
CTGCGTATTTCAGTTCTCCAACAGCACTCACTCATATACCCACTAGCAAGATAGGCCTGCTACAATTGATCAGCTGATTTTCCATTTCACAGCCTCACATGCCCACATACACACAGAAACCCAAAACAGTTAGCCCAAAGTACCACACAAACCCTAGTTTTAATATTAGTGTTACACAGTAGCTGCTACTCTCCAACCATCCATCAGCAGCCCATCTTCTGAAATAAAAAAGATGGCAGACCAGATTATCACCAGACTCCCATTAACGGCAAAAATAATTTGATAATGGAGAATGCAGTTTACTGGGAGCATGGATAATCAAGTTCCCATCAATACTTTAAAATGCATTTTCACTGTAGTGGGAAAACAATCTTTCCCTCGGTATTAAAGGTTTATTCCCAACACAGCAATTGATTACAAACATAATTAAAATGTAAAACATTTCTGATTCACAGTAAAGTTTTCAAAGTTGGCAGGCACACATCACAAAGCGAATAAACTTACCTTCTAAATCTTCATCCTTTTCTGGAGCTGCTGCAGATCCAGTTAACGTCTTACGTCCCATCTTTTACACTCAGTTGATAATGCAACACTGCAAATTAAACAAAATTTAAAGGCAATTGAAGTTCAAGACTTCTAACACAAAATAGGTAAGCTCTCTCAATACAATGCAACAGGTTTCTTATCCAGAGCCAAACAAAGAACATCTGCACAAAGTTGTGTTGTTTTAATAGCTAGAATGGCTTCAATTGTCCACCTGAGACTTGAGAGGTCCTAATAAAAGATAAAATCATCAGGTAGCTTATCTGCCAGTGTTTTTGGCATAGTTATGGGGTTGCTGCACCACCTCCCAACTAAAGGATGGAAGCAGGGTAAAGAAAGATAAATGTTACTGGTAGCATTTGATGCAATGCAGTGTATACAAGGTTGGTTGGCACTACACCCATTTAACATATGGTCCTCTATGCCAGGCCTCCATATGTACAATTAACAAGGTATAAGCCAGTCCTCCTTAGGAAAGATAAGATTAATTATGTTTAATTGACTTTCAGTTCTCATTTCTCACAACTGCCAATTAAATGCAACTGCTTTCCAAAATAAGAGCACTTAACAGTGGAAATTCTAATTAATTCAAATAAATACATAAAGCAGCAAAGGCTTCCTTTCAAGCAGTCTTGTAAAGCTATCAGTTTGTCCAATAATCAAATCATTTGTTATAAATGGCCACTGATCTACTCTGATGACACTAGTTGTGAAATATTGCCTTAGAACATAGTGCAGAAGGAGGCCATTCGGCCCATCAAGTCTGCACCGACCCACTTAAGCCCTCACTTCCACCCTATCCCCGTAACCCAATAACCCCTCCTAACCTTTTTGGTCACGAAGGGCAATTTATCATGGTCAATCCACCTAACTTGCACGTCTTTGGACTTCTACTCCAACCGTATGTTTTTCTCCAACTCAGGGAGTCTGTCTTATAATGTGCTAATACTCACAACTGTCAGGTGGTGCCCCACCCCCTCGTTTAAAGGAAGCGCCAAGAGCCCCAGGGGAAACATCAATCTAATCATATATTTCAATTTAACCCTGCCATGGCCATGAGCTCATTACGGCAAGTGACAAAACGGAATTGGATATATCAATTAATTTCTATGACAAAACAAAAATGGCTGAAATTACAAAGGCTAATATTACAAAGAATAGCGAGTTCACTAATATCCTGTCGAAAGGAAGTCTGCCATCCCAGGGGCTTGAGCATACCTGCAGATAAAATGGAGATGCTTGGCCATGAGGCCAACTCGATACAGAAGATTAGAAGCAGATTGTAAGCCTGTTCAGTAATTGCTTTACCATATCCCTCAGGTTGACCACCTACCCAAACCCCAGCCTTTTAATTAGACACAGATTGTCATGAGGCCTTAAGTAGACGATTCAAAGTACTAACCTGTCTTCTACACAGATGCCAACTGACCAGATACATACTTGCTAAATAAATGTGTCAGACTGTACATCACTCTACATGAACATATGAAATAGGAGAAGTAGGCCATTTGGCCCCTTGAGCCAGCTGTTCTCTATGTGCCCATTTCCACATGCCCCGTCTATCCCTGATAACCTTGGATTCCCTTGCCCAACGAGAATCTTTCTACCTCCGCCTTAAAGATATTCAGTGACCTTCTGCGTCAGAGAGTTCCAAAGTTGCACAACTGTCCGACAGGGTTGCAAAATAAAAACAACAAAATATTCCTTTCATTAGGCTGACAACAAATGTGTAGAATTACAATTTTTCCATTGATAAATGTGTGTAAGCATCTAGATTGCGTGATTAAAATTAACCATTCCTGAGTGCACCTGTTCCCCTTTAACATCTCAGTATATATCTGAACATTACCACCTGAAGGGTGATTTCCCAACATGCACACTTAATACCAAACTTTTACAAATATTTGTTTTATGTTATTTACAACACAGGAGGCGGTCGTTCGGCACATCGTGTCCACACCGGCTCCCGAAAGAGTTACCCAGCTAGTCCCATTTCCCAGCCCTATCTACGTAGCCCGCTAAATTAATCCCTTTCAAATATGTATCCAGCTCTCTTTTGAAACCTATTATGGAATTCACCTCCACTCTCCCAGACAGCGCATTCCTAATCCCAACAATTCTGAGTAAAGACGTTTCTCCTCACCTCACTCTTTTGCTGACTATCCGGAAATTCTGACCCTGACATACCTCAATAAGGTCACCTCTTAATCTTCTCGGCTCCAAGGTATCCAAAGAGGCTGGTTTAGCACAGGGCTGAAAGAGGCTGGTTTAGCACAGGGCTAAAGAGCTGGCTTTTAAAGCAGACCAAGGCAGGCCAGCAACACGGTTCAATTCCTGTACCAGCCTCTCCGAACAGGTGCCGGAATGTGGCGACTAGGGGCTTTTCACAGTAACTTCATTTGAAACCTACTTGTGACAATAAGCGATTTTCATTCATTTAGGGCAGCACGGTAGCATTGTGGATAGCACAATTGCTTCACAGCTCCAGGGTCCCAGGTTCGATTCCGGCTTAGGTCACTGTCTGTGCGGAGTCTGCACATCCTCCTCGTGTGTGCGTGGGTTTCCTCCGGGTGCTCCGGTTTCCTCCCACAGTCCAAAGATGTGCAGGTTAGGTGGATTGGCCATGATAAATTGCCTTTAGTGTCCCAAATTGCCCTTAGTGTTGGATGGGGTTATGGGGATAGGGTGGAGGTGTTGGGTAGGGTGCTCTTTCCAAGAGCCGGTACAGACTCGATGGGCCGAATGGCCTCCTTCTGCACTGTAAATTCTATGATCTATGAAGGTGAACAAGCCCAATTTCTCCAATCTTTCCTGGTATCATTCCAGTAAATATCATTTGCACTCTCTCCAGGGCTTTAACATCCTTCTTTAAATAAGGTGCCAAAACTGAACACATGGGGCAGGAGTCTCCGTAATCGGCGCGATGTCCGCCGACCGGCGCCAAACAGTCCGGCATTGCGCCGCCCCAAAGGTGCGGAATTTCCCGCATCTTGAGGGGCCGAGCCGTCAGCTTGAGGGGCTAGGCCCGCGCCGGAGTGATTTCCGCCCCGCCGGCTGGCGGGAAAGGCCTTTGGCAGCTGGCGCAGAAATGGCTTTGCCGTGCGACGCATGCGCGGGAGCGTCAGCGGCCGCTCACGGCATCCCCGCGCATGCACAGTGGAGGGGGTCTCTTCCGCCTCCGCCATAGTGAAGACCATGGCGAAGGCGGAAGAAAGAGAGTGCCCCCACGGCACAGGCCCGCCCGTGGATCGGTGGGCCCCGATCACGGGCCAGGCCACCGTGGGGGCACCCCCGGGGCCAGAATGCCCCGCGCCCCCCCCCCAGGACCCCGGAGCCCGCCCGGGCCACCTTGTCCCGTTGTTCGAAAGGTGGTTCAATCCACGCCGGCTGGCGTGGGTTGACAGCGGCGGGACTTTGGCTCATCGCGGACCGGAGAATCGCCGGGGGTGGGCCCGCCAACCGTCGCGATTCCCGCCCCCACCGAATCTCTGGCGGCAGAGAATTCGGGACACGGCGGGGGCGGGATTCACGCCAGCCCCCAGCGATTCTCCAACCCGGTGGGGGGTCGGAGAATCGCACCCAAGATTTGTAGCGGTGTAGCCTCACTTCCTTGTTTTTTTACTGTGCCTCTATTTATAAACCCAAGGATCCTATAATCCTTCTTAACAACTGTTTCAACTTGCCTGGCCACCTTCAGAGAATTATGCACTTGAACCTCGAGGTCCTTCTGCACCTGTACTTCCCTCAAAGTTGTACCATTGAATCTATACTGTCCCCCCCATGTTACTTCTACCAAAATGTTCATCTACCAGGTGTCTGCCCATTTGGCCAACTTGTCAATGTCACTTTGAAGTCACTCAGCGTCATCCTCACAATTCACTATTCTGCTTCTCTTAGAATCATCTGCAAATTTAGAGATTTTGCCCTCAACACCCATTTATAAATCATTTATATAAATCAGCAAAAGCAAGTGACGGCCAGTCACCCAAGGCTGGAAGTGAACCTGGGACCGTGGCTCTGTGAGGCAGCAGTGCTACCCACTGTGCCTCCATGCTGCTCAGTCAGTAATCAAATCATTCCAAATGTACCCTTGGTGTGAAGTCTTCAGTGAGTTCAGGAATATTTATACCAAGGGCAGGAAAGAGCTAAGAGAGGTGTTTTTTATGTAAACAGTCAAAAACGAAGACCTGATTTTTATTTGAAAAACCATATTACCTTGATGTTAATCTACAAGGTACCAAAAGCGGTGACAGATAAACAGGAAGTGGCAGTACATGCAACTATAAATAAATGGCAATGCTGAGACATCACAAGTCAGCAAATATTTGTTAAATAATATCTACCAAGCTGTACATGGAATTTAAAACACCCATCGTCAATAGGATTCAAAATAACAAATAAGTGAACTGATTCTTAGTCTGCATTTACCGGTACTTTGGTTCTAGTAGAAGTGAAAACTGAAAGAGAATAGTGATTTGGAAAGTTTCAAACAATGCTATTAAAGAGTTTAGTTTGTTTTGTATCTAAAGTGTATCGTATAAGATTGCTTCAAAGCAGTAAACAATTTAGGCATTGGATGGGTAAATCATTTAACAGGAGCCATGACCAAATAACAGTTCAGCTTAAAATGTGTAATAGACAACCGCACTGGGGTGTATCAACTCCAATCGATTGAACACATCACGTTTCTGTCGATAATGTAGCCGAAGACTTCCGGTTGCGGCGATGTGGAGCTAAACCAAACGTTTCGGCAGCTCCGGCGACAACGGACTTTCGGGCTCTCCAGAGGAGCCCCAACGGAACTTTTTTGAATTGATCCCGTGTGGGAAGGTGCAGTAAGGTCCCCCCTTACGATATATGGCCGAGATCAGCGGTGGAGCGGCGAAGAAAAGAGGCTCTGGAGCAGCGGCAAAATCGAGGGGGTAAAAGCAAGATGGCGGAGGGCGAGCAGCATGGGGGCCGGACCAGCAGGAGTTCCTCAAGCGCTGTGTGGAGGAGCTGAAAAAGGAGGTGCTGGCGCCAATGCTGTTGGCGATCGAGGGGCTGAAGGAGACCCAGAAGACCCAGGCGGTGGAGCTTCGTGAGGTGAAAGATAAAATGAATGACAACGAGGACGAGATCCTGGGCCCGGCGGTAAAAATGGAGGCGCACGAGGCGGTGCACAGGAGGTGGGCCGAGAGAATTGAGGTCCTGGAGAACAGGTCGAGGAGGAAGAACCTCCGGATTCTGGGTCTTCCCGAAGGAGTGGAGGGAGCTGATGCCGGGGCGTATGTGAGCACGATGCTCCATGCGCTGATGGGCGCGGAGGCCTCTCCGACTCCCCTGGAGCTGGAAGGGGCTCACCGGGTCCTGGCGAGGAGACCCAAGGCTGATGAGCCGCCAAGGGCGGTAGTGGCAAGGTTCCATCGCTTCGCGGACAAAGAAAGTGTGCTGAGATAGGCCAAGAAGGTGCGGAGCAGCAGATGGGAGAACGCGGTGATCCGAGTTTACCAGGATTGGAGCGCGGAGGTGGCAAGGAGGAGAGCTGGCTTCAATCGGGCAAGGCGGTGCTGCATAAGAGTCAGGTTCGGCATGCTGCAGCCTGCGCGACTGTGGGTCACTTATCAGGACCGACACCATCATATTCAAACGCCAGAAGAGGCTTGGACCTTTATTCAGATGGAAAAACTGGACTCGAACTGAGGGGATGTGGTTGTGGGGGGAGATGTTGGTTGTATATGGGGTTGTAAATATTGGCAAAGAATAATTCATGGGTGGGATGATGGATGGGGATGTGGGTAGAGTTCTGGTTCAAATTCCTAAAATTTCCCTTTTTTTCTTTTCTGTAGACGAGATGATGATGGTGGGGAATGTGGGCGTCGGTGCTGTAGGGAGGTGAGACTCGGGGATGAGGGAGCTGGGATAATGGCTGCAACAGGAGCTGCGCCACAGGGGGCGGGGCTGGTTCAGGAAAGCGCGGGCTTTTTCCCGCGCCAAAAGGGGGGGGGATGGAGGAAGGCAAGGAGGAGAAGAGACTCCCACACGGGGAGATCAACGGGAAGGCGGGGGAAGCCGGGGTCAGCAGAAGTCAGCTGACTCACGGAAGTAATATGGGGGGAGCAAAAGACCTAGATGTGGATCTAGCGGGGGGAGGGAGGGGGGATTCTAGGGTTGCTGCTGCACTGTCCGAGGGGGAACTGAAATGGAAGAGGTGGTCGGGGCGGGGGTTCCCCGCCTGGGGGACTGGAGGGTGCGGGAGGGGCGAGCACGGGACTGGCCTAAGATAGGAGATGGCTAGTGACCCCCCAATCCGGCTGATCACGTGGAATGTGAGAGGCCTAAATGGGCCGGTTAAGGGGGCCCGATTGTTCGCGCACCTAAAGGGACTGAAGGCAGACGGTGTAATGCTTCAGGAGACACATCTGAAGGTGGCAGACCGGGTCAGGTTAAGGAAGGGATGGGTGGGACAGGTGTTCCATTCGGGGCTGGATGCGAAGAATAGAGGGGTGGCAATACTGGTGGGAAAGCAGTGTCGTTTGAGGCCAAGAACATAGTAGCGGATAAGGGAGGCCGATACGTGATGGTGAGTGGTAGGTTGCAGGGGACGGAGGTGAATGAATATGCCCCGAACTGGGACGATGCTGGATTCATGAAACGGAAGTTGGGGCGAATTCCAGACCTGGAGGTAGGGAGCTTGATAACGGGTGGGGATTTTAACACGGTGCTGGACCCAACATTAGATCGCTCCAGATCTAGGACGGGGAAGAGGCCGGCTGCGGCCAAGGTGCTTAGGGGGTTTATGGACCAGATGGGGGGAGTAGATCCGTGGAGATTTGCCTGGCCTTTGGCCAGAGAATTTCATTTTTTCTCCAACGTACATAAGGCCTACTCCCGGATAGATTTTTTTGTTCTGGGCAGGGGAGAGTTAATCTCCATCAGGGCTCATAGGGTGAAGAGAGAGGGCAGGGAAAGGGAGAGGTTAATGGGGGAGATTTTAAGGGTGGACTGGAGCTATGCAGAGGCTCCTGATGAGGGACTACTCAGGGAGAGACGAAGTCTCCAGATGGAGTTCGACCTGTTGACCACAGGGAAGGCAGAGGCACAGTGGAGGAAGGCACAGGGGGCGATATATGAATATGGGGAGAGGGCGAGCCGGATGCTGGCACATCAGCTCCGTAAGAGTATGGCAGCGAGGGAAATAGGCGGAGTCAAAGATGGCAGGGGAACTACGGTGCGGAGAAAGTGAATGAGGCTTTTAAGGCCTTTTACGAGGAACTGTATAGGTCCCAGCCCCCAGGGGGAAAAGAGGGGATGCGGCGATTCTTGGACCAATTGAGGTTCCCAAGGGTGGAGGAGCAGGAGGTGGCTGGTTTGGGGGCGCCAATTGGGGTGGAGGAGCTGGTTAAAGGACTGGGGAGCATGCAGGCAGGGAAGGCCCCGGGGCCGGATGGGTTCCCGGTGGAGTTCTATAGGAAGTATGTAGACCTGTTAGCCCCGTTGCTGGTAAGCACCTTCAATGAAGCAAGGGAGGGGGGGGGGGACCCTGCCCCCGACAATGTCGGAGGTGACGATCTCTTTGATCTTGAAGCGGGATAAGGACCCACTGCAATGTGGGTCGTATAGACCGATCTCGCTCCTTAATGTAGATGCTAAGTTGCTGGCAAAAATGTTGGCCACGAGGATTGAAGACTGTCCCGGGGGTGATTCACGAGGACCAGACGGGATTCATAAAGGGTAGGCAGTTAAATACTAATGTGCGAAGGCTCCTAAATGTGATAATGATGCCATCGGTTGAGGAAGAAGCGGAGGTAGTGACAGCCATGGACGCGGAGAAGGCCTTTGATCGGGTAGAGTGGGAGTATCTCTGGGAAGCGTTGAGGAGGTTTGGGTTCGGGGGAGGGTTTATTAGTTGGGTTAAGCTCCTGTATAAAGCCCCGGTGGCGAGTGTGGTCACGAACCAGCGGAGGTCGGAGTATTTCCGGCTGTATCGAGGGACGAGGCAGGGGTGCCCCCTGTCCCCTCTGCTGTTTGCATTAGCAATGGAACCTTTGGCCATGGCGTTAAGGGAGTCGGGGAAATGGAAGGGGGTGGTTCGAGGGGGAGAGGAACATAGAGTGTCGCTGTACGCAGATGACCTGTTGCTGTATGTGACGGATCCAGTGGAGTGGATGGTGGAGGTAATGCAGATCCTACGGGAGTTTGGAGATTTTTAGGGCTATAAGCTCAATGTGGGAAAGAGTGAGCTCTTTGTGATCCATCCGGGGAACCAGGGAAGAGGGATAGACGACCTACCGTTGAGGAGGGCGGAAAGGAGCTTTCGATACTTGGGGATTCAGGTAGCTAGGAGGCACTGCACAAACTTAATTTGACGCGGTTGGTGGAACAGATGGAGGAGGATTTTAAAAGGTGGGACATGTTGCCACTCTCGTTGGCGGGTAGGGTACAGTCGGTTAAAATGGTGGTCCTCCCGAGATTTCTTTTTGTATTCCAATGCCTCCCAATTGAGATTACTAAGGCCTTCTTTAAGAGGGTAAGCAGGAGCATTATGGGATTTGTGTGGGCGAGCAAGACCCCGCAGGTAAGGAGAGGGTTCTTGGAGCGTAGCAGAGATAGAGGAGGGTTGGCGTTGTCAAATTTGGCTGGTTACTATTGGGCAGCCAACGTGGCAATGATCCGTAAGTGGGTGATGGAGGGAGAGGGGGCGGCATGTAAGAGGTTGGAGATGGCGTCCTGCAAGGGAACGAGCCTGGGGGCGCTGGTGACGGCACCGCTGCCGCTCTCGCCGACAAGGTACACCACGAGCCCGGTGGTGGTGGCAACGCTAAAGATCTGGGGGCAGTGGAGACGGCACAGGGGTGCGACGGGAGCCTCGGTGTGGTCCCCGATCAGAGACAACCATCAGTTTGTCCCAGGAAGGATGGACGGGGGGTTTCAGAGCTGGCATCGGGCAGGGATTAGAAGAATGGGGGACCTGTTCATTGACGGGACGTTTGCGAGCTTAGGGGCGCTGGAGGAGAAGTTTGGGCTACCCCCGGGAAGAGCTTTCAGGTACATGCAAGTGAGGGCGTTTGTGAGGCGGCAGGGGAGGGAATTTCCGCTACTCCCGGCACAGGGGATTCAAGATAGAGTGATTTCGGGCGAATGGGGCGGAGAGGGCAAGGTGTCGGCGATATACCAGGAGATGAAAGAAGTGGGGGAGGCTTTGGTAGAGGAGCTGAAGGGTAAATGGGAGGAGGAGTTGGGGGAGGAGATTGAGGAGGGGCTTTGGGCTGATGCCCTAAATAGGATTAATTCCTCTTCCTCGTGTGCCAGGCTTAGCCTGATACAATTTAAGGTGGTTCATAGAGCGCATATGACGGGGGCGAGGCTGAGTGGGTTCTTTGGGGTGGAGGACAGATGTGGGAGGTGCTCAGGAAGTCCGACGAACCATGTCCATATGATTTGGTCATGCTCAGCACTGGAGTGGTTCTGGAGGGGAGTGGCGGGAACAGTATCTAAGGCGGTGAAAGTCCGGGTCAAGCCAAGCTGGGGGCTAGCACTATTTGGAGTAGTGGACGAGCCGGGAGTGCAGGAGGCAAAAGAGGCCGGCATTCTGGCCTTTGCGTCCCTAGTAGCCCGGCGAAGGATCTTGCTAATGTGGAAGGAGGCGAAGCCCCCCAGCGTGGAGGCCTGGATAAATGATATGGCTGGGTTTATCAAGTTGGAAGGGATAAAGTTTGCCTTGAGAGGGTCTGCGCAGGGGTTCTACAGGCGGTGGCAACCGTTCCTGGACCATCTCGCGGAGCGTCAGATGAAGGTCGGACAGCAGCCACAGCAACCCGGGGGGGGGGGGGGGGGGGGGGGACGGACGGACATCGTTCGTGGGTGGGTGGGGGGAGGGGATGGAGTGGGGGGGGGGGGGAAAAGGGGGGTTTCTCTGGGGGGCATTTGAGCAAGAAAACACATGAATGATCCGGAAACTGACATGTACGGGAAGAATCCACTGTACAAAGTTCTGTATCTTATTGACTTGCCATGTTCATGTCTTGCCACGCGAGTTCTCTTTCTTTTCTGTGTTATGGGGGGGGTTTGAAAGGTGGAAAATATTGTTGAAAAATTCTTAATAAAAACATATTTTTAAAAAAAAGATAATGTAGCCGAAGAGGTGGGGCAATTTTATAGCACAAATGGCCAAACTCAGCCCATTGGAGCTAGCAGTTTATTCCATTCCTTTGCCCTCTCTCCAAATCATTGTCGATTTATTTCGTCAGTTTACCCTTTTTAAAAGGTGGTATGAATTGGTATAGAAATAGACAGATACAGATTACAGAAGTGAAAGTATTGAGCAGGAAAGTGAAACATGAAAACAACAACCGAGAGTTTTATTGCAAATTGCAATTCTCCACAACACAAAGGGGTGACGATAGTTTCCAATTGCTCCATTCCAGCCATCCTGACACTTCTGATTTATTCTCAATTCCCACCCCTGCACTCCCCCTCCCCAAGGGTGGAGATTATTCTCAATCCTCCCCATGTGAGGTTATTCTCAATTCTCCCTGTTGAAGATTATTCCCAATACATCCCGATGAAAATTATTCCCGATACGCCTCGGTGACAATTGTTCCCAAACCTCCACGGGTAAAGATTGTTCCCAATCGCCCCCCCCCAGAGGACGATTATGCCCAATCTGCCCCCCCCCTCCCAGTGAAGATTAGTCCCAATCTCCCCTCGGTGAAGAATATTCCAACTTTCTCCCACCCCCAAATGAAGAGTATTCTCAATTCCCCTTCCCACAGTGAAATTATTGCCAATCCTCCCCCGAAGATTATTCCCAATTTCCATCCCCATCGTGAAAATTATTCCCCCCCCAAAGAATATTCCCAATTCCCCGGGTGAAGATTATTCCCAATCCCCCCCCCAGGTAAAGATTAATCCCAATCCCCCCCAGGTGAAATTCCCCCCACAGCGATTACTCCCAATCACTACCCCCAAAGTGAAGATTATTACCAATTTCCCCCTCCCGATGGTGAAGATTATTCCCAACCCCCCAGGTGAAGATTATTCAAAACACCCCCCCCCCCCCCCCCCACGGTGATCATTCACAATCTCCCCGCCCCCTCCCCCCCCCCGGTGAAGATTATTCCAAGGCCCCCACCTGGTGAAGATTGCTCCCAATTCTCTCCCCCCCCGCCCCGGTGAACCTTATTCCCTATTCCTCCTCCCCCCCGGGTGAAGCTTATTCCCTATTCCCCCCCCCCCCCCCCAACCGGGTGAAGATTTTCCCCAAATCTGTCCCCCGGTGATAATCATTCCCAATCTCGCACCTCCAGGTGAAAATTAATCCCATTACCCCCCCCCCCCAGTGAAGACTATTCCCAATCCTCCCCCCTGGGTGAAGATCATTCCCAATCACCCCTCCTCTTCCGGTGAAAATGTTCCCAATCCTCCCCATCGCGGGTGAAGATTAATCCCAATCTCCCCAGGTGAAGATTTTTCCCAATACCCCCCCCCCCCAGGTGAAGCTTATTCTCGATCTCCCACCCACCCCCACTCCACCCCCTCCCACAAGATGATGCCCAATTCTCCCCCCTTCCAGTGAAGATTATTCCCCAATTCCCCTCCCCAGGATGAAGATTATTCCGAATCCCCCCACGCCAAAGATTATTCCCAATCCCTATTCCCCAGGATGATGTTTAGCACAGTGGGCTAAAACAGCTGGCTTGTAATGCAGAACAATGAATGCCAGCAACGCGGATTCAATTCCCGTACCGGCCTCCCCGAACAGGCGCCGGAATGTGGCGACTAGGGGCTTTTCACAGTAACTTCATTGAAGCCTACTTGTGACAATAAATGATTATTAGTATTAAGATTATTCCCAGTCCCCCCCCTCCCCCCCGACGGAAGATTATGCCTAATTCTCCCTCCCCCAGTGAAGATTATTCCCAATCCCCCTCACCCCGGGTGAAGAGTATTCCCAGTCACCCCCCCCCCCTCGAAGATTATACCCAATTCCCCCCACTGGGGTGACTATTCCCAATCCCACTCCCCCCGGGGTGAAGATTATTCCCAATCACCCCCCCCGTCAAAGATTATTCCCAATTCCCCCCCGCAGGGGTGATTAATAATCCCCCCCCCCCCCCGGGTGGTGGATATTCCCCCCCCCCCTCTCTGGTTTGTGTTGTTCTCCCGCCCGGGGCGGCCCCGCTGCCGCCTCGCCCTCTCCGCCCTCCCGGCCTCTCCCCGCCCAAACCCCGGGCCGTTTCTCGGCTCCGCCGCGTAAACAAAGCGGCCGGGGATTCAGGGCCCGCGCTCTCGGGGATGGCCCAGCCGTCAGACTACCCTGAGGCCGGGGCTCTCGCCCTCGATCCGGACCCGGCCGGAGGCCCAAGGCGGCCGCACACGCACTTTGTAAAGTCCCGGGGCCCGAGCCTTGGGCGCTCCCGCTCCTACCTGAGTCCGAGGCCCCGCTCTCTCCGATCTAGCTCAGTCCCCGGGGCCTCATGTGATCATCGTCGCACCGACCCACAGCTGAATCCGACTAGAATGCGTCCGTTCCCGGCCCCCGAGCGCCTGGGGAAGCGACACACTCACTGCGGAAACCCGGGGCCCCGAGCCTCACGGCCACATGTCGCTCCGACTGGGGGAGGGGAATGGCAGTCCCGGTGTTGGCCATCAGCGGCGCTGCGTGCCTGCAGTCCCTATACTGGCCATCAGCGGCGCTGCGTGCCTGTAGTCCCTATACTGGCCATCAGCGGCGCTGCGTGCCTGCAGTCCCTATACTGGCCATCAGCGGCGCTGCGTGCCTGCAGTCCCGGTGTTGGCCATCAACGGCGCTGCGTGCCTGCAGTCCCTATACTGGCCATCAGCGGCGCTGCGTGCCTGCAGTCCCTATACTGGCCATCAGCGACGCTGCGTGCCTGCAGTCCCTATACTGGCCATCAGCGGCGCTGCGTGCCTGCAGTCCCTATACTGGCCATCAGCGGCACTGCGTGCCTGCAGTCCCGATACTGGCCATCAGCGGCGGTGCGTGCCTGCAGTCCCGATACTGGCCATCAGCGGCACTGCGTGCCTGCAGTCCCGATACTGGCCATCAGCGGCGCTGCGTGCCTGCAGTCCCGATACTGGCCATCAGCGGCGCTGCGTGCCTGCAGTCCCGATACTGGCCATCAGCGGCGCTGCGTGCCTGCAGTCCCGATACTGGCCATCAGCGGCGCTGCGTGCCTGCAGTCCCGATACAGGCCATCAGCGGCGCTGCGTGCCTGCAGTCCCGATACTGGCCATCAGCGGCGCTGCGTGCCTGCAGTCCCGATACAGGCCATCAGCGGCGCTGCGTGCCTGCAGTCCCTATACTGGCCATCAGCGGCGCTGCGTGTCTGCAGTCCCGATGCTGGCCATCAGCGGCGCTGCGTGCCTGCAGTCCCGGTGTTGGCCATCAGCGGCGCTCCGTTGCCTGCAGTCCCGGTGCTGGCTATCAGCGGCGCTGCGTGTCTGCAGTCCCCGTGTTGGCCAACAGCGGCGCTGCGTGTCTGCAGTCCCGGTGTTGGCCATGAGCGGCGCTCCGTTGCCTGCAGACCCGGTGCTGGCCATCAGCGGCGCTGCTTGTCTGCAATTCTGATGTTGGTCATCAGCAGAGCTGCGTGCCTGTAGTCCCGGTACTGGCCATCAGCTGCGTTGCCTGCAGTCCCGGTGCTGGCCATCAGCGGCACTGCGTGCCTGCAGTCCCGGTGCAGGCCATCAGCTGCGCTGCGTATCTGCAATCCCGATTTTGGCCATCAGCGGCGCTGCACGTCTGCAATCCCGGTGTTGGCCATCAGCGGCGCTCCGCTGCGTGTCTGCAGTCCCGGTGCTAGCCATCAGCGGCGCTGCGTGTCTGCAGTCCCGGTGTTGGCCATCAGCGGCGCTGCGTGTCTGCAGTCCCGATGCTGGCCATCAGCGGCGCTTCGTTGCCTGCAGTCCCGGTGCTGGCCATCAGCGGCGCTGCGTGTCTGCACTCCCGGTGTTGGCCATCATTGCCTGCAGTCCCGGTGCTGGCCATCAGCGGCGCTGCGTGTCTGCAGTCCCGATGTTGGCCATCAGCAGAGCTGCGTGCCTGCAGTCCCGGTGTTGGCCATCAGATGCGCTCCGTTGCCTGCAGTCCCAGTGCTGGCCATCAGCGGCACTGCGTGCCTGCAGTCCCGGTGCTGGCCATCAGCGGCGCTATGTCTGCAGTCCCGATGCTGGCCATCAGCGGCGCTATGTCTGCAGTCCCGATGCTGGCCATCAGCGGCGCTATGTTTGCAGTCCCGATGCTGGCCATCAGCGGCTCTTGAATCGGGGCACTGGACACACGAGAATAAACTGCGATTCCAGATTAGCCACAGGGCGGAACTGACGGTGGCAGCAATGATATTTGATCCAATTTGCAGTTGCGGATGCTTTAATTGAACATGTACTGCATCAAGGGAAAGTGGAGCATGACTGCAATCATCATGTGGGCGGGATATGTGCAGGGTCTTGGCTCCTGATTTGGGGCTAGACTGGGTGGGGAAACCGCCATCCTTCCGGGAATGAAGGTGAAGGGATGGGGCGGGGCCTGGGGGCTGAGGAAGGGCGGGGCCTGGAGGCTGAGGAAGGGCGGGGCCTGGGGGCTGAGGAAGGGCGGGGCCTGGAGGCTGAGGAAGGGCGGGGCCTGGTGGGGTGAGGAAGGGCGGGGGCTGAGGGGGGCGGGGCCTGGGGGGCTGAGGAAGGGTGGGGCCTGGGGGGCTGAGGATGAGCGGGGCCTGGGGGCTGAGGAAGGGCAAGGCTTGGGGGCTGGAAGAGCGGGGCCTCGGGGCTGAGGATGGGCGGGGCCTGGATTGAGGATGGTCGGAGGTTGGGGCCTGAGGATGGGCGGGCCTGGTGGCTAAGGAAGGGCAGGGCTTGGGGTCTGAGGATGGTCAGAGGATGGGCTGGAGGCAGAGGATGGGCTGGGGGCAGAGGATGGGCTGGGGCTGGGGGCAGAGGAAGGGTGGGGCCTGGGGGCTGAGGAAGGGTGGGGCCTGGGAGCTGAGGAAGGGTGGGGCCTGGGGGCTGAGGAAGGGTGGGGCCTGGGGGCTGAGGGTGGGGCTTGGGGGCTGAGGAAGGGTGGGGCTTGGGGGCTGAGGAAGGGTGGGGCTTGGGGGCTGAGGAAGGGTGGGGCTTGGGGGCTGAGGAAGGGTGGGGCTTGGGGGCTGAGGAAGGGTGGGGCTTGGGGGCTGAGGAAGGGTGGGGCTTGGGGCCTGAGGAAGGGTGGGGCTTGGGGGCTGAGGAAGGGTGGGGCTTGGGGGCTGAGGAAGGGTGGGGCTTGGGGGCTGACGAAGGGTGGGGCTTGGGGGCTGAGGAAGGGTGGGGCTTGGGGGCTGAGGAAGGGTGGGGCTTGGGGGCTGAGGAAGGGTGGGGCTGAGGAAGGGTGGGGCTTGGGGGCTGAGGAAGGGTGGGGCTTGGGGGCTGAGGAAGGGTGGGGCTTGGGGCTGAGGAAGGGTGGGGCTTGGGGCCTGAGGAAGGGTGGGGCTTGGGGCCTGAGGAAGGGTAGGGCTTGGGGCCTGAGGAAGGGTGGGGCTTGGGGCCTGAGGAAGGGTGGGGCTTGGGGCCTGAGGAAGGGTGGGGCTTGGGGCCTGAGGAAGGGTGGGGCTTGGGGCCTGAGGAAGGGTGGGGCTTGGGGGCTGAGGAAGGGTGGGGCTTGGGGGCTGAGGAAGGGTGGGGCTTGGGGGCTGAGGAAGGGTGGGGCTTGGGGGCTGAGGAAGGGTGGGGCTTGGGGGCTGAGGAAGGGTGGGGCTTGGGGGCTGAGGAAGGGTGGGGCTTGGGGGCTGAGGAAGGGTGGGGCTTGGGGGCTGAGGAAGGGTGGGGCTTGGGGGCTGAGGAAGGGTGGGGCTTGGGGGCTGAGGAAGGGTGGGGCATGGGGGCTGAGGAAGGGTGGAGCTTGGGGCTGAGGAAGGGTGGGGCTTGGAGGCTGAGGAAGGGTGGGGCTTGGGGGCTGAGGAAGGGTGGGGCTTGGGGGCTGAGGAAGGGTGGGGCTTGGGGCCTGAGGAAGGGTGGGGCTTGGGGCCTGAGGAAGGGTGGGGCTTGGGGCCTGAGGAAGGGTGGGGCTTGAGGGCTGAGGTAGGGTGGGGCTTGGGGGCTGAGGAAGGGTGGGGCTTGGGGGCTGAGGAAGGGTGGGGCTTGGGGGCTGAGGAAGGGTGGGGCTTGGGGGCTGAAGAAGGGTGGGGCTTGGAAGCTGAGGAAGGGTGGGGCTTGGGGGTTGAGGTAGGGTGGGGCTTGGGGCCTGAGGAAGGGTGGGGCTTGGGGGCCTGAGGAAGGGTGGGGCTTGGGGGCTGAGGAAGGGTGGGGCTTGGGGGCTGAGGAAGGGTGGGGCTTGGGGGCTGAGGAAGGGTGGGGCTTGGGGCCTGAGGAAGGGTGGGGCTTGGGGGCTGAGGAAGGGTGGGGCTTGGGGGCTGAGGAAGGGTGGGGCTTGGGGGCTGAGGAAGGGTGGGCTTGGGGGCTGAGGAAGGGTGGGGCTTGGGGGCTGAGGAAGGGTGGGGCTTGGGGGCTGTGGTAGGGTGGGCTTGGGGGCTGAGGTAGGGTGGGGCTTGGGGCTGAGGTAGGGTGGGGCTTGGGGGCTGAGGTAGGGTGGGGCTTGGGGGCTGAGGTAGGGTGGGGCTTGGGGGCTGAGGTAGGGTGGGGCTTGGGGGCTGAGGTAGGGCGGGGCTTGGGGGCTGAGGAAGGGCCGGGCTTGGGGGCTGAGGAAGGGCGGGGCCTGAGTATGGGCAGGGCCTGGGGGCTTTGGAAGGGCAGGGCCTGGGGGCTTTGGAAGGGCAGGGCCTGGGGGCTGAGGAAGGGCAGGGCCTGGTGCCTTAGGAATATGGGGCGTGAGGAAAGGGCTGGGCCAGGGTGCTGAGGACAAGGTGGAGCCATTGGCTGAGGAAGGGAAGGGCAGGGCTGAGGGAGGGCAGGGCCTGGTGCCTGAGGAAAGGATTTGTCTGGGGCTGAGGAAGGGCAGTGCCTGGGGTCTGAAGAAAGGGTTGGGGCTGAGGAAGGAGGGGGCTGAGGAATGGGTGGGCCTCGGGTCTGAGGAAAGGGCAGGACCCAGGGCTAAGGAAGGGCAGCACCTGCGGGAAGAGGAATGGTAGGGGACTGAGGAAGGACAGGGGCTGAGGAAACGGTGGTGCCTGAGGAATGGGCAGGACCTGGGGCTGGGGAAGAGCGAGGCCTGGGGGGGCGTGTCTGAGAGAGGGGCAGGGCCTGGGGTCTGAGGAAGGGTGTGGCCTGGTGCCTGTGGAAGGATGGGGTCTGGGGGCTGTGGAAGGGCAGGGATTGGGGGCTGAGGAAAGGGGGGGCTGGGGCTGAGGAAGGGGTGGAGCCTGGAGGCTGAGGAAGGGCAGGGCGTGGGGGCTGAGGAAGGGTTGGGGCCTGGAGGCTGAGGAAGGGGTGAGGCCTGGTGCCTGAGGAAGGGCAGGGCCTGGTGGCTGAGGATGGGGGGCCTGGGGGCTGAGGATGGGCGGTGCCTGGTGGCTGAGGAAGGGTGGGACCTGGGGCAGAGGAAAGGTGGGGCTTGGGGGCTGAGGAAGGGCAGAGCTCTGGGGCTGAGGAAGGGCGGGGCCTGGGGGCTGAGGAAGGGCACGGACTGGGGGCTGAGGAAGGGAGTGGCCTGGTGCCATAGGAATGAGTGGGGCCTGAGGGAAGGGCTGGGCCAGGTGGCTGAGGACAAGGTGGAGACGTTGGCTGAGAGGGCAGGCCTGAGGGAGGGTAGGACCTGGTGCCTGAGGAAAGGATGGGTCCGGGCCTGAGGAAAGGGCGAGGCCTGGGGCTGAGGAAGGGCAGAGCTCTGGGGCTGAGGAAGGGCGGGGCCTGGGGGCTGAGGATGGGCGGGGCCTGGGGTCTGAGAATGGGTGGGGACTGGGGGCTGAGGATGGTCCAAGGCTGGGGGCTGAGGATGGGCAGGGCCTGGGGGCTGAGGAAGGGCGGGGCCTGGAACTGAGGAAGGGCGGTGCCTGGGGTCTGAGGAAAGGATGGGGCCTGGTGCCTGAGGAAAGGGTGGGGCCTGGTGCTTGAGGAAGGGCGGGGCCTGGGGGCTGAGGACGGACGGGGTTTGAGGAATGGGTGGGCCTTGGGTCTGAGGAAAGGGCGGGGCCCAGGGCTGAGGAAGGGCAGGGCCTGTGGGGGATCTGAGGGTGGGGGATCTGAGGAAGGGGCAGGGCCTGGGGTCTGAGAAAGGGAATGGCCTGGTGCCTGTGGAAGGACAGGGCCTGGGGGCTTAGGAAGGGCGGGCACTGGTGCCTTAGGAATGGGTGGGGCCTGAGGAAAGGGCTGGGCCAGGAGGCTGAGGACAAGGTGGAGACATTGGCTGAGGAAGGACAGTGCTGAGGGAGGGCAGGGCCTGGTGCCTGAGGAAAGGATGGGTCTGGGGCTGAGGAAAGGGCGGGTCTGGGGCTGAGGAAAGGGCGGGGCCTGGGGCTGAGGAAAGGGTGGGGCCTGGGGCTGAGGAAAGGGCGGGGCCTGGGGCTGTGGAAGGGCGAGGCCTGGGGGGGTGCGTTCTGAGGAAGGGGCAGGGCCTGGGGTCTGAGGAAGGGTGTGGCCTGGTGCCTGCGGAAGTATGAGGTCTGGGGGCTGAGGAAGGGCAAGGCCTGGGGGCTGAGGAAAGGGGGGGCTGGGGCTGAGGAAGGGGTGAAGGCTGGGGAAGGGCAGGGCATTGGGGCTGAGGATGGGGGGGCCCGGGGGCTGAGGATGGGTGGTGCCAGGTGGCTGAGGAAGGGCGGGGCCTGGGGGCAGAGGAAAGGTGGGGCTTGGGGGCTGAGGAAGGGCAGAGCTCTGGGGCTGAGGAAGGGCGGGGCCTGGGGGCTGAGGCAGGGCAGGGCCTGGAGGCTGAGGAAGGGTGGGGCCTGGGGGCTGAGGAAGGGCACGGCCTGGGGTGTGAGGAAGGGCGGGGCCTGGTGCCATAGAAATGGGTGGGGCCTGAGGAAAGGGCTGGGCCAGGGGGCTGAGGAAAGGATGGGTCTGGGCCTGAGGAAAGGGTGGTGCCTGGGGCTGAGGAAAGGCAGGGATTGGGGGCTGAGGAAGGGCAGAGCTCTGGGGCTGAGGAAGGGCAGAGCCTGGGGACTGAGGATGGGCGGGGCCTGGGGGCTGAGAATGGGCGGGGGTGGGACTGAGGAAAGGATGGGGCCTGGTGCCTGAGGAAAGGGTGGGGCCTGGTGCTTGAGGAAGGGCGGGGCCTGGGGGCTGAGGATGGACGGGGTCTGAGGAATGGGTGGGCCTTGGGTCTGAGGAAAGGGCGGGGCCCAGGGCTGAGGAAGGGCAGGGCCTGGGGGGGTGTTCTGAGGAAGGGGCAGGGACTGGGGTCTGAGGAAGGGCGTGGCCTGGTGCCTGTGGAAGGACAGGGCCTGGGGGCTGAGGAAGGGCGGGCACTGGTGCCTTAGGAATGGGTGGGGCCTGAGGAAAGGGCTGGGCCAGGGGGCTGAGGACAAGGTGGAGACATTGGCTGAGGAAGGTCAGGGCTGAGGGAGGGCAGGGCCTGGTGCCTGAGGAAAGGATGGGTCTGGGCCTGAGGAAAGGGCGGGGTCTGGGGCTGAGGAAAGGCGGGGATTGGGGGCTGAGGAAGGGCAGGGCCTGGGGGCTGAGGATGGGGGCCTGAGGGCTGAGGAAGGGTGGGACCTGAGGGCTGAGGAAGGGCGGGGCCTGGGGGCTGAGGAAGGGCGGAGATTGGGGGCTGAGGAAGGGCGGGGCCTGGGGGCTGAGAATGGGCGGGGCCTGGGGGCTGAGAATGGGTGGGGCCTGGGGGCAGAGAATGGGTGGGGCCTGGGGGCAGAGAATGGTCCAAGGCTGGGGGCTGAGGATGGGTAGGGCCTGGGGGCTGAGCAAGGGTGGTGCCTGGGGTCTGAGGAAAGGGTGGGGCCTAGTGTCTGAGGAAAGGCTGGGGCCTGGTGCTTGAGGAAGGGCGGGGCCTGAGGGCTGAGGAAGGATGGGGTGTGAGGAATGGGTGGGCCTTGGGTCTGAGGAAGGGCAGTGCCTGGGGTGGGGGGTGGTCTGAGGAAGGGGCAGGGCCTGGGGTCTGAGGAAGGGCATGGCCTGGTGCCTGTGGAAGGACAGGATCTGGGGGCTGAGGAAGGGCAGGGCCTGGGGGTTTAGGAAGGGGGAGCTGGGGCTGAGGAAGGGGTGGGGCCTGGGGGCTGAGGAAGGGCAGAGCCTGGGGGCTGAGAAAGGGCGGGGCCTGGGGCTGAGGAAAGGCGGGGATTGGGGGCTGAAGAAGGGCGGAGCTCTGGGGCTGAGAATGGGTGGAGCCTGGGGGCTGAGAATGGGTTGGGCCTGGGGGCTGAGGATGGTCCAAGGCTGGGGGCTGAGGAAGGGCAGGACATGGGCTGAGAAATGGGTGAGGCTTGGTGTCTAAAGCTGTCTGGAGCTTGATATTCTTAGAGTCATAGAGTTTTGCAGCCCATCGTGTCTGCACTGGCCATCCACCACCACATTCGCATTAGGGGTCAAATTTAATCTGAAGCAGGCACTCCCAGGTGTGTAGTTGTTGCTGTCATGGAGAGTGGCTGCTGCTGCTCTCTCGCTCTGTTGCTCATCAATTTGCTGCCTGTTCCCAGTGCTGTTTGCTGCTGAGCTGACTGGAGAAAGGAGGAAAGATGATGTTGCTAAGTTTGGTTATCTCTTAATGTGTTGCCCGTTGGGTCTTTACTGAATTTGCTCTGTTTCTATAACCTTTGCTCTAGAGTCGCCAGGTATCTTTATGATACCGCCACGAGGTTCAAGTACAAGTACTGATCAATAACTCAACACACTAATTAGTAAGATTCAAATCAAAACAAACACATTTATTATACACAGCAAATCACTACTCATGCATAAACTCTACTTTCTAGACTATTCTCTATCACTAAAAGGCCTATACTTAGCTTTGGAATTGGCCCACTAGGTATGGGGAACAAATGGGCTTTCGTTCGATCTGAGTCTGCAGGATTCAAAAGCTGGTATGGACTAGTAGCTAGGAGCACCTATCTCGTAGCGTGCGTTGACTGGAGACTTACTTGGTTGTTGCGGCAGCTTAGGCTGTTCACTCTCGAGGGTTGATTCGAGTTGCTGAGTGACCCTGCCAAGAAGGACGATTTGAACCTGGGGACTCTATAGTCCCCAGGGGCTTCACGCCCCTTCGGGGCGGACCCCGTATCTGGTTTCAAGTGATTGGACAACGTTCCGATCACTTGGATCGATTTCTCCAATACTGGAGTTGTTCCCTGATCGCTGGGCGGTCCCTGAGTGTCCGTTGGCCTTCCTTTGTCTTGACTCCTGCTGGCGCCGAGGAGTCTGGCTTGGCCTTATTCACGTTCCATGTTTCAATTGTACCTGGGGATCGCTCATTAGTATGCAGATGGCTGTGAGTTTCAGTGCTGTCTGGGCTTCTGCAAGTTCTAATACACAGGAAACTTTGCACTTGCTAGTTTTTCCTGGCTTGGCTGAATTTACCTGTAGTCTTTGCAGATCTCCATTTTAAGTCAGGAAGTGGCCAACGCAGGTGGCTACAATGATTAGAAAGCTGATGTACCATCAATTCGCTACAAGAGGATGGGAACGAGTGAACATAGGCTTTATTATCCAAGAACTTGCCTGCCTGTGACTGCTGTAACCATGAGTGCCGCCCACAGGCGGCAGGTCCATATTCCGCCCTGGGGGGGGGCGGAGCCAGAGGCGGAGCCCACCAGGGTTCCAGTACAATACATGGAAGGAGATCATATTACCATTCCCTGGCCATAGGTCGCAGTACGATACAGACAACTTATATTATGGTGAATACATTCACCACAAAAGCCCAGGTGGGAGCAGAGTGGTCTGGACTGCTTATTTGCCAGGCCCCTCTCGGGTTGAGGGCCCTGCCTGGCCTGATCCTCCTACCCATCAACAACTGCCTTCAGTGAGGGCGAAGCCTTTTTCTCATTCCATCAGATCCTCACAGACATGGACCGCGGTTCCACCTTTTACTCACTGGAAAAAAGGCGCGGGGTCCTTCAGAATCTCCTTACGCTGCTGGCCGACGACAGGTTCCTCATCTCAGATCCGGTGGAAGTCAGAGCCCAAATCCGAAGCTTCTCTATAGTGCTCTCTTCTCTCCTGATCCGTCCAGTGAGGATGCTTTTTGGGAGGACGACTGCAGGTCAGCCTGGAGGGTGCCGGGAGGCTTGATACCCCTTTAAGTTTGGAGAAGCTGACCGGCGCCCTCAACAGCCTGTCCAGGGGCAAAAGCCCAGGGCTGGACGGGCTGACCGTGACGTTCTTCAGGCCTCTGTAGGACATCCTGGGGAGCGACTATGTGGGGACCCTGGGGGAAAGTATTGCATTTTTAAAAGCCGGTCGCGGCTGTAGGTACTTCGACCCGCAATTGGGAATGACACTCCCAAGACCCACCCGCAGGTCGCAACCTTGAGTTTGAAAATGACCGAAGTCCTATCTGGTGACACAAATTTGCCTCATTCTCCAGGAGTTGGCACCACGGGGACTGGGGGAGCAGCCATTGGCTGTGAAAGTAACCAATGCACTGAACTCTTATGCGAGTGGCTCTTTCCAGGGCTTTACTGGGGACCTCGACAGGATCTCTCAAGTGTCCACTCACAACTGAATACGCGAGGTGACAGGTAACCTTTTAGCCAAACTCTTCATCAACGAGCAGTGCCTTTTCCCACCCTTGGGATGCTCCCTCTCACTTTGAGCCTATTTCCTGGGGTCAGTGTAAGATGAGGTTAACCTGGGCGAGGGAACACTGACCCATTTTGGTGGTTGGCAGGTTGCCCATCTCTGGTGTAGTGGAGGGGTGTTACCGTAGCATCTCTGGCAGTGGATTATGCCTCGTGGCGCCAGTGAGGGAGTAAAATATTTATTTGCAAAAGTTAAACGGTTTAAAATTCCACCCAAAGCAGGCTGTTCAAATGTAAGCCTTCAACTTTAGGTCCCTGGGATGAGAGGCGGGGGAAAGAGGGTCTTGATTTTAGAAGAATGAGAGGTGATCTCATTGAAATATGCCAGATTCCGAAGACGATTGACAGAATAGACACTGAGATTATTTCCGCTGGCTGGGCAATCTAGACTATGGAGGCTTGGTCGCAGGATAAGAGATCCATTATTTAAGACTCAGATGAGGAAAATTGTCTTCACTCAAATGTTGGTGATTTGTTTGAATTCTCCATCCCAGAGGGGTATGGATGCTACATTGTTGAATATCTGTATGAGATAGACAGAGCTTTAGTTTCTCAGGTAATCTTGGGATATGGGAAATGTTATGGTCTGTGTTATAGCCTTAGTACAGATGCACACAGAACATCTAGTTCTTTGACTGGTAAGATAATTTATTAACAAGATCAACACATGGAAAGGTAACTAACAAACTATAATACAAACAGTAACTGATAATTGAATTCTCCTGGAGCTATTTCTAATGTGACTGTCCTCTAGCACGACTCACTACCAACTGTCAAATCTCTCCAGTCACATGGTGGATCTCTATCGCCACCTGCTGGTCAGAGGTCATACCGCTAACTATATACATTGATAGATAACTATATACATTGATGTGCACATGCATATCACCACAGGAAATCGGCAGAAAAATGGAATTGAAGCCCAAGTACATCCATGATTGTATTGAATGGTGGAGCAGACTTGGTGGGCCGTACAGTCTACTGCTGTTCCTATTTCTTATGTTCTTGTGACCACAGAGATGGGATTTGAAAAAAATGGCTGCGAACTGACGAATCAGTAAATCTCACCTCTGTTTCTGTTGTTGGCCATTTTCACTGGCACGGGAAAAGGGGCAGGCTGTGAATTCAATACTCCTATTTAGAAGAGCGTATTTTAGAATTTCCAGAATTTTCATGGAGATGGCCATTCAATAGAAGTCCTCCTAATTCATGCCGGCAGAGGGGGCTGTGCAGTATAGGTTAGAGTGCTGGGTCTATTTATTGAGCTGTGCTCAAAAATGTGAGTTTAACGGTTTAGTCAGATTGATGAGCTTTTGCAGAGGCTAATAGTTTCCTTCGTGCCTATTTAAGTAATGTTTGTTTATTTTGACAGATTGATGAGCTTTCAAAGCTGTCTCTGTGGCATTATCGGTTAGCAAGTTCGGCTGCAAACGAAAGGTTGGTGGTTCGCTCTCACCCAGGGGTGAGGTGGTTTTTCCACATCATGCAACATTGATTTCAGTTCTTGGGAGGCACGTTAGCACAGTGGTGAGCACTGTTGCTCACTGTTGCTTCACAGCACCAGGGACCCAGGTTCGCTTGGGTCACTGTCTTTGCAGAGTCTGCAAGTTCTCCCTGTATCTGCATGGGTTTCCTTCGGGTGCTCTGATTTCCTCCCACAGTCCAAAGATGTGCAGGTTAAGTGGATTGGTCATGCTAAATTGGCCAGTAGTGTCCAAAAGCTAGGTGGGATTGCTGGGTTACAGGGATAGGGTGGAGGTATGGGCTTAGGTAGGGTGCTCTTTCAGGGGCTGGTGCAGACTTGATGGGCCGAATGGCCTCCTTCTGCACTAGATTCTAAGATCCTTTGATTTACAAATGCCGGAGAGGGGGAGATGAGGGAGGGGTAAGGGGTGAGGATTAGGAGCAGGATAAGAGGGTGAAGGTGAGGGGGGCTTTTCACTAATCCGCAGGTTTAACTTCAGGTAGATGAGCCGTTGATACCATTGAAGAGCCAGACCAACGTTTCTGGGAGCGGTGGGCCCTTTAACCTGGCCACTTTGGCAGGGGCCCGCTTCTGTCTCCATCACAAGTGGCAGGCTGACCCCTGGCCAATCATGGCCTGGACTCCTGAAAATCCCATCTGCTGGCAGTGCAGAGACAGAGGCGGGTTTCAGGAATTGAAATTAATCCAGACTCCCGATTCCAACAGGAAAATGCAGCCCCTTTTGTCCAGGAATATTTAGTACCCAGTCCTGCCCTTTTTTTGCCAGAACTTCATATTCCTACTTGGCTATTTGTATCTGCAGCGCATCAACCTTATTTACCACACTCAGTCTGTTTACATAAATGCATACTCACTCTAATTTTGATGCTATTACATTCCCCTTAAATCTAACTCCACCAAATTCCTTGCTATTTCTTACTCTAGTGCTAATTTTTGTGCACCTTTCTTTTCCTCTCTAATACTGCGCCTGGTTCCCTTCCGCCTGCTGACTTTGTATGAGCTCTCAAACCACAATATATCTGGATAAAAATCAGTGGCATGCAGAAAGGAGAAAATATTACCTTTCTCCTGAAACTGGATTTCAGCATGAAATGATGTAATTAAAAAAGAGTGCCAGCACACATACATATACATATATAAACTCAATCAAAGAGAAGTATGCAGGACAATAGGCAAACAGCAAGGGAATGGGACTAATTGGTCACTCTTTCAATGAGCCAGGAGAATGACTTTGTTCTGAGCTAATTCATAGATCTTTCAGGCTATAATCAAGGATTGATACGTTACTGCACCCATTTCTACACTGCAAGGTACTGAATTCTGGTGCAACCCTGGTGTCGAGGAGGCAGGTACAGAAGAATTCCAACAGGCAGTCCCATTGGCAAGGGTAACTTATTGATGAACCAGTGTCGGCTGCAGATGAGTGGTCACCAGACTGTGGGCTCCATGAATTTTTGGAGTTTGGCACCATCTGGTGGTCGCCTTATTTAATTACATTGTCATGTTAGGTGAATTGGCCATGATAAATTGCCCTTAGTGTCCAAAAAAGGTTAGGAGGGATTATTGGGTTGTGGAAGTGAGGGTTTAAGTGGGTCGGTGCAGACTCGATGGGCCGAATGGCCTCCTTCTGCACTGTAAGTTCGATGTCTATGTGAGAGTACCTTTAAGAAATGGGTATTTATAAATGAGCGTGTATATAAATATCTGTAGTGAGAGTACCTTTAAGAAATGGGTGTTTACTACTGCAGTGGTGTCAGAGAGTGGGTGGAGCTGGGCTGTCTGTCAGCTTTTTACTTTTGTTTTAGGCTGTTTGCTGCAGGGTGTGTTTTAGTTTCATTTTCAGTGCGGGAGCTGAAGCCAGACAGAGCAGCTGTACTGTTGCTCTCTCTGACATCAAAAGACTATCTCGTGATCATTTGGTGAATTCAAAATTATAAATGTTTTCAGTAGTGACTTTAACCTGATGTGCTTCTGTTAAAGGTTTTGTTTTTAAGTCGTATGAATGTTAAAAGGAAAGCTTAAAGGATTACTTAGTGTTGTAGACTTTGGGGGTTGTATTTGAATTAATGGTTGTTAAAATGTTCACTGTATGTTTTAAAAAGGTTAACTTGAGTTCACAGAATAAACATTGTTTTGCTTCAAAAAATACTTTTCCATTTCTGCTGTACCACACCTGTAGTGTGGGTCGTGTGCTCCCCATACCACAATCTATTAAAAGTTGTGGGTCAGTCGAATTCCATGATACACTTTGGGGTTCTCTAAATCCTGGCCCATAACAAATTGGGGGCTTGAGGGGGATAAATGTCTATCTATTGGATTGGCTGAGTGAACTTAAAGACAGTGAGGGGTGAGCATATTGTGGTTGCTTTTCAGGTGTGGTATTTCAGTTTAAGTAGGGAGTGTGTTGTGGACAATGGCTCTTTCAGAGGCTCTGAAGTTTCTGGGGGCGGAGACGGTCACACGCAGTACCTTACGGACAGAGACTAAAAGCAGACTGTTAAGTTTGGCAAAAACATTGCAGTTAACATTACCTGACAAAATGCAAAAAGATGAGGTAATTGTGGCGGTGGCTAAGCATTTAAAGTTGTCTGAGATACATTCTGACTCATTAGAAATGGCAAAGATCCAGTTGCAAATTAAGCAACTTGAACATGAAAAAGAATTAAAGCAGCTTGAATATGCAATGAGAGAAAAAAAAAGAGAACGTGAGATACAGATCAGGAAAAAAGAAAAGGAGAGAGAAGAAAGAAACAAAGTAAGAGATAGCGAGGAAAAGGAAAGAGATAGAGAGGAAAGGGAAAAAGAGAGAGAGTTTGAACTTCAGAAAATGGCTGTGAAACATAACAGTCAGTTAAAATTGGCTGACGTAAAGGGAAATGTACAGTTGGAGGATAGTGATGAGGATAGTGAGAAAGAGTATTATAGTTGAAGGCTTGGTGGGGATCTATTTAAATATGTCCAAGCATTGCCAAGGTTTGACGAGAAGGAGGTGGAAACCTTTTTCATTTCATTTGAGAAGGTGGCTAAACAAATGAAATGGCCACAGGACATGTGGGTATTACTGATTCACACAAAGCTGGTAGGTAGGGCTAGTGAAGTGTTTGCATCACTACCGGAGGAGGTATCTGCGACGTATGAGGAGATGAAGGAATCCAACTTTGGTGCATATGAACTAGTGTCTGAAGCTTACAGACAACGGTTTAGAAATTTAAGGAAAGAATTTGGTCAAACATACATGGAGTTTGGAAGGCTCAAACAGAGTAATTTTTATAGGTGGATAACGGCTTGAAAGTAGAATAAACGTCTGAAGCTCTCAGAGAAATTATACTTTTGGAGGAGTTTGAAAATTCAATTCCTGATGTAGTGAGAACTCATGTGGAAGAGCAGAGGGTTAAAACTGCGAGATTAGCAGCAGAAATGGCAAATGATTATGAATTAGTTCATAAATCAAAGCTTGGTTTCCGACATCAGTTTCAGCCTGTGAGGGATAGAAACTGGAGACATGCGAAATACTCAAGTGGTAAATTCCCAGTACCTGATGGGAGATAATAAGGAGAGTGTACCTCAGATTAAAAAAGAAATCCAGGAGGGTGGAAGAGACATGAAAAGTTTCAAATGTTTTCACTGTAATAAACTAGGCCATGTAAAGTCACAGTGTTGGTGGTTGAAGAAAAGCACTGGGAAGGCTGATGTGGTAAAACAGGATAAGACCGTCGGGTTTGTTAAAGTGGTAAAGGAAAGCCCAAGTGAAGCGAAGGAGGTACAAAAGATTGTACAGCCTGTTCAAAAGGTGATTGATAAGGTGCCAGATCTCTTTAAATAATTTAATTGTGTGGGTAAAGTTTACTCATGTGTATCAGGAGGAGCAGATAAAGAAGTCACAATTTTAAGAGATACGGGAGCTAGTCAGTCTTTAATGGGAAGCATGTTGCCAGAAAAGATGGTAATATGTGGAATTCAGGGTGAGAGGAGTAGTGTTCCATTATATAAGGTAAGGTTTGAAAGTCCAGTGAAGAGTGGTGAAGTGGTAATAGGAGTAATAGAGAAACTATTTTGTCCAGGAATACAGTTTATCTTGGGTATTGATATAGCTGGATCGCAGGTGGGAGTGATGCCTACTGTGGTTGATAAGCCAGTGGAAAATCAGAGAACTGAAGTGTTGAAGGACGAATATCCTTGGATTTTTCTGGATTGTGTAGTAACAAGGTGGCAAAGTCACAGGTTAAGACAAGAGGAGAAATCAGAGAGTGGAGATAAAGGTGAAGTGCAATTATCAGAAACGGCTTTTGATCAGATGGTTGGAAAAGAACAGGTGGAGGATGAGGCGGATATTTTTAGTTCAGGAAAATTGGCGGAGTTACAACAGAAAGATGTAGAAATAAAATGGATGTATCAGAAAGCGTACACGGAAGAGGAATCTGAGAGGATACCAGAGTGTTATTACCGTAAAGGTAATGTCTTGATGAGAAAATGGAGACCTTTACATATGCAGGCGGATGAAAAGTGGGTAGAGGTTCATCAAGTAGTATTGCCGGTGGGGTATAGAAAGGAGGTGTTGCGAATTGCACATGAGGTACCAGTGGGAGGTCATTTGGGAATAAGGAAAACTCAAGCTAAAATACAAAAAAAAATGTATTGGCCTGGACTACAGAAAGTTGTAGTTAAATTTTGTCAATCATGTCACACATGTCAAATGATAGGGAAACCACAAGCAGTGATAAAACCAGCGCCCTTAATACCCATTCCAGCATTTGAGGAACCCTTTACAAGGGTCCTAATTGATTGCGTAGAACCGCTTCCTAAAAGCGGTGGAGATAAATTGGGAAGTACTAAAATGGCTATACACGATGTACAAAGAACAAAGAACAAAGAAATGTACAGCACAGGAACAGGCCCTTCGGCCCTCCAAGCCCGTGCCGACCATGCTGCCCGACTAAACTACAATCTTCTACACTTCCTGGGTCCGTATCCCTCTATTCCCATCCTATTCATGTATTTGTCAAGATGCCCCTTAAATGTCACTATCGTCCCTGCTTCCACCACCTCCTCCGGTAACGAGTTCCAGGCACCCACTACCCTCTGCGTAAAAAACTTGCCTCGTACATCTACTCTAAACCTTGCCCCTCTCACCTTAAACCTATGCCCCCTAGTAATTGACCCCTCTACCCTGCGGACCCTGTAGATGTGGGAAATGCTGTTCCAATCAAACAACATCCATACAGACTTAACCCTTTAAAATTGGCACAGGTTAACAAAGAGATTGAGAGTATGCTTAAAAGTGGCATAATTGAAGTGGGTTGTAGCCAATGGAGCTCACCCATAGTGATGGTGCCTAAACCAGACAGTACCCAACGGTTATGTGTGGACTATAGAAAGGTTACTGCAGTTACAAGAACGGACTCTTATCCTATCGCATGTTTGGAGATTGCATTGGGAAAGTGGGACAATCAGCTTTAATTTCCAAACTGGATTTACTTACGCCCTTTATCCGAAAGGGCGAAGGAGATTTCAGCTTTTGTGATTCCAGATGGTATATGCCAATTCAAAGTTATGCCATTTGGCATGAAAAACACCCCAGCCACATTTCAACGGTTAACTAACAAAGTTGTTTCAGGATTACCCACTTGTACGGTATACATCGACGATCTGGTAATTTTCAGCCAGACATGGACAGAACATTTGAAACATCTGATGGAGTTATTCGATCAACTTCAGGAGGCGGGTTTGGTGATAAACCTAGGAAAAAGTGAATTTGGAATAGCCCAAGTCACTTTCCTTGGCCATACAATCGGACAGGGTCGAATGGTCACACGGGATGTGAAACCAACAGTTATTGAAGAGTTTTCCATACCTTTGAGACAAAGGGAAATAATGCGATTTCTTGGCATGAGTGGATTTGATCGAACATTTGTGCAAAGGTTTTGTAGTGTGATTGCTCCACTGATGGACTTGCTGAAGAAACGTCGAACATTTCAATGGACAGCGGACTTTCAACAGGCATTTGACTGCCTGAAAGCTGTGATAACCAATGCTCCTGTGTTGGAGAATTACAAGGGACTCTGTGATCAGATTGAACTAAAGTATCTGACTTTAAAGAGAAATGCCGAGGCGTAGAGAAATGGATGTATCGTGCAGAGACCTTCTTGTTCAAAGACACTGTCAATCAAGATGGATTTCAGTTGGAGGAAGAAGAACGAGAAAAAAATTGACTATATTATTATACCTGTTTGCGTGTGTTGTTTTTTGAAACGAAAAAGTATATTTACTGTGTGCATTTCTTCAAGGATAGTGAAAAGGTGAAAAATGAAACCAGCTTGGAGTTGATGGTTAATTTTTTTTGTCATGTGAGAGTACTTTTAAGAAATGGGTGTTTATACATGGGTGTGTATCTAAGTATCTGTAGTGAGAGTACCTTTTAAAAAAAAATAAATGTTTTATTAAAATTTTCACAAAATATCAACAACAAAATGTAAAAGGAACCCAATAGAATTAAATACAAAACAAAATAACCCCGTGCCCCCCTCCCCTATACCTAAATAATAAATTAACACCCCAAATGAATACATAGCAAATATATACACCCCCTCAGATCCCCCAGTATAGACAAACAAAAATAAAATAGAACCCCTCCCCCCCCGGGTTGCTGCTGCTGCTGACCATTGTCTACCGTTCTGCCAGGAAGTCCAAGAACGGTTGCCACTGCCTGAAAAACCCTTGCACCGATCCCCTTAAGGCAAATTTCACCCTCTCCAATTTAATGAACCCCGCCATATCGTTGATCCAGGATTCCACGCTTGGGGGCCTCGCATCCTTCCACTGAAGAAGAATCCTTCGCCGGGCTACCAGGGCCGCAAATGCCAGAATACCGGCCTCTCTCGCCTCCTGCACTCCCGGCTCCCCTGCAACCCCAAATATTGCGAGCCCCCAGCCCGGTTTGACCCTGGATCCTACCACCCTCGACACTGTCCTTGCTACGCCCTTCCAAACTTCCTCCAGCGCTGGGCAGCCCAGAACATATGGGTGTGATTTGCTGGGCTCCCTGAGCTTTCCTAACACACCTGTCCTCACCCCAAAAAAAACGGCTCATCCTTGTCCCGGTCATGTGTGCCCTGTGCAGCACCTTAAACTGTATGAGGCTGAGCCTCGCGCACGAAGAGGAAGAGTTCACCCTCCCAAGGGCATCTGCCCACGTCCCATCCTCGATCTCCTCCCCCAACTCCTCCTCCCACTTACCTTTCTGCTCCTCCACCGAGGCCTCCTCCTCCCCTGCATCACCTGGTATGTTGCCGAAATCTTCCCCTCTCCAACCCACCCCCCCCCCCCCCCCCCCCCCCGACAGCAGCAGCGGGAATTCCACCACTTGCCGCCTGGCAAACGCCCTTACCTGTAGATACCTAAAGGTGTTCCCCGGGGGGAGCCCGTACTTCTCCTCCAGCTCACCCAGGCTCGCGAACTTCCCATCCACAAACAGGTCCCCCAACCTTCTTATCCCTGCCCTGTGCCACCCCGAAAACCCTCCATCTATTCTCCCTGGGACAAACCGGTGGTTCCCCCGTATCGGGGTCCACACTGAGGCCCCCACTTCCCCCTGTGCCGCCTCCATTGCCCCCAGATTTTGAGGGTAGCCGCCACCACCGGGCTCGTGGTATACCTCATTGGAGGGAGCAGCAGCGGCGCCGTTGCCAGAGCCCCCAGACTCGTACCCTCACAAGACGCCGTATTCAGCCTCTTCCATGCAGCCCCCTCCCACTCCATCACCCACTTGCGCACCATCGCCACATTGGCAGCCCAGTAGTACCCACAGCGGTTGGGCAGCTCCAGCCCCCCACATCCCTACTCCGCTCCAGGAACACCCTTCTCACCCTCGGAGTCCCTTGCGCCCACACAAACCCCGTTATGCTCCTGTTGACCTGCCTAAAGAAGGCCTTCGGGATAAGAATGGGGAGGCACTGGAACAGGAACAAAAACTTTGGGAGCACCATCAACTTGACTGACTGCACCCTACCCGCCTGGGACAGCGGCAACGCGTCCCACCTCTTAAACTCCTCCTCCATTTGCTCCACTAGCCTCGTGAAATGATGTCTATGCAGGGCCCCCCAGCTCCTGGCCACCTGGACCCCTAAATACCTGAAGCTCCTCTCCGCCCTTTTTAGTGGGAGCTCGCCAATCCCCAGCTCCTGGTCCCCTGGGTGAACCACGAACAACTCGCTCTTCCCCATGCTGAGCTTGTACCCTGAGAAATCCCCGAACTCCCTGAGGATCCTCATTACCTCCGGCATTCCCCCCACCGGGTCCGGCACATATAGCAGCAAGTCGTCCGCATAGAGCGACACCCTATGCTCCTCCCCACCCCGCACCAACCCGCTCCAGTTCCTCGACTCCCTCAGTAACATAGCCAGGGGTTCAATCGCCAGTGTGAAGAGCAGGGGGGGCAGGGGACACCCCTGCCTTGTTCCTCGATGCAACCGAAAGTACTCGGACCTCCTCTTGTTTATGGCCACACTCGCCATCGGGACCTCGTACAACAGCCTAACCCACCTGACGAACCCCTCCCCAAACCCGAACCTCTTCAGCACCTCCCACAAGTACCCCCACTCTACCCTATCGAAGGCCTTCTCAGTGTCCATCGCCACCACTATCTCCGCCTCCCCCTCCCTCACCGGCATCATAATAACGTTCAGGAGCCTCCACACATTCGCGTTCAACTGCCTCCCCTTCACGAACCCCGTCTGGTCTTCGTGGATAACCTGCGGCACCCAATCCTCAATTCTCGTGGCTAAGACCTTCGCCAGCACCTTGGCATCTACATTTAACAACGAAACCGACCTGTAAGACCCACACTGCAGGGGATCCTTGTCCCGCTTCCGGATCAAGGAGATCAGTGTTCGGGACGTCATCAGGGGCAAAGCCCCCCCCTCCCTTGCCTCATTGAAGGTCCTAACCAACAACGGGCCCAACAGGTAGCACTGTAGATAGCACAATTGCTTCACAGCTCCAGGATCCCAGGTTCAATTCTGGCTTGGGTCACTGTCTGTGCAGAGTCTGCACATCCTCCCCGTGTGTGCGTGGGTTTCATCCAGGTGCTCCGGTTTCCTCCCACAGTTTCCTCCCACAGACCTGAGGAAGGGGCAGCGCTCCGAAAGCTAGTGACATCGAAACAAACCTGTTGGACTTTAACCTGGTGTTGTAAAACCTCTTACAGTCCAAAAATGTGCAGGTTAGGTGGATTGGCCATGATAAATTGCCCTTAGTGTCCAAAATTGCCCTTAGTGTTGGGTGAGGTTGCTGGGTTATGGGGATAGGGTGGAGGTGTTGACCTTGGGTAGGGTGCTCTTTCCAAGAGCCGGTGCAGACTCGATGGGCCGAATGTTCTCCTTCTGCACTATCAATTCTATGATAGCCTATGATAGGTTCACATATTTTTTGTAGAATTCGACCGGGAAACCGTCTAGCCCCGGTGCCTTCCCCGCCTGCATGCTCCCTATCCCTTTGGCCAGCTCCACCAGCACAATCGGGGCCCCTAATCCCGCCACCAGTCCCTCCTCCACCTTCGGGAACCTCAATTGGTCCAGA
Source organism: Scyliorhinus torazame (assembly GCF_047496885.1). NCBI lineage: Eukaryota > Metazoa > Chordata > Chondrichthyes > Carcharhiniformes > Scyliorhinidae > Scyliorhinus > Scyliorhinus torazame. The sequence continues at coordinate 113,849,109 of NC_092725.1, read as the reverse complement.
AAGCGGCCCATTCCTCCCTCCTCCAGTGGGGGCTCGGACCGATACAGTTCCTCATAAAAGTCCCTGAAGACCCCATTGATGCCAACCCCACTCCGCACCACACTCCCTCCCCTATCCTTATCGCCCCCGATCTCCCTAGCTGCGTCCCGCTTCCGAAGCTGATGCGCCAGCATCCGGCTTGCCTTTTCCCCATTTTCATAAACCACCCCCTGGGCCTTCCTCCACTGCGCCTCCGCCTTCCTGGTGGTCAACAGGTCGAATTCGGCCGGGAGGCTACGCCACTCCCTCAACAGTCCCTCCTCCGGCACCTCCGCATACCTCCTGTCTACCCACACCATCTCCCCACCAGCCTCTCCCTCTCCCTCTGCTCTCTCCTCTCCTTGTGGGCCCTAATGAAGATCAGCTCTCCCCTAACCACCGCCTTCAGCGCCTCCCAGACCATCCCCACTCGGACCTCCCCGTTATCGTTGGCCTCCAGGTATCTCTCTATGCTTCCTCGGACCCGCTCGCTCACCTCCTCGTCCGCCAACAGCCCCACCTCCAAGCGCCACAACGGACGCTGGTCCCTCTCCTCCCAGCTCTAGGTCTACCCAATGCGGGCCGTGATCTGAAATGGCTATCGCCGAGTACTCGGTATCCTCTACTCTCGCTATCAGCGCCCTGCTCATAATAAAAAAGTCGATCCGGGAATAGGCCTTATGAACCTGCGAGAAGAATGAAAATTCCCTGGACCCCGGCCTTGCAAATCTCCAAGGGTCCACCCCTCCCATCTGGTCCATAAACCCCCTCAGCACTTTAGCCGCCGCCGGCCTCCTACCCGTCCTAGACCTGGAGTGGTCCGGTGCCGGATCCAACACCGTGTTAAAGTCCCCCCCATTATCAGGTCTCCCACTCCCAAGTCCGGGATTTGACCCAACATGCGCCGCATAAAACCCTCATCGTCCCAGTTCGGGGCGTACACGTTGACCAGCACAACCCTCTCCCCTTGCAGCTTACCACTTACCATTACATACCTGCCGCTATTGTCTGTCACAATGCTCGACGCCTCGAACGACACCCTCTTTCCCACCAAGATCGCCACCCCCCGATTTTTGGCATCCAGCCCCGAATGAAACACCTGACCTACCCACCCCTTCCTCAATCTTACGCGGTCTGCCACTTTCAGGTGTGTCTCCTGGAGCATGACCTCATCCGCCTTCAGCTCCTTCAGGTGCCGAACACCCGGGCCCGCTTAACCGGCCCGTTCAGTCCCCTTACGTTCCAGGTTATCAGCCGGATCGGGGGTCTACCTGCCCCCCTCCCCCGCCGACTAACCATAACCCCTCCTCGGCCAGCCACGCGCCCCCCCCCCCCCCCCCCCCCGGGCTAGGACCCCTCCTAGCTGCTTTGCTCCCCACATTACTCTCCCGCAAGTCAGCTGACTCCTGCTGACCCTGGCCACTCCCGCCTCACCTTCGCCTCCTCCCATTGTGGGACTTCCCCTCCCCCTCCATTACCCATCAGCAGGCTCTCCGCCTCCCCCTTCCATCCCAAGCGCGGGAAACAATCCGCGCTTCCCCGCCCCGGCCCTGCCCCCTCCAGCCTTCAGCGCGGGAAAAAAGCCCGCGCTTTCCACCTGCCCGGCCCCGCCTCCTCTGGCGCAGCTCCTTTTACAAGCCCAGTCCCCTCATCCCCGACTCGGGCCTCCCCCTCCCCCACGGGGCCCCATCCCCCCTACCGGCCATCCATCCCTACTCCATTTACTTGCCCCCCTCCAAGAGCCCACCCGACAGGCCCAACCAAAACAGTGCCCAACCCACCCTAACCACCCATACCGACTCAAAAAGAAACAAGAACAGAGAACCCCCCTCAAAATGTAACACAACAACAACAATCCCCGACCATCCCCACATCCGACCACCCATCCCGACCCTCAGTTTGTGTCCAGCTTCTCGGCCTGAACAAAGATCCACACCTCCTCCGGGGACTCAAAATAATGGTGCCGGTCCTTGTAGGTGACCCACAGTCACGCCGGCTGCAGCATGCCAAACTTCACCCCCTTCCTGTGCAGCACCGCCTTCACCCGGTTGTACCCGGCCCTCTTCTTCGCCACCTCCGCGCTCCAGTCCTGATATATTCGAACCTCCACGTTCTCCCACCTGCTGCTCCTCTCTTTCTTGGCCCACCTGAGTACGCACTCCCGATCAGCAAACCGATGAAACCGCACCAGCACCGCCTTGGGCCTCCTCGCCAGCACTCTATGGGCCCCTTCCAGCTCCAGGGGCCCCTGGAAGGACCCCGCTCCCATCAGCGAGTTTAACATGGTGACCACATAGGCCCCCACGTCTGACCCCTCCAGCCCCTCCGGGAGGCCCCGGATCCGCAGATTCTTCCGCCTCGACCGATTCTCCATCTCCTCGAACCGTTCCTGCCATTTCTTATGGAGCACCTCGTGCGCCTCCACCTTTACCGCTAGGCCCAAGATCTCATCCTCGTTATCTGAGATCTTTTGTCAGACCTCGCGGATCGCCACCCCCTGGGCCGCCTGGGTCTCCAGCAGCTTATCAATAGAAGCCTTCATCGGCTCCAGCAGGTCCGCTTTGAGCTCCCTGAAGCAGCGCTGGATAACCTCCTGCTGCTCCTGCGCCCACTACATCCACGCTGCCTGGTCCCCGCCCGCCGCCATCTTGCTCTTCTTCCCTCGCACTTTCTTTGGCTTCACCACCACTTTTTTAGTCACCCTGCCCCTGGTTCAAGCCATACACTGTCGGGGGAATGTTGCAGTCTTCTTCCCACACCGGGAAATGTCGAAAGAATTCCGTTGGGGGCCCTGAAAAGAGCCCGTTCCAAGCGGGAGCTGCCGAACGTGCGACTTAGCTCTGCATAGCCGCAACCGGAAGACGTGAGAGTACCTTTAAGAAATGGGTGTTCACTACTGCAGTGATGTCAGAGAGTGGGTGGAGCTGGGCTGTCTGTCAGCTTTTTACTTTTGTTTTAGACTGTTTGATGCAGGGTGTGTTTTAGTTTGTTTTCAGTGCGGGAGCTGAAGCCAGACAGAGCAGCTGTACTGTTGATCTCTCTGCCATCAAAAGACTATCTCTTAATCATTTGGTGAATTCAGAATTATAAATGTTTTCAGTAGTGACTTTAACCTGATGTGCTTCTGTTAAAGGTTTTGTTTTTAAGTAGTATGGATGTTAAAAGGAAAAATTAAAGGATTACTTAGTGTTGTAGTCTTTGGGCGTTGTATTTGAATTAATGGTTGCTAAGATGTTCACTGTATGTTTTAAAAAGGTTAACTTGAGTTCATAGAATAAACATTGTTTTGCTTTAAAAAATACTTTTCCATTTCTGCTGTATCACACCTGTAGAGTGGGCCATGTGCTCCCTGTTCCACAATCTATTAAAAGTTGTGGGTAAGGTGAATTCTATGAGACACTTTGGGGTTCTCTAATCCCTGGCCCATAACAACATCAATTTGCAGTTCTTCATGTTGAGCTGTTCCAAATCCAATTTCAGAGAACAATCTTCTTTTTCCGCACATCACTGAGACCCGGGCTGGCTGAGTCCCAAGAGGGTAAGGTGGCGGAAGCCTAGCCAAATATTACTGACATTCCTGGCCCTTTGATGTCAGCTCAGCAGGGCAGCAGATATAAATTTAAAACCGATCGCAGAGGCACCAGTGATAGCGTGAAGGAAAGATGGGAAAAAAGGTTGCAAATACATGTGTCAAGTAAAACTACAGTATGAAAGTATGCTCGTTCAGTAAAATTACTGTATGATACTAAAAAGTATGCTTGTTCTTTATTTAGTATTGGAGAGAAAATTAGGAGGTCAGTCAGTGGTGTGGAGTTCCTTTGATGACTTCTTAAACTGTTGATTGCTGGAGTAGATTTTTCTGATGCATCCCCATGGGGCAGAACTTAACGCTACCCCCCCCCCCCCCCCCCAAAGGTGGTTTCTGAGTTGGGGGCTGCAGAGAGCATAAAATTGAATATTTGGGATTCCCCCCTTGCCCGGGAGCCTGCCCACACAAACCCAGACGCAATTTCATGCTTGGGTGGAAAACCCGCCCATTCATCTTCAGACTCGGCTGGAGTAGATGCTCCCGAACCCGTCCCCTGCTTTGGTACAGCGTGTCTCTTTCATTTCCTCTTCCTCTTGTTCCTGTTCTGCCTCTGGTATGACAGCACGGCATGGCAATGATCGGAGTGAGTCCCCTGAAGGTCCCCAATCAAAAGGGGGAGAAATTAAGGATTTTTCTTCCCGCCTGAAATTACTGAAAACCATCTGTGGAATTTGTATTTGAACGCAGGAGAGCGGAAAGCAAAATAGACAAATTGCATCAGCGCAATCACAGCTAATTTCTAGAATATGTCTGTCGACAGTCCAAGCCTGTGAACTTAGCCACGTTCCTGTTTCCCAGTTCGAAAAGCCATGCAGATAACTTACTTCTGTATCCGTCAGATTTAATTAATTCCAGTTAAATACTCAAATTCCTATATCCTCATTCCTGCACCATTTTCCTCTGTCTTTGTGCATCGTTTTGGAGGTGGACAGATCTGCTGTCAGAAGCCACATTTGTGAGTTTTAGAATAGGTGTGGATCGAGCTTACCGAGTTACACATCAAATCCATTTTTGCTCCCTCCCCCTCCCCCAGCCTCACCCCCTCAGTCCCCTTTATCTAGTATTCTGGGCTTTATTAATGGGGACATAGAGCACAGAGGATGTGCTGAACTTATACAAGTCACTCGCTAGACCCCAGCTAGAGTATTGTGTACAGTTCTGGGCGCGTACGAGTTGGAAAGAATGCAGAAGTGGTTTACAAGAATTGTTCCAGCGATGAGAAACTTAATTTATGCGGACAGACTGGGGAGGTTGGAACTGTTCTCCTTGGAGGGAAGTAGGCTAAGAAAAGGTTTGATAGAGATGTTCAAAATTATGAGGGACCTGGACAGAGTAAACAGGGAGAAACTACTCCTGCTCGTAAAAGAATCAAGAACGGGAGGGCACAGATTTTCTTTTATGAAGGCATTTATATATATACATTAAACACAACCCAAACCAAAAAGTGAACAAACAGGAAATATTTTAACAGATAGATTACACCCCACTGCCCCACCCTTCCCGCCATTTCCTTCCACCCACCCTGCCTTCTCCATTTTTACCCACTGTATCCCCCCTCCCCCACCCCTGCTGATGTCTTAGCGAACTGAAGAAGTCATTAAATGACTTCCATCTCCAGACAAACCCCCCCACTGACCCTCTCAAGGCGAACTTGGATTTATTTCCAGCCTAAGGAATTCCGCGAGGTCACTCACCCACACCCCGGCTTGGGCAACCCCGAGTCCCTCCACTCAACAAAATCCGTCTTCGGGCTACCAAGGAGCCAAAGGCCAAAACATCGGCCCCTCTCGTCCCCTGGACTCCCGGGTCTAACAACACTCCAAATATCGCCACTTCTGGACTCGGGGCCACCTTCACCTTCAGCAACTTGGACATCTGCAAACCCCTGCCAGAGCCCTTATAGCACCACCAGTTCCCCCTCCCCCCACCCCCCACCCCCAGGCAAACCTATGAGTCTCACAAATCAGTGCCCAGACCGAGGCACCCTCAAACCTCTTGTGCTACTGCCACTATCCCCACACCCTTAGGGCTACCACCACCACCGAGCTCGTGGAGTACCTGGCCAGCGAGACAGCGAGAATGGCAGAGGCGCCATCAACAGCCCCTAAGCTTGTGCCCTCACAAGAGGTCGCCTCCATCTGCTCCACACCGACCCCATCCCCCACTGTCCACTTCCTAACAATGGCTATATTCACTGCCCAGTAATAGTTCATGATATTTGGCAAAGTCAGTCCGCCTTCTCTCTCTCCCCCCCTCCCCCCACTCCCCCAGCAACCCCGTTCCAACAGCACCTTCTTTACCCATGGGGATTTCCCCGGCCACACAAACTCCAAGATCAAAGCGTTAATTTTTCTGAAAAAGGCCTTTGGAATAAAGATCGGTAGGTGCTCGAAAACAAATAAGAAATTCGGGAGTTCTCGACCTGCCAGTGACAATGGGAGTAAGTCCAATCTCTTTCATCTGCTCAACCAGCCACACCAAATGCAATTTGTGTAGTTGTTCCCAACCCCGTACTACCGTGATGCCCAAGTACCTGATGTTCGTCCCCACCACTCTAAACGGCAGCTCGCTCAATCTCCTCTCCTGCCCCCTTGCCTGGATTGGAAAAACCTCATTCTTCCCTATGTTTATCTTATATCCGGAAAATCGACCAAATTCCTCGAAAATGTTCATGATCCCTCCGATACCTCCCAGTCGGTCCGATATGTAAAGCAGCAGATCGTCTGCATTTAGCGTGACCCTGTGCTCCACCCCACCCCCCTCGACCCCTCACTATCCCTTCCCAACTCTTTGATGCTCTAAATGCCATTGTCAGAGGTTCTATCACCAGGGCAAAAAGCAACGGAGAGAGTGGGCATCCCTTTGTCTCACTCTGTAGTCCGAAATACCCCAAACTCACCCGATTCGTCCTTACACTCGCTGCCGGCACCCCTATACAACCGGACCCAATCCACAAACCCGAACTGTCCCAGTACTTCCCACACGTGTTCCCATTCTACCCGATCAAAGGATTTCTCCGCATCCATAGCAACCGCTACTCCACACTTTGAAATTGGCATCATTATTACATTCAATAAGCGCCTAATATTCGCTGACAGATGCCTCCCCTTTACAAACTCCGTCTGGTCTTCCCCTATCACCTCCGGTACACAATCCTAAATCCTCGAAGCTAAGACCTTTGCCAACAGCTTGGCATCCACATTTAGCAGCAATATCAGGCGGTAGGATCCACACTGCTCTGGGTGCTTAACCTTCTTCAAAATTAAGGATATCGAAGCCTGCAATAGGGTAGGGGGAAGCTCCCCCTTCTCCCTCGCCTTATTGTATGCCCTTACCAGCAGGGCCCCAGAGCCCCTGAAAACCTTTTATAAAATCGACCGGAAACCCATCTGGGCCCAGGGCCTTCCCTTCCTGCATCGTCCCCATACCCTCCATCACCTCCACCCGTCCAATAGGAGCTCCCAGCCCCTACCAGGTCCTCCTCCACTTGGGGAACACCAACTCATCCTAAACTCACCACATTCCCTGTCCCCCCGGCCAGGGGCTCCGATTCTTGTATAATTCCTCAAACGCCCCATTCGCCCCCACCAGATCCAAAATGCTTCACCTTTACGATCTCCCTCGCCGCCTCCTGCTTCCCGAGTTGGTGAGCCAGCATCCTACTAGCCTTTTCCCTTACTCATATACTTTCCCATGGGTCCACCCACCCCCATACACTCCATGAACCCCCTCAGCTCCTTCCCCACCGATGGCACTCTCCCCGACCGTGGACTCGACTGGTCCACCTCGACTTAAAGTACCCCACCTCCCCATAATCAACCGCTGCGAGTCCAGGTCCAAGATTTTCCTCGACACCTGCCTCCTAAATTTGACATCATCCAAATTTGGGGCAGAAACGTTTTCCAAGACCACTGGCATCCCCTTCAATTTCCCGTTCATCATCACAAACCTTCCACCCGAATCAGCAACTATATTCCCCACCTCAAACGTTACCCGCTTATTTATCAACTCCCCCCCCCCCCCCCCCCCCACCCCCCCCTGCGTCTTCATATCTAATCCTCAATGGAAGACTTGCCATACCCAAATCTTCCTCAGCCTAATCTGGTCCCCGATCTTCAAATGAGTTTCCTGTAAAAATGCCACATCCGCCTTTAAACTCCTCAGGCGCGGCCGTTTGACTGGCCCATTCAGCCCTCTCACATTTCATGTGACCGGCCTGGTTGGGGGCACCCCGCCCCATCCTCCCCTGCCGATCAACTATAGCCCTTCTTGGGCCAGCCCCTGGCCTGTCCTGTGCAACCCTCCAGGCTCCCTCTCGGATGTCCGCCATCCCCAACTCCCTCCTTATTGCTCTTCACCAGCCCCACCCCCATCTGCAGCACCCCCCCACCCCTTGAACAATACAACACTCCCATCCGCTTCTATTTCACTAACCACCTGCTCACCCTCCACTGCAGTCCCGTGAACTAGCTCGCCCAGTTAGCCTGGCAGTCCCCGCCCATGGCGCCAAACATCCTACCCCTCACTGAAAAGGATCGAAAAAAACCACCTTGAGTGGCAGCTGCCAAACGTACGGACCACTCACTCCATGACCGCCATCGGAAGTTCTCTTGAGGACACAGATTCAAAGTGATTTGCAGGAGAAGCAAATGTGAAGTGAGAAACAACATTTTCACACAGTGATTGGTTAGGGTTTGGAATTCCCTGCTGGAAGTGTGGTGGGGGAAGGTTCAATCGAGGCATTCAAGATGGAATTAAATGTGCAGGTTGTGGGGAAGAAGCAGGGGAATAGCACTAAGCCCTTATGCTTGTTTGGAGAGCCGTGCAGGCGCGAAGGGCCGAGTGGCCTCCTTCTATGCCATAACAATTCAGTGATTCTGTCATGGATGGTCTCAGCTCAGTTTGTGTAGGTGCACGGCACAGACATTAGAACAGACAATTCATTTAATTCCCTGAACCCATAAAGTTGGTTGACGTGGGAGGTTGGATTGAAACAAGTTTTTGTAGTAAAGCGGCGGGGAATGATACACAACATTAAGTTTGTGGAAGTCCTTGGGCGAAATTCTCCTACCCGCCCCGCCACATTTCTGCTCCGACCGGCCAGCGGGAGTCTCCTTAACACCGGCCGGTCAATGGGGTTTTCCATTGTGGGGCAGCCCCACGCCGTCGGGAAACCCGCGGGCGCCGGCAAAACAGAGACTCCCGCCGCGGAGAATAACGCCCCTTATGTTGACTCCGGTGCCAACAGTAGAAATATATTCTATTCCCCAGAACTGGCATCCCTCCCTTTGAAGCATTGGAAGATCAGGAAGGCACAAAAATGTTAATATGTGGACTGCATATCCTCATTGTAAATAATATAGGCCTGCTTTGCTGGCACAACCGTGGTAGAGTGGTACCCACGGACAACCAAAATTAAGACTATTGACTCCTAAAATGAAGACTATTCCCTCCAATCCAAATGAGAAGGACAGATTCATTAGCATTGCTGGGACGGGTAGATCCCTTGGCGGGATATCTCCGTTGCCCAATGCCAATGTCGTAATTGCTGATCGGGCGGAGAATCCCTTCCGATCAGGGGCAGCGGCGGTTTGATGCCGGTTTTCGAGTCTCTGCCCCCTCCAAAATGGCATCATCGCATCACGCACTGCACGCTGTTGAAATGGCATTGGCGAGTCATCGGAAGGCTCTCCCGCAATGCTCCGCCTCTGATGGGCCAAATTCCCGACTGCGCAGTTAATGTGTGATCCGAGCGGTCGGGAACCTGGCGTGCTGGCTGCGGCCTGTGTCCAGCGCCACCATACTCAGTTGGGATCTGTGCCGTTGGCCGGGGGGGGGGGGGGGGGGGGGGGGGATCTGTGAGAGCTGGCGATCCGGTGGGGGGTGGCCAGGGGGTGGCCTGTGGAGTCATATTTGGCAGGCTGGGTCCGCGCATGGGGTGCGCATGCATGGCCAGGGACCCTGCCATTCTCCGGCCATTTTTGGCGTGGGAGCCGGAAGTTTCACCCGGCGCTGCTGCTAGCCCCTCATCGGCACCGGAATCGGTGAGGGTCATAAAACGCCCGTAAATTCTCCGTTTCAGCCGACACGTAGCTGCTGAAACGGAGAATCCAGCCCCCTGGCTTTAAAACTATACAATAACAACGCTTTGACTACATTAAGGCACATTGAGAAGTCCAGTGCTATCTGAATGCAATGCTTTTCTTTTTTCTATTTGCTGGACTCCTCTTGATGAAGCGGAATCCCATCCGAGGTGTTTCTGCTCCATTTTGCCTCCTCATCCTCTCTAAGATATCTGAGATTCACAGCCAAAGGACAACATTTCAATCCCCCGGTACTGGAGATTGGGCGGGGGGGCGGGGAATCGGGCAGCGCCGTTTGGCGGGACCCACCGCTGGATTCTCCGGCCCGGATGGGCCGAAGTCCCGCCCAGAAATTGCCTGTCCCGCCGGCGTAAATCAAACCTGGTATTTACCGGCGGGACCAGGCGGCGTGGGCGGGCTCCGGGGTCCTGGGGGGGGGCGCGGGGTGATCTGACCCTGGGGGGTGCCCCCACGGTGGCCTGGCCCGCGATCGGGGCCCACCGATCCGCGGGCGGGCCTGTGCCGTGGGGGCACTCTTTCCCTTCCGCCTCTGCCACGGCCTCCACCATGGCGGAGGCGGAAGAGACTCTCCCCACTGCGCATGTGCGGGAAACTGACAGCAGCCGCTGACGCTCCCGCGAATGTGCCGCATTTCCGCGCCAGCTGGCGGGGCAACAAACGCCATTTCCGCCAGCTGGCGGGGCGGAAATCCCTCCGGCGTCGGCCTAGCCCCAACATTGAGGGGCTAGGCCGCCAAAGATGCGGAGCATTCCGCACCTTTGGGCCGTCGCGATGCCCGTCTGATTGGCGCCGTCTTTGGCGCCAGTTGGCGGACATCCCGCCGTTGGGGGAGAAGTTCGCCCCTGTTCTTAGACGGGACGTTTGCGAGTCTGGGAGTGCTGACGGAAAAATATGGGTTGCCCCAAGGGAATGCATTTTGGTACATGCAACTGAGGGCTTTTGCGAGGCAACAGGTGAGGGAATTCCCGCAGCTCCCGACGCAGGAGATTCAGGATAGAGTGATCTCAGGGACATTGGTGGGGGATGGTAGGGTGTCGGATATATACAGGGAAATGAGGGACGAGGGGGAGATCATGGTGGATGAGCTGAAGGGAAAATGGGAAGAAGAGCTGGGGGAAGAGATTGAAGAGGGGCTGTGGGCTGATGCCCTACGCAGGGTCAACTCGTGGTCCTCGTGCGCCAGGCTAAGCCTGATACAATTCAAGGTTTTGCACAGGGCGCATATGACCGGAGCAAGGCTCAGTAAATTTTTCGGGGTAGAGGATAGATGTGGGAGATGCTCGAGGAGCCCAGCAAACCACACCCACATGTTTTGGTCATGCCCGGCACTGCAGGGGTTGTGGGTGGGGGTGGCAAATGTGCTTTCGAAGGTGGTGGGGGTCCGGATCGAGCCAGGCTGGGGGTTGGCTATATTTGGGGTTGCAGAAGAGCCGGGAGTGCAGGAAGCGAGAGAGGCTGATGTTTTGGCCTTTGCGTCCCTAATAGCCCGGCGAAGGATATTGCTCATGTGGAAGGAAGCCAAACCCCCGGGCGTGGAGACCTGGATAAATGACATGGCAGGGTTTATAAAACTAGAACGGATAAAATTCCCACTAAGGGGTTCGGCTCAAGGGTTCACTAGGCGGTGGCAACCGTTCATTAACTACCTCGGAGAACGATAAAGGAAATGGGTAGGTAACAGCAGCAACCCGGGGGGGGGGGGGAGGTCCTCAGGGGTGGTTTTTGTATAGATATTTGTACTTGGTTATGTATATTGGATTGTTTGATTTTATTATTTGGGAGAGTTATTATTTTTGTTATGGCAGTTGCCATTTAGTTTATATATTATTTATTTACTTGTTTAAAACGGTCACTTATTTATATTGTTTTATTGCTGTAAGAAGGGAAAACCTTTGTATTGTTTTGTTTGGCCGAAAAATTTGAATAAAATATATTTTTTTAAAAAGAAACTCTGGGCGGAATCTCACCAGAATTTGGCAAAGTGTCAGGCTTAGACAGAATACTGATGTGTACCTCTACAGTTGCAATGGCCAGTTTTTGCTCCAAATCTTGAGCCTCTCAGACCAAAATGAGTGGGTGTGGTTTACACCATCCCTCTGGTGGAGCGGGCCCCAGAGAGCCGGCAATCAGCTCCAATGAGTTTGGGGTGCCAGCTTTAAAGAGTACCCCAATCAGCATTGCAGCCGAATGGCCCCCAGCCTGCCATCATGGAGGTATTGGGGGTACCCCTCCAACAATCCTCAGAGGTCCGATTTCCCCCCCCCCCTACAATCCTTGTCATTGCCCTACCAATACCACGGAAGTATACCTGGCCCTCACCCTGTACCATACACCATGCAGCTCCCACTAGGGCCAGCCTTGCCAACCCGACAGCACCAACCTGACAGTGATAACCTGTGCCCAGGTCAGTGCCAACCTGTCAGCGCCAACCTGTGCCAAGGCACTGCCCGGGCATGTCTTTCTCGCCTCTGGGGACTATAGTTATCTCTGTGCCCCTGCCTCACATCGAGCCAAAGTGTCGGCGAGGTATGAATATTTAGCGAGGGGGATCATTTGGTGGAAGGATGCTAACAATATTTAAATGAATGCAAAACTATTCAAAAGAGGGCGTGGATCTCTTAATGTCATTAGCAAGGAGTGGGGAAAATCGGGAAATGAGATCTCCGGTGAGAATCGCATTTCCCACTTTTGACAAGATTTTCCGTTCATGCCGTCGATCCCGTGGACGGTAAGTGAGGGCTGAAGATCATGCCCTCTGGGTTCAAGTCCCATTCCAGAACTTGATGGCCACAGAATGAGCATTGATAATGTGTACAAAACCAGTTGATTGTCATCCTGAAAACAGAAAGTTCTGGGAAAAACTCAGCAAGTCCTCAGAACTCTGAAATAGACTCATACGGACTTGAAACGTTAACTCTGTCAGCTAACAGAGTTCTGGAGACCAAGTGCTCCCGCCAGCGGAGATCGGTTCCTGGTCTCCCTGGTGCAATTTCCTCTCCTTTACCATGCTAATCTTTGCATGGAGGAGAGCTTGTCGGATTCTGTCGGAATCCTGATATTGGGTTGCCATTTTGATTGGGCAGCCCGATACCAAGGACTGATGACAGTCCCCTTTCCCCCTCACGATACAAATTGTGGCACCTCCCTCTCCGCTGACAAGTAGGGACATCCTCCCCCCCAACCCCCACTATGGTAATTACAGGACATCCTCCCCAATGCACACATGGATTTGAATTTGGGTTTGATTTATTGTTACGTGTACTGAGTTACAGTGAAAAGTATTGTTCTGCGTACAGACCAGACAGATTGTTCCACACGTGAAAAATCATAGGACATACATGAATGCACAATGTAAATACAAAGACACAGGCATTGGGTGAAGGATTTGGAGTGTAGTACTACTCAGTAGAGAAGATGTGTGAAGAGATCAGTTTAGTCCATAAGAGGGTCATTCGGGAGTCTGGTAACAGCGGGGAAGAAGGTGTTTTTGAACCCGTTAGTGCGTGTTCTCAGACTTTTGTATCTCCTGCTGAATGGAAGAGGTTGGAAGAGAGAATAACCCTGGTGGGAGGGGTCTTTGATTATGCTGCCCGCTTTCCCAAGGCAGCGGTAGGTGTAGACAGAGTCAATGGTTGGGAGCCGGGTTGTGCGATGGACTGGGCTGTGTTCACGACTCACTCGGTTTTTTTTTTTTAAATATATTTATTCAAATTTTTCAACAAATTTTCAACAAACCCCCCCCCCCCAACAAGAAAAAAGAAACAAGAACACAAGCAGAAATTATACATTGGATTTCACCCATATACAATAACCCCCCATATACCAGTAAAAAACACAGATAGGGAAACCTTAACCCAAACACCGCCCCAAAAGAAACCCCCCCACCCTCTGCCCCCCCCCCTCCCCCCGCCCCTGGGCTGCTGCTGACCTCCTCCTAACGCTCCGCGAGATAGTCTAGGAATGGTTGCCACCACCTGAAGAACCTTTGCACAGACCCTCGCAAGGCAAACTTTATCCTCTCCAGCTTGATGAACCCTGCCATATCATTGATCCAAGCTTCCACACTAGGGGGCTTTGCATCTTTCCACAGTAACAAAATCCTCCGCCAGGGCTACCAGGGACGCAATGGCCAGAATATCGGCCTCTTTCACCTCCTGCACTCCTGGCTCGTCCGATATCCCAAATAATGCTAAACCCCAGTTCGGCTTGACCCGGGTGTTCACCACCTTGGACATAGTCCTCGCAAAACCCCTCCAAAACCCATCCAGCGCCGGGCACGACCAGAACATATGGACATGATTTGCTGGGCTCCCCAAGCACCTCCCACATCTGTCCTCCACCCCAAAGAAGCTACTCAACCTCGCCCCTGTCACATGCGCTCTGTGAGTAACTTAAAACTGTATTAAGCTGAGCCTGGCGCAAGTGGAGGAAGAATTAACCCTACTCAGGGCATCAGCCCACAGACCCTCATCTATCTCCTCCCCAAGCTCCTCCTCCCACTTGCCCTTTAACTCCTCCACCGAGGCCTCCTCCTCTTCCTGCAGCTCCTGGTAAATCACCAAAACCTTGCCTTCTCCAACCCATACACCCGAATTCACCCTGTCCTGAATCCCACGTGCCGGAAGCAGCGGGAATTCCCTCACCTGCCACCTCACAAACGCCCTCACTTGCATGTACCTGAAAGCGTTTCCCGGGGGTAGCCCAAACTTCTCCTCCAGCGCCCCTAGGCTCGAAAACGTCCCATCGATGAACAGGTCCCGCATTCTTCTAATCCCTGCCCGATTCCAGCTCCGGAACCCCGCATCCATCCTTCCCGGTACGAACCGATGGTTCTCCCGAATCGGGGACCAAACCGAGGCTCCCACCTCGCCCCAGTGTCGCCTCCACTGCCCCCAGATCTTCAGCGTCGCCGCCACCACCGGACTCGTGGTGTACCTTGTCGGCGAGAGCGGCAGCGGTGCCGTCACCAGCGCCCTCAGGCTCGTGCCCACACAGGGCGCCATCTCTAGCCTCTTCCACGCCGCCCCCTCCCCTTCCATTACCCACTTGCGTATCATCGCCACATTGGCTGCTCAATAATAGCCACATAAATTCGGCAGCGCCAGCTCCCCCCCGTCCCTGCTATGCTCCAGAAACACCCTCTTCACACTCTGGGTCTTATTCGCCCACACAAATCCCATGATGCTCCTGCTTACCCGGTTGAAAAAGGCCTTGGCGCTCAAAATGGGAAGGCACTGGAACACAAAGAGAGACCTCGGAAGGACCGTCATTTTGATCGACTGCACCCTACCCGCTGGTGAGAGTGGCAGCATATCCCATCTTTTAAAATCCTCCTCCATCTGCTCCACCAACCGCGTCAACTCCTCGCTAACTCTCTAGTTTTTTTATGGTCTCGGGCCGAGCAGTTGCCATACCAGGCTGTGATGCAGCCAAATAGAATGCTTTCTATGGTGCATCTGTAAAAATTGGAAGACTCAACTGGGCGAATTTCCTTAGTTTCCTGAGGAAGTATAGACACTGTTGTGCTTTCTTGGTTGTAGTGTCTACGTGGGTGGCCAGGACAGATTGTTAGTGATGTGAACACCTAGGAATTTGAAACAGACAACCATCTCCACCTTGGAATCATTGCTGCGGATAGGGATGTGTACGATACTTCACTTCCTGAAATCAATGACGAGCTCCTTAGTTTTGCTGACGTTGAGGGAGAGATTGTTGTCATTACACCATGCCACTCGTTTCTCTATTTCCTTCCTGTATCTGTCTCATCGTTGTTCGAGATCTGACTCACTACGGTCGTGTCATCAGCAAACCTGTAGATGGAGTTGGACGCACAATGGGCGGGATTCTCCGAGCCCCCGCCGAGCCGGAGAATCGTCGGGGGGCGACGTGAATCCCGCCCCGCTGCCCCGATGCCGGCTGCCGGATTCTCCGGCGCCGGTTTTTCGGCGGGGGCAGGAATCATGTCGCGCCGGTTGGGAGCCGTTGGCAGCGGCCCCCCCCGGCGATTCTCCGCCCCGCGATGGGCCGAATGGCCGCCCGTTTTCGGCCGGTCCCGCCGGCGTAAATTAGACCAGGTCCTTACTGGCGGGACCTGGCTCTGCGGGCAGCCTGCTGAGTCCTCGGGGGGGGGGGGGGCCGCGAGGGGGGATCTGGCCCCGGGCGGCCTGGCCCGCAATCGGGGCCCACCAATCCGCGGGTGGGCCTGTGCCTTGGGGGCACTCTTTCCCTCCACGCCAGCCACTGTAACGGTCCGTCATGGCCGGCGCAGAGAAGAACCCCCCTGCGCTGGTGCTGAGATGACCCCAGCACACGCTGGCACTCCCGCGCATGCGCCAACTCGCGCCGGCCGGCGGAGAACCTTCGGCACCGGTTGGCGCGGCCTAACCCCTGAAGGTGCGGAGGATTCCGCACCTTCTGGGCGGGCCGACGCCGGAGTGGTTCACGGCACTCCTCAGCGCCTGTACGGCCCGCCCCGCCAGTTAGGGGAGAATCCGCCCAATTTTTCGTGCCACATCCTGAGATCCACACTAAGTGCCATGCGCCGCCACATGTACTCACTCAACCTTTCTCCAGCAGCACCTCAAAGCTGCCCTTGTCTCCAGTTGCATTTCATTCTTTGACTCATCTGCCACCTCAGCAAGGAACTTTTTCTCTTCCTTTTAGGTGTTAAGGAACGCAAGCTCCATCAACATATTGGTACGGATGCCCTTCCAGATCCTTTCTCCCCTTCCACTCCAGCTGACCCCATCCCTTTTTCCAATATCAGCTCTTGCCAGACCTGAAGAACAGTCGGACCCAAAATATACCTCTGTTTCTCTCTCCACTGATGCTGCCAGGCTTGCTGAGTTTTTACAGCACTTTGTTTTCAATTCAGATCTGCAGGCGCTGTAGTATTTTATTTGTTTTCAACCTGTAAATCCTTCCCATATGCCAATGGCAGGATAGAGTCTCCTGGCGAGCCAAGCCTGATGCAGAGTTTCCCGCTTTAGCCTTTGGGTGGTGATCTGTTCCAGGCGGAAAACTAAAATCAGCCATGTAAATAGACATAAGCATGTGCTTTGTCCACCTCATGTGCCACTGAGACATGGGAACGCCCACTAAGTCTAAGTTACTCACACACATTGCAGGCTGACAAGCTATGTGAGGGCATTGATGGCTGATGCAATGTTGCCAAACGTGTAATTATTTTGAAAACCTACTGTGCTGCAATGAGCTGGTTTCAGCTTCAAGGAAAGGAGAAATGAGATTCAAGGGGAGAAGTGTATTTGTGGAATGCCATCTAGCAGTTCTACACTGCCTGAATGATATTCTTCCCCGTGTTCTGTTTATAACTCACAGAGCAGAACGGGTTCAGGATATATACGGCTTGTCTACTTTTGACAATTCTGAAAGCTATAAAAAAATCACTTCAACAGTATTACTTATGGTTCATGATCTTTAGACATTTTCCACATTACCCTGCTGGGGGATGCTAAAAGATTCGACCCTGTGCACAAGTACTTTTGTTCACATTATTTTCTTCTGAATTTCATGGGATTATCATTTTCTAATCCGTGAAATTGGTTGCCACGTTTCCTTACTTTTGAACATATTTCAAAAGCAATTCATTGCCTGTGAAGCGTTTCGAGATGTCCTGAGGTTCTGCATGGATTAGAAATGACCTCTGTTACCGTATGATTGATGCTTGTGAATTCTTGTTGCTGTCAGGAATGAAATATATTTGAACTCAGATTTTAAGAGAATTCTGAAGGTATTAATTATGCGGTTTAAAAAAAAAAAAGTGCATATGTGAAATTATGTGACTAAGAATCTTTTGGGTAACTATATTTGCTGCTTTCCTTCCACATTGAGATCTGGCATAATGTTTAAAACAAATTAATGGCCTTTCCAAAGTAGTATTCCAATCTTATTATTGTATTCTTCTCCCTATAATCATTCTTGCATCAGCCAGTTTCTTGCAATTTGAAAACATTTATTTTTAGGGTCCTTTCTGCCGCGGCTTTGTGAAACTGTCTGGAACACCTTCTTGAGAGCCAACGGTAAATAAGCTGTAAAACTGGATGGGTCTGGAAAACAGTCCCAGGGATTGCAATGTGCGATTAGCATGTCTTCTTAAAAATATATATTTTCTATTGGTCTTACATTTTTTTTTACAAATATCACAGCCTAGCAAAACAAAAACAAAAATGTCATCAAGGTAGGGTACGGTCAACAACTCAGAGATACATCACACCCGTCACTACAAAAAAGAACAAAAAGAAAGTTCACGAGTTCACCAGCACAAAGAGGGAATTACATTTGCACCCTGCTCACAATCCAACCCTCATCCAGGCCCAGGACAGAACAGACAACAATCATATGACCACAGAATTAAGAAGAGAGGACCTCCAGCGGCAGGTCCAAGTTACTCTCAGACCCAAGGTCTCCCATGGTAAAAGAAGAAAAGACCAGAGCTATAGAACCAACCCGCTAGATCCCACTCATGAAATGCCCAGCAGGTAAAAGGGAATAGGCCACCTGACCACCCAGGAAATAATGCCCCCCCCCCCAAGGGAATCGACGATAACCAGAAGGCCAGAAATTTAAGTAAGGATAACCTCAGTCCCAGTCAAAAGGTGGAGTCACGCCCAGGGGAGAAAGGAGCTGTCAAGAAACTCCCCCTTCCCGAAAGGGGTGTTCTGGGAGGAAAGGCTGACCCACCTCACCGCGGTAGCAGGGGACCAATCCAGCAACCAGGACCACCCAGGAAAAAAAATCCAGCACCACCATAAAACGAGCGCTCAAGATGGACCCATCTCTAGTCAGCCAGAACACTGAGACCCAACCATCTAGCACATACACCAAGGCAAAACCTCACCTCGAGTAACTCAGGGGAAAAGCGAGTGCAAACTGAGGGACACAGTGAAATAATCACCTCCGGGGTCTCTCAGAAAGGTGAGCAAAATAAGAAATAGCTAGAACCACCAGAACTAATCACACGGATGACAAGCATCCGGTAACCAACACAGACTCCCAACTTCTCGGGCAACCGCCCGTGACACGTCAATGAAGAGGAGAGCCAGCCATCCAAACAAAAAGGGGACATCACTCCTATCCTGGGGAACAAGAAGCAGGATACCTACTTGGCCTATCCCAAAATCACCAGCCACCTGGCTCTTCCGAGGTCCCCTCACAGCTACCCTCAGCACCCCCGATCCACAGGAACAACAGAACACCAACCACAGCACCAGACCTGGCCTAGCCCAGCACCATCCCCCATAAAACCAACTCAGGAGAATATAATCAGGAGTAAAGATGGCCGAGCGGTCCAAGACGCTGCGTTCAGAAGGGGCTGGTTTCGCATAAGGCGAAAGAGCTGGCTTTTAAAGCAGACCAAGGCAGGCCAGCAGCATGGTTCTATTCCCGTACCAGCCTCCCCGAACAGGCGCCGGAATGTGGCAACTAGGGGCTTTTCACAGTAACTTCATTTGAAGCCTACTTGTGACAATAAGCGATTTTCATTTCATTTCATTTCATAATCCTAGGATTATTATCACAACCCCAAAACCTACACCCCGCTGAGCCTACATTTATCTAGTCCCAGCCAAGCTAAAGCACTACTCGCACCTACATGAGAAAATAATGGATAAAGTCTCAGAGTACCGTAATACCCCTAATACTGACTACCACACCACCACCACCAGTACAGGCCACCACTCTCATATTACACATCTCTATGCAGTGAACCATCAAGGCAATAACAACATGATCAACAAGGAACAATGTCCAGGAAAACGACTGAGTTGCAGGATGAGCCCCAGGATAAAGACTTCATTACGGACACACGAAGAAAGCAGAGGCCAAAGATAAAACAGGATCAACGTGCATTCCGCAGGATCTTTCAATGATTCCAATGATCGAAGGACGAGACACCAATATTTCCACCATGCCGTCTCACCAACACCCAAGCAGTCTACAGCCCATGCACCAGCCTGGGGCTCCATCGAATCTGATACCCCATGTCCATCCCCCAAATCAAAATCCCCGAAACATGGCAGCTAATTGTCAAACTCACTTGGGGATTCGTTCACCACCTCGCATCGAAGACCAGGTTCAGAGGTTACCCCTCCCGGTCCTCCTCTCTCTCTCCCGAATCCATCAGGATGGACGACAGGCCATCAGCAGGATCTCAACTCTGCGGAGGTGGGCCCTCACCAGGGACAGTGCTCTCTATTGCAAGAACGTCCATCGTCTCCCCGCAATTCTTGGGATTGAACCCTGGCGACCTATACCGCAGGGTCGAGATTGTCAGCCAGTTCAACATTTTTGTTGGCAGCCATCATCCAGCGATACAAACAGCACCACCAAGGCAAGAGCCTCTTCAATAGCAACACTGAAAGCAGGGCCACTGAAAGCAGGGTCTAACTCCAGGCAATTCCAGCTGCCACGAACAAACAGGTTTTAAGCATTTTATTTTGACTCTTTCATATCGAGACACCGGCCAAACACTTCGTAGGGCATAGCACAAGCAATGTACATCAAGAGAAAACAAACTCGAAATGTGCACTAGGATTAAAAAGCGGATTAAAAGATGAGCAGAGCTGGAGCTCGCGAAAACGCAGCTGCTCCCGCGCTCACAAGGCCCCCCCACCTTCCCTGGAACTAGCATGACTTTCGCTGTCAATGTAGGTAGCACACAAAGTTTGGCCTGCATGCTAATTTGAATTATTGTACAATACAGGCAGCATGAAGCGCACTATTGAGTGGCTGCACACCTGAGCAGAGGTGCAACAGTCTGAGGGACTGGCACCAATCGCCTGCATTACTTAAAGTCAGCCTCCATCATTTTGCATTGTGACTGGAACAGGTGCTGTGGAAGTGGAGAACACTCAACAATCGCACAAAACAACAGGGCTGCAAGACATTTTGATGTTGCACTGGGAGGACTTGATGTAGAAGGTGGAGACAAATGGCCTCACTATATATGGCATCTGGTTCGATCTTGCAACAGAAGCATTCAGAAATTGAGCGCCTGGTGCCTGAATTTTGGTTCAGTAATCTGTGTTTATCACATTCCAATTGCTCTGCTGTGCATTTTCATTATTTTCTGTTTTGATTTTGTAGGAATGTGTTGGTCCTTCTGTCGATTTCACAAACTGATCCGTCTTTACGTAATCATATTTTTGCTGTGGGTGGGTCATACAATATTGGATTAACTGAGATGGTCTCATAATCAATGACATCTTACAAAATGGAAATCAATGCTAACGTCATAAACAACGAAAGATGTCAAAATTAAAATTTACAAGAACAACAAAACCTTCAAGGCCTTCTACCAAGGGCTGTACACCTCAAAGCCCCCAATGGAGGAGTCCGAGATGAAATGGCTCCTTGATGGACTGGACATTCCAGTCATGGGGGAGGGCAGAAAACGGGGCTTGGAAGCACCACTAGCACTGGGAGAGATCATGGACAGCATTAGCTCCATGCAGGCGGGGAAGGCGCCGGGACCCGACGGGTTCCCAGCGGACTTCTACAAAGAATTTGCGACAGCACTGGCCCCGCATCTGCGGGAGATATTCACAGACTCGCTAGCTAGGAGCACACTGCCACCCACGCTAGCACAGGCCTCAATCTCGCTGATATCTAAGAAAGACAAAGACCCAACGGAATGTGGGTCATACAGACCCATCTCACTGCTGAATGCAGACGCCAAAATACTGGCCAAAATCCTAGCCAAAAGGCTAGAAGACTGTGTACCTGAGGTGGTCGCAGAGGACCAGACAGGCTTTGTCAAAGGTAGACAGCTTACCTCGAACATCAGGCGCCTGCTGAACGTGATAATGATCCCCTCCGGGGAGAGAACACCAGAGGTGATCGTCTCCCTAGACGCAGAAAAGGCCTTCGACAGAGTCGAATGGAAATACCTCAGCGGTACTGGAGCGGTTCGGGCTTGGAACAGGGTTCACCTCCTGGGTAAAGCTCCTATACAATGTTCCCATGGCAAGCGTACGGACCAACAATACCAACTCCCGGTACTTCCAGCTGCACAGGGGCACCAGACAAGGATGCCCACTGTCCCCGCTGCTGTTCGCTCTAGCGATCGAACCACTAGCAATCTGGCTAAGTTTGCCGATGATACAAAGATAGGTGATGGGGCAGGTAGTATGGAGGAGGTGGGGAGGCTGCAGAAAGATTTAGACAGTTTAGGAGAGTGGTCCAAGAAATGGCTGATGAAATTCAACGTGGGCAAGTGCGAGGTCTTGCACTTTGGAAAAAAGAATAGAGGCATGGTCTATTTTCTAAACGGTAACAAAATTCATAATGCTGAAGTGCAAAGGGACTTGGGAGTCCTAGTCCAGGATTCTCTAAAGGTAAACTTGCAGGTTGAGTCCGTAATTAAGAAAGCAAATGCAATGTTGTCATTCATCTCAAGAGGCTTGGAATATAAAAGTAGGGATGTACTTCTGAAGCTTTATAAAGCATTAGTTAGGCCCCATTTAGAATACTGTGAGCAATTTTGGGCCCCACACCTCAGGAAGGACATACTGGCACTGGAGCGGGTCCAGCGGAGATTCACACGGATGATCCCAGGAATGGTAGGCCTAACATACGATGAATGTCTGAGGATCCTGGGATTATATTCATTGAAGTTTAGGAGGTTGAGGGGAGATTTAATAGAAACTTACAAGATACTGAATGGCTTAGATAGGGTGGATGTAGGGAAGTTGTTTCCATTAGCAGGGGAGACTAGGACCCGGGGGCACAGCCTTAGAATAAAACGGAGTCACTTTAGAACAGAGATGAGGAGAAATTTCTTCAGCCAGAGAGTGGTGGGTCTGTGGAATTCATTGCCACACAGGGCGGTGGAGGCCGGGACATTGAGTGTCTTTAAGACAGAAGTTGATAAATTCTTGATTTCTCGAGGAATTAAGGGCTATGGAGAGAGCGGGTAAATGGAGTTGAAATCAGCCATGATTGAATGGTGGAGTGGACTCGATGGGCCGAATGGCCTTACTTCCGCTCCTATGTCTTATGGTCTTGTTGCCTTTGTTTGCTTGTGTAAGTGGCATGAGAGCTGCATGTTTTGCAACAGTGATGTTTCATGGAAACTAGTGTTATGGTTAATCTTCTAAAGTTGGGGTTGAAGTTTAAAAGTTTAAATATTGTTTTCTTTTCTTTTAATAAATTTTTAAATAAAGTAAAGTAACCAAGCCCTAATTCTTATATTATCACTCCTAGAACCACTCGATTTTTCCGCACCATCTTAAAACTTTATAAAGTTATGGCTCTGGTTCAGTCTCTTAGCTACTGTTAAGAGCTGACCAGGCGTCTTTAGCAGTGTAGAAACTTATCAATTTCAGTCTCGAACATACTCAATGACTAAGACTCCACAGGCCTCTAAGGCAGAGAATTCCAAAGATTTACCACCCTCTGAGTAATGAGATTCGTCCTCACCTCAGTCCTAAATGACCTTCCTCTTACTCTAGAAACCAGGAGAAACTTCCTTCCTCCATCTACCATGTTGAACCCTGTAAGAACTTTATATGTTTGAATGAGATCATCCCTCATTCTTCTCAACGCCACAGAATAAATGCTCATTGTATTTAACTTTCTTCATAGGACAATGCCTAGTAATTAATTTGGTGAACCTTTGTTGTACCTCCTCTATGGCAAGTATATCTTTCCTTAGATAAATGTTACTCTTTAATGTAAAGGGGCTTGAATGAAAAGAGATGAAAGTTATTTCTACAGTTGTGCAATACTCTTGTTTGAGACCACATTTGAAGTATTGCATTCAGTTCTGGACACCATCTCTTAATACTGGCCTTGAAGGGAGTCCAGGACAGATTCATTAGAATTATACTGCAGCTAAAGGGTTAAATTATGAGGTCAAGTTGCATAGACTAAGCTTGTATTTACTTGCATACAGAAGATTAAATGGTGATCTAACTGATGATTAAAGTGTTTGGTAGGTCAAATAGAGAGATACTACTTCCTCTGGTGGGGGAGTTGAGAATAAGGGGGAATAGCTTTAACACAAGAGCTAGGTCCTCACAGCAAACAGTTCTTCACACAAAGGGGAGCGGAAATCTGAAATTCTGTTCCTCAAAAAGCTGTGGCGATAAGGTCAACCAAAAAAAATTCAAAACTAAGATTAATAGAATTTTTGTTGGGTTGGAGTGGTGAAAATGATTTGGGGCTAAAGCAAACAATCAAATGATCAAATTATTGATTAATAAGGGGGCGAATGGTTATCGGGGGGGATAGGTAGGAAATTGGGGCTGAAGTTACAAACAGATTTTATTGAATGGTGGAGCAGGCTCGAGGGGCCGAGTGGCCTACTCCTGTACCCTAATTCCTACGTAGGTATAATTGTAAATAAATAGAAATGGTACAAATCAGCGATGACTTAATTCAATGGCAGAACACACCGGAAGGTTGCTATGGTCCTATGTTTGAACAAAATTAAGTAAAAGTGATTTTCACCAATCTTTACATTTTGATGTCAAAATGGTTGCACAAAAGTTAAACTTGAGGCAATATAAAGTAACCACTCATCACTTCCTTTAAAATTGTGGTTTTTCTAAGAATCTAACAGTAAACGCTTGTCACTTGTGATTTGTCAAGCTTTCTTCTTGAGGTCTATGAGGAAAAGCATGCACTTACATCAATACAGTTTTTAAAAAGTTGAAGTTAGTGAATTTTAAAATATTGCAAAAGAAGAAAACCACACCCTTTCCTTGCATTCACAGTGTTCAGGATGGGTTCGAGAAATTGCAAACATAAATTGTGCTTTTTGGTGTAAAAATGCCTCCCATCCTTGAAGGCTCAAGAATGTCTCCTTCATCTTGCGATGTTGGGACCTTCTTTAATCCATTTTAATTATTTACATTTTACAGACTCAAAAGGTTCCACCGCAGTTAAAAGAAACCCGAGTAAGCAGCTATTTAGCGATATTGTGTGACTGCTTTAATTCTGTTCTGGTCATTTCCTAATTCTGCAAAATTTTTCTTGGAAAAAAAAAGTTGTATTGATAGCAGTTGTAGTGATAGATACAGCCATTCCCTTCCCATAGGAAGATCCCTCATAGAGAAACCTGGTCAAGTTGGAGCAAGGAAAAGCACAAGGATAGGCTGAGCAGACTTTGTAAGAGTATGTTTGGACGAACAAGGTTCTTCAGAGCATTTTATCTCTCCCTTCCATAATACCAATCCTTTTGTTTTATAAATTTAGAGTTCCCTATTCATTTTTTCCAATTAAAGGGCAATTTAGCGTGACCAATCCACCTAACCTGCACAGCTTTTGGGCTGTGGGCAAAACCCACGCAATATAATACCAATCCTAGCGTCTAACCGCTGTAGAATTTGCATATTTCTTGAATGAATCCGCTATCCTGATCTGAATCATATTTCCTGGTGGGCCTCCCAGATGTTCAGCATAAAAAAACACTCTGGCTTTTGAGGACCCCGAACCTGTTTCCCTTGTCTTAAAAATATAAGGGCATAAGAAGTAAGAGCGGAAATAGACAATTCAGCACATCGAGCCATTCATTAAGATCATGGTTGATCTTCTACCTCAACTTCACCTTCCTGTTTGTTTCCCATATTTCGGTGATTCCCTGAGAGACCAAAAGTTATGTCTAGCTCACCTTTAAATATATTCAACATTGGAGCATCCACAACCCTTTAAGGTAGAGAAGTCCAAGGATTCGCAACCCTTTGAAGAAACCTCTCCCCATCTCAATCCTGAATGATAGGTTCCTCATCTTGAGACTGTGCTCCGTATTCTAGATTACCCAATTTTTCAGTGACTACCCCTGTCAAGCCCCTTCATAATTTTGTACGTTTCAATGAGCTCTCCTCTCATTCTTCTCAACACCCAAGAGTATGGGCCCAATTTACTCAGTATCTCATCATAGGACGGTTTTCCCATCGGGAACCAATCTCGTGAACCTCAGTTATAATCCCACCAATGCAAGTATATCCTTTCTTAAAACACGGATAGCAAAGCTGCACACAGTTCTTCAAGTGCGGTTTCACCAAAGCTCTGTATAATTGTCTCTGGACTTCCTTATTTTGTACTCCAATTCCCTTACTACGAATGTCAAAATACCAATTCCTTTCATAATTGCATGCTGTGCCTG
This sequence comes from Scyliorhinus torazame, assembly GCF_047496885.1. Classification (NCBI taxonomy): domain Eukaryota; kingdom Metazoa; phylum Chordata; class Chondrichthyes; order Carcharhiniformes; family Scyliorhinidae; genus Scyliorhinus; species Scyliorhinus torazame. The sequence goes on along the minus strand of NC_092725.1, from coordinate 113,823,272 downwards.
CAAGCTAACGTTCTGTGTTCCTTGTACAAGTACACCTAAGTCCCTCTGCCCATCAACATTTACAAGTTTTACACCTTTAAAAAAAGATTTTACTCCTTACTACCAAAGTGAATTACCTCACCGTCCCGCCACTTATAACCTGTCCGTCACCTTGTTTCCACAAGGGAAACAGGTTCAGGGTCCACAAAAGCCAGAGTGTTGTTGTCCACTCAGTTGACCACTCTCTGCATCATCCCCAAAGTTCACTTTTCCACCTAGCTTTGCATCATCAGCAAACTTTGATGCATTGGGCGGAATTCTCCGGTCTCGTCCGTGGTGAGAACGAAAAATTTGGCAGTCCAGCCAAGACTCCATTAATTTCAGCGGCAACAGAAAATCCCAGCCACGAGCGAAGGCAGAAGATTTTGCCCATTCTTTGCTACCTGCTCATCTCAGTCATTGACATAAATTGTAAATAGTTGAGTGACCAGCACTGATCCTTGCGACACTCCACTCGTCACAGCCTGCCACCTTGAAACTGTCCTCTTTATTTCTACTCTTTGCTTTCTGTCCATTAATCAATTCTTTATCTAACCTTGTTACTGTGGTGTATCTGGTGGTTTGGGTCAAGCAGTTTATTTTCCCTATCCCATGTAAGTTCCCTCTGAGACGTCTGTGGTGATCCACTGTAATAGGAGATGTAAGGTAGGACCTGCACTACAGGTTCGCTGGTAGCCCCTGCCAGCTGGCTCCGCCCAGGGAGAACTGTATAAATATGCATCACCTCCAGTGCCCTGCCATTTCGCCAGCTGCAGCAGGAGGCCTCGCATCTGACTGAAATAAAGCCACAGTTGTACACAACTTTAGTCTTTGTGCAATTGATCGTGCATCAACGTCACAATCTTGTCCCTCGACTACTTTTGTTGCAAAATGAGGAACCACATTGATTTTAATCATAAAATCTGAACTTGCTTAAAACATTACAGTAGTAAGACAATAATGTCGGTGGTAAACTGATTAAAAAGGGTTAATCTATGCCGACATTGGAAGTACTCATAATGAATGGGCTCCTGTTGTGAGTTTTGTCACCCAAGAGGCAACCTGCCAGGGTAGTCCCAGCAATGATTCAGTACCTGAAGAGGTGGCAGTTTACTGTGAGGGGCATTAAAGACCGCAAAACCTCAGCAATCATTATTTGTACTGTAACAGGAGACCCTGCCACCCCCACCCTCCTCCTGCTCACCAGTATGCTCAATAGGAAGGAAGTTAGGAAGGAACATTCAGCAATGATTGCAGTGGGAGCAAGGAAAGTGAAATGAAGGTTGGGGTCAGAAGGAAATCCCTTGGCTGGTTTCCTCCCACTTTACAACTTTAGGCCAACTTGTGGTATGAATATGAGGGAACATCCAGGCTAGAGATTTCACAGGGAATATGGTGGGAGCAACAACCAACTTATATTTATATATAATATTTATATTGAAACATCCCAAGGCACTTCACAGTTGTGTTATGAAACAAAGTACGACACCGAGCAACACCGCTACGACCAAGATGCACAACTACGCCTATACTTTCTCAGGAAACTAAGGAAATTCAGCATGTCCACATTGACTCTGACAAGTTGATGTGTTGGGTGTTCTGGATCACAAACAGGTCACCAACACTGGAAGTGGTGCAACTCTATTTTATTATAAAGTTAACTATATTAACATACTTGAACTGTGGGTAAATGCAATACCAGCTTTAACTGTTGACCCTTTCCTAGTCCTAACCAGGTGATGCACTCAGCACATGGTGAATGTCTGTGTTGCAGGCTGTGAGCTCTGTGCTCCGAGCTGGCTGCTACTAGAATGAGCGGGAACTCTCCTGTCTCCTGTCTTTATAGTGCGTGTGCTCTCACTGGTGATTGGCTGCGGCGTTGTGTATGCTGATTGGTCCCACTGCATCTCCATCAGTGTGTGTGTGTCTGCACCATGATATACTGGTGTATATTATGACACAAGTTTTACAGATGCACCATAGAATGCATCCTATCTGGCTACATCATAGCCTGGCATGGCAACTGGTATAAAATCTGAGCTTAAAACATTACAGTAGTAAGACAATAATGTCGGTGGTAAACTGATTAAAAAGGGTTAATATATGCCGACAATGCCCAGTCCATCACACAAATCTGCCTCCCATCCATTGACTCTGTCTACACCTCCTGCTGCCTTGGGAAAGCAGGCAGCATAACCAAAGACCCTTCCCACCTGGCTTATTCACTCTTCCAACTTCTTCCATCGGGCAGGAGACAAAAGTCTGAGAACTCGCACCAACAGGTTCAAAAACAGCTTCTTCCCTCCTGTTACCAGACTCCTAAATGACCCTCTTATGGACTGAACTGATCTCTTCACACAGCTTCTCTACTGAATAGTACTAGACTCCTGTATGCTTCACCCGATGCCAGTGTATATGTATTTATATTGTGTATTTTATGTTTGCCCTGTGTATTTTTTTCCTGGAAGAAATTATCTGTCTGAACTGTACGCAGGACAATACTTTTCACCATACTGCGCTACACGTGACAATAAACAAATCCGCCTAAGTAGATAATAGGTGAAGGGCACGATTTAACTAAAAGGGAACAAAGTCCCATAGTGAGCGTATTTAGTTGCATGTTTCCTGCCACTCGCAGCACCATGAAACACATGGCTATAAAATGCTACTTGTGTTAGATAAGGTACCTCAGCAGGGAATGCGTGGCCGAGGCCGACATAGCCCCGTTTTGTGCACTCAGGAACTCTGCTCAGTGTAGCGCGACTGGGACCCCATTTTTAAATGGCGTCCTGATCTCGGAGGCCACCGAAGCGACCCCCGACCCCGCAAAACTCTAACACAATATGGGATCTTCTCTCCCCCACTGCACCTCCCCTAACACCCGTGCAGGGCATCCCCAGCCTGATCGCCAGCGCACACAAAATTCCAGCTTGGCACATTGGCAGTGCCAACCTGACAGTAACCCTGCCAGTTGGCAGTGCCACCTGGGCAGTGTGTGGCTGGCACCTAGCAGAGCCAGGGTACCACTCTGCCCAAAGCAATGCGCCTGGGGACCTCCGATCTCTTGGGACATCCCCACAAGTGGCGTTCTGTTTGGTCCCCGTTTGTAGAGACCAGTGATGAACGGCGCGTGCCCGATGTGACTAAAAGCTTGACTGGAGAGAAAGGGTTGATGAAAGAAATAAAGGGAGAAAGGCAGTGAGGTGTAGGGAAGGAATTCCAGCGCATAGGCAACTGAAGACACAGCTGCCAATGGTGGAACAATTGGGAACACCAAGAGCAGTGCAGTTTTTTGGGACGGTTGTAGGCTTGAAGGTTGGAGTTTACAGAGCTAAGGAGGGGTGAGGCCTCGGGGGGGATTTGAAAACAAGGATGAGAATTTTAAATGCAAGATGTTGCTTGATCAGGAGCCAATGTAGGTCAACGAGCACAGGGGTGATAGAACAGAACTTGCTGTGAGTTAAGACAGGGGCAAGAGTTTTGAAAGCATTACCCAGGTACTTGTGGCGGTTGATGGATTTGTGTTAGAGCAGAAAAGTCTCAGAAAAAAACGCTAAATTTAGAATCGAATTGATAAACAAAATCTTAAACTGGCTGACGCCAGCATTTCTGCCACAATCATCTTAAACACCGGTGAGTGAGTACACTGCAGCTGCATATTTCCATTTACCCAATGTCTGACCGTTTCCTAGGCAACTCTCCTCTTGGGAATGATGCCATGTTTGTCATTGCACCTGACCAGTAGAAAAGAGGAGAGATGAGCAGCTGGCTTGAGACTGTTCTGATGGAAGCATTAATCAATAATTTCAAAAGAACATTGTCCTCGTGTTGAAGGTAAGGTTGCTTTGGGTAGATAAATAATTAACATAGTACTGCTTCTTTAAAGGATGCTCCAAAAATATGCTTTACATTTACAGCTTTTACAATCTTATGAGGTGGAACAGAAACAGTGTGGTTGTCCTGTTCTAAAGGTTAAAAGATTTGTAAATTAGATTTATTATATTGCAGGAAAGCGATGAGCTTGTTGCCCCATTAATACCACACAGTTCCAGCCTGCTGAAGTGCACAAATTCTCACATAAATTCTCATTATCGGCTCCAATGCTTCTTGTAGACATTTCTTGTAAATTGAATGCAGGTTGAAGGTGATTGCAGACTACCTTCAGCTCCCCACACAAAATCACAGGTCAGCAATTTTGTTCTCTTCTTTTGTCACTGCTTTCTATGATTTTATCCTCATCTGAAAGTGATGACTGTTTGTTGGGTAATGATTTCACGGCTGCAAATCGCCCTTTAGTACCCTATCCAAGTGGCTATTTATTTATGTGTAAGTCTCAACGGTGAGTGTATCCAAACTATTCAAAAATGTCATGGTGGTGGTGTGTGGGGGGGGGGGGGGGGGGGGGGGGCGTGGTGCGGGGGGTGTCATCCTAGCGGGACCTGATATCAACTGGAGTTTGTGTTCAAGAAAGGGAATCTTGGATGATTTTGTCCTCCTGAACAAGGGGCTGGATTCTCCCAAAATGGGACTATGTCCCCACGCCGGCGTAAAAACACTGGAGCTTTACTCTAGAGATTCCTGGAACAAAGTACAGCTAATTCCCAGCCCTGCAGGGACTCAAAGTAAATCTCGCAGCTTTAGCTGCGGATACAGGACCCCGCATTTCCGGTTTGGAGTCCGCGCAAGCGCATGGTGGCGGCCTCGCCGAGCTCCATATCGGACAAGTCCAAGGAGCCAGACACAAAAATTAGACCCCCAGATCGGCCTTGCGCCCGAGCATCTAACCGCGCACAAGCCCCCCCCCCCACCCCCCAACCAGGGCAGCCACGAACTGAGTCCGCAGCCGCCACGCCAGCATCCCGACCAGCACTAGCAGGTTAGTTCCACGCCGTCGGGAACTCGGGCAATCGGGAGCGGAGGATCGCTGGTCCGGCCTCTGTCAATGGGCCCCCAGCCACACGCCGTACTCCATGATCACGCCGATTTTCGGGTCCCTGTGAATCGCCGCCCTGCCAGATTTCATCATGAAAGTACCCCCGTGCCAAACGCCATTTCGGTGCGGGCTGCGGAGAATGTAGCCCAAGGCAATTACCGTTATAATGATTCTGGCTCAGCAGATATCATCAAATTCAACACGGGCTACATCTATATATCTCAGTAGCTCACTAGATGGTACACCCCTATTTGTCTCCCACCAGAAATGTTGCAGCCAAAATCCATACAATTTCGTAGCTGAGCACTCAGGATGAGCTCAACCAGGATGTATTTTTACAACTGAGCTTCAAACTTATCCATCAACAAAAATCTATTTTCACTTTACATCACTCATCCTTGTCCCTCTTTTATGCACTAATTACATCCCTAACTTGATTTTTTCCAGCACTCTCCGGGTCAGTTCCTTACTCTATGTAACGCCAATTTATTCAAAACTCTGCTGCCTCCATCCTATCCAATGTTTTCCAAACTGTCAACCCTGTCCTCACCCACCTGAAGTATTTTCTGGTTCCCAAATGCAGTGATTTTGAAATCCTCCTCTGGGCTGCATATTATGTTTTTCAGTCGGGCAAGAGAGGTGGAACAGAAACTGGGTGGTCCACTTGCTTCTGCTTCCGCCATCTCAGTTCATCCAATCAAGCACCGGATAGTCAATTAGGGGCTACCTGGTGGGAAGGAGGCCAATTAGAGATGCAAAATGGGTGGGGGGATGGGGTGCGACACTCAATTAGGACTATAGGTCAGGACATCATGAAGTGGAGGGGTAATGCTATGGACAGTATTTATATTAATAATCCCACGTTGCGTCCGAAAGGCAGCGCAGCTGGTAGATCCTTCTTCCAGGATCTACCCGGCTTGCCACACCTCGTGAGATTTTGTGCCATCTCACGAGACATCAAGTTCTGAATCCCATCCATTGTGGACGGGATCACTATTTTGAAAATCTGCATATTAGAGTTAGTCTCACTCTAATATGCGCTCCTCTGATTTACCCGGGACACTGGGATCTCACCCAGTCGTCTTGAAGACCTCGGGTGTGTGCCGTTCAGTGATGACCCCCACAAATGGGGACCAGATGTGGCACTTTTGTGGATCTCCCCAGGCATTGGAGGCCCCCAGGTGGTTGCCCTCTGGGCAGGGTGGCACTCTGACACTGCTGGTGCCACCCAGGCACTGCCAGCTTCCCATGCGGCCTTGGCAGGGCATTCCATGCTGAGGCCCCAAATCGAAACAGAGTCCCAATAGATAGCGTGGTGTTTCTCAGCGCTGGAGAGCACCCATGCTAAACACGCACATCATGGGAATCTGTTCCAATTTGGTTAGATCTTGCCCTTTACAACCACTTGGAACTGCCATTCAAACTGAGTTGATAGGCACCCTACTGTGATAATGGTAGTTTATGAAACCAGTCATGCAGCACAAACAATGATAGCCCTGGGGCTTATGTCAACAGAATGAAATACAAGCACTGATTTGTTTTTAAACTACAAACTGCTTTAAAAAAATGTTATGGGCAAGAGAATTAAATGTTTTGACAGGTTGACAGTGGCAATGGGATTTAAATAACTTGTCAGCTTGACTGTTCCAATTAGTTTTTCTGCTTTTTACAAACATTCATGTCTACTTTTAACCATCTCAAATGGCAGGCGCCTTTCCCGAAGAGCACTGGGCCTCTCCCAAAGGGCACACTACCTCTCACAAAGGTGACCCTAGAGCTATCCAAATGGGTTTCTCATTTCTCCAAAAGGATAACCTACCTCTGTAACGAACTTGGGTAACTTTAGACCTTCTCCTGAAAAGTATAAAGTCCACAAGTTGTATTTTCAACATCCCACTAATTAAAATTGCACTTTTCCATATGCAGCTGCCTCCGCGAACCATGCCTGTGCAAACTATAACCTCACTTCGTTACTAACCCCCCCCCATACCCGTGAAATTGAGACCAAGATTCTACATACTGCTTTGCAGCAGGAAGCTTTGTGAAAAACACTCAAGTTAAATTTGGGTTAACATTGAGGTCTTGTGGTCTCTTCAACAGTAAACAGCCGACAAAGTTGGGCAGGAAAAAGAAATCTAAAGTACTTTTGAAGTTTCTGGTATCATTGTGATCTATGCATGTGTATGCATGTGATATAAATGAAGGTACGTTGTGTAGCTAGCACTGTAGTTATGTTACTGGAATGGAATCCAAGAGGCCTAGTCTAATTATCCAGAGGCTTGAATTCAGATCCAACTACAGCAGGTAGAGAATTTTATAATCAATTAATTAAATAAATTGTGACTAAAAAGCCAGATTGCCTCTTAACTGTCCTCTGATGTGGCCTTGCAAGGCACTCAGTTGTATTGTACCGCCGTGAAAAAGTACACAATAAAAGGGGACCACTTGGCATCAACCTCGCAGCGGACATGACAAAGACACACCCAGCCTGGTCAACACTTCCTCTGCACTCACATCTGGAGACTTGTGCCAAAACTGGGAGAGCTGTCCCACATACCAGTCAAGCAACACCTGGGCATAGCCATGTTCACATAATCATACCCTTTTGTTAATGTATCAGACTCCTCTATCACAATTCCTGGGTCTGTCCTGCCCCATCAGAGGTGTCAGCACATGTTATACAGCCAAGAGACAGAGTGGCCCTGGGACTTCTCAGCATTGAGTTTGGACCCATGAAGTTTAACTTGAGCAAGGAATCCTCCTGCTGGTTGCCACATACAACACATCCTTAGCTGATAAATGAGGGGAACATCAGACTTAGGAGCAGGGCATTCACTCTGTGACCCTGCTCCATCATCACAGCAATTCAAGAGGCATTAAGGTACTTTGGAATGCCCTGTGGTTGTCAAGGGACTATATATATGCAAGTTCCCTCCTTCTTTCTAATAGATTCTGGAACTGACAAAAGCTTTCCTAGTTCAGCCATTTCCAATGTTCCTACATCAAGTGATCTAAAAGTAATATCACTAGTCTGACTGCCCTTCCGCTCATCCAGGAATATCTGTATCAACCCGAGGTGCGGAAAGGAGACAAGAAAAATATGTTAACTGGTTTGGTCAAAAGCACAAGATGAATGTAGTTGAATGGACCTGTAACAGAGTTGAAACGTACACAAGAATACGACACAGAAATGATGCGGCATTTAAAATGTGAGAACCAGCTTTATACAAATAAATTTCACAATGTCGGTTTATTGTACATCACAAAATACATAAAAAATCTTCTCTTGCATTTATGGCCTGTATTTGTACTGCATTTTTCATTCTTAACGGAAACTTTCAACAGTTTTAATAAAATAAGCTAGCTTCTTTAACATGAGTGCTGCTACCTCGTCCCAGATGTGTTGGTCATAAATAAATCAGTACAGTATTTTTAAAATGCAAGTACTTGACAACATTTCAAATCCTTTAAAAGAAATCATTCAGTCTTATTAGTTAACTAGTAATCCATGCCAAAATAAATTGCATAATTTCATGCAAGTGAATTTATATCATACTTTAAAAAAAAACTAGATTTACAAATTATACTGTAAGATAAATTATATACATTGTAAGATGAACAAAGTTCTGGTTTCAGTACAAAGTTTGCTACCAACATGAATATTAATTCATATACTTTTAAGAAAATCCAAATCCAAATTGTATTTCTTTAAATCAGAATTTAAAAGTCAGAATACATCTCCTGACTATACTGGAGGTGACCGACTGCTAACTTTTAAATCAGTCCTTGCCTTGAAACTACTGTGGACTCAGTGTCCCTACCAACATTAAGGCCAGTAATGGGAAAATATGAAATGAAAATCACTTATTGTCACAAGTAGGCTTCAAATGAAGTTACTGAAAAATGCCCTAGTCGCCACATTCCGGCACCTGTTCAGGTAGGCTGGTACGGGAATTGAACCCACGCTGCTGGCCTTGTTCTGCTTTACAAGCTCGCTGTTTAGCCTATTGTGCTAAACCAGCCTCTATAAAGAATATAGATTCTTTTACAGCACAGCTAATTTTGCCATTGTGTAATATGGGCAATAGCATTATGGGCAGTTAAGTTTACATCTCTCCTGTTGGCTTCAATGGAAATATAAATGGCAAAAGAGATGTAGGGCGAGAATATACGGCCTCGTTGAGCCCGACTCAGAGAGGCCTCTCGCGAGATTTACTATGCTCAGGGATGCCTCGGAAAACCTAACGAGATCTAGCAAGACGTGATCTGAATCTTAACCTCACTGGATGGGATCCAGATTTGCATATTTAAGTGTGCAGTAAGCTTCACTTAAATATGTCTACGTCAGTTTATCCTAAGGCATGGGATCGACCGCCCATGAATTGAAGACCTTGCCATGGTGCAGTTTAGCACAGGTTTCCACAAACGTGGACCAGGTGTAGTGGCATTTAGGGCGAGTGGTTGGGCTCTGGGCAGGGTGGTACCCTGGCACCCTGATGCCACATATGCATTCTGGTAGTGTCACCTTGGCTGGCAGGGGCACTGCCAGGGTAGCAGTCCCAAGGTGCCCAGGCTGGGGATCGGCCTGGGGGTGCCCTGCGCTTATGAGGTGGGATGTGGGAGGCTCGAGGACCCCCAATTGGTACATTGGGGGAGGGGGGGAGGGCGGAGACCTGGTGGGGAGTCGAGAGATTGGGGCTGCATTTAAAAATGGAAATTAAGGTAAGTGTGGCCTTGGCGGGGCATTCCTCGCAGAGGCCATGAACAAAAAACAAAGTCCTGTTTTGGGCACGAATAGCATGATGTTTCTTGGAGTTGCAGGGCCGAGAGTGACCCTGTTATCAAACGGACCCAGCAGTTGATTTGTTATCATGCATTTTGCACTAGCATGCAGCCCTGTGCAGTCCTTCATTTTTCAAATTGTTTGAAAATTGTAATTTGAAGGAATAAGAACAGCAGATGTGTGTGAACACCATCACCTTTTTTTAATTCATTCATGGGATGTAAGCGTTGCTGGCTGGAGCATTTATTGCCCATCCCTAATTGCCCTTGAACTGAGTGGCTAGGCTATTTCTGAGGGTATTTCAGAATCAACCACACTGCTGTGGGTCTGGAGTCACATGTAGGCCAGGCCAGGTAAGGATGACAGATTTCATTCCCTAAAAGGCATTAATGAACTGGATGGGTTTTTATGACAATGGTCATCATTAGACGTAATTCCAGATTTTTACTGAATTCAAATTTCATCTCGGCTGTGGTATGTTTTGAACCTGGGATCCCCAGAGCAATACTCTGGTCTCTGATTATTAGTGTAATGACAATGCTAGTATGCTAGCACTCCCCTGCAAGTTCCCCTCCCGTACCAGCCTCCCCGAACAGGTGCCGGAATGTGGCGACTAGGTGCTTTTCACAGTAACTTCATTGAAGCCTACTCGTGACAATAAGCAATTTTCATTTTCATTTCATTTCATTTCATTTCAAGTTTCCCTATAGGTCTCTCACCATCCTGAACTATATCGCTGTTCTTTCACTATCACTGGATCAAAATCCTGGAACTCCTACCCTAACAACACTGTGGGTGTACCTGCACCACATGTACTGAAGCAGTTAAAGAAGGCGCTCACCATCACCTTCTCAAGGGCAATTTAGGATGTGCAATAAATGCGAGCCTAGCCAGCGACACCCACATCCAAGAACAAATTTTAAAAACTCACACGAAAATACCATTCTGATTTAGAATAAAAACCATTGGCTGTGAAAGTGCCTGCAATGTTATATTTGATATAAAATTCAGTTGGTGAAGCTGGGCTGGTTCTTAAAGAGAAGGTTGAGAGGAGATTTGCTAGATGAAGGGCCTTTGGAACAGAGTGGATGGAGTGAATCTGCTTCCATGGGTGAGAGGATCGAGGATCAATGGACACCGATTTTAGGTGATTGGCGAAAGAAGAAATGGCAACATGAAGAGAGTCCTTTTTTACACAGTGAGTGCCGAGGATCTGAAATGCATTAGAGTGTGATGGAGGTAGATTCAAGTGTGGCTTTAAAATGGATAAGCACCTGAAGAGAAAAGAATGCAGGGCTACGGGGTAAGAGCAGTGGAGTGAGATCAGCCAAATTGCTCTTTCAGAGAGCTGGTATGGCTGAATGTCCTCCTGTGCTGTAGCCATTTGATGATTCGAGGTAACTCACTAACATAGGAGTAACAGTCAAATAATAATCGAGAAAATGCACGATACTGAAGAACGCTTTTAACTTGGTCATGCAATTCTCCAACTAAAAAAAATACTGCTCCATTTGTCTCCATTGAAATTGCAAAGAGAGGAATTTAAGAAGAATGTGTTAATTGCTCATCTCTTTGTATCTAATGACGTAATTTGAATAAAGCTTTATAATTGAGACCTTTTCAAATGGAGGTGGTTCTAATTTCCCCAAGGAACGACAATGTGTCATTGAAATAACTGATGGAAAAGACAGGAGAAATTTACAACTTTTGTATTGATTCACCAAAAATAAATCCACTTTTAAAATGCCTAATTAAAATGAAATGATACAGCAGAAGCAGAAAAAAGTGGATTAATTTTGAATTTAAGAATTAGAACTTCAGGAAATATTTGACTATTTTCAAGAAATTTTAATTTGTCAATTGGCACAAATTCTGTAGCAAATTAAAAAAAAGACAATATAAGGATATTCCAATTTTTCGTCAGTCTTGAAATTTTGCAACAATTTCAAAAATAAAATCCTCTTATGATTGCCAATCTGTGACGATTACTGCTTCAAAATGATCCACGACTGTCTGGTCAAATTGTCATGAAAACTAATAGGGATGCACATTCCTGCAATGACAATTCTTCCAAAAAGCTACTAAGTGCAGTAATTTCTGAGTAACCAGATAACATTTCAAACAAAGCATCTTCAGAGGCCCTTGTCTTGTTGAGAAAGCTTGCCTTGTGCTTCATCCTGTTACTGATGTGAATGTTGCCCAGAGCAGCTGCCCGTGACAGTGCTATTGTCACTTCTTATGTTCCATTCAACAAAGATCAATGGCACAGTAACACATATAGATATTATCCCAATAGCCAGAAAAGCCATGGCCTGGAAGAGGTAAAAAACAAACGGTAAATTACTTCTTGTTCAGTAAATCAAATTTAAACATTTAAATGGCATTTAAATCAACAGTGGCTGGCTTACCCATGAGATGTGGCAACTGTCAATCAGAGAATCCCTACAATGCAGAAGGAGGCCATTCGGCCCGTCGAGTTTGCACCAACCCTCTGAAAGAGCACCCTACCTATGCCCGCTCCCCTGCCCGATCCCCATAATCCCGTAACCCCACCTAACCTGCACATCCTTTTGGACACTAAGGGACTATTTAGCATGGAGAGTCTCCACCTAACCTGTACAGCTTTGGACCGGAAACTGGAGCGCCCAGAGAAACCCACACAGACACAGAGAGAACGTGCAAACTCCACACAGTCAACCAAGGCTAGAATTGAACCCAAGGTCCCTGGCGCTGTGAGGCAGCAGCGCAAACCACTGTGCCACCGTGTTGCAATCTGATGGGACTGGATATGCACCTAATAAAGTGAATACTGAGAGCAACAATTGTATCATCAGTAAGATGTAATAGGACAGCATTCAGCCATTTCAAAGTACTTAAATCGGGACATGTTTGGCCAAAAGAGCAATGGTTACCTACTGTTGAAAGCATGTTGAAAAGGCAAGAAGAATTCTAAACAATTAAAGTGCAGCATCTGTTCCGTTCTTTGTAAAAATAAATAAAAAAGATGCAGAGATTGATCACTTCTTTCTCCAAACACTGAACCAAGTTGATAGCTCAAGACGTGATCCAATATTATAACATGGGCTGGAACATCTATGCAGAGCTAAATACAGCTCAGTCTGGATATTAAGGAAGCAGCAGGAGTTCTGCTGCTGGGACAGTTAGCTGGGGACAAACTCACTCCAGCAGTCAGCATGACCTGGGACTGAGTCTTGTTGGCAGCATCCAATTAAGTGGCTGCCATCTCATAAAGGATGGCCATCTGCCCCAAGAGCCAATCGGTCAATCAGTGGTCAGTACCTCATCATCACCACCAGAAATGATGACCACCACTAGGGCTGGACCCGGAGGCAAAGGAGGTTGCAATGATGGCCCTGCGGAGGTGTGGTGGGGGAGGAAGGGTTGGGGTTTTTTCATGAGGACAGGTGGCACTCTTTCTGCAGGAGTTACCATTGCTGTCAGGGGTGGGGGCCTCCATGGGCTGAAAAGTGGCCAAGAAATAAAAGCGCTCCCTTTCCCTGAGGCTGCTGAAAGGTAGCTGGGAGGTCTCTTCACATGGCACAGGACCCCACAAATGATGGTAAAAAGCTAGAGGAGGTGGGAAGAAATCCTTAATTGGCGAGTTAAATGGTTCATTTGTGCTTTGGCCAGGAGGGTCGTCTGCCATCTTTCCCGTTGCTGGCTTGAAAGCATGGTGGTAGGAATTAGAGGTGGATGCCACCCTCAGCCTTCCCACACTATCTTGCCATCTTTCTGCCTCCCAGCTGGTCCCCAAAGGGCCTTTGTTTATGCGCTCCTGCAGATCTAGCTAGGCACAGGTTATTCACTTATTCCATGCAAGGTGTATGCATCAGATTACTGCTGTCATCTGCAAATGCGCTTCCCTCTGCTTCAGAACAAGATGGTTGCACAAGGAGGTACGGAAAGTAGGAAGGTGCAAGGAGAAGCAAACATTTGATAAGAAGATGCATTAATTCCCAAAACAAATCTAGATATTAACTTTCACATCCAGAAGTTATAAAATTGATGAATGCAACATCAAATTTTCTTACCCCTATCTTTTGCAGGCTACTTTGAGACTTGGCAAGTTTTAAATATAACGAAGCAGGAAGAATGAAGATCAGCATGTTAGCAGAAGTGGAACCTGTACCAAAGAATAAAATATACATTTGAAACTGATATCAAACATGGAGCAATGCAAATGAAATGAAGTTATTGAAAACAATATTGTAATTCGGCTTGTACTGATATAATATTTAAACTTACCAATGACGGCAAATAAATCCATTATCGATGGAATGAATATTACCAAAAGGTCACTAGCAGCTAGAAGAACGACTGTAATTAAAATGTGGCGGAGCCAGCTGAACTTTCCCTTAAACAGCAACAAGACAATTGAAGAGCGGACCTGTGCAAATAAAAATGACAAACATTTGTACTTAGCAAATTCCACTGATAATCACTATCACAGTCAAACACCTTCATATAAGCTAGCTTCCCACATGTTGCAAATTTCCACATCATTTTCATTTTGAATACTTTAGCCAAATATATAAATATGCTTATAAATACGCACACACATGGAAACAAAAATCAAAAAGCTGTACACTTGCAATGTGATGTTTCACAAAGCAGAAGTTCTCAAGAATAGGTTCTTAGGGCGGCATGTGGCACAGTGGTTACCACTGGGACTGCAGCGCTGAGCACCTAGGTTCGAATCCCGGCCCAGGGTCACTGTCCATGTGGAGTTTGCACATTCTCCCCATGTCTGCGTGGGTTTCACCCTCACAACCCAAAGATGTGCTGGTCAGGTGGATTGGCCATGCTAAATTGCCCCTTAATTGGAAAAGAAAAATAATTGGCTACTCTAAAATTTATTTAAAAAAAGAATAGGTTCTTAGCCAGAAATATAAAAGGGCTCCCTCAGAAGCTCATAGGCAGAAAAGCTAGCCATTAGCCGAAAAAAGAGGGCCTCGTTGGAATGTGCCGTCTACCATAAATCCTTCTCTAGCCAAAATAGCCTAGGCTTGTTCGCTTCTCCATAACAGTCATGAGTATCACTTTCTAATCACTCATAGCAATTATTATGCAATTAGGGAAAGTCACTCACTAAACTCTGCATTCTGTGAAATGAAACTTTTCAATTCGGTTAGATATGTCATATCGTTCACCCAATAATATAAATAAGATAAATTTGTAAGTTGCATATAAAGAAAAAGCAGCAAGTTATCACACCAGCTCTAACATATCTCACTAACATATCTCAAATATTACATATGTCCTAGGTAAAAGGTCATTGGGATACCTAACCAAGAGGTTAAGTAACAGACAGAATTTATTAATCATACTCTGAGGCCGATTTCCTCCATAAAACTATATGCTTAGATTAGAAAAAAAATTAATTCATTACGTCACCAATCAATAATACCTGAGTAAATGTATAAGCTAGAAAATCGAGATAGAATATAAAGGTAGGCTCTTAATTAGGGTACAATTATTATCTTAAAACAAATAACATTAAATGTGTATGAACACTGCTTTATTATATTCCATGGAACGCAAGTATGGCAATAATAAATGATTGCATAAAATACAACAAGTCAGGCAAATATTGGTAACTCCATCTATACAGCAGAAAACTGAGTGTCATTGTTATTTCCTGAAGGTCAGGCATATGAACTGCTAACTTCTAACCTATGGCATTCCTGACTGCTAAGAGATGCAAGTGAGGCGTGGCCTGATTTTCCCATCAATTGTCCCCTCTTCTGAGGGGTGGCCCATCCCTTACCATGAGGCAGGATTTTCACAGTTTTCTTTTAAAAATGGTGGGTTGGACCCAATTCTGGGATTCCTACTCCTTTCCTGGCAATCTCCAATTTCCACCAGCATAGGTGAGGGTGTGGGTACTGAGCCCGCACTCTGCAGTCCAGATCTGGATGGCTCAGGTGGGGATAGGCATCTCTGAGTCCTTCGCAATTTCTGCGGAGTTGGGCGAGTTTTTCAAGGACTCGTGTTTCACTTTCCTTCAAGGTTGCCCTAAATCCATAGTCTGGATGAAGGAAACTTTTGAAGTTGAGTGCAAAAAGTCTCACCCGTACCAAACTGTGCTCCACACCCACTTTCAATGGCCCGTCACATTCTCCATGCCAGACTAAACATCCATTAGTCAGCTGCACACAAGAGAAACCATTTGCTTCATTGGGAGCTTTTTATCTTAATATCTATTTTGTCAATTGCTCAATGGTTCCTTACACAGGATAAAGAAGTGTTAAATGCTTGTAGTTTCTGATATTGATACTTTAAATGTCTGGTTGACTGACACTTTTATACGGTTGCAGTAACAGCAGTTCCTTTGAAGATAGTTAAGAATGAATGGCTGTTTTCTAAGCTTTAACACATGCCATTGCTACTATAGGCTTAAATGATTTTTTACAGAGTGCATACTAGTTGAATGGGCATGGAAGTGCTTGGCATAATACTGGTATGAAGGGCCATTGGGGTGTGGGAGAAGCATGAGCTGCCATGAAGAATGGGTCAGGTGTGTGCAAAGGGTGAGGGCTAGAGGACCTAACATTGAATATATCAACTGGGACAAAGTCCCAGAGAACCTAGGTGGACCTTTTAAGCAGCCCGCCTAGGCACTCAGCAATCCTTGTGGCTGCCTCCAAACTGTTTCTGGGGCTGCAGGCCAGTCTCAAGTGTGCTGTGAGAATGCAAGGGGTAATCAATCTGAGGAACATGTGTGTTCTCTTCATTTTTTAAACAAATCTGAAAAAAAAGTTGATCAACTGATCCAAACTTAACGAGTAATACTCACGGTAAACAGAAGGACTGGCACAGTCAGGACTACTGCTGTTACTACAGCCAAGCGAAGGATGAAAATAACTATGTCACTAGAGTGAGCGTAAGAGAGAAGCAACTCTTCATTAACACTGTCTGTATGAAGAAAGAAAAAAAAAAACTAGGTGTTCAGGTTTTTTTTGCTATTAGTAGCTTGCTTTCCAATTTACAATTTTTTGGAACATGATTATGGGCGCGCTTCAACCAATCGGGAACATCGTCCCTTAGCAAGCAGGTTTAGCCGCGTGCTTTCTGGCGCACTCGTGTTGTATCAGGGGCCTCAGTGGGTAACACGCGGCCGAGGTCGCACACAGCCCCGTTTTATATACCGAGGAGCTCCGCTCACCGGAACTCCTCAATGTAGCGGGAGATCGGGACGCCATTTTTAAATGACACCCTGATCTCCAAGGCACCCGAAGTGACCCCCCCCAGCCTGAACGCACTGTGGGAGTGTTGCAGCAACCCCCCCCCCCCCCGAACACCGTTGCAGGGCACCCCAGCCCGATCGCACACGTGCAAAAAATGCCAGTTTGATACCTTGGCTGTGCGAGACTGGCACCCTGGCAGTGTCACCTGGGATCTTGGCAGTACTAGGCTGGCACTGCCAAGCTGCCAGGCTGGGACTGCCAGGGTTCCCAGGTGGCACCAGCAACCCAGGGCACCACCCTGCTGAAAGGGCAAGCAGCTGGGGGCCTCTGATCCCCTGGGAGACCTTCACGAGTGCCGTTCTGACTGGTCCCCATTTGACAGGAGCAGTGCTAATCGGCGCATGCACAAGGTCTCCGAGGCAAAGAGGATGAATCCCAACGTCTCGGTTACCTCAGGAATCTGTACATTAAAATGAGACTACCTGTCTCGCTTTAATATGCAGATTTACAAAAAGTAAATCTGTCAACAATAGGCGGGTTGTACATCCTAACATCTCACGAGATTGCAAGCTGGGTAGATCCTGGGAGCAGGATCTCCCAGCTTCTATCGTCCACGCTGCGCCGAGCTGCTTTTCAGGTGCAGTATGGCTATTGGATCGCGCCCTATTGTTAATGTTGTTACTTAACTTAATTACAAAATTCTCACCTCCTAGTTTTAATTAAATAACACAGGCAGGAATCTCCGTCCCACCACACCCGTTTTCTGGTGCGGCTTACCCCCGCTGGCAGTGGGACTCTGCCAGCCGGCCAATGGGGTTTCCCACTGTGGGCAGCCCCAGGCCGTCGGGAAATACCCGATGTGGGTGCGCTGCCGGCGCAATGGAGAATCCTGCCTGCGGAGAATCCAGCCCCACATATCCATTATTATAAAAATACAAGAATGGAAAATATTGTTTTGCTTATATAACAGGCTCAGCTCTGAAAGAAGTCACTCGAAAGAGTGAAATGTCATACGTCTACTTTTTCTCGCATTTAAGATAAACTAATGTTTTCTAACTGGTTTCATCTGAACAACATTTTGCAGTTGCAATCCCATTATCCTACTAGAAGCTAGTCCCTGGGTGGGATTCTCGGTCCCGCCACACCTGTTTTCTGGGGCAGCTTGCCCCCACTGGCAGCGGGCTCCTCCGTCCCAGCAGCTGGCCAATGGGGTTCCCCATTGAGGACATCCCCACGCTTTCAGGAAATCCATGGGCGTGAATGCGCTGCCGGTGAAGCGGAGGATCCCGCCAACGGAGAAACCCGTTCCCTATATAACCTCTTAACTCTCTTACATTGATGCTGCACCAAAGAATACAATAAGAAAATTGTATCTAAACTCTGACAACCAATCTAGTGCTGACATTCTCCAGCTATTCCTGCCGATGGGATGTTCCAGTCCCACGGGTTCCCTGGTGGCGGAGGGCACAAAGAACAGAAAATCCGTTGCAGCAGTTGGATCATGAGATCCCGCCACTGGCCATGGGGTGGGGGTGGGGGTGGAATTCCACATGGGTTTCCTTTGTGGTGATAGATTCAGGAAAAAAAAATATGGGGCACGACTCTCCAGAAAAATATGTAAGTGTGGTAGCGACTGGGAATTGCCGCAGGCTCATCGGTGCATGGCCCAGCAAGGCCGGCAACGCAATTCAACGTAACTGGGTCCACTTAATGAAGCCTCATAGGCTACTCACCGCAATGGAGGCTCGCCAGCTGATTCGCCGGGACCGCGCTCGCCAGCCCCCCGCTACCAAGGTCGAGTAGCACTTGCTCAGCCAACCCCAGCCAGCTCGCAACAATGGTGCTCAGGAGATGAGCCCCAAGATTCGGGAACACTGAAGTAAAGGAGGGGTCCAGGGACAGATAGAATGGGAGGATTGGCACATGAGCACACATTGTTGAAGTAGGCGATTGGGCAGGTTGAGAAACTGCGATAAGAACATGGACTTTATAAATAAACGGATACAGTACAAAAGCAAGGAGGTTATGATGAACCTTTAGAAAACACTACTCCGGCCTCAGCTGAAGTACAGAGTTCAATTTTCGGCATTTGACTTTACAAAGGATGTGAAGATTTTGGAGGTGGTGCACAAACGTTCGCCACAAATGGTTTTAGGGAAGGGGAACTTCAGGTGTACAGACAGTTTGGAGATTCTAGGTTGTTTTCCTTATAGAGAAGGTTGAGAGGAGATAGAGTGTTCAAAATCATGAGGGATCTACAGAGAAGATAAGGAGAAACTGTTTCCTTTGGAAAGATCTAGATCCAGAGGCCAGAGTGATTTCTGAGGGTCAATGGTGGTGTGAGACAAGCCTAGCAAGGTGGTTAGGATGTGGAATGCACTGCCTGAGAGTGTGGTGAAGGCAGATTCAATCATGGCTTTCAAAAGCGTTAGCACTTCAAGAGAGAACAAATGCAGGGCTATAAGGAACAGGGGAGCGTGGCGAGCTAAGTTGCTCTTGCAGAGAGCCAGCATGGACTTGAAAGGAATAAAAAGCCTCCTTTTGCATTGTAACTATTTTATGATTCCAGGAGTGAATTTTACCGGAGGGACCATTGGCATCAACCAGAAATGGGGCTGCCCTGCTCACTGAGGATGGCCTTGATTATTTACGAATGGGACTTTCGACTCCAAGGACACAAAGTCCCTCCCCAAAAAGATGTTGGCCAACATCAGGATTGAGTAGTTACTGCTGGAACCGCATCCATTCCATGGAAACAAAATGCAATGGACCCTGGAACTCAGAGAAGTCCAAGATGGCGCCGGAGCGAGGCGACTTCTTGCAAGCTGTGCCCAGCATGCCCTCTAATTCTATCTTTTACTCTCGTTCTATGCTTCTAAAACTTCATTCTAACTTTTTTAAACTCTCTATTAAGTTGATCTTTTCTCTACACCTTGCTATAACTGTAACATTATATTCTGCAGTCTCTCCTTCCTTCCCTATGTACGGTATGCATTGTTTGTACAGCATGCAAGAAACAATACTTTTCACTGTATACTAATAGATGTGACAATAATAAATCAAATCAATTCAAATCAAATAAGTCAGAGGATTTTGGACAGGGCTGACTGCCAGACCCCAGCATGAGGCAGGTAGGGTTGAGGTGGGTTGGTCCGCTTTTTAAACTTGGGGATGGGATAAAGGGATGGGTATTATCTTGGGGGAATGTACCTGATGGGTATAGGGGACCTTCTGAAGGAGTTATCCCCCTTCCTGTTCACCAGCAGCTCATGCAGTGAAAGTTGCCAGTCTGCTTGCCATTCCCCCGCTTTCCCCAGCTGCACAGAAAATTGCAGCGGAGGTGGATTGAGTGGCAATTAATTATCCACTTAAGGGCCATAGTAGGCATTAAGGATGGGCAGGCTACTTGACACCATTCCCGCTCCCGGTAATATGGTGGATAAGTTGGGGGTGGGTGGGAAGGTGGTGGGCTGACAACCCACTTTATTTCATGTGCTCCTCTTATCTTCAAATAGGTTAGCGTTGGGAACAGAGGTGGGAAGGTAGGGATGGGGGGATGTAAAATTCACACCTAGAACTTTGAATCTGGGCAGAAAATGATTAAATAGTTCTCATACTTACCATTGAAGGTCAGATATCCAAAGAGTGCTGTGAACAGGTACATGATTAGCATTGCAAAGAAGGATATAGCTGAAATATACTCCATTTTTCTGCATGTGTGACTGAAAAACAAAGATTATTCCATTCACGATCAAGTTCACTAGAGTTGCAAGTATGTCTTAAATGTAGAGCATACAAAGCTACAGAATAATGCTCGAAAATGGGATCAGAAGAGACAGGTGCTTGATGGCTGGCACAGACACGATGGGCCGAATGGCTCCTTCTGCGCTCTACAGCTCTATAACTTTATCTATGACTTTATGTTTAGTTGAGTACACTTACTTCTTAAGCTCACGGTAGATGGGCAGTACTGATGGATGGCACACAAAAGCAAACGCCATGGTGGGTAAAGCATAGACTGTCTAGAAAATAAAATAACAGCTCAGATGCAAGCTTGACTACCAACCAAAAATCAACAGCAAAATAAGCTAACACATGACGCACACCACACAGAAAATATGATAGTGTTAAATTTAACATTTTTTTCTAATTAATTTACAATACGTTCAGTGACATAGGTATTGAAGGAATTGTGAACGGCGGCACGGGAAGGGAGAACGCTCCAATTCTGAGCAGGGTTGCTGGGTGAATGCTGTGACATTTCCCCAAGAGAAAGAGAGGTCAGATGGGGAAAATGGCTGCTGGCTATCTCAGTGGGTGTCCAATGAAGCCAATGGGTGGAATTTTGCACTCTATGCGCAGAGTGGTGGCTGTGGCGAGATAACCCGGCATGTAGCTTTAGCTGTGCAGCCAAGTTTTCTCTCCAGATCTTCTGACACTCTTTGCATAGAAATTCTGGGGGGGTGGTTTTCGCCATCATGCTGGCAGAAGGGCGCCTGTTAGTACCGGCATTGCGTCCCGATCCGCATTGAAACAAAACTCCCCCCACGACAATGGGGAACCCCTTATTAATTTTGGGTAAAAGTAGATAATGTTACATGCTCCCTCACATCATTAGAAATCACGAGTGGAATTCAATGAACAGCAGAACACAATTCAGGTGCTAACATTGCTGACCGTCTATTCATTCCCAATTCAGGCGTCAACATTGCTCATGCTGATTGGTTCCCTGACACACTACAGAAATATATATTAGATCGATGGATGGATGGTGTCTAAATTTTCAGACATAATTAAAGTAACACAATAAATAATTCTGAAAATGACAGGAAGCTGCAAGGGGATGCTGGTAAGATGGTGGAATTTGCAAATAAAGGTTGCAGATGGAATTTAATTCCAGTGAATATGGGGTGCTACATTTTGTTTAAAAGTGACTAACTATTCCTTCAACAAATTTTGGACAGGTGACGTTGAAGAGCAGAAGGGTATGCATAGTCAGGCTCACAAGACATTACAATCATCATCTTAAAGTAGTTACGGTGATTTAAAAATAACAAATGGAATACTCGGTTTTATGACTTTAATGATCAAGGAAACCAGCAGTAGGAAGAATAAAGATTTATTTTATTTTAACACAAAGTGTGCCCACAGCAGTAACAATATACAATCACAGTCCCCATTGCGACAACCAGCTGACCAGTCCCTACTCCGGCTGGCTGTTATGCTCAGTTTCACGAGCCCAGTTAAGCTCGTACTCCATGAGCCCCACAGGGAGATCAATAATGGTTTCCCCGTGGGCCTTGTCAGGGTTATAACAATGACAAGAGGTCTACAATAAAAGGTTGAGGCATTATGGTGAATCAACATCAAATCTTATTAGGTCCACAGTTGGGTTTTAATTTAGTGAGGTGACAGGGAAAACCAGGGGAATCCCCTGACTTTGTCATTCAGGGGAACCCAGGCTAAATTTTAGGCCCAGCTGGCAACTAATTAGTTCTTGTTTAGGCTCCTTTACAAGGTGGGAGCCCATTCCCCAAGAGCTGCTGGCCTTTTGGAGATACCGTGGAAGTGGCCATTGCTGTACTGCACCCAGCTGAGAGGACGTAGTAATGGAACTGCCCTCAGGTTTGGAGTTGTCAGGACCAGTTGGGCAGGCCCCGTTGAGGGAAGGATAATGAATGTATTTCTGAGGTTGACGATGCTGTTGTCATGGGGACAGCCAATGGGGGCCCTCCATGGGTTGCAGTATCTCCAGTTCGCTTGTCCCGTCCACAAGCCACCAGGTTTCATCAGACAGTCTCCCCAAGCAGCAGAGAGTCCACTCGCTGCTGGCAAAATGCTGCGGTAATGGGAAGAGGTACTTAATTGGCTATTTACAGGGATCAATTGGCCAGTGGTTGGTGGGTCTAGGACACAGAGACATAGATGTAAGATTAAGTGTCTGAGATTTAGCACAGCAGGAGAAACACAAAGGGCTGAGATGTTATGCCACATTATATATGTTACTGTTGTTCTTCAGAGATCCCTTATGCCACATATTATTCTTGCTGCCAGACCTTTTCCAGAACTAGTCTTGAGCTAATGTCCATAGGGTACAATGGATGTTAGATATCAATGTCCCCTATCAATTTTTTAGTTTGCGTGTGTCCTTTTTATTTGCACGTGGAGTATCTTTAATAACTAAACAGCTGCACACACACGGTACTTTAAAGTGGACAACTTGTGAGCAGCTTATATGGTACCTTCCATGACTGCCGCACAGCCATGTAGGTACATATGTACATATGTACCTACATATGTAGAGTTAACTTTTATAATCACATGAATTAAAATTAAGATCTCCTGACCCATTCATTGCAATGAAAATATGCAATCTTAGTATTGGGAATGAATGCCTGATGAAATGCATTCGCACTTTAATAAAACCATTTGGCATACATTCATGTTTGAACATTAATAATGATACAAAAAGTTTGGTACCTTATCATTCAAGACAAAAGTCTTTGGTGTGGACATGGTTGTACAAGAAATGTTTGAAAAATTAGTCGATGCCAAAGGACAGTGTGCGTATTTATAGATGACCTGAAATCAAGGTAAACGATCACTGCTTTTTATGTTTCTCTCGCCAATCATTTACAGACAATATTGTCTGAATAAACTTAACACCTGGTATTAACTTAATATCTATTCTATGAATTCCAAAAGACATGAGCATATTGTTGGGGCATACATAATACAGGATTACATAACAATGTAAGGGAAGCAAAATACCACAGATGTTAAAAACCTGAAATATCAGAAAGTACTGGTTCTGAAGAAGTCATATTTGACTTGAAACTTTGTTTTGTCTCCTCACTGATGTTGCCAGACTCATTGGGCGCAATGCTCACAAATGGGAACAAAATCACCTAGTGAGCGCGTGTAGCCGCGTGTTTCCCAGCTCTTGGAGTGCCGTGAAACACATGTCTATTCAACATGACTCACATTGAATAAGGGGCTTGAACGGGGAGTGCGCAGCTGAGGCCACACATAGCCCCTTGGGGAGCTCCGTTAGCCAGAACTCCCCAATGTAGTGAGAGATCGGGACTCCATTTTCAAATGATGTACCAAACCCCGAAGCCCCCAAAACAATCCCCGTCCTCCCCCCAGCCCGAACGCAATATGGGAGAGTCCCTGGCACCTCCCTTCCCCACCCCCACCCAACACCCATGCCGGGCAACCCTGGCCCAATCACACGCAGACAAAAAATGCCAGCTTAGGAGTGCCAACATGGCAGTGCCAACCTGGTAGTGTACATGCCAGCTGATAGTGCTACCTGGGCACCTTGGCAGTGCCAGGCTGCACTCAGGTAGCACTGCCAAGGTGCCATTTTTTGCTACCTGTCTGCCAGGCTGGCCCTGCCAGGGTACCCAGTTGACACCAGCAGTGCCAGGGCACCACCCTGCCCAAAGGACATAGAGCTAGGGGGCCCTGTTTGTGTGGACCAGTGCTGAACAGCACTCGCTCAAGGTCTCTGGGGCAAAGGGGTTGAAACCCAAAGCCTCAGGTACCTAGGGAATATGCACAGTAGAGTAAGGCTAGCTGCCTTGCTCTAAAATGCAGATTTGCTAAAAAGTGATCCCGCCTATTGTGGGCAGGATTCACATCGCCACATCTCGCAAGATTGCATTGGATCTCGTGAGACATTGTGAGCCGAGTAGATCCCGAGAGTGGGGTCTCCCGGTTTTCAATGGCCATGCTGCGCCGCAGTGAGATGCTTTTCGGGCAGAGCATGGCCATTGGGTCATGTCCTTAGAGAATTTTCTGTTTTTATTTATAACAATATACTTGGTTTAGCGGAATGGCATACAATTAATACTTACTACCATCAGGAAGAAAATCATGCAGGCAAGTGAAAATCCGCTGGTGTATCCAAGGTATCCTATGAAGTAGAAGAAGAAACAGTCACTTTGAATATTGGTGCAATGTATAACAGTGGGGATGGGAGTGGGAGGGGAGGGGACTGGACAGGATGTTTCATCTTTGGCCTTCACATCATAAAGGATTTTTTTCATGAACAAAATAAATATAGTAATGTTTACAATGCCTTTGGAAGTCTCAGAAACTTCAAGAAATTTCAAAAATTAATTGATACTTCTCTATGTTATGGCCTTACAAAGCACAACGCCTGTATTTTGCAATATATCAACTTGTTGATCTGCCAAACCAGTTCATCTCCTCCACGTTTGATGCCCTTGTCACCCAGTAAAACGTTTATTCCCGCACATTGTCCATTTCACTGGTATGGCCCCCATCTTCAATCCCTCAAGTCTAAAGGGTACAAATTTGAGCAGATTTGGTGCACAATTGGTTCAGCCATCCATCAGCAAGTCTGGGCAGTCTATGTGAAAAAGATTCCATCAACCAAAGTAGAAAAGGAATAGAAGGCAGAAGCAGCTGGGCAGGGGGCAAGAGACTGGAAAATGGAAAGAGTAGTGATAAGATTGGGTCTGGAGCAGCAACCAAAAGGACAGCAACCAATGAACAGAGAGAATTAATTTACAAAGGCCATCCTGCAATCTTTCATCCTCAACGTCCATGGCTTGGTGATTTTAATTCTTAGACAAATTACAGCAGCCGATTTTTATGCAAATTGTAATGAGACCAACAATCGGGCTGGGATTTTCTGACCCTTCCGTGGTGGAACCTGGTGGCTCGGCCAAAACTCCATTGACCTTCGGCGGGACTGGATGATCCCGGTGGTGGGCAGGGCTGGAAAAGCCCACCCTCTATTTAGTGATGCTGGTAAAGAGATGGATATAAACAACAACAACGAACAACTCCCCTTTTTTCTTTGATCTGATACGTCCATCTTGATGCAACATCTCATCTGAAAGGTGGCCCCTCCACCAATGCAAAGGTCTCTCAGTACAACCCTGAAGTTTCAGCCGAAGAGATACTCAACCCGAGAGTGGAATCTGAAGCCACAAGTTTCTGACTCAGAGGCAAAAGTTCCAATTAGAACAAAGGTGGCAATTGATTTTTACTTTAAGGAGGGGGATTTCCACACTTTGATAGGATTAATATCTTGCACTAATTAAAAGCAGGCTTGTACTTGAGCAGCAGAATGGGGGAGAGTTTTTAACAGAATATCCAAGTGTAGCTTTGAAAATCTAGTGGTGGGAACCTGAACTGGGATGGAGTTTGGGGGAAACTGGACAAAAAATGCTCTTATCAAAAGTGATAAAATACAGAAAATCTGAAGTAAAATTTGAAAAAAGTGATTGTTTTTTCGGCCAAGGTTCCTGAGGTAATTTTCCAGTGTCTGTTCAAACATATTCTCAATCTTTCACCATGCCCTACTTCCTTAACTGTTGTTTAGTAACATAATTGAGCTCTTCCTGTTTCAACTCTGACTCACATTTCAATGCTTGATGGGGTCGGGGAAAGAAATTTAACTTGTGCCAGATTTTAGTGCGAAATGGATGACACGATAAAACCGGCACCTGAGGATGGCAGCTGACGATCTGTTGGAAATGAGGCCATCAACGTCATCTGCCAATTTAATAGGAAGGGGAGGTGAATCAGTGGATCAACAGCCTGGGCTAACGACACCCCACTGCATTTTTGTATGGCTAAGAGCTCTGTAAATGAAACAGCTTCCAGACCTCACTTTAAAGACTGCTGAAGTCCTATACGTTTGTGCAAGGCCAGAGTGATGTTGCACTGAGGTTCTAAAACTGGCATTAGGTCTCTGACTTATATGTTTAAAACATTTAATAGCTGTTTCAGGCATTGGATACTTCGAACAGCCACATATTATTTCCAGGGAAAATTGGCCTATATGACAGTCCAAAATGCCATTCCAATCTTAATTTCTCAATGCAAAAATAAGCAAAACAAGGTTGAATTCCTTACCCCAGTGACTTTGTCACGTTTGGTAAATGGATAGATGCCATTTTATAAAGCCATGAAACTAACGGTGTGCCAGATGTCTCTCTAAACCCAGCAGTACAGGAACCAACATATTACAAAGTATTCAGTTGACAAAATCAATATTTATTATTGCAATTATTATTGCAGATCATTCCCTTCCCCCTTAATTCTGCCAATTTTCCATCTTGAAGGTAGAACTACTGTTAATATTACTCAGGCCCTCTTTCTTCATGGAGTGCAGTACTTCATCCAACTGATAGGATTTGACTCCATGTCCCAGAGCATTAGTCTGGATTACTAGTCCAGTAACGTTACCACTATGCCAGAGTCTCTCCAAGTGTTTCCTCAAAATCCAGCAGCAATCACTGGGTAGCAATTCTGGATGATTTTTCTCTCTCCCAGTCTGTAGGACATGGAGGCCAGTTGGACTCATTGCCGCCCTAAATTAAGGACCATCTACTAATTGAGCAATCATGCGAGACCCGAACTGAAGCGTTTTTAAAGATATTAATTGATACAGGATTAATCTTTACCATACATGTGCTATTCTGCGGAATCGTACAGAATTATACATGTTGCCTTCATCTCCTTTGGTATAGTAAGATACATTACTGCCATGGATACCTACCTAAGTTCCTGAATAGACACAAGGGTAGGATGACAATTACAGTCACAAGTATAACAAGGTAGCTGCCAGCCATACACCACGTTCTGAAAAGAAATGAAAAGGGCGCTTACTTATCAGGAACAACTGAAAGAAACGACCTGCAACTTTATTTTTTCAAGCCACTTACTGGTACACACGTGCAGATTCTGAAACTGCTAGCAGTCAGCCAGCATCAATGAGTTATTCACAGAGGTGTTCAAAATACTGAATGAATCTGCCAGAGTAAATAAGGAAAAACTGTTTCTGGTGGTAGAAGGGCCACTAACCAGAGAACACAGATTGGAGGGTGGGGGGGGATAAATAGATGTGGCATGAAGAAACCTTTTTTTCAACAGCAAATTGCTCTAATCTGGAATGTATTGCCTGAACAGGTGTGGAAGCCGATTAGATGGCAACATTCAAAAGAGGACTAGATGCATACTTGGAGGGGAAAATACTTATGGACTATGGGAAAATAATTGCACTAACAGGGTAGTTCTACCAACTCCTGGCATATGCACGATGGCCTGCTACAGTGCAGTACTGCTTTGATTTTAAGATGGTCAGAATCTGAAATTCTGCCCCACAAACTGTTGTTGAAGTTAAATTCATGGGTGGAATTCTCTGTAGACCGACACAGAAATTGGGATTGGCGATTGGGCGGAGAATGGCTTTCGACGGCAGATTCGGGATAGGTGCCCATTTGACGCTGATTCATGATGCTCGCCCCCTCTAATTCGGCAACATCGGGCCTCGCGCAGTTGCAATGTCATTGGCGTGTCATCGGCCGGCCCACCCGCGATACTCCGGCCATGATGGGCCAAGTTACCGATGGCGCGGGCCACGTGTGGTCCCTGCGGTCGAGAACCAAATGTGCCAGTCGCGGACAGTGTCCAGCACCGCCACACTCGTCCATGATCCGTGCCGCTGGCCGGTGGGCTTCTGCTAGGGGTGGGGGGAGTGGGCATGGGTGAACAGGGGGTGGACTGTGGGGTCGGGGTGGGTGGGTTATGGTTCCAGCACGGCCGGCGCCATGTTTTCTGGCGCGACTGGTACATCCCGTCAGCCCTGCGCTTGCGTGGCGGGGGGATTCTCTGGCTGTTTTCCACGCGATCCGCGGGCGTTTCATGTGGCGCTGGTGCTAGCCTCTCATCGGTTCCGGAATCGGTGAGGGGTTCGTGCCGATTTTCCCATCATGAACCACCAACGATTCTCCGTTGGCACCGGCACTTGGCTGCTGGAACGGAGAATTCCGCCTCATGTTTTTTTTGACGGGAAATCAGACATTTGCTTGAAAAGGAATATAAGTATTGGCCATGCTAAATTGCCCCTTAGGTGTCTGAAGATATGTAGGTTAGGTGGGGTTACAGGGATGGGTTGGGAGAAGTGGGTTTGGGTCAGGTGCTCTTTCAGAGGGTCGGTGCAGGCTCATTGGGCTGAATGGCCTCTTTCTGCACTGTAGGGATTCTATAGATAATAGGGATTCTCAGGGAATAAGCATGAATACAGGATTAGACATGATAGCTTATGAGGAGGGAATAAATACTGGTGTTGCATTCTACGCATGTTTTAAGAAAATAAATTTCAGGGTAGAATTTTTTGACTTGAAGTTTTCCCCACTTTTCAACCTCTTTTATCATTGCTAACAAGACATTAAGGGGATCCAGGCCTGTAGTTATAAGATCCTCACTTAAAATACATATACCTAAATTATCTGTCAATATCAAATGATATAACAAAACCTTTACATCAATGTTTCCACATTACTTGCATTTAATGAACCAGCTTTTTGTAATTGATTTGTATATTTGAGCACAGAAATGAATCAGACTTACTTATAATTGTCTTGATCCACAAAGAACTGGATGACTTCTGGTAGTTCTTTCTTGACAACAAACAGGTAACTTAAAATAGCTAAAATAAAGGAAGGATTACTTTAATATAAAATCTGGTCGATTGCTATTCATTATACTTTCCTCTACTATCTAGAAGGGCAACGGCAGCAGACTCATCACCACCTGCAAGATCCTCTGCACACCATCCTGACTTCGAACTATATTGCTGTTCCTTCAATGCCACAAAGTCAAAATTCTAACAGCACCTTGGGTGCACCAGACCAGATTGACTGCAGTGATTCAAGAAGGTGGTTTGCCATCACTTTCTCAGGGGTAATTAGGGATAGGCAACAAACGTTGGCCTTGCCAGCGATGATCACATCCCATGAAGAAAATTACAAGAAGCTTTTAACTTGCCTTCAAAATGCCACCAAACACATCCAGTTACAGATTCCTGTGGCATTGCTCTTGGCAAGTGGCAGTATACTGCAGAATAGGAGCGTCATCGACAAAGCACGACAGGAAGGTGTTACTGGAGGTCAAGTATTAAGCTTTACAGGAGGAAATATTATGCCCAAGACATTTGTTATATGTATGAGTATTTTGTTCTATCACTCTGCAATTGGTACCAGAGATTTTCGGCGCCAACGCTGATATGAACGAGAACTTGCCCATCAAAGCAAATAAAATCATATCTTATTTGTTGTCTTTTTTAAGTTTGTGCAGAAATACTTTTGTTTTAATAAACATTTTATTGAGGTATTTCTTTGTCGTTGAAACAGCAAGAAAATCAACAATGTACATAACAAGGAAAATATAAACATAGTGCAAATACCGCCTCCCTCGCCCACAGGTCCTACCATTGCTTACCCCCCTAATCTACGCTAACCTAACCCCCTCCCCCCACCCCTCCCCTCTTCTGCTGACGATTAATTCTCTGCGAGGAAGTCGACGAATGGTTGCCACCTCCGGGCGAACCCTAATAGAGACCCTCTCATGGCAAACTTAATTTTCTCCAGGCAGAGGAAGTCAGCCATGTCCGAAAGCCAGGTCTCCGATTTCGGGGCCTTTGAGTCTCTCCATGCTAATAATATGCGCCTCCAGGCGACCAAGGAAGCAAAGGCCAGAACGTCCGCCTCTTTCTCCTCCTGGATCCTGCGACACCCCAAAAATCGCCACCTCTGGACTAATACCGTGGACATGACATCGGCAAACCCCTGCCAAAACCCCCTCAGTTTTGGACATGCCCAAAACATATGGACATGGTTCGCTGGCCCCCCCCGCACACTTCGCACACCTATCCTCCACTCCAAAGAATCTGCTTATCCGGGCCACTGTGATGTGAGCCCGGTGAACAACCTTAAATTGGATCAGGCTGAGCCTGGCACATGTCACGGTCGCGTTGGCCCTATTAAACGCGTCCGCCCAGAGGCCCTCCTCTATCTCTCCCCCCCCAGCTCCTCCTCCCACTTTTGCTTCAGCTCCCCGGTCTGCATCTCCTCCGAACCCATAAGCTCTTTATATATGTCCAAGACGCTCCCCTCTCCTATCCATCCTCTAGAGACCACCCTATCCTGAATCCCCCTTAGCAGCAGGAGTGGGAAGGTTGGTACCTGCTTCTGCAAAGAGTCCCGTACCTGTAAATATTGGAATTCATTTCCCCCCGCCAATACAAACTTCTCCTCCAGCAGGAAGCTTCCTTCTACGAACGAGTCCCCCATCCTCTCAATCTCCGCTCTCCGCCAAATTCGGAACCCCCCCGTCCATCCTCCCCAGGGGAAACCGATGGTTATCGCAGATTGGGGACCACACCGACGCCCCCTCTGCTCCCACATGTCTCCTCCACTGCCCTGACACTCAGGGCTGCCACCACCACTGGACTGGTGGAGTATCGCGCCAGCGGTAACGGCAAAGGCGCTGTTACCAACGTACCCAGACTTGTGTCCTTACAAGAAGCCGCCTGCATGCGCACCCATGCCGGCTCACTCCCTCACCAGCCACCTCCTCATCATGGCTATGTTAGCCGCCCAGTAGTAGTTGCTGAAATTCGGCAGCGCCAGTCCTCCATCCCACCGACACCGCTCGAGCATTGCCCTCTTCACCCACAGGGACTTGCCCCCCCCATACAAAGCCCACGATAGTCTTATTGATCCGCTTAAAATAGGACCGCGGGATGAAGATGGGGAGGCATTGGAAGACGAATAGGAATCTCGGGAGGACTGTCATTTTAACCGACTGCACTCTGCCCCCCAGAGACAACGGGAGCGCATCTGCGGAAATCCTCCTTTATCTGGTCCACCAACCGGGCCAAGTTCAATTTATGTAGCCTGTCCCAATCCTGCGCTACTTGGATACCTAGGTACCGGAAACTGTCCCCTGCCACTCTAAACGGCAGTTCCCTCAGTCGCCTCTCCTGACCCCTCGCCTGGACCCCAAACATCTCGCTCTTCCCCATATTGAGCTTATACCCCCCAAACCGGCCGAATTCCCCAAAAATTCTAATAATTTTTTCCATCCCCTCCATTGGGTCTGAGACATACAGCAGTAGGTCATCCGTATACAGCAAGACTCTGTGCTCCCCCGCCCCCCCGCCCCCCCCAAAACCACCGGACCTACCCCTTCCAGCTCCTTGAGGGCCTCAGAGCAATTGCCAGTGGCTCTATCGTCAGCGCAAACAGCAGTGGGGAGAGGAGGCATCCCTGTCCCATCCCCCAGTACAGCCTGAAATAGTCCTAAGTCATCCTGTTTGTCCGTACACTAGCAACCGGAGCCTGGTACAGCAACCTAACTCAGTCAACAAAGCCCCTTCCAAACCCGAACCGCTCCAGCACCTCTCATAACTAATCCCACTCGACCTGGTCAAAGGCTTTCTCCGCGTCCATCGTGACCACCACCTCAACTTCCCTACCTTCCAAGAGCATCATAATCACGTTTAGCAGCCTTCTTACATTGGCCACCAGCTGCCTGCCCTTAACAAACCCAGTCTGATCCTCCACAATAACGTCCGGTACACAGTCCTCAATCCTGGAGGACAGAATTTTGGCCAGACATTTGGCATATACGTTCAGCAAGGAAATCGGCCAGTAAGACCCACATGGCTCTGGGTCCTTGTCCTTTTTCAGAATGGGCGAGATCATGGCCTGTGACATCGTCTGGGGCAGAGCCCCTTTTTCGTTAGCCTCGTTAAAAACCTTCATCAGCACCAGCCCCAATATTCCAGAGCACTTTTTATAGAACTTGGCTGGGTAGCCGTCCGGTCCCGGGACCTTGCCCGACTACATGGCCTTCAGACCCTCCACTATCTCCTCCAGCCCGATCGGGGCCTCCAGCCCATCTACCAGCTCCCCATCCACCTTCGGGAAAGTCAGCCCGTCCAAAAAGTGCCTCATCCCCTCTGGCCCCGCAGGGGGTTCCGACCTGTACAACCTGCGATAAAGATCCCGAAAGGTCTTGCTCACCCCCGCCGAGTCCCCAACTAAGTTCCCATCCCTGTCAATAACTTACCCTATTTCTCTAGTTGCCACCCTCTTTCTGAGCTGCTGTGCAAGCATCCTGCTGGCCTTCTCCCCGTGCTCGTAAATCGCCCCCTTCACCTTTCTTAGCTGTTCCACTGCCCTCCCGGTGGTTAACAAACCAAATTCTGCCTGTAGCCTCCGGCGTTCCCTTAAAAGCCCTGCCTCTGGAGTCTCCGCATACCTCCTATCCACTTGTAGGGTGCGATTCTCCGCTCCCGCGATTAAGTGCCCACGACATCGTGAACACCGTTGAGGTTCACAACGGCACGAAACGGCCCCGATCTTGACCGATTCAGGGCCCGAAAATGGGCTAGGATCGGGGCCGTGAGAAACTCGGGGGGCGTTTCGCGAAAGCAGCGTCGTCAGCGCGTGCCGAGCATTGGCGCTGCGTAAAAGCGCCGCCGCCTAAATGACGCAGCCGGCGCCGCGTAACTGGCGTCACCCGCGCATGCGTGGTTGCCGTCCTCCCCGAAGCCGCCCCGCAAGAAGATGTCAGATGGATCTTGTGGGGCGCGGAGGAAAGGAGATCCTCCTTCAGAGAGGCCGGCCCGCCGATCGGTGGGCACCGATCGCGGGCCAGACCCCTTTTGAGTCCTACCCCGGTGAAAGAACCCCCCTCGCCCCCCCCCCCCCCACCCCCCCCAGCGTTCCCGCGTTGTTCTCGCCGGCAGCAGCCAGGTCTGGATGGCGCCGGCGGGAAGCCGTCGCTTTGGGCCGCTCGGCCCATCTGGGCCGGAGAATATCGAGTGTAGCGGAGAATCGCCATTTTGGGTGTCCCGGGCGATTCTCCGGCCTGCGCCGCGCAGAACTCGACGGGGCCGTTCTCGCCGCTTGGGTGAATCGCGGGGGTGGGGGGGCGGACCGGCGTCGCGGGGAAAAATGGCGCGCCAAGGGGTTCTCCCAATTGGCGTGGGAGCGGAGAATCGCGCCCGTAGAATCTCTTTTACCAGTCGGTCTGTTTCTGCCCTATCCGTCCTGTCCCTGTGAGCCCGGATCGAGATCAGCTCTCCTCTCACCACTGCCTTCAGCGCTTCCCAGACCACCGCTGCTGAGACTCTCCCGTGTCATTAATCTGCAGATAGTTCAGCATGCACTTCTTCAGCCTCTCGCACACCGCTTCGTCCGCCAATCGCCCTACATCCAACCTCCATTGCGGGTGCTGCTTGCTATCCATACCAACCTGCAAGTCCACCCAGTGCGGCGCATGGTCCGAGATCGTAATCGCCGAATACCCCGCGTCCACCACTCCTGCCAATAGGGCCCTACCCACGACAAATAAATCTATTCGGGAATACACCTTGTGTACGTGGGAGTAAGAAGAAAATTCCTTGGCCCTCGGCTGCCTAAATCTCCATGGATCCATCCCCCCCATCTGCTCCATGAACCTTTTCAGCTCCTTTGCCATTGCTGGCACCTTGCCCGATTCGAGCATGACTGGTCCAGGCCTGGATCAATAACCATATTAAAATCCCCTCCCATAATCAGCCTGTGTGAATCCAGGTCCGGAATCTTCCCTAGCACCCTCTTTATAAACTCCCCATCATCCCAATTTGGCACATATACATTGCCCAGCACTACCTTCATCCCCTGCAGCTTGTCACTAACCATGAGATATCGACCTCTCACATCCAAGATTATCCTCCTCACCTCAAATGCCACCCGCTTGTTAATCAGAATCGCAACCCCTCTTGTCTTTATATCCAGCCCCCAGTGGAAATCCTGACTAATTCAGCCTTTCCTCAACCTGACCTGATCCACTACTTTAAGGTGTGTCTCCTGCAGCATTACTACGTCCGCCTTCAGTCCCCTCAGGTGCGCAAACACACGTGCCCTCTTTACCGGCCCATTTAGCCCCAGGACATTCCAGGTGACCAGCCTAGTTGGGGGACAAAATGCCCCCTCCCCCCCACCCGCCGGTCAGCCATCCCCTTTCTTGGGCCCGCCTCCAGCCCATGCACCACGCCTCCTCCGGCCCACCCCACGAAGGCCCCCACCCCGACCCCCTCAGTGACCTTCCATCGAAGTCCCTCCCATGTCAGCAGAACCCACACCCCCCTCCCCCCAGCAACACTACTCTAAAACCCAACCCATCTAATGAACTAAGCATATACACAACCCCCACTGTGCTTCCGTGAGCTAGCTCACCCAGCTAACTTGGTGGCCCCCGCCCCCGGTACCAAGAAGTCTCCCACTTATTGTTCCCTCGTTCCCCTCCCCCATCCATGTAAACAAATGTCCTCCTCCAACAATCCCCAAACACCCAGCAGCAAGAAAACACAAAAACAAAAGCACCACCCAACGAAACTCAGCACGTCTCCATCCCACAAAAGTGCACATCACTAAAAACACACAAGATAAAATACAAAAGGGACATTGCCAACATCTACTGAGAAAAAGAACCAAAAAACAAAAAATCGACTTTCCCCCCCCCCCCCACCCTTTTCCCTAATCAGAGCTCCAAAAAACAGACACAAAATAATACGAGAAGGCATAACCAATTTAACAGCAGGAAAACAAAACCCACCAAAAACCAAGGGGGCAAAAGAAAAGAAAAAAAACGCCCCCACAGAAAAACAGGAAAAAAAAGGGGCCCAATATAGGCCAACAAGTTATCTCTAAGTCTGAAAGTTCTCAGACTCCCATCAGTCCTTTTCTTTTCGCAAAGTCCAGTGCTTCATCGGGCGACTCAAACTAATGATGTTGGTCCTCATGCGTGACCCAAAGACGTGCCGGATACAGCAGACCGAACTTCACCTGCTTCTTAAAGAAAATAGCCTTGACTTGGTTAAAGCCTGCCCTCTTCCTCGCCACCTCCACGCTCAGGTCCTGGTACACCGGCAGAATGCTGTTATCCCACTTGCAACTCCGCGTGCGCTTGGCCCACCGAAGAATGTATTCCTTGTCCAGGAACCTGTGGAATCTCACCACCATTGCCCTCGGAGGGCCCCCCCGCCCGCGGCTTCCTAGCAAGCGCCCAGTAAGCCCTGTCCACCTCCAACGGTCGGTGGAATGCCCCCTCCCCCAGCAGCTTTTCGAACATACCCGCCACATATGCCTCAGCATCTGCTCCCTCAGCTCCCTCCGGGAGCCCGACAATTCTTAGGTTCTGCCGGCGGGACCGGTTCTCAAGGTCCTCCACCTTCTCCAAGAGCCTTTTCTGCTGTTCCCGAAGCAACCTCACCTCCAGCTCCACTGCTGTTTGATGCTCCTCTTGTTCAAGCAGCGTCTTCTCCACCTTCTAAATCGCCTGGTCCTGAGCGTCCAGTCTGCTCTCTAGGCGATCAATTAATTCTTTGATCGGGTCCAAGCATTCCCGCTTCTGCCTGGCAAAGCCATCCTGAATGGCCTGCATCACTGGATCCGTTGGACACTGCGCTACCACCCCAGGGGTCCGGTCCTCAGCCATACTGTCTCCCGTTGCAGCTTCAACACAGCTCGTTACTGATTTCTTGTTTCTGCCCTTCCGTGCACTTGAGGGGCGGGATTCTCTGACCCCCCGCCGGGTCGGAGAATCGGCGGGGGCTGGCGTGAATCCCGCCCCTGCCGGTTGCCGAATTCTCCGGCGCCGGATATTTGGCGGGGGTGGGAATCGCGCCGGTTGGCGCCCCCCCCCCCCCCCCGGCGATTCTCCGGCCACAATGGGCCGAAGTCCCGCTGCTGGAATGCCTGTCCCGCCGGCGAGAATCAAACCACCTCTTTAACCGGCGGGACAAGGCGGCGCAGGCGGGCTCCGGGGTCCTGGGGGGGGCGCGGGGCGATCTGGCCCTGGGGGGTGCCCCCACGGTGGCCTGGCCCGCGATCGGGGCCCACCGATCCGCGGGCGGGCCTGTGCCGTGGGGGCACTCTTTTCCTTCCGCCTTCGCCATGGTCTCCACTATGGCGGAGGCGGAAGAGACCCCCTCCACAGCACATGCGCGGGGATGCCGTGAGCGGCCGCTAACGCTCCTGTGCATGCGCCGCGTGGCAAAGTCATTTCCGCGCCAGCTGGCGGGGCACCAAAGGCCTTTCCCGCCAGCTGGCGGGGCGGAAATCAGTCTGGCGCGGGCCTAGCCCCTCAAGGTGAGGGGTCGGCCCCTCAAGATGCGGAGAATTCCGCACCTTTGGGGCGGCGCGATGCCGGACTGATTCACGCCGTTTTTGGCGCCGGTCGGCGGACATCGCACCGATTGCGGAGAATCCCGCCCCTGGTTCTTTTCTCCATACACCGATGCGTGGAAACTGTGCCCAAGTGCCTCAGCCTTCGAATTTGCCGTTTAAAACCAGATAAAAGTCCGGGGGAAAGGTCCAAAAGTCCGCCCAGGGCGGGAGCCACCAAATGTGCGACTTACTCCTCCATAGCCACCACCAAAGTCACGTGCAGAAATACTTTTAACAGTCATTAAAGCATGGTCTCACAAGCTGCTTGAGCTTGAAACAAATTATTCCATTTACTGATTTTATGAATATTCTTTCTCTTGTACGAAATACCCCCCCGCCACACTCTCTTTGCCCCACCATGAGTGGCTGTCCTTTCAATGGGCTTGCTTTAAGCACAGAAAATCTCTCTCTAAACCTTCCTGTCTATCCATCTCACTTCCAATAAAAAATTTGCAAAACATATGGAAAATAATATTTAATTAAATGGTAGCATTTCTACCAAATTGGGATTATGCATATTGCAGCCCTGAAGCCACTATAACTCAGAAAATGTATTTTCAACGTGAATTGATAATATCCCTATCAAGAGGGAACCAAATGTATTACCTCCAAATTTGCAGATGGTACAAAGTTAGGTGGGAGGGTGAGCTGTGAGGAGGATGCGGAGATGCGTCAACGGGATTTGGACAGGTTGAATGAATGAGCATATGCTTGGCAGATGCAGTATAATATGGATTAATGTGAGGTTATCCCCTTCGGTAGCAAAAATAGGAAGGCAGATTATTATTTGAATGGGTGTAATTGCGAGTGATGGATACTCAGCGAGACCTTGGTGTTCTTGTGCTTCAGTTGCTGAAAGTAAATACGCAGGTACAATAGGCAGTAAAGAAAGCAAATGGTATAGTGGCCTTCATAGCAAGAGGTTCTGACTATAGGAATAGGGATGCAAGATTTGGGAGCAGGATTAGGCCATTCAGCCCTTTGAGCCTGCTCTGCCATGCAGTAAGATCATGGCTACTCTGGTTCTGATCTCAGCTCTACTTTCGTGCCTGTTCCCCCATAAACTTCGACTCCCTCGTCTATCAAAAATCTAACTCAGCCTTGAATAAATTCAATGACAGCCTCCACTTGCTTTCTGGGGAACAGAATTCCACACACTAACGGCCTTCTAAAAGAAAAGACAAATCTCCTGATCTCCATATTAAAATGGAGACCCCTTGGCCGGGATTCTCGCCCAACCGGCGGGCGGGCCGTGCCGGCACCAAAGAGTGGCGTGAACCACTCCGGCGTCGGGCTGCTCGAAAACTGCGGAGTACTTCCGGGGGCTAGGCCGGCGCTGGAGGGGTTGGCGCCGCGCCAACTAGCGCCGAAGGGCCTCCGTCGGCCGGTGCAAGTTGGCGCATGCGCGGGAACAGCAGAACTGCTGGCATAAACCCTGCACATGCGCAGGGGGTTTCTTCTCCGCGCCAGACATGGCGGAGCTTTACAGAGGCCGGCGCGGAGGGAGAGTGCCCCCACGGCACAGGCCCGCCCGGAGATCGGTGGGCCCCGATCGCGGGCCAGGCCACCGTGGGGGCCACCCCCTGAGCTGGATCCCCCCGCACCCCCCCCCCCGAGGACTCTGCAGGCCGCCCTCAGAGCCAGGTGCTGCCGGTGTGGACCTTGTGTATTTCATGCCGGCGGGACCGGCCAAAAATGGGTGGCCGCTCGGCCCATCGGGGATCGGAGAATCACCGGGGGGGGGGGGGGCCCACTGCCAACGACCCCCGACCAGCATGACGTGATCCCCGCCCCCACCAAAAAAACGGCACCAGAAAATTCAGAAGCCGGCATCGGAGCGGCGGGGCGGGATTCATGCCGCCCCCCCGCCGATTCTCCGACCTGGCAGGGGGTCGGAGAATCCCGCCCCCTATTTTTACACTTCAGCTAGTTTACGTCTCTCCTACTAGGGGAACATCTTCCTAGTATCCAACATATCAAGCCCCTCAGGA
This sequence comes from Scyliorhinus torazame, assembly GCF_047496885.1. Classification (NCBI taxonomy): domain Eukaryota; kingdom Metazoa; phylum Chordata; class Chondrichthyes; order Carcharhiniformes; family Scyliorhinidae; genus Scyliorhinus; species Scyliorhinus torazame. The sequence continues at coordinate 113,784,291 of NC_092725.1, read as the reverse complement.
TCTCACATATCAACATTCTGAAGAAGCATTATATTTGAAAATCAGGTGGCAGCAATCCCCTGGGTAGAATGTGATCACACATCAATCAACAGTTTATAAACAAAACTGAGGAACGAATGATTTGAATGTTAACAGAAGACATTTGTGACTAAAATGTCCTTTGTTCTCGAAATAGTACCTCCGATGTTTTGTAGTGATGTTGATCCAAAGACTGCAAATTTGCCAGGTTTACCAAATGCTTGTTGTCCCAATGTTTCGAAAACCATGGAACCTAAATGCAGGAACATTTTTTTCGATTAAAAAAAAAACATTCAATATAAAATTTTTAAATGCTCAGACATTTTCTCCAACAATCAGCTGCTTCATCAATAGGTCATTATTGAAGCCACTTTTTGATTTTTTTGATACATTTTCATTTACGTGAACAATATATGGGGCGAAATTCTCCCCCAACGGCGGGATGTCCGCCGACTGGCGCCAAAGACGGCGCCAATCTGACGGGCATCGCGCCGGCCCAAACGTGCGTAATGCTCCGCATCTTTGGCGGCCTAACCCCAACATCCAGCTGGCGGAAATGGCGTTTGTTGCCCCGCCAGCTGGCGCGGAAATGCGGCGCATGCGCGGGAGCGTCAGCGGCCGCTGTCAGTTTCCCGGCGCATGCGCGGGAGCGTCAGCGGCCGCTGTCAGTTTCCCGCGCATGCACAGTGGGGAGAGTCTCTTCCGCCTCCGCCATGGTGGAGGCCGTGGCGGAGGCGGAAGGGAAAGTGTGCCCCCACGGCACAGGCCCGCCCGCGGATCGGTGGGCCCCGATCGCGGGCCAGGCCACCATGGGGGCACCCCCCGGGGTCAGATCGCCCCGCGCACCCCCCCCCCCCAAGGACCCCGGAGCCCGCCCACGCCGCCTGGTCCCTCCGGTAAATACCAGGTTTGATTTACGCCGGCGGGACAGGCAATTTCTGGGCGGGACTTCAGCCCATACGGGCCGGAGAATTGAACGGGGGGTCCCGCCAACCGGCGCGGCCCGATTCCCGCCCCCGCCCAATCTCCGGTACCGGAGACTTCGGCGGGGGCGGGGGCGGGATTCACGCGGCCTACGGCCATTCTCCGACCCGGCGGGGGCCGGAGAATGACGCCCCAGATTTGAATATTGCTGAAAAAGACATTTTGTTGAAGCTTTGGGTTGGACAACATCTGTCAAATAATCCTTATAAGTGTGCTCAGAATTATGCTGACAACCAACTTAAGTCGGCTCAGAATGTGGTGCATTCCCGTGTACGGGAAGCTGCATATATTAATAAACAGGGCTCTGTTCTTTTTAGACAGGGCCGAGCAGCACCTAAGCTGCACTTGGTCAGTCAACCCCAGCCAACTCACAATAATGGTGCCGAGGAGACCAGTCCCAAGATTCTGGAACACAGACATAGGGAGGCTCCTGGACTCGGTGGAGCCCAGGCGGGATGTCCTGTTCCCCCGAGAGTCACGGAGGGTGAGCCACAAGGCAGTCTGTGCTGCCTGGGATGGCAGCAGCCGTCAGCTCAGGGAGTGTGGCCAGGAGGACTGGCCTTTAGTGCCGGATAAAGGTCAACGACCTACACCGGGCAGCACGATTGAGTAGACATGAACCCCACCCCCCCCCCCCCCCGCCAAGGGGGCATCCATTCCCCACCCTCCAGGCAACCCCCATGATGTCGGCACCATGAGTGAAGGTGCCCAAAGCGTTGCGCAGTCGGTGATAGCCATGGCTGAGGGCCTCGGCAGAATAACCGCCTCGCTGGGAGGGAAATCACCCAGTACCAGGCTGACCTTGATGAGGTTGTGGGACATGACCCTTTCTCAGATCAGCATGGCTGAGGCACTGCAGAGCATGTCCCAGTCATTAATGAGCATCGCCGAGGGCGTCAACACCCTATCCCTGTAACCCAGTAACATCATCTAACCTTTTTGGACACTAAGGGCCAATTTACCACAGCCGATACACGTAACCTGCACATCTTTGGACTGTGGGAGGAAACCGGAGCACCCGGAGGACACCCACGCAGACACGGCAGAAAGTGCAAACTCCACACAGCTGGTCACCCGAGCCTGGAGCTGCGAGGTAGCAGTGCTAACCACTGTGCCATCGTGCCTCCCGTTATAGTTCTGTGGTTTAAACCATATTATGAATAAATTAAGAATTTCAGAAACATGGGGCGGGATTCTCCGACCCCTCACCGGGTCAGAGAATCGCTTGGGACGGCGTGAATCACGCCCCCGCCAGCTGCCGAATTCTCCGGCGCCGGGGATTTGGTGGAGGTGGGAATCGCGCTGGTTGTAGGCCGCTGGCAGCGGCCCCCACCGCCGATTCTCCGGCCCGCCGGCGTAAATTAAAGTAGGTACTTACCGGTGTGACCTGGCTCTGCGGGCGGCCTCCGGGGTCCTCGGGGGAGGGGGGCTCTGGCCCCAGCGGGTGCCCTCACGGTGGCCTGACCCGCGGTCGTGGCGCACCGATCCGCGTGCGGGCCTGTGCCATGGGGGCACTCTATTCCTCCGCGTCGGCTGCTGTGGGCCTCCGCGATGGCCGACGTGGAGATGAGCCCCCCCTGCGCATGCGCAGGGATGACGCCAGCATACGCGCAGGCCGGCGGAGGCCCTTCGGCGCCAGTTAGCGTTTCGCCAAGCCCCTTCTGCGCCGGCTGGCGCGGCGCAAACCACTCCATTGCCGACCTAGCCCTTGAAGGTGCGGAGGATTCCTCACTTTCAGGGCGGCCCGACGCCGTAGTGGTCACGCCACTCCTTCGCTCCGGAGTTGCCTGCCCCGCTGGTTTCCGAAGAATCCGGCCCATGGACCTAATTGTTGGCTATTTTTCATTTTATTTATTTCCTTCAAAGGTTCATTTAATTTGTTAATTTTGTTTATAAGTTACTTAATTGCCATTGCACATTCAAACACTTTTGTTCAAAAAACAAATTATGACAATCTGAAAGAGACTTTTGACTTTGTGGTGCTCAAACATCTAGAAAGTTCGTGTTCTGATATACACGTGTCCACCTTAGATTAGGAAATGCGTGCAAATTTAAGTACAACCAATGTGCTCTCTGACAGGGATTATAAATGTGCAGATAACTACTGCATAGGACCAAAAGGTGAACCAGCAAGTTTCAAGCCCGTACTGGTGCTAGTTTTATTAGTTGTTTACCTCAGGAGGGTCCTGAAGATACCAAGCAATTTAATAATGAATTCTGGTATTATAGTCTGAAAGAAAGTTAATCCATCTTACCTGTTAAGACTGAAATCTGGAGTAAAAGGTGAATAGAATAAAGTGACAACAGAGCCATGCCAATTAAAAGGAACCTGCAAAATAAAGTAAAACAAATGTTCTTTCTCTTCTGAATTAAGCTACCTGGTACTTTTTCAGATTTCTTTTGCTCGTTTTGATTTAAGTTTTGAACTGAAGACATGAATGGCATAACAGTCGTCAAAGACAAATAGGGTAATATGACTTTGGATATTATGTATCCACTCTGAAATGATAATTTGGAGGGATGTTTAACACATCGCTGAATCAACACTGACGATTTTACATTTCTGGACAAATTTAAAGTCACCCTCAATTAATTGTTCTAATTCTTTTCCTTGATAATTTTGAAATGACTTGTTACGTATTCTGCTGAACTTCATTTCAAAACCTGCTTCATTACTATGGCTGGAATTATGAAGCCCCTCCCACCAGCAGAATATTCCAGTCAAGCCAAAGTCAATGACTTGCTGGCTGCAATTTCCAGCTGATCACTTCAAAATCACTCAAGAGTGGTGATTGGAAAGCACGTAATTATGTTTGAAGTGGCCCAGGAGCTGTCAATCAAAGCTTGATGTTTATAAACATTCAGTTAGAGCACTTCAGAGTTACTCAGCCGTGGAGGGAGATGAATGGAACAATGCTGACAGCTGGGTGCTTGTGGAAGCCTTCAATCACAGCCTAGTAAAATTAATATCAAAGAGAAATGAATGAATGGCTTGCAGTTGAACGATTTGAAGGAGTTAAACACAGCTGACTGGTTTTCTCTTTCCAAGAATTGACAGGTGGTGCTTAGTCTGTCTGAGCCAGCAGGTATGTTGCCCAGGTGAGTTAAAACAGTAATTTTATTTCACTGCCTCTACCTAGACTGCTCCCTAGCTTCCAGAAAAGGATCTCTCTTCTGGGGGCTTCCTGACAGGGGTCTCTTTTCTGGGGGACTTCCCAACAGGGGTCTCTTTTCTGGAGGGGTACCAGACAGAGGTTTCGCTTCCCGGGGCTCTGTGAGGGGGGTCTCTGTATTTAGGGGATCTCTGTGGGGGGGGTTCCTTTATTTAGGGGGATGTTTGGAGGTGTCTCTTTATTTAGGCGGCTCTGGGGATCCATTTAGGGGTTTCGGGGGGTGCCTTTATCTAGGGGTTCTTGAGGGTGTGGGGGGGCAGGTTGGGTCACCACCCCCCTCCCCCCAGCAGAAAAATCCAGGGACGGGGGCTGAATTGCGCAGTGTGTGTGTGTGTGTGGGGGGGGGGGGGGGGGGGGGGGATGGTGGTGGCTGGCTAAATTGCGATGCGTGGATGGTGGTCGGCTGTGGGACCACTCTATCGGGCCGCCCGCTCAAATTGGCAGCCCGATAGCAATTCTACCATGCATAAATTTGGGATTCACTTCCAGCAGAAGAGCAAATTAGGTGCAATTCAACTCCAGCGGGAGAACATAGTCGCCCAAATGGAGAATTTCGCCTCATGTCTTAGTGTTAAATTTCAAGTGGTTAATAAAACTGAAACATGGTTGTGGTGGTTGGAGGTTAATCATCTCGGCTCCAGGACACCACTGCTGGAGTTCCTCAGGGTAGAGTCCTAGGCCCAACCATCTTCAGCTGCTTCATCAATGACCCACTTCCATCATAAGGTCAGACGTGGGGATGTTTGCAGATGACTGCACAATGTCCAGCACCATTCACGATTCCTCAGATAATGAAGCAGTCCATGTCCAATGCAGCAAAACCTGGACAATATACAGGCTTGGACTGACAAGTGGCAAGTTACATTTGCGCCACACAAGTACCAGGCAAAGACCATCTATTACAAGAGAGGAATTGGCATTACCATTGCTGAATCCTCCACAATCAACTTCCTGCGGGTTATCATTGATCAGAAACTGAATTGGACTAGCCATATTAATACTGTGGCTAGCAGGGAGGTCAAAGGCTAGGAATCCTACGGCGAGTAACTCACATCCTGATTCCCCAAAGCCTGTCCGCCATCTACAAGATACAAGTCAGGAGTGTAATGGAATACTCTCCATTTGCCTGGATGAGTACAACTCCAACAAGACTCAAGAAGCTTGATAATATCCTGGACAAAGCAGCCCGCTTGATTTCTCCTCCTTCCACAAACATTCAAACCCTCCACCACCAACAAACAGTGGCACCCGTGTGTACCATCTACAAGATGCACTGCAGTAACTCACCAAGATTCCTGAGACAGCACCTTCCAAAACCACAACCACCACCATCTAGAAGGACACGAGCAGCAGATATCTGGGAGCCCCACCACCTGGAGTCACTCACCACTTGGAAATATATCATTTCTCTGCTGTCGCTGGGGCAAAATCCTGGGACTCCCTCCCTAACAGCACAGTGGGTGTACCTACACCTGAAGGATTGCAGCGGTTCAAGAAGGCAACTCACTATCACTTTCTGATGGGCAACTAGGGATAGGCAATAAATGCTGGCCTAACCAGTGATGCCCACATCCCGTAAACGAATAAAAACAATATATATATATTCAATAAATAAAGTACAACCCCACATCCTTGGTGTGGGTTGGTTGCCCGATTACCTTCCTGTCTCCATTAAAACCAGAAGTGAGCAGGTTAGAGATGAGTTGCGGTCAGGATTCTGACTTTCCATCCCATTGTTTGAGGTTAAAATACCTCCAATATGTTTACCCAATTCTGTTACACAAATCAATTAACTTTCTTCACTAAACGGTCAAAGTACCAGCCCAATAGGGAAAATTTGCAATAACTATTATACACAAGCACAAGCATGTTCATACTGCCTTGTTCATACTGCAACAGGCGCCCAACTACAATCTTCCGGTCCAATCTTGCGATCGGCAATAGATAATGACCAACCCCAGGAACTTACGGATCATAATCTGCATAAAGGTGAAAAACAAGAACCAGTCTTTAAAGTGCAACATAATAGCCTTCGAGTAGGAAATAATGGGGTGACTTTGTGGAGCACATGGTTTATCTATCATATATTGATTTCAAGTTCATGAAAATTTTACTGGTTTCAATTATGAATTAGTGATTCACTCTCCTAGATTAACATGCGGTGAAGACAAAAAATTACCCCAATAAGTTTAATCTTTACACTATAGGGACAGCTCCTAAATGTAATTGTCAACTGCCCTTCTGCATTTGGGAGGATGGAGCAGGAGAAATCGTAACTTAACTATCATTTCTTAAAGGTACACAAAATGTTGAAAACTGAGGAAACCTCCCCTATGGCGGTCTGTTATAATACGCAAGCAAAAGTTAGCAGATTTTTAAAATCTGATATCATAGCTGCCTCTGTTTTTAAAAAAAATACTGTTTAACACCTTATACACTTAAGATGAAGTGTCACCCCAAGCTAAAGGGAAAAAAAACAACCACAAGAAGCTAAAAACAAAGAAATAATGCTGGAGGCACCAACACCTCCGACTTACAGTAATATATGGAGTAATGGTAAAACACCAAATGTGGTCAAATGTTACGTACAAATCTAGGTTAAGGGTCAGTAAAGTACCTGCAACAGACCACAGTTTTTAAAAATGTATTATTTCATGGGATGTGGGAGTTTCTGGCAAAGCCAGCGTTTGTTGTTCGTTCCTAATTACCCTTGAACTGAATGACTTGCTGGGCTAATTCAGAGGGATGTTAATAGTCAACCACATTCATGACTTAATTAGTTGAATTTAAATTCCATCAGCTGCCATGTTGGGATTTGAACCCTCATCGCCAAAACATTGGTCTGGGTCACTAGCCTAGTGACATGCCCACGATGCAACTGGCCCCTCCAAGTGACATTATTTGGGGTAATTTTAATCGGCAATTGTGAATGGACAAACCAGGTAACATGATTATGAACTGAATAACAGTAAACATTAACAAAAGAAAATGATCTCTTTTGAATCCTTCACCTAATTAATTGACTGCTACTTAATGCCCACTGGCTCTCACTGAAACATTAAAATGAGAGCTGGAACAATTTTTGATTCAGCAAAATAAATATACAGGATATTGGGCTGGAATGGGAAGGATATTAAAAGTGGTCATTGTGGGTCCTTGAGGCAGCAGATTGGACAGGGTGAACAGTCTTTTTCAGCTCCTCCGCTTAATTCTTACAACAAACATATGGAGTTGGGGCTTAAAACGCTAGTTCTATTGAGGACCTCAACAGCAAGGTCAGTTCTGAGGGATGAAAGCTCATTTAATCTCCTATAATTCCTGAAGGAGAATAGCCAGTTCCCTTGTGGATAGCCAAGTGTATTCGAAGACAGTTGCGAGAACAGGTTAGCAAGCACTGAGCTCAGTCTCTTACTTTCTCTGTAAGTCTTAGGATGTGTTATTCAATTTATGCACCTGGTAAAGATAAAGGTTTGAGTGGATTTTTGAGCCCTGAATTTCATGCTACCTAATGAGCTGCTCAAGATTCAACTAATTCAGACGTATCCACTAATCTTCATTTGTTTCTTCTAAGTGTGTTGATAAGCCTAGCTTCATTTATGAGCATTTTATTAATGAAGCCAATAGCTCTGAATAAGCTCAGCAAATTTCAGGTATCAACTCTGACAAAATGATTCAGCAATAAAAACAACTCTGTACCTTCTACTAAATTAAAACTCAATCTCCTCACATGTTATATAACAAATTATTTTGTTTTACCAAGATTGCTGATGTTCTCACATACAGGCTGTGGTAAAATTCAGCAAAATTGATCCCCATAAGTATTTCGATTCGCCTTCACACTGGTTCAAAGTGAGCTGGACACAATTTATTACAAGAAAAAAACCTGCTACATTTTGTCTGTATACTTTGTGGGCGGCATTCTCCCCAAAAATGAGGGTTAGATTCTCTGTTTGCAAGAGACCAAGTCCTCCCGCTTGAATTAAATAGCTTCTGTACCTCTGGCTTGAATTAAATAGCTTTCTATACCTCTGGCGCTGGCGCTAGGATCGGCAATCAGAAGCAATTCACTCTCCCTTACCATGCAAATTTATGCACGGCGGAGAGCGCAGGGATTCCGTTCTGCATCCTGCTATTGGGCTTACATTCTGAGTGGGTGGCCTGAGACTGAGGTCTGGCAGCTGCCACCCTCCCCTCTCCTCTCCCCACAATGCAAACCCTGCACCCCCACCTCCACTGAAAAGTAGGGACATCCTCCCACCCCACAGGAATTGCCGAGTCACCAGCACAGTGTGAGGATGACCTGACCTCCCCACAGACCCTCATCAGACCATCAGAACCTCTTCCAGAGATGCCCCTCTCATATCAGGGACTCCCCCATCAATTACCCCAGTCTGGAAGCTAAAGAGACGTCCAGACAGAAACTGTGAAAAATCATTGCTTTTTCAGTGACCTGTTCCTTATACCTACTGCCTCAGACAGAGGTATAGAAAGCAGCAGCTGTTACTTCATAGAAAGCCAAAACCATAATGCTTTCAACCCCCTTAGGTTCTTCTACTCAAGAAGCAAAAAAGCATTTAGTGGGCTGCAACTGACAGGACAGGAGCTTTATTTTCATTTCCCTTCACGCTTGAATGCATCTCGAGTATCCTGCTTTGATCTCAAAGTGACAGTGCAGGCCACCCCTCCCCACATTGCTGGCATCTGGGCTTCAGTGCTCTCTCCACTCCCACCGGCATCAACCCCCTTGCCCGCACCTCCCCCAGGATCGCTGTTTTTGGGGCATAAGGCCCTCCCTTCAAGTCCCCCCTTCTCACCAGCAAAAACCTCCCCCAGTGCTTCCAACAGGCACAGGCCCTCCTTCATGTCCCCCTGTCATGGCCCCACCCAACCCTTGTTAGTGCTAAGGCACCAGGAGCCAACAAAATCTGTCGTGTAACTCTGACAAAGCATATTTAATTGTGCATTTCAATATGCGGATCTGATTCACGCCCAGTGAGGGCATGAATTGGATTGCGCCAGCTACAGCATGCCAGGAGCATTGTGCGCTGTTCAGCACCCATCATAAACCCGGTTTAAGGGCTCTCCTGCTATTCTCCTAGCATAGCGGGATGTGTGGTGGGTGCTACGCGGCCGGAGAATTTGCTCCCTATGTATCCACATCCAATACAGTTACCCATCATGAATATAAACAGAATTACTCCCTTACCATCACAGATTTTCTGTTTAAATGCAACAGAAAATGTTTGAACATGATTTTGAATGTGATGTGGATAATTCGCATAAAATCTGAAAAGGCAAAATGAATTGTTTTTTTTAAATTTTCCAATGAAGGGGCAATTTAGCGTGGCCAATCCACCTAACCTGCACATCTTTGGATTGTAGGGGTGAGTCCCAGGCAGACACGGGGAGAATGTGCAAACTCCACACGGACAGTGACCCGGGTCCTAGGCGGCTGTAGACAGCATTGCTAACCACTGCGCCATTTTGCCAGCCAAAATGAATTCTTAAAGATTCAGACAAGTTTGAAAATCATAACCATTGTACCAAAAATAATTGTGCTGATGACCGAAAGTTGTAAATCAAAAGAACCATGCAGTAATCTCTTTCCTGAACACCAGAGCAATGCTGTGAGGTGTTAGTTTGAACAGAATGGCGAGAATTTTCCAGCCGTTCTCACCAGCGGGATAGAAAAGGAAACCCCATTGAGATCAGTAGATCCCGCTGCCGGCCAATGGGGGACCATCTCTGCCGCTGCAAAACACACCGCGGAGGTACAAAGAAAATCCCACCAACATGTTTAAAGTTAAAGAAACTGCTCAGTCTAAGAAAAGGTAGGAACTATAACAATCATGTTAACTTTTACATTTGATACTTACACAAATAATGCAATCCCTGTATTGGCCATTGCATATGACAAGCCTAAGAGCCCAGTGCCAATGATGGCATTGCTCAGGTTGAATACAGACATATAAGCAGAGGTTGATCCAAGATACTAAAGAAAATGAAATAAAAACATTAATGTGACTTAATCAGACTAACAGGCGATTTGTTAAACAATATATGAACAGGCACAATGACATCCCAAGTGATCATCAGAATTTAAAATATTTGTATTTTATATAATGTATAAATTGTATATGTATTGTAAAAGCAACCTAAGCATTATAATTCAGGTGCATATTAGTTGGACAGCCTTGCTGAACAATGTTATTATTTGATTTGTATTAAGGATGTATCTATTTTCTGTGGCTTGATGCATAATTTATAAAAGACCTGCAATAACCTCAATTTTTATTTTATTTATTATGTCACTTAAAGACATAGAAAACGGTTCAGAAAACAAAAAAAGGCACAATAAGAACAATTTCAGTGTACAAACATACGAAATAGGAGCAGAAATAGGCCATTTGGCCTGTCACATAACCACTGTACAACCAATCCTTTTCCGAATATCCATGTCAAAACTGCCAAACTGTGCTGTCTCTTCTTTTGAAGATTGTAAATGTGTTTCACAGTCAGCTTCGCTAAACCACTGGCTACTTACATTCTCATTTTCCTTCCATCCATCATCAGTGCTCCAATGGCACTCTGTACTTTCCAAATCATTACCACCATATTTTCTAGAAGACAACAAAAAATATCACTTAAATCTTTTTGTAAATGTACTGGAATTAACCTTTGCTCTATTTCATATTCTCATTTTAATTATTGATTATATTATAATTTTCATGAGGCTTGTATTTTAGATTTCCATCAATAATTAGAAATAACATAATACAGCACTGAGCTTGGACAAATCCTTTATTTTTTCAGAAGCGAATTGATAATTTTGATATAACTTATACTAAACCCTACACCTTACTGGTGAATGCCATTATTATAATGTCTAACAAGAAGCTAAAAAGAAGTAATGTATATACTTGATAATGAGGTATATTTTCCAACCCACAAAAGATCTATTCGCTTGGCCTGTTTGTCTGTTGAAGACAAGTAACTTGAGAATTCTATTTCATAATTTAAAAAAATGATTCTAATAAAACAGATACGAAGTCAGCATCCATTTGGTGACCTTAACATTCCTGAGAGGAGGTGGCGTAGTGGCGACTGGTGATCTAGAAACCCAGGGTAATACTCTGGGGACCCGGGTTCGAATCCCATTATGGCAGATGATGGAAATTGAATCCACTAAATATCTGGAAGTAAAAGTCTAATGATGATCATAAAGCCATTGTCGATTGTTGTAAAAAAAAAACCCTAGCTGATTCTGAAATCTGCAGTCCTCACCTAATCTGGCCTATATGTTACTCCAGATCCACACCAATGTGGTTGCCTCTGAAATGGTCTAGCAAGCCACTCAGTTGTATCAAATCGCCCGGCATCGACCAAGGCACTGGAAACGACAAGGGCAAACCGAGCCCTGTCGACCCTGCAAAGTCCTCCTTACTAACATCTGGGGGCTTGTACCAAAATTGGGAGAGTTGTCTGACAGACTAGTCAAGCAACAGTCATTCTCACGGAATCAGACCTTGCAGATAAAGTCCCAGACACCACTATCGCAATCCCTAGGTATGACCTATCCCACCGGCATGACAGACCAAGCAGAGGTGGTGGTACAATGGTATACAGTCGGGAGGGAGTTGCCCTGGGAGTCCTCAATAGAAGTCTCCTGGCTTCAGGTCAAATCACGATCATCCACCGACAGTTGATGAATCAGTAGTCCTCCATGTTGAACAACACATGGAGGGAGCAAGGGCACAGAATATATTCTGGGTGGGGGACTTTAATGGCCATCACTAAGAGGGGCTCGGTAGCACTGAGTCACCAGGCCATAAAGGGCATAGCTGCTAAACTGTGTCTGCGATAGGTGGTGAGTGAACCAACAGGTGGGAAAAAACCACTAGACCTCATCCTCACCAACCTGCCTGTCACAGATGCATCTGTCCATGACAGTATCAGTAGGAGTGATCACCACACAGTACTCGGGGAGAAGAAGTCCCGTTTTCACATTGAGGATACACCCATCGTGTTGTGTGACAATACCATCATTCTATGTGGGATAGATGTGGATCAAATGTAGCAACTCAAGACTGGGCATTGATGAGGCTCTGTGGGCCATCAGCAGCAGCAGAATTGTACTCAGCCACAATCTGTAACCTCATGACCCGGCATATCTGCCACTCTGCCATTATCACCAAGCCAGGGGATCAACCCTGATTCAATGAAGAGTGCAGGAGCAGCAACATGTACACCAAAAAATTAGCTGTCAATCTGGTGAAGCTTCAACACAGGACTACTTGCATACTAAACAACATAAGCAGCAGGTGGTAGGCAGAGCTAAGCGATCCCACAAACAACGGACCAGATCAATTAAGCAACTCATTGGAGGAGGGAGGCTACGCAAATATCCCGATCCTCCATGATGGCGGTGCCGAGCAAAATCAAAGGCTGAAGCATTTGCAATAATCCTCAGGCAGAAGTGCCGAGTGGATGATCCATCTCGGTCTCCTCCAGATGTCCCCAGCATCAAAGATGCCAGTCTTCAACCAATTTAATTCACCCCACATGATATCAAGAAATGGCTGAAGGAACTGGTTCCTGCAAAGGCTATAGGCCCTGATTATATTCCGGCAATATTACTGAAGACGTGTGCTCCAGAACTTTCCGCTCCTAGCCAAGCTTTTCCAGTACAGCTAAAAGACTGGCATCTATCGGCAACGTGGAAAATTGCCCAGGTGTATCCTATACACAAAAGGCAGGACAAATCCAACCCAACCAATTACTGCCCTATCAGTCTACTCTCAAGCATCAGTAAAGTGGTGGAATGGGTCATCAACAGTACTATCAAGTAGCACTTAATTTGCAATAACCTGCTCACTGATGCTCAGTTTGGTTCCGCCAGGGTCACGCAGCTCGTGACTCATTACAGCCTTGGTTCAAACTTGGATAAAAGAGCTGGAACTCCAGAGATGAGGTGAGAGTGACTGTCCTTGACATTAAGGCAGCATTTGATCAAGTATGCCACCAAGGAGCCCTAGCAAATCTTGGTCAATGGGAATCAGGGGGAAACCTCTCTGCTGGTTGGAGTCATACCTAACACAAAGGAAGATGGTTGTGGTGGTTAGTGGTCAGTCGTCTAACCCCCGGGACATCAGTGCAGGTGTTCCTCAAGGTAGTGTGCTAAACCCAACCATCTTCAGCTGTTTCATCAAGACCTTCCTTCAAACATAGGATCAGGTGTGAGATTGTTTGCTGATGATTGCACAATGTTCAATTCGCAACTGGTCATACACCAAAGCAGTCCATGTGCAAATGCAGCAAGACGTAGACAATATCCAGACTTGGACTGACAAATGGTCAGTAACCTTCGCACGACACAAGTGCCAGGCCATAACCATCTCCGATAAGAAAGAATCAAACCATCACCCCTTGACATTTAACGGCATTAGATTAGTGAATCCGCCACTATCAACATCCTGGGGGGGGGTTGCCATTTACCAGAAACTAAACTGGACTAGCCATATACATACTGTGGCTACAAGAGCAGGTGAGAGGCTAGGAATCATGCAACGAGTATCTCACCTTCTGACTCTCCAAAGCCTGTCCACCACCTACAAGGCACATGTTAGGATTGCGATGGAATACTCCCCACTAGCCTGGATGTGTACAGCTCCAACAACACTCAAGAGGTTTGACACTATCCAGGACAAAACTGCCTGCTTGATTGGCATCCCTTCCACAACCCAATCACCCCCTCCACTACTGAGGCTCAGGAGCAGCAGTGTGTACCATCTACAACAATCACAGGAGAGGGAGAGGAGATGGCAATGCGCATATCAGGTGCAGACTTCAGCCAGTTCCCTTGTGCCATCACCATCTTTGTGAAAGTGGAAAATCCAACCTCGCATATGTAGGTCATTGTGAAGGGCAATAGTAACAAAATGCTTGTTTTACTCAGCACTGAATGCTCCCGAAAGATGCTAGTCCAGAATGCTGACACGCTTTTGGCATGTTTTTAATGTGGTATCAAAATTCAGGTAGAGCAGCGTCGGCTTTTCATTGGAGTCAGCTGTAAATTAATAACTGACCCTGGATCTCAACCTCAAAAGCAATTTTTCACCCACCACTTCTCTTTCAAAATCTGAAACTTCTCTCATTGCCAGTACTTTCATCTTTATACTGCTTTGTTCTGGTGTTGTTACTTCTTTGTAGGTTGTTAATCAGAGGCCCTGGAGCTAGGTATTGTGCTAACATTAGCACTGTTCTGTCCTTCCCAGGACTCTCCTTACAGCTCTCTTCAGCAGATTTAGCTGTGAGATTCTGTCCAGTAGGTACACTGCCTATTTTTGTCTCTGGCTGTCTCTTACTTGTAAGAGAACAATTGATCTCCATAGTCCTCTTGCTGTGCTTGCCAGCAGCTAGAAAATGGAAGAAGCTCTCCCCAATGATTTGGCGGCAAAAGCACGTCCATAGAGGGTGCTTGATGTCAAGTGCATGTGCAGCGCATGTGGCCTGCTCACTGCTGCCGCTTCTGGTGTTATGACACTCTAGGCTAGTGCACAATTGATTTCAGCCCCACTTAACCCTGAATCACAACACAAGTGAGTTAACCAATAATTCTTACAAAAATACCCTAAGTCTTTGGCCCTTGGCTGCCTAATAATTACAGTCACCAGGTTTGAAAATGTAGACACAATTACTTTTTGTTAATAACAAGAACTATGATGATATATGCGGCAAATACAACTGGTTAACTATTATCTAATTCCTAATTCCCCACTTTAACTTGCCCCCATCCTCTACACACAAATAAGACAGACAAAAACAAAGGGGGTAAAGAAAATCTTAAGTAAAAGGAAAAAAAAGAGCCTTTGTTTCAGATCGTAGTTCTTAGCACATTACCCTTGCCACTTTGCTTTCAGTTCGAAGTTTTTATTGTAGATTCATTCAGGTCTCTTGCAGTTTCAGAAATACAGCACACATAGTCTTTCTGGAGAGCAAGATAGAGAGGTCTTTGTGCTTTCAGGAGTCAAACCGAGCTCCTTAGGTCTCTGAAAATCATTCTTCTCAGGCAGGATGCAATAACCACTTGTTACCAGGCAGAATACAGCCCTTTTGGCCAATTCCTTGGCCACCAGCCAATCAATCAAACTGAGTCCCACCCCATCTCTCTCTCTCTGGTGCCAAAGATTCTGAAGCTCCCGTTCAAACAATTAGCAGAGTTTTCCCTCCTGCACCTTCTGAATTTCTCATTCTCGCTGCTGCTTGATTTTAAGATATGTGACAATTAATCATCAAAAATGATAACGGCAAAATAAAAGAAAGGGGAAATAAAGGGATAAACAGGAAAGGCCCTTACACTGGCCGGAAGACCGCACATAGCATAATTTCTTCTCATTTAAAAGACAGCAGCGGAGGCCATTTTCACTAAAAATGCTGGTAGTGGTCATTGGGCACTTGTCCCGCAATCGGGACCACCGTGGGAATGCCACAACCGATTGCTCCATGGCCCTCTCAAGACCCGCCTGCGACCCACAGCGGGTAGTGACCCGCACTTTGAAAAACCCTGATCTACAAGATGCATTGCAGGAACTCACCAAGACTCCTTAGGCAGCACCTTCCAAACCCACGATGACTACCATCTAGAATGATAAGAGAACAGATACATGGGAACACCACCTGGACGTTCCCCTCCAAGTCACTCACATCCTTACTTATATTGCTGAAATATATTGCCGTTCCTTCAAAGTTGCTGGGTCAAAAGCCTGGAACTCCCTCCCTAATGCACAGTGGATGTACCTACAGAACATGGACTGCAACGTTTCAAGAAGGCAGCTCACCACCACCTTCTCAAGGGCAATTAGGGATGGGAAACAAATGTTGGCCTTGCCAATGAAGCCCACATTCCATAAAAACTAATAAATAAAGTTTAGAGCTGCGCTATTTTGGATAACTGATACTTTTCTCCAAGAAAGTTAATTTGATACCTATAATGAATATCCAAAATCTTATTATACAAACTATGAATAGAACAAGTACCAACTATCTTATTATGTGAATACTTTTTTAATAATGCTACATACAAGATGTGACTTTTTACTGCATACCTTTTCAATCCACGCCCTGAAACTGTATTGTCTTTGTGTTCAGAGCCACCAGAGTTGATACTACTCTTAGATTCCAAATTATTCATTCCAACTCCTAGTGCTGCTTTTGGAAACTCGCAGATATTAGAGGTCTTTAAGAAAAGTGTTCAATCTGATCCCAACGTGACTCCACCCTGTTGAGACAAATACAGCTTTACTCATTGAAAGCAGAAATTAGAGAGAAGAACTATGCTGCTTGTTTCGTTAGAGCGAGATCAAACTTCTACAAAAATAAATTGTTTTGATCCATGCAATTGATGTGAATAACAAATATATAGAACATCAGTTAGCAAAGGTGATGCATAAAACATTTAAAGCATCTCAAATTTAACATTTCTACAGAATAATTCTGGTCTTGTTGGAATGTGAGGAGCAGATTCTTTGTAGAAGACTTTTGGTGGGAGAGAGCAGGGGACGAGATTGCAACACGTTACAACTGTGTAAACTTCCAAGTTGTTGGTCCTGTTTTGTAATTTTGCTGAATGATATGTCTTGAAGGAACTGCAAAGGAATCACCAAGTATACTGAGCATTGAGACGAATGATGAAAATGAAATGAAAATGATGTGCAACGAATGCATCAAAATCAACCTGTTTATTGCTTATTTTTAATGAGGGCAAAAGCAACTTCGGTAAAAATAAATAGTGAGGATTTAATCACTCAAGAGCAGGGACTACACTGTCTCAGCCATGTAAATACTATAGCTACATGAGCAGATCAAAGGCTGGGTATTCTCTGGTGAATTACGTATGTCCTATCTCCCCAAAGACTGTCCACCTTCTAAAGTTACAAGTCAGGCTTGCGATGGAAAACTCTCCAGCTTGGTAGAGTGCAGCTCCAACACTCAAGCAGCTTAACATTTCCCAAGATAAAGCAGCCCACTTGATTGACACCCCATGCACCACCGTAAACATTCACTCTTTCCACCATCAGTGCATCATGACCACAGTGTATACTCTAACACAATGCATTGTTGCAATTTGGCAATGCTTCCTCGACAGCATCTCCCAAACCTGCCTCAGATGCTTGGAACACCACTTCCATCTTCCCCTCTGACTTGCATACCATCATCACTTGGAAATATATCAGCTTTCTGTCATTGTCACTGGATAAAAATCTTGGAACGCAGTACCTAACACACAATTGGAGTATCTTCACCATATGGAATGCATGCTCAAGAGAAATTATTCACAGAATTGTTACGGCACAGAATGAGGCCATTTGGCCCATTGTGTCTACACCAGCTCTCCAAACGAGCATTATGGCTCTATTAAATGCACAATAAATGCTGGCTTTACCTACAAACCCACATCCTGTTGTTGAACGAAAAATAAACATTTGTATCCTGCTATATCCACAAATAAAACTTCAATAGAAGAAGGAATAATTCTAGATGGCTGGTGAACAGCATATTATTTCTGATCTTGAAAATGGGAGATACAACCACGAAAGGTACAGACCAACTCACTTAATGCCAGTGTTAGGAAAGATATGCGAGAAAGAAAAATCAGGCAATGAAACATTTCAAGATGGAGAATATGAAAAATAGCACAGGCTTCTAAAAAGCATGATCATGTTTATTCAACCATACTATATTATTTGAAAAAACAGAGCGTGGACATGGGAAAGGTGTGGTACACAAAGGCCTTTGATAAGGTGCCATAGAATAAAGTGGGAACAAAGATCCAGGGGCCAAGAAATGATTGACAGCTGACTATAAAACAGAAAAGAGAGGAATAGAACACAAAGGTAAAGTTAGATTCATGCAGAACCATTGTAATAGAGTCACACTTGGTCTACTTTCTGCTGGTCTGGACTTCATACATATGCTTTCAGCACTTTTCTGTGGTTTAACAGTGCACATCATCTCTCATACATGATGGATATCATTGGGCTTGAACTCAGATAAGATCTGTACTTACACTTGGCCATTTATGTTTGCACAGCTACTTTTTCTGTTTCCATTTTGACAAGTTTTAAATTTGGCGACAGAAACATGGGACAGTTCTTTTCATAGCACACTCTAGTTATTGCACAGTGAGACATGTCACCATGTTTTTCATCCGAAAAAATGCAAGGAATTTGTTTGGGACCTTCAAGCAGCTATTGGATAGGTACATGGATTACAGTAAAATGATAGTGTAGATTTATTTGTTCTCAAGGGCAGCATGGTAGCATTGTGGATAGCACAATGCTTCACAGCTCCAGGGTCCCAGGTTCGATTCCGGCTTGGGTCACTGTCTGTGCGGAGTCTGCACGTCCTCCCCGTGTCTGCGTGGGTTTTCTCCGGGTGCTCCGGTTTCCTCCCACAGTCCAAAGATGTGCGGGTTAGGTGAATTGGCCAATGATAAATTGCCCTTAATGTCCAAATTGCCCTTGGTGTTGGGTGGAAGTGTTGAGTTTGGGTAGGGTGCTCTTTCCAAGAGCCGGTGCAGACTCAAGGGGCCGAGTGGCCTCCTTCTGCACTGTAAATTCAATGATAATCTATGATTAATCTAGGACAAAGGTTCGGCACAACATCGTGGGCCGAAGGGCCTGTTCTGTGCTGTATTTTTCTATGTTCTATGTTTGCATTCTTTATGGACTTTTCAAATCATGTTTCTACCGTTAATGCTTTATGAGTCATATTTCTGCATTTCTTGGCTCCGCTACCACATTTAGCTTCTAACCTTCCAAGAAATATGTGGCTTCCGTATTCCTCCTGCCAAAATGGGTGTATTAATATCTACACGAACAAGCAATTTAAGATAATCTGTCAAGCTCACAATGTGCTCATTCATGCTTGTTAGCAACGACCTGTTACCTGCAAACAAAAGGAATATGTTCAAATCTTGCATCTTTTTTAAAATTTTAAAACACAGAGCCTATAGTTCTCCCTCACTTTTTCCACGGCAATGTGGAGAATGCTAGCAGGTTCAACTTGCTAACCAATCAGCACTCCCTTTTATCCTGTGATATAAATTGTTGTAATCATTTGTAATTTGGCATTCTTGTGTTGTCCTAATGAGTGCAAGACAAAAAGCTTTGGTTATATATCTCTCTTCTCAGCAACATTCACACTTCAGTTTATTAAAATTTAAATATGGATACAAATGGACAGCTTTCCTCCATAGGTCAGCGCACACTAACATAGTCCAAAATGTATTTCTATTTGCAGCATTAGTATATCACAACCACGACATATTTCATTGATGGTATACAGAAAATTCTGGCCTCTAAACCATTAAGCATCAATGAATATTGCAGTTACACACATTTTCTCAGCTATGTATAGAGTGTGGAAGATAACACACTCACCGTAGGCTGTAAAACATTGGCATGGCAACCTGTACATCCGCAGCCAAAGCAAAGCGTTGCCATGGTGCAAATATCCCATGCTATCCCTTTACTTAAGTGTTAACTGATTGCATTTAGCCTGCTATTTAGACGAATGTATCTCAATTGAAGCATATTCATCTTCGAGATTCAAATATATCTGCAATAATGACACTTATTTTAATCTGTTGCATATTTCAATTTTGATTACCAAACCAAACCATAATTTATGTTAAACTTTAATAAAAGATACAGAATTGTTATCACCAATGAACATAAGCATTATGAAGCTGCAGGGAGAGGACATTTAGACCCAAAACTATAGCTGGGGTTTTCCAGCCTCCCTGACGGTGTGTTTTCGGACGGCGGAGGTGGTTTGCTAATGGCCGCCGGTGAGATCTTCTCGTCCTGCCAAAGTCTGCGCCATTTTGTATGGCTCATCCGTCCTGCCATCGGAGGTTCAGAAGACCCCGGCGGCAGGAAAGGATGGAAAATCCCACCCTATATGTGAGACATTAGATGGGAAGGAGGGCTGATGTAAACAAAATTAAAATTAAACTGGAAATGCGGAGTGAATTTGTAGAGATGTCAACATTGCGGTATGAACAGATGTGCTGGAAATGTACTCTGTTTAATGATGCGCCTGGATAATAAATTTGTACTAACTATTATTTAGTGGTAATTGGATATAATTAAAATGTTTCCATTCAAATCTTGTCCATAGTACTGACAATATAATACCTCAACAGTAATGTATCGATGTGACAAAATAAATGGCCAGCTCAAATAAGCGATATATGCTGTTAGCCATGTTAATTGACTCAAGAATTCAACTGAATAAAGAGGCCAAGCAACCAAATGACAATTCCATGAATTAAACAGTTAATGGCACAATTATTGCTAAACCAAATTACCAATTTAATTTAGCAATCCAGAATCAGCAAGTGCCTCAAGATGAGCACATCAATTTGCTCCAATATCTGCCTGCACAAAGAAACCCCAGCTTCCCCTCGCAGAAATCTCTTAGGACTTGTTTGGGAAATGTCACACGTACGTTGGGTGGTAGGAATTTCAGCCACTACGAGCAAATGTGTAAGAAAATAAGCATTTTAGAAGTTTTCACCTCCGCCCTGCTGACAACACATGTCATATGACAACCAGCTCGCAAAGAAGTTAGGAGTTATTGCTCCTATTGCCAAGTTCAATGTGTGAGAAAGTCAGACAACTGCATGACGTGAGTTATCGTTTTCACTCTCCTCCTGCAGAACTGCAACATCCAGGCTGTAAAGTGACCATCCGCATCAGTAACAAGTGGGTAGAAAATTTGTAAAGAATAATTGAGTTGTGTACAGCAGAATAAAAAATATAAAAAGGAAAATGATGATATAGTTTTCGGCATTTTATACAATTTAAAGCAGTTACTAAAAACTGAGTTAGCAGGAGTCTGATCTTTGCAGTTGCTCTGTATATTTCCTCATGGAAGTAAATATTGTAAATAATGCAGCTCAGTAATTTCTGTGATTTTCAGACCATGGACTGGATTCTCCGATTTTGAGGCTATGTCCCCACGCCGTTGTGGGAACGGTGGCGTTTTACGCCTGAAAAATTGGCGTAAAACGGCCACCAATCCTCCATTTGGCTGGGGGCTAGCATGCAGGCAGAGTAGAGCACCCGGCTCTAGCTGCCAATATGGCCTGGAGAATTGTCAGGTTCGTGGCCACTCATGCGCACGATGGCAGCCTGCAGCGGCCACACCGTGCTACATGGCGGTGGACACTCGTGGACCCGGCTCCCTCTTTGGCCGGCTCACGCACCCCAGACCACCCTTCCACAGTGCCCTCAGCCCCCTGCCCGCCGATCGACCCTCCCCCGACTGAGCTGGACTGAGCCGAGTCCCCGACGGATGAGACCATGAGAGACCACGCCGTCGGGAACCCAGCCGGTCGGGGGCAGAGCAATGCGAAAGTGGTGCAACCCCCAATTTGGTCGGGAACTGTGATTCTTCGGCCGATCACCGAACGCGATTTCGGCTGCGACCGGAGAATCCAGCCCCTAATGTTTGCTCATTGGTCAACAGCTTGAGGTAGCACACATGGGAAAGAGTTGAGCATCCAGTCCATGTCACAAATGGTATTCTTATACCATCAGTTAGGTATTGAGTCTGTGCAGCCCCTCCCACCAATGCAAGACACTCATTGGAGCAACTTTTCAGACTGGAGGATGATAGATAGTGGTGTTCTCCATTTTAGTAGAAGGGATAAGGAGAGGCAGCATATATTTAATGGTAAAGTTCTAAAGATGTGCAGGGACAGAGGGACCTGGCGCTGGGTGTTCATGTGCACAGATTTTCAACAGTGCCATGACAAATTGAGGGAGTTGTTAGCCAAGAATATGGGATCTGGGCTTCATAAATAAAGATATTGGGCTGGATTTTCATGGAGTTGAGGAGCCTCAGTGGAAGGGTGAAAATGGCGGTCCTTCCAGGTTTTCTTATCCCATTCCTGGGGTTTTTGATTCTTAGCACAGCTATTTAAGGATGTGGGCTGGTTTGGATTCACATCATCCGCGAACTTACTGATCTATCTTCCTCTATTCATGTCTAAATCATTTATATAAACCACAAACAGCAAGCGCCCCCAACACTGATCCCCGCAGGACCCTAATATACACAGGCTTCCAGTCAGAAAAACACCCCTCAACCTGCCACTCAGCCAATTCTGGACCCAATTTGCCAAATTTTGTTGGATCCTATGGGCTCTTATCTTCATTATCAGTCTCCCATGTGGGATCTCATCAAAAGCCCTACTGAAGTCCAAGTAGACTACATCAAATGCATTGCTCTCATCTACACACCTGGTCACCTCTTCGAAAAATTCAATCATGTTGGTCAGACATGGCCTGCCCTTAACTACAGAGGAATGTAAATTTATTGCCAGTGTCACTGCTATTTCTGCCCTTGCCTCACTTAACAGCCTGGGATGCATTTCATCTGGCCCTGTATATTTGTCTACTCTTAAGCATGCCAGACCACTCAGGGGGCAGCATGGTGACACAGTGATTAGCACTGCTGCCTCACAGCACCAGGGACCCAGGTTCAATTCCGGCCTTGGGTGACTGTCTGTGTGGAGTTTGCACTTTCTCCCCATGTCTGTGTGGGTTTTCTCTGGGGGCTCCTATTTCCTCCCACAGTCCAAAGATGTGCAAGTAAGGTGAATTGGCCATGAGAAATTGCCCCTTAGTGTCTGAAGGTTATGTGGGGTTATGGGGATATGGTGTGGGAGTGAGCCTGGGTAGACTGCTCTTTCAGAGGGTCAGTGCAGACTCGATGGGCTGACTGGCCTCCTTCTGCTCTGTAAGTATTCTATGAGAACCTCTTCTCTCCCTATGTTAAGCTCTTTAATCTATCAGAGTTCTTCTCCCTGATTTCTATACCTACACCTTCCCTCTCATGAGTGAATACCGACACAAAGTATTCATTTAGCACCCTACCTTCATCATCCTACTCCACAAATTACCACTGTGGTATAATGGGCCCTACTCTTTCCCTAGTTATCCTTTTACCTTTATGTACTTGTACTGGTGGCGCAGTGGGTTAACACTGCAGCCTCACGGCGCCGAGGTCGCAGGTTCGATCCCGGCTCAGAGTCAGTGTCCGTGTGGAGTTTGCCCATTCTCCCCGTGGTTGCGTGGGTTTCATCCCACAACCCAAATATATGCAGCGTTGGTGAATTGACCACGATAAATTGCCCCTTAATTGGAAAAAATGTCCAATTTATTAAAAAAGGGCAGCACGGTAGCATTGGGGATAGCACAATTGCTTCACAGCTCCAGGGTCCCAGGTTCGATTCCGGCTTGGGTCACTGTCTGTGCGGAGTCTGCACATCCTCCCCGTGTGTGCGTGGGTTTCCTCCGGGTGCTCCGGTTTCCTCCCACAGTCCAAAGATGTGCAGGTTAGGTGGATTGGCCATGACAAATTGCCTTTTGTGTCCAAAATTGCCTTTAGTGTTGGGTTATGGGGAAAGGGTGGAGGTGTTGACCTTGGGTAGGGTGCTCTTTCCAAGAGCCGGTGCAGACTCGATGGGCCGAATGGCCTCCTTCTGCACTGTAAATTCTATTCTATGATAAAACAACTTTGGATTTTCCTTTATTTTACCTGCCAGTATTCTTTCATGTCCCCTTTTTGCTCTCCTAATTTCCTCCGTAAATTTCCATTTGCACATTCTATACACCTCTAGGGCTTCTGCTGTTTTGTGCCATTGATATCTGCCATAAGCCTCCCTTTTTCTCCTTACACTGCTGTATATCCCTCAATTTCCAGGGTTCGTTGGACCCACCCTTTTTCTCGATTGGAACATGTTGGCCCTGTACCCTTCCTATTTCCTTCTTGAATGTGTCTTTCTACCACTAATTTACCTTAAAGCATCTTCTCCCA
This sequence comes from Scyliorhinus torazame, assembly GCF_047496885.1. NCBI lineage: Eukaryota > Metazoa > Chordata > Chondrichthyes > Carcharhiniformes > Scyliorhinidae > Scyliorhinus > Scyliorhinus torazame. The sequence goes on along the minus strand of NC_092725.1, from coordinate 113,760,226 downwards.
GTCAACTCTAGCTCAATCATATCTGATCTTATTAAAATCGGTCTTCCCCCAATTTAGAATTTTGATCTCAGGCCCACCCTTGTCCTTTTCTGTAACAATATTGAATCTAACGGAGTTATGATTACTGTCTGTAAAATGCTCCCCCACTGAAACTTCAACCACTTGCCCAGCGTTGTTACCTAAAATTTAGTTCAGGAACACCTTCTCTCTTGTGGGACGGACCTTTTACGTACTGGCGTAAAAGAATTCCTGGATGCATTTTACGAATTCCGCACCCTCTAAACCTTTTACACTTTGACTAGCCCAGTTAACGTTGGGAAAGTTGAAATCCCTCATTATTACTACTCTATTACTTTAACACTTCTCTGAAATTTGCCTAAATATCTGCTCTTCTATTTCTCTTGGACTGTTAGGGGGCCTATAGAACACTCCCAGCAATGCGATTGTTCCTTTTTTTGTTTTAAAGTTCTACCCATATGACTTCAGTTGAAGAGCCTTCTAAGATGTCATTCCTCTTTACTGCTGTAATTTATTCTCTATTCGAAAAAATTGCAACACCCCTTCCTCTTTTACCTCCTTGCTTATCTCGCCTGAAGATCCTGTATCCTGAAATATTGAGCTGCCAATCCTGCCACTCTCTCAACCATGTCTCAGTGACAGCAATGATATCATACTCCCATATTTTAATTTGTACCCTCAATTTATCTGTCTTGTTCGTCAGACTTCTTGCATTAAAATAAATACCATCTAATCTTGCCAAGCTCCCTTGTGACTTAACTGGTCTAGACATTCTATGCCTTTCTGACTCACTTGATGTCTCTTCTAATTTTGGCTGTGCATCTATCCCTGCTGAACCTTTTCTCAGGATCCCAGCCCCCTGCCAAGTTAGTATAAAGTCTCCCCAACAGCACTAGCAAACCTCCCTGCAAGAATACTGGTCCCATTTCGGTTCAAGTGCAAACCATCGGCCTTGTACAGGTCCCATCGTCCCCCAAAACGGTCCTAATGTCCCGGAAATCTGAAACCCTACCTCCTGCACCATTTCTCCAGCCACTTATTCATCTGGACTAACTTCCTATTTCTGTAGTCACTAGCACTTGGCACCGGAGGTAATCCAGAGATAACTATTGTCATGTGAGAGTACCTTTAAGGCATGGATGTTTAAGCAATGTACCTTTAAGAAAACGGTGATGTCAGAGAGTGGGTGGAGCTGAGCTCAGGTCAGCCATTTTGCAGGTTTTTAGTTTGAGTTTAAAAAGCAGGGTGTGTGTGTTTGTGTGTTTCCAGAGAGCTGCAAGTTCTGAAAAGAGTTGGGTGTGTGTCTGTGTTTTGCAGTGAGCTCTGCCATGAAAGACTATCTCTGGATCATTTGGGTGATTTAAACTTATAATAGTGAAGCCTTTAACCTGATGTGATTTTGTTTAAAGGTGTTAAGTCTCTTGAAAGTTTGAAGGAACATTTTAAGGAGTTATTTACTGTTGCAATATTTTCTGAGTTATAAGACCATAAGACCTAGGAGCGGAAGTAAGGCCATTCGGCCCATCGAGTCCACTCCACCATTCAATCATGGCTGATTTCAACTCCATTTACCCACTCTCTCTCCATAGCCCTTAATTCCTCGAGAAATCAAGAATTTATCAACTTCTGTCTTAAAGACACTCAACGTCCCTGCCTCCACCGCCCTCTGTGGCAATGAATTCCACAGACCCACCACTCTCTGGCTGAAGAAATTTCTCCTCATCTCTGTTCTAAAGTGACTCCCTTTTATTCTAAGGCTGTGCCCCCGGGTCCTAGTCTCCCCTGCTAATGGAAACAACTTCCCTACATCCACCCTATCTAAGCCATTCATTATCTTGTAAGTTTCTATTAGATCTCCCCTCAACCTCCTAAACTCCAATGAATATAATCCCAGGATCCTCAGACGTTCATCATATGTTAGGCCTACCATTCCTGGGATCATCCGTGTGAATCTCCGCTGGACCCGCTCCAGTGCCAGTATGTCCTTCCTGAGGTGTGGGGCCCAAAATTGCTCACAGTATTCTAAATGGGGCCTAACTAATTCTTTATAAAGCTTCAGAAGTACATCCCTGCTTTTATATTCCAAGCCTCTTGAGATGAATGACAACATTGCATTTGCTTTCTTAATTACGGACTCAACCTGCAAGTTTACCTTTAGAGAATCCTGGACTAGGACTCCCAAGTCCCTTTGCACTTCAGCATTATGAATTTTGTCACCGTTTAGAAAATAGTCCATGCCTCTATTCTTTTTTCCAAAGTGCAAGACCTCGCACTTGCCCACGTTGAATTTCATCAGCCATTTCTTGGACCACTCTCCTAAACTGTCTAAATCTTTCTGCAGCCTCCCCACCTCCTCCATACTACCTGCCCCTCCACCTATCTTTGTATCATCGGCAAACTTAGCCAGAATGCCCCCAGTCCTGTCATCTAGATCGTTAATATATAAAGAGAACAGCTGTGGCCCCAACACTGAACCCTGCGGGACACCACTCGTCACCAGTTGCCATTCCGAAAAAGAACCTTTTATCCCAACTCTCTGCCTTCTGCCTGACAGCCAATCGTCAATCCATGTTAGTACCTTGCCTCGAATACCATGGGCCCTTATTTTACTTAGCAGTCTCCCGTGAGGCACCTTATCAAAGGCCTTTTGGAAGTCAAGATAGATAACATCCATTGGCTCTCCTTGGTCTAACCTATTTGTTATCTCTTCAAAGAACTCTAACAGGTTTGTCAGGCACGACCTCCCCTTACTAAATCCATGCTGACTTGTCCTAATCCGACCCTGCACTTCCAAGAATTTAGAAATCTCATCCTTAATAATGGATTCTAGAATCTTGCCAACAACCGAGGTTAGGCTAATTGGCCTATAATTTTCCATCTTTTTCCTTGTTCCCTTCTTGAACAGGGGGGTTACAACAGCAATTTTCCAATCCTCTGGGACTTTCCCTGACTCCAGTGACTTTTGAAAGATCATAACTAAAGCCTCCACTATTTCTTCAGCTATCTCCTTTAGAACTCTAGGATGTAGCCCATCTGGGCCCAGAGATTTATCAATTTTTAGACCTCTTAGTTTCTCTAGCACTTTCTCCTTTGTAATGGCTACCATATTCAACTCTGCCCTCTGACTCTCCAAAATTGTTGGGATATTACTCATGTCTTCTACTGTGAAGACTGACGCAAAGTACTTATTTAGTTCCTCAGCTATTTCCTTGTCTCCCATCACTAGATTACCAGCGTCATTTTGGAGCGGCCCAATGTCAACTTTTGCCTCCCGTTTGTTTTTAATGTATTTAAAGAAACTTTTACTATCATTCCTAATGTTACTGGCTAGCCTACCTCCATATTTAATCCTCTCTTTCCTTATTTCTCTCTTTGTTATCCTCTGTTTGTTTTTGTAGCCTTCCCAATCTTCTGACTTCCCACTACTCTGCCACATTATAGGCTTTCTCTTTTGCTTTGATGCATTCCCTAACTTCCTTTGTCAGCCATGGCTGCCTAATCCCCCCTCTGATAACCTTTCTTTTCTTTGGGATGAACCTCTGTACTGTGTCCTCAATTACTCCCAGAAACTCCTGCCATTGCTGTTCTACTGTCTTTCCCACTAGGCTCTGCTCCCAGTCGATTTTCGTCAGTTCCTCCCTCATGCCCCTGTAGTTACCTTTATTTAACTGTAACACCTTTACATCTGATTCTACCTTCTTTCTTTCAAATTGGAGATTAAATTCTACCATATTATGATCACTGCCTCCTAAGTGTTCCCTTACTTTAAGATCTTTAATCAAGTCTGGCTCATTACATAACACTAAGTCCAGAATGGCCTGTTCCCTCGTGGGCTCCATCACAAGCTGTTCCAAAAAGCCCTCCTGTAAACATTCAATGAATTCCCTTTCCTTGGGTCCACTGGCAGCATTATTTACCCAGTCCACCTGCATATTGAAGTCCCCCATGATCACTGTGACCTTGCCTTTCTGACACGCACTTTCTATTTCGTGGTGCAATTTGTGCCCCCGGTCCTGACCACTGTTAGGAGGCCTGTACATAACTCCCATTATGGTTTTTTTTGCCTTTGTGGATCCTCAACTCTACCCACACATACTTCACATCACCTGACCCCATGTCGTTTAGTGCTATTGATTTAATTTCATTCCTAATTAACAAGGCAACCCCGCCCCCTCTCTGTCTTTTCGATAGGTTGTGAATCCCTGGATGTTTAAATGCCAGTCCTGAAACCCCTGCAACCATGTCTCTGTGATGCCTACCACATCATACATGCCAGTCACAATCTGGGCCACAAGCTCATCTACCTTGTTCCGTGCACTGCGCGCATTTAAATATAGCACCTTTAATTCTCTATTGACCGTCCCTTTTTGTTTTCTTAGTGTGGTGGACCTTGGTTTACTGAGCCTTTCCATACACTGTGTCATATTTTGTGGGATGGGGACTATCGTAACCTCTCCTGAGTTTTGTCTTTTCGTGCTTTTTTGTATTCCTAAGCAGCTACGCTTCCCACTGATTACTTCACCTCTTGGTTCCCTGACTTTCCCTTCCCCCCCCAATCTTTAGTTTAAAGTCCTATTGACCACCCTATTTACTCTTTTCGCCAGAACACTGGTCCCAGCTCGGTTCAGGTGGAGACCATCCCAACGGTATAGGTCCCCCCTGTTCCAAAACTGATGCCAGTATCCCATGAAAAGGAACCCCTCTTTCCCACACCACTCTTTCAGCCACGTGTTAACTTCCCTTATTCTTGCCTCCCTATGCCAATTTGCACGTGGCTCGGGCAGTAATCCGGAGATTATGACCCTTGAGGACTTGTTTTTTAATTTGAATCCTAGCTCTTTATAATCTCTAAACAGGTCCTCTTTCCTAGACTTGCCTATGTTGTTGGTACCGACATGGACCACAACAACTGGATCCTCCTCCTCCCTCTCCAGTATCCTTTCAAGCCGGTCAGAGATGTCCCGCACCCTAGCACCGGGCAGGCAACATACCATGCGGGACTCTTTATCCTGCTCACAAAGAATACTATCTATCCCCCTGATAATAGAATCCCCTACAACTACAACTTGCCTATTTACTCCCTCCCCTTGAATGGCCTGCTGAACCATGGTACCTTGGTCAGCTGACTCATCCTTCCTGCAGCCCTGTTCGCCATCCACACAGGGAGCAAGTGCCTCATACCTGTTGGACAGGGTCAAGGGCTGAGGCTCCTGAGTTCCTGACTGCTGGTTCCCTTTACCTGCCTGACTTGCAGTCACACCCTGCTATCCCTGGCCACTGGCAGGATTTAAACTACTTACTCTGACAGGTGTGACTGCCTCCTGAAACACAGTGTCCAGGTAAGTCTCCCCCTCCCGGATGTGCCTCAGTGTTTGAAGCTCAGACTCCAGCTCATCAACTCTGAGCCGGAGCTCTTCGAGCAGCCAACATTTACTGCCGATGTGGTCGCTGCAGCTCGCAATGGGATCTGCCAGCTCCCACATCAAGCAGCTCAAGCACATCACCTGACCAGCCATCACTAAGTAATTAATTAGTTTAATTTAAGTTTACGAGTTTAGCTGTGTTTTTTTTAAATTTGGGGCAGATTTGCTATCAACCAATTAGATCACAGCTTCCCTCTGACGTCACTTTTGGGGAAAAAACTGGAAAACAGGAAGTTACCGTTAGGTTTTTATACTCAGAGACAGCTCCTCCTCCTCCGAACGGCTCCCGAAATTAGGCCTGAAGAAAGAGAGAGAACAAAACAGTCGGGAAAAAGCACCTTCTCCCACTCTTCACCGAATTACCTCACTGCACTTAGAAGAAACAAATGAAGATTAGTGGATACGTCTGAGTTAGTTGAATCTTGAGCAGCTCATTAGGTAGCATGAAATTCAGGGCTCAAAAATCCACTCAAACCTTTATCTTTACCAGGTGCATAAATTGAATAACACATCCTAAGACTTACAGAGAAAGTAAGAGGCTGAGCTCAGTGCTTGCTAACCTGTTCTCGCAACTGTCTTCGAATACACTTGGCTATCCACAAGGGAACTGGCTATTCTCCTTCAGGAATTATAGAGATTAAATGAGCTTTCATCCCTCAGAACTGACCTTGCTGTTGAGGTCCTCAATAGAACTAGCGTTTTAAGCCCCAACTCCATATGTTTGTTGTTGTAAGAATTAAGCGGAGGAGCTGAAAAAGACTGTTCACCCTGTCCAATCTGCTGCCTCAAGGACCCACAATGACCACTTTTAATATCCTTCCCATTCCAGCCCAATATCCTGTCTATTTATTTTGCTGAATCAAAAATTGTTCCAGCTCTCATTTAATGTTTCAGTGAGAACCAGTGGGCATTAAGTAGCAGTCAATTAATTAGGTGAAGGATTCGAAAGAGATCATTTTCTTTTGTTAATGTTTACTTGTTCAGTTCATAATCATGTTACCTGGTTTGTCCATTCACAACTGCCGATTAAAATTACCCCAAATAATGTCACTTGGAGGGGCCAGTTGCATCGTGGGCATGTCACTAGGCTAGTGACCCAGACCAATGTTTTGGCGATGAGGGTTCAAATCCCAACATGGCAGCTGATGGAATTTACATTCAATTAATTAAGTCATGAATGTGGTTGACTATTAACATCCCTCTGAATTAGCCCAGCAAGTCATTCAGTTCAAGGGTAATTAGGAACGAACAACAAACGCTGGCTTTGCCAGAAACTCCCACATCCCATGAAATAATACATTTTTAAAAACTGTGGTCTGTTGCAGGTACTTTACTGACTCTTAACCTAGATTTGTACGTAACATTTGACCACATTTGGTGTTTTACCATTACTCCATATATTACTGTAAGTCGGAGGTGTTGGTGCCTCCAGCATTATTTCTTTGTTTTTAGCTTCTTGTGGGTTTTTTTCCCCCTTTAGCTTGGGTTGACACTTCATCTTAAGTGTATAAGGTGTTTTTTTAAAAACAGAGGCAGCTATGATATCAGATTTTAAAAATCTGCTAACTTTTGCTTGCGTATTATAACAGACCGCCATAGGGGAGGTTTCCTCAGTTTTCAACATTTTGTGTACCTTTAAGAAATGATGGTTAAGTTACGATTTCTCCTGCTCCATCCTCCCAAATGCAGAAAGGCAGTTGACAATTACATTTAGGAGCTGTCCCTATAGTGTAAAGATTAAACTTATTGGGGTATTTTTTTGTCTTCACCACATGTTAATCTAGGAGAGTGAATCACTAATTCATAATTGAAACCAGTAAAATTTTCATGAACTTGAAATCAATATATGATAGATAAACCATGTGCTCCACAAAGTCACCCCATTATTTCCTACTCGAAGGCTATTATGTTGCACTTTAAAGACTGGTTCTTGTTTTTCACCTTTATGCAAATATGATCCGTAAGTTCCTGGGGTTGGTCATTATCTATTGCCGATCGCAAGATTGGACCGGAATATTGTAGTTGGGCGTCTGTTGCAGTATGAACAAGGCAGTATGAACATGCTTGTGCTTGTATATAATAGTAATTGCAAATTTTCCCTATTGGGCTGGTACTTTGACCGTTTAGTGAAGAAAGTTAATTGATTTGTGTAACAGAATTGGGTAAACATATTGGAGGTATTTTAACCTCAAACAATGGGATGGAAAGTCAGAATCCTGACCACAACTCATCTCTAACCTGCTCACTTCTGGTTTTAATGGAGACAGGAAGGTAATCAGGCAACCAACCCACACCAAGGATGTGGGGTTGTACTTTATTTATTGAATATATATATATTGTTTTTATTCGTTTACGGGATGTGGGCACCACTGGTTAGGCCAGCATTTATTGCCTATCCCTAGTTGCCCATCAGAAAATGGTAGTGAGTTGCCTTCTTGAACCGCTGCAATCCTTCAGGTGTAGGTACACCCACTGTGCTGTTAGGGAGGGAGTCCCAGGATTTTGCCCCAGCGACAGCAGAGGAATGATATATTTCCAAGTGGTGAGTGACTCCAGGTGGTGGGGCTCCCAGATATCTGCTGCTCTTGACCTTCTAGATGGTGGTGGTTGTGGTTTTGGAAGGTGCTGTCTCAGGAATCTTGGTGAGTTACTGCAGTGCATCTTGTAGATGGTACACACGGGTGCCACTGTTTGTTGGTGGTGGAGGGTTTGAATGTTTGTGGAAGGAGGAGAAATCAAGCGGGCTGCTTTGTCCTGGATATTATCAAACTTCTTGAGTCTTGTTGGAGTTGTACTCATCCAGGCAAATGGAGAGTATTCCATTACACTCCTGACTTGTATCTTGTAGCTGGCGGACAGGCTTTGGGGAATCAGGATGTGAGTTACTCGCCGTAGGATTCCTAGCCTTTGACCTCCCTGCTAGCCACAGTATTAATATGGCTAGTCCAATGTTTATCTAAGATGTTAAGTTGAGTTCATGAAATAAACAGTGTTTTGTGTTTAAAAACCCACGTGTCCATAATTGTAATCCCACACCTAGGGAAAAAGCTGTGTGCTAGGAAAAGTAACAATTACATTAAAGGGAGAGGTTGGTTGAACTCCATGATACATTTTGGGGTTCTGAAAACGCCTAGCCCATAACAATTTGGGGCTCGTCCGGGATAAAAGTCTATCTATTGGATTGGCTTTAGTGAACTTAAAGACAGTGAAGGATTGTTGCTTTTCCGGTGTGGTATTTTAGTTGAAGTGGGAAGAGTGTTGTGAACAATGGCTCTTTCAGAGGCTCAGAAGTTTTTAGGGGTGGAGAATGTCACACGTAGTTCTTTACAGACAGAAACGAAACGCAGACTATTAGATTTGGCAAGAACATTGCAGTTAACATTACCTGACTGTTATAACCTGCCTGCTTACCATTGGCTGGGGACTAATGACAATCCCACAATCCTGTGGGAGTATGAGCTTCCCCAATGACGGGGGCGGAGAAATCATTAGCAGACTCCCTGTATAAATAAAGTTGGCCAGTTTGGAACCAGCAGGAAGAAGTAAGCAGCAAGCGAGGTTGCTGCTGTTGTGTGTATATATATGTTGTTGTAAATAAATGTTATTTCTTTGTATCCTTGAAACTCATGCTGGATTCTTCGTGGCCCTCACAAAACTGACAAAATGAGAAAAGATGAGGTAATTATGGCGGTGGTTAAGCATTTAAAGTTGCCTGAGATAGAGTTTGACTCATTGGAAATGGCAAAAATTCAGTTGCAAATTAAACAAATGGAACATGAGAAAGAATTAAAGCGGCTGGCATATGAGAGTGAGAGAGAGAGAGAGAGGAAAAAGAAAGAGAAAGAGAGAAAAAGAAAAGGAGAGCGAAGAAAGTGGAAGCCTTTTTCATTTCATTTGAGAAGGTAGCTAAACAAATGAAATGACCACAGGACATGTGGGTGTTACTGATTCAAACAAAGCTGGTAGGTAGAACTAGCGAAGTCTTTGCATCACTACCGGAGGAGGTATCTGGAACGTATGAGGAGGTGAAGAAATCCATCTTAAGTGCATATGAGTGCCTGAAACTTACAGACAAAGGTTTAGAAATTTAAGGAAAGAATTTGGTCAAACATACATGGAGTTTGAAAGGCTCAAACAGAGTAATTTTGATAGGTGGATAAGGGCTTTGAAAATAGACCAAACGAATGAAGCTCTCAGAGAAATTATACTTTTGGAGGAGTTTAAAAATTCAATTCCTGATGTAGTGAGAACTCATGTGGAAGAACAGAGGGTTAAAACTGCGAGTTTGCAGCGGAAATGGCAGATGATTATGAATTAGTTCATAAATCAAAGATTGGTTTCCGACATCAGTTTCAGCCGGTGAGGGATAGAAACTGGGGACATGAGAAATACCCAAGTGGTAAAGGTAAAGGTGATCTAATGGGAGACAATAAAGAGAGTGTACCTCAGATTAAAAAAGAAATCCAGGAAGGTGGAAAAGAAATGAAAAGTTTCAGATGTTTTCGCTGTAATAAACTAGGCCATGTAAAGTCACAGTGTTGGTGGTTGAAGAAAAGCACTGGGAAGGCTGATGTGGTAAAACAGGATAAGACAGTGGGGTTTGTTAAAGTGGTAAAGGAAAGCCCAAGGGAAGCGAAGGAGGTGCAAAAGATTGTACAGCCTGTTCAAGAAGTAATTGTTAAGAAGGTGCCAGATGTCTTTAAAGAATTTACTTGTGTGGGTAAAGTTTACTCATGTGTATCAGAAGGAGCAGGTAAAGAAGTCACAATTTTAAGAGATACAGGGGCTAGTCAATCTTTAATGGTAAGAGATGAGGAAAATATGTAGTTTGGGAAGAATGGTGCCAGAAAAGGTGGTGATATGTGGAATTCAGGGTCAGAGGAGTAGCGTTCCATTATATAAGGTAAGGTTGGAAAGTCCAGTGAAGAGTGGTGAGGTGGTAGTAGGAGTAATAGATAAACGATCTTGTCCAGGAATACAGTTTATCTTGGGTAGCTGGATCGCAGGTGGGAATGATGCCTACTGTGGTTGTTAAGCCAGTGGAAAATCAGACAACTGAAGTGTTGCAGGACGAATATCCTGGGATTTTTCCGGATTGTGTAGTAACAAGGTCGCAAAGTCACAGAGGAGAAATCAAAGAGTGAAGATGAAGTTGAAGTGCAATTATCAAAAACGATTTTTGATCAGATGGTTGAAAAAGAACAAGAACAGATGGAGGATGAGGTGGATATTTTTAGTTCAGGAAAATTAGCGGAGTTACAACAGAAAGATGTATAAATAAAACGGATATATCAGAAAGCATATACGGAAGAGGAATCTGAGAGTATACCAGAGTATTATTACCGTAAACATTATGTCTTGATGAGAAAATGGAGACCTGTACATATGCAGTCGGATGAAAAGTGGGCTGAAGTTCATCAAGTAGTATTGCTGGTAGGGTATAGAAAGGAAGTGTTGCGAGTTGCACATGAGGTACCAGTGGGAGGTCATTTGAGAATAAGGAAAACTCAAGCTAAAATCCAGAAACATTTTTATTGGCCTGGACTACATAAAGATGTAGTTAAATTTTGTCAATCATGTCACACATGTCAAGTGATAGGGAAACCTCAAGCAGTGATAAAACCAGCGCCCTTAATACCCATTCCAGCAGTTGAGGAACCTTTTACAAGGGTCCAAATCGATTGTATAGGACCGCTTCCTAAAACAAAAAGTGGGAATCAATATCTTTTGACTGTAATGGATGTGTCTACTAGGTTTCCAGAGGCCATTCCAGTACATAATATTACAGCTAAAAGGATTGTGGAGGAGTTACTTAAATTCTTTACTAGCTATGGACAACCCACAGAAATTCAATCAGATTAAGGAACAAATTTTACTTCAAAGTTATTCAAAGAAGTTATGGATAGCTTAGGAATAAAACAATTTAAATCAACTGCGTACCATCCAGAATCACAGGGGGCATTAGAAAGGTAGCATCAGACATTAAAGACAATGTTGAGGACATATTGTCAAGATTATCCAAAGGATTAGGATAAAGGAATCCCATTCATATTGTTTGCAATTAGGGATGTACCTAATGAGTCTACCAAATTTAGTCCTTTTGAACTAATTTTCGGTCATGAGGTAAGAGGACCACTTAAATTGATCGAGGAAAAATTGGTGGGTGAGAAATAGGAAATTACACTATTGGATTACGTGTCAAATTTTAGGGAATGATTAAATAGAGCAGGTGAATTGGCTAGACACATTTGAAAGTTGCACAAAATGTGATGAAACGGATAGCGGACAAGAAATCCAAAGTTCGTAGTTTTGCCAGTGGGGATAAAGTTTTAGTGTTGTTACCATTGGTATGTGAACCTTTAAAAGCTAGGTTTTGTGGACCGTATCAGATTGAAAGGAAATTAAGTGAGGTGAATTATGTGGTAAAAACACCAGATAGAAGGAAGACTCACCGAGTGTGTCATGTGAATATGCTTAAAAGCTACTTTGAAAGGGAAGGAGAAAAAAAGGAGGTTTTAATGATTCTAACTCAAAGTGACAAACCAAATCCAGATGACTGTGAATTTGACATACCTCAAATTAAATTGGAAAATGAGGATGTTCTTAAAAATTGGGATGAATTGTTAAGTTACCTTCCAGAGGAAAAACGAACTGACCTGAAAGAGTTGTTGATATCACATGGGCAAGTTTGTAGAGATAAATTAGGAAGTACTAAAATGGTTATATCTGATATAGATGTGGGAAATGCTGTTCCTATCAAACAACATCCATATAGACTTAATCCTTTAAAATTGGCACAGATTAACAGAAAGATTGAGAGTATGCTGAAGAATGGCATAATTGAAGTTGGTTGCAGCCAATGGAGCTCACCCATAGTGATGGTACCTAAACCAGACGGTACCCAACGATTGTGTGTGGACTATCGAAAGGTGAATGCAGTTACAAGAACGGACTCTTATCCTATCCCACTTTTGAAGGATTGCATTGAGAAAGTGGGACAATCTGCTTTTATTTCCAACTTCCAGACATGGAAAGAACATTTAAAACATCGTATGGAGTTCTTTGATCGACTTCAGGAGGCGGGTTTGGTGATTAACCTAGCCGAAAGTGAATTTGGAGAAGCCCAAATCACTTTCCTTGCAGAGTTTCCGTTATCCTCAAGACGAAGGGAAATAATGCGATTTCCTAGCATGAATGGCTTTGATCGAACAGTTGTGCAAAAGTTTTGTGGCGTGATTACTCCACTGATGGAATTGCTGAAGAAACGTAAAAAATGTCAATGGACAGCAGACTTTCAACAGGCAGTTGACTGCCTGAAAGCTGTGATCACCAATGCTCCTGTATTGGAGAATTTCAAGGGACTCTGTGGTCAGATTGAACTAAAGTATCTGATTCTGAAGAAAAATGTCGAGGAGTAGAGGAATGGATGGATCGTGCAGAGACTTTGTCAATCGAGAAGGATTTCGGTTGGAGGAAGAGGAACAAAAAAAAATGGACTATATTATTATACCTGTTTGCGTGTGTTTTTTCTAAAAAAAACATAAAGGTATATTTACTGTGTACATTTCTTAGTGGATGGTGCAAAAGTGAAAAATAAAACCATCTTAAAGTTGATTGTTTATTTTTTTTTCTTGGGGGGAGGTGTCATGTGAGAGTACCTTTAAGACATGGATGTTTAAGCAATGTACCTTTAAGAAAACAGTGATGTCAGAGAGTGGGTGGGGCTGAGCTCAGGTCAGCCATTTTGCAGGTTTTTATTTTGAGTTTAAAAAGCAGTGTGTGTGTGTGTCTGTGTGTTTCCAGAGAGCTGCAAGTTCTGAAAAGAGCTGGGTGCGTGTCTGTGTTTTGCAGTGAGCTCTGCCATGAAAGACTATCTCTGGATCATTTGGGTGATTTAAACTTATAATAGTGAAGCCTTTAACCTGATGTGATTTTGTTTAAAGGTGTTAAGTCTCTTGGAAGTTTGAAGGAACCGGAGTTATTTACTGTTGCAATATTTTCTGAGTTATCTTTGAAGTAAGGGGTGTTAAGAGATCCAATGTTTATTTAAGATGTTAAGTTGAGTTCATGGAATAAACAGTGTTTTGTGTTTAAAAACCCACGTGTCCATAATTGTAGTCCCACACCTCGGGAAAAAGCCGTGTGCTAGGAAAACCAACAAATACATTAAAGGGAGAGGTTGGTTGAACTCCATGATACATTTTGGAGTTCTGAAAATGCCTTGCCCATAACAATATCTTCTGGGTCTTGTTTATTAATCTACTTCCGAACGTCCTATATTCTGCTTACAGGACCTCATCCCTTTTTCTGCCTATATCATTCATACCAATATGTCCACGATATCTGTCTGTTTGCCCTCCCCTTTCAGTTTGCCCTGCAGCCAGTGATATCGCTGACCTTGGAACCAGGGAGGCAACATACTATCCCGGAGTCTCTTTTGTGGCCACAGAAACACCTGTCTGTTACCCTTACAATTGAATCCCCTCCCACTATAACCATGGCATTCTTTCTCCTCCAATCTTGTTCAGCAGACCCACCCATGGTACCATGAAGGTGGCTGCCACTGCTTTCCCCTACACAATCATCTCCCAAACAGTATCCAAAACAGTATCTGTTAGAAAGGGGGATGGCCACATGGGACTCCTGCACTACCTGCCTTCCTCTACTCTGGTGGCCACACATGCCCTTTCTGCCTGCGATGTGACCACCTCACTGAACATGCTATCCACAACTTGCTCAGCATCATGTTGCTCCACAGTGGATCCACCCTCAGCTCCAGCTCCGAAATGCGGTTAGCCGGAGTCTGCAGTTGGACACACTTCCTGCACACATGGTCACCAGGGACAACTGAAGCTTCCATGATTTGCCACATAGCACAGGAGGAGCATATCACGGATGCAAGCTCCCCTGCCATGACCACCATTAAGTCCCTTGTTTACTCCCTTTTTAACAAAAAATTAAGCAATATTAGAATACTATTTACTTACCACCCTTACGCTAACTTTACTTCCCTTACCCTACTTTGATTACTTATGTTACTTTATTATAATGACCATGACTTTCACTTATTTGTGCTGTTTCTCACTTAATCCCTTCCCCCCCAAAAAAACACTTTGTAAACTCACTACTGATGCACAGTGAATCTGATCTTGGTGTTTATGAAGCTCAGCTGCACTGCGCACCCGCCCAGACTGAGACTGAGCTCCGTCTTTTTAGCTCTCCATATCCTGATTTCACCTAACTCCCTGTTTTCACTCAACTCCAAAAGAACTCTCGTTTAGCCAAGCAGGCACTCACAGTGCAGTCAAGCAGGCACTCACAGTGCAGACACTCACGGTACAGACATGCAAGCACTCACGGTACAGACATGCAAGCACTCACGGTGCAGACATGCAGGCACTCACGGTGCAGACATGTAGGCACTCACGGTGCAGACATGCAGGCACTCACGGTGCAGACATGCAGGCACTCACGGTGCAGACATGCAGGCACTCACGGTGCAGACATGCAGGCAGTCACAGTGCACTCATTCACAGTGCAGAAAAGCAGGCACTCACAGTGCAGACAAGCAGGCACTCACATTGCAGACATGTAGGCACTCACGGTGCAGACATGTAGGCACTCACGATGCAGACATGCAGGCACTCACGGTGCAGACATGCAGGCACTCATGGTGCAGACATGCAGACACTCACGGTGCACACATGAGGCACTCACGGTGCACTCACTTACAGTGCAGACATGCAGGCAGTCACAGTGCAGAAAGGCAGGCACTCACAGTGCAGACAAGCAGGCACTCACAGTGCAGACAACAGACACTCAGTGCAGTCAAGCAGGCATTGAGTGGCTTCTCTTTTTAAAATGTTAAAGTATTGCATCCAGTTTTGGTCACCACACTTTAGGAAGGGTCATTGAGAAATTGTAAAGGAGAGCTACCAGAATGATTCCAGGGATTTTAGCCACGAGGTTAGGTTGGAGAAGCTTTGGCTGTTCTCTTTGGAGCAAAGGCAATTGAGGAGAGATTAGGTAAAGGTTTATAAGCTGGTAACAGGTTTAGATAAGGTACACAAAGAAAAGCTGTTCCCATTAGCTGATGGTTACTGGAAAAAGGGGGCATAGATTTAGGGTTTTGGACAAGAGATGCAGATGGGATATTGGGAAAAGGTTCTTTCTGCATGAATAGTAATGACTTGGAACTCGCTGCATACGAAGGTGGTGGAAGTGGCGAGGTCAATGATTTCAAAAGGAAATTTTTGGTTTTTTTTGAGGGAAATAAACTTGTAGGACTACAGGGATAGATTGGGGAAATGGGACTAACTAGATTGTTGTAGAGCACGGGCATGGATTCAATGGAACAAAAAGCCTCATTCTGTACCGTAGCAACTCTATGACTAACAGTTTTGATTTAGAACGAGGGTGTGGTAAACCACTGTTACACCTGTATTAGGTGTTGTAAGGTAGGACCTGTACTACAGGTTCGCCGGTAGCCCTTGCCTCTGGCTCTGCCCAGTAGGAGGAGTATAAATATGCGTGTCCTCTATTCAGCAGCCATTTTGCCAGCTGCTGTGGGAGGCCACACATCTTACTGCAATGAAGCCACAGTTGTATCCAACCTGAGTCTTTGTACAATTGATCGTGCATCAATTTATTGCAGGAAGATTTTCTGTAAGATGGACCTCCGAATCAAACCAGATCGCCTGCAGCTGGATCTGTAATCGAGCGATGCCAGAAAGGACTTAAATCACTGGCTAGCCTGCTTCGAGGCCTATATCAACTCAGCGACCACCCCTCTGACGGAGGCTCAGAAGATACAGATCCTGTACTCAAGGTTGAGCTCCAGCGTGTTTCCGCTGATCCAGGACGCCCCGAACTACGCGGACGACATGGCGTTCCTCAAAGAAATCTACGCACAGAAAGCGAACACACTCTTCGGCAGGCATGTACTTGCCACTCGCTCTCAACTCCCTGGTGAGTCCATAGAAGACTTCTGGCGGGCCCTAATCCCACTCGTCCGCGACTGTGACTGTCAGGCCGTTACGGCCACCGAACATTCGAACCTTCTTATGCGTGATGCTTTTGTAACGGGGATTGGGTCGGACCTCATTCGCCAAAGGCTGCTTGAAGGGGGCCACACTCAACCTAACGGGGACTAAGAAGCTAGCACTCTCCATGGCGGTCGTCTCACGTAATGCTCAGGCCTACCCCACCGGCCACCCCTCCTATCCCTCGTGGACCCCACAAACGGCCGCCCCACCCGGGGCTTTACCCAGCCAATACACCTGCGCCACATGCCAATCCGCGCACCCCGGGGGTCCCCGATGTTACTTCTGCGGCCAGCAGAAGCACCCTCGCCAACGCTGCCCGGCCCGCGCTGCCATTTGCAAGGCTTGCAGCAAAAAGGGCCACTTCGCCGCGGTGTGCCAGGCCCGTGCAGTCGCCGCTATCACCCCCTTCCCCCTGACACACACACAATGGGCTCCGCCATCTTCGTCCCGGCCAGTGGGCGCCGCCATCTTCACATCCGGGGCCATATGCGGCCAGTGGGCGCCGCCATCTTCACCTCCCAGGGCCGCGGGCGGCCAGTGGGTGCCGCCATCTCCCCCCCCCCCCCCGCAGTCCTCGTGCGGCCCATGGGTCCATCTTGTCCAGCCCCCGCAACGTGCAGCCCATGGGCACCACCATCTTATCCAGCCCCGCAATGTGCGGCCCATGGGCGCTGCCATCTTGTCCAGCCCCCGCAACGTGCGGCCCATGGGCGCCGCCATTTTGTCCCTCGCAGGATCTTCAGGCGCCGCCATCTTGTCTTCCCCATGGGGCATGGACGCCGACAACATTCCACGACCTGGGCCCTCCACGCTCTCCATCTTCGGACGCCAGCGACGACCAACCGCAGCTCGCCTCAATGACGCTCGACCAGTCTCGTCCACACAACCTGGCCACTGCCTCGACTACGGTGAAAATTAACGGCCACGTGACCTCTTGCCTGCTGGACTCCAGGAGCACCAAAAGCTTCATCCACCCGGATACGGTAAGGTGCTGCTCCCTCACGGTCCACCCCGCCAATCAAAGGATCTCCCTGGCCTCCGGATCCCATTCCGTCCCGATCCGGGGGTTCTGCACGGTCACTCTCATGGTCCAGGGTGTAGAATTCAGCGGCTTCCGCCTCTACGTCCTTCCTAATCTCTGCGCTGCACTACTACTGGGCCTGCACTTCCAGTGCAATCTCCAGAGCCTCACCCTCAAATTCGGCGGGCCCCTACCACCCCTCACTGTGTGCGACCTCACAATCCTAAAGGTCGACCCACCCTCCCTCTTTGCCAATCTAACTTCGGATTGCAAACCCGTTGCCACCAGGAGCAGACAGTACAGCACCCAGAACAAGACCTTCATCAGGTCCGAGGTCCAGCGGCTGCTTCGGGAGGGCATCATCGAGGCCAGCAACAGCCTCTGGAGAGCTCAAGTGGTAGTCGTTAAAACTGGGGAGAAGCACAGAATGGTCATGGACTACAGCCAGACCATCAATCGGTACACGCAGCTCGACGCGTACCCCCTCCCACGCATATCTGAGTTCCCTCTTCCATGTTCCCTTTCATCGTCAACACTCTTATTTCTCATCTGCTTTTCCCTGCTTTCAATGAGCTGGAGAGCACCTTGCTGCAGATCAGTGGGAAGTAAGGAGTTATGCTTTGAAGAGAGAGCTTATCATGGGCAATAACGTGGAGAATTGCTTCACTGTTAAACATAAAACTCAGTTTACAGGATGGATGGAAGCTATTCAACAGATTATGTTTCTTTCTATAACCTCTGCTTCACAAAATTTATCTTTCTCCCCTGAAAGATTGCAATGGCCTTTATCCCACAGCTTCCTATGCCATGCTCTTCACCACACTGCACAACTCTGCTAACCTCACACTCAGTGATCATTTCAAATGCATCATCCCTCATCACTGCCCCTCCTGACAATCAAAAGCAAAAACAAACTGGCTGTCAAAGTGTACAGTATTGAGATCATAGAATGTTACAGCTTAGAAGGGGGGGTTATTCAGTCCATACCCTTATACCTGCTCGGTTGGAAGAGCAGTCCCATTAGCCTCACCTTTCTGCTTTTTTCTTTAGAATCCCTACTGCGCAGGAGGCCATTCGGCCCATCAAGTCTGCACCAATCCTGCGAAAGAGCACGCTACTATACCCACTCCCCTCACACTCTCCCTGTAACCCCACCTAAGCTTTGGACACTAAGAAGCAATTTAGCAGGGTGGTATGTGGCGCAGCGGTTAGCACTGGGACTGCGGTGGGAAGTAAGGAGTTATGCTTTGAAGAGAGAGCTTATCCCGGCCCTGGGTCACTGTCTGTGTTGGTTTCAACCCCACAACCCAAAGATGTGCAGGTTAGGTGGATTATCCACGCTAAATTGCCCCTTAATTGGAAATACATAAATAAATAATTGGGTACTCTAAATGTTTTTAAAAAGAAGCAATTTAGAATGGCCAATCCACATAATATGCACATCTTTGGACTGTGGGAGGAAACCGGAGCACTTGAAGGAAACCCATGTAGACATGGGGAGAACGTGCAAACACCATGCAGGCAGTCACCCAAGGTCGGAATTGAAGCCGGGTCCCTGGCGTTGTGAGGCAGCAGTGTTAACCACTGTGCCACCCTACATTTTTTTAAAAAAAACCTTCAAGTATTTATCCAATTCACTTTTGAAAGCAATTACTGACTTAGTTTCCACCACCCTTTCAAACAGTCCATTCCAGATGCTGCCTCATTTGTGTAAAATCAAAGTTTTCCCCCCAATGTTCCAGGCTGTTCAGCAATTCACCCTAAATCTTTGTCCTCTGGTTACCAACATTTCTGTCCTCAGAAACAGCTTTTCCTTGTTTACTCTATCAAAACTGTTCAATGCCTAAGAACCTTCCATCCATATAACTGGTCTCTCATTCCTTGAAATGGCGTTCCTTGAAACGGCGGTACGGTGGCACAGTGGTGAGCATTGCTGCCTCACAGATCCAGGCCTTGGATGACTGTGTGGAGTTTGCACATTCTCCCCCTGTCTGCATGGGTTTCCTCTGAGTGCTCCGTGTTTCCTCCAAAGATGTGCAGGTTAGGTGGGTTGTCCATGTTAAATTGCCCCTTAGTGTCCAAAAGATTAGGTGGGGTTACTGGGTTACGGGGATAGGGTGTGTCATGTTCTGTAGACTGGCCGGTATGAATAATGCACTGCAGAACATCTAGTTCTTGACTAGTTAAAATAATTTATTATAAAACAAATGTGTGGTTAGGTGGGGTTAACGGGCTGTAGGGATAGGGCGGGGTTAGGGTGCTCTTTCAGAGTATCCGAGTGGACTTGATGGGCCGAATGGTCTGCTTCTGCACTGTAGGGATTCTGTGATTTCTGTGGAATCTGGGCACAGCAGTGCAGCCCCAGGCCATTGCCTATTTGAAGGAGAGAGGGAAGTAGTTGAAGAGAGCAAAGAGATAACAGACCAATATCACAACAGTGAAAGTTCTTCATGCACAGACTCTGCTGAATTCTTTCCGCCACAAAGTTAATTTTGCATGCGCTGTTTATAAAATAATCCGAAAGCGATCTTAAAGCTAACAACAACAAAAAAGAGAAATTGGAATTGCCCGAAACTCAGTAAATAAAACACGTAATGGACAACATTCACTGTTTCCATTGGTGACGATCACCGAGAATTAAGGTTCCACCCATCCCGGAGTTCCCACTGAACATCTCCCTGCCTTTGGGTTGTGATATTCGACGTTTAAGCTGCCATAGATACATTCAAACATATATTTAAAAATATAGTTAAACTTGAATGATGAAATGGAGAAATCGCGCCATCTCAACCGCAGATGAACCAAAAACAGGAAATCGTTTCTCACTATTTAAAAACATCCCGCCTTTGACACCAAATATGTACCTATGTCTTAAAATGTGAGTTCTTACATACATTTACTGCACTATTATGTAAGTATTAATTTGTACACATTGGGATGAATCTACTCAAAAAGTTTGGAATTGTCTGTACATTTTTCAAGAATGCTCTCAGTTTTGCCACAAAACCGAATAAAACAATAATTAAACTCACACGATCTATCATTACACACCGCCCTGATCCTCACAGAGATCCGATTTTACAAAGACAAGATTCCCTGTCAAATAAGAAATATAATAAAGGCACAGTTCATACGGTCAAATATGAGAGCACGATAAAAGCACGCAGAGCGTCAAAGCAAGTTTTAATTTTTACCTTTTACTTTTGAGGCTGGGTAAGTCCCCTCCTCACCTTCTCCGGCTCACTCGCTTGATGGATAAGAAATAGTTGGCAAAATGTTTGGTTGCGTGGTACTGGCTGGACCAAACGCAACTGACTGTTATATCTTTGAATGTGGATATTGGAGGGAGGATTTGGCTCCTGCAAGATGTAGAGGGTATAGATAAGCGGCTCAACAGCTCTTCAGTAAGATTCAGTTCCTCCTATAAATAGCATGGATCCTACCACATGTTGCCGCCTAGCTGATCTCGCGACAATAAGCACTGTGACTCATGTATAACAAATAGAGCACTGTGAAGAACCCCCAAATGTGCTGTGAAAAAGGATTCAAAATGATTCAAAATTCATGTAATTGAACTAAAACTGACCTAAGTCTTCAGCTCTATGGTTGGCATCTCCAAGATCCGAAGAACCTTGGGACCTCCGCACATGCGCCTACTGGGAAAGAGCTGCCACATGCATGGTTTAGACTTCTTATCCAAAAACAGAAAATGCTGTAAAATCCCAGCAGGTCTGACAGCATCTGTGGAGAGAGAATGGAGCTAACGTTTCGAGTCGGGATGATTTCTTATGTTGGTCAGGCCATATGCCTGCATAGTTGTCCAGGAAACAAAATCACTACAAACTACTTAGCAGGTCAGTCAGCATCTCAAGGTGCCCTGCTGGACCTGCCAACAGATGGTGTCTGAGCTACTGAGTCTGTCCTTGGTGTTGTCTGTAAAACTTCAGACACTTCGACCAGTTTATTGCTCCAGCGCTTTATCCAGGTGCTCTTATTTGCGACATGAACAAAAGGCAAATACAAGTATATGATTCAACCAAATATATTATTAAACACTGTAAACAGTCATCGCCCCTTAAATTATCCCAAACAATAATAACACTCCCAAGATTCTTAATACTACCCATGCTGATACCACCCAGTCAAGCTGTGGATTCAATCCTTTGAGCCTTGATTGTTCAGGGCCTTCATCCACAAAGGTGGGTCTCGCATGCTGCTTTATTCCATCATGGTTGGTCGTCCAATCTTCTCTGCTATCTCTGCGCCGAGTCTTTGGTGGGGAGGGTCCTGGGTGGTCATTCTTTATACCCTCTTTGTGCCTTTCCAGAAATTTTCTGACTCTCAGTCAATGAGGTCTCGGGGCAGGGGTCGCAACACCCAATGGAGTTGTTGATTGCAACTCTGCAGGACACCAGGAACCCACCCCCCGGGGTCCATCTCTAGATGTATTGTTCACACGTAACCTTATTCCATATATGGTAGCTGAATGCCAGAGAGTCTAGTTTCATCTGGGCAATAAAAACAATCGATCCAAATGAATGGGACCAATTATCTCCTGATGTGCTTTTGACAGGGTAGGTCCGGACATGACCTGGCAGTCTATCCAGCAGGCCTGCCTGGATCTGACTACGGTTTCATTTAAAATGTAATTCGATTGAATTTAGAGTGTCCAATTTTATATTGGGCCTAAAATTTGGGCCGCTGTCCATTTTATCACATTGGCTTAGGTCCAGCATCTGCAGTTTTATTTTGCTCTTGTAGGAGATACAAGGTGGGGGATGTTTTTCCAAATGCTCCGGATACTCTCCACCATTCCCCATTTTATGCCTTTCTCTTTAAACAACCGGCATGTAACTGGAAGCATTCATTAGAATGAGTAAAACATGATCTCTGGTGTGTATTCTGCAATCTATCTGGTTCAAGCACTGGATGCAGGAGTTCTTCGGCTCCGGTCCAATTCCGTACTTTGGTAAAGTTGGAGAAGGGTTCCTATAATCACCTATTTTCAAATGGAAAGAAATTGTGAGGTTTAGAGAACAATGAAGTTTGTTTCAATAGTTCCCATGGAATGATCATGGACTGGATTCTCCGTTCTTGAGACTAAGTGTTGACGCTGGCGCAGGATTCGTGGAAACTGTCTAACACTGTCATTTTCTGTTTGCCCCCCTCCCCCCTGGAAAAGGCCGGCCATAACCATCAGGAGCAGGAGAAATCTGGAGGGAGACCACCGGACCCACACCATAGAGGGCACTGGACGTGGTCGGTGGCCTGGAGGAAAGGGAAGTCGGCAGGATGGAGATTGGCCGCAGGAAAGGAAGTGATACCCCAGTGGCACAGACACTGTGTCCCACCACCACACATCCCCCCCCCTCCAATGGCGGATGCTGCCTGCCATTCGTCAACGGTGGGATCTTCCGGTCCTGCCGCTGTCAACGGATTTTCCTATTGTTCATAACTTTTGTCTCTGGTGAACCCATGGCGGGGGTGGGGGCTACCATCATTGGGACCGGAAAATTCTGCCGGCGGGAACGACCCGAATATTTTGGCCTCTGTTTAACAGTAGAGCTCATGTAGAGAGGGAGATATTGATCAGTATGTGAGTGCCGCGAGACACCTAGCTGAATCTTGTGAGTTTGGACAACTGAACAATGATCTCATCAGAGATAGTATTGTCTTAGGAACAAGATATTCTGCCAGGAGAGAATGTCTGCTGATAGGAGAGAAGCATATTCTCAAGGAAGTTATAGAAGTTCTGAGGTGACTAATCAGCAGCTGAATATTGATGGGAGAACTGATGAGGCTGTGCACTACGCTGGGTGGCATTCCCAGCTATCCATGCACAAGTTAATGATGAAAAGGAAGGAAAATTCTCAGAAGGTCAAACAGAAAGATCAGGACCAGAGAACAGGATGAAAATGCTGTGGAAACATCACCCGAAGGGTATGGAAGCATATCCAATATGAGGAACAGCTGCAGTGATGTCTTGAAGTTGAGATGATTGACCTTCAAAAACCACAACCATCTTACTTTGAGCTACGTATGACTCCACCCAGCAGAGAGTTTCCCCCTCATTCCCATTGGCTCCAGTTTTGCTCTGAATGCTTGATGCCACCCTCGGTTTGACAAATTGACACCCAAATGTGGCCTTGATGTCAAGAGCAGTTACTCTCACCTAACCTCTGGAGTTCAGCTCTTTTGTCCATATTTGTACCAAGGCTGTAAAGATGTTAGGCCATGGTGAAACCCAAACTGAGTGTCAGTGAGTGGGTTTTTGCTAAGCAAGTGCCGTTTGATAGCACTGTTAACGATTACTTTCAATACTTTACTGATGCTCGAGAGTAGTCTGATGGGATGGTAATTGGCCGGGTTGGATTTGTCCTGCATTTTGTGTACAGGAAACACATGGGCAGTTTCCCTACACTGGCCGGTTTTATTATTGGTTCTAACGAGCTGAGTGACCCTGGCGGAACCCAAACCGTGCGGCCATGAACAGGTATGTGCTGCTTGATAGCATTATTGATGACCCCTTCCATCACTTTACTAATGATCGAGAATAGACTGAAGGGGCTATAATTGGCTGGGTTGGATTTGTTTTGTTTCTTGTGTACAGGACATAACTGCGCAATTTTCCATATTGCCGAGTAGATATCAGTGTTGTAGCTGTACTGAACTGCTTGGCTCAGGGCAACGGCAGGTTCTGGAGCACAAGTCTTTTGTATTATTGTTGGAATATTATTAGGACCCATAGCCTTTGCAATATCCAGTGCCTTCAGCCATTTCTTTATATCATGTGGAATGATATAAATTTTGCAAAAGTTTTGTCTGAAGATTTTTGCAAATACTTCAGCCTTATCTTTTGCACGGATGTACTGGGCTCATCCATGATTGAGGATGGGGATATTTGTGTGCCTCCTCCTCCAGTTGTTCAATTGTCCACCACCATTCATGGGTGGGTATGGCAGTACTGCAGAGCTTAAATCTGATCCTTTGGTTGTGGGATTGCTCAGCTCTGTCTATTACTTGCTGGTCATGCTGTTTGGCACACAAATAGTCCTTTGTTGTAGCATCACCAGTTTGACACTTTAATTTTTGGTGTGCTGCTAATGCCCTCCTGAACTCTTCATTGAACCAGGATTGATCCCCTAGCTTGGCGGTAATGCAAGAGTGGGGCAAATACCGGGCATTAAGTTACAGATTGTGGTTGAATATAATTCTGCTGCTGCGAATGGCCAACAATGCCTCATGGATGCCCAGTCTTGAGCTGCTAGCGCTGTTCAAAGTCTATCCCATTTAGCACAGTAATAGTGCCACACACCATGATGGACGGCATCTTCAATATGAAGACGAGACTCCATAGGGACTGTGCGGTGGTCACCCCTACCGGTATGGTCATGGACAGATGCATCTGCAGCAGGATGAGGGCAAGTATTGCTTTTCCTCTTTTGGTTCCCTCCCCACCTGCCACAGTCCCAGTAGAGCAGCCATGTTCTTTAGGACCCGGCCAGCTCGGTCTGTGGTGATATTACCGAGCCACACTTGGTGATGGGCATTAAAGTCCCTTCTCTGAATACATTCTGCGTCCTTTCTACCCTCATAGAATCCCTACAGTGTCGAAGGAGGCCATTTGGCCCATCGAATCTGCACTGACCCTCTGAAAGCGCACTCTACCTGGGTCCACCTCTCCACCCCCCACCAGTCACCCGCCATATTCCCATAAACCCATTACCTAACCTGCACATCCCTGGAAACTAAGGGGCAATTTAACATGGCCAATCCACCTAATCTGCCCATTTTTGGACTGTGTGAGGAAGCTGGAGCACCTGAAGGAAATCCAGTCAGACAGAGGGGAGAACATTCAAACTGCACATATACAGTCACCGAAGGCTGGAATTGTACCCGGGTCCCTGGCATTGTGTTGCACTGTCCCATTGTGCCCCCAACTTGAAACAACAATGGCAAGCACTGAAAATGGGAGACACTGCGGCAGGTGTATCTATCCCAACCCTACGGTACATCTGCTTCGATTCTCAAATCCTGTTGCATTGAAATTTAACGTGTTACAGTTTATTTCTGATGTATGTGACACATTTTCCACAGCCTTAGCTAAGTGTTATAGTTCTGTTATAATTCACCAGTTTCAATTTATATTGGAAAGGTGACTCTGTGAATACTGGAAAAGCTGGTGAGTTTGTTTACAAGTAATAAAAATAATTTGGCCAGACGCATGTTCATGAAAACTGTGCCAATTAAAAAATAAACAATGTTATGGAAAAAGTGTAAGTATTTTACAGATAACATACTTCATCCAACAAGGGTGTTCATTTTGAAATTGTCAGCATTTACTATAGTTTTGTGTACTGTTTACTCTGTGTCCGTTATGTTGCTAACTTAGGTTTATTGGATGCAAGATATTTTAAATTACCATAAATCGCGGCGTATAAGTCAAGCCAGCGTATAGGACGACCCCCAAAATAATGTTTCTGCACATGCTCAGCATATATAAGTCAACCCCCTTTTCAGTCACGACATGCTCTATTCCCATTGATGATCAGCCTCAATTTATCTCCCCACAAATGCGTGTTTCATTTACCATACCTTAGAACTCGGCATATGGAATCAAACAGTCAATATGGCCTATGTTGCAAAGGTGCATGGGAGTTTAAGATACACCCACTCTTTGCATCAGTAGCATTTCAAAATGGCAACCACCCACGCCGTCATTTTACTTTTATACTTGACGTATAAGTCGACCCCAGTTTATGGAAGGATTCTTTGAGGCTTTTTGATGTAAACGTCAAAATCTACAATGCAGCACTAAGTTATATTGATTGTGGGAGAAATTTTATATACGCATGATTTTAATTGCAAGTATCTGGGTCTATAGGCAGGGAATAGTGCCATCTCTTTTCGGAAAACTTTGCAGGAGCCCACACTTTGTTTAAAATCCTCATTATAAACGTCGTTCTTCCTTTGAAAAAACTTGGAATGGGCCAAGTGTTATTTTGACATAAATGGAAATATTTAACAGGACAGATGGCTTTGAATAAAAAGATGTGAAAATGTTGCCATCCTTTGTGAATGTTAAACGTATAAAGGAGTAGGAGGATCATGTTTTCAGTTGTTGTACAATGAGTTTGAGATTTTAGTGTGTTTGTTTGAATAAACCCTTCCACATTTAAGGAACGATAGACTGTGAACAGGGAAGTGTCCATGATAAAAAAAATAGAAAATGTTGGAAATACTCAGCAGCTATTCATGGCCTTTTGAGAGAAAACATTTCTTCTCATCTCTATCTATGAACATACATACAAGGTATACCCCAAGCACTGATCTAACTTTGTGCTTGCCTCTACACATGTCTCTCTCCAGTCCACAACTGACTCTAGTCTCAGATCATGTGCCTCATGGGGCTGGTTTAGCACAGGGCTAAAGAGCTGGCTTTTAAAGCAGACCAAGGCAGGCCAGCAGCACGGTTCAATTCCCGTACCAGCCTCCCCGAACAGGCGCCGGAATGTGGCGACTAGGGGCTTTTCACAGTGTTATAACCTGCCTACTTACCATTGGCTGGAAACTAATGACAAACCCACAATCCTGTGGGAGTATGAGCTTCCCCAATGAGGGGGGTGGAGAAACCATTAGTAAACTCCTAGTATAAATAAAACTGGCCAGTTTAGGAACCAGCAGGAAGGAGTGTGCAGCAAGGGAAGTTGCTGCTGCTGTTATATATATATGTTATTGTAAATAAATGTTATTACTTTGTATCCTTAAAACTTGTGCTGGATTCTTCGTGGCCCTCACAAAACACAGCAATTTCATTTGAAGCCTACTTGTGACAATAAGCGATTTTCATTTCATTTCATTTCTTTATGTCACACTGTGGGTAGTACTGTTTCCCAGTACCACTCTTGCTGTGGCTGATACCCTTAGACTGCAATAATTAAGTCTAGCAGAATAATGGCATGAATGAGGGCTTTAGCAACCGATGAGCTGAGGTAGAGGCAGAATCATATGAACAACATGCAAACATACGATTTAGGAGCAGGAATAGACCATTTGACCCCTTGATCCTGCTTCACCATTCACTAAGATCTTGGCTGAACTCATTGTGGCCTCAAATTCACATTCCGCCTATCCCAATAACTTTTGTCTCCTTGTTAGTCAAGAATCTACTTCTGTCTTTAAATTATTAAATTACCCTCTCTTCACTCTTCTTTAGGGAACAGAGTTCGAAAGATTCATGACTTTCTGAGAGGAATTATTTATTTTTATCTCTGTCTTAAATGTGAAACCCCTCAATTTTAAACTGCCCCCCAAATTCTAGCCTCTCCCACAATGTCAAGTCCTCTCAGATCTTATATCTTTCAATAAGAGCATCTCTCAATCTTCCAAACTCCAATGGATTCAAGCCCAGCCTATCCAACTTTTCCACCATAAAAAAACACCCCCATCCCAGGTATCAGCCGAGTGAACCTTCTCTGAAATATCTCTAATTCATTTATGTCCTTCTTTAAATAAGGAGACCAAAAACATATGCAGGATACCAGTAATCTCACCAATGCCTTGGTCAACTGTAGTAAACATCCCTACTTTTATATTCCATTACCCTTGCAATAAGTAACAACATTCCTTTTGCCTCCTTATCACTTGCTGTAACTGCATACTAACTTTTTGTGATTCATATACCAGGGCACCCAATTACTTTGTATCACAATCTCGATTTAAATAATACGCTGCCTTTCTATTCTTCCAGACAAAGTGAACACTTTTGCATTTTGCCACCTTATACCCCATCCACCAAATCTTTGCCTACTCACTTAACCTTTCTATGTCCATTTGAAGGATCCTTATGTCCTCTTCACAACTTGCTCTCCTACCTATCTCTGTTTCATCAGCAAATTTAGTAACCGTACATTCAGTCCTTTCATCCAAGTCATCGATACCACTGCATCCTTCCTTGTCTGATAGGCCACATTTAAAGCAGCTGTAAGCTAAAATCTAATCAACTATTTGACATTGGTAATGTGGATCCAATGGAGAATAAAGAGAATAATGGTAGATTAGAACTGAAAATCTGTATATTGAAATGGAACAGCTACAAAATATGCTGAAAAGATAAAATCATTTATTCAAAGACAGGATTAATTCTGTGAGAATCTTTATGTAGAATTGCTTATAATGTACAGCACAATAAGAGACCATTTGGCCCAACCAGCTCACCATTGGAGACAGACTGTAATACCCTCAACCAATCAAGTTGGGATTATTACTTGCAATTGTTTGGCTCTCTTTTCACATCACAGCTAGTCAGTGGTACAGGCTGGAAATGAAAAACGAATTGGCAAAGTGGAGGTAACAAAGATACGCCTCTTGTCCAGGTAGATGCGGCAAGATCTGCAAATGTTCTCAGGAGTCGTTGCAGTGACATGTTTTATAATAGTATTGGACTGCTCTAAGAAATTTGATTTTTAATGTTCTTTTATTTGTAAAAGTGATCCAAGAATGCTGTATTAAAGTTAATACAATTATTAGGTTCATAAGATTAGGTTTTGG
Source organism: Scyliorhinus torazame (assembly GCF_047496885.1). NCBI lineage: Eukaryota > Metazoa > Chordata > Chondrichthyes > Carcharhiniformes > Scyliorhinidae > Scyliorhinus > Scyliorhinus torazame. The sequence goes on along the minus strand of NC_092725.1, from coordinate 113,731,169 downwards.
ACTGTGTATTTAAACTTAGGTTAAAGTAAAGGGAATCATGTCACTATTCTGAATTCTACCTGAAAATACACCTGGGTAAGCCAAGAGTCTGACTGAGTAAGATGCAAGTTCCCACAGCTGGAAACAAAGGGCGAGGACAGATGTGCTAACTGTAAATTGGCTTGCTGGTACCAAGCTCTTGGACAGGAGGGAAAAAAGAGAGAGTAAATGAACAGCAATTGGCATGGCCATCAGAGAGGAGAGACTATAGCTTCATTGTGACCTACTGAAATCATGTACAGAAGGAAAACAGTCTCTCGTTGAAGAGGCACATTCTACAGTCATCGAAGGAATTCGGGAGATTCGCCTGGCATGGCCGGAGACGGGAAGAAGAATCATTGGAGTGGGCTTCACTGCTGGTAGTGGATTTGGAAAATTCTATGAAAATTAAGGGAAGCATCTGGAGGCGGCCACTCAAAGTCACTACTTGACAAAACACAGACCCATTGGAAGCTGGGAGTGACTATGGACTGAGGGTGGAGAGTGCATATGTATTGAAGGAGGTGTTCCTTTCTGTAGTATCGATTGTAAGTTGCCCACAAAATGGTGTTTAGTTAATAGTATTTTTAGACATTTGTTACAGTAAAAATCTTGAAACATTAAATTTTGTTGTGACGTCCTGGGCGTCATTCTCCGACCCCCCGCCGGGTCGGAGAATGGCCGTTGGCCGCCGTGAATCCCGCCCCCGCCGAAGTCTCCGCTCCCGGAGATTGGGCGGGGGCGGGAATCCGGCCGCGCCGGTTGGCGGGACCCACCGCTGGATTCTCCGGCCCGGATGGGCCGAAGTCCCGCCCAGGAATTGCCTGTCCCACCGGCGTAAATCAAACCTGGTATTTACCGGCTGGACCAGGCGGCGTGGGCGGGCTCCGGGGTCCTGGGGGGGGGGGGCGCGGGGCGATCTGACCCCGGGGGGTGCCCCCACGGTGGCCTGGCCCGCGATCGGGGCCCACCGATCCGCGGGCGGGCCAGTGCCGTGGGGGCACTCTTTCCCTTCCGCCTCCGCTACGGCCTCCACCATGGCGGAGGCGGAAGAGACTCTCCCCACTGCGCATGTGCGGGAAACTGACAGCGGCCGCTGATGCTCCCGCGCATGCGCTGGGAAACTGACAGCGGCCGCTGACGCTCCCGCGCATGCGCCGCATTTCCGCGCCAGCTGGCGGGGCAACAAAAGCCATTTCCGCCAGCTGGCGGGGCGGAAATCCCTCCGGCGTCGGCCTAGCCCCTCAATGTTGGGGCTAGGCCGCCAAAGATGCGGAGACTTCCGCACCTTTTTGCCGGCGCGATGCCCGTCTGATTGACGCCGGCTTTGGCGCCAGTCGGCGGGCATCCCGCCGTTGGGGGAGAATTTCGCCCCCTTTTCTACTATTAACTGAAAGTGTGAATTTCTTTCCATGGGAATTGTAACAAAGTATTACAACAAAACTACAAAGAATGCAAAAATAGGATGCTTTCATCAGTGATATAAACTAATGCCGGGACCAAAATTCAAGCAAATACAAAAGCCAACTAAAAAAAAGAACAAAGCTTGTCAGCTAATTCTGCAATAGTGATGTGATGTCCCCTTATGAATTCCATTTGGACTGGCTATGTCACAGAATTCATCGCATGTTAATGTTATATGGGCAAGATCAACACTTGTTGGGGAGGGAGGTAAAATTAAACACAAACATCTACTCACTCTACAGCTAATATATAAAAAGGATTTGCACCAGGGTACAAAGGTATACTCGACAGAAATTTCAGGGGGGAAGGTCAGAGGGAACGTTGGAGGGAAAAAAGTACCGACTTCAGATGAAGGTATGCAAAATGTCATGCACTGTACCATGCAAAGGACAGGCTTGAGAGAATTTGGGATCCAGCCTACTTTGGTGACCAGTCAGTGGGATAGCTTGAAGAAGGCAGTTAGTACTTGAGTCGAAGGCTCTGAAACCAGAACTAAACTGGTATATTGTTCAAGCTTCATTGAATAGGGATAAAGTTAGATGCTTAAATAGCAGCTTGGAATTTGGTTCCCGAGCTGACTGAATCAAGAGATTTAAAATGTCCTGCATGTCATCAATTTCTTCTTACAATTTGATCAGCACTCAATTGCAGTCCAAACCTAGAAGAATTATCTTGGGAAGCTCAACAGCACATGAGCAAAAATGAAATTTAGGCTATTTACGCAGAGTAAATCTGCAATCACTTAATTTAGGGATAAATGGTGAAAGGTCGAAGTTGGAATTTCTCTTTCTGCTGTACAGGAGTAATATATACATCCATTCCAATTCTCTTCCGACACCTAGTGGTGCACTAAGGGAGGCCTTTCCTATTTCCATAGTTAGTATTCCTGGAACAGATCGTTAGTCTGTCACAAGGAGCTTGAGGGGTGCCACTTCACTTCAAGACCAGGAGTCTCTCCTTTGTTTACTGCCAGCCAGTGGTGTGTTTGGAAGGATTTACAGGTTGATACTCAACCTGTTTGACCGTGTTATACACGCACCTTCCTTGGCCATCCGGTCCTGGGGTGGGACTCGAACCGGGAGCTTCTGGCTTAGAGGCAGCGATACTGCCCACTGCACCGCAAGACCTCCTAATATATGTGTATATACATAAATTAAATGGAGTCAGTGGCGTTGCAGTATTGTTGCTGGACTAGTAATCCAGAAACCCCAGAGCAATGCCCTGGGGACCTGGGTTCAAATCTCACCAGGGCAAATTGTGGAATTTGAATTCAATAAAAAATCAGGAACTAAAAGTCTAATGACAACTTTGAAACCATTGTCAATTGTCATAAAAAGTCATCTGGTTTACTAATGGCCTTTAGGGAAGGAAATCGGCAGTCCTTAACCAGTCTGGCCTACATTTGACTCCAGGCCCACAGGAATGTGGTTGACTTTTAAATGCCCTCAGGGATGGGCAGTAAATGCTGGTCCAGACAGCGATGCCCACATCCCATGAACAAATAAAGAATTTGCTATTTTTCCACGTACCTCTACACTCTTAATAAAGATATTTTTGTACGTCATTTACATACCAGGATAATGCTATTGTGAATTCTACTACTGTGGCGATGCGATATCGCAATGTAAACTTTACTCAGGTATAAATATGCATTATTTATCCTTAATTATTTACTCCTAATATTAAATGAAATATAGAACACTATGCTTCATTCAGCCTCTGTGATTGTGATATATATCCAGACATATGATAAGTTTCACATCCTGTGACCTATGGGGCTGGCTTATATAGTGTGAAGAAAATATATTGTAACAAAAATCAGTCATACTATAGGATATGCCAAACACAACTCCAAATTAACTTTAACAGGAACCAGAGACAATTTTCAATTCCATCACTTTTGGAACGATATACACATTTGAGTTGTAACATGAGCAACTAATTCAAGAGAAAGGAGTGGGCTAATTATACAAAACATAGGCAGTGGTTTCTCCGCTGGTGGGATTTTCCATTACGCCAGCAGCGCACCCAAACCCACAGGTTTCCCGGCCATTGGCAGGAGGCGGGAATAGAGAATCCCGCTGCTGGCAAGGGCGCACTGCCCAGGAATCTGAGCTTTTCCAACTTTAAAAAAAATAAATTTAGAGTACCCAATTCATTTTTTCAAATTAAGGGGCAATTTAGCGCGGCCAATCCATCTAGCCTGCACTTCTTTGGGTTGTGGGGGTGAAACCCATGCAAACACGGGGAGAATGTGCAAACTCCTGGGGCTCGATTCTCCATCCAGCCACACCAGATTTCTGGCTCAGCACGCCGGCGGGATGCTCCGTTTCGCCGGCTGGTCAAAGGGGTTTCCCATTGTGGGGCAGCCCCATGCCGTCTAGAAACCCCCGGACTGCCAGCAAAATGGAGCATCCCGACGTTGGAGAATCCAACCTCTGAGCTCTTCCTAATTGAGCTCAATAGGTGAAGATTTCATTTGAATTAATTCTCTGAGGAAAGTGGGAAACCTGTTCAGATGGGAACAAGTCAAAATAAACCTATCAGTATTGTGAGGCTCTATGGAGTGCTACTTGAACAGACACAAATTAACGGGCCCCTTAGCTGCGGGTGCAAATCCCGTAATAGCTACTCAATATCACGAGAGGCCAAAAACAGGATTGCCATTGAGATTTTGGAATCTGATCTTCCGGGGCTCAGGAAGGGTTCAGACCTGATCAACATGAATTTGAATCCATTAGCATCTACTTTGCAGATTAATATTGCACCTTCTCTCCTCATCGAATCTTCCTCCACCATCACCCCCCTCCGCAGGTGTACTACTGGATTTTTTAAATGGAACCAGGCAACAGGACCTCCGAGAGGGAGGAAGGAGGTGACCACCACTGTCTCCACTGAGCCCAAGAAGGTCCAAGGGACAGCAGCCACCAGGAAGCTCCTGGGTGGGTGGAGGGAGGTTTAGGTTGTGTTTGGTAGGGGTGGGTGGGGAGGATGAGAGAGAGGGCAGCTGTCGGAGGCATGAGGCTGGACTTGCGGGGTGGGGTGGAGGGATTCGGGGGGGTTTCGCAGGGAGGTTGGGGCGGTGAGGGAAAGAGGAGGGCAGCTGTCAGGGACATGAGGCTGTATTTGTGGGGTGGGGCGGGGGTTGCGGTTGGTGTCAGTGGTGCTGGAGTCTGATTTCAGTGCTATGTGAGTATGCAGTCCGTGGCATGGGAGTCTGGGACGGGGATAGCTGCAGGGAACATGGGGTGGGGTAGAGTGTGGTGAGAGTCAAGGAACCATGCCTAATAGAATGGGCGAATGAGACCCCGAATGAGAAAGCAACACTGTTGCCACCCGGGAGTGGGATGCAGTTGGCGGGTGGCAGTGGGGAGAATGGGCTCAAACTATGGAATAGCTGGCCAGGAAGCTTAAGTATTGAGGCATGAAGAAGTAAGCGGACCTCTATTTGGATGGAATTTCACATTCGCCCCAAGCCCCAACCCCACCTGGAGCCATGGCCCCACAACCCTAACCATCTCACAGAAATGCCTTTTTGCACTACACGGAGATTTTTCCTGTATGGGCTGCTGCTGCACACCTTTCACTTCCTTGCTCTTGTCTGTTGCCCGGACATGCCTGGGCGGGGCTGGCACAGGCGGTGAGCATTGTAGGCCCCACTGCGAGGACTGACCAGCATTGCGGCAAGCAGCTGCACAATGTCCTCAGGATGGCCTGAATGAGCCACCACCTCTGTGCTCCTGGCAGCGCCCCCCCCGACACCAGCCCCGTTCCCCCAACCACTCACCCCCCCCCCCCCCCAACCCCATGCGGCCCCCACCAGGCGAATGGGTAGACAGTGCTGTGTGAGGGTGGGAAACCCCCCAGCCAGGGTGAGTCGCTACTTCAGTGCCCCTGGTACCATCTCCGTCCCGCACCCCACCTCCACCCCCCCCACATGTAGCCCCACCAGACGGACAAGTAGACAGTGCTGTGTGAGGATGGGCAACCCCCTAGGCCAGCCAGGGTGAGTCACCACCTCTGTGCCCTGGCACCACCCCCACCCTGCACCCTGCAAGTGTTACCCCCGCACCCTCCTGCCGCCCCAGAGGACGATCGAATCCCAGCCGCCGGCAGCCACCTCGCATCCCACCCTGCACATGCAAACATCTGTAAAACCCGCCATAGCCGGGTGCCCTGCACACACAGGACACCAACTGCGGACCCCCGGTGAAGCCTGTGTCCAAGTGTCTCACACTGTGCATTATCTGGCCCCCCAGGAGGAGTTGACCCACAACTGCCGGGAATGGGAAAAGACCGGAGGAGGCCTGCCGAACCTGCGGGTCCTGACCGTCATGGAGCACAGGGTGGTGGCTCTGGTCGGTGGGGTAGGAGAACGAACAATCACCCAGGCAGAGGTTGGCGTGGGACAAGTGAGCCCCCAATGAATTGCGATGTTCTATGGCATGTGAAGCATCCCTCTCCCCCACATCACACCCATCTGAGATCTCACCACTCATCAAATGTCTTGTCTTTGTGTCTTGTAGGATCACCTTCTGATAGTTCCGCGGTCCCTCATCCCCAGTCGCAACACCACAACACCCCGGAGCCCCAGTCCAGGGACGACACTCACCTTTCATCACTGCTGTCACCAGCACCCTCCACCATCCCAGAGAACCTCACCCTTATTATAGTGAAGAGGCTCCTGGGACACTCCCTGGTGCACATGTCACACATGGAGCGGTTACCCAGTTGGACATAGGAACCCCCGAGGGGGTGGACAGTTGGAGGGCGGCCCAACCCCAGGGACTAGCTGCAGTCCAGGTGGGTCTCGCACTTCTGGAAAGGATGGTCCTATCCATTCTGGAGTTTGAGACGCAGAGCCCGGGTCCACAGGAGGGGTGTCAGCAGCCTTCTACCATCTGCAGGTGCAGTTAGAGGAGTTCAAACGCCTGCACGAGCAGAAGACAGTGCTGACAATGCGCGCTCACCAGGCCAGAACTGAATGAGTGGAGTCCACGGTGAAACCTGTCATAATATACACCAGTATATTATGGTGCAGGCGCACACACACACACACACACACACACACTGATGGACATGCAGTGGGACCAATCAGCATACACAACACTGCAGCCAATCACCAGTGAGAGCACACACACTATAAAGACAGGGGGCAGGAGAGTTCCCGCTCATTCTAGTAGCAGCCAGCTCGGAGCACAGAGCTCACAGCCTGCAACACAGACATTCACCACGTGCTGAGTGCATCAACTGGTTAGGTCAAGGCAAGGGTCAATAGTTAAAGCTGGTATTGCATTTACCCACAGTTCAAGTATGTTAATATAGTTAACCTTATAATGAAATAGAGTTGCACCACTTCCAGTGTTGGTGACCTGTTTGTGATCCAGAACACCCAACACATCATGGTACAAGGAATGGTTGCATACTAGTACTTCTGAGACCCACGTGCAACTAATCAGCATTCCGGCATCCTGAAGTATGTAGAACATCAACCCGCCGCCGCCGCTCCGCATCGCCGTCAATCTCGGGGTCAATTGGAAGATTTTTAAACAACGCTTCCAGCTCTTCCTCGAAGCCGCGGACAGGGAGAATGCCTCGGACACCAGGAAGATTGCTCTGCTCCTCTCCACGGCCGGGCAACACGCCATCCACATCTTCAACTCCCTCACATTCACAGACGACGAGGACAAGACAAAGTACAAGACGGTTCTCCTCAAATTCGATACCCACTTCAGTATAGAGGTCAATGAAAGCTTCGAAAGATACCTGTTCCAGCAGCGCTTGCAGGGTAAGGACGAGCCTTTCCAATCCTTTTTAACACACCTCCGCATCCTTGTGCAGTCCTGCGGCTACGGGCCCACCTCCGACTCCATGATATGCGACCAGATCATATTTGGTGTTCTGTCGGACCCCCTGAATCAGCAGCTCCTCAAAATTAAGCAACTCACCCGAGCGACTGCCACTGAGACCTGTGTCCTGCATGAAAATGCCACCGGCCGGTACTCCCACATACAGGCGGCTGAAACGGCGCGGCAAGGTCCCCATGAGGCGGAACGGGTCCAAACAATGGAACACCTCCAAGGCTGCAGCCTGTGATGAGGGCGGTCATTTCGCGCGCGTTTCGCGGCCTCCCGCGCTTGTACGCGCCAAACGAGGGGACGGTGACGTGGAGGAACGTGATGCGCAGGCGTGCACCACGCAGGATCGCACCGCGCATGCCCGGTAGCGCAACGAGCGTACTGACGTCACAACGTGCGGCAACTGTGGCTCCGCCCATTTAAAGTGGCAATGTCCTGCAAAATCGCGACCATGCCTACGATGTAGCAGACTTGGCCACTATGCTGCCTGCTGTCAAGCAGCTCAGCCTGCCAATTCGCATCGCTTCAGCCAGCCTCGCAGGAACGTTCGGGCAATTCAACCCACGTTCACCGAGTCCGATTACGACTTCCCGTAGATCAGTGACACCGAGGACCCGAGGGTGCCTTTTTGAGTCGCTGTTATAACAAAGAACAGGCTGTCCCTGAATCAAAACCACCAGCCGCTGTCGGTGCACAGCATTGATCCAGACGACGAGTGGTATGCCACCCTGACGGTCAACCGATCCCGGATACGATTCGACCTGGACACTGGTGCTTCCGCTAATCTCCTAGCGTGGTCAGACTTTCAGACCCTTGGGGTTAAATCAACCATTCTTCCGTCGACCTGCCAACTAGTGGACTACAATGGCACCGTCATTCCTGCTACCGGTTCATGCCAACTCGAAGTGACGCACAACTCGCGAAAAGCCATCCTTCCCTTCGAGATCGTGGGCTCCTCAAAGGACTCTCTGCTAGGCCCACATGCGTGCAAACTCCTAAAACTCGTTCAACGAGTACACTCTCTCTCTCCAGAGGACACGTCTGCCTTCCAGGATGCGGACTTCAGGGCGCAACTCAATGCCATCATCGACCAGCACCGTAACGTTTTCTAAGGCATGGGCACGCTTCCATACACTTACAAAATCCTGCTCAAACAAGACGCCACGCCTGTGGTTCATGCACCTAGCAGAGTCCCAGCACCCCTCAAGGACCGCCTTAAGCAGCAGCTGCAGGACCTCCAGGACCAAGGAGTGCTCTCCAGAGTGACGGAACCAACCGACTGGGTCAGTTCCATGGTGTGCGTAAAGAAGCCTTCCGGCGAGCTCCGGATCTGCATTGACCCAAAGGATCTGAATCGCAACATAATGAGGGAGCATTACCCTATCCCCAAGCACGAGGAGATCACGTGTGAGATGGCTCAGGCCAACATCTTCACCAAACTTGACGCCTCGAAAGGATTCTGGCAAATTCAACTAGACAGGTCCAGCAGAAAGCTGTGTACCTTTAATACCCCGTTTGGCAGATACTGCAACAACAGGATGCCGTTTGGGATTATATCAACATCAGAAGTATTCCACCGGATCATGGAGCAAATGATGGAGGGCATTGAGGGTGTGCGCGTCTATGTTGATGACATCATCATTTGGTCCACCATCTCGCAGGAGCATATCAGTCGCCTCCAGCGCGTTTACAAACGAATACGGGGCCAAGGCCTTCGCCTCAACAGAGCCAAATGTTCCTTCGGCCAGACGGAACTCAAGTTCCTAGGGGACCACATCTCCCGGTTGGGTGTGCGGCCAGATGCGGACAAGGTGGCAGCCATCACGGCCATGCAGAAGCCAGCGGATAAGAAGGCGGTCCTCCGATTTTTGGGCATGGTCAACTTCCTGGCGAAGTTCATCCCCAACCTCGCCTCCCATACCACAGCTCTCGGGAACCTGGTCAGGAAGACGACAGACTTCCAATGGCTTCCCCCCCACGAGCGCGAATGGGAGGAGCTTAAGACCAAGCTTACCACGGCCCTGGTATTGGCATTTTTTGATCCCACGAAGGAAACAAAAATTTCAACGGACGCCAGCCAATCCGGCATTGCTCCTGCAACGCGATGAGGCCTCATCATGGGCCCCTGTTGCATATGCGTCACGTGCCATGACCCCCCATGGAACAGCGCTCTGCGCAGATCAAAAACGAGTGCCTGGGCCCGTTGACTGGGGTCGACAAATTTCATGATTATGTGTACGGCTTCCCCCAATTCACTGTCGAGACCGACCATTGCCCGCTGGTCAACATTATAACAAAAGACCTGAATTATATGTCCCCTCGCCTCCAGCGCATTCTGCTTAAACTCCGGTGGTACGATTTCCAGCTCCTATACACCCCGGGCAAGGACCTGATCATGGCCGAGGCTCTGTCCAGGGCAGTCAACACCCCATGTGACCCAGAGGGGTTCGTCTGGGTTGACGTCCATGTGGCCTTCACGGCCTCCAATCTGCCGGCCACAGATGATCGCCTTATCCACATTCACAGCGAGACTGCGGCTGACCCCCTACTACAGCGTGTCATGCGCCACATGACGGACGGGATGCTCAAGGGCCAATGCCCGCAGTTCTACAATATTAGAGACGATCTGGCAGTAGTCGATGGTGTCCTCCTGAAGCTGGACCGCATCGTGATCCCGCACAGCATGCGCCAGCTCATTTTGGAACAGCTACACGAGGGCCATCTTGGCATGGAGAAGTGCCGATGGAGGGCCCAAGAGGCTGTGTACTGGCCCGGCATCAATGAGGACATCGCCAACACAGTGCTCAACTGCCCCACCTGTCAGCGGTTCCAGCCGGCCCAACCACGTGAGACCCAACAGCCCCATGAGTTGGTCACGTCCCCTTGGTCTAAGGTAGGCGTTGACCTATTCCATGCACTCGGCAGGGACTATGTTCTGATTGTAGGCTATTTTTCGAACTACCCGGATGTTGTACGCCTGCACGACATCACATCATCGGCGGTCATCCGTGCCTGCAAGGAGACCTTTGCTCATCACAGCATCCCACTCACTGTGATGTCGGACAATGGCCCCTGCTTCTCGAGCCAAGAATGGTCCAATTTTGCCAGCAGGTACAACTTTGTGCATGTGACATCCAGTCCCCTGCACCCTCAATCCAATGGCAAAGCGGAAAAGGGAGTCGACATCGTCAAACGGCTCCTCTGCAAGGCTGCCGCTGCAGGATACGACTTCTACCTTGCCTTGCTGGCCTATAGAACATAGAACATTACAGCGCAGTACAGGCCCTTCGGCCCTCAATGTTGCACCAACCTGTGAAACCACTCTAAAGCCCATCTACACTATTCCCTTATCGTCCATGTTTATCCAATGACCATTTGAATGCCCTTAGTGTTGGCAAGTCCACTACTGTTGCAGGCAGGGCATTCCACGCACTTACTACTCTCTGAGTAAAGAACCTACCTCTGACATCTGTCTTATATCTATCTCCCCTCAATTTAAAGCTATGTCCCCTCGTGCTAGACATCACCATCCGAGGAAAACGGCTCTCACTGTCCACCCTATCCAATTCTCTGATCATCCTGTATGCCTCAATTAAATCACTTCTTAACCTTCTTCTCTCTAACGAAAACAGCCACAAGTCCCTCAGCCTTTCATCATAAGATCTTCCCTCCATACCAGGCAACATTCTGGTAAATCTCCTCTGCACCCTTTCCAATGCTTCTACATCCTTCCTATAATGCGGCGACCAGAATTGCACGCAATACTCCAAATGCGGCCGCACCAGAGTTTTGTACAGCTGCAACATGACCTCATGGCTCAGAAACTCAATCCCTCTACCAATAAAAGCTAACATACCGTACGCCTTCTTAACAACCTTCTCAACCTGGGTGGCAAATTTCAGGGATCTATGTACATGGACACCGAGATCTCTCTGCTCATGCACACTGCCAAGAATCTTACCATTAGCCCAGTACTCTGTCTTCCTGTTATTCCTTCCAAAATGAATCACCTCACACTTTTCTGCATTAAACTCCATTTGCCACCTCTCAGCCTAGCGCTGCAGCTTATCTATGTCCCTCTGTAACTTGTAACATCCTTCTGCACTGTCCACAACTCCACCGACTTTAGTGTCATCTGCAAATTTACTCACCCATCCTTCTAAGCCCTCCTCCAGGTCATTTATAAAAATGACAAACAGCAGTGGCCCCAAAATAGATCCTTGTGGTACACCACTGGTAACTGGACTCCAGTCTGAACATTTCCCATCAACCACCACCCTTTGTCTTCTTCCAGCTAGCCAATTTCTGGTCCAAACTGCTAAATCACCCTGAATCCCATGCCTCCGTATTTTCTGCAGTAGCCTACCGTGGGGAACCTTATCAAACGCTTTACTGAAATCCATATATACCACATCAACTGCTTTACCCTCATCCACCTGTTTGGTCACCTTCTCAAAGAACTCAGTAAGGTTTGTGAGGCACAACCTACCCTTCACAAAACCGTGTTGACTATCTCTAATCAAATTATTCCTTTCCAGATGATTATACATCCTATCTCTTATAAACCTTTCCAAGATTTTGCCCACAACAGAAGTAAGGCTCACTGGTCTATAGTTACCGGGGTTGTCTCTACTCCCCTTCTTGAACAAGGGGGCAACATTTGCTATCCTCCAGTCTTCTGGCACTATTCCTGTAGACAAAGATGACTTAAAGATCAAAGCCAAAGACTCAGCAATCTCCTCCCTAGCTTCCCAAAGAATCCTAGGAAAAATCCCATCCGGCCCAGGGGACATATCTATTTTCACACTTTCCAGAATTGCTAACACCTCCTCCTTATGAACCTCAAGCCCTTCTAGTCTAGTAGCCTGAATCTCAGTATTCTCCTCGACAACATTGTCTTTTTCCTGTGTGAATACTGATGTAAAATATTCATTTAGCACCTCTCCTATCTCCTCGGACTCCAAGCACAACTTCCCACTACTGTTCTTGACTGGCCCTACTCTTACCCTAGTCATTCTTTTATTCCTGACATATCTATAGAAAGCTTTAGGGTTATCCTTGATCCTACCTGCCAAAGACTTATTAAGTACCCTCCTGGCTCTTCTTAGTTCTCTCTTTAGGACCTTCCTAGCTAACTTGTAACTCTCGAGCGCCCTAACTGAACCTTCATGTTTCATCTTTCCATAAGCCTCCTTCTTCCTCTTGACAAGTGTTTTGACTGCTTTAGTAAACCACGGTTCCCTTGCTCAACCACTTCCTCCCTGCCTGACAGGTTCATACTTATCAAGGACACGCAGTAGCTGTTCCTTGAACAAGCTCCACATTTCCATTGTGCCCACCCCCTGCAGTTTCCCTCTCCATCCGATGCATCCTAAGTTATGCCTCATCGCATCATGATTGCCTTTCCCCCAGATATAACTTGCCCTGCGGTATATACCTATTCCTTTCCATCACTAAAGTGAACGTAATCGAATTGTGGTCACTATCACCAAAGTGCTTACATACCTCAAATCTAACACCTGTCCTGGTTCATTACCCAGTACCAAATCCAATATGGCCTCGCCTCTCGTTGGCCTATCTAGATACTGTGTCAGGAAACCCTCCTGCACACATTGGACAAAAACGGACCCATCTAAAGTACTCGAACTATAGCGTTTCCAGTCAATATTTGGAAAGTTAAAGTCCCCCATAACAATTACCCTGTTGCTTTCGCTCCTATCCAGAATCACCTTTGCAATCCTTTCCTCTACATCTCTGGAACTTTTCAGAGGCCTATAGAAAACCCCTAACAGGGTGACCTCTCCTTTCCTGTTTCTAACCTCAGCCCATACTACCTCAGTAGACGAGTCCTCATCAAACGTCCTTTCTGCCACTGTAATACTGTCCTTGACTAACAATGCCACCCCTCCCCCTCTTTTACCACCTTCCCTGAGCTTACTGAAATATCTAAACCCCGGCACCTGCAACAACCATTCCTGTCCCTGCTCTATCCATGTCTCCGATATGGCCACAACATCGAAGTCCCAGGTACCAACCCATGCCGCAAGTTCACCCACCTTATTCCGGATACTCCTGGCATTGAAGAAGACACACTTTAAACCACCTTCCTGCCTGCCGGTACACTTTGAAACCTTACTCATTACCTCACTACTCTCAACCTCCTGTATACTGGAGCTACAATTCAGGTTCCCAAGCCCCTGCTGTACTAGTTTAAACCCTCCTGAAGAGCATTAGCAAATTTCCCCCCCAGGATATTGGTACCCCTCTGGTCCAGGTGTAGACCATCCCTTTTGTAGAGATCCCACCGACCCCAGCATGAGCCCCAATTATCCAGAAATCTGAAACCCTCCCTCCTGCACCATCCCTGTAGCCACGTGTTCAACTCCTCTCTCTCCCTATTCCTCGTCTCGCTATCACGTGGCACGGGTCAGAGATAATAACTCTGTTTGTCCCAGATCTAAGTTTCCACCCTAGCTCCCAGAATTCCTGCCTTACATCCCTATCCCTTTTCCTACCTATGTCATTGGTACCTATGTGGACCACGACTTGGGGCTGCTCCCACTCCACCTTAAGGATCCCGAAAACACGATCCGAGACTTCACGCACCCCGGCACCTGCTCATGGGTCGCACCCTCAGGACGACGGTGCTGTTCATTCACGTCCCAGATCTCGACCATGTTCCGGTCCTTCAGCGGATGCAACAGTCTCGTGCACAACACAAGGCGGCGCATGACGCTCGGGCGACTTATCTCCCTGCTCTGGCGCCGGATGACAACGTCCGGATTCATCTTCCAGTGGGTGGCTGGTCTGCAACTGCTGTCATTCTTCGGCAGGTGTCTCCCCGCTCGTTCCTGGTTCGTCTGCCAGATGGTTCCATTCGCCGCCGCAATCGGCGTGCCCTTCGTCTCGTTCCACGCTCGCTACGTGATCCTCCACCGGTGCCACGCCCTCCTGTTGTCCCCAACCTGGACTATGTGGAGATTCCTAATACTCTGCATCCTCCTCACTCTGCCATGGCCCAGCCCGTTCCTCAGCCGGTGGCTCCTGACCCACACTTGAGGCGGTCAACCAGAATTCGGCGCCCACCTCAGAGACTTGACTTATGAGTTTTACAATGTTGGACTCTTTGATCTGTTCTGTTATCCTGTTTCATCGTTCCAGTAGTTTGTATATAATGTTCATTTCGTTGTTGTAGTGACACCCTGTTTCTCTGCACCAGGCACCTTCCCGTGTAAATAGATTAGCCTCATGTACATAGTCATGTAAATAACACGCACACACATAGTCAGGTACATTCACTACACGATATTTATTGTCACGCAGGCACATGTTCTTTATATAAAAGGGGGGATGTCATAATATACACCAGTATATTATGGTGCAGACACACACACTGATGGACATGCAGTAGGACCAATCAGCATACACAACACCGCAGCCAATCACCAGTGAGAGCACACACACTATAAAGACAGGGGGCAGGAGAGTTCCCGCTCATTCTAGTAGCAGCCAGCTCGGCGCACAGAGCTCACAGCCTGCAACACAGACATTCACCATGTGCTGAGTGCATCACCTGGTTAGGACTAGGCAAGGGTCAACAGTTAAAGCTGGTATTGCATTTACCCACAGTTCAAGTATGTTAATATAGTTTACCTTATAATAAAATAGAGTTGCACCACTTCCAGTGTTGGTGACCTGTTTGTGATCCAGAACACTCAACACATCAAAACCCTTGGGTGCGATGGTCACGGCCATGGGTCAGGGTGTCCAAGGCCTGGGGCACACTATGCGGGCGCTGGCTGAAGCGCAGGAAAGGGCAGCCCTGTCACAGACAGCCATGCACCAAGACCACATGGATATTGCTGCGGCGCCTCAGAGCATTGGCCGGTCACTGGCTGACCTGAGCCAGTCACAGAGGGACAGAGTGCTCCATGGCCGCGAGCATCGAGACCCTGGTTGAGACGACAGCGGGCCCCCAGGACTGGCTGCACCAGGTGACAGTGGAGCCTATGGAACTTACTTTGGCTACCCCACAGTCCCGAGGAGTAGCCCAGGGGCCATCGGGCACTCAGAGGGAGGAGGAGATGCTGAAACACCGCAGTGTCTCTGAGTCTCCCCCCTCCTGGTGCATCCGTGGACAGCGGGCAGAACAAAGTGGCACTACGTCACATATCCGCCAGGCCCATCCAGGCCTGGTCGCTCTAGAGGACGTCTGTCAAAAGGGACCCAGGTCACAGCAGGATATGCAGGAGGCCGCCTCCACACCTGATGTACTGCCTAGAAACCCACCTAGAAGGAGCATTAGATCACATAACATTAGAAAGTTAGTCATCAGTTGAGTTGGCACAGGTGCAGCACACAGGTTAGCGTTCAGGGCCAGGGCACAATACTTGTCAATAGCACAATAAAAACCTGTTCACTGATGTTCTGAACTGCCTCGGTCCTCTATCTCAAGGGTGTGAGGGATGGACTGGGTTGGATGGACAGGGTGTGCCGGGTAAAGTGGAGGTGGGGGGGAATGGGGGAGGCTAGTGGTGTGGAATGTGGGTGTTGGAGGAAGGCATGTGGCAGAGCCCCCAGGACAGTCTGATGTTCCCTCCCGGGGTCACCCTCGGATGCAGCAGGGGACGTGCCAGATATTTGGGACTCCATGTGGTAGGGTAGGCCCTACTGTGAGTGACCCATCACTGCTCAACACCCCCATAACCATCCCCTCCATCCTGAATATCATCCCCACCCCAGCCTCCTCAGAAGATCTATGGGCCCGTGAGATGGAATGGCCAGCACGCATGCAGGAGTCACCTGGGTGGACAGTGGAATGTGGTACTGAAGGCAGGAGTCAGACTTTGCCAAATGATGTGGAGCACCAGAGCCCATCGCACAACGGGTCATCATCATCCTCGGTCCCATGGACCAGACCCACTGATACTGCCAATCCAGGTCAACACATTGGTGGGAAGCTTGGAGGTGGGGGGGGAGGGGGGGGGGTGCAGGTGCTATTGTGGGGGGGGGGGGGGAGATGGAGTGCAGGAAGGGGGGACATGGAAGGACGTGGGTGTTGTTTGTGGGGGTAAGGGGAGGTGGAACAGGGAGGTTAGGCTGCCGGTTGTCAGACTTCCAGTTAACGAACCTGGAAGTTATGAGGTTCTCCCAAGCATGGTGGCCCTGGCACGTTGTGCGGCCTCCTGTGCCTGCTCATGCTCAATGCCCTGTCTATCCACATTTTCCTCGTCAGATGATGTCTGGCGTTCCGCTTCCTCCTTGTCCAGCATATCCCTTCTCTGCAGCGCGATGTTGTGCAGGACACAGCAGGCCAGCACGATATGGGAGACCCTCCTCGGGCGATATTGGAGGGCCTATCAGTGAGGTCCAGGTATTGAAACCACATCTTTAGAACGCCGATGCACCGCTCAATGATGCTCCTGTTTGCTGCTTGGGCATCGGTGTAATGGTTCTCTGCGTCGGCCTGGGGCCTCCGGACAGGCTACATTAGCCACGACCGCAGTGGACAACTCCTGTCACCAGGGGGATTACCTCAAAGGTGTCGGGCATATCGAGTGTGCCAGGATAGATGCGTCGTGCATGCTGCCTGGATGTTGGGTGCAGACATGCATGATTTGCATCTAGTGGTCACACACCATCTACACATTCATGGAGTGGAAGCCCTTCCTATTCATGAAGGGCTCCCCCTCATCCACCGGTACCTTTAGGGGGACATGTGTTTCATCGATCATCCCCTGAACTGGGGCATGCCAGTGTTGGTGGTGAATCCTGCTGCCCGGGCAACCTGTCCACACTGAAGATTATATAGTCTGCTATATTAAAAAATAATATTTTTTATTTGACAAACCTTTTATTGCAGTTTTGTTTGCACTTCAGCCCCATGCTCCTGATCTACGGGCACCCGGTGCGGAGAGGGGCGGGGAAGGATGAGGAACTCCTTGTGAATCGTCTCCTCAGCCTGGCAAAACCAGGCATGCCCAGGCAGTGGGCAACCGAGGGATCATCCAGCCTGTCTGCCCCTCTTTCATAGCTTCAATCGCAGCCGGGTGTCTCTGGAGAGGGAGCATGCGGTGTCCACGGGTGCCATTGAGGCCTTCCATGCCTGGTGGGCACCACAGGATCTGGGGTGCTTTATTGACCCTTTTAATCACCTTTTGATTTGATCTTTTTAAGTTTCCTTTGCGCTTTGTTTTTATTTAGGGCCGTGTCCCTTTAAGGAGCGGCCCGTTTTAATTTGTCCCTCAATTTATTTGTTTGTGTTTAATTGGTAGAACTTAAAATAGTTCAAAAGTCAAGGAATGGGATGAATCTTCAGGGTTCAGACCACAAAGCTTTGTGGCATGGGAGCAAGAGGCAATGGGGTCACTTCTCTGCCAGATCCTAACTCCTGCCAGTCAGGATCCAGCAACCACCACAAGGCAGACATCACTGTACAGTTGACCTTGAACAATCGGGATGAAGGAGTACGTGACCCTCCTGTAAGAACCCCCAATGGTAATGAGCTTAAGGGAGAGAAAACCCAGACAGAAGGCTACTGATGAGTCTAAGCGGGCGAGGGCATAGGCCGGGCAAGTCATGGTCTGGATATGGGAAGGCACCTGACCTGTGAGTGTGCGATTGCTGCCTCGAGGTCAGGAAGGCCAATGGGTCAGGGGGAAAATGATGGTCAGCAGTTGTGACATCATCCTGACTCTCTCTCACTCTCTTCGTCCTCACAGGATTCCAAGTGATATCGGGACAAAGCCAGTGGAGCTGGCAATCTTACTATTTGCTACGGTGGAGCACAGATTCAGTAGTAATGTGCAGTAGCTCCAAGGAAAGACCCTGTAGAACAATTTCAGGGGGCTGCAGAGCAGGATCAGATGCCGGAGGCCTCACCGGCAGTGCAAGGGGCACAAGGGCGCTGAAGAAGGCCAAGGGTCTACTGGACTCGGGTGTCCTTCATGGAGCTGTCTGACACCATCTGTCGTCAAAGACTCCGCCTCACAAAGGAGGCTGTGCAGCACCTGTGCCATATCCTTGCAGACTTGACACCACCGCTCCCTGTGGCCATCAAGGTCATGACAGCCTCAACTTCTATGCTACAGGCTCCGTCCAGGGCTCAATGGGGGACCTCTGTGGGACTTCATAGGCGCCCACCCAAAAGTACATCCATGAGGTGACGGAGCACAATATGCACGGGCTCAGGACTATATCCACTTTGACCTGGAATTGAAGGGTGGCAGGTGGGACTGACGCCAGGAGGTGGCAACTTACCCTTGCGGCTTCCAGGAGGTCATTCATTTTCTTCCCTCATTGGACGGCAGTCCCCCTGGTCATGCTGCCTGCACTGACTGCAGCTGCCACTGCCTCACAGGTGGCATTAGTCACCGTGCTGCTGGATCTCTGACCCTCTTGCACTACAGAGTTTAATAATAATCTTTATTAGTGTCACAAGTAGGCTTACATTAACACTGCAATGAAATTAGTGTGAAAATCCCTGCCTCTCTGCCACGGCACCCAGAAGCCTGGCCAGGTCGGCATCCCCAAAGCGAGGAGCAGGTCTTCACGCTGCCAACCTCCTGGCTTGACTGCGAGTGAGTGCTGAGGGACATCTGAATGATGCTTCCCCTTGTTAACAGCAAGCAGCTGGGCCGCGAGTCGGGCGAATCAGATGCCTGGGGACTCAGGCATGGCGAGTGTCATGTTGGGGCCCATTTTTTGCACTAAGTGTGGTGAATACCAATCTCAATCGCGCCATTGAAACCAGCGCCAAATACCCTGCTTATCTCACCCAAAATGACACTTAGTAATTTTTCGGGTGAATCACACCCTTAGAATTTTTTTCTGCAGTGTGGGACTAAAGATTGCAGCAAAACCAGCTCCTCGGAGATCGGGGTGCCAATTTTGAAGGCTGCCCAATCTCAAAGTTAGGTCGAGTGTGATGATATGCATGAGCAATCTTGCATATAAGATGTACATGACCTTCAACCAGCAGGTAGCAGTGAATTCTACCATGTGACTCTGTGCCTTGGGGAGTTGGGAGTTAGTCGTGTTGATGGATAGTCATACTTGCAGTAGCTCTAGGATAATTTGTTAGTGTTATTAGTTTGTAATATATTTATTCCAGTTATCTTTATCATGCATTTGTTTTATAATAAATCATTTTAACTAGTCAATAACTAGATGTTCTATTGTGCAGCATTCCCACTGGCCAGTGCACAAGAACATGCCATTGAGGTTCCCACATTCTACACCCATGAACATCGCGACCACCCCCCCCCCCCCCCCCCCCCACCCCGCCGCAGACATGGACATCCCAAAGCCTTGACCCGGGAGGAGTAACCTACCCCCATCACTAAATGTCAGCGGGAGTTCCCCCCACTCACACCACCCAGGCATGAAGATGACCCGGACCCACAGCCAAAAATCCTCATCGGGATTGGGGATTCACCCCCTCTCCCAAAGTGAGCATACCCCCTCACCTTTAAGCCACTACCCCGCTGTTCAGGCATTATACTCCTTCACCCCCCCTCCCCCCATTTAATGGGCATGGCCTGCTCAGGCTCCACCCCAAGGCTGGGCCCATGCACTGCCCATATGGGCCCTGGCAGTGCCAATCTGGCACCCCTGCAGGTTGGAACTGCCAGGGTGGCAGGGCACTGAACTACCCTGTCCCCAGCTGCCTGGGGGCTCCAATGTCCTCCAACCCCACCCCGGCATGGCCATCACATCAGGTTTCCCTTTTTGGAGGCCAGTATTAATTTGTGCCCGTGCCGGGCCTTGCCGGTGGGGCTGAAGAATACCGAGAGCCGGGATTGCACATATTTAACTGACTCAAATAAATACGTAGATCTGGGCATGATCCCGGCATAGTGGACGGGTGCATCTTGTGCAGCTCAGCGCAAAACCAGTTTTGGTCTCTCCCGCTATGCACTCGACATAACGGGATCGGCGCCGGGCGCAACATGGTGGGAAAATTGCGTCTTTAGTCTCTCAGACGGAGAATCTAGCCCGAGGTAGCAAAGGCCGCTCCACAAATTTGGTTTTACTGCCCCACCCCCATTGCTGGGATTGATGTTTCACTGCCCAATATGTTATTGTGCTGTAAAGTCTAGTATCCTCACTATTTTAGATTATAATGTGAAAATATATGTTGATGGAAATGAGTGAAATTAATCATAACTATTGTATGTTACATTGAAGTGAATGACGTAGCTTAATGAATTGCGTAGCTTAATGAACACATAATTGTTTGTAGGCCGGTTTTGAACTCTTGTTTGAAAGACACAGGCATTGGTTCAAGTCACATGATGGCACTGCTCTTACACCCCTGGATCAAGTTACACTAGAAATGTGTACCAACAACTACCATAAAATACACTTGAGGGACCAAGGGACTTAACATCATCAGGCAGTCATGGCAGACCCTAAATTGTAACAATATCAAAACTCATAGATGGAAAAATTGTTTCAGAGTATAACTTTATTTACAATATATACAGTACAGTCAGTGTTTCATTGAAACAAGAGTGTAGCATTGGCAATAATGGACTCTCTTTGCTAACAATCAAAATCCCTCCATTCACATTGTCAGCCTTTCACAGTTAACGGTATAGAATCATACATACAAGATGACTTTTACATAATGTCAGGGATAGCCTTAGTGTCTAAAACTGCAACATACATGAAGGCATTCTACCCACATCAATTAAAGGGATATGCTAAAGGCAGCAGTCATGCTTCATAAGCTTTCTGCACTGCATGCTTGCACTGGTACAAATATTTAAGGTGATTTATACAATATCAATGCACAAACTCTTTTGTTAAAGTTCTGGGGTGTTTGTCTTCAAAACATGAACTTCAGTAGTAAGTCACAGTTCATTCTAGTGCATTTTGTAACATTTTTCCAAAGAGAATTAAAAATGATCATGTTAATTGATTCATTGTTTCACATTTTTAGAAGGGGCAATGGTTTGAGTTTTCTGTAACAGTGAACTCTTCAAATAACAGATTTTCAGCATCTACAATTTACTCAAATCCTTTCCATTAATTCAGGTATGGTTTCAAGGTTGAAGGACTGAGGTTCTGTTTGACAGCAGTAACCAGTAATCCAGAACTTACGAGCGTTCATTTACCCATTATAAACAACTACACTGTGCCAGTTCATTCACCGGTTTGGCATGATCACACTGTTTTAGCACTTGACATTGTGTTACACAAGTTACATTGAACAAAGTAAGCACAAAGCACTGAAACAGAGTTCCTTCTACCAGTCGTCAGCCTAAGTACTTCAAACAGCCATTGCTGCAGCTTTGATTTGACTTAAATGAGAGTCCATTAACTGTTCTCATAAGGACTTCATGGATCCATAATACCTCTTAAATATTGACAATATATGTACACATTATCCAAGATTATGTACATTTTTATTTACATAGTCATAAATATGTTAAATTATACTGATTTCCTCCAGGTCTATAAATATTCCATGACAAACAGCAAATAAAAAAAACACATCATAGCAAGTTAACTGTCATAGGAAGCACAATGTGTAAGTTTTCTTTCAAGTAACCAGGTGACAGCAGGATAACACCAAAACACTGGGAGGCAGAAAATCAGTAAGGGATGATAGGCAAATACTGAAATATAACATAACTTTTAATGCAATCTTAAATTGTTATTTTAGGTCCCTCTTTCTAAGTTCCACTGCTGCCATATCCCATTACTTTGTGTCAATTATCAGTGACAATGTTAAAAACTTCAACCATTTATTTTATACTGATAACAGATGGCAAAGGGATATGCAAGGGGACCAAAAGTGAGTAGTGTAGTGCCTTTTTTTTAGCTTTCGTTGTTGATAAATGTACCATATTGTTCATTACAATCACACAATTTCAACTCCCAACAATTGATGCTTGGTTTCAGACATGTGATATAGAAGGGACAATGCAGTGATGTTTTTCTGCTCCTACATTGTCACGAGTTCACTTTGTGAAGGGTTAAATACAGGTACTAAAAGTGTACCATTGATTTTATTAGCAGAAAACAAAATGGCACTCCACAAGGACCATTCTCCCACTTACATCGCATGTCCAGCAACTGCAGACAACAAGCAGGAAGTTTAGCAAATACGGTCTAATTTTTGCGAAGTGGAATAAATAACCTACAGATCTGATTAAATGCCACAACTGTGATGAACACAAGGTACAAAAGTTATTTGAAAAGGTGTAAAATCTATTTCAATCGGTTTGTGTTAATTCAGATTCTAGATGCTAATTTTCTCCTATTTATTATACACATTGTAGCACTGTAACAAACAGCGTTGTTAAACAAGAAAACCCAGCTTCACAGAAATACTCCTCTGACCATGCTAAATTAGTTTACAAGGTATGGTACCATGCTTGACTCCATACACTGTCTCCTCAAGCTCTTGCCAATTAAGGGATGTTATAGCACGTCTGTAAGAAAAGCCGGGCTGTTTCAGAGGAAGAGCTTTCTACTGTGCCTTATCTGTCAATGTGTTTTTAAAAAAACATTACATTCTGAACTGAAGTAAACACAACTCTCAACTAAAAATTCAGATTACGGTCTCAAAATTGAACTAGTCAAGCCAATGTCCACAAATACCCTTTCTTTAAAAAAGGTCAAAAATATTATTATATGTTTACGTGCTACTTTTTAACCTACCAATATACAGTGAACTATTCAGGCACACCTACGGGACTTTAGATACTGTAATTACAAACAAAAGTCAATTTTTTAAGGATCTGTAACATTTTGTTCTGCCAAACATGTGGCCTTATAAATACATACTGTACACCAATTAGTCCATTCTCTAGGAATGGTATTATTACTGCTTGGGTCCCACATTACTCAATAATGATTATACGATATACAATCTACTCTTTGGAAAACAATTCCTATCTTCTAAGAAGACAGCAAATGTGAAGTTTGCCTTCCTGAATTCTTGGAATTTTGAAGGGGGAAATAAATACAGTTGTTGTTCTTAGGGAGAAAGATTCATAGAATGCCTTTTTCCTTCCAGATGAGTATGTGGTTTACTTCTCTAGCAGCTTAGTGACCATCGCTCGCTGGTGCATGGTGGGTCCAGTCGAGAATGATGAGTGTCATGCTTGAAATCATAACAAATATGCCACTGATAAGGAAAATTAATGCCTAGAAAAGAAAAAGAAAAAGATTTAGTACATTGTTTTACATGATTTATACAGTTAAAATAAAGGTGTTCTGCACGTGTGTGACATGGTTCACAACAAATGAAAATCGCTTATTGTCACAAGTAGGCTTCAAATGAAGTTACTGTGAAAAGCCCCTAGTCGCCACATTCTGGCGCCTGTTCGGGGAGGCTGTTATGGGAATCGAACCGTGCTGCTGGCCTGCCTTGGTCTGCTTTCAAAGCCAGCGATTTAGCCCTGTGCTAAACAGCCCCTAAGACATCACTGGTCATGATTTTAACTCAGCCAAACCCAACTACTTGCATGAAGTTAAAAGTGGGCCCATTAATTCTTCTATGGGATGTAACATTCAACGCCATACGATTAATTAAGCATGCTGCATTGCCTAATTCTGAAGTCTTTAAAAAAGGTTATTGTTCACAATGAAGAGAGATATGAGATACATACAAAGATACATAGAAGATAGGAGCAGGAGGAGGCCTTTTGGCTCTTTGAGCCTGCTCTGCCATTTATCACGATCATGGCTGATCATCCAACTCAATAGCCTAATTCTGCTTTCTCCCCAAGTGTTATATAGCCGCCTCTTGAATATATTCAATGTTTTAGTATCAACTACTTCCTGTGGTAATTAATTCCACAGGCTCACCACTCTTTGGGTAAAGAAATGCCTTCTCATCTCTGTCTGAAATAGTTTACCCTGAATCCGCAGACTGTGACCCCTGGTTCTGGACACACCCTTCATTGGGAACAACTTCCCTGCATCTACCCTGTCTAGTCCTGTTAGAATTTTATAAGTCTCTATAAGATCCCCCCCTCATTCTTCTGAACTCCAGCGAGAACAATCCTAACCTAGTCAATCTCTCCTCATATGACAGTCCCGCTATCCCTGGAATCAGTCTGCTAAACCTTCGCTGCACTTCCTCGAGAATAAGAACATCCTTCCTCAGAAAAGGAGACTAAAACTGCACACAATATTCTAGGTGTAATCTCACCAAGGCCCTGTATAATTGCAGCAACACATCCCTGCTTCAATGCTCGAAACCTCTCGCAATGAAGGCCAACATACCATTAGCCTTCTTTACCCCTGCATGCTTACCTTCAGCGAATGGTGCACAAGGACCCCCACGTCCTGCTGCACACTCCCCTCTCCCAATTTTCAACCATTCAGGTAATAATCTGCCTTCCTGTTTTTGCTTTCAAAGTGAATAACCTCACACTTATCCAAATTATACTGCACCTGCCATTGATTTGCCCACTCACCAACCTGTCCAGATCATGCTGTAGGATCCCTGCATCTTCATCACAGTTCACCCTCCTACCCAACTTGGTATCATCTGCAAACTTTGAGATGTTACATTTTGTTCCCTCATCCAAATCATTAAAATGTATTGTGATTAGTTGGGCTCCTAGCACCGATTCCTGTGGCACCCCACTAGTTACTGCCTGTCAATTTGAAAAGGACCCATTAATTCCTACTCTTTGTTTCCTCTCTGCCAACTAGTTTTCTATCCACCTCAATACACTTCCCTCAATCCCATGCACTTTAATTTTGCACAATAACCTCTGATGTGGGACTTTGTCAAACGCCTTCTGAAAGTCCAAATATACTACATCGACTGGCTGCCCCTTGTTAACTGTACTGGTTACATCTTTGAAGAATTCCAACAGATTCGTTAAGCATGATTTCCCTTCATAAATCCATGCTGACTCTGACTGATCCCGTCACTGCTTTCTAAATGTTCCACTACAAAGTCCTTGATAATGGATTCAAGAATTTTCCCCACTACCAATGTTAGGCTTACTGGTCTGTAATTCCCTGCCTCTACCTCCCTTTTTGAATATTGGAGTGACATGAGCTACCCTCCAGTCTGCAGGGACTGTTCCAGAGTCTATAGAACCCTGGAAGATGACCACCAATGCATCCACTATTTCCAGAGCCACCTCCTTAAGCACTCTGGGATGCAGATTCTGAGGATTCGGGACCCACCGATCTGCGGACGGGCCTGTGCCGTGGGGGCACTCTTTCCCTCCACGCCGGCCGCTGTAACGGTCTGCCATGGCCGGCGCGGAGAAGAACCCCCCTGCGCATGCACTGGGATCATGGCAGAACACGCTGGCGCTCCCGCGCATGCGCCAACTCGCGGCTGCCGGCGAAGTCCCTTCGTCGCTGGTTGGCGTGGCGTCAACCCCGCTGCCGCCAGCTGGCACGGCACCAACCCCGTCGCGCCGGCCTAGCCCCTGAAGGTGCGGAGGATTCCGCACCTTCCAGGCGGCCCGACGCTGGAGTGGTTTGGCGGTATGTACCAAATACGCCCACTCTTTGCCGCCGGTACGGCCCGCCCGCCAGATTCCGGAGAATCCCGCCCTTACTGTCAGTCTTCACGTTCACTGCAAGGTTACTTTCGTATTATACTTTCCCCTTCTTAATCAATCACTTCGTCCTTCTTTGCTGAATTCTAAACCGCTCCCAATCCTCAGACCTAGTATTTTTCTTGGCCAATCCGTATGCTTCTTCCTTGGATCGGATAGTATTTCTAATTTCCTTTGTAAGCCATGGTTTGGCCCTCTTACCCATTTTGGTTTTGTGCCAGACAGGAATGAACAATTGCTGCAGTTCCCCCATGCGTTCCTTGAATGTTTGCCATTACCTATCCACTGTCATCCCTTTAAGTAACTCTCCCCAACCTATCAAGGCCAACACATGCCTCATATCTTCATAGTTTCCTTTATTAAGATTCAGCACCCTCGTCTCCGAAGCAACTACTTCACTCTCCATCTTGATAAAAAATTCCATCATGTTATGGTCGCTCATCCCCAAGGGGTCTCGTACAGCCAGATTGGCAATGATTCCCTTCTCATTACACAGTACCCAGTCTAAGATGGCCTGCTCTCCAGTTGGCTCCTCCACATATTTGTCAAGAAAACCATCCCGTATACACTCCAGGAATTCCTCCTCTATGGCATTGTGGCTAATTTGATTTGTCCAATCTATGAGGAGATTAAAATCACCCACGATCACCGATATTCCCTTATTACATGCATCGCTAATTTTGTGTTTAATGCCATTCCCAATGTCACCAGTGCAATTTGGGAGTCTTTAAATGACTCCCACTAATGTTTTTTGCCCCTTGGTATTTCTCAACACTAAAATTTAATTCGTCAGGGCTGCACAATGGGTGGTAATGGGTCGGCCTCCCAATGCCCACCTCGCTCCATTTTCCCTTAGATCTCAGGTGGTGTTATTTCCCTTAACCTTTCGAATTATATAACAACTACAATTTCCTATAGAAGGCATACTACTGGCTGCTAAAATGCAATGGTAAAATAGAACAGCGGAAATTTATTGTCATCTATCAAGGAATCTGCTTATCTCTAAATATGACCAGAATTATCAGATGTTTGCTATTATCAACACAACTGTTCACTGTACTTCAAAAGCCAATTTGGTACATACCCCAATCTTCTGCATTGACTTCATAGGCTCTTTCTTCACAAGTTTGAGGTAAAATGCAGAAGGTAGTATGAAGATTAACATAGCAGCAGCAGAGGAACCTGGGCGAAATGGGGAACAAAGTTAGAACAGATGAACCTACATGAAACCTCAGTTCATTTCCGAAGTGCAGGTGAATGGCATTAAAAGGACAAATTTTGTTTAATATATTTACTTACCTATGAACCCAAAGATATCCCGAATGGTAGGAACAAATATCACCAGACAATTAATGGAACCCAGGATCACAATAGTGATTATAGTGTGACGTATCCAACTAAATTCTTTACTGGGGAATAGCAGCTGCTGAACAGAGGTACGAATCTGTGGGAAAAGATTATCATCATTTCCATATTCCTCATCTTACACAACATATATCAAAGCACCAAAAAGTAAAAATAGTAAATATCATGCCACCAACAAGTGATGTGCAAGTAATGTCAAAGCTGGTGTTACATCACTGCTGCAACATTATTAATTTCTCACCCTGACATAAACTGCGTAAGGAAAAGGGCAATCCAATGGGATAAAGTGGGGATGGATTCAAGTCTGTCAATACTGGGAATTAAAGTTACTTCTCTAATGAGAGTAATGATTCAAAGTAAGACTAGATAGGGAATATCAGAGATGTTGGTCTTGGCTTCACATGTCCAAACTCTTGACAGTAAATTTGGAAACTCATTCAAAGCCATAAGGATAACGGGTTTTTAAAAACCACATTGATGCAGCAAGTGTTCCTGCACTCAGGTTGAGGTCCATGCACAATGAGGCAATACAGTTTTATCCTCATCAGGATTGTGGTTTAATGCTTTGGTTACTGGAACAAACTGCTCTTCTGAAGCAAAATTTAATATCCTCATGACATTTCACAGTGGTAGAGAGTTGTTAAATAAAGAAGAGCAGGAAAAAAAACTGGATGAGGTATATTGGCCAATAACATCAGTTGTAACAGTCACAAAAGCAAGAATACTTGGACTGCATCTTTTCCCAATTGAATGAAATGTAATATTGCCTAACCTTTAATGTACCACAAAGACATAACCGGAATGGTTTTAAAAAATCTATGTAAAAATATATATGCTGTGAACTTGAATCAGGAGCCCAATTTTAGTGGCAGAAACAACTGAAAGCACTAGACTATATTGAAGAGAAGGTTTATTTTCACCGATTTACTTACTGGAAAGAGAACAACAGGAACTGTCAGTATGACAGCAACGAGCACAGCCAGACGGACAATAAGGAGGACAGTGTCAAATCGATACACTTTTGAATAAGTGTGAAGCAATTCTGGCTCAACGTTTCCTGCAAAAAGGATTCAGATCATTAGTTTTCATTTTAAAGTTTGATTTACTTTTGTTTTGAAATGTGTAGTGAAAGAAAATGCCTCAGGGTCAATTCAGAAACATTTCCAGTCATTTATTTTGTTAAATGTCCATCTCATTTAATTAACAGCAATCGTTTTGTGACTGGCTCTGAAAACCGGCGTTTAATGTTTTGACTCTAATTTGTCAATTCCTGTCTCGTAATGGTTATTTGATCATTTATAATGAATAGCCAAGTTACCATTACCAGATTAGCAAATGCTGTGCAGATGTGAGCTCAGAGACCTATGCTATAAATCATATAACGAAAACTTGAACTGTCAGCACATTTATTTAATTTTAAAACCTATTTTACTGATTCCTTGGCTCTTTAACATTATTAGAACCACCACTTTGGATTAAACTGTACGACAACCAGACTGCCCCGGTCCTACATTTACTGGAGTATCTTAAGTTGCTCGTAAAACAGGCAACAACTCAAAAAAGTGCATAAAAAGCAACAGAGCCATCCCAAAAGTTTACTTCAGCCGAAATTAATGTATGTAGCTTTAAATTGCATAAAATGTTTGTGAACATTTGTTGAAGCTCTTACAAAAAAAGATGTAATTACTGAATTTTATACATCAGAGTAAAAAGGGTAGAGAATGTTATGTAGAACTTACCATTGAACGTCAGGTAGCCAAAGAGAGCAGCCAACAGGTACATAACAAATATAAAGAGAAATGAAACGTTTGACACTCTCTGCATTTTCTTGCGGGACCGGCTGAAAGGGAAAGAAAATGTTGCTTTGATTGATTCATTCACTTCAGAAGGTGCATTAGCCCCTAACAGAGTATAAATATTAATTTTAGCAGAAAGCTGAAATTACTGGATTCACTGAAGTCGATTATAATAACTCATTCGTAAATGATCATGCACTTCTAGCTACTGCTTCAAAATGTGACACTGAATATCTTGTCTAGGAAATCAACAAGAAGTATTAATTTTTTGGCAAATGCTAGTGTGGATTGTGTTAAGAATGCTAAGAACAGAATGTTTTTTTCTCTCTGGGAACCCAGTGTTAGAATCAGATATTGCAAGCTTCGGTGCAACACATGCCAAACACAGACAACAGTTCTTTTTAATCTGCCCCTGTGAGGTGTTTCAATGTTAACTTCTGAAGAGCCCTGTTGCGAATTCTCAATTCTCTTCACCAGGTACATATAACCAGAGGTCTCTTTTAGTCAGTGCCCATTTCTCCAAAACTATGGACATTTGTTAATTTGGACATTCTGAATTCTCCCTCCGTGAACCCGAACAGGCGCCAGAATGTGGCGACTTGGGACTTTTCACAGTACGTTCATTGCAGTGTTAATGTAAGCCTACTTGTGACAATAAAGATTTTTTAAAAAAATTAAAATTAAATCTGCAAATCTATGCAGCCTAGGAACTGAATCAGAACCATCCCCAACGAGTTTAATGGAGGACACTTCCATTTAACTCAGAAAGAGATCTCTAATGCTAGACTGGAGCAACAATAAAAAGTAATGTATCCTTACTCTTTAAGTTCTTCATAGATGGGGAGTACAGCTGGATGACACACAAATGCAAATGTCAGAATTGGCACAGCATAGACAGTCTGCAAAATAAAAGGAGAATGGATGGGTCAATCACACATCAATAAAAATAGAAAATACTCAACATAATTTCAATAGCAGATATTATGGATGTTTTGCTCTATTTAGTGGCGGTTGCATTGTGAAATATCATGTTTAATATTATCAAAATACATACAAATATCATGGGTCATAAGTCGGCGTACAATAATATCACGATCCTTTCAATAAGTGTGAAAGTGCACATTATATGATTAGTTCATACATGCCTGTGAATTGAAGATAAAATATTTTGGCTTGCAGATGTCTTCATCTGTTGTATTATACATTATAGTGGGCTCGGATCCACTTGTAACTGTTTTATATGCAGCCGTTGCAGTCGCCATTATGGTGGCATTCAAGGTAACATTCTCTAGATCTTGTTCCAGGTCAGGCAATGGACAAGGGATATGAGCGCTCTTGTGAATCACCTGCAGGTTTTTGTAAAGTGAGATTAAGAGTTAAAAGGCTACAAATGAATGATTATAATACAGAATGGTGATTAACAGAAAACACATTTACTTGCGGCTAAAAGATACTTCGATCTCAGAAAGCTCTTTTGATTCTCCTGCCCAGAGAACAGAGTAGGCTCGACTATAACAGTCCCTTTTACAGCAGCGCCCTGCTTCTCATTATCCAGGTTCATGCATGAAGAGTGGACATTTGTGTAAGATACTGGAGGGGAACACCCACATGACCCAGTGTTATTCACTGTCTCGAGACAGAATACAGTGACATCTGAGGTCCATGTAAATATTCTGAGACCATGAGACAGATCGAGTGACTGCCTATCCACCTTTACTCCCCTGAATATTTAGTAATGGAGGGGCTTCCCCAGGGCTTTGTAAAAGAACACCACCTACTCAAGTAGTCAGATGTTCAGGACGTGAGATCCCTGGTACAATATTTGTCTGTGCTGCATTAGTCATCCCAGATGAGGAAACCCCAGGGATGTCCCATTTTGGCATATGTCATTCTGGGACTCACCTTTGATTCGCTCCAAATAGAATAATGTGATATTCACCGTTTCGAGATATAAAAACTCACTTGGACATAATATAAGAAGGATGCAAGGGGTGCGTTTACTGGAAATGAGTCCCGTGTTGATCGTGTTAAGCAGGGCGTTTCTGATCCCGCTATTAAACAGGACTCTGCTTCATTTCTCGGCCTCGACGAGGAATGTCCTGCCAAAGCCGCACTTAGTCCCATTTCCTGCTAACACCCTGATCTCTAGATCCTCCACTGTGGCCTCGGGACTCCCCCAAATGCTCCAACTCACCAATAAAGGGGTCAGTGAGCCCGCCTCCACCTCATCTTATAAGGGCAGAGCACCCCGGTGCCCAATACTGAGCATTGGCATTATGACACTGCCAGTGTGTTAGGCTGGCAGTGCCATGGTGCCCAAGGATGCTAGGGTACCACCCTGCCCAGAGCCCGACCACTAGGAACCACCGATCACCTAGCAGACCCTCCCCACCCCCCAAATATCGGTACGCCTGGTCCACGTTTGTGGAAACCAGTGCTAAACAGTGCCGCTCGTGGTGTCCGAGGGGAGGTTGTTATGTCTCATGGGCTGGGTAGATTCAGCGTAGGCACATTCAAGTGACACTAACTGCTCACTTGAATATGCATTGAGGTCAGGACCCAGATTGCAACGTTTACGAGACTGGTAAATCTCACATGAGGCCTCTCGCAAGACTTACCGGCCTCTGCTCATCCCGAGTCGGGCGCGGCGAGGCCAAAGGATTGTGTCCAAGGCCTTTGCAAGAGTTATCATTTTAGTAATGGGGAGGAGTCTGTGTAATGTCGGGGAAATTATGAGCTAAAACGTACTTTCCACTTGTCTACGAATTAAAGAAACACAATGCAACTTGGCAATAGTTGAAAAAAAAAAATCAAACTCAACAGACCCTCTGCAAGACTGAGTCTGGCAGTCAATATTTTACTCTGTTTGCTTTATCATTTCTAACAATATAAAGCCAATCTCATACTTACAACTATTAGGAAGAAAAGCATGCAAAGAAGAGACAGCCCACTGGTATAGCCCAGGTAACCTGTAAAATAAGACAAAAGATTGTGATGACTGGGAGTCAGCAATATCTTTCAACTGTTCTCTAATTAATGATTTAATACTTGTGCATAATAAGTGTAGCAAAATTAGAAACGTATTTTTCGAATGATTTATAAGTTTGCCACACAAAGACATTCTCTCTGATTTCTCTTCAGTAAAGTTGCTATTCAAATATTTCCCCCCAATGGTGAACAGATAAAACATGGCAGAAGAAATCAACTGATTGTTAACATCGCTCCTCGAGTTAATGTACAATAATACTGTGCTGACGTATGCAATATTCAAATCAAAACCCGAGTGCAGATAGGGCGAGGGCTAGACACACATGATTTGAGTTCCGTCATTTGCTTTGCTGAAGGCTAAAGTTCAGTGACAGTCTCAATACTATTACTGACTAACTTGTGCACTCCTATCACGCAGATATAAATGAATAAAGTATGAATTCCCGATCTTTGGTGCCAAGATTACGATTTTGGAAATTTCTAGACAAACTACATGAAACCCAAACCATCCGCTCCAAAAGTAAAGCCATAAATCAAGGCTTTTATGCTCTTATT
The DNA here is from genome assembly GCF_047496885.1 of Scyliorhinus torazame. Classification (NCBI taxonomy): domain Eukaryota; kingdom Metazoa; phylum Chordata; class Chondrichthyes; order Carcharhiniformes; family Scyliorhinidae; genus Scyliorhinus; species Scyliorhinus torazame. Next base: position 113,698,577 of record NC_092725.1, on the reverse strand, counting down.
GGTGACAAAATTGCAGTGTAAATTGCTCACCCAAGTTCTTCAGAAGAGACAAAGGAAGAATTATGATGAAAGACACCATAAGGACCAAGTAGTCACCATTCAGGTACCAATGCCTGCAAAAGAAAATAAACAAATTAGTATTGTTTTGAATAGAATGACTGAACTTTCCTAACATTGTCATTTTAACATTCTACATCATCCTTAAAGGTGTAATACATTCCGAAATTTTGAAATATTGTTTAAAGCTTTGACGTCAGAGTAGCTTTTGCAGTTTAAATTCAACGTTATTGCGATGCAACTGTGATCTGTTTTCTCACTCCTTCCAGCCAAGGGAAAGTGCTGCAAGACACTGGAGTTGGAACTGGTTAGAACCAGTTTGTCAGCTTACTCCAAAACAAAAACATGAAAATGGAACGAGATGATACCAGTCCAAAACACTCATTAGTCAGGTGACACCTGAGACCAAGTGGAACAAAAAGCGCAAACAGTTTGGAGCCATTCCTAATGCAGTTGAAAGCCTCCACTGCATTTTTTTTAAATGGAAAGATAAATAACTAAAATTGATGTACAGTTATTTGGCTTAATATCAAAAATTATGACCAAAATTCATTTAACCGCTTGCACAAACATATTTATTTTAAAAAAATACAGAAATTACTTTTACTCTTGGCACAGGTTGACTTCTAATCATTGCCAGGCAGCTGGATGACTTTATGGTATCTGAGCCTTCCTGGTCCAGGATTAGTGGTTCCAATTTGTTATTTTGCTGCCAAGCATTTTTAATTGATGAAGTGCCTCATCATAATTAATGGTGCCCTCTTTCATGGAGAAAGGGAGATTGTAATTACTGGTGGCATTGCCAACCTATTGTTCCTAATGCCACCCTGATGAATTTAAACAAATGGAACAGTGACTGATATTTTGACTGTTAGCATATGGCCAGGTAACCATGGATTATGCATCAGTTCATTTAACCTCCAACATCATACATATTCATGTAAACTTGTTCATGCAAGCTTTACATCAATTGATTTGTCATTGTTATTGTGGCATGGTACATCAAATGACTCAAAAATTGATCAAATATTAATTTGCAGGAGTTATTTAATTAAAAGTGGCTAGGACAGAAACATGTCATCATGAAATTATTTTTTGTTACATTAAGAACAAAGTGCAAAAGTAATCCATTTAGTAAAATTTGCAGTGCCACTCTTTACTGTTTGAAGGCACCCATGTTTTATAATACCATTTACAACAGTCAGCCAAAAGCTAAACATAAGCCAAAATGCTAATGTCATATAATGATAAAAGCAAATTACTGCGGATGCTGGAATCTGAAGCAAAAACAGAAAATACTGAACAATCTCAGCAGGAGTGACAGCATCGGTGGAGAGAGGGCAGAGCTAATGTTTTGAATCTTGATGACTCTTTGTGAAAGCTTTGACAAGAGTCAGCCAGACTCGAAAAGTTAGCTCCCTTCTCTCTCCGCAGATGATGTCAGACGTACTGAGATTGTCCAGTGTTTTCGGTTTTTGATTCAAATGTTACATTATCTCTTCTAAAAGTAATTAGAACATACCAAATAACAATAATTGTTGAAAATGCCAGGAAGGATAAACGTACACATTTTAATGTGATTTCCCAATCACTGTTGTCTTTTTCCATTACGTTGCTCCATAACACATTCACAAGCTTCCCATGATTGTGTATTTGAAATTTAATTTAATTTAGGTTGGATTACGAGGAGAGATTGAGTAGACTGGGACTGTACTCGTTGGAATTTAGAAGGATGCAGGGGGATCTTACAGAAACATATAAAATTATGAAGGGAATAGATAGGATAGATGCGGGCAGGTTGTTTCCACTGGCGGGTGAAAGTAGAACATGGGGGCATAGCCTCAAAATAAGGGGAAGTAGATTTAGGACTGAGCTTAAGAGGAACTTCTTCACCCAAAGGGTTGTGAATCTATGGAATTCTCTGCCAAGTGAAACAGTTGAGGCTCCTTCATTAAATGTTTTCATGATAAAGATAGATAGTTTTTTGAAGAATAAAGGAATAAAGGGTTTTGATGTTTGGGCTGGAAAGTGGAGCTGAGTCCACAAAAGATCAGTAATGATCTCATTGAATGGTGGAGCAGGCTCAAAGGGCCAGATGGCCTACTCCTGCTCCTAGTTCTTATGTTCTTATGAGTTACATTATATATCTGCATTGCAGAATAACTTCCAGTTTGGCAATAGAGTGGGTTGAGTTTTCCAGTTAGTGGTGAACTAGCGGCACCAGCTATTTATTACACTTGCCCATAGACTTAATGTTGGGTTTTGCATCAGAACTTACAATGATTAGAAAGCCATTTTGGCGTAGCGCCCGTTACATGTGATCTGTGTGAACAGGGCAAGCAACTATTTATCTTCTTAACCAGACTTAAAAAATTGTTACAGAGGACTGAGTAGCTTGAAACAGATGGTGCACGTTGGAATAGTTACTTAAATGTCAAAACATATAAAACAAGTGAAATAAAGAGAGAGAGGGTTTGAAGAGACAGAAAAAAAAGTGAAACAAAAATGTAATTCATTTTGTAAGCTATTGTCATAGCAAAGCTTTTGGAGGAGCAGAGCAACGTGGACCCAATTTCCTGATTTCCACCTTTAATTGAACATGTACAATCATTGGACGTTGCTGCCTGATTTTCATTTTGATCATTGTGTTACTAACCTCACCTTTACTTTTAACTGAAAAATCTAAGCTATCAATGTGATCTGTGGTCTGAATTCAATCTGTTTACTTTCTGTGATTGACTTCACGGCAATCTTGAAACAACCTCACTTGGGCTCCATAGCTGATATCCAACCTGCCTGTTCTTTCCACAGAAGCCGACTAACTAACAGAGCATTTCAATCAAACCCTGTTGTAAATTTCCCACAACCGTTGTTTTTCTGTTTCTCACTTGGACATGATTGTGCTTGTAGAGTTAATAATCACAAGTGTGAATTTAAAGCAACTACACAAGCTTGGCGTAGGTCTAAAGCCATGAATGCGGCTGTTGTTGACCTCAGATTTCACTGGGGAGGAGGGTTATGTATGCCAGGAGCACAAAAACCCCACTGCTCCTTCCTTACCTTTGACAGCATGGTCAAGATAAATCAGTGGCCTGTGGCACCCTACATGCAATCTATCATAGGAACATACCCACATACCGTTCTACTTGGATTGAGTTTTGGCTAACAAAGTTTTGGATAGAAACTAAAATTATTAATTGTATATTAATTGAGTGTTTAATTGTAATCATGAGGTTGGAATTAACTGGGGATAAAGAATGTACTCATATATGCATATATATACACATTAAAGATTATGCTCCAGTTTATCCTTCACTGCCTGGCTAGCACAGTAGAAACACAGAAAGGTGGCACCATATTACATTCCCGGGCAGTGGCTGGATATCCTCCGACGCCAATGAAAATTAGCCTTTCACAAAGCATGGGATACAATCAATAAGTAGCATTATTAGAATAATGACAACTAACAAAATTTGCGGTATCAAGATCCTTATATTTTGAGTCAAATGAAACATTCTACTTACCCAAGAAACTGATACAAAGCAAGAGTCTGAGCTAGATTCTGAAGAAACCAGAATGCTGTCACCTTAAATCCAAGTCTACATTCTTCATCTAATTAAGTGTTTTAAGACCTTTAACTTGAGTAGCAATTATTAGTAGGCAAGGGAGTTATTGAAAAGATTAATATTTCTGGAAAAGTGCTGAAATATATAGATGTCTTTGCCAAGATGTGCCTAATATTATTCAGCAACTGATTCAACATACCCAGTATTTTCCTCAAGTCCCAGGAAAGCTTGAATGACTATTGGCAACTCGTATTTCACTATGTAGAGGTAGCTTGATGTAGCTGCAGTCAAAAGGAGGAGAAAACAAAAAAAATTATAGACTCTCTACGCTATGGTATTTAGTCTAAATGTGTTCATGCTGGAATAAGTAAGACATTAGAGAGGAGGTTGTCCTGTTAAATGAACAAAATGCAATTTTAGGGAGGCAAGTAGAATTTTACCTCCAAAGTTCTGCATCGTAATTGAAATAGATGCTGCCAATTTCCCAGGCAGCCCAAATGCTTTGAGTCCCAGCTGTTCATAGACCAGCGAACCTAGAATAAAACAAAAACGTGTAATAAATCATGGCAAAGGAAATATTTAGTAGAAATTGGCAGATTAGATTAATCATTTAAGCAAAGGGCTTATTCATTACCTCCTTCTTTTGCAGTCTTCAACAAAAGATGTATAGAATATAATGAAAATATTGCTACAGCACTCAAAAGGATCCTGGAAAAAGAAGAAAGACACATTGTAATGAAAATATTAAGATAATTATTATTGATTATATTTGAAACAAAAGACTGCCAGTTAAGATAACTTCTCTGCATTCTCCATGGCAAAGTCTCTACCAATCAGAGTCCACATGCCAATCAATCAGCACTCTCTTTCCATGCAGTATGAATTGTTGTTCTCTTTATTGTTGTTTTATCTTGCACTGCTGTCCTGATGAGTGTAAGATGAAAAGCTTTGATATTATGTTTATTTTTTCAGCAATGCCCTTTTTTTAATATGATACCTTGCAATGAATCAAAAACAGCAGGCCAAATCCTCCTTAAGTAGTATGTGGAATTGAATTTACATTAAAATCAAAATGACTGACTGTAGCATTAACAAACATGTCTTTAATTGTAATGAAATAAAGTGACTGTAATCAATTTTTCATTATTTGGCTTGAAAGAAAAATTAGTTAGCCGATTTGAAAACTGTTTGGCATCCACAAAATTAATTTTAAAATGTTAAAGGTTTGAATTTGGATAGAAAACAGGCGGTCTTGATAATATTAATCATTATTAAACTGTGGCGATTAAGAATAGAATATATTGTAAAGCAGAATTAACTCTGCAACCTTTACCAATGAATCTAATATTAGAAAAGTATCTTTATTTGATTTCATAGGTTTCAGCATTATGGCTTCCTTATTAGGTGCAAAAATGAGTTTCACATACCAGGGGACACTCCCTCACAATCTTTTCTTTGCATCTGACATTTTAAATATGGCCTGCTCTCATCCAGAGAAGATCAAGTAGTGGCTAATGTGAATCAACTGATACTACACTCGAACTATAGATAGCTCATTTTGGGATGAAGTGTAATCCATTGTCTTTGTGGCCAATGTCTCATGTGTTTTTTCTTCCCCAATGGCATGACAACTATGGGCTACATACCAAGATTGAACTCACTCCTTTGTTCAAACCTTTGTAAGGCTTTAGCAAATCTTATGATCATTCATGATATTATTAAGCCAGCACAAAGAGGCATGAAAAACTGGACACTTCTCTTCCTGTTTTCTGACTCCATTTTAAAGATACACATTCACATTAAATCTTTTCAGTTGCTTTGTCCGGTTTGCATTTCAAAATAAGCAGATCAATACAGGACTTCAGACACCCTTAAAAGACAGTTGCTCTTTTAATGACACATTCAGATTTAAACAGCCTGAAAATCACTATGTACATGTAATTAAATCTAGGAAGTTACTTTCTACAACTATCCGCCTTATATTTTAGAAATAGTACCTCCAATTGCCCTGAATGCATTGAACAAGCAATCAAGTCTGAACTATTCTGTGTTCTTTTTGTCCACTCTTCCCATGCAAATGTCAATTAACTGTATCTTTGCACACTACAACAGCATTACCATTAAACATATTTGGCTTTTTAAAATATTTATTCGAACTCAGATGCACTTCACAGTTAAGAAAATGTTGGTATTCTCATTGATGAATCACTATGTTGATAGTTAAAGCTTCTACTGTTAAATGCACATGACTAATCTCACTGGGATAAAGATTTGATCCTCATTCATTGGGATTGTCACAAGATCATTTGTCTGAAACAAGAAGTTTAGGAGCTCTATTGTTTACTTTGTTGATTCAAAGAATCACACTGTTATTAAAATGAGTCACTTGAGGCCAAATATTTTAAATGCCCCTTGGTTATACGTTTAATATATAAAGGGCACTCTAAACACTTTCCCTTGTTAATACTACTTAACACATATTTAATTTATGTCCATCCCTTAGAAAGACATCAAATAAATAATTGGTTTGCTACACCACAGCCTGCATATTTTCCCATGTTACATTTTGGCTAACTGCAATCACATGATTATCTATTTCTACAACATAATCCACTGTATGACCATTAAGACAATTACAGTATTTATCACAAGTCTGACCTTCTTAGACAGGCTTAAAATATAATTCCACTAATTAATTCATTCAACTGAATCCAACTGGTCACTTTTGAATGCTTTGTTTGTAAACACCCCCTGCCCACACACCCCTCCTCCCCTCAAGGAAACATGTCAACGTCTCCCAGGCCGTCTTGCACAATTATTCAAGGTTACGTTTAATGAGTAACTGATAAGAACTGAAGGAAGCCATCTCGAGTTCTATTTATAAATGATTAATCTTGAACTCATTGAACCAGCAACCAAGTCTGAACTGTTCCATGCTTCTTTCGTCCACTTATCCCAACATATACAGATGTACCCATGACTCATTGTTATCTTGGGTAATTTATGACAGTTAAAATGACACTTCTGGATGATTTAAAATATTAAAGCTACCATAAAACACAGGGACAATGACAAGAGGAAAATCATGCCTCAACTTTCCCACTTATTAAAAATCTATATATTAAATTATTAATTCACTAGTAACAGCTATTTTCTGTATTGTTTTTCCTATTTGTATCAAGCTACCAGCACTTAATTTACCAGACCTCACATTCTTATATGCAACACTGGATATTGTTGCTGCCAGTGTATATGTCTGCAATAGTAGTTTAAATGTCAATCCAAATGCCAAAGGTTGTTGCATATTGAAATCTCATGATTTTAAAGTTCTGGTAGTGTTCTCCTCCCCCGGGCATGTGATTAACCAGGAGGTAAGGCATACAATAAAGGACCGCATTAGGTTCTGCTGCAGTCAGTGCTGCACTGCAGTGTCAGCAGGTTAAGAACTGCATCTTACAAAGCACGTGCTTTTTGTTTTGTCGTATTTCAAACACTTACACAAAAAGTGCGATTCCAGTGTTAGCCATGGCATATGCCAGTCCGAGAATTCCGCTGCCCATGATCGCATTGCTGAGATTAAATGCAGAAATTCCAAATGAGGTATTGCCAGCTCTCTGGAGAAAGAAGATAAACAAACAGGTTACCAGAGTCACAGCTGCTCTGCAGCAGCAGGTTCTTGGGGTATGTAATATTCCCGACACTTGAAGGGAATGGTAAACAAAACATGGAACACTTACATATTCTTCTTCAAATTTCTTTTTGCCATAGTATAAATTTGGCAGAAAATTCTGGCTTTCTGCATCAATGTCAACATACTGACTGGAAAGGAAAAATAAAATAAAATTGTGGTATTACACAAAACTGATTTGTTGGTACTCTTATATTAAATGTAAATCATTAATTTTTAATGCATCAAATCACGAGTTAAGAGATTTGAATTATTCATTACACCATGTGATGGGCTTTCCATTTCAATGCTGTAGAGGTGATATAAAATAGTTGGTGTTGCAAATAATGTTCCATTAAGTATAACCGACAGCAGCATTTTATAAAATTAAACTTGAGATTTCTCATTTTGAGAGAGTAGAAGCCATCCCTTACCTACTGATGGGAGCCTTTTTAGTGGTAGCATTTTCTGTGTAATGGTATTCATTACTGTTAGTGCTGCTGCTGTCGTCATCAGGGCTGATGTTAAATTTGTTCATCTCCGTTATAGTCATGGTATCGCCAGCGGATTTTCTGGAACACTGCTAATTTTGTACTGAGTTCTTCTCCTCTTGTTGCTGCTGCTGCTGGGAATCCTGTCCCTTTCCTCCCCTCTTTTTTTTGCCTGTGTTTTGTCCGTGTGGCCCCCTAAGGAAATAGAGCAACATCAATAACCAAGTAACCGGCAGAATCACCTCCTTCATTGTCTCTCCACACGTCACCCCGCAATGGGTAGGAGCAACCTCGAATGGAAAAATACTGAACGAGTGGCATTGTGCTGCTGTGCTAAACAATGTAACACACCATAAACACAACAGAAACACCCCAAAAAAACTGGATACATTCAAACCGATACTTAGCCAGTACAATGTATTGACATTTAGGTAGACTTAATTGACAAATATAATTCTGCAATCTCCCAAATCTGTTCTCCTGATAAATTAGTTCCACATTCGCAGCTAACCTTTAAATATCTGTATTTTAATCTTTCTGCTAATCTCCTCTGCTGTGAGATTAGGCACATCTAACGTGGGAGAAAACCATACCACGATCAAAACAATGTCGTATCTGCTCCGCACTGATGAACGGTCTGCTAATCCCACCTGGAGGGGTGGGTGGCGTTTCACTGACTCATGAGCCGACAATATTGAAACGAACACAATTCCTTTCCGCACGGTTGATTAAAGCGCCAATTCACTCGGGGAAACAAAGTCGAAATACACAGGACCGAAATAAAATCACATTCTTACATATAAAACGAAAATATCCTTCGAAACACACCCCAAAAAACGTAAAAAACTGATCGTTAAGGTGCAGGGAATGAATGGGCAACATTGCCTTCTTATTGCATCATCTTCCCCTTTGAGGATCCGCATTAAACATCCTCACATCATGCTAACGTAAATATATATAGATAGATAAATCTAATACCGCCAGTAATAAAAACCAATCCATGTTATAGAGCTTAAAGGTAACATTGTTTAGCACTGTATCAAATTATTCAAGGATAATACATTTAACCTATTCGTTATAGATACATATACATAGAATCTTATAATAGACAATAGCTCGAACGCATCTCACCTCCCAGACGATGACCTTCTCGATCTGGCTCTTTGCTCCTTTATTTACAATTCAGCTGGCTATATGAAATCTCAATTTTGGATCCAAAGTGTCAGAGTAAAACAGAAAGCAGCAATTGACAGAGCTCGATTTATTTCAAGTCGTGGAGGTTGTTTTCAAACGGTTAATTCTCAAACTGCCTGGTTTGAAACTTGTTCCAGTTGAAATATTATATATGTATATTTATTTTTGAGGACTGTACATTAATGGATTGAGGTAATATCCGAATAATCCCCAGCACAATTACTGAATCTATGTTACTCCCGCGTGTATCTCATCTCGAATAAAAAGCAGATCTTTCTGACTCATATAAGCAGTTGGCGAGGAGGGGCTTGGCAGCTGGGACTCGATCCCATTCGTCAGTGAGAATAAGCCTCGCCCCCCAATTGTAAATGAAAGATATAGAATTTAGTGTTTGTAAACAAAACCTTACAATGATCAGCATTAAATGTTTACACGGATTCACACCGTGTTTTAGTGATTGCAGAGGTGACTTTTTTTTGGGGGGGGGGGGGGGGGAGGTAGAATTACTAGAAATCTTTCTTACGAATTTTCTGTATTTCCTGCCGCGATACGTTAATTTATTCACATTGACATCAGAATCAAATCCCCTCCTTAAACCCCAACCTCAAAAATACGTTCATAGAAGCTATGACAGGAAGTCTATCGAAACAGGGTTAAACGTGGGGGGTTGGGAGGAGGAATCACCCGTTTAAATGAATTATTTCTGTTACAGTAATATCCCAAGATCGCCATCAACAAATCCACTTTAAATGATAAATTAAACTTTTTTTTACAGAAGAGGCGGTAAAATAAAATTAGCTACAAAGGTGACAAATTAAAATTGTTAGAAGCAGTGCAAGGGTCAGTCAAGCTGGTACAGGGGTACCGATACTTTTATCAAATCTGGCCGGTGATCCCCGAAGAAAAATACTAATATCACGGCCCCCAACATATCGGCACAGCTAGTTAGTAGTTTACATTGTGAATTAAGATGTTTCTTTGTCGGTGAACACGTGGATGGAAAATTACATCTGTTCTTTTGTTATTTCCACCGCCCCATTTGCTTGTCTTGACGAAGAAAAATAAACCTCTCCATTGCTCATGACCCGTCGACCCAACATCCATGCGTCACCATGTCCCCAATTGCAGCCGCTCCTTAGTTCAACTCCCCTATGGAACGGGTGACTGTTCCCGCTGGAATGGGTGTGTGTACCAGATTACACACATGACCACTCAGAGTGTTTGCATACAGCGGAATGGACGCTCCCAAGGACATGTTGGGAGAGGAAATGATATGATCAAAATCATATCATTAACACCCACGGAACACACATGAAATTGCGATACATATACACAGTGACTCCCATTTTTAAATCGAAACGCATCTGCCCCCATCAGGTTTCAACAAGTTGCTTTGCTATCTCGTAAAAATGCATTTCAAAGTATAATTACAATTTATTATTGTCTTGTAGTAAATCGCACCATTTGTTGCTATATTCTGCCCAATGGTAAAAAACGCCAGAAATTGCATCAGACGATTAAGCAAGAGTTCTACAGTGAGAATAATCTCGCCCTCAAGGGAAATTAAATAATATATTGGAGCATTTGCTCCTACCTTTCTTTGGTAGAAATGATGGCTTGTTTGGAAATCAAATTTGTGGCATATAAAAGACAAAATAACTGTGTAATTTCCCCCCCCCTAATTTTTTTAATTCATTCTTGGGATGTGGGCTTTGCTGGCTGGGTCAGTATTTGTTGCCCATCCCCAATTGCCCTTCAACTAAGGTGCTTGTTAGGGCATTTGAATGAGGGACAGTTAAGGGTCAACCATGTTTCTGTGGATTCACATGTAGGCCAGACCGGGTAAGGACGGCAGATTTCCTTCCCTGAAGGCCATTAGTGAATCAGATGGGTTTTTACCACAATCAGCAACGGTTTCATGGTCATCATTTGACTTTTAATTCCAGATTTTTTATGGAATTCAAATGTCACCATCCGCCATGGCGGAATTCGAACCCGGAATCCCATGAGGAGTACCCTGGGTCTCTGGATTACTAGTCCACTGACAATACCACTATACCACCACCTCCCTTAAACTTGCAACTGACAAATGACTAGTGCTCTGTGGAATATATTTGAATAAGTGTCCTTCTTTAGTTATTGAAACAGAAGAAAGTGAAGGATTTTTGGACTGTACCTTGTTTAATTGCCTTCTAAAGGAATTAAGTTTGCAGTTAAAGACTACAAAAATGGCTGTTTGCAATGGCATGCTGGGAGGCATAACCGAACTCTGATGCTGTTGCACAAACTGTCTGGATAGCTGTATGCAAAAAAGACTTTGAGAGACCGTCATAGAACAAAAAAAGTCCCTGACACCTTCAGTAGTTATAGTTTGCGCAACTGTGGGGAAAAGGCAATGGAAAATTACTGAGAAGTTATGATTGTCAGCAAACATGATGTAAGAGACGTTCTACAAGACTGACCAGTGTTCACTGTGTGGGTCAGATCAGAAGAGCCAAGACTCAGGATGTTGGTGGATTATTAACCTTTTCACATGCAGGGTGTCAGCTGAGAATTAGCCTTCCATATTCACGAATCAAAAGAATCAGCCATTTATAAGTTTCAAATTGCATTACTGATTTAATGATTGCATGTTTCTCTATAAACGTCTACTGCACTAACACTAATAAAACCATTAGTTGGAGAAGTTTAAAGTCTTAGAATCATGTAGAGTCATTAGGGGGAATCAGGGGTTATGGGGAGAAGGCAGGAGAATGAGGATGGGAAACATATCAGCCATGATTGAATAATGGAGCAGACTCGATGGGCCGAATTACCTAATTCTACGCTGATGTCTTATGGTCTTATCACAAAACAGGAGGTGACCATTTGGCCTTTTGAGTCATGGCTTTCTGTATAGCAACTCAGTCAGTCCCGCTCTGCTGTTCTATGATCATGAGGTTATTCATTCTCAACCTTGCCCCTCGCCTAAGGTGCGGTGATCCTCAGGTTAAATCACCACTAGTCAGCTCTCCCCATCAAAGAGAAAGCAGCCTATGGTCATCTGGGACTATGCGACCCAACCTTACCTTATGCCTTCTCTATCTCCGTAATCCTGAAAGTTTATTTCCCTCAGGGGCCTTTCCAATTTCATTTCAAAATTATTTATTATCACCCCTTCCACTTCCAGGTCATGACTATTCAATCTTGATTAATCTCTCTTTTCATCGGCCTAGTAGGTAAAAGAAAGTATTGTGTAAAAGACTTTCAAACACTGGAGGTCAAAGAACAGTACAAAGCAAATGCCTCACCCAAGATGCATAAGTAAAGACTGAAGAATCTTGAACTTCCCTGCCTTCAAAAAGGAAATTGAAGATTGCCACATAAGTATATATGTTAGTGGAAGAGGGTGGGGTCGGGGAGGAGAAGAGAGCCCGTTGACAGACATGAGGGGGGAGGGGAGACTCCCACACTGGGGGGGTCGATGGAGCGGCGGGAGTGGCCGGGGTCAGCAGGAATCGGCTGACTCACGGGAGTGCAATGGGGGGAGCAATGCTGCTAATGGGAGACCTAGTTCCAGGGTTGCTGCTGGAATGGCCAAGGGGGAGCTGGAGTCTGCAGAGGAGGTCGGGGCGGGGGTCTGCCGCTGGGGGGAAAGGGAAGTGCGGGGGGTGCGGGCACGAGGCTGGCCTAGAAAAGGTTATGGCTAATCGGTGGGGGTGGGGGGCAACCCCCTGATCCGGCTGATAACCTGGAATGTAAGAGGCCTGAACGGGCCGGTCAAACGGGCCCGGGTGTTCGTGCACTTGAAGGGGCTGAAGGCAGATGTGGTCATGCTCCAGGAAATGCATCTGCGGGTGGCAATCAGGTAAGGCTAAGAAAGGGGTGGGTCGGGCAGGTGTTTCATTCGGGGTTGGATGCAAAAAATCAGGGGGGTGGCGACGTGGTAAGGCGGCGGTTAGTGGGGAAGCGGGTGTTGTTTGAGGCGTTGAGCATCGTGGCAGACATTGGAGGTAGGTATGTGATGGTGAGTGGTTAGCTGCAGGGGGTGGGGGTGGTCTTGGTAAACCTATACGCCCCGAATTGGGACGATGCAGGGTTCATGCGGCGCATGTTGGGCTGGATCCTGGACTTGGAGACAGGGGGCTTGATAATGGGGGGGGACTTCAACGCGGTACTGGATCCGGCATTGGATCGCTCTTGGTCTAGGACGGGCAGGAGGCCAGCGGCGGCCAAGGTGCTGAGGGAGTTTATGGACCAGATGGGAGGAGTGGATCCGTGGAGGTTTGCGAGGCTGGGGGCCAGGGAATTCTCATTCTTCTCCCATCTTCATAAGGCCTACTCTCGGATTGACTTTTTTGTAATGAGCAGGGCACTGATTCCGAGGGTAGAGGACACGGAGTATTCGGCGATAGCCATCTCTGACCATGCCCCGCATTGGGTGGACCTCGAGCTGGGGGAGGAGAGGGACTAGCGCCCTCTGTGGTGCTTGGAGGCGGGGTTATTGGCGGACGAGGAGGTGAGTGGGCGGGTCCGGCGGTGTATAAAAAGGTACCTGGAGGCCAATGATAATGGGGAGGTGCAGGTAGGGGTAGTCTGGGAGGCACTGAAGGCGGTGATCAGAGGTGAGTTGATCTCCATTAGGACCCACAGAGAGGGGAAGGAGAGGAGAGAGAGGGAGAGGCTAGTGGGGGAGATGGTAAGGGTGGATAGGAGGTATTCAGAGGCCCCCTAGGAGGGACTACTCAAGGAATGACGAAGCATCTAGGCCGAGTTCGACCTGTTGACCACCAGGAAGGCGGAGGTGCAGTGGAGGAAGGCGCAAGGGGCGGTATACGAGTACGGAGAGAAGGCTAGCCGGATGCTGGCACACCAGCTTCGGAAGCGGGAGGCAGCGAGGGAGATCAGGGGAGTTAGGGATGGAGGGGGAAGCATGGTGCAAAGTGCGGTGGGTATTAATGGGGTCTTCAGGGACCTTTACGAAGGACTGTATCGGTCTGAGCCCCCATCAGAGGGGGGGGATGGGTCGCTTTCTGGACCGGCTGAGGTTCCCGAGGGTAGAGGAGGGGCAGGTGGCGGGGCTGGGGGTGCCGATTGGGTTGGAGGAACTGGTCAAGGGACTGGGAAGTATGCAGGCGGGGACGGCACCGGGGCCAGATGGGTTCCCGGTGGTATTCTACAGGAGGTACGTGGACCTGTTGGGCCCGCTGCTGGTAAGGACTTTCAATGAGGCAAGGGAAGGGGGGTCCTGCCCCCGACGATGTCTAGGGTGCTGATTTCTCTAATTCTAAAGCGGGCCAAGGACCCTGTACAGTGCGGATCGTATAGGCCGATTTCACTCCTTAATGTGGATGCGAAACTGCTAGCAAAGGTATTGGCCATGAGGATTGAGGATTGTGTTCTGGGGGTCATACACGAAGATCAGATGGGTTTTGTGAAAGGGAGGCAGTTGAATACCAACGTACGTAGGCTTCTGAATGTAATTATGATGCCGGCGGTGGAGGGGGAGGCAGAGATAGTGGCGGCCATAGATGCGGAGAAGGCCTTTGATAGGGTGCAGTGGGGGTACCTGTGGGAGGTGTTGAGGAGGTTTAGGTTCGGGGAGGGGTTCGTCAGCTGGGTGAGGTTGCTGTACGAGGCCCCGGTGGCGAGTGTGACCACGAACAGGAGGAGGTCGGAATATTTCCGGCGATACCGAGGGACGAGGCAGGGGTGTCCTCTATCCCCCCTACTCTTTGCGCTGGCGATTGAGCCCCTGGCCATGGCTTTGAGGGAGTCTAGGAACTGGAGAGGCTTGGTGCAGTGGGGGGGAGGAACACCGGGTATCGTTGTATGCGGACGATCTGCTGTTGTATGAGGCGGACCCGGTGGGGGGAATGCCGGAGGTGTTGCGGATCCTTGAGGGAGTTTGGGGATTGTTCCGGGTATAAGCTCAACATGGGGAAGAGCGAGCTGTTCGTAGTGCACCCGGGAGACCAGGAAAGGGGGATTGGTGAGCTTCCGCTAAAAAGGGCAGAAAGAAGTTTTAGATACCTGGGGGTTCAGGTGGCTAGGAGCTGGGGGGCCCTGCATAAGCTCAACCTAACGAGGCTGGTGGAGCAAATGGAGGAGGAGATCAAAAGGTGGGATATGCTGCCGCTCTCCCTGGCGGGTAGGGTGCAGTCGGTTAAAATGACGGTGCTGCCGAGGTTTTTGTTTTTGTTTCAATGCCTCCCCATCCTGATCCCTAAGGCCTTCTCTAGAACATAGAACATAGAACATAGAAAATACAGCACAGAACAGGCCCTTCGGCCCACGATGTTGTGCCGAACCTTTGTCCTAGATTAATCATAGATTATCATTGAATTTACAGTGCAGAAGGAGGCCATTCGGCCCTTTGAGTCTGCACCATCTCTTGGAAAGAGCACCCTATCCAAACTCAACACCTCCACCCAACACCAAGGGCAATTTTGGACATTAAGGGCAATTTATCATTGGCCAATTCACCTAACCTGCACATCTTTGGACTGTGGGAGGAAACCGGAGCACCCGGAGGAAACCCACGCAGACACGGGGAGGACGTGCAGACTCCGCACAGACAGTGACCCAAGCCGGAATCGAACCTGGGACCCTGGAGCTGTGAAGCAATTGTGCTATCCACAATGCTACCGTGCTGCCCTTAAGAACAAATAAATCTACACTATATCATTTTACCGTAATCCATGTACCTATCCAATAGCTGCTTGAAGGTCCCTAATGTTTCCGACTCAACTACTTCCACAGGCAGTGCATTCCATGCCCCCACTACTCTCTGGGTAAAGAACCTACCTCTGATATCCCTCTTATATCTTCCACCTTTCACCTTAAATTTATGTCCCCTTGTAATGGTTTGTTCCACCCGGGGAAAAAGTCTCTGACTGTCTACTCTATCTATTCCCCTGATCATCTTATAAACCTCTATCAAGTCGCCCCTCATCCTTCTCCGTTCTAATGAGAAAAGGTCTAGCACCCTCAACCTTTCCTCGTAAGACCTACTCTCCATTCCAGGCAACATCCTGGTAAATCTTCTTTGCACCTTTTCCAAAGCTTCCACATCCTTCCTAAAATGAGGCGACCAGAACTGTACACAGTACTCCAAATGTGGCCTTACCAAAGCGGGTTGACAGGAGTATTATGGGGTTTGTATGGTTGAAGAAGACCCTGAGGGTGTTCTTGGAGCGGAGCAGGGACTGGGGGTGGGGGGTTAGCGTTGCCAAACCTATGTGGGTACTATTCGGCTGCCAACGTGGCGATGATACGTAAGTGGGTAACGGAGGGGGAGGGGGCGGCGTGGAAGATGCTGGAGGTGGCGTCCTGTGTGGGCACGGGCCTGGGGGCGCTGGTGATGGCACCACTGCCGCTTCCTCCGACGAGTTACACCACGAGCCCGGTGGTAGCGGCGACCCTCAAAATCTGGTAAGTTCGTGTCTAGTAGGGGATGCACTATTATTTACTGTTTAATGTTTATTTGTTTATTTATGCACTTTTGTTCTTGTTGTTTTATTATTTGTGTAAAGGGGGGGTTCTATTTATCTGTTGTGATAATCTGTGAATATTTTTGAATAAAAATTATTTTTAAAAAAAAAGCATATATGTTCCTATTGGGTGCAAAAGGCATTGAAATGTCTGATTAGCATGATCATATTAAATGACGGAGCAGGCTCAGAGGGCTGAAAGGCTTACTCCTGTTGGCTGCCCTATGCTCCTACGTGGAAAGCTATAAGATATGCAACCAAAAGGATATGCATCTGTGTGAAAAAGGTAGACTTAGAAAATAATTTTACACTACACTGTGAGAATATGACAAGAGGATACATGTGTAACCAGCAAAGGCAACTCCTGGACTGATATCAAAAAGTTTGCTGCACATTGACTCATCACTGAACTGGGGTTATGGCATGCATAGATTCAACAACCTTAATGAAGATGTTTTAATGGTTGTTTTGGGTCACTGGAGTGTTGTTATAACCCTCAGGGAGGTCACAAGGTAAGGACAATTAGATTCCAGATCACCACCTCACGTCGAATGGATTGGCGGAACACGGCGTGCAACTTTTAAAAACGGGATGAAGACGCAGACCTCAGGGTCTCGGAAAACACAGCTTGCACGGTTCTTTTTTTGTTACAGGACAATGCAACATGCCATGACGGGGGTCGCTTGGCCGAATAGTTGATGGGACATCACCTGCTGACACGTTTAAGTTTAATCCACCGGATATTGGCAGGAACATCCGCCAGACCAGGATCGAGCCGAGGTTGGCGCTGGATGACGTTTGCCCTTATGCACCTTTGAGAAGGGAGACTCAGTGTATGTCTGGAGTTTTGGAGAAGGAGCCATGTGGGCACTAGGCATAGGTTGGCCCAGACAGGACCAGTCTCATATCGGCAGCATGATGGCACATCACTGCTGCCTCACAACTCCAGGGACCCAAGTTCAATTCCGGCCCCGGGTGACTATCTGTGCGGAGTCTGCACATTCTCCCCGTGTCTGCGTGGATTTTCTCCGGGTGCTCCGGTTTCCTCCCACAGTGCAGGTTAGGTGGATTGGCCATGCTAAATTGCCCTTAGTGTCCAAAAAGGTTAGTTGGGGTTACTAGGTTACGGGACAGGGTGGAGGTGTGGGCTTAAGTAGGGTGCTCTTTCCAAGGGCCGGTGCAGACTCGATTGACCGAATGGCTTCCTTCTGCACTGTAAATTCTATGCTTCCATAAGTATGGGCACAAGGATGTGAATTGAACCGGCACATGGACCACCTCAATGGATGCATCCAAGATATGCCGGATCCGATTACGGAGGTTTCGGACCAAAACTGCCCCCAGCTCGAAAAGTCACCTCCACCCCAGTCACCGCTGTTGGTCCCAGACGTACCTACCATAGAGAAACTAATCTCGGATGTAGAGGACAGCGAAATGCTGGATGAGGATCCACTGGACACTGATTCCGAGATTGACATGGACATATTGGATTGAATTGGATTGTATTTGTTTATTGTCACGTGTACCGAGGTACAGTGAAAAGTATTTTTCTGCGAGCAGCTCAACAGATCATTAAGTACATGAGAAGAAAAGGGAACAAAAGAAAATACATAATAGGGCAACAAATCATATACAATGTAACTATAAAAGCACTGGCATCGGATGAAGCATACAGGGTGTAGTGTTAATGAAATCAGTCCATAAGAGGGTCATTTAGGAGTCTGGTGACAGTGGGGAAGAAGCTGCCAACGCCTGAGCCAGCAGTGTCCACGACCCTGGCCGGTGCTGCGCCTACGACCCCGCTCAGACCCTCCACGAGAAAGCGATGCTCCCCAGTCAGGTATACACTACTGGCTGCTACACGCTTGATCCTCGACGGCCGTACCCGGCTAGGACGCCTAAAGAGCCAGTGGTCCCGGTCGCAGACATGGACATGGATGCATTTCCGGACCTGGTGGTGGGAGGAGGGGTGGGGGGGGTAGGGAGGTAACAAGATAAGAGGAGGTCCAGGTTGTCATGATATTCTGGTAAACATCATGGTGCAAACACACATATACACTGATGGACAGATCAACGGACCAATCAACACACACGCAACATCACAGCCACTCACAAGCAAGGGCACACGCACTATAAAACGGGGAACACCACAGTTCCCGCTCATTCCAGCAGCAGACAGCTCAGGGCACAGAGCTCACAGCAAGCCACTCAGACATTCACCATGTGCTGAGTGCCTCTCCAAGATAGTGTTAGGGCTGGGTCCACAGGTTAAAGGGTAATGAACGAACCACAGTAACAAGTTTACAGATGTTGTTATTGATAGTAATAAAACAGAGTTGTACCATCCGCAACCGTGTTGGTTCGTCTGTGTAGCAGAGCACCCAACACGACACAGGTGACCTGTTCTGAATATGAGTTCCCCTGGTAACGAGGGGGCGGGGTTTCCTGCTTAACTGAGAGCTCAGCTCTCCAGTGTAAAAACCCGGCCTGACAGCAGGTTGGGAGGGAGGCCCTTTGGGGAGTGGAGTGATATTGTGAATAAATAGAATCTTTGTTTTATACCTGGCTGATCCATGTGTGCTGCTTTAGCGAATTCTACAAGTGCAGTTTCATTAAACTCTGATAACAGCTCTCCCTCCTGTTCACCATACAGAGCTATATGAGTGAGGTGTGCTGCACCTTCATAAAACCTACCAATAAACACATTTAATCCATTAATTGGGGAACAAAAATAACCCTGGCATCTGCCTTTGACAGGAGTACCCCTGTGCCCAGCAATACCGCTGCTCTCCAGCAGTCAGGTCCTCCACTATCAAGAATTCCTGAGAGAGGTGTGATCAGAGGGGAATAGTTGCGATATTGAAAGAAGGAAGCAGATGTCAGTCCAGTACCCTCTTCTTGTGAGAGCCAGCAATACTAACTGACTGGTGTTTTATTCGCCATTGTGAGGATCAGCTGTTTCTGTTGATACGTTTTTCTTCACCACATGTTACTCAGCCAGTCAGTCGAAGTGACAAAATGGGTTGAATTCTGGCTGAAACTAGATACTTGTGCATCAGAGCATCAATCGTATACAGGGTGTAGGTTCATGTCTATAATCCTCATGTCGATGGCTCAGGAGCCTTAATCATGATAATATTGCAATGTTACGGAGCATCCTCTCCATTGAAAGAAAAATTCAGAGGGAAAGTTATTCCGGGTTATTCTTACCTACGAGCAACATCTTGGTGATGTCAAAGGACTGAGAACAAGCAATGATACCAATCTCTGTATAGGAGCTAAGAGTGAGATTTAATGAGCAATGTGCAAATAGGGATTCAGATGAAAAACCCAACAAGAGTTGGATTTGTTCTTTAATGTTTATTTGGTAAAGACAATTAAAAGGGACATTGCTGATACTAGCAGCATTGCAACGTGAACCAGTACCACTTGATGGGGAGGAATGTGCAATTCAGGCAGGGTTCCTTCCCTTGGAGGACGGTGCTGTCTGTACACTATAAGTTTCAACATTGTAAACCTGTGATGAAAAATTATTTTGCTATGCATAGTGCACAAAAAAATCTTTCCATTTGTTGTTACATGATGACACCTGCTGAAAATTACATTGGACAAGTTCAAGGTTACATTGGCAGCACCGTAGCATAGTGGTAAACACTATGGCTTCACAGCGCCAGGGTCCCAGGTTCGATTCCCAGCTTGGATCACTGTCTGTGCGGTGTCTGCATGTTCTCCCAATGTCTGCGTGGGTTACCTCCGGGTGCTCCGGTTTCCTCCCACAAGTCCCAAAAGATGTGCTGTTAGGTGAATTGGACATTCTGAATTCTTCCTCTGTGTACCCGAACAGGTGCCGGAATGTGGCGACGAGCAACTTTTCACAGTAACTTCATTGCAGTGTTAATGTAAGCCTACTTGTGACAATAAAGATTATTATTATAAAATTATAAGATTAGGTTTAGTTGCGATACTCCCCTTTCCCAGGCAGCATTTACACCGACATCCATGCATAAAAAAATGTCACCTAGCCAATGCGCCTGTGATACTGCATCTGGGCATAAAAGAGAAGGATAGAAAAGTGTAGAAAATTTATAAAATTGGCATTTGGCTGTCCTATATTTGTAATGATTTGCTCTTTCAGCATTTCAATTCTTGCCTGTTAGTTTGCTTCATTTCTTTCCAAATTTAATAACTTCTTCTGATTATGCTGTGTTTTACTGGGGCAATAAGTCCATTCACCTGTTCACCATTCTTTACCCTACATGATCCATTCTTATGTGTGGAAGCAGAAGAGTCAATGTCAGCAATCTGTTCATATTTTAGAGTTTGCCATTTTGCATTCCTAAGGGGTGCTTTGCCTATTGAGTGTTCAACTCAGAATATCTGGTGCATTGCGCGTGTGCTAGAATTTCTGTTCTGCACTCTTGACTGGCAAGGAGTCCCACTGGGATTGTAACAGCAGAAATTTGTCCTTTTGCCCCTTTCGATGTTAGTTAGGGTAAGCATGCGTGAACAATATATTCTTTGAGTGTGTCAGTGCTTAGTAAGTACATCAACACACCATCTAATTTATAAATACTTACTTTGTACTTCTAGAAAGAAAGAAAATGAAAGAACAAAAACAAAAGAAAGGCATTTATACACATTTCATAATCTCATGATGTCCCAAAGCACTTTACACTTAAGGAAGTACTTTTGAAATATAGTCACTGTTGTTCTTTTAAAATATAATTGTAGAGTACCCAATTCTTTTTTTCCAACTAAAGGGTAATTTAGCATGGCCAATTCTCCTAGCCTGCACATCTTTGGGCTGTGACCCACGCAAACACGGGGAGAATGTTCAAACTCCACACGGACAGTGACCCGGGGCTGGGATTGAGACCGGGTCCTCAGCGCCGTGAGGCAGCAGTGCTAACCATGCCAGTCTCGAATGTAGTCACTTTTGTAATGTAGGAAACATGTGGGCAGCACGGTAGCATGGTGGTTAGCACAATTGCTTCACAGCTCCAGGGTCCCAGGTTTGATTCCCGGCTTGGTTCACTGTCTGTTCGGAGTCTGCACGTTCTCCCCGTGTGTGCGTGGGTTTCCTCCGGGTGCTCCGGTTTCCTCCCACAGTCCAAAGATGTGTAGGTTAGGTGGATTGACCATGCTAAATTGCCCTTAGTGTCCAAAATTGCCCTTAGTGTTGGGTGGGATAACTTGGTTGTGGGGATAGGGTGGAGGTGTGGGCTTGTGTAGGGTGCTCTTTCAAGGGCCGGTGCAGACTCGATGGGGCGAGTGGCCTCCTTCTGCACTGTAAATTCTATGATATGATAGCGGTCAATCAGCATGTAGGCAGCAGTGCTAACCATGCCACTCCCGAATGTAGTCACTGTTATAATGTAGGAAACATAGCGGTCAATCTGCATGTAGACAGCTCCCACAAAGAACCGTGCTGTGATGTGTGATTGAGGGATAAATATTGGGTAGGACACAGCAGATAACGTACCTTGCTCTTCTTTGAAATAGTCAACCACATGAGAGGTCCAGCTGGGTCTGGATTTAACATCTCATCCAAACAATGACACCCCTGGCAGAGCAGCCAGTCCCTAAGTACTGGAGTGTCAGCCTAGAGTTTGTACTCAATTCTTGGCCTTGAGAAGATGGGAGAATAGACGCTCATGGTATTTGAGTCGGTCGCCACCTCCCCATTCCACACTCTCATACACGTGGCCTTCTGTGGGGTGGGCAGAGGCTCTGTTTCTTACAAGGCCTGTTGAATCCAGTCTGAGGCCAGGTCCTGGTATGTTTGATCCCTGAAAGATGTGCAGCTCTTGAGGAGTGATTCTGCAGACTTATGGTGAGACGTACCAGAAAGGCCATGGATTTTCGATTCCACAGCTTTAGCAGGAAAGACAGAATGACTGGTAAGTGGCATTAACTGTTACCACGCTAATCAATTAGAGCAGCAAAATTAGTGATGGTAACTGATATGCAGGGCCCCTTTGATCATTGTATCCATGCCTTGGGAAGCTAGTTAATTATTAACCGAGAAGAATTGATCATAGAGATCAGACTGAAATAAAAGATGCAATGTTAAAGAAGGGTTTAATCCTGGCTAATCCCAAAATAATCATTCAGAGCATCAAAATTTAACAATTATCAACCATTCTAGAAATCAGCTGCTAGCTACAGAAGTATCACTTGGTGTTCTATTCACTGCCAGCTGTTCCTTTCCCATGCTTGTGAGACATTATGCAGCGCATTAAAGGTCACTGCATAGCTCCTAACATATTATAATAAAGTTGGGAGACACAAATCCTCTCACCAGATTTTAGACAGACTTACGGACAAGTTGAGCAAGCAGTTGATTCGCAGGAAAATCAATTGTTTGCGAAATTAAATTGCTGAATTTGTACTGTACACATTATATAGATATTTTTTTAAAAATTTAGAGTACCCAATTAATTTTTTTCCAATTAAGGGGCAATTTAACGTGGCCAATCCATCTAGCCTGCACATCTTTGGGTTGTGGCGGCGAAACGCACGCAAACACAGGGAGAATGTGCAAACTCCACACGGACAGTGATCCAGAGCCAGGATCGAACCTGGGACCTCAGCGCCATGAGGCAGTAGGGCTAACCCACTGTGCCACCATGCTGCCCTGTCCACATTATATATAAAAACATCAACTAAAAACTGTGACAAAATGTGAAATGCAACAGATATATTCTCACTTCTCAGAAATCTGTAAATTTAATGTAAATGGAGAAGTCTCAAAAAGAACAATTTCGAGTAAGGAAAGTTCAAGCTCAAGAAATTCAATTTAAATTAATCTATTAGTCTCCAGTTAAAACTTCAGTAAAATGATATAACTGTTCACAGTAAAAAATACACTTGAGCCCAATGTAAAGTATCAATGGAATGTCAAAATTACATAATAATCTTTATTAGTGTCACAAGTAGGCTTACATTAACACAGCAATGAAGTTACTGTGAAAATCCCCTAGTCGCCTCAGTCCAGCACTTATTGGATAGACTGAGGGAGAATTCAGAATGTCCAATTCACCTAGTGGCACATTTTTGGGGACTTGCGGGAGGAAACTGGAGCACCCGGAGGAAACCCACGCTGACAAGGGGAGAACATGCAGACACCGACACAGTCAGTGACCAGCCAGGAATTGAATCCAGATCCCTGGAGCTGTGACACAATAGTGCTAGCCACTGTGCTACCATGCCGCATAGTTCAGCCTGGACAGATTTGGCACTAATAAACCTCAAGTCCAGAACTACCTAAATTTATGATGATGTGGAGATGCCGGCGTTGGATTGGGATGAGCACAGTAAGAAGTCTTACAACACCAGGTTAAAGTCCAACAGGTTTGTTTCAAATCACTAGCTTTCAGAGCACTGCTCCTTCCCCAGGTATCAATTGATACGACCACAAGGCTTTACCGGATATCGATCAAAGGACTACACAACCAGTTAGTCAGTTCAAGTTCAAAGATAGTTTATTTACACACAAGGATTACTTTGACATGCAACATAAAATACTACAAGTTAAACTACACCTAACAACGACAACAACCTATACTTAACTTCAGGGCAACCGGCTC
Organism: Scyliorhinus torazame; assembly: GCF_047496885.1. Taxonomy (NCBI): domain Eukaryota; kingdom Metazoa; phylum Chordata; class Chondrichthyes; order Carcharhiniformes; family Scyliorhinidae; genus Scyliorhinus; species Scyliorhinus torazame. The sequence continues at coordinate 113,674,541 of NC_092725.1, read as the reverse complement.
TTTGCAGATGAACAAGGCCTTTGTTCGGATCTTGCGTGGCTGGGGAGAAGAGGTGGCTTAGTTTCTGCTGGGCTCATCCGTCTGGTAGCAATCGTTGGTCTTGAACTTGTCTTCTGGTCGTAATGCTACACTTGGTTTTAGGCGTAGGCTTCTGGGATTTTGCGCTCTTTGGAGCGGTCCTTAGCTTTGGACCCAATAATTCGACAGGCTTCGATCACTGCCTTCGATTTTGGCCAATAAAGGGGCGGGTGCCTTGATGGCTGGGTGTGTTCTGGGAAAATGGACCATTAGAATGCAAACGAGCGGGGGTTTTGATTGAGTCTAACTATCTGGGTTGCAAATAAACACACAAGCTCTGAGTGTGTCTGAGTCCTGGGTTGGCCATAATTCCCATGGTCCTTTGCAGGTGGCCATCTGAGATGGCTACAAAATGTACGATGTATAAACAAAGAACTGAATTATTTCATTGCCTGTAATGATCTCTGAATGTCCTTCAGCAAGTGCATCATTTTAAAAATTGTGGCACGTCAATTGCAGATTTAAGAGTAAAGGTCACTTTAGCAATGCCACTTGGGACACATTCAGCTATTTCTGTTTTCTACTGGTTTCGCAGTTGCAACAACAACTTATCTGGTGCCATTATCAAACAAATGTTCCAAGGACACTTTATGCCATAAAGTTGTCTGATGAGGAAAGGGTGGAGAGATTAGGTTTGTATCCATTAGAATTTAGAAGAGTAAGAGGCAACTTTATTTTTAAAAATATTTTTATTCTCCTCCTTTTTCACATTTTCTCCCAAATTTACACCCACCAACAGTAAACAACAATCAGTAACAAATATGTCAATCCCTATATCAATAACAACGATCCCATCCTCCCACCAAACCCCAAACATTAGCCTGTATGTTCACATAAACAAATGACAAAGAGGAATCAGGAATCACCCATAGTCACCATTAACACACACAGTCCCCCACCCCCCAACCCTCCCACTCACTCCCCCAATTAATGTTCAATGTTATCCAGTTCTTGAAAGTGCATAGTAAATAATGCCCATGAATTGTAGAACACCTCCATCCTTCTCCTCAGTTCAAACTTAACCTTCTCAAGAGTCAAGAATTCCAACAAGTCCCCCCGCCACGCCAGGGCACAGGGTGGATATGTTGCTCTCCAACCCATCAGGATCAGCCTTTGGGCGATCAACGAGGCAAAGGCTACAACATCTGCTTCCACACCGGTTTCCAACAACGGCTGGTCCGACACCCCGAATATGGCCCCCCGGGGGCCCGGGTCCAGTTTCACGTGCACCACTTTAGAGATTACCCTAAAAACCTCCTTCTAGTAATCCTCCAGCTTTGGACAGGACCAAAACATATGAACGTGACTAGCGGGGGCCCCCCAGCAACGTTCACACACATCTTCTACTCCTTCAAAGAATCGACTCATTCTCGCCCTCGTGAGGTGTGCTCTGTATACAACCTTCAGCTGTATCAGCCCCAACCTCGCGCACGAGGCGGAGGCGTTCACTCTCCGGAGCACCTCACACCAGACCCCCTCCTCCATATCCTCTCCCTACTCTTCCTCACACTTTGCTTTGATCCCTTCCAGTGGTGCCTTCTCCTCTTCCAAAATAGCTCCGTAAACCCCGACACTACCCCCTTCTCCAGTCCCCCTGTCGTCAGCACCTCCTCCAGCAATGTGGAGGCCGGCTCCACCGGGAAACTCAGTATCTCCTTACTGGCTAAATCTTGAGCCTGAATGTATCTAATTTCCCCCTGCTCCAGTCCATACTTCGCTTCCAGCTCCTTCAATCCTGCAAACCGACCCCTTAGAAACAAATCTTTTAGTGTCTTAATCCCCTTCTCCTCCATTTCCAAAAATTTCCGTCCCACTTCGCTGGCACAAATCTGTGGTTTCCCCTGAATCGGCATTTCCCTTGACCCTGCCCCCAACCCGAAGTGTTGGCGAAACTGCCTCCAAATTCTCAATGAAGCTATTATTACTGGACTCCCTGAATATTTCCCCAGGGCTATCGGGAGCGGCGCTGTTGCTAGTGCTTTCAATCCCAACCCTCTGAATAAACTCTCCTCCGTTCTGACCCACTGGGAATCAACCCCTCTGACCCAGCTTTGCACCTTCTCCACATTCGCCGCCCAGTAGTAATACATCAGGTTCGGAAGACCCAAACCCTCTGCCTCCCTTCCCCTCTGTAGCAGCACCTTTCTAACTCTGGCCACTTTCCTTCCCCATATGAACAAAGTAATCATTCCCTCAATCTCTCTGAAAAATGCCTTTGGCAGGAAAATCAGCAGGCATTGGAAAATAAACAGAAATCGCGGCAACACGTTCATTTTAACCGCCTGTACCCGACCCACCAGTTGACAGAGGGAGACCATCCCACCTTGCCAGATCAGCTTTCACTCGCCCAGCCAAACTAGAAATGTTGTACCTGCGGAGCCCCCCACACTCCCGGGCAATCTGCACCCCCAGATACCTGCCCTATGGAATGGATTAAGAGGCAGCTTGATCTAAATCTTTAAGATCCTGAGGGGTAATTGCAATGTTCTTGTCAGATGGCTGGATGTATATTACAAGAACACCTGTAGCTAAAGCTATAAACAAATTATTAACATTAACTGTGGGCCAAATATATAAAAACAACAGATGACAACAGATGAATAATAGTATGAACGTGCACAAGCAACCTCTCTCCCAGCTCCCTAGACAGTCTGAGGTCACCTGACACTAACATCCATTTATATATTAATGAGACTCCTGATGGTCAATCGATGAATTACAACACAACCATGATATCACTACGGTGATGTCAGGGTGGATGTAGAGAATATGTTTCCACTTGTTGGAGAATCTAGAACTAGGGGTCACTATTTAAAAATAAGGGGTCGCTCATTTAAGACAGAGATGAGGAGAACATTTTTCTCTCAGAGGGTCGTGGGATGCCAACATCAGAAGACTGAAGGGGGTGGGAGAGAAAGTAAACCTGAAAAGCTTGCAGCAAAATAAAAAGCAAGGCCTGGAAGAATTTGAGGACAAAAGTGAAGATTTAAAAAAGTTCCTTCACAGGATGTGGGTGTTGTTGGCCAGCATTTATTACACATCCCTAATTGCCCTTGAGAAAGTGGTGGTGAGCTGCCTTCTTGAACTGTTGCAGTCCATGTGGTGTAGGTACACCCACAGTGATGTTAGTGAGGGAGTTCCCAGGTTTTGACCCAGTGACAGTGAAGGAACAGTCAGGATTATGAGTGGCTTGGAGAGGAACTTGCTGCTGCCCTTGACTTTCTAGGTGGTAGATGTCATGCGTTTTTAATTTATTACAATGAGGAGATGGTGGAGACATGGTAATGTCACTGGACTAATAATCCAGAGGCCTAGGGTTTGGGTATGTGGGTTCATATCCCACCATGGCAGCTGGTGGAATTAAAATTCAATGAATAAATCTGGAATTTAAAGCTGGTCTCAGTAATAGTAACCACAAAACCATTGTTAATTATAATGAAAACCCATCTGGTTCACTGATGTCCTTTAGGATGAGGGAGTCTGCTGTCCTCACCCTGTCTGGCCTATATGTGACCCCAGATCCACAGCAATATGGTTGACCCTTAACTGCCCTCTGAAATCTGAAATGGCCTAACAAACCAACCAGTTCAGCGAAGCCCACATTCCATGAAAGAATAACAAAAAACAACAGAGAGCAGGCACCATAGCAGGTCCACAAAGGGGTGTGAGGAGAGCTGCATGCCTGGTTACTATGACTGGCCTCGTCATTAATCTCATGTTCTTTTGCTGCAGTACGTAGTTGAATGAGGTCTTAGTATTGAAGGCAGATTCTCTTACGCAATCCTTGCATCCACACTGGTACCAAAGCTGTAGTGTGGCCTGGAGTCAAATAGTATTGACATAAGTTAATTTGTGTGCTGGTAAGCAGGAGAGGGGTGTGGTTTAGAGTTTCGGGGATGGCACTACTGGCAGCTTCTTTCATAGCTTTTCTGATAATGGAAGAAAGCTGATTGGGCTGTAGTTGGCTGGGTTAGATTTATCTTGTTTTTTTAATCGCCAATATTTACCTAGGGAATCTTCCAATGAAATGCCAGCATTATTGTTTTACATGGATCATAGAATTTACTTGCAGAAGGAGGCCATTTGGCCAATCAAGTCTGCACCGGCTCTTGGAAAGAGCACCCTTATTAAGCCTCCACCCTATCCCCGTAACCCCACCTAACCGAAGGGCAACTTATCATGGCCAATCCACCTAACCTGCACATCTTTGGACTGTGGGAGGAAACCGGAATACCCGGAGGAAACCCACGCATACACAGGGTGAATGTGCAGCCTCCACACAAACAGTGACCCAAGCCGGGAATCAAACCTGGGACCCTGGAGCTGTGAAGCAACTGTGCTAACCACTATGCTACCGTGCCGTACATGAATGGTTTGGCTAGATAAGTGGCTTGTTCTGGTGTGCCAACTGTCAGTATCATGCCTGGAGTATGTTACGGGCTATAGCCTTTGCTCTCAACCTTCTCTTCTCCAAGGAAAACCGTCCCAACTTCTCCAATCTCTTCATACATTTATCCAGTGACTGGCAGGGCACGCCATGCGAGAAGCCCAAAAGGCAAAATGCTGTTAGGTTTGTCTCCCTTATTGTCAGACACTCAGTGGTGACTGAAGGACATGCATCGGGAAGGGGGCAGGAATGGCACTGAAAGTCATCCAAGTGCCGTTGCTGTGGACCAGCCAATGGTGTTACTCTGAGAAATAACACCCCTTCCGCTTTACACCTTTAGTGTCCTCGGCATTTTTACTTAATCAAACACTTTAACAGATCCAACACATTATGCATCGACCATGACCAAAAACGTGTGTCCTTTGATGGTGTCGCACAATCAACATGGATTCTTTGCCATGGTGTGATAGGCCATTTCTTGAATGCAAATGTTCTAGTGGAGGCACATTTCTCAATGCAGCGCAGGATTGGCATAACCCCACATTTTCCTCTATTTAGGCATCCAACCCAGGCCACCAGAAGTAGCTTCTTGCCAATTTCTTCATGCTAACTACACTGGGATGGCCCTCATGCAGCTGTTCCAGGATTCTACCTTGTAGATATGGCGTGCTGAAGACTCTAAAACCCCACAACAATACTCACGTTTGTACTGTCAACTCAAGATGCTTAATAAGATAGGGTTTAAGGTCCGAATTCTTCCTGTGCTCTTGTATAAGAATGTTTTTTTTGCATCATGTCCAACATCTTCCCCGTCATCAGATCTGATCGGGTAAACTTCCGCACCTGAGAAGACTTTACCTGAAAATTTTCCACAGATAAGATATGTCGTTGAAGTGTTCATCAGATTCATGCTTATCTTTTTGTCTTGTTGATCTTGCAGTAGCTGTCTAGACAAAGCATTCACGTTCGCATGCTGTTTACACCTACGATATTCGACAGCATAATTGTGTGCCAACAAGATTAACGCCCAAATTTGTAATTGACTAGCAGCGAATGAATGGATCTCTTTATGAGGCCCAAAAATAGTTGTTAAGGACATGGTCGGTCAATAAAGTAAATTGACAGTCAAACAAATAATGGTGGAACCTTTGAATAGCAATAATAATGCTGAGAGCTTATTTCTCAAGGTGGGCAGTTAGACACAGTGCTAGTCAACGTCCTGGAAGAAAATGCTATTAGTCACTCTTTGTTTGAATATATGCAACTGCTCCCACCCCATAAGATGATGCATCACAAGCAAGCTGCAGCTTCAGTTTTGGGTAATAATGAATCAATAATTCAGATTCCTGTAACTGTTCTGACATTTTGGTAAGCATCCTCACAATCTCTCCTTCAGAGCCAAACTTGTTTGTTACAAATCAATGTGTGTAAAGGCTTCAGCCTTGTTGCTAAGTGCGGTATAAACTTTCCATAGTAATTTAATAATAATAATCTTTATTAGTGTCACAAGTAGGCTTACATTAACACTGCAATTAAGTTACTGTGAAAAGCCCCCAGTCGCCACACTCTGGCGCCTGTTCGGGTACACAGAGGGAGAATTCAGAATATCCAATTCACCTAACAAGCACGTCTTCGGAACTTGTGGGAGGAAACTGGAGCACCCGGAGGAAACCCACGCAGACACGGGGAGAATGTGCAGACTCCGCACAGACAGTGACCCAAGCCGGGAATCGAACCTGGGACCCTGGTGCTGTGAAGCAACAATGCTAACCACTGTACTACCGTCCTAGAAGCAACCTTAACTGAATCACATTCTGTGGTTGTGGAGCATCTAGGATCTCCAACATCTTCTTCGGTTCTTTGAGAAGACTGCCTTGGTCGATGATGTGTCCAAGATAGTGAATGGAAAATTTGAAACACTTGCACTTCTCTTTTTGAGATTCTATAGTTGCTGCCTTATAAGAGTAACTTCCTGGATTATTTACCTGCTCTACATTGTTCAAACCTGTAAGCAAAATATTGCCCAGGTAGCATTGCACATCCGATAGCCCACTCAAGATCTGATCTATAGATCGTTGTAAGAGAGCCGGTGCTGATGTTATCCCGAATGGAATACTCCAATACCAAAACAGAACCTTGTGTGTTACTGTGGTCAGTATCGGTTGAGACTCAATAGCTACCTTCATTTGCAGATCGACTTGGGAGAGATCAATTTTGGTAAACATTTGGCTGCTGAGAGGCCTGCAAAAAAGATCTTAGATACGTGGTCAAGGATCGTGATCAGCACATAATACAGGGCTGATAGTCATTTTGAAACCCTGCATATTCATATTGAACCATCCTCCTTTAAGACTGGGACAATTGGGGCTTCCTGATTGCTGGTGGAAGCAGGCTCAATGACTCCTATCTTCAGTAACCTCTCGAGTTCTTCTTCCACATTAGGTCGAATAGCTTAGGGTATGGTAAATGCTTTCAAACAGTTAGGCACAATGTCTGCCTTTTTCTTGAGTTTTCCCAGCCATGGATCCAAGTGACTCCTCGAATACCTTTGAAGACTTTCTCAGAAGTGGTTGAAGATCGTTCGTAGAATCAACAAGTTGGTTCACGGAGGCCAGATTCGGGGTGTCGGACCAGCCGGGGTTGGAATCAGGTGCGGAGACAGATGTTGTAGCCTTCGCCTCGTTGATCGCCCGAAGGCGGATCCTGTTGGGATGGAGACCCAAACCTTGCGGGTTGCTATTTGGGGGTTTGGTGGGAGGATCGGATTGTTGTTGTTGATATGGGGATTGACATTGGATTCATTACTGCTTCGTGTTTATTATTGGTGGGAGTAAATTTTGGAGAAAATGTGAAAAAGGAGAAGAATAAAAATATTTTTACAAAACAAGTTGGTTCACGATGACCCAGTTTAGCTTAATTTTCCTTAACCAAGATCTCCCAAACAATGTTGGAAAGTTTCCTTGTACTTGAGGCAAGATCTCCCAAACAATGCTGGAAAGTTTCCTTGAACTTGAGGCAAGATCTCCCACAAAATGCTGGAAAGTTTCCCTGAAACGTTCTGCTCATTAATGTCCACAGTCACCTTGATGAAGCCCTTCAGTGGCACGACCTCCTCTGTATATGTCCTCAAGATCAGATCAGATAGTTGCAATGGCAGATACTTAAATTTCTGATGGTATATCGATTGAGGTATAAAGGATACTGCAGCACCTGTATTCACTTCCATCTTAATAGCGTTCCCATTTAATTTTGGATAGACCCAAAATCATTGCTGGTCTCCTGCTAGAATGCCGAGCTTTGATTCCTTAAGATGACTTTACACTTTGGTACTTGGTGAGTCTTCATTGGATTTCTTAACTGGTTAGCCCGCCCTGTAGACTTTGCAATATCTTTCTTGGTGCACTTCTTTTGTGCTGATTAAGGTTGGGGTGACCAACATGCTTTATCAATGTAACCAACTTTACCACAATTTTCTCCCGGCTCCAACATTGTCCAGCTATATGTCCCACTTGGTTGTAGCAATGACATTGGAAGTTCTTGGTGGACCTGCTTCTCACAGACTCTATCTTATGGACTTTAACTCAAACTCCAATCGGCAAAGCTTCTCTTGCAGCAAGTTCCATAGACAGTGCTATTTCTATTCTAGGGTTAATGCACTTTAAGTCAACAATTTCCTTTAGATGGATCTATTCCTGAGGCCCTTGGTCATGAAGTGTATCATCCAAAGTCTGGCCAAGTTCACAATACTTTGTTAGTGTTTGCAGTGATACAACAAATTGTGAAATGTTTCCCCTTCCTCCTGTGCGTGACGATGAGAATGGAATCGTTCAGCTATTAATAGTGGATGGGGAGAGAAATATTCTTGCAAGACAGTCATTAACTCATCATATGACTTGTCTCCAGGTTGAGCTGGGCGTACTAAATTCTGTAGCAACATGAATGTTTTCCTCCCAACTAAGCTGCGAAAGGTTGCAGTGTGCAGGTCTGCTGGTGTCTGATTGGCTTTAAGGAATTCCATGTCTCCTCTTTCTCATCAAACGCGTCCATGCCGCATTTTCTTCCCATCATTTTTGGATTACAACTCCCTTACCTGTGCAACTCAGCCTTCAGCTAGTCTTCCCTGCCATTTTCTTTCTCTCTGATTAAAGCAAACTCACAGCGCACAAGCAGCTGACTGTTTCTGTGCCTTATTATTGATTCCCGGGCAGTAGGCTGCAGAGCCAGCAGTCCTGTAGGTTTGCGCCTGTTTCAGTGCCTCATGCGCAGTCTCCAAAGTACTTGCCTCTACAATGGTATGTGTACCGAAAACTTCCATCTTTCCTTTGAAGTAAGCGCTCAGTAATTGTCCGATAGCTTTTTTTGAAAACCCTTTTACTTGCACTAGCGGCTGTCGCCGATACCCCGTTACAAACTGTATGGTTCCAAATATTTACTTGAAAGTTATTTTTACTTGCCACAATGATGATTTTGCCTTGGAAGTTGACAATATTTCTTCCGACCTCACTCCCGATGGTGAATGGGTCTGGATCTCTGTCAATGATTCTTTCTTCTGGCTCACAAAATCATCATCAAAAGTTATTTTTCTCCCTTTTTTTTGATTATAGCCCAGATCTCATCAGCCGTTTTGCTTTTGTTATATTCTTTGTTGTAGCTGCAAAGAGAAAGAAACAGAGATGGCACAAGTTGGGTACGATTTTCTGGCAACTTTGTGTCTGACTCCAGTCCCACTATTCCCGGTGAATAGGGGCAATCTGAAAAGTGGGTTTTGTGCTGGGTGCCCATCCGATTGCGATGCTCCTGACCCGCTGTGCCCATCTGAGGCCGGAGTCTTCTGGCTCCCAGGATTCACCGGACCCACCAGCGCAATCTGAGGGCGGAGGAAATTAGTGCTGGTTTCCAAAAAAGGAAAACAGACATGATTGCCACGTAAGGTGGTTGGGGATAGGGCAGCTGGCACTTAGGCAGTGCCAAGCTAGTACCCTGGCAATGCCAAACTGACACCCTGGCAGTGCCAACTAATGAACCAAATCCAACAATTTGGTTCATTGACAAGTTAAGTGTCTCATGTATTGCCAAGGGTATAAACTCAGCAATAATCTTGAATTTCAAATCTTCCAATTCAGTTCTGAATCAAATGTTTTCCAACTTTATTTCATTTTGCCTTTGCAGCATTTGTATATTTTGGGTTTCATCAGATAGCTTTCCTTCATTCACAGCTAGTCACCTGCTCTGCACTGACACCTGCTGTTGCAGCCCAGGTAAAGTGTTGGGATTGCCAAGAATACATATTTTTAGACTTCCGGACAGTTCCCTATCCTCCTGAATGCAAGTTTTCTGTGCCTCTTTTTGCTCCACAGCCTGAAGATTTAAATATTTGTAAAAGGCATTTAGTGGGCGCTATTCTCCCCCCCCACGCCGGGTGGGAGATTTGCCGGGGCACCGCGCGAATCACGCCACGCTGCCCCGACCCCTGCACGCGATTCTCCCACCCCCCGGAAACCAGCGGCGCGCGATTCGCACCGGGCCACTCGGAGAACCGGCGAGCAGCGATTCTCCAGCTGGAGCGGCCGGTACGACATGACAGGTTCCCGCCGGCGCCGTCCAACCCTGGTTGCTGCCGGCGGGAACTCTGCGGGAATGCTGGGGGGGAGGGGGTGGGAGGGGGGCTCCTTCACCGGGGTGCCTTCCGATGGGGTCTGGCCCGCGATCAGGGCCCACCGATCGGCCTCTCCCCCCCCGGGCCTACCTGCTTCCGCGCGTGGCCCCAGAACACCGGCGCCATGTTGGTAAGATGTTCCCCGCGCATGCGCAGGATGGCGCTGCCCAACTGCGCATGCGCAGGATTGGGCTGCCCCAACTGCGCATGCGCGGGTTGGCGCAGCGCCCATTTCACGCCACGTAAGGACGCTGGAGCGGCATGAACTGCTCCAGTGCCGTGCTGGCCCCCTGTGGGGGACAGAATAGGTTGTGCCCAGGCCCTGTTCACGCCGTCGTGAAACGCGACGGCGTTCACGACGGCGCGAACACTTGGCCTCAATATTGGAGACTCGCCCCCAGTGTTTTCTTGAAGCTAGTTGAGGATTCATCAATGTTCTGCATTAGTTTTACTTTATCAGTAAGTTCCCCAACTGGGAAGTTGGACTTTTGATCCAGGGTTAAAACGTTTATAATGTAGGTTCAGCTTTAAGGCAAAGACAAAGACCAGCTTTGATGAGTTGCAATGCCACTCGCACCCTGCCTTCAAAATATTTAAAACAATGGCTTGTCAACTAGGTGCTGACTTCTCCGTTTTAGCTCTATGCTTTAGGGTCGTGAAAGCGTTGATTTCTGGACTTTTGCTGATTCTTTAAATCTGATTCTTTAGTTGTCATTCTTCTGAATCAATTAATTAATCCTTTTTTTCTTTTTTGGAGTGAGCACGGATGCCATGTGTTTGGGCACTGGCCCTGGAATCAGGCTTTTCTGTTGGAATTTTAAAATAGCAATTTATGACCATTGATCTGTTAAAACATTTCTCAGGACTTGTTTTATCCTGAGTATTCACTCATCCCTGCCGGGTCTGCTGGGTCTGCACTTGGGCATTGAAGCTAGACTTCCGAGAAACCCCATGGGTTCTTCTGCTGCAGTGAGGAATTTTAAATGTCTGCCTGGACACTATATAGCAGGTCTTAATGAAGTATTTGTGGTCTTAAGTAGGTTAGCTGTATGTATTTATTAACTACAAGAGCTATGTACATATAAACAATAAGGAGTTCCATCTAGGAGCTGTACCCATGCGTGTTTGTGCACATGGTTCTATCTAGATCCGGGTCATGTATTCTCTTATATCACTATTGGGCAACACTGTACTCAGTCCCACTTTAACCCTATATGTGCCAGACCCTTATACGACATGAGCCAGGAATCATATAAAGGCACAGTTTAAGCAATGTTAGCCCGTTTGACTCTGCAAAGTCCTCTTCAGATATCAAGCTGGAATAAGTGTATGGCAGATTAGACAACAAAAGATTCAATCCTGCACGATCTTTATCACTTGCAGGATGGAATCAGAAGTGGGAACAACTTCCGGTGACGGCGGGCGGGAGGCAGCCGCGCGTTGGAGGGCTCCCGTTCGGGAACAGCATTGTCGGGGATTAACGCCCTGTCCTAGGGCCAGCTAAGGCAGCAAATGTCGGAAGACAGCACAGAGGAGAAGAATGTTGAAGAACAGCAAAAAAACGGCCGTGAAAAAAGCGGCTGAAAGTCTGTTGGGGAGTGGAAAGATCACCGAGGGGTCAGTAAAGAAAATGGAGGCTGGAGCACCAGGCGAGGCCGCAGTGCTTACGGCTGAAGGAATAACTAAGGTGATGGCTGCGAAATTCGAAAAGCAGTTGGCGCAGATTGTGAAATGCATGGAGACGGTGAGGAAGGAGATGAGGGAGGTTTTGAGTGCGCTGGTGGAGGAGGCGGTTTCCCCGGTGATGACGGCGGTGGCGAGCGCAGTGGCGGAGGTGCGAGAGCAAGGGGAGGCGCTGAAGGAAGTGGAGGAGACGTTATTGCAGCACGGTGATCAACTTGCCTCGATTGGGAAGGAGATGCGGAAGGTCATGGATACTAACAAGGATCTGCGAGGAAAAATGGAAGACCTGGAAAACAGATCCAGGCGACGGAATTTGAGGATTGTGGGGCTGCCTGAAGGAGTTGAAGGACCGAAGCTGACTGAGTATTTTGCCGCGATGCTGGCAAAACTATTGAGGGAGGGGGAGGATCCCTCCCGATATGAAGTGGATCGGGCTCATCGGTCATGGAGGCCTGTACCAAAGGCGAGTGAGCAGCCAAGGGCAGTGACTCTGTGCTTCCGTAGGTACAGTGTGAAGGAGAAGGTCCTGAGCTGGGCCAAGCAGAAGCGGGTGGTGCAGTGGGCTGGAGCTGGTATATTTGTATACCAGGACTTTACGGTGGAGCTGGCAAGGAGGCGGGCTGCCTTCAACCGGGTGAAGAGGGCTCTGTACATTACAAAGAACAAAGAACAAAGAAATGTACAGCACAGGAACAGGCCCTTCGGCCCTCCAAGCCCGTGCCGACCATACTGCCCGACTAAACTACAATCTTCTACACTTCCTGGGTCCGTATCCTTCTATTCCCATCCTATTCATATATTTGTCAAGATGCCCCTTAAATGTCCCTATCGTCCCTGCTTCCACTACCTCCTCCGGTAGTGAGTTCCAGGCACCCACTACCCTCTGCGTAAAAAACTTGCCTCGTACATCTACTCTAAACCTTGCCCCTCTCACCTTAAACCTATGCCCCCTAGTAATTGACCCCTCTACCCTAGGGAAAAGCCTCTGACTATCCACTCTGTCTATGCCCCTCATAATTTTGTATACCTCTATCAGGTCGCCCCTCAACCTCCTTCGTTCCAGTGAGAACAAACCGAGTTTATTCAATCGCTCCTCATAGCTTATGCCCTCCATACCAGGCAACATTCTGGTAAATCTCTTCTGCACCCTCTCTAAAGCCTCCACATCCTTCTGGTAGTGTGGCGACCAGAATTGAACACTATACTCCAAGTGTGGCCTAACTAAGGTTCTATACAGCTGCAACATGACTTGCCAATTCTTATACTCAATGCCCCGGCCAATGAAGGCAAGCATGCCGTATGCCTTCTTGACTACCTTCTCCACCTGTGTTGCCCCTTTCAATGACCTGTGGACCTGTACTCCTAGATCTCTTTGACTTTCAATACTCTTGAGGGTTCTACCATTCACTGTATATTTCCTACCTGCATTAGCCCTTCCAAAATGCATTACCTCACATTTGTCCGGATTAAACTCCATCTGCCATCTCTCCGCCCAAGTCTCCAGACAATCTAAATCCTGCTGTATCCTCAGACAGTCCTCATCGCTATCCGCAATTCCACCAACCTTTGTGTCATCTGCAAACTTACTAATCAGACCAGTTACATTTTCCTCCAAATCATTTATATATACTACAAAGAGCAAAGGTCCCAGCACTGATCCTTGTGGAACACCACTGGTCACAGCCCTCCAATTAGAAAAGCATCCCTCCATTGCTACCCTCTGCCTTCTATGGCCTAGCCAGTTCTGTATCCATTCTGTGTCGATTAGCAAGGTGCAGTGCGGCCTTGTATATCCAGCGAAGCTGAGGGTGACTTATAAGCTCAGGGACTTTTATTTTGGAACGGCGGAAGCAGCGGAGGAGTTTGCGAAGGCAGAAGGACTGTGGCAGAACTGAGCAATTGAGAAATGGCCATGTGCCGATGTAACCTCATGACTGTATTTTCTTCTTTTTTGTATCACTGCGCGCGGGTGTAGGGGCTAAAGGAGCCAATGTTGTATATATTTGGACAAGGGAAGGGACGGGGCTTTCACTCGAAATGAGGGCTCTTTGGGGTGTATGTGGATATGCGGGGTTTGTGTGCTAAAAGGGGATCTTTGGGCTTTCCTAGGGCCGGGCAAGGGGGAAAGGGACCCGGGCGGGAGCCTCCATGCTGGCCGGTTTAAGCCGGCCAGTGAATGGGAGTGAGGTGGGGGGAGGGGCTGCGGCCATCGGAGCCTGGCAGAACAGGGTCCGAGTGGTCTAGCCGGGGTGGAAAGTTGGGGGGAAGGAACCGAGGTTGGGAGGAGGAGTTTTACAAGAGGCAGTGGACGGAGGAGCTGGAGACTTGGAAGGGGGGGTACAACTCTGGGGTATCATGTACGATACTCTTTCAGAGGCTGGATGGCGTTGGTTGGGGGGGTGGTGTGGGGGGAGGGGAGCTGTGTCGATTAAGGGTGACTACGGGTAATCCCTGATTCCTTTTTGTCATTTGTTTATGTAAACATGCGGGTTGAGGTTTGGGGGTTGGTGGGCGGATGGGATCGTTGTTATTATGGGGATTGACATATCTTGCTGATTATTGTTTATTGTTGATGGGTGTAAATGTGGGAGAAAATGTGAAAAAGGAGGAGAATAAAAATTAAAAAAAAAAGAAGTGGGAACACAGTAGTATGCAGTTGAGTTGGAGTCCTCCACTTTGGATCTGAACTGCATGAAATCCCTTCCAATTCACAAGTCATTATGGCTAGTGTCTTTGGACCTTTAGCTCTCAAACCTCACCACATTTGTTGTTTCCTCATGTCGTCCCTTTGTCTGTAATCAATTGATTGATAGCTATGATTAATCAACATCATTGTATCTTGTAACTATCACAAGGAGAACAAGATGGAATTGATCTTTTAACCTCCAGCAGTCCCTACCTTGCTGTGATTCTAAGTGACCTAATTCAGATTTCAAAGTGACAGAAAAATTCAGTCCAACACACATGATACCCAGGCCATTTTATATTTTGCACTTTCTCCTCGTGTCTGTATGGATTTGCTCCCGGTGCTCCGGTTTCCTCCCATAGTCCAAAGATGTGTGTGTTGGGTGGATTGGCCATGATAAATTGCCCCTTAGTGTCTAGGGATGTACAGGTTAGGTTATGGGTTACGGGGATAGGGGAGAGTGCTCATTCAAAGGGTCAGTGCAGACTGGTCAGGCCGAATGGCCTTCTTCTGCACTGTAGTGAATCTATAATCTATAATCCTACGTAATTATAGTGCATGCACTTTCATTTATAAATATATATTGGAACAAACTGATGTCTATCTCATGTCCCAGTGCTCCACAGTTTTTATGCTCTGTTGAATACTACTTTACTTGGGTTATATCTACCCTGGTTTACAGGAGATTTTATGTGTGATCCTAGAACCTCTACAGTGCAGAAGGAGGCTATTCGGCCAATCAAGACTGCACCAACCCTTGGAAATAGCACCCTACTTAGGTCCACAACCCCTCCTTCTCTCCCTGTAATCCAGTAAACCCAGCTAATTTTTTGGAAGCTAAGGGAG
The DNA here is from genome assembly GCF_047496885.1 of Scyliorhinus torazame. Taxonomy (NCBI): domain Eukaryota; kingdom Metazoa; phylum Chordata; class Chondrichthyes; order Carcharhiniformes; family Scyliorhinidae; genus Scyliorhinus; species Scyliorhinus torazame. The sequence continues at coordinate 113,659,205 of NC_092725.1, read as the reverse complement.
CTTCCTCCTGTGAGAGGAAACAAGAGCACCCGGAGGAAACACAGGCAGACACGGGGAGGAAGTGCAAACTCCACACAGACAGTCACCCGAGACCAGAATTGAATTTGTGTCTGGGGCGCTGTGAGGCAGCACTGCTAACCATCATGCCACCTGTGGTACAATCTTCTTGTATTTAAAGCCAATTGTGCATCTGATATCCTATTTGACCACACTGCAGCATGGAGCAGATTCCTGTGGGTTGTGGATCAGTTTGTTCCATGTTAGGATCAGGACTCATTATCCTGAGCCTAATTTAGAAAGGCATAATTCCATTTAGTACCATCCTAACACTTCATGGTAATGTGCACTTCAGAATAGTATTAGGACTTCAAAGAGATACCGAACTTGGTTATGTCTAAACTGACCCAAACCAGCATGCATGTGATTTTCTGTAGCTGAGCGCTACACCAGCAAGTTTCAGGTGATAAGCCTTGCCTTTGAAACTGCAGGGATCACATATGCTCAGCCTCATGCCTTGAACGGGATTGATCTCCCAAGTACAAATTGGTTTTGGGAGCAATAATCCGTACTACTCACCTTGCATTCCTCTCCATTATTTCTTGTCCTGCTCGATTCAATGAGTCAAGATGGGCTGTGATCCCACAGAATTCAAGTGATGATTTACCTCACAGGCACCTACTTTTAAGGTCATTAATGATCATTTTATTGAAACTGAATATTTGTAAGTATCACGATCGTAAGGATTGGTCTGAAGATAATGAAAGAGCTTATTGGCTGTGACCATTAAAGTGTGGCAGGTCAGGACTTCTGCCAACTCAATGCCCTTGTACTTATGCCACCAGAAATCACCGAGCCAACTCAGAAATATTATTAGATGGGGCAGAGAAGATAGTTTGCTTAACAATTGGTGTGCTGCTCTTGGGGGGTGGTAAGTTGCTGGAGAAATGTTTGGGATGGTGTGGTGGTGGTGGTGGTGCTGGGGATAAAAACAATTCTATGAGTGAAGTTTTAGCGTTTAAAATGTTGGAGCGCTTTTCTAGAATAACCAGGAAAGTGAAATTATGGTTTCCACAGAAACAAGCAGCAAGCCTCACAGGGGGGTAATATAAACATTCTCCTTATTGAAATTAGGCTCAGTGGGAGTGGGTGGCAAGGCTGGAACCATGCGTTAGGAAGTGGTGCAGATAGCAATTGTCAACTCCCTAGCCATTACCGTGCCTCTTCAATGAAATCTACTGATGCCAGAAGGTCATCAAATGTAAGCATTTTTGCTGTTAGCTACTTTTAATGTAAGTCAGACAGCAGAATTACATTTGTTTTACACCTTGTCCAATTTTGAAGTCAACGAATAGTGAAATAAGGCTGGATTGTTCTGTTCCCACTGGGTAAGTTGAAATATGAATCATAGCCTTGATTTTAAGTTAAGTTTCAGTCCTGTTGCAAAGGAATAATGCCAGAAACGTTTAGTGAATATGTACAGATACAATCCTGCATTCCTTCACTTTATGAAAAATGCATTGTGTAATTGATGAGTCGCCATTATGGAAACGATAACCTGCCTCGCGCGCCAGGCGCGAAAATGAGTGGGCTGCTTTGATAGTGGGAGAGGCCAAAATCCCTATCATTGGAGGTAACCCTTTATTTATGTTATAACCTGCGCGGATCTTAGGGATAGTGATTATTAACTACCCCATGGATCTTGCAGAATACGAGCTCCCCGATAAGGGGGAGGGGAATCCTTAACAATACTTGGCTTTGAATAAATCGAGTCGACCAGTAAGGCACAAACTAGAGAAGACCCAGTAGGGAACTACTGGAGCTGTAACTAATAGATTTTTGTAAAATAAAGTAAGTTTTGTTTCGACCTACTCGGTGTGGACTCTTCGATGCTGTTCTAAAATTCTACGGTATGGATTCTCCGATTTTGCGGCTATGTCCGGAGGAAGGTCTGGACTTACGACCAAAAAGTCGGCGCCGCCCGCGCACCAATGCTCCGCCCGTTGGGGGTCTGGCAGCCACGTCACATAAAGCCCCCGCTTTACCTATGGATACGGACCCAGATTGGCCATGTCCATGGCCGCGCATGCGCACAGCGGCGACCTGCGGTGGCTGCGCCATACAACATGGCGCTGGCTGGGCGCGGAACCGGCCTGCCACTGTAACCCCCCTTGCCACCCCTGGATCATCCCTCACTAGTCCCCCCAGCCCCCGCTGAAGCCCCCTGACAGTGGAAAGGCTCTCCTCCCCCGACTGTGGCGGTGCTGAACACAGTCCTCAGCCGCCACGCGAGGTCCCTGATAATTGAGAAGACACACGACTGACGCCGTCGGAAGTTGGCCACTCAGGGGCGGAGCATCGGGGGAGGGCCTCAGGTAATGCCCTGAGGCCATCAGAGCACCACCCCCGATTTCGGCATAAAAAGGGATTCTCCGGCCAATTGCCGAACGCGATTTCGGCGTCGGCAATCGGAGAATCCAGCCCTGCATCTCCCCTGAGTCTTCAGCCATATGCTATTATATACATATACACACCTCACCTCAAAGTCTCTTCTCTTAAAGGGAAAGTCTCTTTGCTGGTTTCACCAGTTGTCCAAAACGAGTAATAATAATAATAACAACAATCTTTATTAGTGTCACAAGTAGGCTTACATTACACTGAAATGAAGTTAACAGGAAAATCCCCTAGTCGCCAAACTCAGCCGCCTGTTCGGGTACACAGGGAGAATCCAGAGTGTCGAATTCACCTAACAAGCACATCTTTCGGGACTTGTGGGAGGAAACCGGAGAACCCAGAGGAAACCCACGCCGACACGGGAGGGCGGCACGGTAGCACAGTGGTTAGCATTGTCGCTTCACAGCTCTAGGGTCCCAGGTTCAATTCCCGGCTTGGGTTACTGTCTGTGCGGAGTCTGCACATTCTCCCCGTGTCTGCGTGGGTTTTCTCCGGGTGCTCCGGTTTCCTGCCACAGTCCAAAGACGTGCAGGTTAGGTGGATTGGCCATGCTAAATTGCCCTTAGTGTCCAAAGGGGTTGGGTGGGGTTGCTGGGTTACGGGAATGGTGTGGAGTTCTAGGCTTAAAATGGGGGTGCTCTTTCCAAGGGCCGGTGCAGGCTCGATGGGCTGAATGGCCTCCTTCTGCACTGTAAATTCTATGTAATCTATGACATGGGGAGAATGTGCAGACTCCTCACAGACAGTGATCCAAGCCAGGAATCGAACCCGGGTCCCTGGTATCATAGTTTCATAGAATTTACAGTGCAGAAGGAGGCCATTCGGCCCATCGAGTCTGCACCGGCCCTTGGAAAGAGCACCCTACCCAAGGTCCACACCTCCACCCTATCCCCATAACCCAGTAACCCCACCCAACACTAAGGGCAATTTTGGACACCAAGGGCAATTTGTCATGGCCAATCCACCTAACCTGCACATCTTTGGACTGTAGGAGGAAACCGGAGCACCCGGAGGAAACCCACGCACACATGGATAAGATGTGCAGACTCCGCACAGACAGTGACCCAAGCCGGAATCGAACCTGGGACCCTGGAGCTGTGAAGCAATTGTGCTATCCACAATGCTACCGTGCTGCCCCTGCTGCGAGGCAACAGTGCTAACCACTGTGTTACCATTTTCTGAGGTAAATGAGAACCTGTTGCTCTGAGGATAGTTTCTGGGGTTGATACTTCTGATTACCCTCATTTATGGTTCTGTAGGGGTGACGTTCCCTTGAGGTTCGGGGTCTCTTGGCCATGCTGTTAATGGGTTTCCCTTCAGGCATTTCCTGCCATTTTTGACTGTTCTCCTCTGGGCATATTTACTACTGCTGCCATCTGTTATCAAGGGTTTATCTTGGAATTTACTGGCTTCCTACTCTAGAAGAGTTCTTACAGGAAGAGAGAATCTTTTGTTCAAAAACATTTATTCACGTACTAACTATTTACAATGGTTAAATATGACCAAAAAATAGTTGGAGTGATTCTCCTGCGTGGGTTTCCTCCGGGTGCTCCGGTTTCCTCCCACAGTCCAAAGCCATGCAGGTTAGGTGGATTGGCCATTATAAATTGCCCTTAGTGACCAAAAACGGTTAGGAGGGGTTATTGGGTTACAGGGATAGGGTGGAAGTGAGGGCTTAAGTGGGTCGGTGCAGACTCGATGGGCCGAATGGCCTCCTTCTGCACTGTATGTTCTATGTTAATATCTATGAGCTTTAAAACTTAGCATTGAACCGATTCACCCAACGCAAAGTGGTAGCAACAAAGCCGATGGATTTTGAACTACATATAGCATTAGTCAGAGTAGGTTGTGGTTAACATTATACTGCATTTTTAATAGTGTGCTGTTATGATTTCCAAGAAACAAGACAAAAGTTCAAGGGTTTAAAGCATTGCAGGAATGTGTGTGAACGTGGGAGCATATGTGGAGAGCAGGAAGTCCAGGTTTCCCTACTCAGTGTGGGGATTTGAGTTTACATTGTATGCCTGGTGCCTGATGTTACTGGCAGATTCGCTGTCCAGATGTCAGCCTGATGGACCGATTTGGTTTCCAGTTTGGCAGGCATGCTGGAGAAGAGTCCACAGAACCAGGTGGATCTGAACCCAGCGGGGAGCCTCCCAGTGAGGAGGATGATGTTTGCGGGTGCCAGCCTCGATAACATAGATAAATTGCCAACCAGCCTCCTACATGGGTTGGTTATTGTCCAAACTGATTAAAAGCTGAAATCAGCCAGATTTCAGCCATGCTTTCATTTTCTGGCTCAGTTCTGTTACAACTCCCCTTAATTATGAAAAAAGATTGGTGCTGGAATTTTCTGGCTCCGCCCATTCACGGGATCTTCTGCTCTTGCCAAAGTCAATGGACCTTAGACTAGCTCACTGCATCTGCCGCAGCGAGGACGGAAAATCCCAGCTTGGAGGCTTTATAGCCTCATCCAAACACATCTGAGAGCTGATTCTCTTGCTGCATCTAGAGTTGTTGAAGCGATAGAGAAGGTTAAGCCGGAATAGGACTTTAAACTCCTGGAGTAAAACAAGGGGCCACAGGACAGGCAAAGTATCATAGAATTATCATAGAATTTACAGTGCAGAAGGAGGCCATTCGGCCCATCAAGTCTGCACTGGCTCTTGGAAAGAGCACCCTACCCAAGGTCAACACCTCCACCCTATCCCCATAACCCAGTAACCCCACCCAACACTAAGGGCAATTTTGGACACTAAGGGCAATTTATCATGGCCAATCCACCTAACCGGCACATCTTTGGACTGTGGGAGGAAACCGGAGCACCCGGAGGAAACCCACGCACACACGGGGAGGATGTGCAGACTCTGCACAGACAGTGACCCAAGCCGGAATCGAACCTGGGACCCTGGAGCTGTGAAGCAATTGTGCGATCCACAATGCTACCGTGCTGCCCCACAAGTAGTTGAAGGTATTTTCTCAACTGATATTAGGAAATTCTTCTTCAAACAAAGAGTGATCAATATACCGGATAGGCAGCAAGTGGAGGCAAACATTCAGAACTAATTGAAAAATGTTTGAACGCCTTGGGTCAAAGCACGTCCAAACAGGTCAAAGCCAGCTTTTCCCCCTGGATCTTGGATTCTGAGACATCTGTTGCAGTACTGGGTAATTGATGAGAGGAATATTCACCGCTGAGCCAATGACCTATGTTAATATAATTTCTGGTAGTACTACTGTTAGATTGAAGTGGTGTCATCTATTTTCTTATTCCTCCTCCTGCCAAAGGAAGCGAGTCACATGCATCAGAGTGATTGTATGTATGGATGTGTTTTCACTACCTAAATTATGAAAGGTTTGTGTGCAAGCACTTTGAATGAATATGTTGCTATAATATATAATGCATGATATATGATCATTTTGGTAGTTACAAAATGGTACGTGTACATGAGGCCCAGTATCTTCTGTAGTCTAATTCGCTATTATCCTTTTGTAGGCCAATGAGGCTGCAATCTACCATCTGTTCCTTTCTTTGTTTGACAAAAGACTGAACGTGATTTCCCAATTATGTTGCGCCAGGCGCCAATCCTGTTATCCTGGGGGCATAGCGAGAGAGGTCAAAACCAGGCTTTGTCCCAGGCGCTCAGCCATGCGTGATACACCCAACCCCGCGGTGCCTGATGCAGTCTGGATCATGCACTTGCTGGGCATGATCAAGATAAACATATTTAAATATGTTGACAGGCTTCTATTCTGAAATTCGATTTCACTCCCTTTGTCTGTGAGTAACCTCTAGCTTCACAGCTGAAGGCTATTTCAAATGAGGAATTAGCCTTATTAGTTGTGATCGCACTTCACGCTTTTCAACTCTCAAATTCTTCCTCGAGGATACACGTGCCATGTCTCAGAGGATGATTCGTGCATTGCATGTCCAGTAAACTTTGATGCCTGAACAGTGTGCCTGAACTCTAGGAGCGTAAGCACCATAGAGGCAGCAGCCAAAAATAAAACACTGAAGAGCAGGGTTTCACCACTGTGGATCTTCTCATGACCAAAGGGTAAGCGTGTGGATGAGCAGTGGGCAGCTGAGCAAAGTCTCCCTAATGTTCCCGGATGTCTGAGGTCTGGGATCTAGGGGCTCCTGATGTGGCCGGAGGTGAGTGTGTGGAGCAAGGTTTGCCAGCACAACTAACTCCCTGGAAAGCACTCTGAGAGATGGCAGGACAGTCATGGTAAGGGTGGGGGAGACTTGGGGGATTTGAGGGTCCCAGGGTGGAAGCCCAAACTGATTGTTGGTCTCTCGCCTTCTCCAATTCCTTCCACTTAAAATGTTTGCTGGAGTCGAATTCGTGGAAGCTGCTATCACATTGCTCGTCGCAGCCGAGGCAGGCAGACTCTGGAGAAGGCAGCAATGTCACCACAGGCTGGAGGTGGCGCCACATGTTCAGTGGGCCGCCACACAACCTGAAGACCCGGCCATCCACCAGGGCTGAGGAGGGACCTAAAAGGAGAGGCCAACGATGGCCCAAGGTATACAGATGGCATTGGTCATTTAATGAGCTGACGAACACTATGTGCTGCAGAAGACTGTGTCTCAGCAGGTAGACAGTGTGACACCTGTACCATGTCCTCGTGGAGGTGTGTATGAGGTGTGGCATTTTCTAATAATGAACATTTTACTGTGACAGATTTCCATTCCCCCTAGTTACAGATAGTGGCTTCACCAGTGCCCATTTAGTGTTCCTCACACTTCTTGATCTTCCATGGTCTACTGCTGCATCTAGGTGTGTCCCCAGGATTAGTGGTGGAGGCAGCCTGCTGCTTTCCACGTCCTGTGGCCTTTGATGCCCTTGACAGAAGTCCTCTGGAGGGCCTGGAGCTAGAGGCCCCCGACCAACATACTGATGTCACTGGCATCACTGTGCTACCCTGCACTGTTCACTGCCCTTCAAATGCACACCGGTGTCAGGAGGGAGGGAATTTGGGAGAACTGAAGACAACAGAAGTCTCCTTGGTGGCAGGCCCTGGGTTGGCCTCCAGTGCTTCCTCCCCTCTGACAGTGCCCGTAGGAACACCAAGGGATGGAGGGGCAGCTGGAGTGAGCTCCAGAGGCCTCTGAGTCATCTGGTGCTGCCAGTCCTGAAGACGCCCAGGGTGTCGCACCCTCAGCTATGCTCCTCAGTGACTGGGCCATGCTCTGCAGTGCCTCAGCAATGTCTGCCTGCGACTGGGACATGATGTCGAGGTCCTCAGCCATGGTCATCACAGACTGTCTTGAACACCGCCACTCAAGATGTTCTCCAAACATTCAACCTCCACGCTCGTTCCTCAGAATCCCTGGCACACACCATCACAACCCCTTCGTGTCTAGGTGCAGTGCCCACACATGCAACCTGCTAAAGACCCCCTGAACTATCAAGTGTGCGACTCACAATGCACTCTCTTTGTTCCTGCAGGAGAAGATAGCCGATAATAAGAATGAAAGGGTGAAGACAGGGGATGGAACTGCAGAGATCTGACTCTTCACCCCCTATGAGGAAAGTGCGTTGAAGATTGCGGGATTGGCCATGGAGAGCAGCAACTGACAGCAAGGTGACAGCCAGGGAAGTGAGGATCCACTGCGCCTTCTTCCAAATGACCTGTCTCAAGTGAGTTGTTGATGCCCCACACAATTATCCTCCCCTTTTACTGAACCTATGTCCATTGCCTTACAGGATCGCCATCTAATGAGGCCGGAACATCTGGAGTCGCTGACCCCCCCTTCTCCAACCACCACCCAAGAGAACACCTCAGAGGAGAGCTCCAAGGAGAACACTGGCAATGCGTCACTGCTATCACCCGCACCTACTGCCGGCACAGAGACACATACCTCAGTGGGCGGGTAGCAGACAGACTTCTGGGTCACTATCTGGTGAGCACCACGCAGCTGCTGCAGATCAGGTGGAGGCAGGAACTTCCAAGATAGACAGCAGTTGGAGGTCTGCTAAATACCAGGACTCAGATGGGTCCCAGCCAGATGCCGAGCCTCTGGTTCTCCTAGAGCTGATGCAGATGATAGAATACAGCCGTGACATTAAGGAACGGGTGTCAGCCACATTCCAGTGACTGCAAGGCACATTGGAGGAATCCCAAAGCCTCCAGGTGCAGCAGATGGTGCCGTAATTGCATGGCACCCAGGCCAGTGGCTGTATAGCTAACGGATACAGCCTCGTATCATGACAATCTAGAGACAATGAGGGCCTCTCTTGACCTCATGGCATGGTGGACCCTTGCTACTGCCTGTCCTCCATCGTCCTGCTCCTCCACGAGCTCGTCCTTCAGCCCCGCCTGGTCCTCCTCCTCAGATGAGGCCACATGTTCCTCCTCCTCGCCGCACTGCTGTGCCAAATTGTGGCGGACACAGCAGACCACCCCAAAGCAGGGACCCTCTGTGGCGGAACTGTAATTTCAGCAGCTCAATGCACTGCTCAAAGACAGCATGGGTGGCAGTGTGGGCCTCATTGTATCAGGCCTCCCCCTCTGTCCCAGGCTTCTGCACTGGCGTCATCAGCCATGGCCTAGGCAGCATACCAACTCCCCACGAGCCAAACGGTCATCCTGGGATGATCCTTGAAGACATCGGGGATTTCCAAGTGCTCCAGGATTCAGCTGTCGTGCATGCTCCCTGGATAGCATGCACACATGAGCATGATCCTGAGGCGGGGGTCGCACAAAATCTGAACATTCAGGTAGTGGAACCCAGATGCCCCGGTGCTCCAAGGCTCCAAGGATGGAATACATGCCATTGATGGCTCCCTGGATGTAGGGCATCACGGCGATGGTCGTGAATCCTGCAGCCCGGGCATCATGGTGGGCCCAGTCCTGGTCAAAGGTGATCTTGTCTGATGCCCGGGCATACAGAGGTCTGTTCCAGATGCATCTATGGGCTCATGACTGCAAAATGCCACACAGGTCCCCGCTGGAGCCCTGGAATGACCCCGTGGTGTAGAAACTTATGGCTGCAGTGACCTTCACTGTCATCCACCGCCACAGGTGCCGCACAGTCTCTCTGTTGAGATGTAGTTTTCTACTGCATAAGTTGTCCATCAGCTCAAGGAAAGACCAATAACTCCTAAACGCTGACACATTACTGGCCTCCCCTTCTGGCCCCCTCCTCAGCCTGATGGGTGGCCCAGTCTTGAGGGTGTGCGGTGGCTCCCTGCACATGTCGTGCCGCCTCCAGCTTGCATTGGGCTTGCCGTCTCCTTCGGCGTCTGTCCGCCTCGGCTGAGACAAGCAAAACAACCTCCGGGGATGGACAGCAGCATTCATTTTTGTATCTGGAAGGAACTGGGGAAGTAGAGAAGCTGAAAATCAGTCAGGTCTTCCATCCCAGGACCCTCAGCACACCAAGCCTCCCCGACCCTAACATGACTGTCCCGCCTTCTCTCAGAGTGCCATCCAGCGAGACAGTGGTGCTGGCAACCTTCGCTCTGACCCTCATCCTGGCCCCCTCCAGTCCCCCAAACAACCCCAGCCCCCCCCCCCCCCCCCCCCCCCCAAGCACAAGGGCAGAAGCACCAGTGCCTTGAGCTGCATGCCGGTAGATGGAGAGGGCTACTCACCTCCTCACTTCCCCTTGGTAACCATTGAGCCAGATCCCCATTTTTGCAGAGGAGTACAAAACGACACCCGCGTGACTTCTCGCTGGGGAGTCAGGTGACTACCATGAGACTGCTGCATTTGACTTCCATCTCACTAATGAGATTGAAATGAATGCAAATCAAGCTGAATGAGCTTCGCGCCATTTTTGGGCGAGATCCGGATCTGGTCATCGGGAACGGGCCGGGTGAATTGCAAAATGCTTTCCACCCGGTGTGAATCCCGTTTTTGGCCTTTTCCGCTATGCAGCCAGCGCAATGGAATTGGCACCGGGCACAACTGGACGGGAAAATTGCACCCTCAGTTATTTTTTGGGAGAATTTCGCCCTTAGCTTCTAATTTAAGAACAATGTCAATTTGTAAGTGTGCCATTGAAGACCATTTATTTGAGTAAGTAAATGGTTCACTAAGTGAAGTTATACTTTGAAAATGATATATAAATTCTTTGAGCATATTTGCTGTCAATATTAAGAATTGTTGGGTTGTCAGCCAGACGTGCATGCATGTGTGTCTATTTAATATTTGAAAAATATCCAAGAAATAGCATGGCAGCATTTTATTTATTTGCTTGTTTTGATTTTTTTGTTTATTCTACTATTATCTTAATGGCACATTACAAATTTACAACTGAAAAGGATTGTAACTAATTTGATGTGATTTGAGGAAGCAGCGAGATGTGGTTTTCATTGATTAATGAAGACGCTTTAACAAGTATTAAAGCTCCACGATGTTACAATATTTCGTGAAATGAATTTAGTTATGGTACCCCGTTGGGATTAGTATTTATACATCCAAAAAGCTGTTTTGAATTTGCATATGAAATACTCGAACATTTCAGGTGGGACATTTATGTCCATAAATCCAAGGTAACAAAATGTAAAATTCTACTGCTTTTCTGATTCCTACTTTCCTAACTCTGCCTCCCTGTTCTACACCTTTTATAATATCAATGATGAAAACGGACAGATTATTTACCTTTTGACTTTCCCTTGCTTGCAATCAAGAAGAAACAACAAGACGAGAAGCAGGCCGAGGGAGCAAGAGTTCAGTTGAGGAGGCGGAAGACTCAGGGCAAAGCAGTCAGAAGCAGAAGAAGGTGAATTGGACAACCATTCCTTGTGAGCAATGAATATTTTTGGTGGAAATTTTGGACTAACACACAAATCAGCAGAAAATGTTTTGTACGCGTGTCTGTTTTTGCATTGAGTGTTTGTGCGGAAGGTAATAATTGGACTACTTTTGAATAGAGCCTAACTTTCAAATTCAAAAGTCAAAGGAAAGAGGTCTCCGCACCCCCATCCCCAAATGAATTCTACATTTTGTAGGGGGTAAACAAGAATGTTTGTTATTTCTTTCATGCTTTTTAAATTTCAAACGCATGCCTCTGGGGTTGCAGGGCCACAATAGTTCATTTGTCCTGTGTTGTCAGATCCATTAATGACCCAGTAGTGAACCGACAGTCACAAAACAAAAGTTTCACAATGTGTTTGTAGCCTATTCATAAATAAACAAGGAAAAGCTGATGTTGGGCAGCAGGAGGAGGGAGTGAAGGTGATCAATAAGTCATTAGTATGGATGACATTAAAGCCAGAAGCATCACACTTCAGAAAATGTACCTTTCCTTTGCGTTGAAGAAAATACTTAGGACGGGATTTTCCGTTGCTCGCCGCCGATATCGTAATCAGCAATCGGGCGGAGAATCCCTTTTTACGATCGGATCGGGGGCAGCGCCTGTTTTCCGATGCTCTGCTCCCTCCAAAACGGCGTCATCGGGGAGTATGCCGCACGCCATTGGGACGGCCTCAGGATGTCACCTGAAGGCCCTCCTCCGATGGTCTGCCCCCCCGGTGGGTCGAGTTCCCGATGGCATGGTTCACATGGTGCTCTCAGTTTTCATTAACCCGCGTGGCAGCTGCGGACTGTATCCAGCGCCGCCACAGTCGGGAGGGGACCGTGCCGCTGGCCGGGGGTCCAGGGGGACACTATCTGGCAGGTCGGGTCTGTGCGCGGCCAGCGCCATGTTGTATGGCGCGACCGCTGCAGGTCGTCGCCGTGTGCATGCGCGGCCACAGACCTGGCCATTCTCCGGCCGTTTTTGGCGCGGGAGCTGGGGGTTTTACCCGGGGCCGCTGCTAGCCCCTCACCGGTCCCGGAATCATGAGGGTTCGGCGCCAATTTTGGCACCGTAAAATGCCACAGTTCCCACACCGGCATCGGCACTTAGCTGCAAAATTGGAGAATCCAGCCCAAAGACTCCAAAGTGTTCTCTGCTCATTTTACATTCTGTTTGTTCAGCATCCCGATGTTATAGTCGAGGCCCTGCACTCACATACATAACATTGTATGGAATACTATTTATTTATATTAGCCATGTATCCAATGTCAAAGAGCTTATTTAAATTCGGATGAAAGATGGCTTCAGTGGTGTTGAGAAAAGGTGTAGAAAACAGGGAACAACTTAATTAAACCAAATAAATAATCATGAGAGAAGGAGAAAGGAGAAAAAAACCTAAGCTTTTCTGAACAGTGTCTAGTTAGCAAAGGTTTTATTCAGGGTTATGAAGAAAGAATCACAGGGTAAGAATATTGAGGGAGGCAAGTGATGTTTACTGCTCACAAGCACTATTTTTAAAAATTTGTTCATGGCATGTGAGCCTTCCCCAGCATTTACTGCCCATCTTTAGTTGTTTCTGACAGCTGATGGTGTGATGCTTTCTTGATCTGCTGTAGTCCTTGTGTTGTAGCAACAACCACACTGCTGGTAGGAAGGGAATTCCAGCATTTCGACCAAGCGACAGGAATCTTTCACCCATGGTCAATGACTGCTCATTAGACTCTTTCAATTCATTTGCTAGATCTTCAAATGGGGCATGATTCTCCCAAAAGGGAACAAAGTACCATAGTGACAGCATTTAGCCGCGTGTATCCTGGCGCTCGCAGTACCGAGAAACACATGACTATTCAACAGGACTCGCGGCCGAGGTCGCACATAGCCCCATTTTGTACAGTGGGGAGCTTTGCTCACCGTAACTCCCTATTGTAGTGAGAGATGTCATGTGAGAGTACCTATAAGAAATGTGTGTTTAAGAAATGTACCTTTAAGAAATGGGTGTTTATCAGTGATGTCAGATGTGGGTGGAGCTGGGCTGTCTGTCAGCTTTTTACTTTTGTTTTAGGCTATTTTGCTGCAGGGTGTGTTTTAGTTTTGTTTTCAGAGCTGGATAGCTGCAGTCACAGTCAGAAGGGGTATTATTCTTTCTCCCAGTAATCTGAAGACTGTAAATCAAGCCTTTGGTGATTTAAAACTAATAACTGCTCTCAAGTAGTGACTTTAACCTGATGTGCTTCTGTTTAAAGGTTTTTTTATAAGTCTTATGGATGTTAAAAGGACAGCTTAAGGATTACTTAGTGTTGTATTCTTTGGGGGTTGTATTTGAATTAATGGTTGCTAAGATGTCCATTTTATGTTTTAGATAGGTTAACTTGAGTTCATAGAATAAAACTTGTTTTGCTTAAAAAAATACTTTTCCATTTCTGCTGTACCACACCTGGAGAGTGGGCCGTGTGCTCTCCATACCACAATCTATTAAACGTTGTGGGTCAGGTGAACTCCATGATACACTTTGGGGTTCTCTAAACCCTGGCCCATAACAAATTGCGGGCTCGAGGGGGATAAAAGTCAATCTATTGGATTGGCTTAGTGAACTTAAAGACAGTGAGGGGTGAGCATATTGTTGTTGCTTTTTAGGTGTGGTATTTCAGTTTTAGTAGGGAGTGTGTTGTGGACAATGGCTCTTTCAGAGGCTCAAATGTTTTTGGGGGTGGAGACGGTCACACGCAGTCCCTTACGGACAGAGACTAAAAGCAGACTGTTAGATTTGGCAAAAACATTGCAGTTAACATTACCTGATAAAGTGCGATAAAGATGAGGTAATTATGGCAGTTGCTAAGCATTTAAAGTTGCCTGAGATACAGTTTCACTCATTGGAAATGGCAAAAATGCAGTTACAAATTAAACAAATGGAACATGAGCAAGAATTAAGGCAACTTGAATACGAAAGAGAGGAAAAAGAAAGAGAAAGAGAGAGAGAGGAAAAAGTAAATTAGAGAGAAGAAAGGAGAAAAGAAAGAATAGTCCTAGCAGAACAAAAAGAAAGAGAAAGGGAGATACAGATCAGGGAAAAAGATAAAGAGAGAGAGTTTGAACTTCAGAAAATGGCCATGAAATATGACAATCAGTCAACATTGGCAGACGTAAAGGGAAATGTACAGTTAGATGATAGTGATGAGGGTAGCGAGAAAGAGCGCCAAAGTTGAAGGCGTAGTGGGGATCTATTTAAATATGTTCAAGCATTGCCAAGGTTTGATGAGAAGGAGGTAGAAGCCTCTTTCATTTCATTTGAGAAGGTAGCTAAACAAATGAAATGGCCACAGGACATATGGGTTTTACTAATTCAAACAAAGCTGATAGGTAGGGCTAATGAAGTGTTTGCATCACTACCGGAGGAGGTATCTGGGACGTATGAGGAGGTGAAAAAATCCATCTTAGGCGCATATGAACTAGTGCCTGAAGCCTACAGACAAAAGTTTAGAAATTTAAGGAAAGAATTTGGTCAAACATATATGGAGTTTGAAAGGCTCAAACAGAGTAATTTTGATAGGTGGATAGGGCTTTGAAAATAGACGAAACGTATGAAGCTCTCAGAGAAATTATACTTTTGGAGGGGTATAAAAATTCAATTCCTGATGTAGTGAGAACTCATGTGGAAGAGCAGAGGGTTAAAACTGTGAGATCAGCAGGAGAAATGGCAGATGATTATGAATTAGTTCATAAATCAAACTTGGTTTCTGACATCAGTTTCAGCCTGTGAGGGATAGAAACGGGGAAATTAGAAATACTCAAGTGGTAAAGGTAAAGGTGATCTGATCGGAGATAATAAGGAGAGTGTACCTCAGATTAAAAAAGAAATCCAGGAGGGTGGAAAAGAAATGAAAAGTTTAAAATGTTTTCACTGTAATAAACTAGGCCATGTAAAATCACAATGTTGGTGGTTGAAGAAAAGCATTGGGAAGGCTGATGTGGTAAAACAGGATAAGACAGTGGGGTTTGTTAAAGTGGTGAAGGAAAGCCCAAGTGAAGCTAAGGAGGTGCAAAAGATTGTACATCCTGATCAAGAGGTGATTGATAAGAAGGTGCCAGATCTCTTTAAAGAATTTACTTGTGTGGGTAAAGTTTACTCATGTGTATCAGGAGGAGCAGGTAAAGAAGTCACAATTTTAAGAGATACGGGAGCTAGTCAATCTTTACTGGCATGAGATGAGGAGTTATGTAGTTTTGGAAGAATATTGACAGAAAAGGTGGTAATATGTGGAATTCAGGGTGAGAGGAGTAGTGTTCCATTATATAAGGTAAGGTTGGAAAGTCCAGTGAAGAGTGGTGAAGAGGTAGTAGGAGTAATAGAGAAACTATCTTGTCCAGGAATACAGTTTATCTTGGGTAATGATATAGCTGGATCGCAGGTGGGAGTGATGCCTACTGTGGTTGATAAGCCAGTGGAAAATCAGACAACTGAAGTTTTGAAGGACGAATATCCTGGGATTTTTCCAGATTGTGTAGTAACAAGGTCGCAAAGTCACAGGTGAAGCCAAGAGGAGGAATCAAAGAGTGAAGATGACGTTGAAGTGCAATTATCAGAAACAATTTTGTATCAGATGGTTGAAAAAGAACAAGAGTAGGTGGAGGATGAGGCAGATATTTTTAGTTCAGGAAAATTGGCGGAGTTATAACAGAAAGATAGAGAAATAAAATGGATGTATCAGAAAGCATATATGGAAGAGGAACCTGAGTGTATACCAGAGTGTTATTACCGTAAAAGTGATGTCTTGATGAGAAAATGGAGAGCTTTCCATATGCAGATGGATGAAAAGTGGGCAGAAGTTCATCAAGTAGTACTGCCGGTAGGGTATAGAAAGGAGGTGTTGCGAGTTGCACATGAGGTACCAGTGGGAGGTCATTTGGGAATAAGGAAAA
This sequence comes from Scyliorhinus torazame, assembly GCF_047496885.1. Classification (NCBI taxonomy): domain Eukaryota; kingdom Metazoa; phylum Chordata; class Chondrichthyes; order Carcharhiniformes; family Scyliorhinidae; genus Scyliorhinus; species Scyliorhinus torazame. Next base: position 113,643,082 of record NC_092725.1, on the reverse strand, counting down.
CCCAAGCTAAAATCCAGAAACATTTTTATTGTCCTGGACTACATAAAGATGGAGTTAAATTTTGTCAATCATGTCACGCATGTCAAGTGATATGGAAACACCAAGCAGTGATAAAACCAGCACCCTTAATACCCATTCCAGCATTTGAGGAACCTTTTACAAGGGTCCTAATTGATTGCGCAGGACCGCTTCCTAAAATGAAAAGTGGGGATCAATATCTTTTGACTATAATGGTTGTGTCTACTAGGTTTCCAGAGACCATTCCAGTACGTAATATTACAGCTCAAAAGATTGTGGAGGAGTTACTTAAATTCTTTACTAGATATGGACTACCCACAGAAATACAATCGGATCAAGGATCAAATTTTACCGCAAGATTATTCAAAGAAGTTATGGAAAGCTCAGGAATAAAACAATTTAAATCAACTGCGTACCATCCAGAATCGCAGGGAGCATTAGAAAGGTAGCATCAGACATTAAAGACAATGTTGAGGGCTCATTATCCAGAGGATTGGGATAAAGGAATTCCATTCGTAGTGTTTGCAATTAGGGATGCACCTAATGAGTCAACCAAATTTAGTTCTTTTGAACTAATTTTTGGTCATGAGGTAAGTGGACCACTTAAATTGATTAAGGAAAACTTGGTGAGTGAGAAATCGGAAATTATATTGTTGGATTACGTGTCAAATTTTAGGAAACGACGAAATAGAGCAGGTGAATTGGCTAGACAGCATTTAAAAGTTGCCCAAAATGTAATGAAATGGGTAGCGGCCAAGAAATCCAAAGTTCATAGTTTTGCCAGTGGAGATAAAATTTTATTGTTGTCACCAGTGGTAGGTGAATCTTTAAAAGCAAGGTTTTGTGGACCTTATCAGATTGAAAGGAAATTAAGTGAGGTGAATTATGTGGTAAAAACACCAGATAGAAGGAAAACTCACCGAGTGTGTCATGTGAATATGCTTAAAAGGTACTTTGAAAGGGAAGGAGAGAAAAAGGAGGAGGTTTTAATGATTCTACCTCAAAGTGATGAACCAAATTCAGATGACTGTGAATTTAACATACCTCAAATTAAATTGGAAAACGAGGATGTTCTTAAAAATTGAGATAAATTGTTGAGTTACCTTCCAGAGGAAAAACGGACTGACCTGAAAGAGTTATTGATATCACATGGGCAGGTTTGTGGAGATAAATTGGGAAGTACTAAAATGGCTATACATGATGTAGATGATGAAATGCTGTCCCAATCAAACAACATCCATATAGACTTAACCCTTTCAAATTGGCACAGGTTAACAAAGAGATTGAGAGTATGCTTAAAAATGGCATAATTGAAGTGGGTTGCAGCCAATGGAGCTCACCCATAGTGATGGTACCTAAACCAGATGGTACCCAACGATTGTGTGTGGACTATAGAAAGGTTAATGCAGTTACAAGAATGGACTCTTATCCTATCGCACGTTTGGAGGATTGCATTGAGAAAGTGGGACAATCAGCTTTTATTTCCAAACTGGATTTACTTAAAGGTTACTGGCAGGTATCTTTATCTGAAAGGGCGAAGGAGATTTCAGCTTTTGTGGCTCCAGATGCCAATTCAAAGTTATGCCATTTGGCATGAAAAACACCCCAGCCACATTTCAACGGTTAACTAACAAAGTTGTTTCAGGATTACCCAATTGTGCGGTATACGCCTACACTCATCCAGGCAAGTGGAGAGTATCCGATCACACTTCTGACTTGTGCCTTGTAGATAGTGGACAGGCTTTGAGGAGTCATAAGGTGAATTACTTAACTTATAGGGCGCGGTCTAACCAAAATAAAACAGAGTGCCTTTCTGGGTGGGATTAGCGGGGTCGTTCCTGGTTCTTGTAGCACCGGGAATTCTGGCTGAAGGTGGTTGTAAATGTCTCTCTTTCTCTGATGTGCTGGTCCCCCCATTATTGAGGATGGGATATTTGTGAAGTCCCCTCCTCCAGCGAGTTGTTTAATTGTCCACCACCATTCATGACTGGGTGTGCAAAGCTCAGATCTGATCCATTGGTTGGTGATCACTTAGCTCTCTTTCTCACGTGCGATTTCTGCTGTTTAGCGTGCAAGTAGTCCTGTACTGTAGCTAACAGGAATGAGAGAAAAAAAATTACATTTTAGATAGGATTTCATTTTAATTTGTGGTCATTTTGATCTCAAGCAGGCTGCTATATTATTTGTTAGAGAGAATTGAGGTACTGAATGTAGCACAATCAATCACTCACGAGACGAGATGAGAAGGAGTCGAACGATGGCTTTATTACGCAGACTTGTTCCCCAGCAGCTCAGTTACAGAATGCGGTTGCTGGGAGAACCCGGGCTCTTATACTCCGCCTTACTGGGTGGAGAGAGCAGGCGGCTGATCCAATCGGGATCCAGTGTCTACCCACCAATAGCCTCTCGACATCACAGGGTACCTTAATACCCCTAATACATACCACCACATTCGCCCCTTGTTAAAAAAGAACCCGGCGGGGTAGTGGGCCGTATGGTGGTAGGGGATTCCAGAGTTGGTACCTAGGATGCCGCTAACATGGCGGCTATGCTCCGATATCTACTTACAATGCCGCTTTTACTGGGCAACCAAAAAAAAATTATTTACAGAGGCATTTCTCGCTTTACTATACTGATTCGATGAGTCGAATGGGTGACCTGGTCGTCCTCGCCAATCGTCTTAGCCCTGGTGGTGATGCAGGCGCTGGTTCGGGTCCCGTCATTTCTGGGAGCGTCTTCCCGCTCCAATACCACTATTCGGGACCGAGGAAGGACCGATCCAGCCGGGAAGGGGGCGGTTGTGGGGTGCGCCGGCGGGAGGGAGGGGCTGATTGGTGTTGGGGGTGTGTGTGTGTCTCCAGAGGGGGTCACTGGTGTTAAGGGTGTGTGGGGCTCCGGCGGGTGCCAGGTCCCGCAGGGAGACCGTGTCCTGTCGGCCGTCGGGGTACGCCACGTAGGCGTATTGAGCGTTCGCGTGGAGGAGATGAACCATCTTGACCAACGGGTCCAATTTGTGCGTCCGCACATGCTTTCGGAGCAGGATGGGTCCCGGGGCTGCCAGCCAGGTCAGAAGTGATGTTCCGGAGGAGGACTTCCTAGGGAAGCCAAGGAGGCGTTCGTGAGGTGTTTGCTTTGTTGTTGTACACAGCAGTGACCGGATGGAGTGGAGGGCGTCCGGGAGGACTTCCTGCCAGCGGAAACTGGGAGACTTCTGGGCCGTAGGGCCAGTAGGACGGTCTTCCAGACCGTTCCATTCTCCCTCTGTACCTGACCGTTCCCCCGGGGGTTGTAACTGGTCATCCTGCTCGAGGTGATGCCCTTGCTGAGCAGGAATTGACGCAGTTCGTCACTCATGAAGGAGGACCCCCTATCGCTATGTATGTAGGCGGGGAAACCAAACAGTGTAAAGGTGGTGCTGAGGGCTCTAATGACCGTGGCCGCGATCATGTCGGGACAGGGGATGGCGAATGGGAACCGGGAGTATTCGTCAATCACATTCAGGAAGTACGTATTGCGATCGGTGGAGGGGAGGGGGCCTTTGAAGTCCAGACTGAGGCGTTCAAAGGGACGGGAAGCCTTTATCAGGTGCGCTTTATCTGGCCGGAAAAAATGCGGCTTGCACTCTGCGCAGATCTGGCAGTTCCTGGTGGCGGTCCTGACCTCCTTGATGGAGTAGGGCAGGTTGCGGGTCTTTACGAAGTGATAGAACCGAGTGACCCCCGGGTGGCAGAGGTCCTCGTGGAAGGTTCGGAGACGGTCCACTTGTGCGTTGGCACACGTGCGGATAGGGCGTCGGAAGGCTCGTTCAGCTTTCCGGGACGATACAAGATCTCATAGTTATAGGTGGAGAGTTCGATCTTCCACCGCAAGATCTTGTCGTTCTTCATCTTGCCCCGCTGTGCCTTATCGAACATGAAGGCAACCGACCGTTGGTCAGTGAGGAGAGTGAATCTCCTACCGGCCAGGTAATGCCCCCAATGCCGCACAGCTTCCACTATGGCCTGGGCCTCCTTTTCCACTGAGCAGAGGCGGATTTCTGAAGCATGAAAAAAAGGCCACGGGTCTGCATGCTTGGTTGAGGGTGGCCGCCAGAGCTACGTCAGACGCGTCGCTCTCAACTTGGAAGGGGAGGGACTCGTCGATTGCGTGCATCGTGGCCTTTGCGATATCTGCTTTGATGCGGCTGAAGGCCTGGCGGGCCTCTGTCGACAGGGGAAAAACCGTGGACTGGATTAGCGGACGGGCCTTGTCCGCGTAGTTGGGGAACAACTGGGCGTAATAAGAGAAAAAGCCCAGGCAGCGTTTCAGGGCCTTGGAGCAGTGGGGGAGGGGGAACTCCATGAGGGGACGCATACGTTCGGGGTCTGGGCCTACCACTCCATTTCGCACGACATAGCCGAGGATGGCTAGACAGTCAGTGCTAAACACGCATTTTTCCCTATTGTATGTGAGATTCAGGGCGTTCGCGGTCTGGAGGAATTTGCGGAGGTTGGCGTCGTGGTCCTGCTGGTTGTGGCCGCAGATGGTGACGTTGTCGAGGTTCGGGAACGTGGCCCGCAAACTGTACTGATCAACCATTCGGTCCATCTCCCGTTGGAAGACCAAGACCCCGTTAGTGACGCCGAATGGAACCCTTAAAAAATAATAGAGCCGCCCATCTGCTTCAAAAGCAGTGTATTTGCGGTTGCTCGGGCGGATAGGGACCTGGTGGTGGGCGGACTTAATGTCCACCATGGAAAAGACCTTGTACTGTGCAATCCGGTTGATCCTGTCGGATATGAGGGGGAGAGGGTACGCATCCAGCTGCGTGTACCTATTGATGGTTTGACTATAGTCTACGACCATCCTCTGCTTCTCCCCGGTCTTTACAACTACCACCTGGGCTCTCCAAGGACTATTGCTTGCCTGAATTATGCCTTCCTTCAGCAGCCGCTGGACTTCTGACCGGATAAAAGATCGGTCCTGGGCGCTGTACCGTCTGCTCCTAGTGGCGACTGGTTTGCAATCCGGGGTGAGGGTCACGAACAGGGAAGGCGGATCGACCTTGAGGATCGTGAGGCTGCCGATAGTGAGTGGGGGTATAGGGCCGCCGAATTTAAACGTTAAACTCTGGAGATTACACGGAAAATCTAATCCCAGGAGTGTGGCAGCGCAGAGGTGGGGAAGGACGTAAAGCCGGTAGTTCATGAACTCCCTCCCATGCACCGTGATGTTCGCGATGCAGAACCCTTTTATCTCTATCGAATGGGACCCTGCCACCACAACATTTTTTTGATTACTCGGGTGGATCGGAAGGGAACCGCGTCTTACCGTATCGGGGTGTATAAAACTCTCCGTGCTCCCAGAGTTGATCAGGTAGGGCGTCTCGTACCCGTTTATAAATATAGTCGTTGATGCTGTTTGAAGCGTTCGGGCCGCGACTGGTCCAGGGTCACAGAAGCCAGTCGTAGTTGCTGCATCGGGGCGTTTTCTTCAGGCCCCGTGTGGCCGTCCATCCCGGGGTCCTTAGCCGTCAGCCAAGATGGCGGCGTCCACGGGTCGCACACGGTCGGGGGTGGACAAGATGGCGGCGCCCATGGACCGCAAGTTGCCGGGGGAGCACAAAATGGCGGCGGCCATCCCTCCCGCATGGAGTCCGGGACCCAAGATGGCGGCGCCCGTTGGCCGCACATGGATCGCTGGGAGGTTGAGTTTGGGGTTCTCCCCCGGAGATTGCGGCTACCCCCCGGGCCTGGCACACTGCTAAAAAATGCCCCTTTTTGCCGCACCCTTTACAGAGAGCAGAGCGGGCCGGGCAGCGCATTCGGGGGTGTTTCCCTTGCCTACAAAAGTAGCAGCGGGGCCCCCCCGGGTGATCTGCCGCTCTGGCAGCGCAGGCCTGCGGGGGGGGGGGCAGAGGGTCCGGGGGTTCGGTCGCGGTGGGGGTCCACGGTGCCCAAGGGGCTGCCGCGGGGTCGGGGGCGTAGGCGCAGGCGTTCTGTGATGCCACAACAAACGAGGCCGCGAGGGCCCGTGCCTCTTTGAGGCCTAGTGTGTCTCTTTCCAGCAATCGCTGGCGAATTTGGGATGAAAGCATACCTGCCACGAACGCATCTCGGACCAGCAGCTCTGTGTGTTCATTAGCCGAAACCGATGGGCAGTTGCAGTTTCTCCCCAGTACTAGCAGCGCATTGTAGAATTCATCCAGCGATTCCCCGGGGTTTGCCGTCTCGTTGCGAGCTGGTGGCGTGCGTAGACCTGGTTGACGGGCTGGACGTAGATTCCTATCAGCATGGCGATCGATGTCGGGAAATCATCCGCATCCTCTATGAGCGTGTAGATTTCAGGGCACACTCTGGCATGCAGTACCTGAATTTTCTGTTCTTCTGTAGATATGCCAGGGGCCGTTCGGAGGTATCCCTGAAAACACACTAACCAATGTTTAAAATTGGCCGCTGAGTTTGCCGCGTAGGGGCTGATTCGCAGACACTCCGGAATGATTTGGAGCTCCATGTCCTTAAAAGTTTCCGTAATAAATTGTAGCACAATCAATCACTCACGAGACGAGATGAGAAGGAGTCGAACGATGGCTTTATTACGCAGACTTGTTCCCCAGCAGCTCAGTTACAGAATGCGGCTGCTGGGAGAACCCGGGCTCTTATACTCCGCCTTACTGGGTGGAGCCAACAGGCGGCTGATCCAATCGTGATCCAGTGTCTCTCCACGCCTGTCGGCATCACAGGGTACATTAATACCGCTAATACATACCACCACACTGAATAAAAATGCTATCTCGTATCATGAACCTCACTTTAAAAAATTGCAGCTAATGGGATATCACACTTCTGGTCCCACACAGGTTGGAATTTATAAAGGGAAATCAACAATTCGCTTGGTGTTAATCTTGTGACAGGCTTGTTTGATCACATTGCTTTGATCATTTGGCTTGCTGCTAATTGGTAATGTAATCCAAACATTTAAAAATGAAAAACAAGATTTGCTGCTCCACCCAGTAAACAATAAGATATCAGAACTTAAAACATGTCACAATGGGAATGGTATTCAAAAGCTCTGATTTTTCTTCCTGTACTCACTATTGCATTTGGAGGGTGGAACATCAGTTTGAACTTCAATATATTTGATATCATAATAATTTCAAGAGAGTTGGCCTTCATTTAAACTCAGTACCTGGAACTTTTATGAAGCTTGAAGTTGCTTTCATTGTGGGTGAATCTCAGTTACCCTATTAAATATTGAACTGCTGAGCAAGAACCATGATTAATTTTGCTGTCTGAGAAATACTGAGCATCTAGGGTAAACAAATGAACTTAATTCACACACACATTTGAGATAAGGGAAGGTGGTTCCCCCTATCTTTTAATCCGTGGGTTGATATAAGAGACAACTAACAAATTACTTGTTTTGCAAATTTGATCCTGGCATTTCTGTGGACAAACATGGCAGCAAAGTTGAAAATAACTCCTTATTTTAGATAATGTCTGGAAGAGAACTCCACAGACGGGTCATGTAATATGCTTTGGCTGTCTGTAATAGATACGTAGGAACGTGCAGGACCAAAACATGCCTTTGTGGTTCATTTGACCAGTCACAAAGTCCATACTATACTTTATTTCATACTCCTGAATTGCTTCATGCAAAAAGAAAACAGATGAGCTGTTTCATAGATTTGCCAACACTAGCTGCCACTGTGGAAACCTGTTCTGCACATTCTCTACTCTCTGTGTACTATTCATCCTACCTCTTCTGAGCACAACCCAAGCTTTTTGTTTCAGATTTGATAATTGAATTCAAATTTCATTGCCTGCTGTGGTGGGATTTGAATCCACGTTTGCAGAGCGTTAGTCTGGGCCTCTTCATTACCAGTCCAAAGTCACTACCACTACTACCACACCACCACTCCCCCAAAATTCCTCCATCATCGCTGGTACAAAATTCTGGAACTCCCTACCTAACAGCACAATGGGGATACCTTCACCACTGCGCGGACTGCAGTGGCTGAAGAAAGCAGCTGACCACCACCCTAAGGACCATTAGGAATTGGCAATAAATGTAGACCTTTCTAACAACAGCCACATCCCAGGACTATATTTTTTCAAATTGTTTACATGCTATTATTGCATTATCTATAACATGACTGGTGGTGGGTTGGAGGCGATTTTACAGAGGGAGGGCAATAGGGTCTATGGAGGCTCTATGGCAATAGATTGAAAGGTCATTGATATTTTGGCTTGTGTGATTTTTATTTGTTGCTTCTGAATAACCCCCTGTAGTTCCTCAAATCTGCAGATGTCCCATGGCTGTAGGTCTCCTGGGTTACAACATGATTTGTGCTGGGCTGGCAGCTCACCGATCTTCTCAAATGGGAAACACTAATATTGCGGGTGCATTTCCCTAACATCATTGGCTGCATGCTCCAATTACATCCCTGAATTTTGTGCTTGTTTTCTGGTGCTGGTTGAATTTTTCCACTGCTAAGTTTAATTATGGCCTTCATATGCCTACTAGAGAGATTGACACCTTTTCATTGCAACTGTTGCATGCCATTTTCTGACTAACAGTCAGTTTTAATGAAAATGCATTCTCACTTATTTTAATGCTAATGCAAAATTGTGTGGTTTTGTATAAACATTCTACCATCCTCCATTTCCAACGTTTGAAATTCCTGAACGTATGAATTGTAGTTCATCTCAGCCATATCTGGCATCCTGTATAGAGTTCCTAACACTTTTCCTTGAAGAATTAAATAATATTTTGTTACCGGAATCATTGTGCAATTCTGCTTCCACGTGATGTCTTTATTCTTGGATGCAGTGAGAGCCTGCTTACTGGGGCAACGGAGTGACCCCAAGCTTCCTTACCTACAATGCCCGGGCTTCTTTGACATGTCGGAATGTGGTTTGATGACATCATGAACATGGCATCTATCCTTATATGGAACTGTGGTGTATGGCAGGATGTTAAGCAGATAAATATCTTCCCCTTCCTCTCAAACATCACAACTGTTGGTAACGAAAACAACTGTTCCTGCTCGATGTATAAATGCTTTTAATTCCACAACCCTATTATTACAAACTTGTATATACATGCAAGACCAAAGGTTTATTGAAATAGCAATGCTTAAAGAATGAGACAAAATGACCCATTAGAAGTAACTCCTAATAATGAAATTCCACAGCTTTTATTTTACATCTTAAATCAGCCTTTCATTTCATGGGTAGTTTGGAAGGAAAAGCTTTTAATAACAACCATGTAAGCAACCTTTTTTGCAATGGGAACCAAACAAGAGTATTGTTAACTACAGAAGCACTGGAAGTATTTTCTAGAGTGGATTGAAAGTGAAATGTGACTATTTTATTAAACTGCACTTCTTTGCAGGAATATTTTCAATAACTAACAAAGTCATGTCGGAGATCTTGTGGCACAGTGGTAGCGTCCCTGCCTCTGAGCTAGAAGCTCTGGAAACGAGTCCCACCCCTGGACTTGATGACTAAGGAAGGTGTGTTGATAGCTCAGCAAACAAGTGGAGCATCAACCTGCAAAATCCTTCCAACACTCCAATGGTAGGAGGTGAGAATGGGATTCTTGGTCAGCCATGCTTGATATGGAGTGGTGCCCCTTAAGCTATAAGCCTCTGGCGAAAGGCTAGTGACTTATCATAGAATCATAGAATTTACAGTGCAGACTTGTTCCAAGAAAAATGGGAACAGCTGAAAGTCTGTCTTGTGTACCATGAGGTGTGGAAAGAAAAACAACAAAAGTCATGTGGAAACTACAAAATAAGTTAAGTGTTGGCATTTAAAGGCTGGAGACTGCATTTTAATTTAATTGAATCAGGGCAAATTATAGAGGTAAATAATAGAAGTAAAAAGAATCTTTAAATAGCAATTTTCTCTATCTGCCTTCACAAGTTTGGAGTAATAGGTTTGTGGAAGCTATTATTTGATTAATCCACATCCTGCCAATTTGTGGTGGAAAGACTTATCCAACACTGTCAGAAGCCAGTGAGCAGTCAGACTGTGACTTCCTGAGCGCACTGGAAGCAAGTGCGTTTTAGTATGTTGCATTTTGATAATGATATAAAGGCACCAGTTAATCTTAAGGGTAAACACGATGGGGGTTCATTTATTGAAATGCATCGTCGTCATTTTCAGTTTTTCAGTCCCTCATGTATCTGTTTCTAACTGGATGCCAAACGGTCATTCTTATTGCCTGATGGTACCGTTTGGTCCATTTGGATCAATGCACAGCACTTTGCCACTGCCTCGGTCTTTGTTCTTGTGCAATGACGCTGCCAATTACCCTTTCTGCCACTTGCCTTTCAAATTGCTAGAAAACTAGGCATAGCCTTGGTGCATGCAGAAGGCCACACCCTCCACATGTCTTGCTAGCTTTGGGTGTTGTAGTGAATGTGTCAATAATTGGGGTTGAGCTTCATACGTAAACTTTGTTGAGCTGTGAGGAACGTTTCGTACTTACGTCCATCCTTCAGTAGTTCTGTACATTTTGGTCTTGTCTTAGCAGATCTTTCTGGAATTCTTCTATGGGAGTGGATGTGATCACCAACTCAATGATTCTGTCTGCCAACTCTAGATTAAAAAAATCACAGTGCATACCCTTTTCTCCGCATCTGCTGATAAAGTGGTGAATCGATTCTGTAAGCTGTTGTTGAAACGACATAAGCTTCAGTTACTGAATACAGAAATGTAACCTGATTCTGTAGCCCCAAATGTAGCCGCCCCTGCCCGCCGATCGGCCCTCCCCCAACTATGGCGGCCCCGGACTGAGTCCGCAGCCGCCACGCGAGGATCACGGACGGTGGGACCATGAGAGGTCCGCGCCATTGGAGATTCGGCCGGTCGCGGGGCAGGCCTCAGGGAATGCTCTGAGGCGGTGGATATGCGGCACACTCCACGAGTACGCCGATCTTCAGGGGGCGGAGAATTGAAGAACTGGCGCCACTCCCGATTTTGTGCGCCAAAACGGATTCTCTGTCCCGCCGCCGAATGCGATTTCGGAGTTGCTGTGCGGAGAATCCAGCTCAGGATGTCAGACCTTTGAGTAGGATAGGCGGCAAGTTACTAGAATGGTACCAGGGAACTGGAGATGTTGGGGTTGTTCTTCTTGGAGTAGCGAAGTTGAGAGGAGATTTAATAGAGATGTTCAAAACTGAAGTTTTGGTAAATTAGATAAAGAAAAAATTTTGTTCTAGTGATCAGCACACAGATTTAAGGCGATTGCAAAAAGAATCAGAGGCAACATGAGAAAAGTTTTTTTTTGACACAGGGTTTGTTCTGATCTGGTATGAATCTGAATCAATAGCAACATTGAAAAAACAATTGGATGGGCCCTTGAAGGAAAGAAATATTGCAGGGCTCTGGGGAAAGAGAATGACAGTCGGATTAATTGGGTAGCTCTACAAAAGAGCTGGCACAGGCATAAAGAGTCAAATGGCCACGTTCTATGTGGTATCATTTTCTATGAGTCCTGTTTCCCTGGTATGGTATTTTCCTGAGCCTGACCATATTTCAACGATGAAGGATGAATTTGGCGATAAAGCAAATCAGAGGAATGTCAATTTCCAGACACTTCTGAACACACCCTTGGTGTAGTGTGGACTTGTGTCTCACCCTACCCACTGAGATCTGAGATGTTCCACACCTTCTCTCGCATATTGATGTCACTTTGAAAAGAAGATTCCATCCACAAAGTTAGGGTGGACTGAAATTGGGCAGAATTGATATCTGCCAAATTTTGTGCTCTGGTGCACACTGTCTTTGTTCAAAAACAAACATGTGGCTGGGAGTATGAGACGTTACAATCTGCTCCATGGGCTGTTGATGCCCTATTTCTAATCCCTGCTCTTGAGCTTTTAACTATGATCTTATGCAAAAGACAAAAGTGAATTCCTGGCTGCCGGGGCATGAGGGATTAAAGTGTTCTGTAAAGTGGTCAAACATGCTTATTAACTGAATTTGCAGACTACAATTCAACACACTTACTTAAATCCATTGTAAATTATCAGAGGCTATCTTACTATATTATGAAGTACGATCATTGTATTTAGTAGTTTCAATTAATACGGATTCTCGCTGGGCTGACTTTCCTGGACTGCCTCTAACAGGAATACAAAGCCCTATTATTAATTTTTAATCCAAGCATATTTGTGAAAAAGCAAGTTCTGTTCAAGTGCCTTGACCTATTGGATAAGAATTAATTAAATTCATTAATTCATTAATAACATGCATAAAAACACTGCAACATGAGGATCACTCATTTTCTTTTGTTAAAAGTACATTTAAAAAGATCCATAAATGGCAAAACTCCAAGCACATTTGGCCAGGTAATGTGGTCCAAGGAATAAGCTGGGGGTGGCATACTTCTTTCATTTTAAAAATTCTTTCATGGGTTGTGAGAATCACTGGTTAGGCCAGCATTTGTTGTCCATTTCTAATTACCCTTGAGAAAGTGAAGGTGAGCCATGTTCATCCGCTACCATCCTTGTGGCCTAAGTACACCCACAGCGCGGTTAGGAATGGAGTTCCAGGTTTTTGACTCTGTGACAGTGAAGGGATTGATATAGCGCTGAACTTTATTCTTCACTCCTGCCAAGCGTGTTATCGGCAGTGAGGGGGTGGGGGGAGGAGGGGGTGGGGGCTGGTCCACCACCTTTTCATCTACTCTTGAGATGTCTGCCATAATACAGGGAGGGGTTGGGTGTCAAAATTGACAGCCTTCCCACCAAACACAAATAAAAAGGATCCTTTTTTACAAAGCAATTAACCCCAATATCATGCGGCCCATGCCATAACATAGGCAGGAATGCGGGAGTGGGCTAACTGTTATTTCAAAAGAGATTTTAAAAGAGCAGGAAGGAAGTGGGGGGGGGGGTACTGTTTTTTGGGGGCACCCTTTGTGCATCAGCAGCAACCCCCAAAGATAGTACTCCCCCTTCCTTCCTCTCCACATGCTCTGCAACGCCTCCACCCCAGCCCCCTTGTTCACCTCTCTAAGGCAAGCATTATGCTCCCCACTACCCCATAAAATCTAGCCCCTAGTTCCGAGTCAGGATACGGGGCTTGGAGCTGGTGGTGCTGCCATGCATCTACTGTTCTTCTCCTTCTGTGTGGCAGAACTCGCGAGTTTGGAGGGTGCTACTGAATTAGGCTTGACCAGTTACTGCAGTGCATCTTTTAGATGGTGCTCACAGGCTTCTGCCTTCATTTACAATAGATTTAGGTGAGTTGGCAGCAGAGCAAGTCTAAAACATGCACAGAGGGCTAATGAGATCTGGGGTACTTTAACTTCTGGGCCTTATCTGTTTGCTGCTAATCAGTTTCTCACCTGAAATGATGGAATGCAGCAGTCACTCAGTGAGCAGGGGCAGCAGTTTGGACTGGCATCATCAGAAGGCAAGCGGTTAATTTTCTCTTGACAGTTGGGTAAAGTTTACTATATTATGGGTAACATTTTCCAAAATCCCCTGCTACCTCAGACACAACAGGCAATTTGTGCCAAATTACAGGTGCACTGTACACACTTTTGCACCTCGAGAAACATCAGCAATGTGTGCCATTGGAAAGATTTAGCCTGTATAACTACTTCACAAATTTGTGTGGAGTGAGAGGGTTTCACCTGGGTGTAAGTGAAGTTCCAATTTCTGAAAAACGGATGGACCAATACTCCTTAATGTCCCATTAGCTCATGCACTAACTTCAACTCAAAGAGCAAATTTAATTAATCTCATGCTAAGTATGTGACTTTCCCCAAGAGGAAATTGCAACTCATAGAGGAACCCCAACAGATCAATAAAATCTAGTTCTCCATACAATAACTATAAAATAGAATCCAGGTTCATTTAAATAATGATTCGAACACATAATTCATTTTTAAAATTCAGAGGCAAAGGGACATAAATTATTTTTGATAATTCTGATGACATATGGAAATATCAGTAGTGGGAAATAGAAGCAGGTACACAATATGCCATCCTATGGAAACACCAGTGAATTTTCAACAGAATACTAAGACTGTACACAATTGGAAAGATCCCTGCATGAATAAAATACCATTGATCCTTAAATTGCAAACTATCTCTCCAACAATACTTTGAGAGTCACATTAGCTCTGTAAATGCAAAGAGTAAATATAGATCAGTTTGAAAGTACTTTTAGATTCAGGGGCGTCATTCTCCGACCCCCCGCCGGGTCGGAGAATGGCCGTTGGCCGCCGTGAATCCTGCTAGATTCCGGAGATTGGGCGGGGGCGGGAATCGGGCCGTGTCGGTTGGCAGGACCCCCCGCTCAATTCTCCGGCCCGGATGGGCCGAAGTCCCGCCCAGAAATTGCCTGTCCCGCCGGCGTAAATCAAAGCTGGTATTTACCGGCGGGACCAGGCGGCGCGGGCGGGCTCCGGGGTCCTGGGGGGGGGCGCGGGGCGATCTGACCCCGGGGGGTGCCCCCACGGTGGCCTGGCCCACGATCGGGGCCCACCGATCCGCGGGCGGGCCTGTGCCATGGGGGCACTCTTTCCCTTCCGCCTCCGCCACGGCCTCCACCATGGCGGAGGCGGAAGAGACTCTCCCCACTGCGCATGCGCGGGAAACTGTCGGCGGCCGCTAACGCTCCCGCGCATGCGCCGCATTTCCGCACCAGCTGGCGGGGCAACAAACGCCATTTCCGCCAGCTGGCGGGGCGGAAATCCCTCCGGCGCCGGCCTAGCCCCTCAATGTTGGGGCTCGGCCCCTAAAGATGCGGAGCATTCCACACCTTTGGGCCGGCGCGATGCCCGTCTGATTGGCGCTGTTTTTGGCGCCAGTCGGCGGACATCGCGCCGTTGGGGGAGAATTTTGCCCCAGGTCTTAGATTGTAGCTGACAGCATACTGATTTTTCTATCTTGTTACACAAAACCATTAAACAGATTATGAAACAGCCTGCAATTATAATAATTCAAAGATTGATTTGATTACTTGACAATTTACTGGAGAATTTACAAAGCTATCTTGTCAGACTCCCCTAGCCGTTGATTTATTGGTTTATTGTCCATCTAAGGTACAATGACATCTACCATGACAACTGGGGTGGCACAGTGACACAGTGGTTAGCACTGCTGCCTCACAGCTCCAGGGTCCCGGGTTCAATTCCGGCCACGGGTGACTGTCTGTGTGGAGTTTGCACTTTCTTCCCGTGTCTGCGTGGGTTTCCTTCGGGTGCTCCGGTTTCTTCCCACAGCAAAAAGATATGCAGGTTAGGTGGATTGGCTATGCTAAATTGCCCCTTAGTGTCCAAAAGGTTAGTAACAAGTCTTACAACACCAGGTTAAATTCCAACAGGTTTGTTTCAAATCACTAGCTTTCGGAGCACTGCTCCTTCCTCAGGTGAATGCAGAGGTAGGTTCCAGAAACATATATATTGACAAAGTAAAAGATGCAAGGCAATGCTTTGAATGCGAGCATTTGCAGGTAATTAAGTCTTTACAGATCCAGAGATAGGGGTAACAAAAGAGGTCTGAATTGTCTTAAACCAGGACAGTTGGTAGGATTTCGCAAGCCCAGGCCAGATGGTGGGGGATGAATGTAATGCAACATGAATCCAAGGTCCCGGTTGAGGCCGTACTCATGTGTGCGGAACTTCGCTATGAGTTTCTGCTCGGCGATTTTGCGTTGTCGGGCGTCCTGAAGACCGTCTTGGAGAACGCTTACCTGGAGATCAGGGGCGTCATTCTCCGACCCCCCGCCGGGTCGGAGAATGGCCGTTGGCCGCCGTGAATCCCGCCCCCGCCCCCGCCGAAGTCTCCGAAGGGAGAAAAGTCGGCGGGGCGTTAATGGCGCCGCTGCCGCGGAGAATGTCACGGGTCTGCGCAAGGCAGCCGATTTTCGGCCTGCCGATATTCTCCCTTCCGGATGGGCCGAAGTCCCGTCGACGTGATGACCGTTCACGTCGACGTCAATCAAACCTCCTTTTCATCGGCGTGACCCGGTGCTCCAGGCTCACGCCGACCAGCGAGGAGGTGAGTGACGGCCTGGGGGGTTGGCTCTGGGCAGGAAATGGCGTGGCCGCAGACTGATTGCGTGAGGAGAGGTGTGTCTCGGCTTGTGTGTGTGTGCGGCGGGGGGGGGGGGGGGTGGTTAGAGTAGGCTGGGCTCCGGGGGAGTGCCGGGAGGGGGTCCGTGCCGGGGTGGAGGTTGGGGGTTGGGGGGGGGTCCGTGCCGGGGTGGAGGTTGGGGGGGGGGGTTCCGTGCCGGGCTGGAGGTTGGGGAGGGGGTCCGTGCCGGGGTGGAGGTGGGGGGGGGTCCGTGCCGGGGTGGAGGTTGGGGGAGGGGGTCCGTGCCGGGGTGGAGGTTGGGGAGGGGGTCCGTGCCGGGGTGGAGGTTGGGGGGGGGGGGGTCCGTGCCGGGGTGGAGGTTGGGGAGGGGGTCCGTGCCGGGGTGGAGGTTGGGGGGGGGTCCGTGCCGGGGTGGAGGTTGGGGAGGGGGTCCGTGCCGGGGTGGAGGTTGGGGGTTGGGGGGGGGTCCGTGCCGGGGTGGAGGTTGGGGGGGGGGTCCGTGCCGGGGTGGAGGTTGGGGGTTGGGGGGGGGTCCGTGCCGGGGTGGAGGTTGGGGAGGGGGTCCGTGCCGGGGTGGAGGTTGGGGAGGGGGTCCGTGCCGGGGTGGAGGTTGGGGGGGGGTCCGTGCCGGGGTGGAGGTTGGGGGAGGGGGTCCGTGCCGGGGTGGAGGTTGGGGAGGGGGTCCGTGCCGGGGTGGAGGTTGGGGGGGGGGGTCTGTGCCGGGGTGGAGGTTGGGGGGGGGGGTCCGTGCCGGGGTGGAGGTTGGGGGGGGGGTCCGTGCCGGGGTGGAGGTTGGGGAGGGGGTCCATGCCGGGGTGGAGGTTGGGGGTTGGGGGGGGGTCCGTGCCGGGGTGGAGGTTGGGGGGGGGGGTCCGTGCCGGGGTGGAGGTTGGGGGTTGGGGGGGGGGTCCGTGCCGGGGTGGAGGTTGGGGGGGGGGTTCCGTGCCGGGGTGGAGGTTGGGGAGGGGGTCCGTGCCGGGGTGGAGGTTGGGGGTTGGGGGGGGGTCCGTGTCGGGGTGGAGGTTGGGGGTTGGGGTCCGTGCCGGGGTGGGTGATGGGAGGGCAAATGAGTTGGTCCACCTGGCCAGGTGCCAGCCTCCAACAGTTGGACCCATGCGGTCCATGCCACCTGGCTGGGGGGAGGAGGGGATATGGGCAATGATGACATGTCGTCGTTCCCCTCCCCCCCACCAGGCCGTCATGTTTTCAGACCATCCAGCGATGTTGGCCGCCGTGGTGGCAGCCGCTCATGTCTATGTTGCCCTGGATGAGGAGGAGGAGGAGGAGGAGGAGGAGGAGGAGGAGCGTGCCAGAGAGGCGGCGCATGCTGCCGCAGAGGGGCAGGCGGCAGCCGCCCAGGCTGGAGGGACACCTGACCGACAGGACGAGGAGGGGGAGGAGGACGTCGCGGCCCCACGGCAACGGAGGCACCCGAGGGCGCCCCATGTGTACCGGCCCCGGCAGTCATACCAGGACCTCACGGACCGGGAATGCAGGAGGAGACTCCGGATGAGCCGGGAAACCGTGGCACACATCTGCCACCTGCTGGCACACCTGTCACCGCGTGGCACTGGCGGGGGACACCCTCTCCCCGTGTCCGTCAAGGTTACGGTGGCCCTGAACTTTTATGCAACGGGGTCATTCCAGGCACCGAGTGGGGACCTGTCCGGCATATCGCAGACATCGGTGCATCGGTGCATCCGGGCAGTGACAGATGCCCTTTATGCCATGGCGCACCGCTACATTCGCTTCCCGTGGACCGGGCCAGCCAAGATGCCCGGGCCGTGGGCTTCTCTGCCGTTGCCGGGTTCCCCATGGTCCAGGGCGCGATCGATGGGATGCACGTCGCCGTGCGGCCACCTGCAGAGAACAGGGCCGTGTTCACTAATAGGAAGGGGACCTATTCAATGAACGTACAGGTGGTCTGCGACCACCGCATGATGATCCTGCACGTCTGCGCCCGTCACCCAGGCAGTGTACACGACTCATTCGTGTTGTCGCGGTCATCCATCCCCGGCATGTACGAGGGACGCCATCCCCGGCTGAGGGGCTGGTTGCTGGGCGACAGGGGCTACCCATTGCGATCGTGGCTGATGACGCCTATACGGAGGCCACGCAATGAGGCGGAGAACCGCTACAATGATGCCCATGTAGCGACAAGGGGAGTGATCGAGAGGTGCTTTGGCGTGCTGAAGATGCGTTTCAGGTGCCTGGACCTCTCTGGGGGCGCCCTCCAGTATCGGTCAGATAGGGTCGGCCGCATCATTGTGGTGTGCTGCGTCCTGCACAACATAGCCCAGCAGAGGGGCGATGTGCCGCAGGCAGAGGAGGGCGGAGTGGAGGAGCAGCAGGAAGAGGCCCAGTCCTCCCCAGATGAGGGGGATGGGGGCAATGGTCAGGGCAGATGGGGTAGACACAGGCGGGTGGCTGTCCACCGTTACCGGCTGGCCCAGCGGGCACGGGACAGACTGATAGACGCCCGCTTCACTGACTAGATGGGCGTGGGAATCGGGTAGTATGGCCACAGACCGCACACCATGACAACAGCCGACCACCCACACCCCCCACCCATCCACCCACCCAGCACCCTCACCCCCCTCCCCAACCCCACACACCCCACCCGCATGCACACCACCCCCCCACCCCCAATTGCCGATCCACCGGCGGCACAACGGGCCGGGCTCACCCAGTTGCGGGTGGACGCGTGTCTATCGCAGGCCATGGAGAATGATGACAACCCGCCTCCGATGAGCTCCTGGCTCTACATCGTTGGACTATGTCTGACCCATGGCCACAGTACCACCATCCACCCGGACCATCCCTGCATGCGGCTGTGACACTGCAGCGCACGGTCCCGTCCTCTGCCCGGGGGATGTTGATGGCGGCCCAGGGGGAAGGGGGCAGACTCACCTGGGGCTGAGGTAAGACCACCCCTCACACACACACTTGCGCTCAACGTACATGACACCCCCGCACACTTTGGACAGAGCACAAAGGCAGCTTCGGTAGGTGTAACATTGACTTTAATAACCAAAGGAGTTCATGCACGTGCCCTAGCCCCTAAAACTCATCTGTGCCCTGCACCCGTGCCAACTTACTCAGTGTCTAATTGTTTGGCCTTACGGGCCCTTTGACTACGTCTACGTGGTTCCCCAGACGGTACAGCAGAACTGGAGGTGGACTCCTGTGATTCCTGCCCTCTGACACTGGATCCCTTTGGCGGCCGTTTCCTGGGGTGTCCTGGCCTAGATGGGCCAGGCTGCGGCCCGGGCGACTGGGATGGCGAGCTGCCAGCCTGTCCTGCCCGTTGCCCACCCGATGCACCTGGGACGGAAGGGGGGGAGTCCGAGGTGTCGCGGTGTACCGGGACCTCCCCTACAGAGGGAGCCGGGATGGACCACACCACCTCCTCCTCCCTCGGGGTGCCCGATGGCCCCCAGGCCTCTACATGGGTGGGGGATGTGAACGGACTGGCCATCCGACGCGCCCCCGACATCTGGCGCTGCCAGTCCTGGAGGCCCATGCTGGTATCGACAGGGGTCTGCAGGTTTGCAGCCATGGAGCCCAGGGGGTTGTCGAACCCTGTCTGCGACAGTGCGACGCCAGCTCGCACATGGCCACTGGCGCCGATGCCCTCAGCGATGGCCTGCTGAGACTGGGCCATGGCCTGCAGAGACTGGGCCATGGCCTGCAGAGACTGGGCCATGGCCTGCTGAGACTGGGCTATGGCGTTGAGCGCCTCTGCCATCTGGCGCTGGCACTGGCTCATGGCCTCCTGTGAGAGGGCAGCCATTCCCTGGGCCACAGACGCCGCCTGCACGGAAGGCCCCAGGCCTCGCAAACCGTTCCCCATGTCTGACACCGTCGCACCCATTGCCTCCACCGCGGACGCCACCCGTGCGGTGTCAGCCTGGGTGGCACGCATGACCGGGACCACTCCCAGCTCCTGGACGCGGGTGGACTCCTCCACCTGCGACCGCAGCCGCCGCAAGCCACCCGTCACCCTATTCGCTCGTCTCCGTGTCGGTGGTTGCATCGGATCTATGTGTGGGTGTGGTAACTGCAGGAACCCGGGATCCATCTGGGCGGCAGATGTTCGCTTGGCCTGGGCTGCCCTCCGACCGCCCGGTCCCTCTGCTGCTCCTACCTCCACCTGCTGTACCGGGACGGCTGTGTTGTGCGCACCAGTGAGTGTACCAGACGCCTCATCACTAAAGTGCCCAACCGTGGTGAGTGTTTCTGCGATGGTGGAGGGTGTTGGTGACAGCAGTGGCATTGTGTCGTGCTCTTCGTCCCACTCTGAGTCCATGGCACTTTGGGGTGGGGGTTCGTCTCCACCCATCCACTCTGAGTCACTGTCCGGTATTTCGTCTTCCCGGGTAGGGGTGTCCTGGGTAGTGCTGTCCCGGGTAGTGGTGTCCCGGGTAGGGGTGTCCTGGGTAGTGGTGTCCCGGGTAGGGGTGTCCTGGATAGTGGTGTCCTGGGTAGTGGTGTCCTGGCTCGGATGTGACGGGGGCCTGTGGCTGCCCCCCTCATCGCTGGGTGGACGCTCCCGCACGTGACGGGGGTGTCGTCTCCCTGTTGCTCCAGGTCTCTCCGTCTCCCGTGGTGTGCGAGAGGCATCCTGCGGGCGTCGCATGCTGGAGGGTTCGGGTCTCTCCGTCTCCCGTGGTCTCCGAGGGGCATCCTGCGGGCGTCGCATGCTGGAGGGTGCGGGTCTCTCCATCTCCTGTGGTCTCCGAGGGGCATCCTGCGGGCGTCGCATGCTGGAGGGTTCGGGTCTCTCCGTCTCCCGTGGTCTCCGAGGGGCATCCTGCGGGCGTCGCATGCTGGAGGGTTCGGGTCTCTCCGTCTCCCGTGGTCTCCGAGGGGCATCCTGCGGGCGTCGCATGCTGGAGGGTGCGGGTCTCTCCGTCTCCTGTGGTCTCCGAGGGGCATCCTGCGGGCGGTCTGCATCTGCGGGGATGGGTGCCTGGACGTTTGGTCCTGCGATACACAATGAAGCATGCATGGTTAGACATCAGGCAGTGATCAGGTGATACGGGGAGGGGGATATAGGGGAGGGGGGATATGGGGACGGGCTGTTGGTGGCTCACTTGCTCGTGGGGCCCCGACCTCTGCATCAGCAACCTCCCGGTCCTCAGGTCCGCCAGCCAGTTCCAGGGCCCTTTCCTCGTGTACGGTCAGTGGCCTCTCATCAGCGGGCCCTCCTCCAGTCCTCACATGCTCCCTATTGTTGTGTGCGCGCTTCTCCTGGGGGGGGGGGGGGGTGGTGGCAGGGGTAAAAGGCAACAGTGTTAGGCAGGTATATGAATGCACGCCATCGGTTGCGCGTGCATTGCAGAGGTTAAGGTTAGGGCTGGATTCACTTGGGGATATGGGGGAGGGGGGATATGGGGGATATGGGGAGGGGGGATATGGGGGAGGGGGGAATATGGGGGATATGGGGGAGGGGGGGATATGGGGGAGGGGGGATATGGGGGAGGGGGGATATGGGGGAGGGGGGGATATGGGGGATATGGGGGAGGGGGGATATGGGGGAGGGGGGAATATGGGGGATATGGGGGAGGGGGGATATGGGGGATATGGGGGAGGGGGGATATGGGGGATATGGGGGAGGGGGGATATGGGGGATATGGGGAGGGGGGATATGGGGGATATGGGGGAGGGGGGGATATGGGGAGGGGGGGATATGGGGGAGGGGGGATATGGGGGAGGGGGGATATGGGGGAGGGGGGATATGGGGGAGGGGGGATATGGGGGAGGGGGGGATATGGGGATATGGGGGAGGGGGGGATATGGGGGAGGGGGGGATATGGGGGAGGGGGGAATATGGGGGATATGGGGAGGGGGGATATGGGGGATATGGGGGAGGGGGGATATGGGGGAGGGGGGATATGGGGGAGGGGGGATATGGGGGATATGGGGGAGGGGGGATATGGGGGAGGGGGTATATGGGGGAGGGGGTATATGGGGGAGGGGGGATATGGGGGAGGGGGGATATGGGGAGGGGGGATATGGGGGATACGGGGGAGGCTCACCCTGCCTGCTCTGACGAGGTCGTTCACCTTCTTGTGGCACTGGGTGCCTGTCCGTGGTGTTAGGGCCACAGCGGTGACGGCCTCTGCCACCTCCCTCCACAGACGCCGGCTGTGGCGTGGGGCAACTCTGCGGCCGTGCCCGGGATACAGGGCGTCCCTCCTCTGCTCCACCGCGTCCAGGAGCGCCTCCACATCGCGTGACTCGAACCTCGGGGCTGAGCGACGGCCAGCCATCAAGTCGGGTGTTGCGGTCGGCTGTTCCGGTCGGGTGGGGGGGTTCTGCGCGGCCTTATGAGCCGTCACGCCGTGCAGCGCGTATGACGCTGCACGGCGTGAACCACTGCGCAAGCGCGGATCCCGTTACGTCGCGGCTAGCCCATTTCGGGCCGCAGACTATCGGCCCATTTTTATGACGTGACGCAAGTGGGATTTGCGCCGTTTTTTGCGCCGATCGGCGGACTTTCCGCCGATAACGGAGAATTTCGCCCCAGAGATTGAATGCCCTTGACTGCTGAAGTGTTCCCCGACTGGAAGGGAGCATTCCTGCCTGGTGATTGTCGCGCGATGTCGTTCATCTGTTGTCACAGCGTCTGCATGGTCTCACCAATGTACCACGTTTCGGGACATCCTTTCCTGCAGCGTACGAGGTAGACAACGTTGGCCGAGTCGCACGGGTATGTACCGCGTACCTGCTGGGTGGTGTTCTCACGTGTAATAGTGGTACCCATGTCGATGATCTGGTACGTCTTGCAGAGATTGCCATGGCAGTGTTGTGTGGTGTCGTGGTCGCTGTTCTGAAGGCTGGATAGTTGGCTGCAAACAATGGTTTGTTTGAGGCTGTGCGGTTGTTTGAAGGCAAGTAGTGGGGGTGTGGGGATGACCTTGGCAAGATGTTCATCTTCATCGTTGATGTGCTGAAGGCTGCGAAGAAGATGTCATAGTTTCTTCGCTCCGTGGAAGTACTGGACGACGAAGGGTACTCTGTCGGTTGTGTCCCGTGTTTGTCTTCTGAGGAGGTTGGTGCGTTTTTTTTTGCTGTGGCGCATTGGAACTGCCGATCGATGAGTCGAGCGCCAATTCCCGTTGGTATGAGGGCATCTTTCAGCGTCTGTAGATGTATGTTACGCTCCTCCTCGTCTGAGCAGATCCTGTGTATACGGAGGGCTTGTCCATAGAGGATGGCTTCTTTTATGTGTTTAGGGTGGAAGCTGGAGAAGTGGAGCATCGTGAGGTTATCCGTGGGCTTGCGGTAAAGCGAAGTGCTGAGGTGACCATCCTTGATGGAGATGAGTGTGTCCAAGAATGCAACCAATTTTGGAGAGTAGTCCATGGTGAGTCTGATGGTGGGATGGAACTTATTGATGTCATCGTGTAGTCATTTCAGGTCCCTCTCAAAAAATGTTCCACTTTAAAAGAATACTTACCAAAGTGGATAACTTCAAACATAACCTCAACCGGGTCCTTGGATTCATGTTGCATTACATTCATTCCCCACCATCTGGCCTGGGCCTGCGAAATACTACCAAATGTCATGGCTTGAGACAATTCAGACCTCTTTAACCTGGGGTTACCCCTATCTCTGGATCTGTAAAGACTTAATTACCTGCAAATGCTCGCATTCAAAGCATTGTCTTGCATCTTTTACTTTGTCTATATATATGTTTCTGGAACCTACCTCTTCATTCAGCTGAGGAAGGAGCAGTGCTCCGAAAGCTAGGGATTTGAAACAAACCTGCTGGATTTTAACCTGATGTTGTAAGATATCTTACTGTGCTCACCCCAGTCCAACTCCGGCATCTCCACATTATGGCTTCCAAAAGTTAGGTGTTGTTCCTGGGTTACGGGGATAGGGCGGAGGTTTGGGCTTAAGTAGGGTGCTCTTTACAAGTGCCGGTGCAGACCTGATGGGCCAATTGGCCTCCCTCTGGACTGTAAATTCTATGAAACTACAGGAGGTGGCACGGTGGTATAGCGGTTAGCACTGCTGCCTCATAGCAACCGGGACTCCGTTTTGATTCCGGCCTTGAGTGACTGTCTGCGTGGAATTTATATGTTCTCCCCGTATCTGTGTGGGTTTCCTCCGGGTGCTCCAGTTTCCTCCCACAGTCCAAAGATCTGCAGGTTAGGTGGATTGACCATTCTAAATTTTACCTTAGACTGGGGTTGCAGGAATAGGACAGGGATGTTTGAACCTCGGTAGGGTGTTCTTTCGAAGGGTCAGTGCATACTCGATCGGCTGAATGGCCTCCTTCTGCACTTTACGGATTCTATGATTTAGGGATTTATTATTGGTCAAGCATGGTCAGTGTTATAGTAGGCTGATCCATATTTCTTCCAAAATATTATTGCAGGGAAGGTGATACAAGGCCATTACATTGTACTCGGATCTACAGTGGATCTCTGGAAGAAAAATTCATGCAATGTCTTTGTTCAAAAGTTTGAGAAAGTTTCTGCCAAAGAGCCTTTTAGCATTAGAAAGGAGCAACTTTCACTTAATGAATGGGATTCTCTGACCCGGCATCGGGTCGGAGAATCCCAGGGGGGGGGGCGGGCGCGAGAATCGCGCTCCGACGCCGGCATCCCCATTGTCCAGAGCTGATTCTCGGACGTCCGCAGGATTCCCGCTGCGCCAGTCAGGGGCCGTTGAGGGCGGTGGTGTAGCTTTGTTGTTTAAGGATGGCATCCGGGTAATAGTAAGGGATGATATTGGTGCTATGGAGGACAGGGTTTGGGTGGAAATCAGGAATAGTAAGGCGAAAAGGTCACTGATAGGAGTAGTCTATAGGCCACCAAATAGTAACAGGATGGTAGGGCAGGCAATAAGCAAAGAAATAACGGATGCATGTAGAAATGGTACAGCAGTTATCATGGGAGATTTTAATCTGCATATCGATTGGTTTAACCAGGTTGGTAAAGGCAGGCTTGAGGAGGAGTTTATAGAATGTTCCCGGGATAATTTCCTGGAACAGTATGTAATGGAACCTACAAGGGAACAAGCGGTCCTAGATCTGGTCCTGTGTAATGAGGCAGGATTGATAAATGATCTCATAGTTCGGGATCCTCTTGGAAGGAGCGACCACAATATGGTGGAATTTAAAATACAGTTGGAGGATGACAAGGTAAAATCAAACACTAGTGTTTTGTGCTTAAACAAAGGCGATTACAATGGGATGAGAGAAGAACTAGCTAAGGTAGACTGGGAGCAAAGACTTCATGGTGAAGCAGTTGAGGAACAGTGGAGAACCTTCCGAGCAATCTTTGACAGTGTTCATAAAAGGTTCATACCGACAAAAAAGAAAGACGGTAGAAAGGGGAAAAATCGACCGTGGATATCTAAGGAGGTGAGGGAGAGTATCAAATTGAAGGAAAAAACATACAAAGTGGCAAAAATTAGTGGGAGACTAGAGGACTGGGACGTCTTTAGGGGACAACAGAAAGCTACTAAAAAAGCCATAAAGAAGAGTAAGGTAGACTATGAAAGTAAACTGGCTCAGAACATAAAAGCAGATAGAAAAGCTTCTACAAATATATAAGACAAAAAAGAGTGGCTAAGGTAAATGTTGGTCCTTTGGAAGATGATAAGGGAGATTTAATAATAGGAGACGGGGAAATGGCTGAGGAGCTGAACAGGTTTTTTGGGTCAGTCTTCACAGTGGAGGACACAAATAACATGCCAGTGACTGATGGAAATAAAGATATGATAGGTGAGGACCTTGAGATGATTGTAATCACTAAGGAGGCAGTATTGGGCAAGCTAATGGGGCTAAAGGTAGACAAGTCTCCTGGCCCTGATGGGATGCATCCCAGAGTGTTAAAAGAGATGGCTCGGGAAATTGTAAATGCACTAGTGATAATTTATCAAAATCCACTAGACTCTGGGATGATCCCAGAGGATTGGAAAGTAGCAAACGTGACACCACTGTTTAAAAAAGGAGGTCGGCAGAAAGCGGGTAATTATAGGCCGGTAAGCTTAACTTCGGTTGTAGGGAAAATGCTGGAATCTATCATTAAGGAGGAAATAGCGGGGCACCTGGAGGGAAATTGTCCCATTGGGCAGACGCAGCATGGGTTCACAAAGGGTAGGTCGTGTCTGACTAATTTGGTAGAATTTTTTGAGGAGTTACCAGTGTAGTAGATAACGGGTAGCCAATGGATGTGGTATATCTGGATTTCCAGAAAGCTTTTGACAAGGTGCCACACAAAAGGTTGCTGCATAAACTAAAGATGCATGGCATTGAGGGTAAAGTGGTAGCATGGGTAGAGGATTGGTTAACTAACTGAAAGCAGAGAGTGGGGATAAATGGGTGTTTCTCTGGTTGGCAACCTGTAACCAGTGGGCTCCCTCAAGGATCAGTGTTGGGCCCGCAGTTGTTCACAATTTACATAGACGATTTGGAGTTGGGGACCAAGTGCAATGTGTCAAAGTTTGCAGACGACACTAAGACGAGTGGTAAAGCAAAAAGGGCAGAGGATACCGGAAGTCTGCAGAAGGATTTGGATAGGTTAGGTGAATGGGCTAGGGTCTGGCAGATGGAATTCAATGTTGCCAAGTGTGAGGCTATCCATTTTGGGAGGAATAACAGCAGAATGGATTATTATTTAAATGGTAAGATGTTAAAACATGCTGCTGTGCAGAGGGACCTGGGTGTGCTGGTGCACGAGTCGCAAAAAGTTGGTGTGCAGGTGCAACAGGTGATTAAGAAGGCTAATTGAGTTTTGTCTTTCATTGCTCGAGGGTTGGAGTTCAAGACTAGTGAGGTTATGCTGCAATTGTATAGGGTGTTGGTGAGGCCGCATCTGGAGTATTGTGTTCAGTTTTGGTCTCCTTACCTGAGAAAGGACATATTGGCACTGGAGGGAGTGCAGAGGAGATTCACTAGATTGATCCCAGAGTTGAGGGGATTAGATTATGACGAGAGGTTGAGTAAACTGGGACTGTACTCATTGGAGTTTAGAAGAATGCGGGGGGATCTTATTGAGACATATAAAATTATGAAGGGAATAGATAGGATAGATGCGGGCAGGATGTTTCCACTGTTCGGGGAAAGCAGAACTAGGGGGGCATAGCCTCAAAATAAGGAGAGTTGATTTAGGATGGAGTGCAGGAGGAACTTCTTCACCCAAAGGGTTGTGAATCTCTGGAATTCCTTGCCCAGTGAAGCAGTTG